>NC_089506.1:55667884-56998772 GCF_036850995.1 Saccopteryx leptura
GAGTAAAATGGCAGTAAACAACTACATATCAATAATAACCTTAAATATAAATGGATTAAATGCCCCAATCAAAACACATAAAGTGGCCCTGGCCGGTTGGCTCAGCGGTAGAGTGTCAGCCTGGCGTGCGGGGGACCCAGGATTGATTCCGGCCAGGGCATATAGGAGAAGTGCCCATTTGCTTCTCCACCCCCCCCTCCTTCTTCTCTGTCTCTCTCTTCCCCTCTCGCAGCCAAGGCCCCATTGGAGCAAAGATGGCCCGGGCGCTGGGGATGGCTCCTTGGCCTCTGCCCCAGGCGCTAGAGTGGCTCTGGTCACGGCAGAGCGACGCCCCAGAGGGGCAGAGCATTGCCCCCTGGTGGGCAGAGCGTCGCCCCTGGTGGGCGTGCCGGGTGGATCCCAGTCGGGTGCGTGCGGGAGTCTGTCTGACTGTCTCTCCCCGTTTCCAGCTTCAGAAAAATACAAAAAAAAAAAAGAAAAAAGAAAAAAAAAAACACATAAAGTAGCTGTGTGAATAAGAAAACAGGACCCGTACATATGGTGTCTGAAGAGACCCACCTCAAAACAAAAGATACACATACTAAATGTAAAGAAATGAAAAAAAAATATTTCATGCAAATGGAAATGAAAAAACATGCTGGGGTAGCAATACTTATATAAAAGAGAATAGACTTTAAAATAAAGGCTATAGTAAGGGATAAAGAGGTTCACTACATAATGATAAAGGGAACCAATCCAACAGGAAGATATAACCATTATAAATATCTATGCTCCTAATATAGCAGCAACTAAATACATAGAGCAGATTGTGATGGACATAAAGAGCTAGATCAACAGAAATAATATATTAGTAGGAGATTTCAATACCTCATTAACATCACTGGATAGATCCTTAAAAAAGAAAATTAACAAAGAAACAGCAGCCTTAAAGGACACACTCGATCAACTGGATTTAACAAATATCTTCAGAACCTTTCACCCTAAAGCAGCAGAATATATATTCTTTTCAAGTGCTCATGGTATATTCTCTAGGATAGACAACATGTTAGGGCAGAAAGTGAGTCTCAATAAATTTAAAAAGATTGAGATAATATCAGGCATCTTCTCTGATAACAATGGCCTGAAACTAAAAATTAAATACAATAGAAAAACTGAAAAACAATTAAACACTTAGAAACTAAATAGTATGTTATTAAATAACGAATGGGTTAAGAATTAGATCAAGGAAGAAATAAAAAATTTCCTTGAAACAAATTAAAATGAACATACAACAACTCAGGTAGTTCATAACATTACCAGCATACCTTAAGAAGCAAGAAAAAGCTCAAATAAACAACTTAACCCTGTATCTAAAAGATCTAGAAAAAGAACAGCAAGTAAAACCTAGAGGAAGTAGAGGGAAGGAAATAATAAAGATCAGAGCAGAAATAAATGACATAGAGGCTAAAAAAAAATACAGAGGATCAATGAAACCAAGACCTGGTTCTTGAAAAGGTAAACAAGATTGATGAACCTTTAACCAGACTCACCAAGAAAAAAAGAGGGAGGATTTAAATAAATACAATTAGAAATGAGAGTGGAGATGTAACAACTGAAACAGCAGAAATACAAGGATTTGTAAGAAAATATTATGAAGAACTGCACACCCCAAAATTAGACAACCTAGGGGAAATGGGCAAATTCCTTAAAACATATAATATTTCAAAAATCAATCTGGAAGAATCAGAAAACTTAAACAGATTGATTACAAGTGAGATAGAAATCATTATCAAAAAACTCCCAACAAACAAAAGCCCTGGGCCAGATGGCTTCACAGGAGAATTCTACCATATATGCAAAGAAGAACTAACTTCTATCCCTCTATTTCAAAAAATTCAAGAGAGATGACTCCCAAGCTCTTTATGAGGTGAGCATAATTCTTATTCCAAGACCAGGCAAAGACAACACGAGAAAGAAAATTATAGGCCAATATCCCTGATAAATTTAGATGCTAAAATTCTCAACAAATCATTAGCAAACAGCACCCAGCAATACATGAAAAAAATCATACATCATGATCAAGTGAGATTTATTCTGGGGAGGCAAGGCTGGTACAATTTTCCCAAATCAATCAATGTGATTCATCACATAAACAAAAGGAGAAACACCACATGATAATATCAATAGATGCAGAAAAAGCATTTGATAAAATCTGCACCCATTTATGATCAAAACTCGCAGCAAAGGGGGGAATACAGGAACCATTCTTCAACATGATTAAGGCCATATATGACAGATCCACAGCCAATATCATATTCAATGGGCAAAAGTTTAAAGCAATCCCCTTCAGATCAGGAAAAAGGCAGTGGTGCCCCCTTTGACCACTCTTATTCAATATAGTTCTAGAAGTCCTAGCCACAGCAATCAGACAAGAAAAAGAAATAAAAGGCATCCAAATTGGAAAAGAAGAAGTAAAACTATCATTATTTGCTGATGATATGATACTGTACATAGAAAACCCTAAATCTGCAGTCAAAAACTACTTGACCTGATAAATTAATTCAGCAAAGTGGCTGTATATAAAATCAGTATTCAGAAATCAGAGGCATTTTTATACATCAACAATGAACTGTCTGAAAGAGAACTTAAGAAAACAATCCCCTTTACTATTGCAACAAAAAAACAAAAGTTCCTAGTAGTATATTTAACCTAGGAGGTTAAAGACTTGTGTTTGAAAAAATATAAAACCTTGATAAAATAAATCAAGGAAGATACAAACAAGTGAAGCATATACCATGTTTATTGAGAGGAAGAATAAACATCATTAAAATGTCTATATTACCCAAAGCAATTTATAAATTCAATGCAATTCCTATTACCAAGGACATACTTCAAAGATATAGAACAAATATTCCAAAAATTTATATGGAACCAAAAAAGAACACGAATAGCCTCAGCAATCTTGAAAAAGAAGAATAAAGTGGGTGGTATCACACTTCCTGATATCAAGTTATATTATAAGGCCACTATACTCAAACAGCTTGGTACTGGCATAAGAACAGGCATACAGATCAATGGAACAGAACAGAGAACCCAGAAATAAACCCACACCTTTATGGACAATTGATATTTGAAAAAGGATGTAAGAGTATACAATTGAGTAAAGACAGTTTCTTTAACAAATTGTGTTGGAAAAATTGGACAGGTACATGCAAGAAAATGAAGCTAGATCTCCAACTTACACCATTCAAAAATTAAACCCAAAATGGATAAAAGACTTAAATGTAAGTCTTGAAACCATAAACATCTTGGAAGAAAACATTGGCAGTAAACTCTCCGATATATCTTGTAGCCAAATTTTTGCTGATTTATTGTCATGGGCAAGTGAAATAAAGGACAGGATGAACAAATGGAACTATATCAAACTAAAAATCTTTTGCACAGCTAAAGACAATATGAACAAAATAAATAGACAAACCACACAATGGGAGAACATATTTGACAATATCTCTGATAAGGGGTTAATAACCAAAATGTATAAAGAACTTGTAAAATTCAACACCAGGAATATAAATAATCCAATCATAAAATGGGCAAAAGAAATAGATACTTCTCCAAAGAGGACATACAGATGGCCAATAGGCAGATAAAAAAAATATTCAACATCATTAATCATTAGAGAAATGCAAATTAAAACCACAATGAGATACCACCTCACACCTGTGAGAATGGTGCTCATTAACAAAACAATATATTATAAGTGCTGGTGAGGATGTGGAGAAAGGGGAACCCTCCTGCACTGTTGGTGGAAATGTAGACTGGTGCAGTCACTGTGGAAAACAGTATGGAGATTCCTCATAAAATTAAAAATGGAACTGCCTTTTGACCCAGCTATCCCACTTTTAGGAATATATCCTAGGAGTACCAAATCACTGATTCAAAATAAGAAATGCACCCCCAAGTTTATTGCAGTATTCTTTACAATAGCCAAGATCTTGAAACAGCCCAAGTGTCCATCAGTGGATGAGTGGATTAAAAAGCAGTACTACATATATACTATGAAATACTATGGGGCCATGAAAAAGAAGACAATCTTACCTTTTGCAGCAACATGGATGGACCTGGAAACTATTATGCTAAGTGAAATAAGCCAGGCAGAGAAAAAAAATATATCATATGACCCCACTCACTTGAGAAATCCAATGAACAATGTGAACTGAGGAATGGAATAGATGCAAAGGTGGAATCAAAGGGACCAGAGGGAAAGTGGACAGAGTAAAAGGGGATAAGAAGATGGGGTCAGAGAAGGGAAAGAGATTGGTGAACTTATAAATACATAACACAGTGTTATGAGAGCAGGAAAGCAAATCCTGGAGGCAAGGGGGTACTTGAGGGGAACACAGGGGTGGGAGGATGTATCTGATGGGATAATTGAATCTATGTAATTACAATAAATTAAAATCAATAAAAATAGAAAAGAGAGAAAAAAAAAACTACTTCCTAACATTTATGAGTATTTGTGGTAATAATGGTATTCTTCCAAAGTTGTAACTTTTTTTTTTTTTCTGGCAGAGACAGAGAGAGTCAGAGAGAGGGACAGATAGACAGAAAGGGAGAGAGGTGAGAAACATCAATTTTTCGTTGCGGTTCCTTAGTTGTTCATTGATTGATTTCTCATATGTGCCTTGACTGGGAGGCTACAGCAGACCGAGTGACCCCTTACTCGAGTCAGCAACCTTGGGCTTAAACTGGTGAGCCTTGCTCAAACCAGACAAGCCCATGCTCAAGCTGGTGACCTCGGGGTCTCGAACCTGGGTCCTCCGCATCCCAGTCCAATGTTCTATCCACTGTGCCACACCCTGTTCAGGCAAAAGTTGTAACTTTTGAAGAAGAAAGTGTTGTTCAAGAGTTTCCCACTGACACTCCTTTCTCAAATTCCTTTAGGTTCCTTATATGTTATCTATTATATAACCAGATACAACATTAACTCAATTAGAGTGCCCTTAGACACCTCCAAGGTAACTAATAATAAAGATAATAAATAGATCATTCAGAAGATTAGAATAAGAGACCATAAATGTACATGTGAGATTAATACTGTAATGATTGTACCTTTACTCCTCATGCATTTTTTGATAACATTCTATGTGCAAACCACGATGACAGGTTCATGTCTGCCAAGATCAAACAGACAAGATCATGCAGTAGCTTAAGCAGACACATGCTTTCTTAGGGTACTTGAAGTTCATGGCAGTGAATACCTGAGTTGCTGCATGTTTACATAAAGCACTTCACTATCTCTAAAATAAACATGAGGAACTGCAGATGTGGAAGAAAGGAACACCACCAGGAACTTAGAGAATTAGCAAAAATTGACAGACACACATTCAGACAATAAATTGTCATTATATTTTCCAAGAAATGGGACTCTTCCTCCCAATATATACCCCTTCAACTATATGTCACTCTTTACATCCGTCTCCAAATGCCTGCCAGATGTTCATATTCATTCCAAGATGCAGCGGTGACAGCAGAAATGTGATTTTGCCACATCATACTCTCTCTATGGATGGCCCTTGGTCTGAAAGCTGCCAGGAATAGACTTTGTGAGTGACATGGTGGGAAAGAGCAGGAGACAGGAGGGCCTCATTAACCACAGAAGCCAACCTCAGAGGGTCTGCTACAGCAGGCTCTCTGCCCTGGGAGGTGACATGTGAGGACTTCAGAATACACATTCCAAACAAACAGGAAGCAATAGAAAGTGCACTTACTGAGTCACACTTCCTAGACTACAGCCAGCCAAACTCTTGGCTTTTATAGAGCTTAGAAATGTAGAGGAAACTATTACCCTTGTACTTCCTAGAAGGTAGGCAGAAACTCAGAAAGTGAAAAGAAGACAGCAAAATCTCACAAAAAAAGAGCACTTTAATTTCTGAACTTCTGAATTTTATTTGATTAGAGTGCAATATTTGTTTTAGACATAGCTTTCTTCAGAATGTAGGGTTCTTGACAAAGTTCTCTCATCCTTGAACACTTAAGTTCCCCACTGTCAATTAGCTGTGTCTGGTACCAAGCTGGAATCTCATATTTTTATACATTGTATCAAATAACCATTTAGCTGCAGAAAATAATCTATGGAAACAGGTTCAGGGATGTAAAGTATTCTAGAATAAATTAACTTTTACCTCAAGTTTCTGATAGCTAAAATAATGTTAATAATTGGAGTTAATAACCCCATATTGTTTTTATTCTCATAAAGTTCCTATACATGCTAACCAGGTGAGGTAGGTTATAGGAAACCAGAGTTCTTTAAATGTATGTTCCAGTTAATTTGTTTAAATTCAACTTCGCAAAACCTCTAAATAAGCACGTCTTCAACATTTTTTAGTGTAAAGCTTTACTAGAAATAACCTTTTCAATGTCTTTGAGGGGTGCTCTTCTCTGTTCATGTTATTTGGCAACATAATGAGAAATGTTCAAATTTTCACACAGATTTTAAGAAATTCAAGCAATGTTTTATTTCAGTAGATCTTATCACTCAAATGACCTATAATAATGTCATCCTTTGATGGTGTCAATTTCCTGATAAAGAGTTTGAATACTAATTCTTTTAGTTATAAAATTTTCACTCTGCATTTCGCAAACAAAATTGCTTTGAACGGAACAATAATTTCATTGTTTAAATCTGTTCCAAAAGTTTCACAAAGGATTTCAAACATGCTACTACTCTAGATGGTAGAGATCCCACCTCCATCACTATTCTGACAGTGATTCAGGTCTTTACATTTCTTTGCCTTTTTTATTTCAAAGAAGCTGATACTTTGGGGGTGGGGGTTGTCATAGAAGAAGGTGTAGTCAGATTTTAAAAGGCATAAGGATTAAGTGTGATAGGGAGTGGGCAGAAAACAAGGTGGTTTTTGAGATCATACAGCAACTGTAGTGAGAAAAGTTATCGTTCCTTTTTCTCACATCTAATCTGGCCTTAAAGAAAATTATTAAACTTGTAAAAACTGATCACTTTTAAGTGGATGGGGTTTCTTCTTGTCTTAAAATGAATATCACTCATACAAGTAAAATGTTGAGACATTTAATAAAAGTAGTACCTTAAAAATGATATTGAGTAGTTTCTATGTGCAGGTACACACACACATACACACAAGAATACATAGCATTTTCTCTGGTATTTTTTTTTTAAATAAAGAACAGAAATATTTTAGAAGAAAATTTGAATTGCTACAACTTTTCTTATTCTATGTAGGAAACAGCCAAACTGCATTGTGGTTAAATGTCAGGTGACAAGAACAAATGTTAAGAACAATTCAATTCCATGAATCACAGTTCCATGTGTGCTACAAATTGGCCATTTAACTTTTTTAAAAATTAATGTAAAATATCATAGTCTGCATAATAAAGTTAACCAATAAATGCAAATTCTAATTCCGTTAAAAGAACAGTGCTTACAAAGAACAACAAAGGTGCCACAATTATGAGTTGATGCTTCTTATCTCTCTCCTTTCTTGTCTGTCTGTACCTGTCATCTCTCTCTCTCTCTCTCTCTCTCTCTCTCTCTCTCTCTCTTACACACACACACACACACACACACACACACACACGGATCAGTGCTTAGTAATATTAAAAGATTTTACACCTAGATCATGTCCAAAGGTAAGAAAAAAATTGTCATTCCTTAACTTTCCCAGCCTCTTTACCCCATATCTCTGCCACTTGCTGGTTAAAGTTTTAATAGTCTGTAAACAGAGTGAAAAGTGATAGAAAGGCTGTCTGGTGCTGTGTACCACACCCCAGAAGTATAGTGAAATTGGATTGGGGGAAGGTGGAGAGTGGAGAATTAATAGGCAGGCTTTTCTAAGACATTTACCTATAGTTATTTTGATAAACTCAGCAATCTCCAAGGGGATCATTCCTTTCCTAGTCATTTTAGGATTATATTCACCAATCTGTAAATCCAATAAAAGATTTTCATATAAGTAGTTAAATGATAACATCTCTTTGACATCCAAAAAGTAAACTTGTTGGTTTCTCAGGACAGTTCTCTGAGAATTAAGATTAGTAGAAAACTCTTGATCTCATTATTTCTATATTTCAAAATCAAACTGGAAGCTACACAAATACAGAAAACTTCAGTTATAAACTATATGTATCTGAGAAGATAAACAGAGCACCAAGGCAAGGACCTCTGCTCTCATTATAAAATGCACCTTCTACTTGACCCTTTATGAGCACTTCCTGTATGGTAGCTGGTACGAGGTAAGTAGTGTTAGCATCTCAACTTAATATTTGAGCTAGGAAAGGTTTATCCAATGCTCACCCTCGTAACCACCTAATTTGTGACAAGACTGGCTGGAGCACTGGAGCAAGTGTATTGAGCGAGGGGGTGCCATGGGATATTTTCAATTTTCAAGGGAAATTCCACATCTGTGGGAAGCTGCAAAAACTGATTGTTGGAGGTAGTTCAAATTCACCATCAAACTGCTCAACATTCCTTCAGTGATATCAACTTTGCAAAGCTGGGCTTTTCCTTAAAATTCTATTCTACTAGTATCATTCTACCACAGCCATCTTCTCATACCCATGCAATTAAACCCCAAACCAAGATTATGAATATTGTTGTATTTACTTTTTTAATGTTCACTGCCTTAGCATAATTCTTGGCATCTGGGAGGTTCTGAGATAAATGTGTTGAACTGAATGCATATGACTCTTTGCTTTCTCATATATTCAACTACCATTCAATGGCAATGGGTTACTTATATGCTTAATGCTAAGGAATAAAGACAGATCTGCTTAAGAAGCTCAGAGCCCCACATGGAAAGATGCACCTACGTGCTAATGTCCACCTTACAGAATTCTCACCATCCACCCTCTTTCTCAGACTCTGATAACTCTTATAGAAACAGCATTAATTATAGAAGCTCTTTGATGATAACTTGGCCTACTTCATTTCCAGGCAAGTAGCAGTATTATTGCCTGTCTCCTCAAGTTTCAATGACAAGCAGGAACATCTTATACAGTGACTTCACTTATTTCTTTCACTTTGCTCTGGTATCTTTCAACCAGTAGGACCTTAAGTTGTTTAGCAAGCATTCAAGTTTAAAATAGACTATAGTAGTACTTAGAGTTCATATAAATTAAGGGGAAGTGTGTCTTGTGAAAGTTTTGCCAACATTCTATATATTATGTATGCATTGGGTTGCAATGAACAATTTTATTTCTGATAGTATATTGTGGGCACAAAGTTTGGAAGACAAAGTTCAATATTGTGTGCAAGTGATGACAGAAATGGCAAGGAGCCCCACTTATTAATGCATAGCTAGAAACCATAAATAGCCGATGCCCCTTTAGGAAACTTGGACTGATTTTAATGTATGTTTTCTTCTTCAATAACATTAAGATATCCTCCCTGGAAGTATTCTTAGAGATGTCTCATCTTCACAATACCTCTCAAATATTTTTATACAGGCTGTTTTCCACTTGTATTTTAGAAACACACTGTACTGGTACCTATAAGAAAGACTAATTGCTAATCTAGAAGAAAAGGATTTATGTAGCATTCATAAATAGTTGCGAAGTTCATGCCTGCTCACAATTCCTTTGTCATGCTTGTCTTAGGAATTGCGAAAAACTTTATATTCAAATGTTCAAAGATGTTTATGGTCCTATAGTCTGAATGGCATCTTAATGAACCTGCTTGGTTAGATCTAGTTAAGCGGCTTTGACACTACTTCCCAAATCCAGGCGAACGATAATTCACCAGTTCCCAGAAACCTTTTATAAATCAACTGACCAGAGATGCTAACTTACATCTTTCTCTTTCTGAGGCCCATATTGTATAAATCAAACCAAATGCTTCCTACAAATTCACTCACAGATGATGATCAATTTCAAGTTTATGGCAACTATAATCCCACACCATCTTTGCTTACTAAAAGTTAGCCATTTTTACAATTAAATTTGGTCATCTTGTGGTGACATACAATAAACCAATTTTAAAAGTGCTTGTTTTTGACCCTCATAGAGCAGATCAGCATTCTTACTAAATTATCTGCCAGCTCACTTGAGAATTTAGGGTTTACTATTCAGAGCCCACTGAATAGTAAACTGGTTCAGACCAATTCAGGAAAGGGGCTGAGGCTAGGTGAGAAAGATGAAGAACTTAATCATATTGAACTGCATATAAGGCTTTATGTAAAATTATTCTTCTTCTCCATAAAATTCTGCAGTTTTAGCAGGCATCTGTAAACCATGATTACAAAATTGTAGAGTAAAGTAATAAAAGGCAAAGTGGCTAGTAATGTTACAAAATCTAAGGCATATTCTATGAGTGCATATTTCTTTAATTGTCTGCCTCCATGACAATGAAACTCCATAATATCTAACCTTTTACAACTCATGGAGCCATTAATTTATAATAATTACTTTAATTCCCACTAATCATTTAAGATGGATGCCCATACATAAATATCACTCAGTCTGTATTTCACAGATGAGTGATGGGAAGCCGACAAAAAGAAGATAGCCCTCTCCCTTCGGCATCGCTTTGCAATTAATAAAGGGTAAGAGGTCTCTTTGTGAAATTTGTGTATGGGGACCAAGATTTTAAAATGAGACTACTTCAAATGCTATAATAAATTCTAGCATCCTTTCCTACCTGGGGCTTTAAAATGTCAGTGTTCATGTGACAGCAGCACAGTCAAGTATTTATCATTAAAACATTTGTGTGATTAAAGCTCAGCCATAGTTTTAAACCAAGAGGAGAGTAAAACTTCTAAAGAGACAGGAATAAAAACTCCCATGAAATTAAAGCACATATCCTTATATATTTAAAAGAGAAATGGAAGATTTCAAGCTGAATTTTACAGAACATACTGCATGAGAATAGTTGAAAATATCCTGACAAGAGCAAAGTGTTTTAGAAAAATACCTATTTTTAACTTAAATCTCAATAGAAATTAAAAATAAATCAATATTTAGGGACTCTAAGAATAATCACAGCTTTTTCTTCTTTATAATCTCTGTCATTGGGCTGTTTTCTTTAGACTGGCCTCAAAGGAGGCAGAATCTCTAGTTACAGTGGCAGGATTCAAATAATTTAACAACCAGTTCTCTGCCCTAATTACCATGTTAAGTACAAAAACAGATATACCGAAAGGTAGTTTATAATTTCATGCATTTAATACTTAAATAAGAGTAAAAGTGGCACACAAAACTAGCTTATGTTATAGGAAAGAGTTTTAAATATTAATGAAAAAATATTAAATAATACCTGATGAAAAAACAGTAAAACTGTTATTTAAGATATATCCAATGACAGCTTGTCACCCGCTGGCTGTTTACCACTTTTTCTCTTTACAATATATATTTGTTTACTGAAGTAACAACTGTAAAGAAATTAGCATGTAGTAGTACTTCATCAAAGGTATGATGAGCCCTGGCCAGTTTGCTTAGCGAAAGAGCGTCGGCCTGGTGTGTAGAAGTCCCGAGTTTGATTCCCGGCCAGAGCACATAGGAGAAGCGCCCATCTGCTTCTCCACCCCTCCCCCTCTCCTTCCTCTCTGTCTCTCTCTTCCCTTCCTGCAGCCATGGCTCCATTGGAGCAAAGTTGGCCCAGGCACTGAGGATGGCTCCATGGCCTCCACCTCAGGTGCTAGAATGGCTCTGGTTGCAACAGAGCAATAGCCCAGATGGGCACAGCATTGCCCCCTAGTGGGCATGCTGAGTGGATCCTGGTCAGATGTATTCGGGCATCTGTCTGCCTCCCCACTTCTCACTTTAGAAAAATACAAAAAATAGAAAAAGAAAAAAAGAAAAGGTATAATGAGTTTTAATAAATTAATAAATAAATATTACAAGCATAGTTCCATCTAATTTTTTTCACCTATGATCAGCATGAACATCACTACAGTCGCTTGAGTATGCTGTTGCTCAGATGAACATTAAAAAGGAAGGTAAATTTGTGATTTCCACATTGGGCAGCTGCCCAGGCAGTCACCTTAGAGATAATCCTGATTACAAGTGCCACTTTAACAACCAGTTCACCAAACTCAACAAAAATTAGGTATCAATTCTGCCAAACCAGTGTCAACCAGCTGAATGCCACCGCTGGATAGTATCCTATATCCTATAATTCAGACAAAAACGACACATCGCTTTGCTTTTACCCAGTACTAAAAATCCAAATATATAAAATAACAAATTAAATCAATATCATTTAACTTAAGGAAATACTGCACTTATCAGTTTGACTCTTGCAGAGGAAGATATAATTTTTTTTTTTTAATTTAGAACCAGGCCTTGGTTTTGTTGTAAAGGCTTGAGTGGATGACATTTAATCTTTGCAGGGCATACACTGCTTCAGAAAATTAAATTTAGCCTATGTCTATGAATCTCCATGTGGTTATTTCTCATTGCAAACTACTCTATAGTTAGACTTCCTATCTTACACACTACTGTATTTGTGAAAGAGAAGATATGCATAGAAAATTAATAGTTCATATGAAAGCTAAGGATCCAACTTAGCTCAGTTTATATCATATGCATAACTTCTTTGGTCTTCATTACTGAGTTTATCTTTTGAGGACTTCTGCATAGTTACCTTGGTAATAAGTATTTGGGGTATCCACTATTGATCCTTGAAAATTTCCCCTGAATTTAATAATTTTTCCTCCAAGAAACTTATACCAATCATCTTATAAGTGTTAATGTACATGTCCCATCTAACTGTGTTACCCACTTTGTGTGATTAAATGAATTTATCTGTGAATAATTTGTGAATTTATCAGTGTCCATTTCAATGCCTCTGAGTTATGGTGATTTATAGAGAAGGAGATATTTTCATTCATCTCTTGCCATTCTCCTTAAGTCTTGTGCCAAACAGAATATTGGCAGCAAAAAAACATATCATGCTCAATTATACTCTGGACCCTGGCAGTAATATTCTCTCAACTTAGAAAGCTATGAGCTTCTCTTTTTCACCTCCTCGTCTCCCCTTCCTCCCTTCTCATCTATCAGGTCTAAGCCTTAAACACCACTTCTGAGCTTTCCCTGACCCTGGAGTCTAGATGAGGTAACACTCCACTTCCTAGTGTCCCATTACTTCTGCACAAGACCCTGCAGTACACCTATCACTGCACTATAATGACCAGTCTGTCCATCCATGTTGTTCACAGAAGCACAGCTTGCTTGAGAGCTAAGACTGTTTTGTTCATCAACTACACCCCTAATGCCTAGCTCAGTACCTGGCCCATAGTGACACTTGATACATTTTCATTCAGCAAATAAAAGAAATAAAAATGAATCAATGCAATAATGCAGTAATAGAATACACTAAGTAGAATACAAAAATAATGTTCAGTTCATTCAGAAGTAACTAATTTAAGAGAAATATTGTTTAATCACAGCTTATGCAGGACATAAGGCATGTCCAGGAAAAGGCAGAATAGCTGTGTAAATAAATACCAGTAACTCGGTCATCAAATCCAAAGTCTGTAGTAATTTTCAAACTGATTGAAACTCAAAACAACTTTTCAAATAATTCATTTGAACTCCCATTTACATGCCTTTAAAGATATCTCTTACTAATATAACTACCATATGCATACATTTTAAATGAAAATAATATCCTAACTGTAATCAAAAGGAGAATTTTTCAAAGTATGACCTTACAAATAATAAGCCTGTTAATAAATATATTTTGGGCCATGGTTAACCTTTAGATAAAAGAAGCAATCTTTTGACTGGAGGTATTTGACCTATATGTGCTACCACGTGATCACAACAGTGAGGTATACAAACTAACAGAGGTATGCTGGATGGACCCATCAAGTATTAAAAATGGCAGAGCGCTCAATGAAGAGATTTTTTTTTAAGTGAGAGAGATCGAGACAGAGAGAAGGACAGATGGAGACAGACAGGAAGGGAGAGACATAAGTAGAATCAATTCTTTGTTGTGGCAACTTAATTGTTCATTGATTGCTTTCTCATATGTACCTTGACTTGGGAGGCCCATCCGAGCCAGTGACCTCATGCTCAAGCTAGCGATCTTCAGCTCAAGTTAGCGACCATGGCCTTCAAGCCAGTGACCTTTGAGCTCAAGCCAGCAACCATGGGGTTATGTCTATGAACCCACACTTAAGCCAGCAACCCTGTGCTCAAGCCAGCAACCTTGGGGGTTTGAACTTGGGTCCTCAGTGTCCTAGGCTGATGGTCTATCCACCGTACCACTGCCTGGTCAGATAAACAAGATTTTCTGAAAAATGAACAACTCTTGGTAAAAATCTTCACATGAAAATTAATACAATTTTCTCTTGATTTACTACATACTAATATTCCTAGAAAAATCAGAAAATATCAATAGTGTACAACATACTTCATGTTTATAATAAAATGGAATTATGTGCCAGGTTCATTTTATTGTGAACAGAATATATTTTACCCATCAGAGAATCCAATATACTTAAAAGTTGTGCAGAATGCTGAATAAGGCTTTATTTAATAAGAAAGTCTCACTAATGGCAGTGTCTTAAATCCTTGGTAACTAACTCCCTATCTGTTGCCAAGGCTAGAATGCTCTAAAGTAGATACTTGCCTTGGAAAAGAGTTGCACTAAACAAATCTTTTACCTCTAGGATTTTATAGTATCATATGTAAGATATTTACAGAAAATATATGTTAGCGTAGAGAGTGAGCTGTTGAACTGAAACTAGTGGTTGCTTTTTCATTCATTGATTCACAGCACGAGCACATTCATCTAGTCACCCTTTCCATCATGTATTGAATGCCTACTTTTATAAGGAGGTCCCTCTGGCACTTCCAAATAACTAACCAGCTTGGAATTGTCTGCAAAAAATCATCTTTGCACTCTCGTTTGAAAATCCCATTGATTGATTTCAAGCTCAACCATCTTCCCAGGTGTCCTGTTGAGTGCTTGGAAGTAGGTGAGGAAACATACTTCTGGAATGGACCAAAAATTAGTTCAGTTTCCCCTTGGAAGTGCTCAGATGAGTCCAATATTTTATACTGAATAATACTCCAAATTTCCTGGAGAAATTCCCAGAAATAAGCAAGGAGTCAGAGATGTGTGAACCTACACAAACCTATTAGAAGAACATCTGACATTTTCCCAGACGAACTCCTAGAAGCTATTCTACTTTGCTGACTCTTGGGTCATTTTCTTTCCCAAATACATGCGTTTAGACAATTGGTTTGTGATAGCATGTTTTGTGAGAATCTTTAGCTACCTCTTGGGGAGCATGTTCCTGACACTTTGCCCAATGTGCTGTGGAGAGCAAATGGTATGGCAAGGATTTGTCTCACCACCTCACTGTGCAAATGGCTGTAATTTACAAGTTTGGAAGCATGTACCCTCATGGGATCCACAGTAAATTCTCCTTTATTCTCTTTCCAAATTAATTTTGTTTTCCATGATTACCCTGCAATAGGAGAGAGACATTGTATGTACAAGGAGTAATGGAATCTAGCCAGGCTTTCAGCTTCCACAAGACTCATCCCTAAAAAACCCTGCTGAGAGACTACAGCTTAGTTTGAGCTAGCAACTCAAGAGGAACTCTACTATTAAGAAGGGTATAAGCCATTTACAAAAAAAAAAAAGAATAGTTTCAATTGCTTATTTCTAGTTCCCCAGAAGAAAGTCTTCTGCAGCACTACAAACTTTTGCAGAATACTGTAACATAAAATTGTACCAGAACATGGTGAGAAACATACATACATGCAGGGCTGGCTTGAGGAAGGGCACTCTTATCATTTCATACTGTGACAGAGAATTAAAGACAGAGCTTTGGTGCTTCAAAAGTTGTAATGGCATTGGCCCACCTCCCTTCCATGGAAGTCCCCATGTAGCCAAGCTCATTGTATCTTCCAGCTTCAAATTAATGGCTCTTCTTTCTCTAAAATAATCTCTGGTGTAAAATAAGCCTCATTATTTATAAGAGTGTCTCGAAAGCTAAGAATAACACTTGGATGATATAAGTGACTTGAATAAAGGGTGTGAACATATATGAGAATGGCAAGCATGGATCTCATTCTCCATATTAAGGGGTAGACAATGTAAACTTGTCCAAGGCTTTGTCCCATGTAGACAGATTGACATCAGGACTGAGGCAGTCCAGGGAAATGATACACACAGTCTGTGTTTCACATCCTGCAAGCTCCTTTCTTTTAATCCTCAAACCAGACTCCATGGTAGGTTTAACTGCACCTATTTATTCATCTGAAGAAGTGAAACAATTTACTGCCAGTGCCCACCCCTTCTAGAAACTGCCTTCATTTAGCAAGCATACTATTTTTTTTCTTTGAGTGCATGCTTATTTCTGGTGATTTGTGGTTAAGGGGGCGGGTAGAGATTCTGGGGCCAAGCAAGGTAAAGCTGCTTGAAGTTACCCGTTAGTGCTGTCACTACTTATTTCAATCGGTCCTTGCCTGAAAGAGTTGGGTATTTTCATCTTTATTTTTTACTGGATGAAGAAAGTGAGGCTTAAACTCACATAGCTCCTTGGTGGAGAGTGCAGAATTCAAACAGACCTGGTTTGCACTCACATGTGTGCTCTCTCATCTACAACTTCCCCCTTTCTCTTCACCCAAGACTAATAGACAGACTTCTAACTCTCCTCGGAGCCCAGACTGTTTTTGCTCAGGTTGCTAAAGGCTTACTCTAGACTTGAACTAGTCTGCACCCTGGCCTCCCCCTCCTGCAGTATACCTGGTCTCTGGGAACACATAGATCCCTGTAGAAATTCTGAAAAAAGATATTCAAAATAAGACAAAAGTAAAAAGTTTTCAGAAATTCATCTTTATAAGAAATAAATAGGGGTAGAAAAATACAAAATAAATGGAAAAGTTTTATCACTTCAACATTAAGCATTTTGGTCTTTGGAATCATGAAGGTATGCATTTGAACTCTTGTTTTTCAAATCAGTAGTGAGTGAATGTAAAATCAAGCATGACAAAGTTTCCACAATCACAGAATTGTAGTGACTATTAAATAGAATAGCCAGGAAAGTACCTAACTTATAGTTGGTATGCAATTCAACTATGTATGTATGTATATGTATATGTGTATATATATATTATATATATATATGTATACTTTTCTTTATGATCAAAATCAATAAACGGCAATAGAGATATAATCATCTCAACATTTAACCCCTGTTCCTATCTCTTCCTTCAACTCTGATATTAAATGAAACCATTGGAATGTTTTTCCAAGTAATAATTAGGGTGCAATCCTCCAGCCCCTCCTGTTTGAGGGTATTACACATTGACTTTCACCTTGTTCTATGTATGGCAAGAACAGGCTTGTTTCAGATTTGCTAAATTCAAATTTGGTAGCCATCAAATGCCTCCAGACTTTGGCCTATTTGTAGAGCATAGGGAAAACATAGATGAGAACTGAATTATCTACACCACCTCCATCTCAAGATTTTCTGATGACTTAGCACTCATTTTCCTGAAGCATAGTCTTCTTGAAAGCCAGTTCTCATCATTTATCTACCACCACCAGATTACAATAAATATGCAATAAAAGACATATCCAAAATTTCTGCTACAAAGAGAAAATTGTCAAAAGATAACATTAAAAAGAGAGTATATTCATGATTCCTATAAATGCAAGATAAACATTTGTCAAAGATCTTATTTAACTAATCAATTAATGAGAGAATAAGTGAGATGTTATAATTGATTCAAAAATAAATTCAAACCACACATACATAAAAATAATAAGAGGGAACTTTAAATGGAGTTAAAGCTGCCATCCCAGAGGAACTGCCTTATACTCCTTAGTCCTCAAAAGATAATGAGAAGTCAGATAGTGTGACTAACCAAATGAGGAGTAACATATTGAACATGAAAACATTGTTCAGGATTACCTTCACCATGTTAGCTCATCTGTACCAGTAGAAATGACTTCCTTCTATTGATGTGATTGCTCTCCTTCCCCTTCTCAAAAATATCCCTTGTGTTTGTCTCCTAATCAGAACACTATATGGATTTCTACCTGAATCAGTGCTTTCTGAATAGCTATTCTCTTTCATCTCAAATAAATGCTTGTTGCCTCTCAGTTTGGCCTTTTATTTTTAGGTTAACACATATATTAGCAAAAAAAAATGCTGAAATGAATTACAAATAAATACATGTATTCCAGAAGGATGAATAGCAGTAGGATTGGAAGCTGAAAATCAATTGTATTTCCATGGAACACGTATCTATGGACATAAATCATTTGTGCTGTTATCAATTATCTACAACATACAGAGTTAGAAAATAGCTCTAAGATAATGATCATAGAAGTGAACTCTAAGAATCAAATAACCCATAAAGGCCTGCCTAGACACTCACTGATCTTCTAGTGAAGGCTCCCAGAAACCATTGTGATTAATTTCAAAGCTCTTTACAGCTTTTTCCTAAAATATAAATTCATAGAAAATTAAACAAAAAGGGGAACACAATTGAGAATTATTTTAAAAAGAACATTAATAGTAAAAATCAACTTGAGAAAACAAATCCTAGTCATTCTTGGGGATTTTGTACAGATTAAGAAATGAAAAAAAAATCTAGACTGACAAGATGGTAGCATAGACTTGTGACACTGAGGACCCAGGTTTGAAACCTGTGGTTGCTGACTTGAGCGCGGGCTCATCCGGCTTGTGTGCTGGCTCACCAAATTGAGCATGGGGTCATTGAGTTGAACATGATGTCACAGACATGACCCCATGGTCACTGGCTTGAACCCAAGGTCACTGGCTTGAATAAGGGGCCAGTGGCTTAGTTGGAACCCCCAAGTCAAGGCACATAAGAGAAAGCACTCAATGATCAAGTAAAGTGCCTCAAATATTACTTGATACTTCTCATCTCTGTCTCTTCCTATCTTTCTGTCCATTTCTCTCTCACTTTAAAAAGAAAGAAAAGCTATACCAAAAACCTAACAGATGACACAATAAACTGTACTTCTTGTCTTCTGCCCAACTTTTTTGCAGTTAGTCCACCATTAACAACTGTCTGAACATAAATCCTCATATACTGTATGTCATTATTTTTTTAACTTATAGATGACTAATGAGTTCAACATCACTGGAGAGCTAAAGGAGAAACAGATTAAATATGCATGCCACCAATCACTCAATATAACCACATTTTCCTGTATTGTCCTAGTATTTGTCACAATATATTAACATTTTTTCAGGGGTGATCATGCTCTGTTAAGTGCCATGGAGGCCGATGGGTCTCCCTCCCACAGAAGTAAGGCAGGTGTGGTAACTAGATCAAAGTAGAAATGACAATTGTAAAAGCAATCGCTAAACAGTCTGAAACATTGTCCACTGGCATGTAGTCACCTGTCAACTTAAAGCAAGTAAGTTCTCAAACATTAATTAGTCAAAATATATTACTGCTGGAACACTCCATGACTGTCTAATTTAAGTAACTGGAATTTGCTTTATTAAGTAGACTTGTATTTCAACATCAAGATAATAGTATTTAGTGTATATATATATATTCACCTTAAAAATGAACTCTCCCTCTGGAGTTGGTTTTTAGACCTCTTTGCCTCTCTTTGATAAGAAATGCAATATTATTCCAGTTTAAGACTCCTAAAAGACTTAAATTCTTCAAACCTGTTAAAAAAGATGCCTTCTGGGTCATAAGGTAGTTCTATTTTCAGTTTTTTGAGGAACCACCATACTTTCTTCCATAATGGTTGTACTACTTTACATTCCCACCAACAGTGGATGAGGGTTCCTTTTTCTCCACAGCCTCTCCAACATTTGCTATTTCCTGTCTTGCTAATAATAGCTAATCGAACAGGTGTGAGGTGGTATCTCATTGCAGTTTTGATTTGCATTTCTCTAATAACTAAAGAAGATGAGCATCTTTTCATATATCTGTTGGCCATTTGTATTTCTTCCTGGGAGAAGTGTCTGTTCATATCCTCATCCCATTTTTTATTGGATTGTTTGTTTGTTTGTTGTTGAGTTTTATGAGTTCTTTGTATATACCCCCAAAACTCAGAAACATTGATACGTAAAGACACATGCAGCCCCATGTTTATTGTGGCATTGTTCACAGTGGCCAGGACATGGAAACAACCAAAAAGCCCGTCAATAGATGACTGGATAAAGAAGATGTGGCACATATACACTATGGAATACTACTCAGCCATAAGAAATGATGACATCGGAACATTTACAGCAAAATGGTGGGATCTTGATAACATGATAAGAAGCGAAATAAGTAAATCAGAAAAAAACAGGAACTGCATTGTTCCATACATAGGTGGGACATAAAAGTGAAACTAAGAGATTGATAAGAGTGTGGTGGTTACGGGGGGGAGGGGGGAAAGGGAGAGGGAAAGGGGGAGGGGCACAGAGAAAACTAGATAGAAGGTGACAGAGGACAATCTGACTTTGGGTGATGGGTATGCAACATAATTGAACGACAAGATAACCTGGACTTGTTATCTTTGAATATATGTATCCTGATTTATTGATGTCACCCCATTAAAAAAATAAAATTATTTAAATAAAAAAAGAAAAAAAAAGATGCCTTCTAAGTGATTGTTTTCAGAAAGTTGTACTCTACAAAAAAGATTTCCTTAAATTTCATGTCCTCCTGGGAGCATTTCTCAATTACAAAATATAATACATATATACGTAAACATATACTCATGCTATATCCATTAATAATAATTAAATTGTTAAAATTCTGATATTTCAAATGTAAAAGATAATGCAAAGCTTTTTCATGTGACTCCATACTCTACAGATAAAACCCGAATATCCAACTCATTAGTTCCTAAGACAGAGGCAGACAGGTGTGGGCTCCTCCCCCACCCACATTAATGGTACTCTTCCTGTCTGCATCCTTTGTTTCATCTACGTAAATCACCTACTATGAAAGATGCTCCAAATTAATGATATGTTTTCTAAGTTGGTGCATATTACATACTGTACATGCTACTCATTTCCAGAAAAGCATATGCTATTAAAAAAGAATTAAAACACAAAGAACTTTTATATTTCAAGCTAATTTTAAAAGATTTTTTCAAGTGATTTTTTTAATTTTCAAGTTTTTAAAAAGCACACTTCAGCAGGTTAACTTATGAGAGCACTTACTGATTTCTTCAAAGCAAGATTAATACTTATTAAAATGTTACTCACCTGCAACTGGTCTTTTGATTAAAAAGAATTAATGAATTTTTTGAGAAAGTGACTTGTTAGCAGGTCAATTTGTCACCTGGTAAAGACTTTAAGAGATCTATAACTCAGAAGCTAATGGTGAAAAAACAAGCCTAAGGCAGCAACTAAAATTTGTAGTCAACCAGTGTACTTCAAATCAAGGGAGATGGACCATCTGGTTGTTGAACTGGACGATGCTCTAATAATTCTACACAGTAATAGAAATGTATAGCTGTACTCTGCAACTTGGTGGCATTGTGATAATATTTTAACTTGCTTCTAAAAGCTGCAGGTCAAAGCTTTTTATGGTTCTTAAAAATTAAAACTAAAGCATTCCCAGTTGGCCTGGTGTATTTTAATCATTCATTATAAGTTTACATACTAAGTTTTGGTAAAAGCTCTATGATGAATAAGCCTGATTTTGTTTCCATGTTAGAATAAGCAAGAAAATGAATATGTCAAATATGTTTTGCAGAAGATGGTTGTATTTTTTCATTACAAAATTCAATTTAATGCATTTTCTGCCTCAGCTGATGGCAAGATACATTTCAGTTAAAATAAACCTCTATAGTAATGTGTGCTTTTAAAGTCTTTGAATTTTCTCACTTTTTTATCTCACAAGAAATGTTCTATGACTTACAAATTTCTGATTTTTAAAAAATTACAGTCTGAATAATGTGTGAAAGGGACTCTTCTGTTAATTATTTGTCTCTCTAAGAAGCTGATGCCATTCCCTCACAGAATCCATCAAGCGAGAATGCAATTAAACTAAAACATCTACTCTAATATTAAGATGCTCTTTGCTATACACATCCCTTTAACTTTCATAATCTTACCAGAAAAATAATCTATTTAAGTGAAAATTAAAATATTTCCATTTTATTTTTTCCTTCTGTCACCTAAGAGACTATTATGTAGAAAGTAATTTTGAGGTTAAATTTTTTTTCATATTTAATTATTTATTTTTATTTTATTTAGAAAATTAACTTTGACAGGCTGACATTGTCAATAAGAGTACAAAAATTTCAGAAAAACATTTCTATAGCATTTGAACTGTTGATTATGTTGTATACCCATCACCCAAAGTCAAATCATTTTCTGTCACCTTATATTTCTCTCTTTTTATGCCCTTCTCCTTACCACTCCCCACCTCCGCCACTTCCCTCCCTCGGTAACCACTTCACTTTTATCCATGTCCATGAGTCTTAGTTTTACATCCCACCTATGTGTGAAATCATACAGTTCTTAGCATTCTGATTTACTTAGTAATGTTGTAGATTAAAATGTTGTTCAGTGTTTATATCTTGTCCTTGGACTACTAAGATATAGTTTAAGCCCTTTTTATATTGATAATGTGTCAAAACTTGCCTACTTTTACATGGGAATGCTGTGTGTGTGTGTGTGTGTGTGTGTGTGTGTGTGTGTAAGAACACATGATTATTCATGTGTACATGTGTGCAGTACTATATAGAGAAACAGAAAATATTTATTAAAATCATAACAGTTACAATAGATCGATTCCAAAACTCATATCATTTAATTGAAGAACAGTAAGAATTTAAAAGAATATCCAGAAAGGTATATTTTCTTTAGGTAGAAGTCAGCAAACTTTATAAAAAACTAGATAATAAACATTTTAGGCTTGTGGTACGTAAGTCTCTATCACAAGTACTCAGCTCTGCCATTGTAGCCTACATGAATGCATATGTAAATAAATGAGTCTTGTTATGTTCCAATAAAACTTTATTTACTAATACAGGGGGCAGGTTAGATTTGGCCCACTGGGTATAGTTTTCCAATCCCTGATTAAGAATAAAAATCTGTTTATTTTACAGTGATGCCCCATATTTCATCACCAATGAATACAATCCTTAATAATCAGTATAACTTATATTACTACTCAGAAAGCAAAGTACTTTAACACCTTTGAATGTGTTTATGCATCATGTGAGATTCTGTAAGAAAGGCCCTATTATTGTTTTCTCATTTGCAGATGAAAAAACTGAGGCTCACAGGAGCCTGACTCTTAGCCCCCATCCCAAGAGTTGCACAGCAAGTGCTAGCTCCCCCTGTTGGTATTATTTTTCAGCCATTGTTAGGAACCTCAGTGCTCATTAAGATAATTGTTAGGGAACTTTTCAATGATAGATATTTCAAATATTATATTGTGACCTAGCTAGGGTGTAGAGGCTCTCTTTAAAGATGGTAGTACGGTTAACCTCAAGATGGCAAACAATGGTGTCACCAATAGATTGAAAATACAGAGGAGATGCAAGAAGAAATGACATGATGGATATCTGTGCTCAGGAGAAGGGGAGATCTTAGAAGTATAAATAGGAAGGTGGCTACATAAAAAGTATAAAGAAGCCTGGGAAGCCTCCAAAAAATATATACTATATAAAGTAATGATTAAAAACTCTGTCTTGGGACATCTTCATAGAGGAAGACCACCATTTTCCCTCTCACAGACATAACACTGAGGAACCTACAGGCTCCCATGTTGTTGGACCCCCTTCAAAGAATCTTTATATCTCAGAAAACTGAAAAAACTGTTTGATAAATGAAAAGATCTGATATTTTCTACCACTTTGATGTAACAGACAACATCCTCTAGTTTTGCCACATATCTCTCAAGAGTTCTCCCCCACATACACACAAATGGCACAATGTGTGGTGATGGTTGTGGTCATGAGCTTGATTATGGTGCTCATTTCACAATGTATACATTTATCACATAATTATAATGTTCATCTTAAATATATACAATTTTTATTTCTCAATTTTAACCTCAATAAAGCTAAAGGAAAGAGTAAAATAAAAGAACACCTTGCCTGACCTGTGGTGACGCAGTGGGATAAAGCGTTGACCTGGAACACTGAGGTTGCCGGTTTGAAACCTTGGGCTTGCCTGGTCAAGGCACATATGAGAATTGATGCTTCCTGCTCCTCCCCCTTCTCTCTCTCTCTCTCTTTCTCTCTCATTCTCCTCTCTCTAAAAATCAATAAATAAAATTTAAAAAATCTTTAAAAAATAAAAATAAATAAAAGGACACCTCAACTGAATCCCTGAGTATTGTTGAAAACTGAAATTAGGAAAAGATAGCATTTATCTATACTAAAAAATAAAAATGCCCATTTATTTTTAAGCATTAATGCTTAAAATTAGATAAAAATTGCTAATCTGTAGGTTTTTTAAGATGCACCTTCCCTAACTTTAAGGTATTTTCATGCCACTCCTTATCACTTTACCCAACAAAAGGTTTTATTCACTCATCCAAGTTCTCAAGAGCTGTTATTCAAGTACAACGGCAGGTGAAAACCCACAATATGTTGGTTGGAACAATTATATGAAACAATAATTATTTTAAGTGAAATTCTGGGATGATGGGTTAAACTGAAAAATAACAACAGCTACTAAAGTCTAGCTGGAGTTAATATTTCTACAAATTAATTCCCCAAAGTAAAACATAAAAAGCATAAAAACTCAGAGTATCAAATGTGAATGAATTAATTACAGCGAATGGAAAATAATCTATTTCCAAATAAATTACTAACAAAACCTCCAAAGAGTGATTCATATCATGAGAATTATAGCCATAAACTTTAAAATTAAATCCAAGCAATTACAACTTGAAAGAAATTAATTTTTCCAAATGGAGGATATGAAAATTTAGCACATCTTATTATCAAGTTCCCTGAAAGGAGAGTTAGCCTTAAAAACACATTGCCTTCAAAATGTCATGAAAATTAAATGTCAAGCACGGGATAATATTACCCTTCATTTTGTTTCTCCAAAGACTATATACAACAGGGGTCCCCAAACTATGGCCCGCGGGCCACATGCGGCCCCCTGAGGCCATTTATCCGGCCCCCACCGCACTTCCGGAAGGGGCACCTCTTTCATCGGTGGTCAGTGAGAGGAAGATAGTTCCCATTGAATACTGGTCAGTTTGTTGATTTAAATTTACTTGTTCTTTATTTTAAATGTTATTTTTGTTCCCGTTTTGTTTTTTTACTTTAAAATAAGATATGTGCAGTATGCATAGGGATTTGTTCATAGTTTTTTTTATAGTCTGGCCCTCCAATGGTCTGAGGGACAGTGAACTGGCCCCCTGTGTAAAATGTTTGGGGACCCCTGATATACAATCTTCTTTAGATACCTTATCATTCTTAGAATTAAAGAAGAATTTCCTAAAATAAAAGGTATAGGAGGAAGAGTAGTAGGTGATCTGTGCTGCTTTCTTAAAACTCATTATTTCCTTTTAGAGTTTGGTGACAATAGTACATAATAATTCTCTCTATGAATACAGCTAAAACCAACAGCTGAGTTCAAAGTGCTATTCATTTAAGATGCACAATTTTCTTTGCAAGTAAGGAAAGGTAAGTATTGCCTGGTATGTCAAATTTATTTGAAAGTCCCTTGTGCTAATGGGGGCTTTGGTCCCTGATTGATCTATCAATAGTAACAACTATCCTCTTCCAATGAAATTGCCATTCTTATATACCTACTCCACATACTGCAAGTAAACTTATAATTTAAAAATTCAGAAGGGCTCAAAGGCAGCTAGGTTACCAATTCTTCCATTCCATGTATCGGTTCCTCTCCACCTGCTGTTCTAAGAATGTAAGAAAATATAAAAATGCAAAATAAACTCCAATATTGTGTAACTTTGTTTTGTGTTGGGCAGCCCATCTTTCTATCCTGAAAACATCTTTCTCTTCTTAACTTTGTGACTAACTTTGTTCTAATTTGCCAGTTACTCCTGTTGTTTTCTGGTTTTGTTCCAAAACCTTTCACAGTTGTTGACAGCCTATAACTGCCCCTTGGAAAATGTATTCAGGATGTTTCCAATTAACTGTGCCTCACTTCCTGGCCAAATACTTTTAGTAATTTGGCAGAATAAGAACCTCCCTACTCTCTGAACTTCTCCCTGCATATTCCAGAATCTTTTGCCTCCATGATCAGATATGCTGAATATATTGAGCTCAATGACTTCATTAGTAGGGTCTTTGCTCTAGTATTTGATGTTAAGTGTAAGCCATAAGATTGCTAATGAAACATGAAAAAGTGGGTGTGATGTGGAAAACCACACATCTGGAGAGAGTTGAATCACTGGAGAGCTGTGAAGATTTCTCCTTTGATGTGAAGTCTTCAGTAGATTATCTACAGCGTCACTCTTCTAAAAGTCCTAAGACTTTTAAAATTGCAAACTGGGTGCTGATGAATTTTTCCCATGGAAAACTTCTATAGTGACAGCTTTCTGAGAAACCTTTCACCAATGCTGAAAGTAAGGAAAACTTCTTGGACAAATTGTGGTGAAACCAGGTAAAACAGATAGCTTTGAATTTCTTCAGGAAATGACTTACTTGAGCCACTGAGTTTTGCTACTCAATCTTGACCTCAGTTTCTTTTATGGATGCTTCCAACTTATAGTGATTACTATATAATTTTTCTATAGATATCTCATTTGAGACAGTTCAAGTACTTTATTTGTGTTTCACTAACAGTGAGTTTTACACTCTATTGCATGTACAGTTGTTTGTGTGTCCATATCTTCTACTGTAAAATACTCCAGGAGAAGATCATTTATTGCATATGATACCTCAACCCCCCCCCCCCCAGCCAAGAGAGAGAAGAGTAAAAATAAACATATTTTGTATATTGACTTGGAAATTTTGCTAGGTGATTTATTGATACATACAATTAATCATCTTATCCCCAGAAAAAGAAAACCTAAGAGATAAGTAGTATTGCCTTAATTTAGATATTTATGAAGATATTTATGGCTCCAAAAGCTCAAAATATTTCCTGTTTCTGAACCTAGTAATTAGTAATTAGTAGAGATAGATCTCCAATCTACTTCCAAAAAGTTGCTGGATTCATGCTTATTAAATGTATTAAAAATAAATTTAAACATTTTTTGGTAGCATGTATTACTTCTTATAATTTTAAAAAGCTATTTAAAATGGTGACAGAATAAGCTATACAATGTTCAGATTATGAAGAGCCCCAAAGGCAAGCTCACTAAGACCATATGTCTAACATGGGTCAGTAGGAAGCTTTGTTTCTCATAGCCACTCAAGAATTCAGACTGACCATTCCATTCTCAAAACCACTCTGGTTCTTAAAACTCCCATCTGGAAACAAGACACTTCATTTACACTCACATTTCATAGAGAAATAAGTCACGTAACCCCACCTAATTTAAAAGGAAACAGTAAAATAAAATTCTACCATGTGTCCCTAAATAAGAGCTCCAGTAAATTTGTAAGCAGCACTAATGACCACTGCATATGTCTTCCTTTTGTGAAATGCATGGAAAAGCTAAATCGCAGTCTTAGTGAGTTTTCATTTCCTGTCTTGAAAATTATTTATGTCAAGTAGCTGCTGGCTTCTTGTAGGCTCTTACCCTAAGATATTTAGAGTTTATTTTTTCATGGTCAATGAGGTTACAGAGTGGTTGTGGGCCTTATTTTGCTTTGGAAGGATCTTTATAAAAGGTGAAACAGATCTTGAGACTTACAACAGCTGACTCTTTTGTATTCTGTGAACCAGTGCACTAATTCTACTAAACCCACAAAATATCTCTGGCTTTCCTTTTGGCACACAAGTCTCTGCTAGACCAATCTACTCAAATAATCCAAGCCTCTATGATTACTAATTTAAAGATAAATGTGCCATCAAGCATCAAAGGACTCATTCCTTATTTTTGTAATGGGACTTCATGTCTCTACTCTTTGGGAAAATCATCAAGGAGGTTGACTCAACACATTGAAGGACATTATTAAAGGACTACAAAACATTAAGATTGCATGGAGTACAGGTTTAATAAGACAAGCCCGGCATCATACAAACCACATGACTGTGCTCTTTGAATGAATTTACAGACAACAAAAGATCAGGAGGAGTTAATGAATAATTACATAAATCCCAAATCTGGGCTTTTATTTTAGACTCTCTCCACTGCATTTTAATGAACACAGCAAAGCAGAACATGATAAGATTCACTTTGTATATGCCAACATTTACTAATTACAATCCACAAAGGTAAAACATGGAATCCCAGCATTATAAGATGACAATGGTAAAAATGCAATTCATTTTCAAGGCAAAGAATACCAATGTAATTTAGCCAGATCTATGTTGAACACATGCATTTTGCAATCCTACAATTGAAGAAGGCAGAAGGTGAAAAGAAGACAAAAGCACAAATGTAAATGTAACTGGTTTATAATCCCAGGGACATCTGGGGACAGGGTTTTAGGTGGCAAGAATTCTATTGAGGAGAGTGGAATATAGACTAAAAGCTCAGCTCCATTAGAAAGAAGGACGATACTACACAAAGTAATAATCTTGCCCCTCTTTAATACCAGTACTGTCTACATTGAAGAGAGAACTAGTGACAAGAAAGAGTCACTTACCCTAGGGAATAAAGTTCTTAATCTAGCCTAAAGCAATGGTTCAGTTTTCTCAAGGATAATAGCTAACAAAGTCAAGTCCTCCTGGCATCTGATGTAGATCAGCCATGAGCAGCTAACATAACTAATTTAATCAAGTTAAATGGGCACTCTGCATTATAATTGTTTTATAAATTTGATTTTGAAATATGCCTTAGAAAATGTAGCTAGCTCACTGTTCTATAATATATGTGTAGTAAACAGACACCTGCTTTTTCATGTATAGAAAATCCTTCCAGTATATTATTGTCTAACATCTGGACAATGCCAATTTTTTAAAACAACCTACCATTTAACTACAAATTTAATTTCTCCTTAAAATTGATCCACTTACGGTAACCACATAACCTCAGAAATAACTAGTATGGTCTTCCTTCTCCTAACCAAAATTATGCCAAAATAGGTTTAAGGGAAAGAAAAAAATAGATTTTTTTTTAACTTCAGGAAAACTGAAAAGAAAAAGCATTCAAAAGAAGCCAGGTTGTTAACAAAAACATGCCTTAAAGTGTAAATTACCTTCTCATGAAGAATTCAATTTATGATTCAAAAGAAAAATCTGTGTGCACAGTAATCTGAGAAATCTGCATCTGCACAGGCTGCTAAGAATCAGAAACCAACCCATCCTGCTATGCAAAGCAGAAATGAATAACAAAATAGGCAATTTCCTAGAGCAAATTAAAATGCAATCGCAGGCATTTCTCATGAATATTTGTGAGTTCTTTTTATCTCAATGACAAGCACCTGCATGTCTTCCACTACTTTTGCTGTTCCAAACACACTGAATAAATGCTGCTAACCCTTTACTCCAATGGTACTTGTGAAACACGAGGGCACTCCTGTTGGAGGCAAGTTACTTTGCTATTTCCACAGATAATTAGACAGAAGCTTTGAGAATATAATAATATTTATAGATAAGCAAATACTTTTCCAGGACATTCTAAATAACATCAATAGCAGGCAATATGTTTTACAATAGGCTGGCTCTCAGAGCTTGTGTTGAGTTCCAGGGCAGCTTGGGCTCACCAGCAATGTTATAGGAAAGAAATGAGGCTATACTGGGAGTAGGAGAAAAGGAAGCCT
Organism: Saccopteryx leptura; assembly: GCF_036850995.1. Taxonomy (NCBI): domain Eukaryota; kingdom Metazoa; phylum Chordata; class Mammalia; order Chiroptera; family Emballonuridae; genus Saccopteryx; species Saccopteryx leptura. The sequence goes on from NC_089506.1 coordinate 55,697,610, forward strand.
TGGAGACAGGTTCAGGGAGTTAGCTCAGGATGAGCTGCCACTGCCCACTGCTCTCCTGGTTGGGAGTCTCACTGGTTCCCTTCGAGTTCAGGAGATGCATACCTGTGAGGGAAGGAGAGGAGGAAAGGAAAGGCATGGGCATGCTCCGGGGATGAGAAAGCACACCTGTACCATTTTCCACATGGACAGCTGTAAACCTGCTTTTGCCCCCAATATGTAGGGCTGTCATCTATAATACTTAGGTATTTAATATCTAGATCATTGTCCAGAATCTTGAAAGTCCATTGATTGAAGTTGCTCATTGGGAAAAAAAGTGTTTAGTTGGTTACAGAATCTTTTAATATTTATTTTAAAAGGGTATTCATAATAATATCAAGTATCTGGCTGGATTTGGTGAAATGAGGAGTTGGTTTGTACCTCCTTTGATTAAAGGATGTGAAGATTTGAGGGATGTTATCTAAGCTCTGATGTGACAGTAAAAAGTAAAGAATCAATAATCAATTAAGAAATAATCAAAGGAGAAAAAAGAGGAAAGCAAAATGGACTCCGGCCTGACCCCCTCAATATGACACATCAATAGAAAGTGTGACATGCTCAAGTCCTCCAGGTCAATAAAGGAAGAGCTGCTCTTGTAACCCCTGTTTCCACCTTCCTGCTTTGTTCCTGATTCGACTTTGGGGTCCTTAACACATGAAAGTGTAAACCAACCAGGCCTGAAGACACTCTAGGCAGTTAAAATTATATTCTTTATGGTATGAATTCAGAGAAAGTTAGATCTAGGGTATTTAAATGAAACTATAATGCTTATAAAATGGGTTATAGAACCATTAGCTGTCTGCATGGATCCTTCATTTTAAAACTTAGGGAACCACTTCAAAAATCAAAGCTTATTAAGATGTCCTAGTAGCCTGAAAGAGTTATTGTGGCCTTCAGAAACACTCAACCTTCCCATAGGGGAGGGAGAGTACACATGAGTAAGGGAGGAGAAACAAGAAGAATGCAGAGGAGAGAGGGGCCTACAATGCCTAGGACAGTGGTTCTCAAACTTTTTGAAGTTGGGGCACATTTAAAATTGTACAAATAATTGTAGGTGCCCTATACACAAATTTCTGAGAAATATGTTATAATAGTTAAGTCAAATATTAAAGAAAAAAATATGAAGTCCAAGCATGCTTTTATGGTAATTAAACAAAATAAATGACAAAATTAAACTTATTCTGACATTAAAAAACATTTTTATGTTACATTTCTTGAGTTATGCTTTTTAGAATTCATACAAAAAGGTTTAAAAAATAAAAAAATGACAAAATGTTATCTTTTTATATATATATATACATTCTTAGTAAGATTTAGTAAATTTGGCAAGTCCCAGCATGAATGTGTTAAGTTTTTTCATTCTTGTGTTTATGAGAAACATGAGCCTGATGTGTCCTAGCAATTTCTTCAATGTTTGGGCATATATTTGAAAGGCAAACTCTCATTTCCTCGTCAATACATTGAAGAATTCCTCTCTTTTTATTATTAATTGTGTTGAGTGCAGAAAGCCCCCACCATACATATCAACTTAATTTTACACCAAAAAAAGGATAGAAGAAACTTGCCTCCAGTCTTTTCAGGGATCATGGGTGTAGTGTAAACAATCCAGCACCACAGCTTAACAGCCTTTTGCAACCTACTCAGGCAAGCGAGGTGGGAGGTTGGACAGACTGTCAGCTTATAGCCAATTCCCCAGACCTCTGTCCCCCCAAAATCTAAATTCCAAAAATCTTGTTGGTTTTTTAGTCCCCAACAGGCACATATTTCTCTGGAATACCATATGGTGCACCTGGAAATCTTCTAGGGCTCACCAGTGTACCCTTGTGCACACTTTAAGAACCACTGGCCTAGGGTCTCACACTCCAGCCTGTGACCTCAGTCTGGAGTTCAGGACTGAGGAGAAAGGGCAGGTAGAAGAGTTTGAAAAATAACAAACATGGGTGTAGACCTTACTAGTTATCAGTTCCTTAAAATGAACTTGCAGCTCCAGCAAGGAGAATGAGTACTAGGATTATCAAGGACAGATCCTACCATCTCCTATCCCCTTCCTCTCCCTAAGACACAAAAGTCACATAGACCTGCAAACAAAGAAGTCATAGAAATCAGTCATTTGTCATGTGAAAGCAAAAGCTGTAAAAGGTACATAAGATATAAGAAATCTAACTTCGGGGAACTTGTGTTTTGTTAACTCTGTTAAGGGTCACGCAGCTCCACTGGCTAAATAAATCCTACTTCCTTCATCAGGTTGTCTGGGTGTTTTTGTCCTGCTTTGATTCCTGCAATATGAGGAAGCCGGCCTTAGTGTAAGGTCTGTGGATAATGGGGGAAGGTCATGTGGGGAACCCGGGAATTTTGGCTAGGACCGCCCACAACAAAATGCGCTGAAAGAAACTTCCCAGGAGCCTTTTGGAAAAGAGTGACGCCTCTGTCAGCCAGTGAGATTTCACCATGTCATATTAGCTCGACTACTCTAGGGACCCTTTAAATATCCCTCACAGCAGTGGTCCTGTAAAGCCAGTATCCACAGCCAGGGCCACTATCAGAGCAACCTGGCCCATGCAGGTTCGCATTGGATTCGGACAGTCGGTAAAGAAACAACGGAGCCACAAACTGGTAGGGCATTGTCTTTAATTCTAGCTTACACCCGGCGGGCAAGTAAAAACACACACTGGGCTCCAAAATCCACTCACATTCAGTGCTCACAAAGCTACTGACTTATCCGACTTTCCTAGAATCAAAGGTTTCTAGCTCACCAACCTTATTCTCCTCAGTTCTCCATCTTCTTCCTTATCCCAGATACAAACTCTACACAAACTGGCATCTCACTCAGTACTCCGCCATCTTGGCTGCTTATCCTGGCCTCCTCCACGTGGCCTCCTTCTGCTCTCTGCTCTGCTCTCTCCTCTAATGATATTCCAGGAACCGAGAGGGCAAGCTCTCATTCTGCCCCCATTTTATAGTGTAGATTTCAAACCTTTAATCCAATATACAAAATAGGGAAGTCTCTAATACAAAGACACTTCTCTGAGGCATGATTGGATTGTACCGCCCCACATCAAAACGGGTGGGAAAGGCTTAATCCCAAAACCAAGCCCCAGGCTACAAGAATTCTCAACACACATTAATATCACCTGGGCGACGGCCTCACGTGGGCAGCGGAGCCATCTTTAACAAAATGAGCATAATACATTTTATCTGCCCATCAGGTCCCCAACATTTTTTGAGCCACAGACCGGTTTAATGTCAGAAAATATTTTCAAGGAACGGCCTTTCGGGTGGGATGGATAAATGTACAAAATAAAATTATGCAAACGGCGTAAAAACAGTGGTATTTTAAAATATAATTGTCGAACTTACAAGACAAGCATCAAGAGTGAGTCTTAGATGGATGTAACAGAGGGAATTTGGTCTTTTTCTCTCTTTTTTTGTATTTTTCTGAAGCTGGAAATGGGGAGAGACAGTCAGACAGACTCCCGCATGCGCCCAACCGGGATCCACCCGGCACACCCACCAGGGACTACGTTCTGCCCATCAGGGGGCGATGCTCTGCCCCTCTGGGGCGTCGCTCTGCCGCAACCAGAGCCACTCTAGCACCTGGGGCAGAGGCCAAGGAGCCATCCCCAGCGCCCGGGCCATCTTTGCTCCAATGGAGCCTTGGCTGCGGGAGGGGAAGAGAGAGACAGAGAGGAAGGAGGGGGGGTGAAGAAGCAAATGGGCGCTTCTCCTATGTGCCTTGGCCGGGAATCGAACCCAGGTCCCCCGCACGCCAGGCCAACGCTCTACCACTGAGCCAACCGGCCAGGGCCCTGGTCATTTTTTAAAAATAAAACATCACTCAGACTTGAATATAAATAAAACGGAAATAATGTAAGTTATTTATTCTTTCTCTGAGGACCAGTACCAAATGGCCCACAGACTGATACTGGTCCGAGGCCCGGGGGTTGGGGACCACTGCCTCACAAGGTTTAATCCTTGCGACTTGCCTAGCCTCTGTCCTCGGGGCTAGGGAACCTCCTTGGGAAGCGTGCTGTACACAATAAAGCCTTTTATTATTCCACATTTCATGGCTCCGGCCCCTTCCTTCCTTCTCTGCGGGGAAAAATACCTTACACGTAGATTGAACAGTCACCTTATATCTCTTTCTGGCCTCTGAACATGCCACTTTTTGATATTATAATCTCTTGTTTGCTACCTACTTAGTAAACTTTTAAGTTTTCCTACTTGAACAAAATGAAGGCAATATTACCCCCCCCCCAAAATAATTTGTTTCTTACTGGCTACCTGAAAGTCTTTAAATTAATCTACAAATTACACAATTTAACAAATTTTGCAGCCTGACCAAGAGGTGGCACAGTGGATAGAATGTCAGCCTGGGACACTGAAGACCCAGGTTTAAAACCCTGAGGTCACCACCTTGAGCACGGGCTCATCTGACTTGAGTGTGGGATCAGAGACATGATCTCATATTCACTGGCTTGATGCCAAAGGTCACTAGCTTGTAGCCCAAGGTCTTTGCCTTGAGCAAGGGGTCATTGGCTCAGCCAGAGGTCCTGATCAAAGCATGCATGAGAAATCAATCAATGAACAACTGAAGTGCTGCAACTATGAGTTGATGCTTCTTGTCTCTCTACCTTCCTGTCTGTCTGACCTTGTCTCTCTATCTCCCCCCCCAAATTTGCAATTTCTCAGAACGAATGAATTCATTTTACAGCACATTCTGTAGGCTTAAATAAGAGTTCCTAACCTTTGTCTAAGTCCATTAGTGATAGATCTCTGCAAGCCCTGCAGTGGACCGTGGGTCATGTGAATAAGTAAGTGTACCAAATCACAGCCAGTGAACCCTCTGAAGAAACTGCCTATCGCAAAGCCTACTGGCCTCAGGATATAGCCTAGCCCTGTACCCAATAATAACAAACAAACAAAATGAGATAAAGAAGAGTAGTGGCCCAAATTTTAGGAATAGAAATGATGAGGTTATTTTATAATAGAAATACAGTCAATTCTAATTATTTGTACATTCTCTTTTTGCAAATTTGCCTAATGGCTAAAATTTACTTGTAATGCCAAAATCAATGCGTGCATCACTTTCAGACATTCACAGACTTGCACAGAGTAGCAAAAACATTTGAGTCAACTGATGCAATGTTTTCAACTAAGATCGAACAGGGCAACTTTGCCTTGTTTTGGCTCTCATACTGTAAAAAAAGTGTCTCTTTAATGTTCTAGTTAGTGCTACGTTTTTCTTTAGTTGCAATTTTCAGCTTTTTATTAACAATTGAGCTGTTTAACATGGCCTTCAAGTATAGTGCTGAAGTGCTGCTGTCTAGTGTCAAGTACAGGGGCCCCCAAACTACGGCCCCGCGGGCCACATGTAGCCCCTTGAGGCCATTTATCCAGCCCCCGCCGCACTTCGGAAGGGGCACCTCTTTCAATGGTGGTCAGTGAGAGGAGCACATTGACCATCTCATTAGCCAAAAGCAGGTCTATAGTGCCCATTGAAATACTGGTCAGTTTGTTAATTTAAATTTACTTGTTCTTTATTTTAAATTTACTTGTTCTGTATTTGTTCCCGTTTTGTTTTTTTACTTTAAAATAAGATATGTGCAGTGTGCATAGGGATTTGTTTATATATTTTTTTATAGTCCGGCCCTCCAATGGTCTGAGGGACAGTGAACTGGCCCCCTGTGTAAAAAGTTTGGGGACCCCTGGTCAAGTACAAGAAGGCCATGAAAAACCTTACTGAGAAAACATGCATTAGTAAGGTAAGCTTCATTCAGACATGAGTTATGGTGCTATTGGCCATGAGTAGATCAGTATTAATGAATGGTATCTTTATAAACATATGTAAAACTAGGTTATATACAATATTAATGGTTGATTAAATTATTGAGATCAGAAACTCACAGGAACTTAACCTTGTATTTCCCCTAGGAGTAGCAGTTCAATACTCTCTAATTCGGTGTGTACAACTACATTATAGAACATAACTACAATGAAGAATGATGCTGAATCAAGGCAGCAGGATTCCTTTAGGCCATAGCTCATATGAAACAATAGCTAGCATGCTACTGCTTTAATGGTATCACTCTAATACTCTTATAATTACTATTTTTCTTTTTAGTGCAATCTTAATTTCATCTCTACTACCTTTGAATTGCTTTCATGTCCATTTCCATAAAATGTGTCAGCATATGGGATTATCACTAAGAACACATTGACAAATAATACCCCAATTATAATACCAAAAGGTTTAATCCAGTAAGAATAAACAGAAAAATTATAAGTATCATTTTTTACAATGAAGTAAGAAAATGTTATGGCCAGAATATATTGTTTTATACATTACAGAAGGGGAAAATGGATTGCGACAATATAGTGTTAAAAGAGCCTTCCAGTAAGAAATTACCTTTAATAATTTCATGATATGTAAGTAGACAATAGAAAAAATTCAACAGGCTTTTCGTGCAAATGTAGTAGTCTATACAAAGACCAGGAGGCAAGAAAGAAAAAGGTGAGTGTTTAGTCTTACAAGACCTTCACCCTGGTGTGCAAGAGTCAAAATACGAAGATGAAAACATTTTAAAATCCATATGGCACCAGTATTTTCTGTTTTGGTTCTTCCACTGGCATAGTGAAGAAGAAATGAATTAAGTGAAATAAGTTACCAGGTGGCACATTAAATTTTTGTGCGCGTAACTATTCTTTAGTTTAATGAAATTAGCAAATATTTACTTGAACAACTTCTAACAGGCCATGTAGTATTTAGAGTAAAAAGCACTTGGTGAGGGCATTGTAATGGGGGGGGGGGGCTAAAAAAGGTGCTGCCAAGAGCCACTGCCCTGGGCTTCTCTGTTAGGTGCGATTAGCCTGAGGGTTCTGGATTCCTGAGGCACAAGAACAGTTCCACTGATGCTCATCTGAAATTAATGTCATTGACTTCAAAGATGACATAGACCTGACTTGGGATATCAAGATGGTCTTTTGCAGCTCTCAGGAGACTTTCAAGCTGGTGTTCAAACAGTTTCTCTTAACTACACTGTTAATAATAATAGGATCACAGTCTGTGGAACAAAGCAACCTGGAGGGAAAATGGTGTTTGTACAGTATATGTTATGTGCAAGAAACTTTAAAGCAGACAGTTGAGATGTATTTTATTAGTTCATTGATACTATTCAGGTTCATCACATATATACCACATCCAAGTACAGTTGGTAACTGGGCCAGCCAGGCAACAAAGTTATTCTGATGAATACAGTGCCTAATTAATCAGAAGGTAAGACTATCCAATTGCACCATATACTAAAAATAGAATGGAAAAAAGTTGATGCTATAGAATTCAATTAAACATAATTTGGGGCCCTGGCCAGTTGACTCAGGGGTAGAGTGTTGACCCAGCATGCAGAAGTCCTGGGCTCGATTTCCGGTCAGGGCACACAGGAGAGGCAACCGTCTGCTTCTCCCCCCCTTCACCTCTTACTTCTCTCTCTCTCTCTCTCTCTCTCTCTCTCTCTCTTCCTCTCCCACAACCATGGCTTGATTGATTTGAGGACATTGGCCTTGAGCACTTGAGGTTGGCTCTGTGGAACCTCCACCTCAGATACTAAAAATAGCTCAGTTTTGAGCATGGCCCAAGATGGGCAGAGCACTGGCTCCTGACAGAATTGCCAGGTGGATCCCATCAGGGCACATACGAGAGTTTCTATTTCCTCTACTCTCACTTAAAAAAAAAAAAAAACACATACAAAAACATAATTTGGAATTTCTTCTGGCTCTCCTTCATTATTCATTTGGCCCTTTCAAGACTATATCTTCTTTGTGTTATCATTTCTATAAAATACAGTAATATTGGTTTGCTGTCCACTTGTGTTGAGGGGCTAGCAAAAGTGAATTGGGGTCTACTCTGAGACAATCACATTTTTGCAATATAATTGACATATATAGGGCTAAAAAATAAAATCATGTTTTAGTTCAGTTTTGTGTACAGTCCTCCTGTTTTTTGCACATTTGTTAAAGCAGCTAAAGAAACCAATCGGTTTGTTACCATTTTATATTACTTTGAAGAAATTAAATATAAAGCTATCAGCCTCAAAATGAAAGTGGTGGTGTGAAGAGAATGCCTGGCAAAATGTACACTGGGCAATGTTCCAAGTGACAAATTACTGACGTTATTCATGATCACAGAGAGTAGAGGCCAATTAAATGCAGTCCTTATTATCTGAAGAATAATTACAGTATGGTAGCCCCCCCTTATCCATAGGGAAACATTCCAAGACCCCCAGTGGATGCCTGAAACAGTGGATAGCACCATCTCTAGATGTACTATATTTTTTCCGTTACATATATTCCTATGATAAAGCTTAATTTATAAATTAGGTACAGTAAGAGATTAAAAATAATAACCAGTAATAAAATAGAACAATTATAATAATATACTATAATAATTTACATATTAATATAAATTATGTAAATGTGCTCTCTCAAAATATCTTATTGTACTGAACTCACCTTTTCACTTAAAGGAAGCACTTTATGGCTTCTCTTTGGCACAGCTGAATTACCACTATTGTCACTATTCTTGTGCTTAGGGGCCATTATTAAGATAAGCGTTACTGGAACACAAGCACTGTGATACCTTGACAGTTGATGTGATAACTAAGATGGTGACTCAGTGACTAAGAGGCGGGAGAGTCTACAGTGTGGAGACTTTAGACAAAAGAGTTACTGGAACACAAGCACTGTGATACCCCGACAGTTGATGTGATAACCAAGATGGTGACTCAGTGACTATGGGGTGGGAGAGTCTACAGTGTGGAGACTTTAGACAAAAGGGTGATTCATGTCTTGGAGCAGGAAAGAGTAGGACTCTTGAGATTTCATCACATTATTCGGTAAGGCATGCCTTTTAAAACCTATGAATTATTTATTTCTGGAATTTCAATTTAATGTTTTCCCATGGAGCTTGACCAGGGGTAACTGAAACTGGACAAAGTGAAACCACAGGTATAGGGGCCTACTATATGAGCAAGCTAACTCTAAAAACAGTGCAATTATTAAACAAAACAAAAATGTTTCTTTCAAAAACCAACTGCTTGTTTAAGAATTATTAAATACCACATTGACATGTATTTTTTAAATGATGAAGAACTATTTCACATCTACTCAATAAACTTAATGAATGCAAAGGAGAATTGAAACTCTTATTACCTGAATAATTATCATTACAATTTTTTTTATTAATTGAAGCTAATAATGAGAGCAAATTACCTCTTAATCATTTTATTGCAGGGTTGATAGCTATTTTGAAACTCACTAAATCCTCTACTGTGGACAGGTCAATATATTATCGTAGCTCTTTGGAAAATTTTGTAATTTATATCCTGCTTTTACAGTGGGAATGGAATAACAAAAGAACAAAATGATGACTCTAACCTTAAGCATACACTCAAATATTAAATATGCACATTGCAAATTATTCACTTAACACAGAAAAGTATACTACACTGGATATTCTTTTCTGTGGCAATGACTGGCGCTAAAGAATTAAGTTTTTAACAATATAACATCAATAATTAAAAAGACCCTCTATAATTATTTATTGTGCATACAATAAGAGCAAAATATTAAGATTATATGATCCTTAATTTCTAGTTGGTTTGTTATCAGGGTAAATATTCTAAAATTTTAATTTTTGTTTAAAAATTAGAAAGAATATCGGGATGAATAGATTAGCAAATTTATGAGGAATATAGCAGAGAATAAATAGCTAATAGTGGTAATACACTATGTGTACCTTAAAATGAACTCTGTACATGTTTACCATGATTCTCAGTATTTATATGCTTATAAGTTATTCCTTTTTTTTTTTTAAGTGAGAGGAAGGGAAATAGACTACTCCTGCATGCAGACCAACTGGAATCTACCTGGCAACCCATCTGTGGTCAATGCTTGAGTCAATTGAGCTATCCTCAGCATATAAGGTTGAAGCTTGGAATGACTGAGCTATTCTTAGTGCCCAGAGCCAAGGTTCGGACCAACCAAGCCACTGGTTGCGAGAGGGGAAGAGAGAGAGAACGGGGAGGAGGTGGGGTGGAGAAGCACATGGTTGCTTTTCATGTGTGCTCTAACCGGGGATTGAACCCTGAATATCCACACACTGGGCTGATGCTTTATTCACTGAGCCAACTGGACAAGGCAGAGTTACTCATTTTTTTATATCAGTTATTAATAGGCCACATGATGACCAAATGAGATATGTATAACCTTTTTTTGTTCTATAGAAAGAAATTGTACCTAGATTCTCTACCCCAAAGAGCAAAATAGAAAGGGAATTACTCTAGCAAGACCCACTATTTCTAATCACATCCAGAAAAGGGTTTCATTGTCTCCTAGTTTGGGGAATTTTGGAGGGAGAACAAAGAGGGGTGAAACATTACATAGAAAAAAAAAGGATAAAAATAACTCAATCTAAAAAATATTGGAAACCTCAGAAAATTTTAGAATACCTTTATTTAAAAAATATTTTAACCTGCCATATTTTCTATATGTGCTACCCTCCACTTCTCATTATTAACTGCATATCTGCATGAAAAAAGATTCCATTTTTCAATATTTATTTGGCTCCTGTGCCTTAGTCTCTACCTGAACTCTTAATCCTTCCTTTGAGACATAAATCTAGTCCTTGTAAAAACCATTCCAATGCCACTGACAGAGGATTATAGCTTCATGTGGACAATATGCACCTAGAACAACAGATAAATTCTTAGCAACCCAAAGTCTATAGCAAGAAGTACTGAGAACAGAAATTACAGAATGGTAAAGTCACAGCTGCAACAAAACTACATATAATAAAATTATTAATACCACAATTCAAGGTTGATATTCAACCTATGATTTCTTTATTAGCTATTCCTTAAACTAAAGTTGGTGGGCAACATCAAATTATCATTAATATATTATAGCCATATCACAATCTTTGCTAAATAATTGTGGTAAAGGATTGTATTTTGAGTATTCTTTGGCATGGATAAGAATTCTAATTCACTTATAGGTGATGAGATCTTGAACCAAAGAAGAAAACAGCATTAATTTTACAGGACTTTTGAGTCAAAATTAGACTGTAATTCAATAATTTGTATTAAGTACTCAGCTTTTGGCCTGAAATATAGTGAGAATTCTAGTATGGAAGTTAGTATTGTCATTTGTGGAACCCTGGAGTCATCCACCATGTTATCCAAAAAATTGCCCATTCTTCCTTAAGGTAGTCTTTATTTATTTGTTTAATTGAATTTATTAAAGTGACATTGGTTAATAAAGTTATATAGGTTTCAGGTATACAGTTCTATAATACATTGTCTACATTATCTGTATATTATATATTTTGTGCATTATATATCTGTATATTATATTATATATATATTATATATATATAGCATCTTTAGACAAGATGCCTTATTCACTATATGCAAGATTATTCACTATACAGCTTACAAAAATGTTGTGACCAGAGGCTCACAGAAACCCAATCCTCTATTTCCCGTAGGAGCAATGAGTGGTTAAATATTTACCATTTCAGTGCTTGTGGTGAATATATACAACAGAAGTACCACATATAATGAGAAGTGACTATATACAAAATCTTAAAGAACATATGCAATTCAAATCTCTACTACAGGCATACCTCAGACATTGTGAGTTGGGTTCTAAACTACCGCTACAAAGAAAATATTGCAATAAAGCGAGCTCCACAATTTTTTTGGTTTTCCAGTTCCTATAAATGTTATGTTGTTTATTAAGTGTGGCAATAACATTATGTCAGAAAAAAAAACTACCTACATACCTTAATTAAAAATAGTGTATTGCCCTTGGCTGGTTGTCTCAGTGGTAGAGTGGCGGCCCAATATGTGGATGTCCTGGATTCAATTCCCAGTCAGGGCACACAGAAGAAGTGACCACCTGCTTCTCCACCCGTCCCTCTCTCCATTCTCTCTCTCTATCTCTCTCTCTTCCCCTCATGTAGCCATGGCTCGATTGGAGCAAGTTGGCCCTAGGTGCTGAGGATGGCTTGATGGCCTTGCCTTAGGCATTAAAATAGCTCTGTTGCTGAGCAATAAGCAGCAGTACCAGAGGGGCAGAGAATCACCCCATAAGGGGCTTGCCAGGTAGATCACGGTTGGGGTACATGCAGGAGTCTGTCTCTCTGCCTCCCAACTTCTCACTTAAGAAAAAAGATAGCGTATTGCTAAAAAATGCTAACCATGATCTGAGCCTTCAGCAACTCATAATATTTTGGCTTGTGGAGCAGGGTCTTGCCTTAGTAACATCAAAGACCACTGATCACAGATCAGTATAACAAATGTAATAATTTAAAAGCCTGAAATATTGCAAGAATTAGCAAAATATGACACAGAGACACAAAATGAATAATGTTGGAAAAATTGTGCTAACAGACTTACTTGATGCAGGATTATCATAAACCTTGAATTTGTAAAAACAAAAGTATCTGGGAATAAAACGTGCAATAAAATAAAAGTACATATGGTATTTATACACAATAGAATACTATGGGGCTAAGAAAAAAGAAGGGAATCTTACCTTTGTGACAACATGGATGGACTTAGAAACTATTATGTTAAGTGAAATAAGCCAGGCAGAGAAAGAAAAATATCATGTGACCTCACTCATTTGAGGAATCCAATGAACAATGTGAACTGAGGAATGGAATAGAGACAGGTGAGATCAAGTGTCCAAAGGGAAAGCAGACAGAGGGAAAGAGGATGATAGGAAGGGATCAGGAAAGGGAAAAGGATTGGTGAAATTATACACACATAACACAATATTATAAAGAGCAGAAAAGCAAAACCTGGAGAGAAAGGGGTAGGGTGTTGCAGGGAGGGGGTAAAGGGGATGTTGTGGGAACATGGGGGGGGGGGATGTACTAGAATCTATGTAAACACAATAAATTAAAATTAAAAAATAAAAGTATAATACAATAAAATAAGATATGCCTCCATGGAGCATAGAGTTAGATGCAAATACAGGCACCTAGTTAAATTTGAATTTTAGATGAACAATAAATAATTTTTTAGTATAAGTATGCCCTGTTCAATATTTGAAATTCAAATTTAACCAGACATTCTGTCCTTTTGTTTGCTAAATCTGGCAACCTATCAGAGCAAACCAACTCATAACCTGCATATCTAAATATCAACTGCACTTATTTAACCACTATCTACATCTTTAATTTTAAACATAATAAGATTTTTAAATTAAAGATATTAATTGTTTTGCTATTGGATTGGCCAGTTTTGTAAGTTTGTTTTTCTTGAGACTTTAACCTCCCTAAAATGCAAATACAAACTTTTTTCTAGAAAAAAACATTATTATTTCAAAGATAGGTGTTATATCTAAACAGTTCATTTTATATTCTCAAAAATTACAAGTGATTATATATACTATATCCCATATCATCTTAAATATGAAAATGTCATCATTGTCTACCAAAAAAAGGTAACAACCTCTCTAGAACTAATTCTATTTAAAAACATGGCACATAACGCATAGTCTTTGACCTTGTTAGCATTCCATATTTGTTCATTGCGATAGAAATGAGAGCGTATATCACACTTGTTGTACAACTCAATCCCTAGAATTCTTATTAGGGCCCCTCTCTCCTCTGAAAGTATTTCTCCACAAGATTCCATTGCTATAGCCTCCAGAACTAGGGTCTGATATACAAATAAAAGGAATAGGCGACTATAATAGGCATTATCACTATTCACCAATATCCATTTTTCCTCTACTTCCTGGCACACGAGAGGTTCTTCTCCCATCCCGATTAAATTATGTATGCACACAAGACTCTCTGTGGCCATGGTAGTCAAAGTGGAAGTGCTGGCCTGTGTCATTTCTGGATGGAAATATTTAATTGCTGGTGCTCAACTCGCCAGCCCGCTCTTTCACTGCCAATAGTGATCGCAAACCCAGGTGTTCTTAGAGGGAAGTCAGGGGATAGAAGTAGCCCGGAAGGCTGAGCCAGCACATGGAGGATGGTTGTCCAAGAGCAGGGCTCAGTGTTTTGTGGCACATGCACAAAAGAACACTTGAAGCCTGTGTTTATATGGCCCACTAGCTGAACATGGTTTTTATGTTTGAAATGTAAAACATAAAAAAGTGACCCATCCTGTCAGCAAGAAATGTTAACAAATTTTCCTTTTGGCTGCAATGCTTAAAATACTGACTTTCTGACCCTTTAGAGAAAATTTTTCTGGCCTAAAGATTCACCCACACCCACAGTAACCTTTGTGTGAGCAAGAAATAAGATTGTGTGAAGCAAAAGAGATTTATTTGTCACAGTAGTAATAGGGACTTCAGTTCCAGTACTGTCACTCAGAGTGATAAAATTCTCTGAGGCTCAGCTGTCCCCTTGTCAAATGGGCGCACATGAAATGAGATGAAATATATGACGATATAACTTGAAGTCATAAATGATCCAGCATGTGAGACTACGTAGACCATGTAGAGGTTATGCTGAAGGGAGACAGAACAATGCATTGGCTGGTTATAAAAATATCTTCTACTTGCTCCATAACTTTGCCCAAGGTCAGCCTTATCTACAATAAGTATGTCAGAACACATGTAAACTTATTTCTTAAAGTGTCACTTTTTAATTTTTCTAACACATCTTTCCATTTAATTTGGTAGGCATTACTCTATCAATCTTGTGGTCCAACACAAATAAAACCAAATGAAGAAAGTCATGCAAAATTTAAAATGTAAAACAAACTACCACTCATTTTTTTATGACAACTTTGACAGTCTGAAAATTCAGAGATTTCCAGTGAAAATTCTACAAACAGCTTCTATCCTCTAAATGAACTGCTGGGACCTTAAGCCCTGATTCCTCAGAAAAAGGAATTTTTCTCACTACTTCTGCATCCCTGCCTCACTTAAGATGAGAGATTTTCAGCTAGGTATAATTCCTGGTGCTAATTATTCCCTGGATTGTAATTTCTCTTGAGGGGTGTCTATATAAAATTACTGTCCAGAATTTTGGGATTTATGTCTTTTAGAAAAGGCCCTCTATGAGTTTAAAGGCCAATTTCCCTGTACTTAGATTTTCAGGTTTAGCAATCCTCTCTAATGAAGCAATGTATGGGTCACAGAAAATAATATGGAGTGGACATTACTATATTTCTAATAAATCACTAATGATAGGTACAACATTTAGAAATATATAGAATTAAGGATTCCTTTAAGGAAAGAACTCTGGAATCTCAGCTAGCAGAGAATGAACATAAAGTAAGGAAGGTTTCTCACTAATAAGAGAATGCAGCACAGAATCAGAGCTAAGTAGTGTTTTCTCACATAATTTCTAACACGTCCAGATGGATTAGTTCCTTCGCTGTGACATTTTGCAGGGGTTTTGCTTTAGGAGGAGATGGTACAATAGTATTAGGAGAAACAGGTTAGAATGCTGTTGCAAACTTAATGTTCTTAGTATTTACTATCTATTTTTAACCATAAGACTTCCTATGCTATTTAAAAAGTAATTATATAGAACACCTCCCATGTGCATGAACAAGATTGTCCTTATGGAAAAATTATGTTTAAGCAGAGCTTTCAGAAGCTTTTAAAAATACTTCCAGGATATATTGGCTAATTTACACTTTATTCCAACTAAAAGATATGAGTTAATGTTGAAGATAAGTTCTGAGGATGAAAATTAGATATATGCCCGTGAAATATTGAGTCATACGCAATTATTTATCACAGTTGAGATGCTTTTCTTGTAGAAATAAGTTTTCTCCCTACTCCACAGGAGCACAAATTGAAATGTTCTCCACCCTTCTGGCCCTGTTCCTCAAATGCTTCCCTATCTAAAGTTTTGAAGCTCTCAATTTATTCATTCACCTCAACTTCCAATCCCTTTCTCCCAACTTTTAGTGTTTTGCTTTCTTATTCTTCTCCACATGCTTTTGAAACCCAGCTCTGCCACCAGAAAAATCTCTTAGTCCCACAGCTCCCCTCCCACTGACACTTCAGTCTCCTCTCTCGTGTTTGCTGCTTCCCTGCATCTTTTTTCTCTCTCTCTCTCTCTCTTTTTTTTTTTTTTTTTTGTATTTTTCTGAAGCTGGAAACGGGGAGAGACAGTCAGACAGACTCCCGCATGCGCCCCACCGGGATCCACCCGGCATGCCCACCAGGGGCGATGCTCTGCCCACCAGGGGGCGATGCTCTGCCCCTCCGGGGCGTCGCTCTGCCACAACCAGAGCCACTCTAGCGCCTGCGGCAGCAGCCAAGGAGCCATCCCCAGCACCCGGGCCATCTTTGCTCCAATGGAGCCTTGGCTGCGGGAGGGGAAGAGAGAGACAGAGAGGAAGGAGGAGGGGGGTGGAGAAGCAAATGGGCGCTTCTCCTATGTGCCCTGGCCGGGAATCGAACCTGGGTCCCCCGCACGCCAGGCCAACGCTCTACCGCTGAGGCAACCGGCCAGGGCCTGCTGCTTCCCTGCATCTTACAACTAATACCACACTTGAAATCGCTTGCATCGTCTGCCTTATCTGCTGGTTGTAGACTGAACCATATTAAAGAATGCCAAGAAATTAGAGGATCAGCACTGAAAAACAAGGAAGAAATGACAAGCACAAAGTGCTTTTGGTCCTGAGGAGCCATGACTGCCCACTGGAGAAACAGGTCAAGGCTTCACCAGGGAGCTCAGGCTTAAAGAGTAAATAAGAGTTTTATAGTCAGAGATAAAGTTGGGAAGATAACTGGGAAAAAACAGTTTAGGCACTAATCTTTGTGTGTACTGTGAAATTCAAAGACAGTCACAATTTACCCCAATGAAATTTTACATTTAATTATGGCAATACAAGAGAAGCAAACTGGGTTTGTATGAGCCAAATATGAACAATATTAGAAGAAGAATCATAGGCAATGAGTAATACCATTTTGTTTCTTTCACTGAAGTTATGGAAATTTAGATCCTAGCACTGCCTTTGCTACTTAGTCTCAGAAACCTGCATGTTGTCCAAACAGAATGCACTTCCCTAGTCTCATATCCTCCCCAGCACCAGAGGGCTGTTCCTTGGCATAAACCCACCAGTACATCCCATCCCATTGCCTATTCTATTACTGGCTTAGATCAAAGAGGGCATGTGCTTGAACCCATTCTTATTTCAGGATGTACTCAGAAGCCAGAACAACAGACAATCCTAATAAAGTGAATGCGAATATAGAAGATGGAAGCCCCCCATGGCAGCTGAAGATGATCAATGACCTTGACAGAACATTTAAGGCTAAGAGATTTGTCTTGTCCTAACAAACTCCCTTTGGCCACAACAGGAACTTTGAGTCAAGAGTGAATTTGGGTCTCTGATAAGATAAATAAATCTGTAAACAAACTGTTTTCTTATATTCAAAACTATAGGTCACATCCTTAAGGACTCCATAAGAATCATTTGGTACTCCGCTGAATTTGCTCATAAATAGACATTGCTGGACACCATAGCAGCCTTTGCCCTAGAAATGAGTGTGTGTGTGTGTGTGTGTGTGTGTGTGTGTGTGTGTGTGTGTGTGTGTTTAGAGATTAAAGATTGTGGACAGCATCATATTAACTGCTGCCACCTTACTATAAATATATTTCCAGGAACATGCTGAGTAAGTACATGAATAAACAAAAAATAAAATTAAATACTACAAACAGAAAAAAAACAAGAAGGCATTTAAAACCACATATTCAAGTGTTTTTAGGGGTAGCCAACAATTCAAAGTTGTACACCCTCCATTAAAAGGGCAGCAAGACTATTTTATTTAAGAGTACACTGAGGCCATGGCCAATTGGCTCAGTGGTAGAGTGTCGGCCGAGTGTATGTACATCCCAGGTTTTATTCCTGGTCATGGCACATAGGAGAAGTGACCATCTGCTTCTTCACCTTTCCCCCTTTCCTTCTCTCTATCTTTGTCTCTCTCTTCTTCTCCTGTAGCCATGGCTCAGTTGGATCAAGTTGGGCCCAGGCACTAAAGGTGGCTTTATGGCCTTACCTCAGGTGCTAAAATAGCTCAGTTGCTGAGATACAAAGCAACAGCCACAGATGGGCAGCCATGGGCAGAGCATCGTCCTATAGAGCTTGCTGGCTGGATCCTGGTGGGGGCACATACGGGAGTCTGTCACTCTGCCTCCCTGCTTCTCACTTAAGAAAAAAAAAGTGCACTGAGAGTTCTAAGGGCAGAGACAGAAGCAGCCCAAATGCCGAGGAGGAAAACATCCAAAGCTAGTCAAGCCACACAAAGCCTCGTGCTAGACAACAGTTGATCAGGAACTACACAGACTGCCTAGTAGCCTCATAAAATTCACAATAAAGAGAAGAAATTACCATGGCAGCCAGCAAAAGGGCTTCAACAGCATGGAGCTATCTTAATTAAAGCTATGGTCAACTAGGGACAACTGACCTAAAGAAGTGATTGGGGTATAAGGAAATGACACCCTTCTTTCTAATCAGTACTAAAAAGTTAGCAACTTTTGAGCACAGAATGCCCAACATCTATGAGCCTGTGTTTAACTTCCCCTAAATCTTATGGTACAACTTCTGAGTAGACTGTGATTGGAACTCTTTGGGCAGAATTCCCTATAGAGAGTCCTGGCTCTCTGGGATACTAAACAGATTTCTGCAAACGACCTTTGGTTCACCCATTTGTTGTGATCATTATTATTGGTTCTTTGGCTCAGAGAGTGCCCAGAACACATTCCGTTCATACAGACTTATTTTTCAGTCAAAGATGCTGGCTCTGTTTCCCCAAAATTTTCATTTGAATAATTTAAGGACCTGATAATGCTGTCAATTGCCCTTCATCCTCCATCTATGTCAACATTGTTCCTTAACATAAAAGTTTCGTTTTTAGTCTTTTACTTTCAGTGTTAAATGGCCATACATCTCTTTTAACTGACCATGATTACGCAGCATATGGAATGCCAAACCTTCTCTCTTTGAAATACAATTTCCTTTTGGCTTTTTTCCCAAATGCAGTTAAGCAGTATTAGCTCCCCAGGCAGACCTCATCGTCTTTGAGTTAAATACAGTAAGAAGTGCTGATGCTTCTGTTTCACTAATATCTTTGCTCTGTAATTCTTTATTTTATGACCTGCCCCTGGCTGCTCCTTGAGCTAAGATTGTGCTGTTCATAAAGCAGGGTGACAAGACTCCTTGTATAATGACAAACAAAATAGTGTTACCTTTTGCTTGCACATGAGCAACCAAATCACAATATATAAATGTAGATGCTCTAGGCTACTATCTGATGCAATGTTAAAAGTAAAATGTTATGCTTTCATCTAACATGAGAAAAATCTAGATTTTTATCATTTTAATCTTTCACTCATAGCAGAGCCATGGAGAGAAACAACCACAGAGCCATGTTGAACAGCCTGATGGCATCAGTTGGATTAATGCTCTATAAAAGCACATCGAACAGAAATTCAATTTGGATTAGTGTTAATAATTCTCAAATTGCTCAGCAGTGTTCAAATCAGAGAGAGAGAGAAAGATGATTCTGAATGTTTCTTCCTAATAGACCTATATTTTATTTACTGTATTTAACACAGACACTGCTTATATAATGAATCCTCTGTGACAGACACACTTAAGTGCTTCACAAATATTAACTTATTAAATCTTTATAACAAGTACATAGAGTAGATTCTAAATTACCACCCATTTTTACAGACAAAGAAGCTGAGGCACAAAGAGGTTAGGTTAGTAGCCCAAGGTCACAGAGCTTATAGGGGCAAAGCCAGACAGTCTGGCTCCAAAGTCTGCATACTCCTCCACTATAATAGGTTTCCTCTTTGTATAAAGCACTGTTGAATATAAATCTCGGCCCTTAAACCTTTTGATTAACACTAGTTAAATTTTGTTAAGAGAATGATAGCGGGCCAACTTAAAACGTGGATAAAAATATAGGATGTATGTTTTACTTTAAAATAAACTTAACAATGAAATGAAGTGATGAAAACAGATTATAGATCTTCATCTCTAAAATCTTAATAAATAAAACAGGTTCAAAAATTTAAATTTATTTAAATTTAAAATTGTTTTTGATATGGACATATTGATTTCACATCTTACTGTCTAATTCTAGAAAGCAAAGAAAGAAGAGTACCTACTTCAGTCTTTATAACAGTTTTGTGTTCATACACAAAGGATATGGGAAAAGAAAAGTAGCAAAAAGGTTTTGTACAGGGAAGATAAAGGATCAGTGTAAACACTCTTAAATCAAAAACTTTGTTGTCTTTCAACTTTCTATCTCTTTCCTAAGCCCTTACTCCCTCAAACTTGTTCTACATTCATTTTACCCATCTTTGCTCTCTCCAGGTTTCAAAAACCCTACGCATGCTTTATTTCAGGGCACTCAGCAACTGACACCTTTGCATTTTAATCATTCCTTCTCTCTTTTATCCTCTCTCTTGCCTTTCCCCTTCAAACTAAAGAAGGATTTCTTACATGTATGTGTTCCTTCGAATGACAACAGTAATATTAATAAATTCATAACAAAATATTACTACCCAGCACTATGTTAAGTGTCTTCTATATGGTTTCTTTTAATCCTCCTAATAGCACTGTAAGGATAGGTGAGATGACAGTCAAGGTAGTTAACACCAGTTAGAACAGCCACTGGCCAGACAACGGGTAGGTCTGGAAGTGTTCAAACTGCTGAATATCAGCCTTTCAGTAAGTATTAGATTATTTCCAACAAGTTTAAGTAATGTGCCTATGATCACACAACTAGTTATGCTATACCTCAAAATCTTACACCACAGTGTGTTTGACTTGAAGATGACCCCCAGTACTGTGGAGCTAATAAATCTTTGAAAAGAGCAGTCAATAGCCAAATATGTTTAGAAAACACTGCATATAATATTTCCTGTTTTAGACATGAGTATTAGCACATTAAAGGCTTTGAGATGCCTGGAAAATAAATCTGTTTTACTTTACTGAATATAGAGTTTGTCAAACTTTACTGGTTAGGAAACCACTTTTTTTTTTTTTTTGCAATATCTATTAATAGTCTTCTAAAAACACAGTAGAGGAAAGGTGAGTCTAGAAAAAATAGTTTCTTGGCCACTGTAAGTGTCTAATAGTTGGATGGGAACACTCTCTGTTCCTTTTTTTATTTATTGGTTTTTGTTTTGTTTTGTTTTGTTTTTTCTGAAGCTGGAAATGGGGAGAGACAGTCAGACAGACTCCCGCATGCGCCCAACCGGGATCCACCTGGCACGCCCACCAGGGGCAACGCTCTGCCCACCAGGGGGCGATGCTCTGCCCCTCCGGGGCGTCGCTCCACTGTGACCAGAGCCACTCTAGCACCTGGGGCAGAGGCCAAGGAGCCATCCCCAGCGCCCGGGCCATCTTTGCTCCAATTGAGCCTTGGCTGCAGGAGGGGAAGAGAGAGACAGAGAGGAAGGAGGGGGGGGTGGAGAAGCAAATGGGCACTTCTCCTATGTGCCCTGGCCTGGAATTGAACCCGGGTCCCCCACATGCCAGGCCGATGCTCTACCACTGAGCCAACCGGCCAGGGCCTCTGTTCCTTTTAATGTACAATAATTTATGTGTTTTTTTGTATGTACGTTTTTGTTTAATATTTCCGAGTAAATAATTTCTCAGCAATTAATTTTGGTTTACGAATCAGGGATCTAAAAACTTCTAAATTCAAGATTATTTCCTAATGATAGAGATTGCTCTTGATTTGATTCATATAAATTGCATTGAGTTATCTGCTACTATCTTCCATGAACATATTTTCAAATTAACTGCAGTAGAATATAACCAATTAGTTGATATACAATATTTGGTGAGTTAATTTTTTTAAAATCAGACTCCCACAAGAGCAATTAAGCAAGGGAAACAAATGAAATACCAAGATTGGAAAGGAAAAAATAAATATTTGTAAATGTAAAAATATTATATATAAAAAATCCTAAGGAATACGTTAAAAATAAATAAAACTAATAAACAAGTGTAACAAGTTTGCAGAATACAAAATTGACATGCAGAAAGCACTTATATTTCTACACATTAACAATTATGAACAATATGAACATTAAATTAAGAAAACAATTTCATTTGCAATAATATTAAAAGTAAAATATTTAAGCATAAATGTAACAAAGGAATATAAGAATTGGACACTGAGAACTACAAATGTCCATTGAAAGAAATTAAAGAACATCTAAATAAATAAAAGCTATTTCATGTTAATGGATAACACAATTTATTATTAAGATGACAATTGATCTATCAACCCCTAAATTGATCTACAGATTCAATGCTATACCTATGAAAATTCTAGCTGCCATTTTAGCAGAAATTGACAAGTTAAATCTAAAACTCATATGGAAATACAAGGGACTCCAAGGATTCAAATAATCTTGAAAAAGAAGAAAAAAGATAGAGGAATCACATTTTCCAATTTCATTCTTGTTACAAACTATAGTAAACAAGAAAATATGGCACTAGCAAAAGGATAAACAAAGAGAAAAATGGAATAGAATTCAGAATCCAAAAAAATCATTGCATTTATGGTCAAATGATTTTTAATAAAGGCACTAATCCCATTTAATAGGGTAACAACAGTCTTTTCAACAAACTGTATTGGCATAACTGGATAGCCATACAAAAGACTGAAGTTGGACCCTTGACTAATACAATATATAAAAGTCATTTCAAAGCATGTAGCTATAAAAGCTGAGAACTAAAGGTAAGAGTTAAAAATATAAAGTCAGAAGAAAATATAAAATATAATAAAAAAGCACAAATGAAAGAAGAAAAATAGATTAAAGACTTCATCAAAATTTTAAAACATTGTACATCAACAAATATCATCTAGAAAGTGAATAAACAATTAACAGAATGGGAGAAAATATTTGCAAACCACATATCTGTTAAAGGGCATATATTCAAATATATAAAGAATTCTTGCCCTGGCCGGTTGGCTCAGTGGTAGAGCGTTGTCCTGGCGTGCAGAAGTCCCGGGTTCGATTCCGGCCAGGGCACACAGGAGAAGTGCCCATCTGCTTCTCCACCCCTCCCCCTCTCCTTCCTCTCTGTCTCTCTCTTCCCCTCCTGCAGCCGAGGTTCCATTGGAACAAAGATGGTCCGGGCACTGGGGATGGCTCCTTGGCCTCTGCCCAAGGCGCTAGAGTGGCTCTGGTCACGGCAGAGCAACGCCCCAGAGGGGCAGAGCATCGCCCCCTGGTGGGCAGAGCATCGCCCCTGGTGAGCGTGCCTGGTGGATCCCGGTCGGGCACATGCGGGAGTCTGTCTGACTGTCTCTCCCCGTTTCCAGCTTCAGAAAAATACAAAAAAAAAAAAAAAAAGAAAGAAAAAAAAAAGAATTCTTAAATTTCAAAAATTAAAAAAAAAAATAATTAAAAAATGGGCAAAGGATCTGGACATATATTTCTCCAAAAGAAGATATGCAATTGGCCAAGAAGCACATGAGAAGATGTTCAAATTATAAACCATCAAGAAAACACAAATTAAAACCACAATTAGGTATCACTTTATAACTACTAGGATGGCTATATACAAAAGAAGAAATAATAAGAAGTGTTGTCAAAGATGTGGAAAATTGGGATCCTCATAGATTGCTTGTGGAAATATAAAGTGATATAGTGACTTTGGAAGACAGATTTGCAGTTGCTTAAACTTAAGGTTAAACATAGAATTCCCAAATGACCCAGAAATTTCACTTTTAAACATGTTTACATTAAAGCTTGCATACAAATGTTCATAAGCATCATTATTCATAATAGGCAAAAAGAGTGGAAACAACTCAAATGTTTATCAATGGATAAACAAATGGAGTATCCATACAGTGGAATATTATTCAGATATGAGCTACAATATGGATGAACATCAAACACATTATGTTAAGTGAAAGAAAAACTGTATTTCTTTTCTTTTTTTTTTTTTTTTTTTGACAGAGACAGAGTCAGAGAGAGTGACAGAGACAGACAAAGGGAGGGAGGGAGGGAGAGAGAGGAGAAGCATCAATTCTTGGTTGTGGTACCTTAGTTGTTCATTGATTGCTTTCTCATATGTGCCTTGACTGGGAGGGGAGGCTAGAGCAGAGCGAGTGAGTCCTTGCTCAAGCCAGCGACCTTGGGTTTTAAGCCAGAGACATTTGAGCTCAAGCCAGTGACCATGGGGTCATGCTTAAGATCCCACGCTCAAGCTGGTGGGCCCACGCTAAAGCCGCATGAGCTTGCGCTCAAGCCGGTGACCTTGGGGTCTCAAACCTGGGTCCTCCGCATCCCAGTCCAACTCTCTATCCACTGTGCCACTGCCTTGTCAGGCTAAAAAACTATATTTCTTTGAAATATTCAGAAGAGACAAATCCATACACAGAAAGACATTTAGTGGTTGCCAAGTATTGGGCTAAGTGGTAATGGGATCGCTAATGGTTATGGGGTTTCTTTTGAGGGTGATTAAAATGTTCTGGGAAGAGTTAGTTTTGGCCAATGCACAACTTTGCAAATAAACTAAAAATATATATAACTATTTTCTTGAAGATGGTGACTTCATTGAGTCTGAATTCTATTTCCATAAAGCTTGTTATTTTAAAAATTAATCACATGCTCTTCCCCCCATATCTGTTTTATAAACTCAGCAGTTTAATACAGCTTGATAGCAAAAGAAATAATTGTGATGTGTGTTTTAGTATCCAGCTCATAATTCTATAATTTCAGCCACTGGGAACATAAAATTTTAACCAAGATAAAAAGTATCATTATATCTGATTAAATATTTCAAAACTATACCCTCTAAGGAAGTATAAGTAAAGAAATCACCATGATGTCTTCCATGTTGTATTGAGAGTATTATTAAGGAAACAAACTCCCTCTAAGTCAATGAATAAATATTACAGATTAAAATGTTAATTTGTTTTTATCTAAGCACTAATGTCCCTTGGAGACATAGTGACAAAAGCCACAGGTGGGAATGAAAGAAACACCACTTATCAGCAATGAGGAATAATATCTATGTTGCCAAAGTAACCAAACCGTCCCATAAGAAATGTAAGATTTGACATTCACTTATCAATATTTCTAAAATGCAACTCTTATCTTGCATTTGTTGTAAACTTCATTTCCTTGTAATGACTTCACAGATTCCCCCGTTAATATGCATGTCTCATTTATTTTATTTTTTCCAGAATGAATTAAACCAGAGAAACTTGGCCCAAGCTGCCTCTCTCTCACACTCCATGGGGAATAAATCAGTGTTTTCATCTAGAACCGCACGCTATATGATAATTGTTCACTCAATTTTCAATCTTCCAACTGAACCTCTCTTATAATGATCCCCATATCACAGAATTGCTGATGGCAAAGGATCTTAGAGGTAATCTAGCTCAGAGTACAAAGCAGATGATCAATAAATATTTGCTGAATTAAATCCTTTGCCTTTTAGCACTAATCATCCCTCCCTAACTTCCCGGTGAATTGATGGGTTAAATTCCAATGATGAAAAACTCATTGCTTTAGAAGATTCTACATCCTGTTTTGAAGAGCTCTGTTTATTAGAAAGTTAACTTCCTATGCACTTTTAACCTCCCAGGTCCTATTTGTGTTTTCTGTAGGCACAAACTATCTTGCTTTCCTGCTTTCCCTATAAATATTTAGATATGTTTATGTTTGATGTTGCTTAGCTCTGTTTTTATGTTTGTTTGTTTGTTTATTTGTTTGGCTGTTTCTAAGTTCAGAACTTTACAGTTCTTCCTTTTGCAACTTTCAAACTGAGATCACCAATCAAGTTTGAACAGATGATTTTTGGAACCTGGTTCTTGGATCCTTTTTTGGAACTATGCCTGCCCTTCCAAACACACATTTCTTGAATTTATGATAGATTCTTGGCACATAATATTATTCCACCTCTCCTACAAGTAGGTGTGCTCCTTTTAAACAAAATGTAGCTTAATTCTGGTTATAATGTTTATCCTTCAAGGTCTAGATGTCATCTGGTTGAACTAGCTTCCAGGCAAGTATCTTCACGGTTCCCTTGCTCTAATAGCTTAAGTTCCAGGCCTGCAAGAAAAAAATCTCCTTTTCTGATTACATCTATGTAGCCAGCCATAGAACTTTTTTATATCCCTCTCTCTTAAAAGGCACAATGTATCTAGGACTTAGTGGTTTATAGAGATAGTTCCAAGATTACTCTGATGGTGTAATTTGTCCTTTGAAGTACCAATAGAAAACAGGTTGGGACGTATAGTTTTGATAAACTTGGGAGAGTTTTCCTCCATATTTCAGGTACATTTCAAGGAGGCATACCATGTTCTGACTGGCCATTGCACATGGAGGTAGCACAATTTCCCTGAAGATTTGAGCAACAACCCCACCTTGACCATCACCATGTCTCTCTCAGCCAATACTAGGTGATCTCAGTCTGAAATTCTCCTTATTGCACTATGGATCCAGAAGATACAGATAAACAATTACTCTGGATGTCTGCACCTCCTCTCCAGAATTCACATATTCAATCATAATTATTTTATTATTTGTTTCATAAACTATAAACGTATTGATACAATCCTGACAGAATGATTTATCCTACTTTGTTTCATACTCAGAGTAGGAATCTAGAACTCAGGAAGTCATTCATTCAACAGTTCTTCTTAAATACATTTTGCATAACAAGCCCCATTCAGTATTAGGTTTAGAGAGAAGGACTAAACCCGTGATGGTGAATCTTTTTATAAAAATCACTCACTTTTGCAGTGCTGGTCAACCTGGTCCCTCCCGCCCACTAGTGGGTGTTCCAACTTTCATGGTGGGCCTTAGTGGAGCAACCAAACGGCACTGTGATTGGCCCACCATGAAAGCTGGACCGCCCACTAGTGAGTGGGAGGGACCAGGTTGACCAGCACTGCAAAAGTGGGCAGTTTTTATAAAAAGGTTCACCATCACAGGACTAAACAATAAATGTTCTCAGGGCCGGGGTCATGTCTTACAGACTTTTACAACTAGAGACTAGAACAGTGACAGAAGTCACAGATATAAACTGAGTCTAGGCTTCAAACATATTTAAAGTTTGGTTCTACGTTTGCTAGGCTAAAGTTTCTAAGAAATAAAATCATTGTTTGCCAGGTTTAATGGTTTCCAATACCAAGCACATAATAAATGTCCCCAAAATGTTACATACATGAACTCTAGCTATTCTAAAATTCTCCATTTTAAAATCTGTAATAAGAAAATTGTCTATATACACAAATAGATGATCCAAATGCCACTAAATAGCATCTATATTAATAATTTTAAACAAAGAGCTCACATATAGTAACATGTTCAGATTAAAAGCCTTCATATGTTTTTCTTATATTAAAAAGAACACCTGCTGTTAGGGCTATATTTACTCAGTACATAAGAAACAAATAATTAAGGGTAAAGTAATTTAAAAAACTCAAAATCTGAGCATCCTTGCATAGAAATAATTTTCTTCAGAAAATAAGTAAGACTTGACTTGAATTTCTATTCCTAACTCAATATGTGAAAACTCTTCTTAAAAGTGAATGGATTCTCAGCCCTATAAATTATATGCACATTTCCAAATGCTACTCTGATAAGATACTTCATGTATTTCAAAATAAATAAACAATTTCCTTGTGCACTGTTTGTTTACAATAGTTAACTGGATTTTGACGGTTCTCTAACATGCTTCAGAAACTTACTAACCCAGTCATTCTCTTTAGTTGTCTTCGGAAGCATAAAAACTTGTTTTAACATCATAAAAAGAATGCTAGTATCAAGCAAAACCAGAGGAGAGTTCAAAAATAATTGTAGAGAAATGGCTCAAGCGTGGGCATGCTTAGTGAAACACCATAGAAATCTTTATTTCTCCCATTCATAAAAGTAATAGTTAATATGTTTTTACGTATTAAAGCAATTAGATTCTTTAAATTAACCAAAATTGCCTTTAATTCTGAGTTTATTAAAACTTTTTTCTCAAAGAAAATTAAAATAATATTTTAAAATCTAAATATTGTATGCCCTAAAATATTTTTACTTTTCATAAATAAGAAGTTTTTAAAATATAAGTAATGTTAAATATGAAACCACTGGGTAACAGGTCACACATTCCACAACAATTTTTATAGCTAGTCAGAGAAAAATGTGAGATATTATTCACCAAACTTTACTCAGAATATCTACACGTGGTTCTTAAATATATCATTTAATAATAAACACTGACTTCAGTTCCTCTAGAAGCCCAAGAGGACCACAAATTTTGCCTACATTAATAGGACAAGCCTCAGGAAAATAATCATGTTTCATAACCACATGTTCATATTCTGATATTTTATTTTTTTAATATTCTCTGTTAATATAACCCAATTTTTTATTCACACTACATAAGTCAACAAAAACAAAAATAGTCTGTCTTTTTAAAATACAGATGGTGTTGCACTGGCTGGTTGGCTCAAGGGTAGAGCATCGGCCCAGCGTGTGGATGTCCCAGGTTCGACTCCTGGTCAGAGCACACAGGAGAAGCACCCATTTGCTTCTCCATCCTTCCTCCTTTCCTTTCTCTTTATATCTCTCTTCCTCTCCCGCAGCCAAGGCTCCACTGGAGCAAAGCTGGCCTGGGCACTGAAGATGGGTCCATGGCTTCAGCTTCAAGAGCTAGAATGGCTCTGGTTGCAATGGAGCAATGCCCCAGATGGGCAGAGCATCACCCCCTAATGGGCATACTGAGTGGATCCTGGTTAGGCACATACGGGAGTCTGTCTCTCTGCCTCCCTGTTTCTCACTTCAGAAAAATAAAAAAAATAAAATAAAATAAAATACAGATGGTGTTTAACATTGGATAACTAGTTCTAAAGGAACAATAAGCTAATGAGAAAGCATTAACCAACATGCCTTAAGAATTTATTTCTACTTTTCAAATGTTATAGCTATACAGTGATAAAAAGACATAAAGTTTGGAAAAACACTTACAGTAATCAACACTTGTGCATGTAGAACCTTATCCAGTGTGAAAACTCAAGTATAATGGAGCTAAAACCTACAGATTATTTTAATATAAATTGGGTTTCTTTCTGAACTAATGCAGCACACAGAACACTAAAGTTCAAAAGCAATTTGAAAGACCATGGTCAACTGTACATTGCTTCTTGTTACCATAAGAGGCTGCTAATATGCCAAGAAATGAATACACATCGAGAGAAATCAAAGTCAAGAACATTGTTTCTAAGACTAATGCCTATATTTATATTGTTTCGTTATTTTTTTTTAAAAAGTCATATTTATTTCTATTTCAGAAAATCATAGCATATAAGTATTTCAAGGGACATGCTTTCAACATTTATTTTCCTGCTACATCAACAATTTAGAATGCATTGTTGAGTTATAATAATGTTCACGGTGGCAAAAATCACATCAATACTCGTTTGGTTAGATTTTCTAGTGAAGCATAAAGAAACCTATTAATAAGACAAAATCTGCCAGGTGAGTATCCTATATAGTTTAATAGTACTCATATATATTTAAGAAGACATGAACAAGGGAATATTCTCTTGTAAAAAAAAAAATCTATTAATTCCTAAAAGCATAACAAATAATTCTCCCAGACTATCTTATTAGCAACATCATGAATTATACAACAGAAATGTTTGCTCAAACTGTTTTTTTTTCCTGATAAGAAACACTGAATTTTAAAAAGCAACATCTACTTTAATATTTAATACCACAGCATATCTAGATCTCCAAGAGTACCAAGCCATTTAAGAAAGAGGTACACTTCATGTAATGTTAAAAGCATTCTGGCATTTTATATTATCTGCTTTTTAATGACTGTATTTTCCTAGCATTAAAAATGAATTAATCTCCTTCTTCCTAAGTAGTCTTGAACACAGTGAAAGAAATAGTTCAACAGGTTACTCTTCCTTGTGGAAGTCATATAAATTGTGGCCTCTCTTGGCATATATAGTGTAAAAGCAAAACATCTGACTGTGCATCTAAGCTCATCATCTTTTATAGAGTTTTGCAGACACAAGATTTTCTTATTTCCCATTGAATCATATTGACTCTAGGATAGAGTACTAAAAAACAAATGAAACATGATTAAAGTACTCTCTATACAGTTTCATTCAGCAAAAACGTCTGAGTTATACTCTATAGTCTTAAAGTAAAAGTACTTTAAGTAAATTAATATTAATAATTTGGGCCCTGGCTGGTTGGCTCAGTGGTAGAGCATTGGCTTGGCATGTAGATGTCCTGGGTTTGATTCCCAGAGTATGCAGGAGAGGCAACCATCAGCTTCTCCATCCCCCACCCCCTCCTTCTCTCTTTCTTCCTCTCCCACAGCCATGGTTTGATTGCCCCAGGCATTGAGGATGTCACACTAGAGCCTCTAAGGCAGGTTCTAAAAATAGCTCAGTTGCGAACATGGCACCAGATGGGCAAAGCCTTTGCCCCAGACAGGGGTTGCTGGGTGTATCCTGGCCATGTGCATGCAGGAGTCTGTCTCTCTGTCTCTCCACCTCTCACTTAAAAATTGGGTAAGTCTATAAGAAATGCAAACAACTGTCATATCAACATGTTTCAATCATCACAGTGTATGCTGAACAACATCATCTTGATGAAACATTGTTTAAAAAATGTAGTGAAAATTTATAGTTCTGATTAAAATGGTAGTAAACAGTACCACCATGTCTCCCATTTAATGCAAGTGAACAGAATTCAAAGAGCATCTATCTAAGGATTCTGAATACTATCAGAGAGAGTAAGGAAGAACACCAGGATTTGAAATATATACTAGGCATCCATCCAATGATAAGTTTACCATTTTCCCCATGGCCTGAACTCAACACACTGGCAGTAGGCACCAGGATACAGATGGAGCAAACTCCAGGGGAAGCCCTGAACTTTTGGCTCATGGTTATGAAAGGGTATTCCAAATGGACAGGGAGGGTACAGAAATAACCAATTTCCCCTCCATCCTCCTGCATCTTGGCCCATAGCAATCCATCTTGTCAGTCAGGGACAGCAGCAATGAAAACTCATAGGAGACAAAACTTGGAGGGAGAACTGTCCCCTTCAGTTGATGGACTAGGTTTACAAAAGGGTGGGACCAACCTGTTTATTTGTTTCTCTCTGCCTTCACAAGACTTGGCATGGGATGCTGCCCAGTTGTGGAACTGCATGGTAGAGAGAGGTAACTAAAGCCTCAGTACTCTGAATGGAGAAAAGAGAAGCATCAACCAACAGGAAATATCTGGGAAAATAACAGAAAGAAAGGAGCTTGAGAAAATGACCTCATAACGTCCTTTTATAAACACCTGGGCTCACCTCCAACTGCACATGTGCAGATTTGATCTGACTTAACATTCCAAAAACTTTGAGAATGGAATTAACCGACAGACCACCACACAAGTCTCAAGCTGGCCACTGGGTGGGGCACACATGGGACAGATTTAAATAACAGTAAAAAGAATTTAAAACTTGAAGTGATGTTGGAACAAAACCCACAGAAAGTGAGTTCAAATCATGTCCTAAACCTAATCAGCTTAATTGACAACAAAAAACTGAACTATCACCTGTTTGTACAGAATTTAAACAAGATCCAGGGTCTCATGTAATAT
Source organism: Saccopteryx leptura (assembly GCF_036850995.1). Taxonomy (NCBI): domain Eukaryota; kingdom Metazoa; phylum Chordata; class Mammalia; order Chiroptera; family Emballonuridae; genus Saccopteryx; species Saccopteryx leptura. The sequence goes on from NC_089506.1 coordinate 55,729,284, forward strand.
TCAAAATGCCCAGGAAAAAATCCAAAATTACTTAGCACATGGAGAACAACCAAAATCTCAATTGCACAAAGAAAGCTCTTAAAAAAACATCATTCTACAATGATACAGAGTCCTGTTACCAAGAAGACATACCATCTTAATTGTGCATGCACAAAAAACCAGAGCTACATACATGAAACCCAAACCAACAATACTGAAAAGTAGACAAATCTATCAACATAGTTAAACATTTCAATACTCCTCTCAGTAATAGAGAAACTGTAGAAAGTCAACTAGGATTAATATTAACTAAATAGTGCATCAGTCAACTGAATCTAACTGACATTTATGGGTTACTCAACCCAAAGCAGTAGCATATACATAGTATTCAAATTCAACTGTAACAGTCTCCAAAATAGACCATATCCTGAATCATAAAAAAACTAAAATAATTCATATCGCAGAAAGTAAGTTTTTAAACCATAAAGAAGTTAAACTAAAATTCATGGATGGAAAAATAAGAGCAAATTCCCCTCAAACATTTGGAAGTCAACAATATACATCTAAATAATCTCCTGGCTGGCTCGTCAAAAAAAAAAAATTAAAAAAAATAAAAAATAAAAAATAAATAAATAATCTATATGTCAAAGAGAAAATCTCACAGGAAATTCGATAATATTTTAAACTGATTGAAAACAAAAATACAATATGTCAAAGTTGTAATCAAATGATTCTATTAGGAAGAAGATAACATCTGACCTTTGCTGGTGTAGTGAATAAAGTGTTGACCTAGAATGCTGAGGTCAATGGTTCGAAACCCCAGGTTTGCACATATGAGAAGCAACTACAAGTTGATGCTTCCTTTCCTCTCCCACCTTTCTCTCTCGCCTCTCTCTAAAATCAATAAATAAAACCTTAAAGAAAAGAAAGGAAAAAGAATAAATGTCTAGGTTAGTGCATCATCCTGACATGCCAAGGAGGTAGGTTCAATCCCTAGCCAGGGCACATACAAGAAGCAACCAATAATGGCATAAATGTGTGGAACAACAAATCAATGTTTCTCTCTCTCTGGCTTTCTGTCTTTTTCTATCTTCCTTCCTCTCTCTCTCTCTAAAATTACATAAAATATATTTTTAAAAAAGAAAGAAGATACATTTCAAAATTTCCAATGAAATAACTAGAGAAAAGGGCAAATAAACACAAAGCAGGCAGAGGGAAGAAAATAAGAAAGAGAAAGCAGCCTGACCAGGTGGTGGCGCAGTGGATAGTGTCAGACTGGGACACAGAAAACCCAGGTTCGAAATACTGAGGTTGCTGGTTGCTGGCTTGAGCGCATGCTCATCTGATTTTAGCAAGGCTCACCAGCTCGAGCCTAAGGATGCTGGCATGAGCAAGGGATCACTCAGTCTGCTATACACCCCCCCCCCCCCCCGTCAAAGCACATATGAGAAAGCAATCAATGAACAACTAAGGTGAAACAACAAAGAGTTGAGGTTTCTCATCTCTCACCCTTCCTGTCTATCTGTCTATATCTCTGTTACCAAAAAAAAGAAGAAAAGCAGAAATCAATGAAATAAAAAAAAAAATAGAAAAGGTCAATAGCCTGACCTGGTGGTGGCACAGTAGATAAAGTGTCAACTTGGGACTCTCAGGACCCAAGTTTAAAACCCCAAGGTCACCAGCTTGAGCACATGCTCATCCAGCTTGAGAGTAGGCTCATCACCTTAAGCACAGGGTCATGGGCTTGACCATGGGATCATAAAAATAATTTTTTTTTGTATTTTTCTGAAGCTGGAAACGGGAGAGACAGTCAGACAGACTCCCGCATGCACCCGACCGGGATCCACCTGGCACGCCCACCAGGGGTGAAGCTCTGTCCACCAGGGGGTGTCGCTCTGCCGCGACCCTAGAGCCACTCCAGCGCCTGGGGCAGAGGCCAAGGAGCCATCCCCAGTGCCCAGGCCATCTTTGCTCCAATGGAGCCTTGGCTGTGGGAGGGGAAGAGAGAGACAGAGAGGAAGGAGGGGGGGTGGAGAAGCAAATGGGCACTTCTCCTATGTGCCCTGGCCGGGAATCGAACCCGGGTCCCCCGCACGCCAGACTGACGCTCTACCGCTGAGCCAACTGGCCAGGGCCCATAAAAATAATTTTTATGATCCCATGGTCACAGGCTTGAGCCCAAAAGTTGATGGCTTGAAGCCCAATGTCACTGGCTTGAGCCCAAAGGTCACTGATTTGAAGCGCAAGGTCACTGGCTTGAGCAAGGGGTCACTGGCTTGGCTGGAACCTCCCCCGCCTCCTTGTCAAGGCATGTGTGAGAAGCAAGGAACAACTAAAGTGAAGAAACTATTAGTTGATGCTTCTCATTCATCTCTTTCCCTTCCTGTCTCTCGCTCTCTAACTAAAAAAAAAAAAAAAAAGAGGTTAATAAAACCAAAAATTGATTTTTCCCTAGCTGGTTGGCTCAGCGGTAGAGTGTCAGCTCTGCATGTGGAAGTCCCAGGTTTGATTTCTGATCAGGGCACACACAGAAGTGCCCATTTGCTTCTCCACCCCTCCCCCTCTTCTTTTTCTCTGACTCTCTCTTCCCCTCCTGCAGCCAAGGCTCCATTAGAGCAAAGTTTGCCTAGACCAGGGGTCTCAAACTCACGGCCTGCGGACCGCATGCGGCCTGCCGAACAATTTTGTGCGGCCCGCAGACTAATCCACGAAGTTCAAAATATTTTGGATAAAATTAAGTAAGCCTAGGGGCCTACTTGTATTTTTCATTTCTCTAGCATCCTAGCTAGATATTAGCTTAGTTAACAGCAGTTGTGATGCGAACTACAGTTTCTGGTCGTTTTGTGACACTGAGTAAACTGCATGTACGATTGTGCTTGTTGTATTGATTTTTTTTTTGTTTTCAACTGCAGTGAGAAAAGTGTTGCGTAACAGTTGCCTTTTGTAGACCTAGTGCGGCCCGCTGAACGGCTGTGATCTTGCTCTGCGGCCCACATGCTGAGTTGAATTTGAGACCCCTGGCCTAGACACTAAGGATGGCTCAATGGCCTCTTCCTCAGGCACTAGAATGGCTCCAGTCGCATCGGAGCAATGGCTCAGGTAGGCAGAGCATCGTCCCCTAGTAGGCATTCTGGATGGATCCCTGTTGGGAGCATGCGGGAGTCCCTCTGCCTCCTGCTTCTCACTTCAGAAAAATTAAAAAAAAAAAAACACCAAAAAACAAACAAACAAAAAGCCCCCCAAAAGTGATTTTTAAAAACATCAACACATTTTACAAGCCTTTGGAAAGACAGAAGAGATAAGACACAAATTGCCAATACCAGGAATAAAAAAAGGAAGTATCACCACAAATCCTGCAGGAATTAAATAGATAGCAATGCATTATATTTATATAAACATTAACGCACATAATTCCAACAATCACAAATGACATGGGCCAATTGTATTAAACTATTTATGATAATGAAGTAGATAACATCTATGACCCTATAACTATTAACCAGTTGAAGTTGGGGTAAGAAAGACTTTTTGAAAAGAATCTCCAAGGCCACTTAGTTTCACTGGCAAATTCTACCAAACATTTAAAGAAATAACACAAATTTTATACAAAATTTGTTCAAAATTTTTCTCCTCAAACTAGAAATAGAAGAAAACTTCCTTAACCTAATAAATGGTACCTAAAACCTATATCTCTCATTTTATGGTAAAAGAAAAAGAAAAGACAGAATTATCCTAATTACCCCTAATCAGTGCAATAAGTAAAGTAAAATAAATAAGAGCCACACAGATTAAAAAGGAAGAAATAAACTTATCTCTATTTCTTGATGACATAATTGTCTATATAGAAAACTGTAAGAAATGCATGCAAAAAAATTATTAGAACTAAGAAGGATGTTTAACAAGGCTATATAGTACAAGATTAACACACAAAATTAATTTACTTTCAAAAGTACCATTTATAGTAACTTAAAAAAAAGAAATTCTTAGGTATAAAAAAAACAAAACATGTATAGACATTTAAAAAAAAAACTAATGAAGGAGAGAAATCATGTTCACCAGTTAGATAACTTACATAATAAAGATGTCAATTCTCTCTAAATTAAATTTAATATAATTACAATAAATACCTCAGCAAAATTTTTCTTTTTATAAGATTTCATTTATTGATTTTAGAGAGTGGAATGAGAGAGAGAAAGGATGGGGGGAGGGAGGAAGCATCAACTTGCTCTTGTATGTACCTCAACCCAGTAAGCCCCAGCTCTCGAACTGGCAACCTCAGCACTCCAGGTCAACACTTCATCTACTGTGCCTCAACAGGTCAGGCTGAAGAATTTCTCTTTCTTTAGGAACAGACAAGTTGATTCTAAAATTACTCAAACATTTTGGAAATAAGAACACCACTTTTAGAAGAATTACATTATACAATGTTAAGACGTAACTTTTATAAAACTACAGTAATCAAAACTGTGGAGTGGGTGGGAGAATATACAACAGAATAAAATAACCCATAAATAAAGCCATCACATGGTGGCCATGAGATTTTTGACAAAGGTTAAAAAATAACTAAATAGTGTTAGAGCAGTTAAATATCCACATGCCAAAATTAAGGGGGAAAGAAATGAACTTTTATATAAATCTTACACCTATGTAAACTTCAAGTTGATCATAGTTTGAAACATAAAATGTAAAATTATAAAACTTTTAGAAAGCCACAGAGAAGAATTTTTTTGTGGCTTAGGATTAGATAAAGATATGACACCAAAGCATGATCTGTAAAAGGGAAAAATGATAAACTGGGCTTCAGAAATATTGAAAATCTTTTTTTTTCTGTGAAAGAAACTTTTAGAGAATCAAAGGACAAAGTACAGAATGGAATAATTTTTTCTATAATCACACATCCAACAAAGGACTTTTATCTAGTTTCATATCCTGAATGTAAAAGTGATTACTCAAATCTACCCATGTCTTAAAATTCACAGACTTGTACACCAAAAAAATAAAATAAAAATATCCCTTTAACTACATAATTTTAAAAATAACACAAACAGCCTGGGCAGGCAGTGGCACGATGGATAGAGCATCGGCCTGAGATGCAGAGGACCCAGGTTCAAAACCTAGAGGTTGTCGGCTTAAGAGTGGGTCACTGGCTGGTGCATGGGATCATAGATATGACCCGAATGGTAGTTGGCTTGAGCCGAAAGGTCACTGGCTTGAGCCCAAGATCACTGGCTTGAGCCCAAGGTCACTGGCTTGAGCAAGGGGTCACTCGCTCTGCTTTAGCCCCCAGGTCAAGCTACATATGAGAAAGCAATCAATAAACAACTAAGGAAGGTGCTGCAACGAAGAATGGATGCTTCTCATCTCTCTTTTATCCTGTCTGTCCCTATCCATTCTTCTTTCTGCCCCTGTCTTTGTCTCTCTTGCAAAAAAATAAAAATAACATAAACATTTTTAAAAATGGATCAAAATGAGTACAAACCTTCCAGTTATTATTTTTAGTAAGGTCTGTGGTAAAGCTGCAGAGTGCAAAATCTAGCCATTTTTTCTCAGATAAGTTTTAAAATTATTTTAATTACCCTGAAGATTAATCACAGAAAGTAAGCAGGTTAAAAGTGGAGAACTAAGCCTAAAATCTATCGCTGCCTTAACAGAAAGCCAAGAACCAAAAAAAAAGAGGGTTTAATTAGTGTCATTTGCAGTGAAATATGGAGGTGGTTTAATGTTACAATGGTTTTCTTTGACAATTTGCAAGCCAAATTTTTATTTTCATTTTTCTAGTGAAACTGCCCTATCCTTGCATGGTATAATTACATCATTAGAATTGTCCCAGTAGTTTACTTAAAAAAAATTTTATTGATTTTTAGAAAGAGAGAGAAACATTGATTTGCTGTTCTACTTATTTATGCATTCACTGCTTGATTCCTATATGTGCCCTGACCTGGGATCAAACCCATACCCATACCCCTGGCATATTGGCATGATGCACTAACCAACTTAGCTACCTGGCCAGGCCCAGTTAGTTTATATTAATATTTGGGTAGTTTAACTTAAAGTCTCTTTTCAGTTGACCCATGTGTTATGTATGTTTTTCTTTAATACAGTGTACAGTGGTGAACATCACACTTGTGGCTGTTTTTTTCTGACTTCTGTGAACAGGAACATTATATTTTTTAAAAAGACAACAGTATTCTGGAAGCTAATTAACTTTCAAAATCCAGTATTGAACCCAACATTCTATATATATTGTTTCTTTATTACAATAAAATATATAAGCAAATTAAATCTTCTGGCTTCATGTAGATGTTTTACTTCAATAGATTTGCAACTATTTTTCACAAACATTCCACAGTCTCATTTGTAGCATAGGAATAAAGAGATAAAATTTCTCATTTTGAGGCACAGACTTGACTAAGGTTGGTGAGCAAATGCAAGCAAAATCTTAAAATTCAATAGCCCAAATTCATTCATTGCAGTCCAATAATCATTATAAGTGTAAACTAATTATTGAAAGCCTTTTGTCATGTGTGTAGAAATTCACTTACAATTTTACAGGCCTATGTCAGAGATACATCGGGTTCAGTTCCAGACCACCTCAATAAAACAAGTACAGGCAGACCTTGGAAATATTACAGGTTTGGTTCAAAACTGCTGTAATGAAGCTCATATTGCGATAAAGCAACGTATAATCTTTTGTCTGGTAGAAGGTCTTGCCTTCAACATAAAAAAATTCAACACTTGCGAAGTGCAATATAGAAATTCATAATAAAAAGAAGTATGCCCGTACTTGCTACAACCCTCTTTAATCATCTGAGGAATCAACTAAAGTTTCAGGCTAATAAGATTACCATGAACCACATCTGACATCAGTCACTTAAGGGGTTACAAAGGAAGAATTGTAGTTTGCTGACAAGGCAATGTCAGGCATTCTTCTGCAAGATTCTCTGCAGCACACCACACAGTTGCTCAGGTGAAAGGAAACAAGATACCCATCAGAGGGAATGGGAGTCACCTGGTTAAAAGACTCATGTTTAGTGGGACTCCATATCTATTATATCAATCCCACAAGCACAGCTTCCAGGGCACCCCCCGCAAGAAACATAACATTTATCAGTCACCACAGTCAGGGAAGCCCAATATAATAGTAACTCCACTGGCTATTAATAATTCATTTATAATTTCTCCCATGATATTTGCAACTTACAAATTAGGTGTCATGGCAGAAGCAAAATTCCTTAGTAATTGAGTTGGTGCACTATCTGTAACGGCTTATAGTTGGTTATCAGGTGATCAAAGGTAAAGAGTTAACCAAACTTCAAATTCTCATGCAGAAAGATAAAAAAAGCTTGTCAACATTTTGCTTACGAGTAAATAAGTAGCCTGACCTGTGGTGGCACAGTGGGTAAAAGCACCAACTTGGAATGCTGAGGACACCAGTTCAAAACCCCAGGCTTGCCTGGTCAAGGCACATATGGGAGTTGATGCTTCATGCTCCTTCCCCCCTTATCTCTCTCTCTTTCTCTCCTCCCTAAAAAGTGAATAAATAAAAATCTTTTAAAAAAATAATAAATCTATAAAACAAAAAAGACTAAAAAAGGAGGCAATTTGTTATATAAAAATTTTCTAGACTAGGTGTTGGGAAAACAACTGTGTGAAGTTTGCTCACTTACACTTTGCATGATTAGTGCATGTGTACATTGCAGAGCCACATGTGCATAGCCTACGTGAGGCTATGGGCGGATTGAGGATTGCTTGCTCGCCACTGCGAGGGGCCATTTTGCTGTTTGTTCGCCTGCTGCTGTGAGAAGCAGTTTCCCCTGCCTGTTTGCTTGTTTGCCAATGCAAGCGGAATGGCCCACCGCCTTCCAGCTCTGCAGTGCCTCTACTGTCTGCCCGAATCCAGTGTGAACCTGCCTGGCCTCGGCCACCAGCATTACACTTGGAGTTGGAAAACATGGATTTGGACCCTGATGCGGCACCTTGCCAGTTGTATGACATTGGGGAAATGACCTGATCTCTTAACTTTTTTCCATCAGTAAAATGTGGGTAATTGTTCTCCAACATTTATTTTGACTATGGAATTATAGGGCAGATTTGGATATACTTAGAGGGTAGCTGAGAATTAAATCTCAATTAATATTAAAAAAATTAAAGCTGATAAGATAGCAAACTTACTGTTTACATATCTACAGTAATACTTGACCAGCATATAAAAATCAAAGCCTAGATTCTGACACTCTACCATCAGCCACTAGTTATTTTTCTTCCAATCGCTTCTTTATATGCATATCCAATTCTTATAGTCTTTGGAAAACCAAGAGCATACCCAACTCTTAAAAATCCCCCATAGAATCAAGTTAGGAACTCAACAAATTCCTGTAAAATAATCACACCCATCATATAGAATTAACAGAAAACCAAACTGTACCTTTTTAATTATTTTTCCATTGATTGAGAGAGAAAGGAAGTGAGAGATAGAGAATGATCAACTCGTTCCATTTAGTTGTGTACTTATTGATTGCTTCTCGTCTGTGCCCTGACTAGGGATCAAACCTGTGACCTTGGTTTGCTGGGAGAACTATTTATCCACTGATACACCTGGCTAGAGCCAAACTGTACCTTTTAAAAAAAAATTAACTCATTTCTATACTATAAGCAATTTAGATGATCCCAATTCTTGGACTCATTTATTGAAATGCATTCAATAAATACTGTCTGAGCACTTGCAAAGAGTCAGGGAAGGTGTTAAAAGTTAGGTCTAGAACTTCTAAGCTAAATATAGTTTTTGCCCTCACACATAGTTCATATGCAAGTTAAGAATGCTGTTAAAAAGCGAGTCAACATTCAAAAAATAATTACATATTGTTATCTTTGTTATGGAAACAAAAGACTGAGATGGAGACTTTCTAGGCAAATCATTTGCTACAGGTGGTCACGGATGGTGTCAAGCAGAAATTTGAGGATTTATCCAAGCAAAGATAAAAGAGAAGAGGTCAAAGCAGAGAGAGACCTTGAATTAGAAAAAAAAGCTATTATGTTTGAGTATTGATAGAAGACCATCTTCAGATAATGGCCTTTCAGTTTATTCAAGAAAAAAGAAAAGAAAAAAAGTATAGCAGTTTACTTACAACATAACATTATTTCAAAAGGCATTTCAGAGTGTGATTCGGGTTAATTAGAATTGTTGTCATTCAAGTCTTAACATGGTCTCTATTTCAATTATCAAAGCTCAACACTGGTATAGGATGGCATGCCGAAAATTACTAATGAGATGTCTGCAAAAAACAGTGATAAAAGTCTACTCTTGAAAAACAAATCACAAGTCTCAAACGTGGCAATGACCTGAGATACACACACACCCTTTCACTTTAAGCAGATCTGGTAATTGGATCAAGCTAGCAACAGTACTCTGCACCAAAATTGAATTTAGAAAAAAATAAAAGTTCAAATGTTCAGCTCCTGCAAGATATAATATAATCTAAGTCCTTTTGGTCTTCTGATGGAGCAGATAAATTGTGGTAGCCATTCTGCAAACTTCCATTAAATACAGATCTTTAGACATTATTTCTTTCTGTATATTTCAGATAAGCACCAGTGTAGGGCCTGATGCTGTGTGTACCTAATAAAACAGTCCCACTCCAAGTAGGAGATTATATTAAATATTATTTTAAATCAAGGATTTGCTTAAAATAATAGATTATACTATAAATAATTTAATTTCTAATCTGAAAGTTGCCACAGTATGTGATGGATAGATGATTTAAGCAACATAATATTTGGGTTGAAGTACCAATATGTTTTTCATAAGCAACTGAAATTGGAGCACAATTTAGTCTACTTCAAACAAAGATTGTCCTAATTCTTAAATAAAATGATTCATACAAAAACTGTCATATTTTGGGGAGGCTTTAGAAATGTGTTTAGCAGCAGTTTGAAACCTCAGGAGGTAAATAGCAGGAAAACAGAGCAGAAGCAGGACAGAGGACAGGGAAGAAAGGAGAGGGAAGGACATGGATGAGACCCAGACTCCGTCAGGACCAAGGAAGTTGCTTTGTGGCATAGTGTTCTATGATTCTTTTCTTCTTCTATACGCAGTAGGCCTAATGATGTTCTGCTGGCACCCAGGAGAGCTTATTAAGGTAGCCAACCCCTTTATTGTCACATTTCACACAAGTTGTTCTTGTGTTCTTTCTTACCTGTACTCATCATTTTCCCTTTATTCCATAGTTTTTTTCCCCCAATTTTTATAATATTTAAGTGGAGAAAGGTTTTTATTCCTTACAATCTTTACAAAACCTAGAATTGACTGGCAAACTTGAATTTCTTAGCTTTTTCATCTTTAAGATTAAATTCTTAAAATCAAAAGAATGACCACTTCTTTAAATGTAAGAATTCCCTTCCAATCCTGTAATCCTGGAGAAGAGTACATCAGAAGTCCTATCTAGACCAGTGGCTTCTTTAGGTCAATGAGATATCAATGATTAAAAGTGTAGAGTCAGTACAAAACTTGCATTTTTTTCCCCAGTAATATCCGGTGAGAGGCTGGTAATCCTGATTATAGGCTGTCATATTCAGGCACCTGACTCTCATCATTCTCTGATGGCTTTCTATATGCTCTATGACTTCGAAGAATCTTTTCAAAGATGATGAGGGATGGGATCTTCCTTAAAGTACATTTTGAATCTCCAACAGAGATGACACAGTAAATCTTCAAGCAATTTTGGACCATATGTCACAACTGTTGAAGGCCAACGAAGGCTCTCATGGTGTTAAGGGATTGCCTAACACTGACAGCTATTGAGGCTTTCTTCTCTCTGGCAAGAGTGCCTACTTACGATGGCATGGCTTGTTAGCTGGATATTATGTAACACGTTTCATGTATTATCTGAAATCCCATAAATGTCCTAGTTTCCTTCATGTTTATCTTTTTCAGTTCACCTACAACTGTTTGTATTGTGTGCACAGACCTTAGGAATGTAAAGGTGAGATACTGTGAAGTTGGAAATGTAAAAAAGAGATAAAAACAAGTCATTAAAGGAATGCCATAATGTTAGATTAAAAAAAATCATTACTGTATCATAGAAAGTTGACTTAGAAACATTAGGTTGACAATGAAGATATCTAGATTCTAACAAGTGTAACTTATGGCAGATCGCCAAACCACTCCGGGCTTCAGTGAATTTGAATACGAAATGGATGGCCTTCCTCTATTTTTCAAATGCCCCTAAATAGTTTTAAAAAGCAATGGTAGACTAGATCTATTGTACGCCACAGTTATACATGTGAACAGTGTTTAGGTATCCTTTTGGCAATCAATGAATTGTAGTCACTCTAAAAGGATTAAATTCCTTAACAAGCTTAATAATTATATTTGTAATAAAAAAAAAAAAAACACTTCTTTTTTTATATCTAAAAGTTTGAAAGGAAATGTTTTTTTCTGATTCCAAAAGTTCAGAGACAGCCCTGGCCGGTTGGCTCAGTGGTAGAGCGTTGGCCTGGCGTGCAGGAGTCCTGGGTTCGATTCCCGGCCAGGGCACACAGGAGAAGCACCCATCTGCTTTTCCACCCCTACCCCTCTCCTTCCTCTCTCTTTCTTCCCCTCCCGCAGCCAAGGCTTCGTTGGAGCAAAGTTGAGGATGGCTCTGTGACCTCTGCCTCAGGCTCTAGAATGGCTCTGGTTGCAACAGAGCGACGCCCCAGATGGGCAGAGCATCGCCCCCTAGTGGGCATGCCGGGTGGATCCCCGGTCGGGCACATGTGGGAGTCTGTCTGACTGCCTCCTCGTTTCCAACTTTGGAAGAATACAAAAAAAAAAAATGTTCAGAGACAAAGAAATTAAAAATTTTGTAATGAAAGAAAAACATCTGAAAAAATTTTGAAGATGTTAATGCAGGAATACTTTCACGGAACATAGTATATATGTGAAGGGTAACTCTTCCTCAGTAAGCAAAGATTTAAAAGACACCAGACAGGTATTGCGTGGTTCAACCCTGGCAGAGTGAACCTGTGCCAAATGCCATGACTTCTAAAGACATAAATTGCACCAGTTCCTGATATTTCCAAAGGTCTATCATGGAATAGGAACAGGCATCAGTTAAAAAAAGTATAAAAGGTTTGACTGTTGCCAGACTGAGTAAGGAAAAGTTTTGCCTAGTAAATAAGCTTCACTTAATCTGTTTGGCTTCAGGCCAAATACTGGTTTCTAAATGACTAGGCTTTCATCTGCTTGTATAGGAGTTACACAGAGAGTTTTAAAAATTATACACCCTCTGGAACATCTGCAAAGATTCCCATTCAGTACCTTCAGCAACTCAAGGATGGAGCCTAAAATCTCTGTTCTACAAAACCTCTCGGTGACAGGTGGACTCAATCAAGTTGAGGAAGAGGAGACACAGTTCTGATTACATTCATATCTTCCCAGCAATTTTTAGTGGCAGAGCCAAGACTAAAACTGAGACCCTACCAGTTGCTAATCTGAATACAACTTTGAGTTCTACTAAAAAAAAAAAAAAAAAAAAAAAAAAGTGTAGCTCTAGTATTGTATTTTTCAGATAAGAGATATTTGAGGGAGAGAAAACAAAACAAATCTTTGAATCTGTCACTGCCTCATTCATTCAACAAGTGTTTACTATTTACTCCATATTGTTGCTAAATTAAGTGTTAGGGACATTGGGAAATAATAACATGAATAACAGGTGGAATCTTCACTTTATAAAGTGTTCTGTAAGAGCAATTTCTAATCATAAATTCATATGCACGTTATAATATTAAAAGCAGTAGTATATGATGTCATATGCAGTATATGCATAGAATAGTTTTAAAACCATGTAAATCAATACTGAGTCTACATAAGGAGTATAACACTAATGAATTCTAGAAGGGAGAAACCCATCTCAAAAAGAGGGATAATATTAATTATTCAGTTTATCTGATCATTGTAAAAAACCAAGTGATGTACTTTTGCTCCAAATTGTGTTTTTTGGTCATAATCTTCCAAAAGAATGACTCACTACTTTTACTTCTAGATAATTATTAATTTTTTCTTTGTTTTTCTAATAAATCAAGAGCTCTACTTTTCATTAAAAAATTATATAATGGTTTTTCTAATATTTATATACAAAATATTATGTTACAAAATAGCATTACATCATGGATAAATTGGTAACTTTTAACTATCATCATTAAATATAAAATTAAATGCATTGTATTTATATAGAGTAAATTTAAATGTCTGTGCAACTTTTAACCTAACTTTCTTATATAAAATTAACTGGAAAAGCATAAGAATTTAAAACATTAACTTAAAATATTATAGCAAAGGGCTCTCTATTTTCAAACTGTCAAATATAAAAACTGATATTACTGTCAGATTTTTCCCCAAGGTTGAAGAACCAGCAGTAATTAAAGAACATTTATCCAGTCAAAAAAACAGAGACACAATATACTGTATGACATCAGCTTGGCTGCCACAGTCTCTCAAGGTCAGGAAATCCATCACAATGACAACGGCTCATAGCTAGAAAAAGGGCAGAGTGACTTTAATGAGTAAGAAGCAAAGATAGTATTTTGTAAAGAAGCCAACTAGACATGGCTGTGTAGGAAAGGTGCCACCATAGACTCCCTGAAGTTATTTCAACCCCGCCATGGAGACAGACGACGATAAAGCAGATAAGGGTGAACACACAGCAGAAGCCAATGGAAATCTGTCCCAAGGTCTACTTGAATCCTGAACAAATGGCATTGATTTAGAAGCATTTATGTGGTTTACTTCCCACACTCTTGGTCATAATTTAAATATGGAGATGCCGTCTGAATACAATGAGATTACATTTTATTAAACTGAAAATAATAATAGCATTATATTCTAAAATTATAGAGGTTGACCCCTAACAATGTCAGAATACCTCAAGGTTATAGACAAGACAGGACCTCTAAATAAAATATTAGGAAAGAATATAGGACGTATAAAATCTCAAAAAAAGACATTGTATCACAATGTTGTGTGAAAAGTTAGACAAATGACAACTATAGCTTAGAAAACCTCAGGACCAATACTTTTCCTAAATTTATCTATGTAAATAAAACAATAGATTCTTGGGATGTAGTGCCATAACAACTCTATTTTCACAGTCAGTTGCTGTCATTTGAGCAATCGTTGCATCTTTTCATAATTATTTCAATGACAGTCTCCTACTAGAAAAAAAAAGCCAAAGACTGCTTATATCTTTTATTTTTAAACACCAAATGATACTCAAATGTTGCTTTTCAAAGATTATTTAATCAAGGTTTTTCCTAGAAATGCATGTGCAAAACTTTTCCATTTAAAAAAATGTCAATAATAAAATTTACCACTTAAAGTCATTTACAAAAGGTCATTTTACTTAATGTTTTCTACACAAATTCACTAACCCCAAATTATCATATAGACATAGTGAGAACAAGTGTTAAATCCTGGACCCTGTGAAACAACTCCACTGTGACTAGATGGCATGCATGTATTTTTGGACATAAAGTATTTTGTTTCTGATAAATCAGATAAATGAATATAATTTCACAATAAATATGTGTTATAGAGGCCTCAGGAGAAATGTATATATACTATGGGATCTAGGAAAGAAAATTAAGTTGTTTTAAAACATTATACATGTTTACATTATAAGACTCTAGTTCCCATTACCCAGGACTTACAGTGATAAAGTATTTTCCCTAAATTTTTGTCTTCTGGCATTATATTATTCTAAATGCAATAGTTATTAAATTTATTCATTCAATACATTATTTCCTTCAGTATCAGGCATGGGTTATTCTTTTTTTTGAAAGACAGAAATAGGGACTGACAGGGACAAACAGGAAGGGAGAGAGATGAAACGCATCAACCTGTAGTTACTTTACTTTAGTTGCTCATTAATTACTATTTATATATGCCTTGATTGAGGGGCTTCAGCCAAGCCAGTTACCCCTTGCTCAAGCCAGCAACCTTGGGCTTCAAACCAGTGACCCAGGTTTCATGTCAATGATACTGCACTAAAGCCAGCGACCCTCAACTCAAGCCAGCAACCTTGGGGTTTCAAACTGGGGACCTCAGCATCTGGGGTCGACTCTCTGTTCACTGTGCCACCATCAGTCAGGCTGTATTATTCTTAATACTGGCATTATAAGTGAACAAAGAAAGCTAGGTCTCTGCCTTCATTTGCCTATAATTTGGTCAGAGGAAAAATGAGGCTTGCAGCCAATGGCAGAAAACATAAGAAACAAGTGAACTGATAAAAAAAAATGTCCAAGTGTCATAAATGCTATGAAGGAGATAAATATTATGAAGGATGATATGATGATAAATGGGGGGCACTTTAGGAAGGGAAGGGTGAAACAAAATCTTTACACCAAAATCCCTTCTAGTTTAGGACCTTAGTTTCATGAATCTGTGGCTCCAGTGGACAGTTTATGTAATCCCAGTTTTGGTATGTGTAACCTTTGAGACTTTCCTTTCCACAAAAAATAAATTAGATCAGACAAGCCGCCCCCCCAACACATGGTCTTTCAACCTCCTAACATGGTTATCTGTATATGCATATTACCATTATGTATCAATACCTATTCTCTACAATATAAACTAGCGCAGTTTTTATCCATATAGATGCACTTTCCATTTTCTCTGTAGGAATGTACTGTCTCTGAGGGAAGGGAAAGCAGAAAAGGAAGACTAATTAATGATTCAACATGCCAAACCTTAGAAAAACAACCTTATTTAACCAGAGAGCTACAAATCTTTTTAAGACTTCATTATAGATGTCCAGTGTTTTTGAATATTGATCTATAGATAAAGATATGTAGGTAAAGGTATACTGCTTCTCATAAATACTCCTGGCTCTCCTCTTTCTTGCCACACAGGAAGAATCGCATTTCTTTGCCCCACTGAATTTAGAGGAGAATATGATTTATTTCAGTCAATAAAATCTGAGCAGAAGTGACACTTCCCAATAGAGATTTTATTTATTTATTTATTACTTTGCTGGTTCTAGCCCTCCCAGCACTCCATTCCCTTGTTCTGAAGATCAAGGAAGTACATGCTACACGCAGGCTCAATAATGAGCAATTAAATGATGGTGGAAGACTCGCTAGGATTCCCTTTGGACTTTGAGAAAAAAATAAAACTCTGATGTTTTAAGCCACTGAAAGAGTCTACTATACTATTTGCAAATTGTGAAATCGCATTCCTCTAAAAACTCATATGCTGACGTACTAACCCACAGTACTGCAGAATGTGACTTCATTAGGATATGAGTCACTGCAGTTAAAATGAAGTCACATTGCAGTAGAGTGGTTCCCAAATCCAATACAATCAGTATCCTTATAAAAAGGGAAAATTTGGCTGGACCAGGCAGTGGCGCCATGAATGGAGCATCAGTCTGGGATGCTGAGGAGCCAGGTTCAAAGCCCCAAGGTTGCCGGCTTGAGCTCGGGCTCATCTGGCTTGGGTGCAGGCTCACTAGCTTGAGCATGGGGTCGCCAGCTTGAGCAAGGGATCATAGACATGACCCCATGGACATTGGCTTGGCTGGCTTAAAGCCCAAGGTCACTGGCTTGAGCAAGGGTTCACTCACTCTGCTGGGGACTCCTGGTCAAAGCACATATGAAAAAGCAATCAATGAACAACTAAGGTGCTGCAATGAAGAACTGATGCTTCTCATCTCTCTCCCTTACTGTCTGTCTGTCCCTATCTGTTCCTTTTGTGCATGCATGCACTTAAAAAAAAGAAAAGAAAATATTGGGCACAGGCAAACACACAGGGAGGATGTCATGGGTAGATAGATGAATGTGACATCAGGGTTATTACATAGCAGAAGCTATGGAACTCCAAAGATGCCAGCAAACCTCCAAAGCTAAGAGGGAGGTCTGAAATTGATTTTCCTTCCCAGGTCTCAGAAGAAACCAACCATCCTGCTGACACCTTGATCACAGATGTATCCTCTAGGACTATAAGACAATAAATTTCTTTTAAGCCGCCCAGTTTGTGGTACTTTGTTACAGCAGCCTTAGCAAATGAATGCTCTGTCTCAATAAAACTATATATTGTTTCGAGCAGAAGAAAGTAGATGTGTGGGGCAGGGAGGGAACAACTAATAGTGCAGTAACTAATACCTCTATGAGGGAATCCAATCTATTTACCTGAGATTATCTAGTGGTAGTTTAAAGCATCTCTTATTCTCATTTTAAACGTGGGGATAATTTTATGTTTGATTTTTTTTTATAAGTAAGAAAACATACTTATGTTCAAAGTGAAAATCTACACATTTAAATAAAGATAAAATTTATTAAACTTTCTGGGAGGCTAGTTCCATATTTACGTGGTCCTATTCTTTTGGTCCTTAATTACGAATGCTGGAGCTTTTAGCTTCAGAGGATCTGATATATTTGCTATGAATGATTAAGGGTTCATAAAGTCTTTACTAGCACATTAATCTCCGGCTACAGAGAAAGTCAAGACACTTGTTAAAATTCCCTAGTCCTCACACAGGTTGCCTCAGGAAACATGGTAAACAGCTACAGAGCTGGCTCCCCAAGATAGCACCTAAACACATCAACTTCAAAGACATGCTGTCTAGACTAAATAAGGATCCTACTGTCAGGTAGTTGGCCTGGAAAATATAGAGAACTTTATTTTATAAGACTCTTTCTTTCTGAAATGAAACACTCCATGGACATCAAGCTCATGACGCAGAATTTAGAAACACTGGAGATGCTTGATATCTGAGAGGGCTGTGTGTGAACTAGTCCCTGGCAGAGAGCACAAGAGTTCTCCAGGGAGATGACTTTCAGACCAGGACAACCAAGGAAAAGAGGCACAGTGAAATGTGTCTGTTAGGCCGGTGGCTAGATCCTTTCATGAGCTTCAACTTACATACCTAACTCAACCACAGTGACAATTCTTTTAGAAGTTCCTCAGTCCATGGCTTTTCAGATAACTATGATCTTTTTCCTGCTATCTTTTGGCCTTTTTCTTTAGTTGTCTTTCTTGGCTCTCAATTTTTGAGCCTCTCTCTCTCTCTCTCTCTCTTTTCTTTTTTAGATTTTATTATTTTAGAGAGAGGAGAGAGACACACACAGAAAGAGAAGGGGAGAGGAGCAGGAAGCATCAGCCTCCATATATGCCTTGACCAGGCAAGCCCAGGGTTTCGAACTGGGGACTTCAGAGTTCCAGGTTGATGCTTTTATCCACTGCACCACCACAGATCAGGCAAGCCTGCCTCTTAAGGAGAGATTATCGAGGGCTCATTTCTTACTTCTCTATCTTTTCTGTGTATTCTCTATCTATCATCTATCTATCTATCTATCTATCTATCTACCTACCTACCTATTTATCTATCTACCTATCTACTTCTGTTCTCTCTGTCTCCCTGAGATGGGCAAGTGGCAAAAAAAAAAAAAAAACCCAGGCTTTATACCTAGACATGCCCAAACTGAAATGAAGACTTTTAGACTGGCTAAGTGGTCAATATAACACCCCCCCATATTTCTTTTCCTTCATTTTGAGATAATCATATTTTTCTTAGAAGATGATTATGGGATTGAAATGAGCTTTAACTCATGTAAAACATACAGCACATAGTAGGCGCTTCACAAAGTATAATGCCTGACTCCTGAAGGTCTCACTCCATAACCTAATTTCAACTGTCTGTCACACAGTAAATATGAGAAGACCAGTGAATGAAAAACTTGAAATGAAAAATCAATGGTTAAAAACAAGGTAACACAGTGTGGGAGTGGAGGGAGAAGAAGGAGAGCTATTGTAGATTTTAGAACCAGAGAAGGTAATTCGGGAATGATTTAGATTTCTGACACCAGCAATATTTAATAATTCAGGAATCAAGCAATGTTTGAGGCTGACAAGCATCCAGGAAATGGTCCCCTCTTGTTATTTTGAATGATGTACACGAGTTTATTCAGCCTGTGCCGATAGAATTTACCATTTTGGCTTCGCATATCAAAGCAGCTGTGCTCCACACCTAGAGGACATGAGGTAAGCATATAAAATGAATTCACATGGAAAAAGAGAGCTCAGCTAGAGAAGAGTTGGCACATTTCAGGGACTGGGGAAAATAACAAGTGGCAAAAGTAACAAGAGTTTTGGAACAGGGAGCCAAATTAAACTCATCTGCAACAGTGGTTCTCAATATCTACTTTAATTCAAGTTCATTTTGAAGAATATAAAGTTGCTCCACTATAATTTGGAATTTTAATATAAATAAAATAGACAAAAAGAATGAGAAAAATGGGCCAAAGTGCTGCTACTCTTGATCATCGGTAGAGGAAAAAAAATTCTTCTAAAAGAGTGTGTAAAACTTTTACTTGAGCCTTACTATTCATGGTCAATAATCTCAATATTCACAGACATCTTAAAATTATTTCAGTCATATAAATATGACAACAGTGATTCTTTAAAAAAAAAGCTGTGAAACAGAAGATACCATGCTTTTAAACAAAGGCCCTAAATTTAAGAGTTAGCAAATCTAACTAGCTGCAGAAACCTGTTAAGAAAAAGAATCAATATCTGATGTACCTTCTAATACCTTTTGTTACTCAAAGCCAATTGAACAAGTGTATACCATGCTTTGCATGCAGTAGAAAAATCTAGACAAATCTGTCTCAGAGTATCAGGTCTTACACTTATATTCCTGAAAATATGTGATGCAACTAGAAAAATATTTATTACTATGGTTGGCTGGATAAAGCTATTTTTTTTCTAAAAGCAAATAGGTTGAAGCATGACTGGAAACCAATTTCAGCTATACAGCTACCATGTAGCACACAGCAACATCTTGCTACCTAACATACTCTAATAAAGTTTACTATAACATGAAATGCTGCTGTATAGCTAACGATATTCCAGGTTGAAGCTGCCCAAAGAAAGCATTTGCTATCATTTTTTAATGTGAATGTAAAGATTAACCCAGCTAAGATGCCATCTCTATGTGTTTTTCTTGCACCTAGATTAAATGTACCTTCTCTGAAATACACTTGCATGTTGCCCTGGTATATGAATATTGAAAAAAGTCAATACAAATTAAACACATTCATAAGCGTAACAACATAGCATCCGGCAGCTGGCCCAATCATAAATGTGAAAACCCAATCAGAAGCACACAAATCCTTCAACTAGAATGCTATTACAGTGTTTTTTTTAAAGAAATGGTTCTTTAAGATCATCAAACGAGAGAATGAATTTATCCATTTAGCACAGGAATCAGCATGGATTTTGGAAAGAACCAGGTAGTAAAAATGTTAGGCTTCGTGGATCATAAGGTCCATGTTGCAACTACTAGACCCTGTGGTCAAAGTAAAAAAGAACTGTGTACAGTATGTATAGGAATGAGCATGGTGGTATTCCAAAACAAGTTTACATATGGAAACTAAAACTTCAATTTCATATATGTAAGTTCCACTTGTCAGGAAATAATAGTCTTCGTTTTCAAACTTTTATCCAACCACTTAAAAATGTAGAAACGAACAATGATTTCCACATTTTTAAATAGTTGGGATCCAAAACAAGCCACTTGAGTCCCCAGGCCATCATTTGCCAGTCTGGGCTTTAGCACATCACGTAAATGAATTGAAAAGACCCAGAGAAAAAGCTACACAGCGAGCAGGGACTTTCTTACTTCAAAGATTTGCAATACATTCTTTAACTTCAAAACAATCTAAAGGTTCAACATTCATGTTAAATAAATGTACATATTTTGTGACTAATGTAAAACATTTGTCAGAGAAAACAAACTCATTTCCTTTCCCCCACCCACCTGATCCTCTCTGCACATGGTCGGTCTCTAGCTCAGTAAGATACCCAGTTGTCTAGTCCTTCAGCTAGAAAGTACCTTCAATTTATTTCTCCCCTTTGAAGCTTTCACCCAATCGATCACTCACTCCTGCCAGTTCTTCCTTTTACATAACTTCCCAAACTATCTGTAATGCACTATGCACTGATCTAGCCTGCCCACCATTTCAAGCTTGGATTCCAGTAACAGCCTTTCCATTAGTTGACACACACTTTTGTGCTTACCTCACTCCAGTCCATTTTCTATGTTGCAGCTATAGCTTTTTTTTCTTTTTCTACCATAAAAGTGATCCTATTAACTTTTTCATAAATGCCGAGGGCTTCCTATTATATTCAGGATAAAAGGTAAAGTCCTTATCATGGCTTTCAAGATCCTTCACAAACAAGCTCTCTCCTAATAATCCACCCTTACCTTGCACTATATTTAATGAAACAAAGCTACTAAAAAGTGGGAAATAATGGTGCTCCCAGCACCTCCCAGTCCCTTTGCAGAGGCACACATTTCCCAGGGGAATACAGCAGGTAGAGGAACTACCACTTCTGCCCAAGGTACAGAAGCACCAAGAAGAAACAGCTGTAATGCCACCACTGCTGCAAAGAAGAGGTCGGTGATGTGTGGGAATGGATGGTTGTGGCAGCACCAAGTCTTGGAGTGAGCTTTTCTACTTGTACACTGGTTGAAAGACATTAATTTTCCTTGAAGCATGAGCACCCATGGCCCAATTCCAAAACGTCCTAAAGCACTTTAGGATCACAGGTGAGGGGTCCTACATAATTAAAAGATATGATGAAATTATACTGTGAAATCAGACCATTGCTAAGAAACAAAGGAACAAAAGGTTTCCTTCTTATTTGTGTTCTCTCTGAATTGTTAATTTTTAAGTTATTTTCCCTGGCTCGCCCAATTGTAAATATTTAGCTGTTGTGCTAAAAAAGAATAAACATCAAGTCTGCAAAGCTACTAATGAGAAGTGAGAGAAAATTTCAAGTGAGAGAGAAAATAAATAAGGATACTAGAGACCCGTGATTCATAGCAGAACACGTTCAAGTGGACAGAGCCCAGCAGCACAAGGAAGGGAAGCGACATTCCTTCCAATCGTGGAAAACTTGATCGACTTTGTGTAGTCTCCATATTTAGTAGACTCTCCTTATTTAAAGGGGGTGTTAATATGTGCATCCACGGAGTTCCAAAGAAAGAATATTTGTTTGTAGACTGACTAAGACAAAAATTGTCATCCAGGCAAAGGCATAAAACTCCCCTCAACATCTGACCATAAGGACCTACATAACAAGAAGCCCACCTGCTTTGCACACCTTCATTCTAGACACTCTATGAATTACACCTTATTCCCTAGAAACACTAAACTGCCCTTAATTTTAACCACCCACTCATCCCATAATGCATGGTGGTTACCTTTCTATTTTCTTACTCTTTTTTTATACTTCATCCCAGGCTCCTCCATAATGAATGAAGAAATTCATGTCATCTGTGCTTTCACCACAACTTGCGTGGGCATCCTTATCATTGTACTTTGGTTGTTCATTTCATAAGTACTTAGTAAGTTCTTATTCTGTGCCTGGCCTAGTTCTAGGCTGTGGGTATAAAGCATAAAAATTCAACGTCTCTGTGTACATAGTATTATACCTTCAAGTCCTTTAAGGTAAAACTGTGGATTATATAAATATAACCTTGTATTTTTCTTTTTTTTTTTTTTTTCTTTTTCATTTTTCTGAAGCTGGAAACAGGGAGTGACAGTCAGACAGACTCCCGCATGCGCCCGACCGGGATCTACCCGGCACGCCCACCAGGGGCGGTGCTCTGCCCCCCAGGGGGCGATGCTCTGCCCATCCTGGGCATCGCCATGTTGCGACCAGAGCCACTCTAGCACCTGAGGCAGAGGCCACAGAGCCATGCCCAGCGCCGGGGCCATCTTTGCTCCAATGGAGCCTTGGCTGCGGGAGGGGAAGAGAGAGACAGAGAGGAAAGCGCGGCGGAGGGGTGGAGAAGCAAATGGGCGCTTCTCCTATGTGCCCTGGCCGGGAATGGAACCCGGGTCCTCCGCACGCTAGGCCGACGCTCTACCGCTGAGCCAACCGGCCAGGGCTAACCTTGTATTTTTCTACAGGTAATAGGAAATCAATAGTTCACCAAATGAAGAAGTAGATTAACTAATAAAAAAAATATATGCACAGACGTCTTATTTTGTTTTAAGCACCTGGAGCGTGAAGGTAGAAATCTCTCCTGGAGCTTGATAAAAAAAAAAAGTCTTCCTTGAATCTTGAACAAATTATTTATTACTGCGAAAACCAGAAAGATGTTATTTAAAAAAACTGACTATTTTATATATAATAAAAAATTTTAATTTGAATATAGAAGACAGAATAAAACCAAGCCGTGATGCAAGTTTACAAATTATATTATAGTACTCAGTCTTGCCTGACAATGAATATTTAGAGGCAATACTCTTATTTATATTCTTGCTTTAATATCTGAATAATGGTTCTAGGTGGTCTTTTGACCATGGTGATTTTCATACAGAAAAATATGACATTCTCTACAAGAGTACCTCATCATATATTGTACCTTTCTAAGAAAATAAAAATGCATAAGATTATCAAGCTTTCATTAACTAATTCTCCATTGTCTAATCTGAGCAATTTGATTATAACTAAAAGCCATAATACAGAAGGTTAAGAAAAATAGCAAAAAGCATGGGAGAGATAGGCATTGCTGCCTCAGCTCCATGTATAGAATGGTGCACCAGAAAAAATTAAAATCTCAATATCCATTTTATTTCAGTAATGAATAGATGATCTGTAATGACTAGAAGCGTGCAGATGCCTGATTAGATCTATATTTGGATTAGGTCATTAATGTCAGGGCTAATAGATTTAACTTTATTCTGAAAAACCTAATTTGTCAATAATAAGTCCATAGAAACAACAAAAACACTACAAACAAGAACCATATTCTTCCAAGACATTCTGGTGAAAATTATATAGAAAAATTTTACATGGATGGACCTTGAGAACATTATACTAGGTAAAAGAAGTAAACCAGAAAAAGGTAAGAACTATATTGTTTCACAGACAGGTGGAATATAAAACTGAGACTCATGGACACAGAGAAAAGTGAAGTGGTTACCAGAGGAAGGCAGGTGGGGGGAGGGGAGCAAAGAGCGACAAATACAAAGCGACAGAAAAGGATTTGACTTTGGGTAATTGGCGCACAATGCAGTCAACAGTTAAAAATTTTATTTTAAATTTAAAAAAATTTAGGTAAATTTTATAGCCAATATCCATATTATTGAGATGTAAATCCATCATGATTACTACTAATTTCAAATCATATCATAACACTACAGGTATGTTTCTCAAATTAAAGATTTTAAGTTTTTTCATCAAAATTTTAAATTTCAATTTTGAATACTGAATATGAAAGTTCATTTGGGAACAGGTCCACCAACAATAACTTAATCAAAGTAATGGGTTCCTTCCATCTAGGAAAGGGATTGATTTCTTTATCATGGAACATGGAGGAGAAGAAGCAGAACGAATATAGGGAGCAATGTATGGTTAAGTCAGCCAAACCAAATTTAACCGAAGTTTGTACAATGTGTACAAAAAAAGAAAAAAAAAGAGGAATTGTACTTAAAAAAATTCTATGCATATATTCATGATGAATAAAATTCAAAATAACATTTACTTATCACTGCCTAAACATAGTCTCAAAAGTTTTCCAAGTTTTAGCTTTAATGTGGTTTTAAACCTGAACAACATAAACGTAAACACTGAGGCTGAAAAAAAAAAAAAAGAAATTTATAACAAAGCCACATATTCCCAATTCTGGGGTTGAATTATTTTGCCAATATCATAAGAATTTGTGAAAATCATGGGATCACTTAACAGCAGCTGAAGTCAAGTTTTGGTGACCCATTAAATGGCAAAAAAAAAAAAAATCCTGTAATCGCGATTCTTTTTGCTACTATGCGTGGATTCCTGATTCACGTTCCTACTTGATTCTTGCTAACTGTGTGATGGAGGGCAGGTTACCTAGCCTCTCAAAGACTGCTTGCTTTTTTATAAAATAGTGATAAGGACAGAGTTTTGGACTAGCAGGGATTAATTCAGATTACCTAGATTACCTATGCAAAACTCTCAGCAAAGAACCTGACTTATCAAGCTCTTGCAAAGTATTAGTAAAACACTTTATATTTCTGTTAATAACACTGAATTAAAAAAAAATAACCTCTCTTCACTCTCATAAATCAGAATCTTAATTTTTAAATATAATGGCAGTTAAAAATTACGTTTCAACAAGTTAAAAAATAAAGCTAGACCAGCACCTTTTCAAAATTATCCCTTTTTCAAGAACAGAGTTTTAAAGAAAAAATAAACACTGAATCAAATAGCAAAAGAGAATTTCTCTATATCTGTCAATCACACTTTTACTTCAATGCATCCTGAATAGTCTCCATGTTTCATGTCAGGGAAAAATGTTTCCAGCGAGCTAAAAACTGGATTACAATTGTCATGTCAGGTCTATCCCTGTCAGTAGCCTGCTTCTGCTGTGTCTTTGTATGGATGAAACGTGGTTTATAACGGGTTGTAAAAGTTTGAGTTGGCTCTAAATTCCTATTCCAGCTTAACTGATGGTAGTAGAAGCTTCCAATATCTCTCCATCTAGAGTAACTGAAAAATAATTTGTGACAGTAACTCAAATGGTCTGACAAAGACAACCTCAGAGGACAGTGAGAATGTGAAGTTTTTAGGTCATGGAACCCAACAAATTCTGGACTAAGACATGCAAATCGGGGTTCTAGTCACAGTATCTCTGAGCATTACTGAGTGAAATATAGCCTACAGAAGCTATGGAGGATTCATTGCAAAACAGCTAACATATCCAGATAGCTTAATCTTGATCTTAAGAGGCATTTGACTGTTAACCTTAGGAAGTTCTCATACAGCTTATACAACTGAATTCCAAAAATCTAACAAGAG
This sequence comes from Saccopteryx leptura, assembly GCF_036850995.1. Lineage (NCBI taxonomy): Eukaryota > Metazoa > Chordata > Mammalia > Chiroptera > Emballonuridae > Saccopteryx > Saccopteryx leptura. Next base: position 55,755,091 of record NC_089506.1, read on the forward strand.
TCTGGTTTAGTCATAAAGCCAACAAGACTCCTTTAAAGACCCTATATTCTCTTGTATCATATTAAAATGATTACCACTATTTACCCGTATTCCACTGGGAAATCTTTCTATTTCTTTTCCTCTCACTCTCCCTTCCTCCCTGCCAACTTCTCCTGTGAAAGCATCATTCCTCTGGCTCTGCCCTTGAGGGAAATAAAGAAGAACATAGTTTTCCTGGAGACTTCACATGGTAAAACTCCACAAGTTTAGCAGATAAAATCAAGTAACATTTATTTGTAGTATACCTTTCATTCTTTCCATCATTCCCTTATTCCTTCACTTATTCATTCTCAATAAATAAGCATTTACTGGTTACCCACAGTGTCTATGACAACATGCGGGGTGCTAGGAAAAATGAATATGACTCCGTTAACAAGTTCACCATCCAGAATAGCATGACATTAATTTCAAGGTTATATGATTGGTGTTATAAAAGATCGTGTAGTGTAGGGATGGTGAAGATATAAAGAATAAAAGAGGCAATAATTCTCTCTGCAGAAGGATGAAAGAGACAGTGAACAGTTCACAGAGTCCATCTCTCTTGAAAGAATGAAACATCTTTAATACTATGTTGAATTACTGCTACCTTTACTGGACCTGAGTTAGATGTGTCCACATTACATCTAGCCTAGAACTATAATCTATGTTCAACATGCACATCACATAGAGAAACAATACTTAAAAGGCCTGAGTAGGACAGCACTAGGAGGAGATAGATATTCTTCATCTATAACCTCCCATTAGAGAAAATGAGGTTCTATACACTCAGGAAATGACTCCAGAAAGATAATGATATTATATTCACTGTTACCTAAACACAGGCTGGATTTCAAAGGAAAACAAATTCTTTACTAACCCAGAGAATTGAATGTTACACTTTTCCCATTTCTCTACTATCTTCTATACTCCAACTCTACTCCTTAAGAAGATATGTTACATATTTTGAGTATGAAAGACTAAACATTCTTTAAAAGAAGATGTTAAGTTATAAACTTAGTGAGATGAAAGCATCAAATTCTTAACTTGTACAATTGTTTCATTATACTACAAAAATAAATTCTAGTCATATTTGGAAATGTGTGTGTAATGAACTGCACATCATTTGTATAAAGTAAGGAAAGTATTAAAAGGAAATAATTATGTTGGCTGTCAGAATCAAAGTGGAAAATTCAAAGATTTGCATTAAATTTTTATGAGAGCTTCTGTCCTAAAGAAGAGACATATTAAAGAAACTACTGTAAAATTATTGCTATGGTTGTATCACAGGTATGACATGTTTGTGGTGATGGGCTAATTTCTCAATGTAATGGACCTTGGAAATTAGATAGCAGTATAGTTCCTCTGTCTTCATTCCCAATTAATACCATTAACAACAAAAAGTACTTGCATTTTTACTTTTTATTGAAAATGTTATGCTGTGTATCCTTTAAAAAACATAGTTCAATTTTTTTTTTTTTTAAGTAAGAGGAGAAGAGACAAAGAACATGTGCTCCAACAGGGATCCACCTGGCAACTTCCATCTAGGGCCGATGCTTTGCCCATCTGGGGCCATGCTCTCAACTGAGCTACTTTTAGCACCTGAGTTGGAGGCATCCCAGATCCATCCTTAGCGCCTAGAGCCAACAGGCTCAAATCTATAGAGCCATGGTTGTGGGAAGGAAGAGAAATAGAGAGAAGGGAGAGGGTGAGGGTGAGGGGAGAAGGGGAGAAGCAGATGATCACTTCTTCGTTGTGCCATGATTAGAAATCAAACCTGGGATTTCCACATGCTGGGTCAATGATCTATCACTGAGCCAAACTGCCAGAGCCTATTTAAATAATTTAAAAAATTATAAACAATAAATAAGTATATTTACTACTAAGTAGTTATAATTATCTGAAAGAATTTTGAAAAGTTAAAAAACAACAGTGAAGTAATAAATTTTGTATAGATGGTCACAAAATGAAAATAAAATCCCCTAATACCTTCCAAGTGTATATAATAGTTACTTTTATTCTAAGTTGTTTCTATTTTCACAAAGCCCTGCTTTATAGTATTGTTATTATTATGTAGCTGCCAAGATCAAACATCATTAATATTTCTTTAATCTTCAGAATCAAGTTCAAATTCCTTAGATCATTATTAAGATTAAGATTATTCACATTTTATGTCCAATCAAAAGTCCTAGCTTTCCATCCCACCATCTCTCTCCTTAACCCATTATATCCCAGTACCTAAAAATACTGTTTTGAAATCAGTAACTTCAGCCTAGTATTTCCTTCAGTTCTATCACTGAAATCTTTTGTCTCCATTTTAAAATGCATTGAATCCCCAAGTCTGACTTCCATTAAGCATGTTGTCAATATGCCTGGGCTCCCGAAAGCCCGTATATTTCCTCAAGACTGAAACTATTTACCTCTTTCTCATCCAATGAGATGCATTGTGCTTTGCACCTAGAACATGCTTAACAAAATATGCTCAATGAACAAATTGAGGGTTTATTACGTAACTAACCTGTTAATCTAACCAGATTCCTTGTTCAGCTACTTATTTTACTAGTATTTGTCCATTCATCTTCTGAAAATACTCTAATAATCGCAAAAGCCAGACAGAAAGACAATATTTATAATAATTTATTTCTAGAAATAATTCTGAAATATGTATCATATCATTAACTTTTTAAACATCTTATAAAATCCTTAACTAGCTTCTCATGATTAATATTGATTGTTGTAGCACCAGCTGTTTTATATAATTTATTTAAAAAAGAAAAAAGGCAAGCAATCTAATAATAAACAATGGAACTGTGAGAAGACTGAATAGGAGTTAGGTTGTCTGAGTAGCGAGCACTGTTTCAATATTATTCATCAAATTATTATGTCCAAACAAATGTCAATATAAAGGTTGCCACTTGTTTTCCAGAAAACTCTTAAAGCAATTTTCAAAAATCACACACACAAATGATATAGCAGCTAAAACTGAAATGCTAATATTAGTATTTAATACACATTAGTATCTAATTTCTATATATGTATAGTTAAGAATTAAAGTATCGATAGGTTTTATTGACTATCTTCCCTAATAAAATATTGTATATGTATATTTATACTTAGAAAACAAATACACATCCAAAAAGAAAAGGTCATATACTTGTGCAACTCAAAGTATTTTTGTTTTTTTTAGTGAGAGAGACAGTGAGAGGAACAGACAGATGAGAAAGGAGAGAGATGAGAAGCATTAATTCTTCAGTGCAACACCTTAGTTGTTCATTAATTGATTACTCATATGTGACTTGACCTCGGGGATCCTGCAGAACCAGCAACCCTTAGCTCAAGCCAGCAACCTTGGGCTTAGGTTAATGACCATGGGGTCATGTCTATAATCCCACGCTAAAGCCAGCGACCCCGCATTCAAGCTGGTGAGTTCGTGCTAAGGTTGGATGAGCCTCCGTGAATGCACTCAACCTGGCAACCTCGGGTTTCGAACGTGGGCCCTCTGCATCCCATGCCAGTGCTTTAGCTACTGCATCACCACGTGGTCAGGCTCAAAAACTATCTTAATGAGTCATATTTTTCCCAGAAAAGGAGTGTATATGTGGTACATCTAGGATACATTTGGGGATACAAAAAGATAAACATTCACAGCAATCACTTAGCATATCCACTCTGTACGATACTGAAACACAGTGATGTAAGCTCTTGGCATGTGAATAATAAACACAGGTAAGACTCAGGTTTCCTTGAAACTTTTTGGTCAAGTTTGCAATAAGAGGGAGGGGTGGAGTTGTTAGTAGAGGGAAAAGAGTGATAGAAAACTACAGAAACAGATTGTAATTCTAAGTTATGTTCGTTTAGTCCGGCTTCACATGTGAGCTTCAAAACACACATAATTTCTTAAATCAAAGCCCGTTCCATTTCCACCAGCACCGCCCTAGCTTGGGATCTCGTCCCCTCAACCCAGTATTGCTGCGGCAGCAATGGAATGGTCTTCCTTGGTTAGAAGCTTTCTCAGTCCCATTTCACCTGCACAGTGCCGCTGGAACAATCTTCCGATACTCCTTTTTATGACGTCTTTCCTCTGCTTGGGAGACTCTTGTGGGTCCTTTCCATTAACTCAGATAAAATGTATTCTTTTCAGGCTGGATATCAGAGCCCTCTGCTAAGCTTTCTCTCTGCCTCGTCCCTCAATAAAGAAGACCCTCTCCTTCCATTCTCTAAAATCAATCTGAACCCATGTCTTTACTAATCAATCTGAACCCATGTCTTTACTACTCTGTTCTTACTGCTCGAATATCCACGCTTTCCTGTTTAAAGTCCACATCATTCCTTCTAGCAGAGTCCGCAATTACTGCTCTTTCTTCTCAGAGAAAAGATTTAATTTCCATGCCCATTACTGGTCTCTAGTGGTTTCCTAAAAATGTCTCCCTGCTCTGGACCCAGTCCTTCAGTCAAACTGGAAGCTCCCCGGGCCAGGTGAGTGATCTTTATTTGAAACCCTACCTAATATCTAGCAGATTCCTGGGTGCTTAGCAAAGATCTACTGAGGAATAAATGGTTTCCACCTGGCCATTTCTATCCCACTTTGTTCAATTTCCCTTGCAAGAAAAAATGGGAACTTTGACTAATCATAAAAATAAAGAAAAAAAATTAATCTGAAACAATAACACTCATAGATGAAAACCATCATTTCTATGTGCTTCACCACTAAGGCCTATCTGTACAAGTGACCAAGTAGCAGAGACTTGGGAGGTAACAAAACCTAGATCATGACAGGGAATTCTCTGAAGCACAAAAGTACTCAAATAGCTGAAGACATAAGATCTGTAAAGAAGACCCTGACTATGAGAAGCTGATTATAAACAGCTTTTTATATGAAGCTCCTTGTCCTTGCTGTTAGGTTCCTAAGGCTCACCTGGCCATAAAATCAGTGCCTGGATTATTTGTTTATTAACTCACTCAACACCTCAGCCAACACTGGTTATATACTATATGGCAATATACATCAAATAACGTGTGGCTGTTGCTGACTGCCTTGCCACATACTGAACACTCCTGAAGCATTCATTCATAAAAGATATACAATAAACCTATATATTATACTGTGTCATTATCACAATATTACACATAATGAAATTGAGGCTTAGAGAGGTTAAATAACTCCCCCAAGGACACACAGCTAGAATTTGGTGGAGAGAAGGTGTCAACCAGGTACATATCATGAGAAAGTCCCTAATCTCTGATCTGAATTCTGAACTAATAGTCAACCTACTCTAGAAGTCTTTAACACATTTATGCAGTTCTGTTATGGAACATAACACTGAAGTGCAGTGTTATATTAATAAATGTGTCCATCATCCCTAACAGGTAGGCAGCAAACTTTTGGAGGGCAGAGGACTTATTCATGGTTATAAACTGCTCAGGTCACAGTACACAAAGAAAGTTTAAGTACATGGGCAGGGGAATGGCATGTCTTTGTGTTTACACAGGCATTCAGAAGTGTGACATTCAGATATTTCAACCCTCTATTTATACACTGGACTTCCAAAAACTATACCTAGTATTACTGTTCCTTTCCCATTACCCCTAACATTTTAATGCATGGTAATGTTTGTCAGACCATGTAACCATCCTTTAAAAAAGTTAAATACAGTGGGGTGATTACAGGAGGCAAAGGGGGTGGGGGAGGTAGAAGAAGTAAATGGTGATGGAAAAAAGCTTGACTTAGGGTGGTGAATGTGTGATGCAGTGTACAGATGATGTATTATGACATGGTACACTGTAAACCTATGTAATTCTTTTATCCAATGTTACCCCAATAAACTCAATTCAAAAGAAGTTAAATAGATAACAATTCATCTTTCAGTCTAGCTATCATATGGTACTAAGAGGCTCCACCATGTACTCTGTGGTCTAGGGAGATCATTATATAGCACAAGAAAATGCCTGATTTATTGTCCTTTTCTCTATAAATACATTCCAAAACATTGTTTTTCATTTTTACCACTCACAATTGATGTGCAGAGGTTTCAATGTCTTATGTACAATGACATTTCCCCTCCATACCAATTCCAGAGTGCTCCATCTTTCCGGTTAGTTTCCATGACTGTTGGGGCTTAGGACCTCCATTCCATTTCTGATATGGAATTGACAGTCAGCTGCTGGCTTCTATGTTATATTCAATTGTTCTTCATCATAGAGATTTACTTAAGCAACACAGTGTACATTACATCAAAATGTGTTCTCAAGGGTCCTCTGGGAGTATGATCAGCCTAGGAGGTAGATTTCTGGGATGAGCAAGGGCAGGCGTTATTAGTGAGTCCATAAATCCAGATCTTGCAGGCAACACTCTGTGCCCATCTTTCTACAAACAAAGCCTGCTGGTATCTGCAACCCAAAAAGGAATTTCCCCATTGGATACTTGCATCTGCCTTGCCACCACTGCTTTTCCTCATTTTCACTGTCCCAAATCCCACCTCCATTCACTACTGGGCTTGTGAGGTTAAGGAATTAAGAAGACTACTGTAGAACAAGGAACTTTCCAATTTTATTGGCTACCTTGTATTATCGGAGTGTCTTAAAGACTTTCTTAAGATGCCTAATGAAGAATTTTTACTTTCCTCTTATTTTTGTGATGTGTTTATAGTAAATAAAATAAAATGTTTATGCTATTTGGAGAAACAGTAAGAATTACCCTTCAGGTATCTGACTTACCAAGATAGCTAGAAGTGTAAAAGCAAACCAACCAAATTAAAGAAAACCAATAACTTAACAAAACAAGCGAAAAAACAAACGAAACAGTGAAAATTACTGAAGTGACAATTGAAGCAAAATTTATAAGATGCTAACCTGTATTTATTCAAATCTTACCTTACATGTGTCATTGATTTATGAACAACCCTTTAGTTTCAATAAATTCTCATGGGAGAAACTGATTTTAGCCATCAAACATATCAAGGAAATCAGAGTAAGGGATAAACTATATTATCTCTAGCCTCAAACTGCAAAGACTCAGACCACAAGAAGATTATGTGCCAGTGACTTTCACTCCCAGGACAATACATATTAATAGGATGGAGCTAAATAATGATTCCTGTACAGGTTTCTTCTCCCCAGATACTCATGGCTCGCAATCTGTTTCTGCTAATTTGTTTACTCTTTTTAACTCTAAAGAAGTGCCTTATCTGTCTGACACAACAGAGTGGTCTTTCTTCACTACCTCTTTCCCTCATAAAAGGGCAGTGTTCTACATCTCACCCTCACCCTCTAATTACAGACACATTACCTTTCTATCTCTTCCATCAAAACTATGCCAGACTCCTTTGGATATGTTTTCATCTGTTTCTCCCTATCTAACCTTTTTCTGGGAAGACTGGGAAGCTTCAAGTTTAATATTAGGCTATAGACTGGGCTATAAAGAAACTGAGCAGAAGCAATATAAGACTACTTGCCACTCCTGCAGATGTGGTTTTATGTTTGTGGGTTGTGGCTCTATAAGAACAGATACATGGGCAAAGACAAAGCCAACAGTAATAAGACATCTTGATGCCACTTCAAAAGCCAAGGCAGTCCTTACATCCCAGATAGCAATATCAACCAGAGTAACAGAGAAATGCATGTTGGACTTTTTTATTAAACTTGTAGCTTCTTATAGTACATTATAACACAACTGAGGCATACTAACCAGGCTAAGGTTATGACTAAGAACCTAACTCAACTTCTACCATCTATATAAAATATTAACTTACTATGTCAGTTTGAATCTATCCCTCTGTTTAAGTGACATTTTTATGGTATTCTTGCCTCAGTTCAACATTAAATCACATATTCTTTAGTATTGCTTCAAGTCTCATATCTGCCACATCAGTAAGATATAAGGCAAAGACTGTTATGATTATGTCCATCAGCCATGTTCCCTGGAAAACCCACCATACCGCAGCAGTCCCTGGAAAATTTCTGTCTTCCTAGATCTTTCTCTGTCACCTCTCTCTTTTATTTAATGCTAATATTCTGATAGTGTGAACATTTTTATGTTTTACTTACAGATAAATAAAATTTGCTATAAACTTATAGCTCTACATTTCTCAATCATCAGCCTAGTATATAGTGTATTTATTTAATTTAAGATTTTAGAAATAACCCTAAGTCAGGCCAATTACTCTAGAAGTCAGATAAATTAGCTATTTTTTTATTTTATTTATTCATTTTTAGAGAGGACAGAGAGAGGGAGAGACAGAGAGGGAGAGAGAGGAGAGAGAGACAGAGAGAGAGAGAAGGAGGGAGGAGCTGGAAGCATCAACTCCCATATGTGCCTTGACCAGGCAAGCCCAGGGTTTCGAACCGGTGACCTCAGCATTTCCAGGTCGACGCTTTATCCACTGCGCCACCACAGGTCAGGCAAATTAGCTAGTTTTTAAAACCAACTTTGTCTCATTCTGAAGGCTATGATTTTCCCCACAGCTTCCTTTCTCACCTATTTAAATATAACTTCAGCTACTTCAGAAGAACAGAACAAATCTCATCCTGGTAAAATAGTTTTTGAGGTCTTACAGCAGCAAAGGTCTCCGCGTGACTTTGCTGTAGGCCCCTTTTGGAACTGCGGGAGGTGAAATGTGTACAACCTTCTGCATCCCATTGGATGCAGATTCCACTTCACAGACTGAGAGATTCGAGCATTACATGTTTCATTGTACATCACAATTTCAAATATATCAGCTATTCAATATTCAAATGTTAATGTAACATTAACTGTTACGTAAATTGTAGATTTACGTAAACACAGAAATGCTACTTATGGCTCACCATGGAGTGGATTGTGTAAAAACAAACAGTTATATTTTAAGTGAATAAAAGAACAATTTCCAAATATAAGCTCTGAATTTTGTTTATTTCCTACTACCAAAATCTCTACCGAAGCTCTCATTGTCTTTGCTATTCTTACCCTCAAAAATTCAACAAGGCTCTGAGGGTTGCAGGTTAGTTAACAAGAAATTTTAAAAGAGAATAATAAAGATAAATATCTTTAATTTTCTACTTTATTTTGTCTTCACAAAATATAGGCAAGCTGTGCTTTGCTTTTATTTACTGTTTGTTCCTCCTAGATAGCAAATTAATACATAATTTAGCAAGGGAGTTATTTGACATATTCGTACTGCCATCTGACTTTAAAATGCACATTCTTGGAAATTCATTCTGTAGAAACACACATTAAAATGCTTCTGAAAGACTGTACCTATGAAGGTACTGTCTCATATAATATTAGACACAACCATTGAATTTCAAATCATTTATTCAGATGCCTCTGGTCCTTGCTTATCCTTTGTTCACTGTCTGCAGTTCTTCAGGGCTCAGCTCAAGTATCAACTCTGTGTAACAGCCTGATACTCCATTTCCTATGCTGCCAATACATTTAACTTAGAGCTTTACTAAGGCTCCCACCAACAATTTGGCTGGAAACTTCAACATTCATAGATCTGTCAATAATTCTGACTGAACACCACTGCCTCCCCATGTCACATAGTAAACTCTGCACCTTCTAAAAGGAGTACTTATGTATAATTCACTGCATGTAATTTGTTCTTATTAAAGCTTGGCAGAGTGCTCGCTTCGGGAGCACATATACTATAATTGGAACGATACAGAGAAGATTAGCATGGCCCCTGCACAAGGATGACACGCAAATTCGTGAAGCATTCCATATATTTAAAACAGGATGGATAGAGCTGAGGATCAAATCAGGGAGTTGGAGGATAAGTGGAATGAAGGCATGAAAGCAGAGAAGAAAAAAAGAAAAGAGACTCAAAAAGTCTGAGGAAACTCTTAGAGAGCTCTGTGAAAACATAAAGAGAAATAACATCCACATCATAGGGGTTCCAGAAGAAGAGAAAGAACAAGGGATAGAGACTTTGTTCAAACATATCATAGCTGAAAACTTCCCTCAATTAAGGTAGGAGAAACTCTCACAAGTTTAAGAAGCACAGAGAATTCCATTAAAGAGAAACCCAAAGAAAACTACACCAAGACACACCATAATTAAAATACCAAAGCTAAGTGATAAAGAGAAAATATTAAAAACTGCTAGAAAAAAAAGGCTATCACCTACAAAGGAGCCCCCGTAAGGATGACATCAGACTTCTCAACAGAAACACTTGAGGCCAGAAGGGAATGGCAAGAAATATTCAAAGTAATGCATAACAAGAATATACAACCAAATAAATTTATCCAGCAAGGCTATCATTTAAAATTGAAGGAGAAATAAGAGCTTCCTAGACAAAAATAAACAAACAAAAAACCTCAAGCAATTCATTACAACCAAACCAATGCTGCAGGAAATGTTAAAGGGCATGGTATAAACAGATCAAAGTGAGAAAAGAATATAGCAAAAGAGGAATACAGCTTTAAAGAATAAAATGGCAATAAACAACTATATATCAATAATAACCTTAAATGTAAATGGATTAAATGATCCAATCAAAAGACATAGGGTAGCTGCATGGATAAGAAAACAAGACCAGTACATATGCTGTCTACAAGAGAAACACCTTAAAACAAAAGATGCACATAGACTGAAGGTAAAAAAAAAAAAAAAAAAAAAAAAAAGAAAAAAAAAATGGAAAAAATCATTTCATGCAAAAGGAAATGAAAAAAAAGCTGGGGTAACAATACTTATATCAGACAAAATAGATTTTAAAACAAAGGCTATAGTAAGAGATAAAGAAGGCCACTACATAATGATAAAGGGAGCAATCCAACAGGAAGATATAACTATTATAAATATCTATGCACCTAATATAGGAGCACCTAAATATATAAAGCAGACTTTGATGGATATAAAGGGCGAGATCAACAGCAATACTATAATAGTAGGGGATTTTAATACCACACTAACATCACTAGATAGATCATCAAGAAAGAAAATTAACAAAGAAACAGAAAGCATAAAGAAAACACTAGATCGAGAGTGACGTCACGGAAATGGCGCCGTGAGCAGCGCGTCCGACAGATCTCCCCAAAATCTCAACAAATTTATCAACTAGAAACAGGAAAATTTATCTTCAGAGCATTACGGAGTTCCACACAAACTGAAAGCAAAAGGACTGTTATCACTTGAATCTGAGAGACGAGGGTGTGGAAGAAGCTACCGCAGGGACGTTCATTCAAGCCGCGAGGAAGTGCGCCTGTGGTAAGTCATCCCGCACTCCGGAGCTGCGAGCAGCAGCCGCGAGCGGCTGCCGCCAGCCGCCAAGCCGCCGCCGCCAGCCGCCGCCGCGAGCACCGCCCACACTCCGGAGCGGCGAGCAGCGGCTGGCGCGCGCCCGGTCTGGTTGCAGACCGAGCACCGCTAACGTTCCCAGCGGCCCGCGCACGGGGAGCGGGAGAGGCCCCAGGGCGGTATTCCCTACTTGGGAGATTCTCTCCGCGGGCGGGGCACCTCACCCAGCCATTCAAGCTAACAATCAAGCGTTGGGGGAGGGGCGTGCGCAGGCAGCCTGAAATACCTTCGGGAGCACAGCTGCGACCCAATTACTAAAATTAACTTAACCCGTGAAATCTGCGCACCCTCGGTTCTAATTAATAAGATCTCTCTCAGTTCACCGACCCAAGACAAGAGGCGTGATATTTTTTAGTGCCTCTCGCTAAAGGGGCGGGGGCAACTTCTGATTGATAGAGCCTCCATATTCAGGGATAAACGCTAACAAGAAGGACTTGGCAGATAATAAGATCTATACTACACTAGTCGCAAGCAGAGACTAGTGCCTCTTCTTCCCAGCCAAAACAGGCTACAAAGTGTGGAAAGCCTGGGTTGAGAGGTCCAACTGAATGCTAGGCGCTGAACAGTCACCTTGACAACAATTGACTCCCACCCCCGCCTGATTACACTGGAGGCCCTGACTGCCAGAGCCCTTCCCAAAGCCTTGCACTGAGTGGGGATAGAGTGGGGATTTCCCAGCTCTTTGAGCCTCTTACTCCCCAGGCAGAAGCAGTGGCAGCCTTATAGCTGGATCACCAGGCTGCTAATTCAGGAAGGGGGGACTAGGAGAGAGAATCCACAAAAGCAAACTCTCTCATCGTTGGACCCTGCAAACGCCAACAAGCCTTGACTACCAGCAAGACTAAAGCCAATTATATGACATTGCCATAGAATCCCATCAACTGCAAATCCCTACCTAAATGTGACACATGGGCAGAGCCTGGGGTACAGAGTCACCGACCAGGAAGAGGGAGAGAAAAGAAAAAAGAAGAAGTTAACATCTCAAAATCAAGAAAAATCCACAGACTTTACAACTTGTTCCACTAATTTTTTTTTTTGTTGTTGTTGTTGTTTGTTTCTTCTATCCTATTGCCTTTATTTCCTCCACCTCGGTCCTTCTATTCTCTGCCCATCTTATGCTTCCCTTTTCTTGAACTACACAACCCATAAGTGTTACATTTTATTTCTCTTCTTCATCCTCACCCTCCTTTGGGGTTATACTCCAGGACACTTAACTCTCACTCTCTCCTCTTTTGTTTTTTTTTGTTGTTGTTGTTTTTTGCTTTATTTTGATTTTTTCTCTTCCTTTTTTATTTCTTCCTTCGTTTTTCTCTTTTTCTTATTTTTTCCTCTCTATTCGTTTTTTCTTTTCTCGTTTTACTTTCCTCCCATTTAATCCTCAATCACGAACAAATTAGTTAATTTGGGACTCAAGGCTTTTTTTGGCTTTATTTTTCTTTTTCGCTTTTGTTTTTGTTTTTTTCTTGTTAGTTTATTTTTGTGGCATTTTGGGTTCTCCCAACCCAAGGTCTCCATTGTATTTGGTCTTCGCTCCACTTAATACAACAGATTTTTACTTATTATTTTTATTTTTTTCTTCTTTATTATTCCTTTTTTTTTCCTTTTTTCTGGTTCCCTCTTATCCCTCTCATTATATCTCTTAGTTGACCATCACCCGCAGGCAGATCAACTTATGCTTGTCTAAGATTTTCTTCCTTTTTTTTTTTTTTTTTTTTTTTTTTTACATTTAGTAGGTCCCTACTCCCCTTTTTTTTTTGCCCCTTAAACTCTTCACCGCAAACCAGGCCCTCCATTATAGGCACGATATTTCCCTGAGGAGGGGAGAGGAGGGAAGGAGAAGAAAGAAAAAAAAGGGGGAAATAATAAATTATTACTGCTTTTTTTTGTGGGGTGTTTTACCCTTTGGTTTTTTGTTTTTGTTTTTGTTTTTTTTGTTTTTTGTTTTTTTTTACTTTTTACTCTTTATTAATTCTAATTAGTGCTATCAACAAGACCACCCTCAAATGCCAATAAGAAAGAGGAAATCGAATATTATGGATACAAAAGAAAGAGAGGTAACACAAATAGATGTGGAAAAATCTATGGAGAAATGACTTAACATATTGGAAGCCTTGGAGCTAAATGACAGAGAATTTAAAATAGAAATCTTAAAAATACTCAGAGATATACAAGAAAACACAGAAAGGCAATATAGGGAGATCAGAAAACAACTCAATGAACACAAAGAATATATTACCAAGGAAATTGAAACTATAAAAACAAATCAAACAGAAATGAAAAACTCAATTCACGAGCTGAAAAACGAGGTAACAAGCTTAGCTAGCAGAACAACCCAGATTGAAGATAGGATTAGTTAAATAGAAGACAAACAACTTGAGGCACAACAGAGAGAAGAAGAAAGAGACTCAAAAATAATAAAAAACGAGAAAGCCCTACAGGAATTATCTGACTCCATCAGAAAGAATAACATAAGAATAATAGGTATATCAGAGGGAGAAGAGAAAGAAAATGGAATGGAGAATATACTCAAACAAATAATAGACGAGAACTTCCCAAGCCTGTGGAAAGAACTAAAGCCTCAAATTCAAGAAGCAAACAGAACACCGAGTTTTCTTAACCCCAACAAACCCACTCCAAGGCACATCATAATAAAGTTGACACAAACCAATGACAAAGAAAAAATTCTCAAGGCAGCCAGGGAAAAGAAGAGTACAACATATAAAGGAAGGCCTATTAGATTATCATCAGATTTCTCAGCAGAAACTCTACAAGCTAGAAGAGAGTGGACCCCAATATTTAAAGCCCTGAAAGAGAGGAACTTTCAGCCAAGAATACTATACCCATCAAAGCTATCCTTCAAGTATGAAGGAGATATAAAAACATTCACAAATACAGAAAAGATGAGAGAATTTATCACGAGAAAGCCCCCACTCCAGGAAATACTAAAGGGGGTTTTCCAACCAGATTCAAAGAACAAAAGAAAACAACACCACAAGTAACAGCTCCACCAAGAACACAATAAAACCAAACTTAAACTGTGACACCAAAGGAAAAAAAAGGGGGGAGAGAATGGAGATTAACAGTAGCAAAGGACGATGAAGTGCAGAAATACTTATAAGATAGGGTACTACAATGAATATGGTAGGTACCCTTTTCATTACTTAATGGTAACCACCCTAGAAAAAACCACCACAAAAACACATGACTTAAAAAAGGTAGCAACAGAGGAAAGAAGTATGGAACACAATCAAACAGAAACAAATGATAGAAAAACAAAAGAGAAGAATCAAACTAGATACAAAACTAACAGAAAGCAATTTATAAAATGGTAGTAGGGAACCCACAAGTGTCAATAATTACACTAAATGTAAATGGATTAAACTTACCAATAAAAAGACACAGAGTAGCAGAATGGATTAAAAAAGAAAATCCAACTATATGCTGCCTACAAGAAACACATCTAAGCAACAAGGATAAAAACAAATTCAAAGTGAAAGGCTGGAAAACAATACTCCAAGCAAACAACACCCAAAAAAAAGCAGGTGTAGCAATACTCATATCTGATAATGCTGACTACAAGACAGAAAAAGTACTCAGAGACAAAAATGGTCACTTCATAATGATTAAGGGGACACTGAATCAAGAAGACATAACAATCCTTAATATATATGCACCAAACCAAGGAGCACCAAAATATATAAGACAGCTACTTATTGACCTTAAAACAAAAACTAACAAAAATACAATCATACTTGGAGACCTCAATACTCCGCTGACGGCTCTAGATCGGTCATCCAAACAGAGAATCAATAAAGATATAGTGGCCTTAAATGAAATACTAGAACACCTGGATATGCTAGACATCTACAGGACACTTCATCCCAAAGCGACAGAGTATACATTTTTCTCTAGTGTACATGGAACATTCACAAGAATTGACCATATGTTGGGCCACAAAGACAATATCAGCAAATTTAGAAAAATTGAAATTGTACCAAGCATATTTTCTGATCATAAAGCCTTGAAACTAGAATTCAACTGCAAAAAAGAGGGGGAAAAACCCACAAAAATGTGGAAACTAAACAACATACTTCTAAAAAATGAATGGGTCAAAGAAGAAATAAGCGCAGAGATCAAAAGATACATACAGACAAATGAAAATGAAAATACGACATATCAGAATCTCTGGGATGCAGCAAAAGCAGTAATAAGAGGAAAGTTCATATCACTTCAGGCCTATATGAACAAACAAGAGAGAGCCGAAGTAAACCACTTAACTTCACATCTTAAGGAATTAGAAAAAGAAGAACAAAGACAACCCAAAACCAGCCGAAGAAAGGAGATAATAAAAATCAGAGCAGAAATAAATGAAATAGAGAACAGAAAAACTATAGAAAAAATCAATAAAACAAGGAGCTGGTTCTTTGAAAAGATCAACAAAATTGACAAACCCTTGGCAAGACTCTCCAAGGAAAAAAGGCACAGGACTCAAATAAATAAAATCCAAAATGAAAGAGGAGAGATCACCACAGACATCATAGATATACAAAGAATTATTGTAGAATACTATGAAAAATTATATGCCACCAAATACAACAATCTAGAAGAAATGGATAAATTCCTAGAACAATACAACCTTCCTAGACTGAGTCATGAAGAAGCAGAAAGCCTAAACAGAACAATCAGCAGGGAGGAAATAGAAAAAACTATTAAAAACCTCCCCAAAAATAAAAGTCCAGGCCCAGACGGTTATACTAGTGAATTCTATCAAACATTCAAAGAAGACTTGGTTCCTATTCTACTCAAAGTCTTCCAAAAAATTGAAGAAGAAGCAATACTTCCAAACACATTTTATGAGGCCAACATAACCCTCATACCAAAACCTGGCAAGGATGGCACAAAGAAAGAAAACTACAGACCAATATCTCTAATGAATACAGATGCTAAAATTCTAAACAAAATACTGGCAAACTGAATACAACAACATATTAAAAAAATAATACATCATGATCAAGTGGGATTCATCCCAGAATCTCAAGGATGGTTCAACATACGCAAAACGGTTAACGTAATACACCATATCAACAAAACAAAGAACAAAAACCACATGATCTTATCAATAGATGCAGAAAAGGCTTTTGATAAAATACAACACAATTTTATGTTTAAGACTCTCAACAAAATGGGTATAGAAGGAAAATATCTCAACATGATAAAGGCCATATATGATAAACCATCAGCCAACATCATTTTAAACGGCATAAAACTGAGGACTTTCTACCTTAAATCAGGAACAAGACAGGGTTGTCCACTCTCTCCACTCTTATTTAACGTGGTGCTAGAAGTTCTGGCCAGAGCAATCAGACAAGACAAAGAAATAAAAGGCATCCATATTGGAAAAGAAGAAGTAAAGGTATCACTTTTTGCTGATGATATGATCCTATACATCGAAAACCCGAAGGACTCCACAAAAAGATTATTAGAAACAATAAACCAATACAGTAAGGTCGCAGGATACAAAATTAACATACAGAAGTCCATAGCCTTTCTCTATGCCAACAATGAAATATTAGAAAATGAACTCAAAAAAATAATCCCCTTCACGATTGCAACAAAAAAAAATAAAATACCTAGGAATAAACATAACAAAGAATGTAAAGGACCTATATAATGAAAATTACAAAGCATTGTTAAGGGAAATCGAAAAAGATACAATGAGATGGAAAAATATTCCTTGTTCTTGGATAGGAAGAATAAATATAATCAAAATGGCCATATTACCCAAAGCAATATACAAATTTAATGCAATTCCCATCAAAATCCCTATGAGATTTTTTAAAGAAATGGAACAAAAAATCATCAGATTTATATGGAACTATAAAAAACCCTGAATAGCCAAAACAATCCTAAGGAAAAAGAATGAAGCTGGGGGCATTACAATACCTGACTTTAAACTATATTATAGGGCCACGATAATCAAAACAGCATGGTATTGGCAGAAAAATAGACACTCAGACCAATGGAACAGAATAGAAAGCCCAGAAATAAAACCACATATATATGGTCAAATAATCTTTGATAAAGGGGCCAACAACACACAATGGAGAAAAGAAAGCCTCTTCAACAAATGGTGTTGGGAAAACTGGAAAGCCACATGCAAAAGAATGAAACTCGACTACAGCCTGTCCCCGTGTACTAAAATTAATTCAAAATGGATCAAAGACCTAAATATAAGACCTGAAACAATAAAGTACATAGAAGAAGACATAGGTACTAAACTCATGGACCTGGGTTTTAAAGAACATTTTATGAACTTGACTCCAATGGCAAGAGAAGTGAAGGCAAAGATAAATGAATGGGACTACATCAGAATAAAAAGTTTTTGCTCAGCAAGAGAAACTGATATCAAAATAAACAGACAGCCAACTAAATGGGAAATGATATTTTCAAACAACAGCTCAGATAAGGGCCTAATTTCCAAAATTTACAAAGAACTCATAAAACTCAACAACAAACAAACAAACAATCCAATAAAAAAATGGGAAGAAGACATGAATAGACACTTCTCCCAGGAAGAGATACAAATGGCCAACAGATATATGAAAAGATGCTCAGCTTCATTAGTTATTAGGGAAATGCAAATCAAAACTACAATGAGATACCACCTCACCCCTGTTAGATTAGCTATTATCAACAAGACAGGTAATAGCAAATGTTGGAGAGGCTGTGGAGAAAAAGCAACCCTCATTCACTGTTGGTGGGACTGTAAAGTAGTACAACCATTATGGAGGAAAGTATGGTGGTTCCTCAAAAAACTGCAAATAGAACTACCTTATGACCCAGCAATCCCTCTACTGGGTATATACCCCAAAACCTCAGAAACATTGATACGTGAAGACACATGTAGCCCCATGTTCATTGCAGCACTGTTCACAGTGGCCAAGACATGGAAACAACCAAAAAGCCCTTCAATAGAAGACTGGATAAAGAAGATGTGGCACATATACACTATGGAATACTACTCAGCCATAAGAAATGATGACATCAGATCATTTACAGCAAAATGGTGGGATCTTGATAACATTATAAGGAGTCAAATAAGTAAATCAGAAAAAAACAAGAACTACATGATTCCATACATTGGTGGAACATAAAAATGAGACTAAGAGACATGGACAAGTATGTGGTGGTTACCAGGGGTGGGGGGAGGGAGGACAGGGGGAGAGTTAGGGGGAGGGGGAGGGGCACAGAGAATTAGATAGAGGGTGGCGAAGGACAATCTGACTTTGGGCGAGGGGTATGCAACATAATTTAATGACAAGGTAACCTAGACATCTTTTCTTTGAATATATGTACCCTGATTTATTAATGTCATCCCATTACTATTAATAAAAATTTATTTAAAAAAAAAAAAAAGAAAGGAGAGAAATTTGAAATAAAAAAGAGTTATGAACATTAAAAAAAAAAAAAAAAAAAAAGAAAACACTAGATCAACTCGATTAAATAGATATCTTCAGAACGTTTCACCCTAAAGCAGCAAATATACATTCTTTTCAAGTGCTCATGGTACATTCTCTAGGATAGACCATAAGTTAGGGCACAAAAGTGGTCTTAACAAATTTAAGAAGATTGAAATCATATCAAGCACTTTCTCTGATCAAAATGCCATGAAAGCAGAAATCAACCACAACAGAAAAACTGAAAAATTCTCAAACACATGGAAACTAAATATCAGGTTGTTAAATAAAAAATGGATTAAGAATGAGATCAAAGAAGAAATAAAAACAATTCCTAGAAATGAATGATAATGAGCATACAACAACTCAAAATTTATGGGACACAGCGAAAGCAGTGCTGAGAGGGAAGTTCATAGCACTACAGGCACACTTTAAGAAGCTAGAAAAAGCTCAAATAAACAACTTAACCCTGCATCTAAAAGAACAAGAAAAAGAACAGCAAGTAAAGCCCAAATGTAGTAGAAGGAAGGAAATAATAAAGATCAGAGCAGAAATAAATGACATAGAGGCTAAAGAAACAATTCAGAGGATCAATGAAACTAGGAGCTGGATCTTTAAAAAGATAAACAAGATCGATGAACCTTTAACTAGACTCACCAAGAAAAAAAGAGAGAGGACTCAAATAAAATTAGAAATGAGAGTGGAGAGATAACAACTGACACAACAGAAATACAAAATATTGTAAGAAAATACTATGAAGAACTGTATGCCAAAAAAATAGACAACCTAGATGAAATGGACAAATTCCTTGAAACATACAATCTTCCAAAAATCAATTTGGAAGAATCAGAAAACCTAAACAGATTGATTACACCAAATGAGATCGAAACAGTTATAAAAAAAAACTCCCAAAAAATAAAAGCCCTGGGCCAGATGACTTCACAAGTGAATTCTACCAAATATTCAAAGAAGAACTGACTCCTATCCTTCTCAAGCTATTTCAAAAAATTCAAGCGAAAGGAAGACTTATAAGCTCCTTTTATAAGGCAAGGATAATTCTGATTCTATAACCAGGCAAAGACAACACAAAGAAAGAAAATTATAGGCCAAATTCCCTGCTGAATATAGATGATAAAATCCTCAACAAGATATTAGCAAACCAGATCCAACAATATATGGAAAAAATTATACACCATGATCAAGTGGGATTTATTCTGGGGAGACAAGGCTGGTAAAATATTCGCAAATCAATCAATGTGATTCATCACATAAACAAAAGGAAGGAGAAAAACTACATGATAATTTCAATAGAAGCAGAAAAAGCATTTGATAAAATCCAGCACCCGTTCATGATCAAAACTCTCAACAAAGTGGGAATACAGGGAACATAACTCAACATGATAAAAGCCATCTATCACAAACCCACAGCCAACATCATACTCAATGGGCAAAAATTAAAAGCCATCCACTTAAGATCAGGAACAAGGAAGGGGTGCCTCCTTTCACCACTCTTATTCAACATAGTCTTGGAAGTCCTAGCCACAGCAATTAGACAAGAAGAAGAAATAAGACATTCAAGTTGGAAAAGAAGAAGTAAAACTATCTTTATTTGCAGATTTTATGATATTGTATATAGAAAACCCTAAAGTCTCAGTCAAAAAACTACTGGACTTGATAAATGAATTCAGCAAAGTGGCAGGATATAAAATTAATACTCAGAAATCAGAGGCATTTTTATATACCAACAATTAACAGTCAGAAAGAGAAATTAAGGAATCAATACCCTTCACTATTGCAACCAAAAAAATTAAGTACCTAGGAATACATTTAACCAAGGAGACTAAAGAATTGCACTTGGAAAATTATAAAACATTGATAAAAGAAATCAAGGAAGATACAAACAAGTGGAAGCATATACTGTGCTCATGGTTAGAAAGAATAAATATCATTAAAATGTCTATATTATCCAAAGCAATTTATAAATTCAATGCAATACCAATTAAAATACCAATGACATACTTCAAAGATATAGAACACATATTCCAAAAATTTATATGGAACCAAAAGTGAACACAAATAGCCTCAGTAATCTTAAAAAAGAAGAATAAAGGGGGAGATATCACACTTCCAGATATCAAGCTATACTACAAGGCCATTGTACTCAAAGCAGCCTGGTACTGGCATAAGAACAGGTACATAGATCAATGGAACAGAACAGATAACCCAGAAATAAACCCACAGCTCTATGGACAACTGATATTTGACAAAGGAGGTAAGAGCTTACAATGGAGTAAAGACAGCCTCTTTAATAAATGGTGTTGGGAAAATTGGACAGCTACCTGCAAAAAAATGAAACTAGACCACCAACTTACACCATTCACAAAAATAAACTCAAAATGGATAAAAGACTTAAATGTAAGGCATGAAACCATAAGCATCTTAGAAGAAAACATAGGCAGTAAACTCTCCAACATCTCTTGCAGCGATATATTTGCTGATTTATCTCCACGGGCAAGTGAAATAGAAGACAGGATAAACAAATGGGACTATATCAAACTAAAAAGCTTTTGCACAGCCAAAGACAATAAGAACAGAATAAAAAGACAAACTACACAATGGGAGAACATATTTGACAGTATGTCTGAAAAGGAGTTAATAATCAAAATTTATAAAGAACTTGTAAATCTCAACACCAGGAATATAAACAATCCAATCAAAAAATGGGCAAAAGAAATGAATAGACACTTCTCCAAAGAGGACATGCAGATGGTCAATAGGCATATGAAAAAATGCTCATCATCATTAATCATTAGAGAAATGCAAATCAAAACCACAATGAGATATCACCTCACACCAGTCAGAATGGCGCTCATCAACAAAACAACACAGAATACGTGCTGGTGAGGATGTGGAGAAAGGGAACCCTCCTGCAATGATGGTGGGAATGCAGACTGGTGCAGCCTCTGTGGAAAACAGTATAGAGATTCCTCAAAAAATTGATAATGGAACTGCCTTTTGATCCAGCTATCCCACTTTTAGGAATATACCCCAAGAACACCATAGAATGGTACCAGAAGGAGAAATGCACCCCCCATGTTTATGGCAGCATTATTCACAATAGTGAAGATCTGGGAATCAGCCCAAGTGTCCATCAGAGGATGAGTGGATTAAAAAGGCTTTGGTACATATATACTATGGAATACTACTCAGCCATAAGAAATGATGACATCGGATCATTTAAAATAACATGGATGGACCTTGATAACATTATACGGAGTGAAATAAGTAAATCAGAAAAAATTTAGAAGTATATGAACCCATACATAGATGGGACATAAAAATGTGACTCAGAGACATGGACAAGAATGTGATGGTAACATGGGGTGGGGTGAGGGGGAGGGGAGGGGGTGAGGAAGGAGAGAAAGGGAGTGGGGGGAAAGGAGGGGCACAAAGAAAACCAGACAGAAGGTGATGGAAGACAATTTGACTTTGGGTGAGGGGTATGCAACATAATCAAATGTCAAAATAATCTGGAGATGTTTTCTCAGAACATATGTACCCTGATTTATCAATGTAACTGCATTAAAATTAATAAAAATAAGAAAATAAAAAAAACTTGGCAGGATGTGATCTGTAAGTATTAGTTAAATTAAATTTGGAAAAACATCTTTTGTCTCATTCTGAGTCAGTATAATCAAATATCCCATATAAAGATTCTGTATTTGATAGTGGCATCCAGTGATACAACTAAGAGTATAGATTTTTTTAAATTTTTTGTTGTTGTTGTTTAACTTTTATGGGCACATTTTAGGTGAAAGATCACTAAACTTCATGGGAGTCCCATGATCCATTATATAGACTAAAAAAACAATATGAGACTTTTTCTTTTCTAGTCATTTTATCATCACAATACCACTAGTATCATCTATTTATTGTTCCAGATTAGTGTTTCTTGATTTCAGAAAGAAAGCAACTCTTCATGGTCTGGGATAAATGCTTTAAAAAACTTAATCCAGAATTATTTCCTAAGAAGTAAAGTTATCACATTTTGTAGATGACATTATCCTGTATATTAGAAAACCCCAAGGATTCCACCAAAAAACCATTAGAAACAATAAACTAATACAGTAAAGTCACAGGATACAAAATCAATATACAAAAGTCTATTGCTTTTTTATATGCCAAAGGTAGAACTTCAGAAAATGAACTCAAAAGAACAATTCCGTTTACAATTGCAACAAAAATAAATAAAAATAAAAGAGCTGGGAATGAACTTAACAAAGGATGTGAAGGATCTATATACTTAAAAATACAAAACATTATTGAAAGAAATTGAAAAGGACACAATGAAATGGAAAAATATTCGATGTTCATGAATTAGAAGAATCGACATAGTTAAAATGGCCATATTACCCAAAGCAATACATAAATATAATAAAATCCCCACCAAAATCCCAATCTCATTATTTTTTAAAGAAAAAAAAGCAAACAAAAAATCACCAGGTTTGTATGAAACCATAAAAATTCTTGAATAGCTAAAGCAATCCTGAGGAAAAGGAATGAAGCCAGAGGTATTATGCTACTTGACTTTAAATTATGATAAAGAGCCACAATAATCAAAACAGGATGGTATTCAAATAAAAATAGACATACAGAACAATGGTACAGAAATAAAATTACGTATCTATAGACAAATCATCTTTGACAAAGAAGCCAAAATCACACAATGGAGAGAAGAAACCCTCTTCAATAAATAGTGCCCGGAAAATTGGAAAGTCACATGCAAAAGAATGAAACTTAACTACAGTTTTTCACCCTGCACAAAAATTAATTCAAAATGGATCAAAAACCTAAACATAAGATCTGAAACAGTCAACTATATAAAAAAAAAATCTAGGTACTAAGGTCATGGACCTTGGCCTTAGAGGACAATTTATGAATTTGACCCCAAAGGCAAGGGAAGTAAAGGCAAAAACAAATGAATGGGACTATATCAAACTAAAAAGCTTCTACACAGTAAAAGAAATTAACTAAACAAATAGGCAGCCAACTAAATGGCTGATGATACTTGCAAACAACAGCTCTAATAAGGGGTTAATACCCCTTATATATTTATATAAAAATATAAAGAACTCACAAAGTTTGGCAACAAACAAGCAAACAATCCATTTAAATAATAGGGAGAGGATCTGAACAGACACTTCTCCCAAGAGGACATACAGATGGCCAACAGATATATGAAAAGATGCTCATCCTCACTAGCTATTAAGGAAAATGCAAATCAAAACTACAATGAGATACCACCTCACACCTGTTAGACTGGCTATTATCAACAAGACAGGTAATAACAAGTGTTGGAGAGGCTGTGGGAAAAAAAGGAAGCCTCATTAACTGTTCATGGAATGTAAGTTAGTACTACCATTATGAACCAAAAAAATAAAAAAATGAAGAATAGAACTACTATATGACCCAGCAAGCCCTCTACTGGGTATTAACCCCCCAAATTTAAACACATTAGTATGTAAAGACATATGCACCCCCATATTTATCACAGCATTATTCACAGTGGCCAAGACATGGAAACAATCAAAGTGTCCATAGTTAGAGGATTGGATAAAGAAGATATGGTACATATATACAGTGGAATACTACTCAGCAATAAGAAATGAAGACATATTGCTATTAACGACAACATGAATAGACCTTGAGAACATTATACTGAGTGAAATAAGTAAATTAGAAAAAGCTAAGAACTGTATGATTTCACACATAGGTGAGATATAAAACTGAAACTCATGGACATAGATAAAAGTGTAGTGGTTACCAAGGAGAGGAGGTCATAGGGCAGGGATCGGGAACCTGTGGCTCATGAGCCAGATGTGGCTCTTTTGATGGCTGCATCTGGCTTGCAGACAAATCTTTAATTAAAAAAATAATAACCTTAAAATATAAAACATTCTCATGTATTACAATCCATTTATTTCCTACCGCTCATGTTCATGGTTGCGGTTGGCTGAAGCCAATCACAGTTGTCCTCCAGGACAACACCAAATTTTTATTGGATAATGCCTAACGTACACAGGTCATTGTATGGCTCTCATGGAATTACATTTTAAAATATGTGGCATTCATGGCTTTCTCAGCCAAAAAGATTCCTGACCCCTGTCATAGGGAAAGGTGATGGGGAGAAAGGATGGGGGAAGTTGTAAAGAGAGACAAATACAAGGTGACAGAAAATGATTTGACTTTGCATGATGGGTATAGAATGCCATAGAAATGTTTACCTGAAACCTATGTACTCTTCCTGATCAATCTCATCCTGTTAAAGTTAATTTTCTAAATAAAATTTTTAGAAAAAATATTTTTTTATATTTTTTCTCTTTTTATCCAGAATTATTTTCAAAGCTAACATTAACCATCTTTTTCTTCATGCCAAACTTGTCTTTCATTGACAGGTTAACATCGAGATTCATAGCATATATATTATATTTATCCTTCTCAGGTAATTCCTCAGGGGTGGCTTTTATAAAGTATATATAAGATTTCAAGACTTTAAGAATGTTTGTTGTGAATATGATAAACACAAATTGCAAGTGAATTTTCAATTGAGCAGAATATTTTTCTCCTGACTGATAGAACTTCAGTTAATTTTCACTTATCTTTCATTTATCATGCTCTCTGCACAAAACTGTATAGCTTCTATCTTAACTTGCTTTTATCTGTTTATAGATAGAATCTTTAAATATTTATCATCTTAGTTATTTGAGTTTAAAAGTGCACAAGGACTTTATGGAGACATTATATAGCCAAACTTTATATTTCCACTACATTTCATCAGTAAATGTGCCCTTTTGATAATGAATCTCTCCTCCCAATCTGGCTTAAAATAGACATAAATTCCTGAAGGGTATAAATTATGTGTTTCATAGAACTTGATTCCATGGTCAACATAAATGCTTCATAACAAATGTTATGTTAGCATAATAATTACAAATGTGTTTAGTCTTACATTAAAAATAGTAGTACCTTGAATTCATTATAGTTAAAGTGCTGCTTGCTTTATAAAAGTATCAACAGATTTTCCTGAATTCAATATACTACAGTAGGAAAGGTAGTTCCTTTTTGTTAAAAAAAAATTAAAAAATCATATTTTTCCCAAAACACTTTCTGGTAGAAATTTCTAACACAAAACTGTAGTGGTACAATGAAGCTTAATTTTCTCACTATCAGCCTTCTAATATCTGTATCTGTGATTACCAGTCTGAGTGTTATCAGCTAATTTTTTTAAATTTGTATAACAGTGAAAAACTATCTCCTTCAATACCATTTTATGAAAGAATTAAACTAGTTCCTCCATAGTGTTAAATGCAGATAGCTTAGTAATTATATAGCTCTTTCATAAAAACAAAAAGTTATAAAAATAGGAAATGTAAAAGCTCCATAAAATGAACACTTTTCAGAATTTTCTTGAGGCACAAAGAGCAAACAAGCAGGACTTCGATAGTGATGTTTGGTGTTATCATGGGTAGAGTCTGCCAAGAAAATTATGTGCTCAGTATAGCTGCTGATCCTTGCTCCTATTTACAGCTGACTCTCAGACTCAGACCTGCTGGGTCCACTCCACAAGTTACTCAGTCTGTCTTACCTCTCTCCATCTTGCTACCCGCTATGTCATCTCTTCCCAGCTACAGATTTCTACTAATGGAACTTCCCAAGTCACTTTCTCTTGGCTTTCTTCAGGCCCAGCTCACAGAGTTAATTTTGCAAATGTCAAAATGTTACCATCTATCCACTTAATCAATTTCCTAACTTCTTTCAATTTTCACTTTCAAGACTAATATTATGCTAATGATACAAAATATAATAACCAAGATAGAAATGAACACTTTAACCCTAATTATATATCTCACCTCTGCTTCTTTCTTTGCATTAGGAAAAAAACAATCCCAAAGAAAACTGAAAAAAAAAAGGATCATTTAGTTGATGACATGTGACTAAGAAAAAATATTACTCTTTTTCAATGATGTGACTCTACCTTAATTATTTATTTTGCTTATTTTACCACTAGTGCTTCCCTTCCCAAAAAGAATTCTTCATGCTCCAATCAAGGGCTATAGTAAAACCGTCACAGCACCTTGACTGCAGCCTTGCCCAAGGCACACTGGAATAAGGAATATTTTCTATGTATTAGCAAGCTAGCAAAAAAAAAAAAAAAAAAAAAAAAAAAAAAAAGGCATCCCTGGAGTTTTCACATATTGATCAAATCCTCAGGGTGAGGATAATGTGTACTCTGCAGTAGTGGTTTCCATAGGTAGCTGAGCACTTCCGAGGACACACTAGCTTAGTTGACAGAAGTTCCTATTTGTCATTTCTTTGGTGTGGGCCAAGGCACCTGCATGTGACAGACACTCAGCCCACAGGAGATGCACTGCCTTGCCCATCTCAAACTTACAGTGCAGAAGAAAACAAAAATATTGAGAATTCAACTACAAGGCAATTGAGCGTCCCTTTTCTTAAAACAGTAACTAACATAGAGATGGAGACCATCATTCCAGAATGTCTGTAAGCTACTAGTCTAATGTCCTCCTGAATAACAAACACGTGTTTTAATCAGCTGTAGAGTTAACCCAACAGCCATATGGTTTGGTAGGGCGCTAGAGACAGGGTACAAAGGGAAGGACAAAAGCAATTATCCAGAGTTAAGTAAAACAATCAGAAGCTGAAATGTTT
This sequence comes from Saccopteryx leptura, assembly GCF_036850995.1. Taxonomy (NCBI): domain Eukaryota; kingdom Metazoa; phylum Chordata; class Mammalia; order Chiroptera; family Emballonuridae; genus Saccopteryx; species Saccopteryx leptura. The sequence continues at coordinate 55,782,565 of NC_089506.1, forward strand.
GCCTTAGGCACTGGACTGTCAGTTAACAAGCCCCTCGGACAGGTCCCCTATCCTTCACCTATTGTCCCTATTACTAACCAAGTACTAGTGTCAAGTTTTCACTTTACTGTAAGTAGAAATACTCTTCATGGCCTGGGGTGGTGATGAAATTGATGGAATAAATAAATAAGCCGAAGCCTCATAAAGGGAAGATTTTTTTTTCTTTTGAGGAAACAGGAAGGTGACAGAAATATGTGTGAATACTGCAGTCCACTAAAAATACTGAAATTAGCCTCAGACGTGTGCTCAGCGCGCTCATTGGCAGAATTAAAAATACAGGTCACGCCTGACCTGTGGTGGTGCAGTGGATAAAGCTTCGACCTGGAAATGCTGAGGTCACCGGTTCGAAACCCTGGGCTTGCCTGGTCAAGGCACATATGGGAGTTGATGCTTCCAGCTCCTCCCCCCTGTCTCTCTCTCCTCTCTAAAATGAATAAATAAAATAAAAATTAAAAAAAAATACAGGTCACTTTAGAAAAAAACTTAGTCCTCCTCTTTATCTAGGGTATGGTAATGCCTGTGATTCCAATTGAGTCAGCATTTATTTAAGAGCACAGCCACCATACAAAGGTGGTTAGGTTTAGTTGAAGGATTCTGGGCTGAGAGAAGATACAGACTCCGGGCTCAAAGGCCCCTGTGCCATACAGCCTAGTGCGAGTGCCACCAGCAACCAACAGTGTGACTTCCAGGACTCAGGTCCCTTAGCTGTAGAATGAGTGAAACGATATTAGATCTGTGATTTTCAAAATAATAATTTGTTTTATGCTCTCTAGCATTTAAAGTCTTTATTTACACCAATATTGCACAGAAGTTTTGCTGTAACTCTATAAGGGGAAAGGCAGGGTTCATGCCAAAGAAACACCTAGCAACAGTCCCCTCCTCGGGATTTCTTGTGAACCTCAAAAGAATATGAGACAAACATCCCAAAAGAAATGATCTCATGAGCGAATATACCCCTATGAATCTCTGAGGTATGAATTCAGAACACACGTATATAAGTTGAAGGTAAAATAAAATAAAAAAATAAAGAAAGAAAAGGGAAAAAAAAACCCTCTATTTGTCTCCAAGGCCAGGAAATAAAAAATCCACCTCTAGAGTGGAAGGGTTTTTAATCTTCAGACAGTGAACATTTGCAACAGATGATATTCTAGCAGAGAGAATATAGATTTTCATCCCTGAGAGACGGAAAGAGTCTTCGCTCTTTGGATAAATTGCAACGGCAGGAGGCGGATTTCTGTTTGTTTGATGCTCCTAGTCAGGCGGCGCTCTCTCCTCAGCGTGTCCTCACTTTAATACCCACTTTCTCTGAAATTAGCAGGCCCAATATTTCCCATACTATTATCCCATACCAGTTTTTAAAAGTCTCGCTGACTGGATGATTAATACCTTACATTATATATTATTATAGCACACATAAATCCTTAGTAAGATTGCACATCCATTTAATTTCTAAATACTTTCTTTTCTCCTGCTCAAAATAATGAATATAAAATCTTGACACTTTAAAAACAAACTGGGGCTTCAGTTTAATAATGTTATCAGAATTTCTCAAAACTAGGATGGCAGATAATTTACACCTTGCTAATTTATATAGCTATATTTCAGTTCAATTTCACTAGAACACTGCTAACATTATCACGGTGTGAATGATGATTTTGCAAAACAAAGTCATTATATTTATTTAAAATTTTACTTCCAAGGAATATCAATTTATATAAAACTTTATTAAAAATAAAATGACTATAACTCTGCACATGTATTTTCTTTTTTCTGTATTAATGTAACAGAAGATCTGTGTTTCTACTAGTTCTGTCTGATCACAGCCATCTAAGCATTCATTTTTCACTCACAGAATTGTGTGTGACTCTGGCTATTGCTGTGCTACAGGCTGGTAGCATAAAGATAAACATAGCTTCATGCAGAGTTGAAGGCTATCTGAACCTTTATTTATTCATAGATTAACCATCAATAATGTGAAATATTGCAGTATGAAATGATAGTGTGATAGTATAAAACTACTGAAATCAAATAAAATATCATATTTAAAGCATTTTCACATTCCTAGGCTGTAGGAAGGACTATAATGAACAGTTTCTCTTATAAATTTCATTAGTGCTAATGTTATTACTCAATAACAAAAGCCTATTGGGAGAAGATATTTAAACACATAATCATATGTCAACACATTGGTTTCAAAGTGGAGAAGAAGTTTCTGTAACCAAACATGGTAGAGGTGCAAAAGAAAATGATTTTCCATTAAACCTTGCCTTAGGAGTATTCACTCTCCAAGAGGAGAAATGTGAGAAGAAAATCAAAGCAATCACTGGCTGCAGGGCACCAACTTCTTAGGCTGGGAGCAGATGTGACAAGCTATTTATATTGGTGATATTTGGTAACTTTTTTGTAGAGGTGTGGTTAGGGAAAGGATGAGACTTGTAACAGCCATGTTGGGCGAAAGGCTTTGGATGCATATTGAGAATTTTGGAATTTATTCCTTAGGGAATGGAAATAGGTATTCAGTGATTAAGAGAAGAATTGGTGAGAGATCAGTCACACAAAAAAACATTATTTTGATTTTTTAAATATTGCATTAAAATATTATTTCTTTGGACCACTCCTTAACTTGGCATCCAAAATTAGTGCCTCACTTGCCCTACCCTCAACCCATCCCTAAATGTGGCAGATGTATCAAAACCATATAACACTGGGGTCCAGCAGGCTGTGTCATGGGAGAGGTGGGTGCAAAAGATTCAGAGTGCACTTTGTCCTGTGACCAAACAGCCATGGAGAAAGAATGGTGTTTCCCTGGATAGGGGCCTAGTATTTCCAGTAACTTCATAGTTCTGCCCCATGTGGTTCTGTTTCCACATCCTTCCCCTTGAAATATGTCACACAGAAGTCAAGGCATCCATCAGCAAAGCTAAATCAGAATAAAATATTTTAATGAAAATGTTAGACTAGTAAAACTAACAACTTCTCTCCTAGATATTTTTCTTTTACCTGTAGACAAAAAAACAAAACAAAACAAATGCAACCTCAGTATTACCTGCAGTTTTAAACTTGATCATAATAATGTCAGTTTACCATTTTTACTATTGGAAGCAGATTTTATAGAATTTACAAATGAGGTGGAAATTTAAGAGCTCATTCCTCAGGCTGAACTGTATAGTAGGTATGACAGCTGGCCCTCAAAACCGGCTTCAGGATGGAGGAATGAATGAAAGGGAAGGATTAATCTCCCATTGCCAGTAGAGTTAGTGGCTGACAACTCACAGCTAAGTCTCTCTCCAGGACTTGACCTTAGCTGATGGGAGATGCTTTGCCTAAAATTCTGCCCTCACTCTGGAGCAGCCTGCATCCAATTATCTGATCCATTCTGGGATACAAAATTTTGGCCCCCTTGCTTTAATCTGGGACTGCTATGAAGGGGCATTTTAGCTCCAGGCAGATGCAGAGTAAAAACAGCTGATACCCCTGTGTCAATCTGGGGGAAGTTCAATTTTTCCCCTTACCTCAATGCTGCTTCCTGTGCCTCCAAACAGGGGTTGCTCTCAGGATAAACTCCCTGAAAGCAAATATCCGTCTCAGAAACCCAGCATGCAACACACTGAAATCCCTAAAAACATAGCTGGGAAAAAAAGATGAGTCACAGCTCTGAGTGAAACACAAGGCAGATATGATATCTTACCAGTTGTGGAAATTCTACTTTGTCTCAAGTGTCACTGTGGTCATGGGTCACACATCTCTTTAATATGGGCAGGTGCTTTGCTTCTCAGCTACATAAACTGTCCCAAGTTTGCCATTAACCATCTATATTAATGAAGTATTTACACAGAAGCACTTCCTATTGATTTAACAAAAAGGGCACTCATTATTTTATAAGGTCAAAAGATAAAATAACCACACCTCCATCAATCAAGAAAATATCAACAGTCTGTTGGTGGCAACGTGGTGGAGGTGGTAGAAAGTCCGGGCAGAGAAAAGAGTGCTCAGGAAGAAACCATTCCCAGAGACACAATCAATCGCAACTAAAGTAATTTAACAAGCAATTAAAAAACTTATATAAATTTAAAAACAACTGAAAGCATTAACTGCTTAAAATTCAAATTTCTCCTTTATGAAACAACAAAAACTTATTTTTTTTACTTTAGGCAAGTTCTAGTTGAAAACGGAAGGGAAATTATTCTGAAGTTTAGTGCTTCTGAGTCAGTCTTCCAATTTTAAGCAATGAGAAATTTATTACTCTACACACAGAGATGTTTAACTTATTCTTTTTTATTAATTTTAATGGGGTGACATTGATAAATCAGGGTACATATGTTCAGAGAAAACATCTCCAGATTATTTTGACATTTGATTATGTTGCATACCCCTCACCCAAAGTCAAATTGTCTTCTGTCACCTTCTATCTGGTTTTCTTTGTGCCCCTCCCCTCCCCCACCCCCTCTCCTTCCTCGCCCCCCAAAGTTATTCTTTTTAAAATATGGAATTCTAAGATGGCTTTTAGCCTTTTCCCAAATTTCTGTCCTGCTTAGATAACATAATCTCTGATTTATTCATAATTACATGGTTAGATACACATGATTCAGTCCTGTTTGATAGTATTAATCTATATCCCAGTAACCTACAAGGCATGCACTATCTCATCGAATCCTCACCAGAACCATATGAGCCAGACACTACTACTGGTTGCTTTAAAGATGAAAAAGCCTGAGACTCTTAATGAGGTTAAGTATTTTACCCCATCCCAGTCAGCTGATAAATGGGAAGCTGGGTGGATCTGACCACCACATCTGTGCTTCCAACCAGTGCCCAGCACTGACTTCCGACAGTAAGATAAAACACATCCTGTGCAACTGACATTGCCTTTTTCGCACAATTTTTATAGGAAACAGTCTTTAATTAAATCTCTACTCTGCTTTTTAAGGCCTTCAATTAATTTGTGCAAGCATATTCTCTCTCTCATGTTACTAACTAGATCCTTCAAGTTAAGGACAGACAGCTTTTTACTGAGAATGCCTTTGAGGACTCTCTTAAAAATATTCAGCTATATTTAGGACAGTTAATCCAGTGCAGATATATTTTTCTACAGTACATGTTTTAAATACCAGCTAATTATTGCCTTAAATATGAATAATTTGCCAACTAAACTTGTCTGTCTTTTGCTCAGAGCAAATGTTGGTATCCATTCACTCATCTTCAAAACTTATGTTAAATTTAAGTTCAAATAGTATTATTACATACAGAGAGAGAAAAAAAACCTGAAAGGAAACATACCATATATTAACTTAATAGGTTACAGATGATATTTTATCTTAATAACTATTCTCTTATTTTATCTCTTAAAATTAAACAATAATAACCATGATTCTAAACATATGCTATATCTCTCTAGTGGCAAAGAAACTATCCAGAAAGTAATTATGTGTCTGTTTAATCTGTGTTTGATTTAGAAAAGGAGGCAATTTAATTTTAAAGGCAAACTATACATTAAGAGCTTAAAGACAGAAAAATCTCACTTGTGTACAGAGCTTGTCATCATGATCATTTCTCTAAATGAAACATCTCAAGTAATGAATTTTGTGATGATTTCATGTTTTAAGGGTGTTACTTAGAAATTTTTCCAATTTAAAGAAAAATAGTCTTGATCTTGAGACAGAAAGAGTCTGGGAAAGAAGCGTCAATCTGAGCCAATGTGCATTTATTGCTGACTCTAAGCAGAGCAGTTATGGGAAACTGGAAGAGTTTTTGGAAGAGTGATAAGGTAAGTATTTCAGCAGAGATTTTCAATTCTGATTTTATTTAACTTCATTAATAAAGAGATGCAAAAAGTTTATTAAAATGTAATGCTGAGAATTCCAACAATAATACAATTGCACCTAGCTCAGTAGAAAAATATTCTATTAGTTAGGCCAAGGAAATCAGTCATTCGCTGTGCATAGGAAGCGAATGGCACATACTCCACTTAACGTCCACTTTAATAAGAGTTCTGGACCAGGTCTTCAAGTTCATGAAAAATAACTTGCCTTTCTAATAATTTTCACCTTCTCGTTGTAACAACTACATGTTCAAATAATAGCCATAATAGCCATTTCACTCATCCTTCTTCAAGTTTTCAACCAGCTCCCATTCAAAACAATGTTAACTGGAACAAACTAGACACCGGGGTACTTTCAAATGCATCTGCACATTAGGGATTTTCAAAGAGTACTGTGTTATATTATGCACCATTTAAAGCAATACTACTTTAAACAGTGGAAGAAATATCCCCAAGATGTATGGCTCATTATTTTTGTTTGTTTTTTGTCTTTAAGAATAAGAAAGTCTCTGTTTGCCTCTAAGCACTAATCACTTTAGAATTTAGTAAAGTGCTAAGCAGAAAATCAAATTCCTGACAATTATCATGACTAATAGTTTCTTAACACAATTTAAGGATGATGATACTAAGAACTGGTACCCTCATTTTAATAAACTAATTGAAAAGAAACAACAGTGATGTTCATGAATTAATTCCTTTATACAGTAAATGACTGCACAAGGGATGTAGGGGCCCCATCCACTTGGATACATCCTGTACTTGTTCCAAACACATGAAATATTTGACATAGCACCATAAGCTCCTCTTTAGTCCTTTCCTCATTTTCTCTCTCCATGCTCACTTGTCCAATAGTCTTATAAGAAATGACTTATTTTACGTGATGAGGCCCCAACTGACCTCCTTCGGGTTGTGATATCCTCTCATCAGTTCCTCCAGTAACAATTGTCTTCTTTTTTTTATTTGGACAGAGACAGAAAGAGAGTCAGAGAGAGACAGATAGAAACAGACAGAAATGGAGAGACATGAGAAGCATCAATTCTTCATGTGGCACCTTAGTTGTTCACTGATTGCTTTCTCATATATGCCTTGACTGGGGCACTACAGCAGAGTGAGTGACCCCTTGCTCGAGCCACTGACCTTGGGCTCAATACAGTGACCCCAGGCTTCAAGCCAGTGACCCTGCACTCAAGCTGCTGAGCCCATGCTCAAGCCGGATGAGCCCACACTCAAGACAGTGACCTTGAGGTTTCGATCCTGGATCCTCCGTGTCCCAGTCCGATGCTCTATTCAATGTGCCAATGCTTGGTCAGGCAATTGTGCTCTTTTTATGCCAAACCTGTTCCCCTCTCATGCCTTTACACTTGCTCTTTCTTTGCTTGGAAGTTCTTTCTCAAGACTCTCTTATGCCTGACCTGTGGTGGCACAGTAGATAAAGCGTCGACCTGGAAATGCTGAGGTTGCCGGTTCGAAACCCTGGGCTTGCCTGGTCAAGGCACATATGGGAGTTGATGCTTCCAGCTCCTCCCCCCTGTCTCTCTCTCTCTCTGACTCCCTCTCTCTCCTCTCTAAAATGAATAAATAATAATAATAAAAAAAATTTAAGACTCTCTTATGCCTGGCTTCTTCTAGTCATTCCCTCTCCACCATGACTATGCACCCTTTTTGTAGAAATATGCTGTGAAGAATTAGAGACTGAGAGGTGACCTAGAGTGAAGACCTGAGTGGACGAGAGTCCAGAGGCCTCTCTGCCCTGTACTGAAAACAGCAAAACAGCAGGATACGATTCAGTAACAGAAAATGTTTAGGCTCTCAGAACAGAGATTAGAAGTCAGCCTGTTCCTTATCCTTTACTTCACTCTCATGAAAACTTCTGATGTCTGCTTCCTTGGGTTATTTATACTAGCTAATAAATATCTGAGTAAGGCTGGGGATGGGGCTTCAGTCCTTCAGTCTGCTGAATGGGGCTGTTGCCTCCCCTCACCCCATCAGAGCATGTCATCTGGTCTCTGAGTAGTTCATTGTTGCCACAACACCTTTTTAAGTAGTCACACCTCCTCCACTTTATTACCTTGTTATATTGTCTTTATGGGACATAACACCAGCTGAACCTCTTGCTAGGAGAAAAGCTATGTGGGAGTAATGTCCTTACCTCTCTTCCTAACCCTAGCATCTCCTGGCCTTACTACAGTGCTTTAACATCTAGTAAGCGCTCAATGGATTTCTGGTGAATAGATAAATACATAAACAAACAACTGCACTAGCATCTTTTGTTCAAATGATTATAAAGGTCTCTCTCCCTCTTTTCTCCCCATATTCTATTTTCCACAGAGAAACAAGGATGATTTCTTTAAATTGAACATCAGTCAAGTGTCATTTTTCTGTTTCAAATATTCCAATGGTTTCCTTTAGCAATTAAGAATCTGAACTCCTTGTCATAGTCTTCAAGGTCCAACAAAACCTGACTTCTGGCCCTGGCCAGTTGGCTAAGCGGTAGAGCGTTGGCCTGGCATGCAGGAGTCCCAGGTTTGATTCCCGGCCAGGGCACACAGGAGAAGCGCCCATCTGCTTCTCCACCCCTCCCCCTCTCCTTCCTCTCTGTCTCTCTCTTCCCCTCCTGCAGCCAAGGCTCCATTGGAGCAAAGTTGGCCCGGGCACTGAGAATGGTTCTATGGCTTCTGCTTCAGGTGCTAGGGTGGCTCTGGTTGCAACAGAGCAGCGCCCCAGATGGGCAAAGCATCGCCCCCTGGTGGGCATGCCAGGTGGATCCTGGTCGGGCGCATGCGAGAGTCTGACTGCCTCCCTGTTTCCAACTTCAGAAAAATACAAAAAACAAAACCAAAAAAAACCCTGACTTCTGCTTCAACCACACATCAGTCCCATCCTTTCTCTCTCTCCCCCATCCCTATATTAACCTCAGTTCCTTTGAGAGCTTTTGTATTTTCTGCTATTCTTTCTGCTTCAAATGCTATTCTCCTAGTCTTGGCATGGAAGCCTGCTTCCATTGGTGGTCCCTCAATTCAAATAGCCCCTCCTCAAAAATCTAACCTGACCATTCCAACATAACTGGGATCAGGTAAACAACTAGGGCTATAGTTTTAATTTAAATACACATATTTGTAAAAGGCCAGGAAAAGAAACTTTGACTAGGATGGGTAAGAATATCTTGTATTCATTTATTACAATACTTTAAACTTAGCTTAAATTTGACAACACTGTTGGTGCTGTTTACATGTTATTTTTTCTAGAATGCTATTTTCCAGTTTTATAATTATAAATATTTTCCCTACAATAGTAATGTTGAGTAAAAGTAGTATTCTACATTGTGTATGTGTGTGAGTGGGGGGTATCATTAGGCATTATTCAATTAGTCTGAGTTTATTTTATTCTCCTTTTTGCCTTTGATTAAACAATTATTCTTTCCTTCTTATAAGCTGCTCTACATTTCTTTTTCTCTCTCCACATAATGCATGCAGAAATGCACAGGTGCTTCATAGCTGCAGTTTTGCTTGTACTTACTATAATTTCAAATGTTCAACATGAAACTTAGTGTCATCTGTAAACACAGCTCTCATTATTCTTAACAAGTAAGGCACACAAACATAATAAAAGGAACATCTCATCAAAGCACGGTGGCTGACATGAAGGAACGATTCCCCACCAGGAGGCAGGTACACCCTCAAAAAGGAGCGTCACAGAACTGTTGTTAATGTAAAGTTTCATTACATCAAAGGCTTGGATTCAATCCTTAGAGAGAAGATGTCGTACTAAACATCAGTTGAAAGGCAAATGTAAAAATTCATGTTTTCATTAAATTTCATTAGTTTTTATATGAATTCTCACTTTGATAAAAATTCCAAGGACTCAGTTCCATAATGGCAAAATGGATAAGGAGAAAGATTTCAAAGTAGTAGTCAAAATGCCGAAGCTCAGATGCATACAAGCTTTTCATGTTATTTGGCATTAGCATAGTGTCTTAAATGCAGTAAATGTTCTTGATATATGAAGATGCTAATATTTTTCAAATACTTGCATATTTGAAACTGAGCCATGCAAATTTGAAAAGCATATAATCTTTAGAGCTGAATCCATCCTTTTTAATTTGATGACCTAGTTCCCCAAAAGCAACACAACGAACATACCTGCATATTATTCTTATAGTCTCATTTTTTTTTTTTTTACCAATTTTGACCTTCATGTAAAAACCAGGATCAAATGTTTCTTCACAGACCATTCTAGGAGTAATCTGTCATCAGATTTACTAAAATATGTATAGCTTTTCACTTTTTAATTTTTAAATATTTCTGCTCTTCTGTGTTATTAATTTGAAAAAGAAACTGGACATCTTTGTATAACCAGGTATATTTTGAATAGTTTTATTTCTAATTATAATAGAAATATGTTTTGAAAATAATTTTTTTAATAATAAGAATGCCTATAACTACTATTTAAAATCAGAACAAACTCTTAGTATGCAAACTAGGCAAATGGGAGAAAGACATCTGCCTGATACTGTGTTCCTGTGAAAAGGTCGGAGTGGTGGGTAGGGAAGAAGGCAGAGGTTTGATCCAGCAGTGATTCTGCACGTGGGTACAGTAAGCTAAGGAGAGGGCATCTAGGACTTGGCAGACCTGTCAGCTGGGTTGGTAGGAGGTGACCTGATGGTGTCCGTGACTCATTCAGGGGAAGAACTGGGCTCACCAGGTAAAAGAACGGTGGGTTTATCTCAGGAGGTGGAAGTGGCAGGGACTTCACTAACAGGACACAACAGTGAACTCAGGCTCCAGTTCTCTGGCTGAGGCTGTGACCGTGTGTGTGGACTGGGCTCCTGGTGTCCTCCCAGGAGGGTGGGTGGCAGACAGGAAAGACTCAGGGAGGGTGGCGGCAGGGTCCTCCTCTCGACGCTGTCGCACAAGGAGCAGAGGCCCAGGCCTGGGCACAAGGGTAGGGCTGCCTCCGTTTCTCCATATGGACTTGAAGGCCACTGCCCTGCGCTCTGGGCTCTGCCTCTTTCCTTTGGTGTCAGGGGTCTCAAACCAGAGAGGTCCATCAAACTTCCTTTTTCCTTTCTTGCATTGACTGAGAGCCTTCAGCACAGTCTCCTTGGCACAGGGTAAGGGTGATCTTGGGGGGGAGGACACATGTAGAAGCTCCCTCTGAGCTCAGGAGGAGTGATTTTGATGGATACTGGGCACTGGATACGTCTTAGTGGTGAGCATTCCAAGGATACCGCTTCATGACACTCTTGCAATTGCCAGAAAAATCCAGCCTGGTGAGTGTCTGACTGGGTATCTGGTTGGGAGAGTGCCTCCAACCTCAGGCATCATCTCCCTCCAGACTCTGGCACAGTCCCAGCTGGGCGGTATGATGGGCAAGGATTGGGTCCGGACCCAGCAGTTCGGGTGGGTATAAGAGGCTTGGCACTCTTCCTTGCCCCATTGGCGAAGGGTGGGCACAAGCAGGGTGCCACAGTGTGGCACTGGCTGTACTTCAGTACCCGGGTAGCTGTAGAGGTAGGTAGCTGCTCAAATAGGTGCCATACTCGCAGTGTGGCGAGGTTGGGGTCGTCCAGGGACAATAGGTTCCCAGACGTTCCTGCTGGTTAGAAATTCGAAGCAGGTAGCGATAGGCTGTTGGTTGTCATTCCAGCTCAAGGACAGCATGTAGGGTACTGGCATATGCGCACCCACTCTGCACCGGGTCCTGCACATGCCAGGCTAGCACCCACCCACACTGGGAACTCATTAAACGCCTCAAGCTCTCTGAGGCCAGGGCAACCTCCAGCTTCCCACTGCTGGCCCCAGGCACCTGGCTCTGGGCAGAGGGGCTTAGGTGGCCTTGACTTCTGTACATGACATAGAAAAAAAGAAAATGTAATATTTCCTGCCAGGTTCTGAAAAGTACATAAAACTGACAGAAGGGTACTTTCATTAGTGTAAAAATGAACATAACACACTTGAATGCTATTTTAAGGAAAAACAACAGATTTACTTTTACTAGTAGTAAAGGTAATTCGTGTTTCATTCTTCTAAAATGGTTGCTAATGTCACTTTTTGCAATTTTGCTTTTAAGGAAATGGTGAAAGCCATTCAGGATTTTATGTCTTAGCACCAACAACATTATTGTAATGTGGACTATTCTATAATTTTAACCTTCATAAATCTCATACATTCATATATAGGTTGTCTCCAGTCTAAACACTAATGCCATTTCTGGTCATTTCTACTGGTAATCCATGCATGTAAGTAGAGGGAGGCATATTTCCAAATTACAATTGGAAAGCAGGTAACTGCAGAAACAGTGTTAAAAGGCTCATGATCATAGCACTTTAGTTTGAAGGTCTTTTACTGATCTAGCCCCAATACTGGAGTGGGAGAGCAGCAGAAATTGTGACCATGAAAGCAAGTATTGGAACGAGAGTAGGCAATGAATTTTCCAGACATGAGAGAGGGTAAGTGTTGGGGAGGCAAGGGTGCTGTCAGAGAACAGGTGATGGAGAAGAGGTTCTTAATACTCTCTGAGTAATTCTTGTTTTATTTATTTTTTTGGTAGATTCTTTATTTAAGGAGTGGCCCTCAAGTATATGATTTTGAAACAAAGGAAACTTTCTATATAATTTTATTTTTAATAAGGCCTTTCTTCATAATGATAGAAATGACTTTTTCATTTAGTATAGCTTAAGATGGCGGTAACACCAGATTGGATAACCTAATGAAATTTGGCATTATTTGCTTACAATGTTTTTTTTTTCTTCCCATGATGTGCAGAATTTCCTATGTTCTACTTTGCAATGTAGTTGCAGTTATCATTCTGATTTGTGGTTACAGATCCTTTGAAAATCACACCCTCACGGGTGATGACATATAGTCAGCTGGAGAGTTATCATTGCAAAATATACCTTATACCAGTAAATCAACTGGTACCAGTTGATTAATTCAACTCTTTTCACTGGTATTAAAGAATATTCCCTCTGCTTCACAATATTTATTTATTAAGATGTCAAAGATTTTCTTCTGTTATTTTGTATTAGAGATCATGTAGGTCAGTGGTTCTCATTCAAGGATAATTTGCTTCCAAAGAGACGTTTGGCAATGTTTGCAGACATTTTTGTTTACACAGTTGGGGTGGGAAGATGGAAAGGTTGCCAGCAGCTGCTAGTAGGCAGAAATTACAGATGCTGCTATGCCCAGGACAATATTTCAAAACAAAGAATTATTCAAATCCCAAAAGATGGCTACTCAAATAGTGTATGAAAGTTAATCAGGATTCTATAATTCAGCAGGTAAAAGTAAATAGTGGAAAACAAAACAAATGCCATCAGAGAAATTGTCCTTGTTTAAGAGCCTTGTGAGATGAAAGAAGTAAAACTTTTGCGGGCTTTTCTTTTCATTTTGGGCCAGAAAACAAGTATATATAGGTATAGAGGATTTATGTACATATGTAGATCTTTAATCCCTTTCAGTCCCAATCTGTTCTTGCAAGCATTAGTTCTTAACTGGTTACATATTTAACAACATTGCCCATGAACAAATTTTATAAATTCATAATGCCCCCCCCCCCGTCCACACACACACAGCTTGGCCATACTTTCTCTCCTTGATTGTTTATATTTTCAATTATTCTTCAAAATTTTTCAAAACCTATCGAGATTCTACCCCAATCCTCCTTCCAAACACATTTAAGTTATTTCATGAAGGAAATAATTCAGCCCAGGAACACCTAGACCGGAACAGTAACTCACTGAACACATATATTCTACCACAAGGGCATTGGTCCTCTGCGTGATGGCTTCTGGGTAGGAGAGCTCAAGAAAAAATTGAAACTAGCAATGGGAAACTGATTCAGTATCACGCTGTGCTCCAGAAACCAGCTATAGAATTTAGTTAGTGAAAGAAAGGAACCAGAAAAAAATGAGGAGGAGAGCACCTTCCAGGATATTCATTAAAATCCCTTCTTTATGAGTAACTTGACATTACCCCAAGGCTATGTAGCTAAAAATAAATAAATATATAAAACAAAATAAACCAAGTGTGAAATCAGTTGAAACAAGCCCTTGTGAATTCCACACGTATTAAATAAAATAAACATTTTCTCATGCCATTGTTTTCCATTTTCCATTGTAAAATTGAAACTGGCATTTACACAGCAAATTCAGAAACAAATGTTTCTAAAACAAGACAGAGACACAACAAAAGCAGAGCAATGGAACGTGGGAGCTTCACCTTGCACTTCACCAGGATCAGAATCCCAGTGATATACGCTTTCTGATGAAGGTGAAGCACATATATTTCCAGGTCAAGTGATTTCATATCAGGGAATAGAGGAAAAAAGCACTAGATTCAAAGTCAGAAGACCTAGGTTCTAGGCCACTTTCTACAGTTTATTTGCTGTTTGTCCTCGAGGCATTACTTAACCTCTCTGAGCCTCAAGTCTTCACTTTTAAAATAACAGAGTAGCTGCTCTGTGTGCCTCACCAGGTTATCATCAGAATCAAATGAGACAATGCAACAAAGCCCATGAAAAATCTAAAACAGTAAGCAATGTGTTTATAAAATGAAGCTCCTTCATCTTTGTTGATTGAAATGTTTGCAATCCACAATGCAATCCAGATGGTCCCTAATTTATGATGGTTTGACTTACAATTTTCCAGCTTTTTTTTTTTGATGCAAAAGTGCTATGCATTCAGTAGAAACTGTACTTAGAATTTTGATATTTTGATATTTTGATATTTTCCTTGGCTAGTGAGATGCAGTGCAAAACTCGTGATGCTGAGCAGTGGCAGCGAGGGCAGCTCCCAGTCAGCCAGGCAGTTGTGAAGGTAAACAACCGGTACTCTACAGTATACTGTGTTGCCAGAGTATTTTGCAGTATAGTGTTTTGTGTTTCCCATCCCATCATGTCTGCAAAATACCCATTTGTGTCTCCCGTTTAGGGTGAGAAGAAAAATGCAGTTACTCTTTAGATGAAACTCAAGAAACTGTACAAATGCAGGCTAATGTAAGTATTCTGAGAATAGCTAAATTAGGCTAAGCTGTGATGTTTGATAGGTTAAGTGTATTAAGTGCATTTTCAGTTTACTACATTTCCAAATTACAATGCTTTATCTGGATATAAACCCATTTAAATGGAGGGACATCTATAGTAGAATAATGTCATTCACAGGTTGTTAGAAAATAAAACTTAATCATGTTATATTTTAGCCATTATATACAAAATCTTTTGTAAATACAAAACAGAGACAATGCCCAATCATTTAGAATTAGATGATCAACGATATCAAATTTTTTAGCAAAAAAAAAAAAAATTTATTAAAGTGGTATTATAAGATTTGTATAAGTGATTGTCAAAATTGAGGTATGAGTCTGAAGTAATCTACACAATTGCTTGACAATTTCCAGAAACTTAAAATATTAGGTTAAATCATATAAATCTGCTGATCTCGTAAGTCAAAAATTGTATAATATTGTTAATAATTTTATATTGATAAACTGATATAAAATACTTAATATAGTCATTTTGGACTCTTTGAACTCCCACACCCTCTGAAACTATTCTAGTAATAATTATGTTTCTGTCACATTATCAAAAGAAGATGCATATGCCAATTAAAAGTCAAGAAAGAAAAAAAAAGTCAAGAAAGAGGAAAATTCAAAGCATTACAAACCTATCTCAAGAAACAAGAAAAATCTCAGATAAACAATCTAATTTTTCACTGAAAGGAATTTGAAAAAGAACAAACAAAACCAAAAGTGAATAGAAAAAAGGAAATAAAGAAAAGAGTCTAAAAATAATAAAAAATATCGAAGAAACCAAGAGCTGTTTTTTTGAAAAGATAAACCAGATGGACAAACATTTAACTAGACACATTAAGAAAAAAATATTGAGGACTCAAGTAAAATCAGAAATAAAAGGGAAGCAAAAACTGACATCAAAGGAATACAAAGGATTGTAAGAAAATATTACAAACAAGTATAAGCCAAAAAATTTGATGATCAGCATCAAATGGATAAATTCTGAGAAGCATATAATCTTCTAAACTGAATCAGGAAGAATCAGAATCTGAATAGACACAAAACAACTAGTAAAGTTAGATCAGTAATCAAAAGAACTCCCAACAAACAAAAGTCTTAGACCAGATGGCTTCCCAGGTAAAGTTTACCAAAGATTCTAAGAAGAACTAATAACTATTCTCAAAATATCCCAAAAGATTCAAAAGGAGGGAAGACTCTCAAGCTCATTTTACAAGGCCAGCATTATGCTAATTCTAAAACTAGATAAAGACACTACACAGAAAGAAAATCATAGGCCATTATTCCTGATGAATGTAAATGTTAAAATCTTCAACAAAATATTAGCAAACCAGATCCAGCGATACATTAAAATGACCATACACCATGATCAAGTGAGATTTATTCTGGGGATTGAAAGTTGGTACAATATCTACAAATCAATAAACATGATACGCCACATAAACAAAATGAAGAATAGAAATCACATGATCATATCAAGAGATGCAGAAAAAGCATTTGATAAAACCCAGAACCCATTTATGATAAAAAACTCTCAGCAAAGTGAGAATAGAGGGGAAATACCTAAATGTAATAAAGGCCATATATGACAAACCCACAGCCAACATCATACTTAAAGGGAAAAAACTACAAATGTTTCCCTTAAGATCAGGAACAAGATAGAGATGTTCACTCTATCACTTTTATTCAACACAGTACTCGAAGTCTGAGCCATAGCAATCAGACAAGAAGAAGAAACAAAAGGTATCTAAATTGGAAAGAAAAAGTAAAATTATCACTCTTTGTAGATGATATAATACTGTATACAGAGAACCCTAAAAATTCCACCAAATGTTGGCCCTAGCTGGTGGCTCAATGGATATAACATCTGTTCAGAATATGGATGTCACGGGTTCAATTCCCAGTCAGGACACAAAGGAAAAACGACCATCTGCTTCTCTCCCACTCATTCTCTCCCACTCTTTGTTCCCTCTTCCCCTTCCACAGCCAGTGGCTTGACTGGTCCAAGCATTAGCCCTGGGCATTGAGAATAGTTCTGTTTGTCTGAGTTCATTACCTTCAGGCACTAAAAATAACTTAATACTCAAGCATCAGCCTCAGAAGAGGTTGCCAGGTGGATCCTGGCCAGGGCGCATGTGGGAGTCTGCCTCGCTATTTCTCCTCCTCTCATTTAAAAACCAAAAAAAGAAGATTCCACCAAAAAAACTGATAATGAATTCAGTAAAATAGTAATATAGAAAATAAATAAAATATACAGAAATCAATATCAGTTGCATATCTATACACCAACAATGACACTTGTAAGAAGGAAAAGGTCGTGGGGAGGGCTGGGTTAAAAAGATGAAGGAATTAAGGAAAAACCAAAACCAAAACAAAAAAATCTCATAGACACAAACAACAGTACAGTGATTACCAGAGGAGAGGGGACGTGGGGGGAAACAGAAAAGCATGAATGGGGAATAAATGGTGATAGAAGCAGGCTTGACTTGGCGTAGTGAACATACAATATGATGTACAGATGATCTATTATAGAATTGTATCCCTGAAACATACGTAATTTTATTAACCCATGCCAATCTAATAAATTCAAAAAATAATTAAATAAAATTTAAAAATAATAATAATAATAATAAATAAATATCACTAAGCAAAAACAAAAAAGAAAAGTATACAAATCAGTAGCTCACTGAATACATAAATGATGGAATGAGTGAATGGATATTGATTGAAAGAATATTAATGATGTTCATCTTTACCTCAGTATTCATATAAATTAAACTTAAACAAAAATCTTTTTTCTCAGCTAGTAAAGACTATAAAGAAACTTGCATATTCAGTATTGAAAGAATGATATTCTGGAATACAAACTGGTATTTGTACCAAAAGTGTTGAACATATTCATACAATTTAACCTAGTAACTCCTCTTCTGAAAATTAATCATAAAGCAGCCACCCTACATTCACACAAAGGTTTAACTATGTAATGATAATTATACCTTTATTTTTTAAGTAAAATATGATGTAAAAATAAATGAGGGTTTGTTATACAAGTGAATACCATGCAATGATTAAAATGATTAGACAATTATGGGAAGGTGCTTATTTATACCATGAAGAAGAAAGACAATTTAGAATATATACCATGCTTTTACGTTGGTATATTTGGTGTATGTGTGAAGAATATCTACATTTGTACTAAGAATTAGGCTCAGTTCTTTAATAATCCTCAGAACAATGATGTGAAATGAGTACAATTATTATGATCCTCACTAAACACATGAGTAAGTGGGACAAATTTTTACCAAAATCACACAATAGATAGCAAAGTTGAATTTGAATATTGAATTTAACATATTTTAAATAAATATTGTTATTTAACATATTTTCATATTGCTTCTTGATTGGTGTCCTCACTTGCAAATTTATTCACCTATGGACAGAATGGACTTTACTACAGGCACTTAGAATATGCTGTTGTGCAGATGAACATTAAAAAAGAGTAAGGAATGTAAATTTGTGATTTCCACATTGGGCAGCTGCCCAGACGCCCACCTTACAGAGAACCTTGATTACAAATGCCATTTTAACAACTGGTTCACTGAACTCAACAAAAAATTATGTTTCGGAACCCTCGCCAGTAAGCTCAGTGGTAGAGTGTTGGCCCGACTTGTAGAAGTCCAGGGTTCAATTCCCAGCCAGGGCACACAGGAGAAGCGGCCATTTGCTTCTCCATCATTCCCCCTCCTTTCTCTCTGTCTCTCTCTTCCCCTCCCGCAGCCAAAACTCCATTGGAACAAAGTTGTCCCAGGCGCTGAGGATAGCTCCATGGCCTTTGCCTCAGGCGCTAGAATGGCTCCGATTGCAACTGAGCAACCCCCCCAGATTGGTATAGCACCACCCCCTGGTGGGCTTGCCGGGTGGATCCTGGTCGGGCACATACAGAAATCTGTCTGTCTGCCTCTCCACTCCCCTCCCCCATCTTCCATGTTTCACTTCAGAAAAATACAAAAAAAATAAAACCCAAATTTAATTTTTACTACACATTTTTAAAGAAAGATGTTTAAAGAATATGATGGGATTTTGTCCCCCCCCCTTTTTTTTGTATTTTTCTGAAGTTGGAAACGGAGGAGGCAGTTAGACAGACTCCCACATGCGCCTGACTGGGATCCACCCGGCATGCCCACCAGGGGGCGATGCTCTGCCCATCTGGGGCATCGCTCTGTTGCAACCAGAGCCATTCTAGCGCCTGAGGCAGAGGCCATGGAGCCATCCTCAGCACCCGGGCCTACCCTGCTCCAATGGAGCCTCGGCTGTGGGAGGGGAAGAGAGACAGAGAGGAAGGAGAGGGGGAGGGGTGGAGAAGCAGATGGGCGCTTCTCCTGTGTGCCCTGGCCAGGCATAAAAACTCAGGACTCCCTCATGCCAGGCTGACGCTCTACCATTGAGCCAACCGGCCAGGGCCTGTTTCCCTTTTATTTAAGCATAAAACTATTCAAAGTATAGCCATCTTTAATTTTTAAACCAATTTTATTTGGGGAAAATGATTCAAGCAGCAAAATGAAGTGGAAATATTGTAATGGAAGAGGAGATTCACAAAAAGCTAGCCCATCAATTTTTCTACAACCTCTATTCTTGCAGATGGGTGAGAATATCCTCCATTCATCCATCAATACTATTAAAACCATATTATTCCCCCAAAATACATGCATCATTTGGTTGCATTACTAAATAATAGCATAAATCCATTGATTTCCTAATTTTACATTTATCTCTTTGGGTAAAAATCTTTAATTTGTAAAAAAACTAGGAGATGGAAGTTAAGTAAATGTACACCAAGTGACAGGCATAACTCTATATACGCAGTGGGCCTGCAATGAAATGGCGCAGTAAGATCACTGACCTGATTTAGCTGCTCATTCAAATCTCAGCAATATCTAGTGCTTGGTACACAGTTGGTACTCAATAAATGATGGTGTAATTCGTTCACTCAGGTGGTTACCTATACAGTCATTTACTAAAGCATTCAAAATAGGCTCAGTTGGAGAGAGCTTGATTACTAAGCATAGTGACAATCACTGCTCATCAAATATTCCTTTACAATGTGAAATAAGCATTCAAGGTTTGACATCTGCTAAGATCACCTTAAGTGTAGAGAGAAACGTTTTTCTTCATCGCATTCACACACAAAAAAAATTCATCAGCTAATATTTTTCTTGTGTAAATAATTTTTTGTAAAAATACTCATACCAAAAGAACATAAAATTATTTGATTATTGATAATCATATTTTTATTTTCTCTGTCTCTTATAAACAGTATAACATCTAGCATAAATCCCCACAGAAGTAAAATCCATGCTTGATTCAAGACAGAAATGAAGAACCAGTCAATTTTGTGCCTATAATACAAAAGATCTAGGCAGGTTTACAGATAGAATTTACAAAAGGACCTTTCACTCATTTTCTAATCACCGATGTTTCTTAGTCATTGTAAACATATGGAAGAGGGTCAAAAATGGCACTCGGATTCATACTCAATAAGCAAATACTTAGTTAGCATTGTCATACTACTAACCAACACTTCTTGCTAGATTTTGCTTTATTCTTTTTGAAAAATACATTTCTTCTGTGGTAAATTTTTTCTCCATTATGAGCCAGAAATAACTCAATTAATTATTTGGCATATTTTATAAAAGATTTCTCAAATGGTACCTTTGATAGTTACACAAAACTGAAAATTATGGTTGTTTTGATAAGATGATGGCTATACATCTGGGTGATGAATATGCAGTTGATTGGTATGAGTCAAGCATGGCATGTACAATGAAGTTGATATTAATCAACCACTCCCCTTATAAATATAAAGTTATATCCACTTATTATTTATATCTTTACTCTTCACATAAGGAGCATATCAAGATAATAGAGTGGTTGGTGCAGTTTTATAAGTCAGTCATGTCTGAATAATGGAGAAGAGAATGCAATGACTTTTCAGTTACACTGGTGTGTAGAAGCTTTGTCAACAAATATTCATTACTGGAGCAAAACAGAGCTATCCACTTTTTATTTCCTCTTGTAGAACTCTATTAAAAAATAAACTTCTAGGAATGTGCATAGGGAATCGCATTGGTGAAAGAACATTTATAATAATGGTAGTAATCAGAAATGTATGCTTCTACTATCTGGGAACTTCTTATCTGCCTACTTCTGTCTGACTGCATTAGCTGGGTCTTTCTCAATTAGCACTTTAAAAATTTCACTCTCTGCTCTAAGTCTCCAGCCACCAAGATAATCAAATTGACATGCAGTGCAGCCAAAGAGTCTGCTTTGGGTGCTGGGAATAAATGGATGTGGACAGACACTGTCATAGCAATCCTTGCATCCATACTGTATGGGACATTGGCTTGACAGTGTGGACAATGAGAAGGCAAGCAGGTCATTAACAGATACCCAGCACCTACCTCCTTGTCCCCAGCAGGCTTGGTATCTTTTGGTGAAGACTCCAAAAAAGATAGAACCATACTAGCAGCTGGATTAATCTCTCAGCTATAGCTCAAATATCAAGAAATAGTAGCAAGCTTTGGGCTTAGCCAGCCTTCCTGGGAGAACCTTAACTTAAAATATAATAGCTCCGTATCTAGAAGGAAAGTCCACGGGGTAGAAGATGGAAAATATCTGTGTGGCAGACAGATTCTTATGTGATATGGAAGACATATCCATGGCAGAGTATGTCATTGGCATACATGGATAAAATCATTGCACATCTGGGTTGCATAAAATTCCCATCACTTAATTTTTCCTAGGACTATTTTATATGCTGTTGAGCATTATTTCCCCTGAGAAAAGAGATGTTCTCTAAAGGAAGAATCCAGTGACAATCACTCCATAGAGATTTCTCATTGGAGAAAGTTCAATATAAAAATTATAATAGCTTTTCAGAAGCTGTATTATGAAGCAGAAATACAGTGAATGTCCTGCAGTTCTAGGATAGCACTTCATAAGTTTCTTTTCTCTTATTTCAGGTGAGAAATAAAATCCATAATTTAATATACTCCATAGATCCATTCATTATACAGCAGTCCTAGAAACTAAAAGAAAAACTGACTTAAAATAAATTTTTATCCCAACTGTCAGAATTCACAAATACTGTCTTCACCTGACTTTCTTTTCAATGTACTAACAGTCAGAACTACATACAATTTATTTAAATAATTGGCCTATATTAAGGCAAGACATAGTCCTAATGCAGGCATGATATTCCTAGAAAGAGCTGTGATCATATCAATAACTTCTAATAGCTTCACCAGCTGCTCATTCACTCGATGCATACCCAAAGCCTTAACCCTAAGAAAGAATGAAATGAATTTAGGCTTTGTGTTTAGTAATAATAAATGAGGACTGATGGAAGTGCTTTCAAAAACATCTTTTTTGTAAAACAGGTAAAAAAAGAAAGAAGTGCAATCTGTGGTTGATGGTTTTGTATTGAAAGATTGCAATCTATGAATCATCAATTAAGTCTTATTTTAGGAAATAAAACTTTGTAATGGAAAGAATCAACAAAATAACTATAGACTAGGGTTACTAATAGGTCAGAGGATTCTAACCTAATAAGAAAGATGTTAAATCCTGCGGGCAATTTTGTTCATTCACTCAGTTATAAATTCTCTTTGTCAAACAGCAATAGGTGATGTTCTACCAGGTTGGGTTTTAGAAATAAAAAGAGTGAGTCTTATTTTGTTTTGTTTTTTTAATTTTTTTTATTTATTCATTTTAGAGAGGAGAGGGAGAGACAGAGAGAGAGAGAGAGAGAGAGAGAGAGGAGAGACAGAGAGAGAGAAGGGGGGGAGGAGCTGGAAGCATAAACTCCCATATGTGCCTTGACCAGGCAAGCCCAGTGTTTCGAACAGGTGACCTCAGCATTTCCAGATCGACGCTTTATCCACTGCGCCACCACAGGTCAGGCTTATTTTGTTTTTTTTTAACTTTACATTCTGGATATTTTCTTAAATTGTTCCAACTAATTTCAATACTCCATCTCACAATTTGAGCCTTAAATCGCCCTTGCTTGTAACTGTCTCTCTTTAATTGAAAGCACTTATATCTATATAAAACAACATATTACATGTAAAGACCAGACTTAACACAGGATCTGACACATAGTAAAAGCTCAACGAATATTGGCCATTGCTGTTCTTGTTCATTTTTTTCTTCTGTGATTGACTATCTCTTAGACAATGAAAGGTTTCAGATCACATGCCAACTAGTGCAGAGTGCTGAAATGATTGTGAAATCTTATCCAAGATCAACAGTGGAGAGGGCCCTGTTTGCCATGGATTCAGGACAGAAGAGAGGCAGCACTTACATACCACCCTTAGTTTAGACATTACTTTCCCTTTCTCAGCTACAGAAAGCAAGGCCAAGAGAAAGGAAGTGTGATTCCAAGATACAGAGCCTATATACTAATGAAAGAATCAGAACTCAATTCCAGGCACAACTTCCAATCAAAAGTAAGTACTGTTTCCTCTTAGGTAGAGCTATCAAGTTTCAATGACTATTGCTTATCATTCCCTAAAGCTTACTTTAGATTAAATAAGAACACGCATTCTTTGTCCATCTAAATCACTAATAAGTGAGTTAGTGCAGCTACAGTACTACATGGGGACTGGGCACCAAAATGCTGCCTGAATTAACTAGGCAGCATGGAACTGAGCAATCACTGAGAGAAAATGCATCTATGTATAAATAAACAACTTAATAAAGTAAATGTCTTATTCTTTTGAACTCCTGAAATATCTATTCTGATGACCTCTTTCTCTAGTAAGTGCATCAAATCTTATGGCAGGAACTACTGATGGTTACCCGAAATGTACATAGTGTGCTGTCCTCAAATTGAAATATAACTGAAACTAAGTCATCAACTATCTCCCGCACCACTTTTCAGTTATTTTTTTTTCATCACATATGTTGGGATTTTTGGTTTACCTCTTCCCTATAGTTCAGAAATGGCAAATACATATGTATGCTTATAGTGTAAAACTATGCCCTAGGCAGACATCGCTAATCAATCACAGCCCTCATTACCTCCTACCTCCATTGAATCTTACTCCTTCCCCTATGCTTCCCTAATGGTGCTTTGCTGGAGCCTATATTTCAGAGCTGAACATTCATTTCCATCCAAAATTCCCAAGGGAAAGTTATTTGCTGGGGTTTTTTTTTTCCTCCATAGTGCTGCCATGTATTTTTTAGTCTCCAATTTAATCATGCCACTGTCAATCGTCAATTCAGCAACCACTGGTTTCTTCCTATTCTTTCCCATACATTTACTCAGATGAGTTTTACACTGCTTGCAATGCACCTATCCAATAACATTATTCATTATTCAGTTTCTTCCAATAGACAGGATTCCAATTATATATATTTCCTTATTGTGAGTATATGAGAGTTGCCCTTGCATACATCTGTGCACATAATAAACATGCATACACAACTTCTCTGGTCTCCCTCATCTATCCAGTGCCTTCCTAACCCTCTTACACAAGATCATGTCTCTTCTCTTCTATGCAAACTCTACAGAAAATTTAGTTTTCTCTAAATAGAGCTGCATTTGTATAAGTTATGAAACACAGTTTAGAGTAGCTATCTAATTGTTTTATCTGCTCTCAACTACCAATAAATTCTAGAGCACAGAGTTGGCACAATCCTTTCACAGATGACATAGCCAGTATTTTTTTCTACCTAGATCTCCTCCCCAAAACAATCTTACTTGAGAAGGAAATTAAGAGTATTTCAGGAAAACAGATTTGTCAAAATAAAGGTAGATTTCTCTTAGCATTATAACTTACATATAGATGATAAAAACTTGTACAGAATCACAATCTCTAAATAGGTGCATAATAAGGAAACATTAGCTTTAGCTCCTCAGCACAATGATCCTCTATAAGTTTCCAAGACAGAAAATCTAGATTGGACAAGCTGTTTACTAAGTTTTGCAGTTATGTAATTAATCCCTACACAAGTTATATGATGTAAACCAGATTAGCAATTTCTACACAAGTTAAAATAACTTGTTTGAAGTCATTCGCAGAAGCTGAGCAGAAAAAGATGAAACCCTTGTCATCTAGGGCTTCTGCCATAAAAATAATTCTGTGAACCATAATGCCCACATAACATCAAGGCAAATCTTAACATCTTTTATTATGACATATTACAGTTTTCAACTTGTTCAAACTTTCTATCAATTACAATATTTAAAAAAAACTAAATAGATGAGATTTTTCTCCTTATGTATGTCTGTAAAGTAAAGAAAATGGGTCTTTTTAGAAATGTACCATGCTGCAATTGAACTCCTTTGAATTTAATCATATAGTTGGCCATAGATACTTTATCATAATAGCTCAAAGCCAGGCATGGTCTCAGACACAAAATACAAGTTGGCGACTTTCTCCCAACTTTTTAATTTGAAATTTTTCTAACCTTCAAAAAATTAAAAGTATAATGAAGATGCAGAGATCGACCACTTAAATTTGTCAATTAACTTTTTTGCCATATTTATTTTTTTCTTCTAGGAACATATATATGCACTGTGTACATACACACACACATATATGAGGTTAATATCTTTTTAAGATTTCTCTATTGTGAAATATCTCATGTTATGTATTTGTCTCATTGTTTCTTAATTATTAGACTTGGCAATAATGATACATGGGATATGTTCTATCCTTCTCATTGTATCACATCAAGACATATAATATATTATGGTTACGTTATTGATTCAAATGTAATCACTTTGACTGATAAAAGTTATACACTGGTTAAGGTAGCAATATTGATAACATTTAAACCAGTGGTTTATGTCATGATTTTAAAAACACACTGCCTGACCAGGCAATGGTCCAGTTTTGGATAAAGTACTGGGACACAGAGGAGCCAGGTTTGAAACACTGAGGTCACTGGCTTGAACGTGGGTTCAACTGGCTTGAGTGCAAGCTCACCAACTTGAGCACTATTAGAGTCTCTTGAGCATGGGATCATAGACATGACCCCATGGTCGCTGACTTAAGCCAAAAGGTCGCTGGCTTGAAGCCCAAGGTCGCTAGCTTGAGCCCAAGGTGCTGGTTTGAGCAAAGTGTCACATACTCTGCTGAAGTCCCCTGGTCAAGGCACATATGAGAAAGCAATCAATGAACAACTAAGATGCTACAACAAAGAATTGATGCTTCTCATCTCTCTCTCCCTTCCTATCTGTCTGTCCCTATCTGCCCCTCTCTCTGTCTTTCTCTGTCTCTATCACATGAAAAAAAGAAAACATATTAATATATGATGACATTATTCAGATCCTGAAAAAAATAATATTTTTAGGATCTTTAGTAGTAAAAATAAGTGACTTTTCTAATATAACCTGAGAAATTTTAAAAACATGACCAGAAATGAAGAGAGACTGATGCAGAAAGAAGAGATCCTAAATTGAAAGCCAAGGATTCTGAATTTTCCATCCAGATTCTATCAACAACTCACTGCAGAGTCCAAATAGCAGATAAATTTCATTTCTTGTGGCAGTTCTGATTGATATGTGGTAGCTGCCTGGAGCACTGTGTTAAAAAGAATTTTAAGGCTGCATAATGACTTGGCCAAAAATGTGTCAACTAATCATAAGGCATGGATTTTGGAAGAAGAAATGATAATCCCTGTGTAGTAGCTAAGACATGGCCACAAATTCTTTGTCACTCTCCCCATAAAGAGGTGGACTCTATTTCCCCAGTCCCTAAAATTAGGCAGTCCTTTGCCTTGCTTTGACCAATAAAATGTACGAGAAGTGACATTTTGCAAATTTCAGAACCTGGGGTTCGAGAAGCCTTGCAACATCTGTCTTCACCTTCTTGGACCTTTGGCTGACTGACACTGCACATAAAGAAATCAGTCCAACTGCATTGTGGGAAATATTAAATTTCTGATATTTCAAAAGTACTCTGTGGATAGTTGTCGTTTTTGTTTGTTTGTTTGCTTTTCTTTTATTTTTGAGAGAGGCAAAAGGAGAGAGTAACATGGAGTTGCTCATGTATGTGCTAAAGGGAGAAAGAGAGAGAGACAGGAACATGGAGTTGCTCATGTATATGCTCTAACCAGGGAAATGAACTAGAAACTTCCGAGCTCCAGGATGACACTCCAACCAACCAAGCTATCTGACCAGAGTGAGTATAGTTACATAATATGCCTCTATTCTTTTGACCCTGGTCAGTATCTCCTTTAACTCTGTCAGTCATCAAGTTACTCAGTGATGAAACAAAAGTAGTCTATTGAATTTAAAGAATCTTCCAGTAGTAAGAGTCAAGGCTAGAAATAAACTTACACTCTCAGTTCCATTCAAGGGAACTCACATCAGTGTCATGGACAAAATTATAAAAAATAAAGAATTGCAATAGAAATTGAGAATGTTCTGACTTTAGAAAATGAGAGAACTGGCCCTGGCCGTTTGGCTCAGCGGTAGAGTGTCAGACTGGCGTGCGAGGGACCCGGGTTCATTTCCCGGCCAGGGCACATAGGAGAAGCGCCCATTTGCTTCTCCACCCCCCCTTCCTCTCTCTCTCTCTTCCCCTACCGCAGCCAAGGCTCCATTGGAGCAAAGATGGCCCGGGCGCTGGGGATGGCTCCTTGGCCTCTGCCCCAGGCACTAGAGTGGCTCTGGTCACGGCAGAGCGACGCTCCGGAGGGGCAGAGCATACCTCCCTGGTGGGCAGAGCGTAGCCCCTGGTGGGCATGCCAGGTGGATCCCGGTCAGGCACATGCCGGAGTCTGTCTGACTGTCTCTCCCCATTTCCAGCTTGAGAAAAATACAAAAAAAAAAAAATGAGAGAACTAAGGGTTCCCATTGTGAAACGATTTGTCGAATGCCTTCAAGAAGCTAGTGTCAAAATCTGGTCATACAATTTTCTTCAAAACAGATGCCAGAATACAGCTGGATCTGACCCATTTGTCCCAACATCTTGTTCTCTCTGATGAATTTTTCACTCAATAACTCAGCTCCCAAGAAACAACTAGGCTCCCCCAACCAAAATACTATGTGCCAAGTGATAAAGACATGCACTGGGTTTAGGAAGAAAGGGGGCTTGAAACATGAACAGACAGAACCCAAGATGAGAACAAATCAAAGGAGAGGGAGGGATTGTACTAGGATATAATAAAGAATAGCAAGCATCTGTAACTAACGTTCTTTTTGCATTATTTGCTTTTTTACTCCATAATCACTTGTCCTAGAAATTCCATTAGTTCTAACTGAAAAAAAAATCCATAGATACCACAATAATAACAATAATAATAATCCACACTAAAATTCAAATGGAAGAACAGAGTTCTCAGTATTCATTAAGTTTCATATTTTATTAAAGAAATTCCATACTTAGTCTTGTCTTGCAATTCTCCTCTTTAAATATTAGATTAATGAGGTGATTAACAAGAATTGGATTTATTTCTTCTGTGTGATAGTGCTTTTTTAAGAAACCAAGACTACCAGAAATATTATTGTTGTTAATAAAGTGAATAAATGAATAATCACATTTAAAGAGCTTCACTAATATAATAAATTCTAATCCCAGGACTGTAATCATATGAAAAAAAGTTTTATAGTAAAGAGGAGTGTTATGAACACCCTCTGATAAATAGTTTGGCAAATGAGTTCATTGAATTTCAAAATATTTCCTGAAAATCATTAATTACATAATGTAGTATTCATAAATATATCCAACCAAAATTCAGGTTGATTTAAACAATATAGCTAAAGAAGTCAATTAAACAAGCAAACAATTGACCAAAAATTGACCTTTCTACACAAAAATTAATAAGATGCTTATTTCTATTTTAAATGAGCCTCTTCTAATATAATTTAATTTTAAAAAATTAATTGGAATAACATGCCTTACACCAATGTGAGGAATTAGAAAACATGAAGAATGAACACTTATTCTGATCCACTGAGATGGTGGAAGCCTAATTCCAAGTTTTCTGTTCCTGTGTGACCTCAGTCTTCCTTAATTATATGTTCCTCTTGATGGCTGAAGTTTTATTTGTTTCCCCTGTTTTTTTTTTTCTTTCAGACCCACTGCACTTCCTAACTCTCCCTAAAAATATATCAAATCCCAAAACTTGAGTCTTCATTATAGTTTTTTCTTTAATTGTTCAGTTTAATAATATGCAAAAATAAAAATAAAGTTTAACTGTAATAAAGGGGCAGAGAAGCCTAAATCGAGATCTGTAATCACAAAGTTGTCATTTGAAGTAATAGAAAATACTCTTGTCTCTTAGTTACCATGAAAAATCTGAGCTATCTCCCAGAATAATGTCCGTCCTCCCCAAATCGAGCAACTTCATAATATCGAGACTATACCAACAAGACTATACCAACAAGAAAGATATATTAAGACAAAAGTATATTTCATAAAAGAGAAGTTATCTAAAAAATACAGGTTACCTAAAAACTCATATTGAGTTAACTAAATATGTAGCTCATAAAATGACTTTGGAGAAAAAGAAGAATTAGCAATTAAGCTGACAAAGAAGGCTCAACTGCCTCTAAAGAATATTATCTCAAGGTAAATTTGTTCAAAGTATGTATATTCATAAGTAAACATTTTCCAAAGCCCAATCAAACTTTCTGGAAAGCCACAGAGGTAGGAAATGATCAAGTTCTCTATTTATTTCTATGATATTGGAATTGAGTCCAATAAGTACGCTTAGACCTACTTCTGATTGAGTAAATTTTATGTGAAGCACTGACCCCAGAAAAAGATGGAGAAGAGCAAACAGGGAAGGGCTCACTTCATACGCATTTGAAGACTGTTAATGGACTAGCATGCAATATTTTGCACCTGAAACATATTCTTTTATTAAACAGTGTCACCCCAATAAATTCAATAAAAATGGGTAAAAACCCCTAGGTTTGTAGAGCTTTCCAGAAGTCAAGGGCCACAATGGTTACAATAGTAGAGTGGAGTGCTAAGAACATGAGCCTCAAATTCATACCACATGGCCACTTCAGTTTCTCAAACCTTATATATTTTGTGCATCAATGAAATTAACTTTATATTTTATTAAATAATGGAGATAAAAAGGACCCCAGAGAGCCTCTGATCCAGGGCCCACCTTTTATAAATTAAAAAATCATTCATTAGAAATAAGAAGGTTAAAGGTGTCATTACACATCTGGGACTGCAGTCTTCAGCACATATGACCTCTATGACTCAAGGGTCAAAAGATCCAAGTTTCATGCATACTTGCATCTCTTATTAGTACTGTTGTTATTCCAGCAAGCTGTTAAAAATTGCCCAGAAGTTGTAAAATAAAATGGAAAAGACCACAGATTTTAGGAATACCTGGCTTTGTATCCAGACTTTTTCCTTTACTTGTTCTGTGACATTGGACCAATTCATTCACTTATTTGGGATTTACACATTTGTCTCACTAAGGAAAATAATGCTCTCTTTCTCACAGGGTTTTGTGAGGATTGAATAAGATAAATGTCAACTGTCAGATACATGGTAGACATTCAGATGGTGGTTTCCTTCCCACAACCTTATTGTTCATTTATTCATTTGTAAAACAAAGACAAAGCCTACTTTATCTAACTAGTGTTTCTTGTTAATGAGAATAAATCCAAGGTCATGTATATAAATAAAAAACTAGATTTATATAATAATTTATAATATATACACATAGTAAATCAGTCAAATTTCTTAAATTTTATTTTAATTTATTGGTTGTACATAGATTCTAGTGTCCTCCTACATACCTCCCCCGTCCCCCTTGTTCCCCACCACACCCCCCTTGCCTTCCTCCTCACAATGCCCTCCTCCCCGGTTTTGTTTTTCTGCTCTCATCCCATCCTATCTTCCCCTTTCCCTCTTTCCAATTTCCCTCTGGACCCATTGATCCCATCTACTCCACTCCTCAGTTCATATTGCTCATTGGATTCCTCAAATGAGTGAAGTCATATGGTATTTTTCTTTCTCTGCCTGCCTTATTTCACTTAACATAATAGTTTCCAGGTCCATCCATGTTGTTGCAAAAAATAAGATTTCCCTCTTTTACATGGCCCCATAATATTCCATTGTGTATATGTACCACTGCTTTTTTTATCCACTTGTCCACTGATGCACACTTGGGCTGTTTCCAGATCTTGGCTATTGTAAACAATGCTGCCATAAACATGGGGGTACATTTCTCCTTTTGAATCATTGATGTGGTATTCTTGGGATATATTCCTAAAAGTGGGATGGCTGAGTCAATAGGCAGTTACATTTTTAATTTTTTGAGGAATCTCCATACTGTTTTCCACAGTGGCTGCACAAGTCTGCACTCCCACCAGCAAAACAGGAGGGTTCCCTTTTCTCCACATCCTGACCAGCACTTATTCTGTGTTGTTTTGTTCATGAGCGCCATTCTGACTGGTGTGAGATGATATCTCATTGTGGTTTTAATTTGCATTTCCCTAATGACTAGTGATGTTGAACATTTTTTCATCTGCCTATTGGCCATCTGTATGTCCTCTTTTGAGAAGTGTCTATTCATTTCTATTGCCCATTTTTTTATTGGATTGTTTATCTTCCTGGTGTTGAGTAAGTTTTTTAAAATTTTGGTTATTTACCCCTTATCAGATGTATTGTCGAATGTATTCTCCCGTTGTATGGTTTGCCTTTTTATTTTGTTCCTATTGTTTTTAGCTGTGCAAAAGCTTTTTAGTTTGATATAGTCCCATTTGTTTATCCTGTCCTTTATTTCACTTGCCCATGGATATAAATCAGTAAATATATTGCTGTGATTGATATCGGAGAGCTTATTGCCTAGGTTTTCCTCTAGGATGCTTAAGGTTACACGACTTACATTTAAGTATTTTATCCATTTTGAGTTTATTTTTGTGAATAGTGTAAGTTGGTGGTCTAGTTTCATTTTTTTGCAGGTAGCTGTCCAATTTTCTCAAAAGCATTTGTTAAAGAGACTGTCTTTACTCCATTGTATGCTATTACCACCTTTGTCAAATATCAATTGTCCATAAAGGTGTGGGTTTATTTCTGGGTTCTCTGTTCTGTTCCGTTGATCTATATACCTGTTCTTATGCCAGTACCAGGCTCTTTTGAGTACAATGGCCTTGTAGTATAACTTGATATCAGGAAGTGTGATACCATCCACTTTATTCTTCTTTTTCAAGATTGCTGAAGCTATTTGTGTTCTTTTTTGGTTCCATATGGATTTTTGGAATATTTGTTCTATATCATTGAAGTATGTCATTGGTATTTTAATAGGAATTGCATGGAATTCATAAATTGCTTTGCGTTATATGGACATTTTAACGATGTTTATTCTTCCTATCCATGAACACGATATATGCTTCCACTTGTTTGTATATTCCTTAATTTTCTGAGTACAAGTCTATAACCTCCTTGGTTAAATTTACTCCTAGGTACTTTATGTTGTTGTTGTTGTTGCAATGGTGAAGGAGGTTGTTTTCTTAATTTCTTTTTCAGACATTTCATGGTTGGTGTATAAAAATGCCTCTAATTTCTGAGTATTAATTTTATATCTTGCCACCTTGATGAATTCATTTATCAGGTCCAATAATTTTTTGACTGCAACTTTAGGTTTTCTATGTACAGTATCATATCACCAGCAAATAATAAGAGTTTTACATTTTCTTTTCCAATTTGGATGCCATTTTTCTTCTTCTTCTTCTTTTCTGATTGCTGTGGCTAAGACTTCCAGAACTATGTTGAGTAAGAGTGGTGAAAGGCGGCACCCCTGCCTTTTTCTTGATTTTAAGGGGATTGCTTTTCATTTTTTCCCATTGAGCCTGACCAGGCGGTGGTGCAGTGGATAGAGCATCGGACTGGGATGCAGAGGACCCAGGTTCGAGATCCCAAGGTTGCCAGCTTGAGCACAGGCTCATCTGGTTTGAGCAAAAGATCACCAGCTTAGACCCAAGGTCTCTGGCTCGAGCAAGGGGTTACTCAGTCTGCTGGAGGCCTGTGGTCAAGGCACATATGAGAAAGCAATCAATGAACAACTAAGGTCTTGCAATGAAAAACTGATGATTGATGCTTCTCATCTATCTCTGTTCCTGGGTCTGTCCCTGTCTATCCCTCTCTCGGACTCTCTTTCTGTCCCTGTAAAAAAAAAAAAAAAAGATATTAATTTTTTCCCATTGAGTATGATGTTGGCTGTGGGTCTGTCATAAATGGCCTTTATTATGTTGAGGTATGTTCCCTGTATTCCCACTCAGCTGAGAGTTTTGATCATAAATGGGTGCTGAATTTTATCAAATGCTTTTTCTGCATCTATTGACATTATCATGTGGTTTTTCTCCTTCCTTTTTCTTATGTGATGAATCACACTAATTGATTTGCAAATGTTGTACCAGCCGTGCCTACCCAGAATAAATCCCACTTGATCATGATGTATGATTTTTTTCATGTACTGCTGATTTGCTAATATTTTATTGAAAATTTTAGCATCTAAATTCATCGGAAATATTGGCTTATAGTTTTTTTTTTCTTTCTGTTGTCTTTGCCTGGTTTTGGAATTAGAATTATGATCGCCCCATAAAAGGAACTTGGAAGTCTTCCCTCCTCTTGAATTTTTTGAAATAGCTTGAGAAAGATAGAAGTTAGTTCTTCTTTGAATGATTGGTAGAATTCACCTGTGAAGCAATCTGGTCCAGGGCTTTTGTTTGTTGGGAGTTTTTTGATAACTATTTCTATCTCATTTGTTATTATCAATCTGTTTAGATTTTCTGATTCTTCCAGATTCATTTTAGAAACATTATATTATTTTGAGGAATTTTTCCATTTCAACTAGGCTGTCAAATTTTTTGGTATACAGTTCTTCATAGTATTTTCTTACAATCTTTTGTATTTCTACTGTGTCAGTTGTTATTTCTTCACTCTTGTTTCTAATTTTATTTATTTGAATCCCTTCTCTTTTTTTCTTGGTGAGTCTGGCTAAGGGTTCATCAATCTTGTTTACCTTTTCAAAGAACCAGCTCTTGGTTTCATTGATCCTCTGTATTTTTTTTTTTAGTTTCTGTCATTTATTTCTGCTCTGATCTTTATTATTTCCTTCCTTCTACTTCCTCTGGGCTTTACTTGCTGTTCTTCTAGTTCTTTTAATTGCAGGGTTAAGTTGTTTATTTGAGTTTTTTCTAGCTTCTAAAGGTATGCCTGTAATGCTATGAACTTCCCTCTCAGGACTGCTTTTGCTGTATTCCATAAATTTTGACTTATTGTATGTCCACTTTCATTTCTTTCAAGGAAATTATTAATTTCTTCCTTGATCTCATTGTTGACCCATTCATTATTTAATAACATGTTGTTTAGTTTACAAGTGTTTGTGAATTTTTTCAGTTTTTCTACTGTAGTCAATTTCTACGTTCATGCCATTGTGGTCGGAGAAGATGCTTGATATGATTTCAATCTTCTTGAATTTGTTGAGACTCATTTTATTCCCTAATATGTGGTCTATCCTAGAGAACGTACCATGAGTACTTGAAAAGATTGTATATTCTGCTGCTTTAGGATGAAAGTTCTGAAGATATCTATTAAATCCAGTTGATAGTGTGTCCCTTAATTTTGCTTTTCTATGTTAATTATCTTTCTAGACGATCTATCCAGTAATGTTAGTGGGGTACTGAAATCTCCTACTATTATAATATTGCTGTTGATCTCCCTCGCCCTTTACATCCATTAAAGTCTGCTTTATATATTTAGGTACTCCTACACTAGGTACATAGATATTTATAATGGTTATATCTTCCTGTTGGATTGTTCCCTTTATCATTATGTAGTGACCTTCTTTATCCCTTACTATAGTCTTTGTTTTAAAGCTTATTTTGTCAGATGTAAGTATTGCTACCCCAGATTTTTTTTTATTCCCTTTGCATGAAATATTTTTTCCATCCTTTTATTTTCAGTCTATATGTATCTTTTGTTTTGAGGTGGGTTTCTTATAGACAGTGTATGTATTGGTCCTGTTTTTTCTTTTTTTTTTTTTTTTTTTTTGTATTTTTCCAAAGCTGGAAACGGGTAGGCAGTCAGACAGACTCCCGCATGCACCCGACCGGGATCCACCTGGCACGCCCACCAGGGGGTGATGCTCTGCCCATCCGGGACGTCACTCTGTCATGACCGGAGCCACTCTAGCACCTGGGGCAGAGGCCAAGGAGCCATCCCCAGTGCCCGGGCCATCTTTTGCTCCAATGGAGCCTCGGCTGCAGGAGGGGAAGAGAGAGACAGAGAGGAAGGAGAGGGGGAGGGGTGGAGAAGCAGATGGGCGCCTCTCCTGTGTGCCCTGGCCGGGAATCAAACCCAGGACTTCCGCACACCAGGCTGACGCTCCACAGAGCCAACTGGCCAGGGCCGGGTCCTGTTTTCTTATCCATTCAGCTACCCTATGTCTTTTGATTGGAGCATTTAATACATTTACATTTAAGGTTATTATTAATATGCAGTTGTTTATTGCCATTTTTCTCTTTAAATCTACATTCCTCTTTTACTAGATTTTTTTCCCCCTGCTTTGTTCTGTCTACAGCAGGCCCCTTAACATTTTTGCTGGTTGTAGGCTCTTGTTCTGCATTACTTTGAATATTTCTTGCCATTCCCTCCTGGCCTCAAGTGTTTCTGTTGAGAAGTCAGATGTCATCTTTATGGGGGTTCCTTTGTAGGTAATAGACTGTTTTTCTCTTACAGTTTTTAGTATTCTTTCTTTATCTCTTAGCTTTGGTATTTTGATTATGATATGTCTTGGTGTGGGTCTCTTTGGGTTCCTTCTTATTGGGGTTCTCTCTGCTTCTTGAACCTGTGTGACTCTTTCCTGCATCAATTTAGAAAAATTTTAAGATATAATTTCTTTGAACAGGTTCTCTATCTCCTGTTCTTTCTCTTCTCCTTCAGGAACCCCCATTATGCAGATATTGTTTCCCTTCACGTTGTCCCAAAGCTCTCTTAGAGTTTCTTTAGACTTTTTGATCCTCTTTTCTTTTTGCTGTTCTGCTTCTGTGCTTTCACTTTTCTTGTCCTCTACGTTGCTGATTCAATCCTCTGCTTCATCCAGCCTGCTTTTAATTTTTTCTAGTGTAGTCTTGATTTCTGATATTGTGTTCATCATTTTTGTCTGGTTCTTTTTTATTTCAATGTCCTTTTTGATACATGTTATCTCTTTATTTTGGTGTTCATTATGTCCATCAACTGTTGCTCTTAAATCAGTCAATTTTTTGAAAGGTTTTAATGAAATAATATTTATTTAAATTGTTTTCCATTCAGATATATGAAAATAAAAGAACTAGACCACCAACTTCACCATACACAAGAATAAACTCAAAATGAATTAATGACTTAAATATAAGTGCAAAATTATAAAAATCCTAGAAGAAAACAGGCAGTAAACCTCAAACATTTCTTGAAGCTATATTTTTGCAGGTATATCTCCTTGGATGAGGGAAACAAAGGAAAATAATTAGTACTACATCAAACTAAAAAGCTTTTGTAGAGCAAAAGAAACCATAACAAAATGAAAAGGGAAACTACTGAATGTGAGAACATATTTGCGAATAACACATCTGATAAGGGGTTAATTTCCAAAATATATAAAGAACTTACAGAACTCAACACCAAGAAGATAAACAAACAAATTAAAAAATAGGGAAAGGATCTGAATAGGCACTACTTCAAAAAGGCCAGTAGACATATGAAAAAGTGCTTGTCACTATTATTCAGAGAGTTGCAAATTAAAAACTACAATGAGATACCACCTCACACCTATCAGAATGGCTGTCATTAATAAATCAACAAACAACAAATGTTGGCGAGAATGTGGAGAAAATAGAACTCTCTTACATTGTTGGTGGGAATGCAGACTGGTGCAGCCACTGTGATAACATATGAGTTCCTCAAAACAGCTTTTTGACCCAGCAATTCCACTTCTGGGAATATATCCAAAGAAACCCAAAACACTAATTTGAAAAAATATATGCACCCTTAAGTTCACTGCAATATATTTACAATAGCCAAGATCTGGAAATAGCCCAAGTGCCCATCAGTTGATGACTGGATAAAAAAGCTGTGGTACATTTATACTATGGAATACTACTCAGCTATAAAGAAAAAAATCTTAACTAAGTGAAATAAGACAGTCAGAGAAAGACAAATACCCCATGATCTTACTTAAAAGTGGAATCTAATGAACAAATGAAATTGTTGAACAAAATAGAAACAGAGGCATGAACACATGGAAAAGACTGCCAGTTGTCAGAGGGGAGGAGTGTTATATATAATATGTAGACACAGGCAATGGTGTAGTAATATCCAGAGGGAAAAGGAGGTGAAAGTAGGTGGAAGTAGAACTGGTCAAAAGGGGAATAAATGGGAATAGAAAGAGACTTTGTTCTGGGCAATGTGTGTGTGATGCAGTGTGCAGGTGATGTTTTTTTTACTTGTACAATTGAAACCCATATTGTTTTGTGAACCAATAACACCCCAATAAATTTAATTTAAAAAAATTATTCATTAAAGAAGAGGCAAAACCATCACTTAGATGTGGATTTCTCTACAACTCACATGAGTAAAGATTTATGTTAAAGCCTTTCTAACTCTCCTCTCTTGAGGTTTTATTATACTATGTTTGAGAATAAATGCTACTGTTTATATTAATATCATCTTTTTTAATACAACCTAGTAAAACTTGACTTAAGAAGAGAAACTGTGGTGATCCCTTATTGCAGGGAAAGAGGAAAAAGGTGGTAACATGTCATATTCCACATTTAATGAGATGTTTTCCACTGCACTTTCAATAAATCCTAAATTGAAAGCATGACCTAAAGTGACCACATGTAACCTGACTTTATCCTCTCCCCTCGCCACCATGTGCCTTGCCCTGCTCTGTCTGGCTCACTGCGTTACTATGATCCAGTCCCACTGACTGTGAACATTATTGGGCATCTATTGTTTCGGGTACTATTCTAGTACAAGAAGATACAGCAGTAAAAATACAAGGCATGTGTACATATAATCCAGATAAGTAGTTCTGCCCTCATAATACTTAAAAACACTGTAGAAGAAGACAGTAAAGAAAACAATTCATTTTAGTTCATCTTATGTTAGATGTTGAGTAACACTATCAGAAATAAAGGGAGAGAAGAAGGTAAGCAGTGTATAATGGTGGTCTTTCCATTATTACAAGAACCAATGTCTCTCTGCCCCATGGTCCTTTACAGGCTTGTCCATCCCTCACCCTATTACCTAATTCCAACCAGTCAAACTTAGGCCCAGCCTTCATTTCTCAACTTCCCAGATCAGATCAGTATCAGCCTTTGTTAGAATCTTTCACTGTAAACTTTAGTTTGCCCTCAAGGCCACTATCACAATTTTCAATCACATCTATGATTATTTCTTTAATCCTTGGTGTCCTCAATGGATTGTAAGTGCTACAAATGCAGGGTCCCAGATTGTATTTCTTAAGGAGTACTTAGTACCAAGCTTTGTTGACACTCAATAAAACATGTTGAATGCTAGAAGAAAGGAAGGGAGGAAGGAAGGGAGGAAGGAAGAAAAGGAGGAAAGAAAAAAGGAAAGAAAGAAGGAAAGAAGGGAAGGAGGGAGAGGAGGAGGGAGGGAGGGAGGGAGAGGAGGAGGGAGGGATGGAGGAAGGATGGGAGGGAGGGAGGAAGGAAGGAAGGAAGGAAGGAAGGAAGGAAGGAAGGAAGGAAGGAAGGAAGGAAAAGAGGAAGGGAGGGAGGGAGGGAGGGAGGGAGGAAGAAAGGGAGGAAGGAAAGAAAGAAGGAAAGATAGAAGGAAAAACAAGGAAGATAAAAAAGAAAAGATGGAATATAAAAAATAAAGAAGAAAGGAAGGAAGGAAAAGAAAAGAAAAAAATTAAAAAGTAAAAGGCCTCAGACTCTCACCTGAACAGCTGCAGCAAACTAGACAGAATCCAAGAAAAGACCAGGGGCATTTCAAATAATTAAAAAGCAAAGAAAGAAATCAGAACTCAGGTTCAGTTTACCAGGACAGTGTTAGTTATCACAGAGATTCACACAAGTTAAGTGCAAAGTATAGAAAATCAGATGGTCAAATTAAGGTCAGCAACACCTGGCAAGTCTGCAAGGAAAACAGCATATATCCCCAGGTGAGAAAAGAGAAACGAAGAAACTGCTCAGGTTGGAAGAGGTGAGCTTAAAAAGTACAGTAGATCTGAAGCCACAGAAGAGCTAGTTGCATCTCCTTCTGCTCTGAATTCAGGTTTACAGGCCAATCTTTCCCTAGCCAGTACTGAAATGTTTAATTAGAATACACTTTCATGTGGATTGGCTTTTGATTATTTCAACTTACTGAGTTTTATGTGCATAAAATTATGGTGGTATTTTCTGTACTCTCAGTCAGGGTCCTATCCACGTGAAACTCCAAGTTCTAGCCATTTATTTATCTCCTGTGAACTAAAAGAAGTTTTTCGCATACACACCCAGGCCTCTCCCGGGAGAGTTCCAGACTTCCTGAGATAAAGGCCTCCAGGAAGCCCTGATGCGGGGTTTGAGCTGCCCATCAAATACCACCTTGAAGGAGTGCTTGCACGCCTGAAGGAAAACCGAGTTTGTGTGGCTGCATAGTTTCTGGACTTAAGAAGGACAGAAAGTCTTTCTTCCTGTGTAAATAGGCTCAACAGCAAGAGGAGCAGACCCATGAGTAAAGGTGACCCGTTCTCTCCAGCCCTTTCACCTAAAATAGGCTGTTCTTTAGCATCTAGTGTAGATGGAGGAAATATTAATGATTTTTGTGTGGATATGGATTCCTGTGTGCCAGCCACTCAGAAAGAACTCACACATTTATTGATTGATTTCTTTCACCTGATGTGGATTAAGCACTTGCCATATGCTAGGCACCGTGTCAGGTATGGGTAGGGAGTGTAAAACAAATTGGATAAAACCTCCACACTCCTGTAGGTGACAGTACAGGAAAGAAAGATAATATTAATGTAAGAAAACACAGAATAGGGTTACAAAACACAACATAGTGTTAAGAAAAGCAGCACATGCATTTTGTGGGTCTCATCCTCAGTGTCTATTGTTTGTATGTTTTCCAACCAAAACAATCATCCCCAAAGATTCCAGGCATTTAAAATCACCTACGGGAGCTGAAAAGACAAAAGAAACCACAGTAAACCTCAGGGAAATTCCTCACATGTATGCATGTTGCAGGGTGGGGATGAGGAGAGAAAACTGGTCAAGCAGCTAATAATGAAAGGCTTCTCTTTCTTTCTCACCAAAGGTGATTATTTGCAATAACAGGCAAAAAAAGATCAGCAACATGGAATACCTTCAGTGGCCAGTGGGGACAGATGTGGCAATAGACAAAAGCATTCTCTCTTAAGAGAAATGATTAAATATATAGTCAGTGTCCAGGCTTCTCTCAGACATATTTGATTTAGAATCCCAACCCTACCACCTAGTGGGCATGTGATCTTGATCACTGTTTAGTCTCTCTGATAGTCTTTGTCTTTAAAATACACTTAATGACTATCTGCTCCTTGAAGTTGATGGGATAATTAAGTGAGACAATCCATGTCAAGTATGTATTTAGTATAGTGCCTGGTTCAACCTCTAGTTAGAGCTCAGTGCATATAAGTTGCCATTAATTACTGATGGTGCCACACATCCCACAGACCTGTATGTATTTCTAGCCCCTGCTGAAGAACAAACCTGCACTCACCTGGCTGGGTACTACTCTAGCTCAGGTCAGGATGCAGACCCCCCAGACTGAACCTAACTTTAGATACTTTAGATTCCATTCAAATGACTCTTGTCCTCCATGCTCCTCCCATGCCACAGCCAGATGACAATGGTAAAGAAAAACAGGTTGTTGGATAGTCCTGTTTTTGAAAAGCCAAGTGAGGTCTGCAGAATAGGAAAGGAAGTACACCGCTTCTTAAATCACCATTACTCATTCTGAACAGACATACCTTCCTAGGGTGCAATCCAGTCAGACCAGATCCAAACCTGAATTCCTAGTTGGAAAACCCTGCAAGCAAACTTAATGGAGAAGAACTGCAGATGAGATCAGTGAAAGTAAAAGGAACATCCATGTTTTTGCTTCAGTGGACTCAGTCTTTCTTGTGGGTGGTTCTTATATACTGCTATATTTCCCTCTGCTTATATTAGTTCAGTACTGTTCTATGCTCTGGTGTGTCTTGGGGCTGATCCAAGGAGTACTGTAAGCTCTTTTCTTAATGTAGTTTCAAAGTGCAAAAATAAAGATTGGAACAGAGCAAGCCAGAAGGAAATCCAGAACAAATTTACTATTGACAGAATCAACATTGAATCCAAATTATTAAAACCCACTTTGATTTCATATAACCCCTTTCCGATACTTCAGCAGCATCTTAGAGTGTTAGGGAATGCTGTCAGTTTGTGCTAAGAATATACATTTCACACTCGGTACAGGGTTACAAAATACTATATAATTATACTTGGCAAAGAACATGCTTCCAAGCCAAGGAGGACTTTTCTGGAAAAAAAAAAAAAAAGCTTTTAAGCTGGAAAAAAGAAGTCACATGGATATCTAGCAATGATGAAAATAAAACAGACAACCCTAGGCTGGGGTCACCATAAAGGGAAGACATATATGTTGGTGTCCAGCAACCCAACATTGTGTTTGCCACATAAATGTGCTCATTATCTGAAGGAAAGGCACAAATGAACTTCAATTCCACTACTAAAGAGATCACAAATACAAAGTCTAAGGAGCCTTAAAATATCTCCTCCACGGTAAATATTTACAAGCAAAAATTCAGAAAATAATTTCTTAAAAGGTAAATAATTCAAATGATAAAAATGGTTTAAATAGACATTTCGCTAAGGAACATATTCAAATGGTAAAAAGGCCCTCTAAAAGATGCTCAGCATCATTATTAGTAAAATTTAAATAAAAACTACAATAAGGTAACACTTCACACATATTAGATAGCTATATGACCAGAAGAAAAAAAAAAGGAAAGTAACAAGTGTTCCTTTTTTGTTTATTTATTTACTTATATTTAAAGGTTTTTTTATACTTAATTTTTTTATATTTATCTAAGTTTTTTAATGTCTACAAAAAATATATATTATATTTATAACTAAAGAAAGAATTAAAATTATCCTGACCAGGCAGGGGCACAGTGCATATAACATTGGCCTGGGATGGAGAGGACCCAGGTTCAAAATCCCAAGGTTGGCCTGACCTGTGGTGGCGCAGAGGATAAAGCGTCGACCTGGAAATGCTGAGGTCGCTGGTTCAAAACCCTGGGCTTGCCTGGTCAAGGCACATATGGGAGTTGATGCTTCCAGCTCCTCCCCCCTATCTCTCTCTCCTCTCTGTCTCTCTCTGTCTCTCTGTCTCTCCTCTCTAAAATGAATAAATAAAAATAAAAAATTAAAAAAAAAATTAAAAAAAAACCCCCAAGGTTGCCAGCTTGAGCACAGGCTTATTTGGCTTGAGCGTGGGCTCACCAGCTTGAGCACAGGGTCACTGGCTTGAGCATGGGATCATAGTCATGACCCCATCCATGGCTTAAACTCAAAAGTTGGTGGATTAAAGCCTAAAGTCACTGGCTTGAGAACAAGGTCACTGGCTTGATCAAGGGGTCATTAGCTCAGCTATAGCCCCCAATTAAGGCACATATGAGAAAGCAATCAATGAACAACTAAGGTGCCACAACAAAGAACTGATGCTTCTGATGCTTCTCATCTCTCTTCCTTCTTGTCTGTCTGTCCCTATCTGTAGCCTCTCTCTGTCTCTTTCTCACACACACACACACACACACACACACATACACACACACATGTATATAATATATATAATATATATATATATATATATATATATATATATATATATATATATATATATATATAAAATTAGAAAACATTTCAGGTGACCTTTACCATTGTGGTTTTAGCTCTGGAAATAAGCAAAAGTTAAGTTCACTTCCACCTGAACTTCTACTCTCAAGATATAAACTACAATCTAAAGGTTGAGCTTCCTCCCCTAAGCCATCAAGGACAAATACCCTTAGGCATTTTTTTCCAAGGATAGTACAACTCATGACACTCGTAAAATAAGTACAAATTAGGCTTTTCCAAAAAGACATCTGAAATTGTCTAATGTCACATAAAGAAATAAGACCAGGTGATGACTTCCAGTGATGACTGAATGACCCCAAAATTGTTAGTGAGACAGGCCTCAATGCCAGTGCTTGCCTTTCCACCTGTTACCTTGGTTGACTTCTTCAAGCCTGCGTCTTTTATCTTTAAAACAGAGAAAACAATTCTGGCCCTGTCATGCTCACCAATTTGAAGAGTATGTGGAGAATAGACAGCACTACACAAACAGTATATTTTCATTAACTTTATACTTTTAATTATATTCAAACAGCAGGAAACCAAATATACATGATAGGGAATGTTCAGCATTGTTGATGCTATTGCAATAATAACCAAATAAATTTGTTGAGTTATAGTTTTTTTTTTTTACTTATGAAATAATAAATGGATTAAAAAGATAATTTTCAAGGTTAATTTCACAGCCTTGATCCTTTGATAGGCATTTAATGAGTATTTACTATGTATGAGTAACAAGGGCAGACATAAGGCATCCAAAAAAGGGTAAGGCAAAGCCAGTAACGGGATTCAGCCTGTTCACAACAGTTCGGCAGAACCAATACCTATTTTTTTAATTTTTTTTTCTGAAGTGAAAAGCGGGGAGGCAGAGAGACAGACTCTCACATGTACCTGACTGGGATCACCCAGCATACCCACTAAGGGGTGATGCTCTAACGATCTGGGGGTGTTGCTCTGCTGCAACCAGAGCCATTCTAGCGCCTGAGGTGGAAGCCATGGAGCCATTCTCAGTGCCTGGTACAACTTTGCTCCAGTGGAGCCTTGGCTGCAGGAGAGGAAGAGAGAGACAGAGAGAAAAAAGGGGGAATGGTAAAGAAGCAAATGGGCACTTCTCCTGTGTGCCCTGGCCGGGAATCTAACCTGGGGCTTCTATAAGCCGGGCTGATGCTCTACCACTGAGCTAACCAGCAAGGGTTCCGAAACAATTTTTTGTTGAGTTCAGTGAACCAGCTGTTAAAATGGCACTTGTAATCAAATTTCTCTCTAAGGTGGGCATCTGGGCAACTGCCCAATGTGGAAATCACAAATTTACATACTTACTCTTTTTTAATGTTCATCTGCACAACAGCGTACTCTAAGTGCCTATAGCAATGTTCATTCTGTCCATAGGTGAATAAAGTTGTGAGGATGCCAATCAAGAAGCAATATGAAAATATGTTAAATAACAGTTTTTTGTGTGTGTTTTTTTAAATAACAGTTTTATTGTTTTTTTGTTAGGTAGTATTTAATATTTTTTCATTAATATTTTAAAACTCTTTCTTATAATTTAACTTTGTGTACCTCTTTTATTGTTCTTATTTAAGTATTAAATGCATGAAATAGTGAACAACCTTTTGGTATATCATTTTTTTTTATACTTAAAATGGTCATTAGGGCAGAGAACTGATTGCTAAATTATTTGAATCCCACTACTGGGCAAAGCCCTTATACAGTGTGTTTGTAAAGTCATGGTGCACTTCTGACTGGTCACAGGAAACCAACAAAAGATGATAGAAATGTGAAATCTGCACCAAATAAAAGGAAAACTCTCCCAGTTTCATACCTATTCAGTGCAGTTCAATGTGGGCTCACACACAGATTTTTTAGGGCTCTTTAGGTAGCTATCCCGTATAGCCTCTACAGACTTGTCACTGACTGATGGCCTACCAGAACGGGGTTTCTCCACCAAACTGCCGGTTTCCTTCAACTGCTTATCCCACCGAGTAATGTTATTCCTATGTGGAGGTACTTCGTTATAAACGCGCTGATATTCACGTTGCACTTTGGTCACGAATTCGAATTTAGCGAGCCACAGAACACACTGAACTTTCCTCTGTACCGTCCACATCTTGACTGGCATGGTCGTGG
Organism: Saccopteryx leptura; assembly: GCF_036850995.1. Classification (NCBI taxonomy): domain Eukaryota; kingdom Metazoa; phylum Chordata; class Mammalia; order Chiroptera; family Emballonuridae; genus Saccopteryx; species Saccopteryx leptura. The sequence goes on from NC_089506.1 coordinate 55,827,476, forward strand.
GCTGCTCCGCTGTATACATGGTGGTATGTCATCATCTGCGCATGTGCATATGCTGCCACATCATCCTACAGAAACTGGGAGGGTTTTCCTTTTATTTGGTGCAGATTTCACATTTCTGTCATCTTTTGTTGCTTTCCTGTGACCGGTCAAAAGTGCACCATGACTTTACGAACACATTGTTTATAAGAACTGATAGTCCAAGTTTATAAATGCATACTGATGACAATGCATTTATACTTTTTACAACAGTAAAAGTAAAAAGTATAAATTGCTGTTAGTGTATAAATAAGGAAATCAATATTTTCTAGTGAAGTCCAATTATAGATAGAGATAAAAGTTCACAGAGGTAGTAACCTTTACAAGGATTCTTAGTGGAGCAATTTCACTGTTTGGGAAAGTTGGAGGAATGTCTTCCATTCAGGGCATGAGAGACAGCATAAGTTTGGGTTGGAAACCAATGATGAATAAAATGAAAATGGGATACAGATGAATGAAGGGAGAGCAGAGAGAGAGACTGATCAAAAGAAGGTGTTTCTACAGGCTAGATTCTATAATGGGGGTGTTGTAAACCATTCCCTAGGGACAATGGAGAGTAATGAAGATCTGTCTTCAAGAGAGAGAACATGATAAATTACAGGTAGGAAATAGAGAAATCCTAGGGTTGAGTAAAATTAGGACAGAGACAGGGCTAAGTCCTTATTTATGCTTCAGGCCTTTGATATTTTCAATATACATTTTCAAGTTTTGGAAGAAATCACAAGCAAACTAGCCATTCTAGATTATGTCACAACTGCATATTGTATTACTAAAATAGTTAATACTCTAGTGATTTTAATGTTCTCAGGTGGGTCACAAAGTTATACCAACATTTTAATTAGCAGTAAAGCTCACTGATAAGGCAGCATAGAAGCCTATGTTCTATTCTCTGAGAAACTTCTCTACTAGAACTACAGGCCAAGGCAACTAGATAGTATGGAAGCCAGTTAACTTCTACTTAAAATATACATGTTTAGATTTTAAGCCATGGAAGAATAGAAGAGTTCATCACACATATCTTCCCAGAAGAGTTTGACAAAAGTGAGCCTTAGTCTTCCCTGTTTTGAGAATGTGGCTTTAAAGTCCTGAAATATTTAATATAAACAATATTGCATTATGGTTGTTGAAAAATACCATTTTTAATCCAAGCCAGAGGCATTCCTTTAAAATAGCTGCAGAACTTGGAAAATAAGGAAGCACACTGCTCACTAACTTAACTTTGTGTTTGATTTTTCTCACAGATCATCTAATTCCACCCTTTCTGACAGGGAGTTTGACGCTGAGCCATCAGTATGTGCAGAAGCTAGGGGAGTCTGTTGGGACTTTCTTTCATAATTTTCTAATTGTTATAGTCTTGCATTGAGTATTTCTGCAAATAAGGAGAACTATTAGCTAGACTTCAAAAAAATCAATAGTTAAGGGGACTCCTTAAGGCAATGCTGATGAGTTTATAGAAGAAACAGCAACTGCACTTTCTGCGAATATCTTTTAAGAAAAGGAAGAATGGAGTTTCATTATTTCTGAATAAGCTCAATAAAGTAAAACACAATTAGGGGCACCAAAAATCATTGCTAACGATTGGCTGCAGTTGCCGGGCTAATGGTGCAATTGGAGCTGAAGCTTTCAGTCTTGTCTCAGAGCAGGCAGTACAATGGAAATTGCTACGAATGTGCCCTTCAGTTATTGAACAGCCATGTAGACATTTTGTTATCAGCTTAATTGAATAGGAAGCAATGAAGACAGAAAGAAAGGACTGATATTTGATACTACTAGATTTCCCGAGAAACCTAAGTCTTCCATACCTAAGTGTTATTCTATTTAATAAATCCTGATCCAAGAAAACTAAGAAGTTGCTTCCTGCAGAATAGCATCTGGCAAAAGAACACCTTCTGTAAGAAAGCTGGGCAATTTTACTGATATATAGCTCAAAAAATACAACTGAGCAGCTGAGAAACTAGCCGTTCAGTAATACTCCCCATCTTTTTAACTGTCAAAACACTATGAAGGTCCATCTATAGGAAAAAAGAAAAATAGATATATTAAAGAATCTGCTATAAATCACCTGCCAGAGTGAATGTACCAATAACACATGCTAGCCAGCAGAAAGATAACTGACTTTTAGTATAAGCCTTTAGAACTAAAAGCTAAGAGAAAATTAAAAAAAAAGAAAAACCCACTTTAAGAGGTAGCAGAATAACAAGAGAAGTTGATATTCAGAAAAAGTAACTGAAAGAGAGCCAAATTAAGTTATCCATAAATGTTTTCTCATTAGCAAGAACAAACACTTATGCATGGGTATTTACATTAGTATCTGAAACTGAGATCAAGATAAAAATCTGCATTGTACGAAGTGATGTCTCTTTTAAAAGATCTTTAAAACATTAGTTGAGAATCTAGTAATGGATTTATTTCTTTTTGAAAGCCAGAGCATACTTGAGAAATATTATGTTTCTCTTAGTGACCAAAGGTAGATGGCATTTGTCATCAAGACTCACAATCAATCTAATGCAGGTAGACACCTGTAATGTAGCACAACACTGGTTGTAATTGTATCATTTAAAATCGTTCCACTATGTCCCTGAAAAAGGACAAGTTAAATTTCTACTAAAATTATGGCTTAGAAGAAAGTTATTCGAGCTAGAGGAGAGGGTCGCCTCTCTCTTAATAGCATTCTGTAATCTATATGTTTCTAAATCATGCTGCTACATATTGATATTGTGATTTATTTCTGGTATATTGGCAGTAATCAAAAATGACCCATGATTTGCTTATAGTATATAATGAACCACAGGAGTACAATACATATGAAAGTTGGTGAAAGTTTTTCCTCAATTACCAGGCACAGAACCCTTAGTAAAGCAGATCCCTTCCCTAAAAGATAAGATAGTGGGTTTTTTGTGGGTTGTTTTTTTTCTTTTTTTGTTTGTTTTAGTTGAGGTATAATTGAAATATAACATTGTCCAAGGAGCAAACCAAAATAATTGTGATGTTTAGTGAATTTCCAGAGTTTATATGAATATAGTAAATAAAAATTGCAGTGACCTGAGTGATCCAGAATGCAAGAGGCATGATAAGAGAACAAAGAAAACTAAGACAATGTCCCCAAGAATTAAAAAAAAGTCACAGTAATCAAAGAAAGGTGCAATAACATTAAATATGTAAGCTGATGAAAGATTATTTTTGAAGAACATCTTTTGGGCATATACATATTATTATATAAATTAATATTCTGAAAAAATGATTAAATAGTTAGTTTAGCAGACACCCCTAGAAACAAAATATAATTGCCTGTGAAGGAATAAAGGCCACACACAAAGCTCTTAGAGCTGTTCTTGAACACACCGCCAGTCTCTTTCCACTCCTGTCCAGGCCACACTGAAAGGCAATGAACTTAGTCCATTTTGTTGTGCTTTATAAGCCTTAGAAGCCACTTTAGCAACTCGGGTGTGTCTCCAGAATATACTCTATTGATGGCTCTATTACCTTTTTCATTGTCTCTATAAGTTCCTTTACTGAAAAGGAGAAAGTCAGAATAGGATAGAAATTCAGCAGCCGCTGCTGAAACACAAAGCTCCAAGTAAATGCTGCCTTCCTCTCCCACTGACCACCCAGTGCTTTGACCTTCCTTCTCCACTGCTGCTCCCAGAGCTGTTAGCAATAATCTCCACTCAGTCCTGTAAAGCAAATTGAAAAGCTAAGCATTCTAGTCAAAGGAAGAAGAAAGGAGCTCTCACCTCCTCTCTCTTCTCCTCAGTCAAATAAGTCCTACCTCTCCCCACTGTTCATCACTCCCCACCCCAAGATGTCCCTTACTAAGAGGTCCAGGCATCTGGCAGAAAAAATAAATGCCTGAATTCCCTACAATATTAAGCTTCCCATTAGAATTACATATCCTCTCTAATTCTTAAAATCCACTAATAGTAAAAGCTAGCAAGAATCACTATTCCTTTCTTTGTCCTTTTCTCAGTAAAATCATGCACAGTCTCATATTTTGAGAAAATCAATAGTTAAGTGTAAATAAATATTCCCAATCTGTACTTATTGTAGAAGGTTTAACAATATATCCCTAATGGTTTTTCTAATATAAACATGTATGAATAAATAAGAAAATATAAAGCCCTTCCTTTAATAAAAAAAAATAATTAAAGTATATATACATATCTAATATATATAAAAGACAATGTCCATATATTATATGTATATATAGAGACATATATAAATATACAGATATATATATAAATGGTGGCATATGTATATTTATTACAAGCAGTCTCTATTTATATCCATACATTGATTGTTGTTTCCCACATATTTACCCACTCAGTTTTCCTACTACTTCAGCTCTCTTGTTGAATTCCATACAGTCATAATTATACCCTTCACCCCCATCATTACACCACAGGAGAATACTGCTGCCTAATCTTAATACACTTCACCCCACATCATTACACCACAGGAGAATAATACTACTGCCCAATCTTGATACCAACATTTAATCAGTATTTCAAGCTCAGTGAAGTACTGTAATTTTCTCAAAATCAGCAAAGAAAGAAATGAGTAGGTATGAATCAGTGGTTTAACCATACTCACTCACTCACTCACTCACTCACTCTTTGAACATTTGTGCCAAGCCTTTTCCTATATACTGAGTGAAAAAGTGAAAAAGACAGAGTTCCGGCCCTCAAGAAACTTATACTGGTGGACAGAAAATAAAGGACTTAATAAATATATAAAATGCTAGGAAGTAGTGATGAGTGCTACAGGGAAAAACGGAGTGAAATAAGCAGACAGAGTGATTGAGAGAGCAGGAGGAGGCTGTCTGTCTTCCTTACAATGGGCAAGAAGGCAGTTCCAACAGGGCATCATTTGAGTGTGAAGGCACATTCCAACATGGTAAACACACTTGGCAAGATGCCTTCGATTCACGCTGCTTGGGGGCCTAAGTCTGTATCCACACAGATGTAGCTTTCCTATCTTAGTTGAAAAGGGAAAGGTGGACCAAAGGCAATATCTGTCTCTCCCTCAGTATCAGTTGCTTATGCTCAAAGATGCCAGCCAGGATTCTGGAGAAAAGAAAACAATGTGACCCCATGTGACAGAATTGAAGAACTCTTCCTGAGTGAGCACCCTGGCAGGGCACACCGAGATTCAGTACAAAACTCAGGTTCAGGAATCGAGGCTAAATGTGACATTGGATTAATAGCAGGTAAGTGTACCCACTTCTCCTTCTACCCAGTGTGAACATAAAGAGAAACATCGAGCAATGGTCTAAAGCTGGTACCTTAGAGCCAGACAGACTTCAATTCTTAGCCAAGTCATTTAAACTTTAGTCCCATTATCTTCAAAACAAAGAACTATAATATCTACCCCAAAGGGATTTGGGGCTGTAGGACTGTGTAATATAATGAATGGGAATCTGGCAGAGTCCCAGGCCCATAGTAAGAACCATATAGAATCATGATTATCAGAACTCAGACTGAACAATAATCAGTAATATAAAGAAAACTGAAGCCTAGAACCTTATATAAATACATAAAAGGCAAATATTCCTTAAGCTAGAACCTAATTCTATGTCCCAGAACCAATACTCCAAGCCTAGTTAAATGAGTCATAAATCTAAACATATTTGGAAATAAATTACTTTCAAAGTTTTCTTTGAAAGAGTTCAATTGATCAAAATTTTAATAACATTTTACAATTAGATGAAATTCATTATTTTATGAATTCTATTCCCTTACCAAATGTGTATAAAGATTTGTAGCAATTTGATCTTTTGACAATCCTATAAACTAATATTCTTTATTTTATTCTAGGAAGAAAGCATCAAGAATAAGTTGTTTCTTGAAAAGCTATTAAAATCAGGATTGTAAAATAAGACCACCAACTCATGTCTTTGCTTTGTGTTCTGTGTCAGTGACTATAGTGGGCTGAATAGTGTTCTCCCCAATTCATGTGACTTTATTTAGAAACAGGGTCTTTGCAATTGTAATTGAGTTAGGCATGAGGTTGAGATCATGCTAGACTTGGGTGGACCTTAAGTCCAATAAGAATGTCCTGATAAGAAGAGCAAAGGACACACAGAGACTCAGGAAAGAAGGCCATGTGGAGAGGCAGAGAGTGAATTTACATAGCCACAAATCAAGGATCATCTGGAGACACTATAAGCTGAAAAAGACAAGAAAAGATTCTCTGCTAGAGCCTTTGGAGGGAGCATAGCCCCTGCTGGAACCTTAAGTTTGGATTTCTGAACTCGAGAACTGTGAGAAAATACATTTCTGTTGTTTTAAGACACCAAGTTTATGGTAATTTATTGCAGCAGTCACAGGAAAGTAATATAGTGATTTTCTGAAATATTCAGTTCTTTATATATCCGTTACAATGGCCTTCACCAGCCACATAGTTACTCTCACAAAAGCAAAATAAGACTGAAGAAGAGAGGATGACCAGGGGCCCTTTCTGGAACTTTTCTCCTTTAAGGAGCTCGGTGGAATTAACCATGTTTTCTGGAAGATACTGTTGGCTCTAGTTATGTACTATTAGTGTAGACACTAACACTAAACTAACACAAAACAAGATTGGTTCCCATGAGCCATGTTTCTCCCATAAATTTTATTCCTTACAAGGAAAACGACAGGATCATGATTGCAAGTGTTAGAATGGTCTGGGGAGATGTCGTGGGAAACAATAAATATCCTTTTAAAAAGCTCAAAGAGGAGAATTATCTATATCAAAGCAGTACTGCTCCTGCGGTAATGTTTCTACCTTCCATTTAAAGACAGATAAATTTTCCATGACAGTTCTTAATAGCCTCTACAGTTATTCACTGAACTTGCCCTCAAAATTACAGAGTAATAAAAGGAGAATAGTATTTGACTGACTACAGTGAAAAGGTGGTTTTTTAAAAAAATAAAGTGGCCATTTCATTTCCCCTATATCCAAAAGTGTCCAATAAGGGTACTCTATGTGTCTAAGGATTGAGAAATAGCTCCAAGGTATCTTACATCACTGCAATGCCATTTGGCCCCTTCATTTATTTACCCATTGAAAAGGAGAATATTTCTCTTACTAGAGACTACACATACACGGTAGCCAAATGTTTCGATGAGACTAGTCCAATTCAGAGTGTAAGGTTGAACTATGTATATGAACAGAATGATATGCAACCATTTTAACTACTAAAAAGGGCAACTACACAAATTATAATCTAATACAAAATTGCCTTTATGTATTATCATTTAAACTATAATTTTAATAGAGTTATTTCCCTTGAAACCAAAGTCAGGGGTGTGGGGAGCTTTAATGAGAAATATACAACCAAGTTTTAAATGATTGAGAAGCAGAAAGCCACAATAAGGAATATAAACTGAAAAGTGTGCCCTGAACCATTCATTTTTCCATACAGGGTGGGGGCAACAGTAGGTTTTTAAATTTTGTAGGTAGATACCCAGTAGAGGGATTGCTGGGTCATATGATAATTCTATTCTTAATTTTTGGACAAACGACCATACTTTCCTCCATAATGGCTGCACTAATTTGCATTTCTACAAGCAGTGAATGTGGGTTCCTTTTTCTAAAGTCTCTTCAACACTTGTTATTACCTGCCTTGTTGATATTAGCCAATCTAACAGGTGTGAGGTGGTCTCTCATTGTAGTTTTGAGTTGCATTTCTCTAATAGCTAGTGAAGATGAGCATCTTTACATATATCTAATAGCCATTTGTATGTCCTCTCAGGAAAAGTGTCAGTTTAGGTCCTTTCACCATTTTTAAATTGGATTGTTTGATTGTTCATTGCTGAGATTTGTGCATGCTTTGTATAGTTTGCATATTAACCCCTTATGCAGCTGTTGTTTGCAAATACCATCAGCCATTTAGTTGGCTGCTTATTTGTTTTGTTGTCAGTTCTTTTGCTGTACAGAACCTTTTTAGTTTGATATAGTTCCATTCATTTATTTTTGCCTTTATTTCCCTTGCTTTGGGGTCACATTCATAAATTATTTTCTATGGCCAAGGTCCATGAACATAGTACCGATGTTTTCTATTATGTAATTTATTGTTACATATCGTATATTTAGGTCTTTGATTCATTTTGAAATAATTTTTGTGCAGGGGGACAAACTGTAGTCAAGTATCATTCTTTTGCATATGGCTTTCCAATTTTGCCAGCACCATTAATTGAAGAAGTTTTCTTTTCTCCATTGTGTGTCTTTGGTTTCTTTATTGAAAATAATTAGTCCATATATATGTGGGTTTATTTTCAGGGCTCTCAATTCACTTCCATTGGTCTGTATGTCTGCTTTTCTGCCAATACCATGCTGTTTTGATTTTTGTGGCTCCATAGTATAATTTTAAATCAGGTAGTGCGATACCTCCAGTTACATTCTTTTTCCTCAGAATTGCTTTGGTTGCTCAGGGTTTTTAATGGTTCCATACAAACCTGGAAAGTTTTCGTACTATATCAGTGGTCAGGAAACTTTTTGGCTGAGAAGCCATGAACACCACATATTTTAAAATGTAATTCCGTGAGAGCCATACAGTATGTTTAATACTAAATACAAGTAAATGTGCATTTTATGTAAGACCAACACTTTTAAAGTACAATAAGTCTCTGAATTCTTTTTAATAATGTTGTTATGCTGTTGCTAACCAATGATGAATAAAGTACTTCTTACCATTAATATGACTTCTGGTGCTGCATGGTTTTGCTGATGGCTTTGTAGTCTGGTTGATACGTGGCGAGGTTAAGCTTCATGCAGGCATTGAGAATTTCATCCGTTAAATGTGTCGTAGGTTGGTCTCAACATTCTTTAGATGTGAGAAAGACTGCTCACATGCATACGTAGAGCCAAACATTGTCAGTATAGCAATACTCACACGCTGCAGTGTGTGGTATGTGACGGGAAGCACGTTCCAAGTTTTGACAATCAGCTGGTCCACAGGTTGAAGTTTTTTCATTTCTCCCCACTTGTGTTTGCTCACCAACTCTGCTTGCTGTCGTGCAAGTCTTTCCAAAACTTCATTCAGTGACTTGAACTAATTCACTCCCATGTCTGAGGCCTTCAGGTCAGCAGCTTGTAGCTCAAAATCTCTGATGGAGATACTGGGGATGTAACTCAGGTCAGCGCTGACCACTGCACACTCGTGTGGATGGGTGATGAACTTAAAAAGACCTGTGCGCTCATGAAATGCTCCAAAACATGCTTTGAATGAACACTGAAGATCAAGATGTTGAAGCAGGGTCACTTGCTGTGCATGCATCTTTAAACTCTCCCAGTTTTTCAAAGTGTAGTCAACGACCTATTTCTTTTCTTTTCTTTTTTTTTTCCTGAAGTTGGAAACGGGGGGAGGCAGTCAGATAGACTCCCGCATGCGCCTGATCGGGATCCACCTGGCATGCCCACCAGGGGGCGATGCTCTGCCCATCTGGGGTGTCACTCTGCTGCAATCAGAGCCATTCTAGCACCTGAGGGTAGAGGCCACAGAGCCATCTTCAGTGCCCGGGCAAACTTTGCTCCAATGGAGCCCTGGCTGTGGGAGGGAAAGAGAGAGACAGAGAGGAAGGAGAGGGGGAGGGGTGGAGAAGCAGATGGGCGCTTCTTCTGTGTGCCTTGGCCGGGCATCGAACCTGGGACTCCCACACTCCAGGCCAACACTCTACCACTGAGCCAACCAGCCAGGACCGAAAACAACCTATTTCAATGTCGGCGATGAAGTGTTTCAGCTTGTTTTCAAATGCAAACTCTGCTTGTTGAAGGGATAAGACTGTATTTCCAATGCCTTGCATTTTCACATTGAGCTGGTTCAGATGTTCATTCATGTCCACAAGATAGTAGAACTTCAGGAGCCACTCAGTGTTAGATAACTCAGAATGTTCGAAGTTTTTGATTTGTTTTGACCTTTGTATCTTGTTGAGAAACCAGCTTGAGTATTTCCTCCAATGGTAGTTTTCTGGTAATAAGTTCCCTCAGCTTCTGTATGTCTCCAAAAGTATTATTTCTCCTTCATATTTAAAAAATAACTGAGATGAATATAGTATTCTTGGCTGGTAATTTCTCTCTTTCAGTACTTTGAACATTTGCATCTATCCCTTCTGGCTTGTAGCGTTTCTGCTGAAAAGTGTGATGTTAACCTAATGGGCTTTTCTTAATATGTTATGTTCTTTTCCCTAGCTGTCTTAAGGATTCTTTCTTTGTCATTGATTTTTGACAATTTTATTTTGATGTGCCTTAAAGTAGGTCTGCTTGGGTTGTGGTAACTTGGCATTATATGTGCTTCTTGAATTCAAGGCTCTAACTCTTCCAATAAGCTTGGAAAATTCTCATCAATTAATTTTGAATAGGCTCCCCAATTCCTTCTCCCTCTCTTCTTCTTCTGATATACCCATTGTTCTTCTATTGCTCTTTCTGTTGGAGTCAGGCAAATCTTATAGAGCCCTCTCAGTTTTTCTTTTAAATTCATGAGCCTCTTTCTTCTCTCTTTAGCATGTCTAGTTGCCTGTCTTTGATATCACTGATTCTTTCTTCTATCTGGCTTGTTCTATTACCTAAATTTGCTACCTCAGTCCTCAATTCATGCATTGAGTTCTTCATCTCTGTTTTTAAAGTTTCCATCTCCTTGGTTAGGTAGTTCTTATGGTTTTTGAGCTCATTAAGTTGCGTATTGGTGCCTTCTCGCACCTCACGGTTTCCACAACTTCAAGTTTGAATTCTCTATCATTTAATTCCAAGGTTTACATGTGATTCATATTTTTTCTGGAGATTTTTCATTTTCTTTTTGAACTATTTCTCTGTCCTGGGTTGACATGGTATTTGATTTCTTCTTCCTTAATGGCATTTGAGAATGGTATAGTTAAGTACCCTAACATAAAAAAGGACTTTGGTTCATTTGGTGTATGTATCATTCAAGCACACTTATGAGCCCAGCTGGAGCTCCTTTGCTGTGTTATAGCTGGTCCATTTGTTAAAATTTCAAGGGGAGAGATCAGGAGCATCTCTTACATTGCCATTTCTCTCACTTCATCCTTTTCACTCATTATTGTATTGTTTTCCATACAAACATCTAGAAATCTACTTTTTCCTTCCATATATTTTTTATATTATAAAGTAAAAAATGAATAAATTTGGGATCATGTTCACTTCTCTATCCTTACTACCCCTTCCACTTTTGAGGCTCTTGGTCGATCAGCAACTGTCTGACAGTTTCTTCACCTCTTCTTTAAATACCCCTTCAATTTATTCATTTTCACAGCATTCATAAGGATCTTTTCAAAGCATAGATCAAATGAATCAAATCACTCTCTGCTTAAAACTTATCAACGGTTTCCCTTACTTTTATACACACTCCAATGTCTTTGCCAAACCTTATGATACCCTGTGTGATATGTATGGTCTCTACTAACCTCTTCATTTCAGACCTTGACACCCACCCTTCAACCACACTGTTCAGCTCTCTCAGTTTCTGGACTACACCAACCTCAAAGCTATCTACCCAGCTTTTTGCTTGGCTGGTTCTATATTTTTCAAATTCCCTTTTCATGGTTTCCGAGTCCACTCCCATCAACCAGTAACATTTTTATTTATCATGGCACTTTGTTTATTCAATAATGTTTTTCTCTATCTGTTATATATTACATACCTGTTTGGATTACTTGTTTATTTTCTGGGTTTTTCTAGTAAAATAATATCACTCGAGGCAATGACCATTTCTGTTTCCCTCAAGCTGCTAAGAGAGTAAGTAACACAATGCCTGGCCCAAGGTCAGCACTCACTCAGCAAATATTTTATGAATAAATGAATGAATGATTCAAATTTAGGAAAATAAATGCTAAAAAAGATACTTTCTAAATCACAGAAGGGTATCTAACTCAACAGTAATACTCACCCAGATGGTTTGCTGCTCGTTTCATTCAGTTGCTTGTAGGCATATATGTCATCACAGTTCTTCTTCTCTTGCCACTCAAAATTTCAAAAACTCAATACACAAATAGTATGAAATTTCATATTGAATCTAACATAATAGACAGGATTACTCGGTCCAGTGCAATGTGTTAAAGAATCACTCTTTTTTTTCACTGTTGTGTTAACCTTGCAGTTACACTTCTTTGTAAAAGCAGAGAGCATTTTGATGAGTTTCCCCTCGTAATCTCAACTTTAACCTATTGGTTCTTTTATGACTTCTTTATAATTACCATCACATAAACATTCATTCATCGAATCATGTCATTGATCTGATTTGCAGCCAGAATTTATTTTGCTTTTAAGAAGTATTTTTGAAAGGTTTTTATATTAAAAATAATGGTAAAATACCTAATATGAAATATCCCCACAAATCTCAGACTAAAACAAAGTGGAACAAGGCACTACCTCTTCATGTGTGCCACCTACCTCTTTCCTCCATTGTCTCCTCTTAGTCTCTAAAGCAAGACTGAATGACTATTCAAAAATCTCACAGTTATGTGAAGATCACTTAGTATTCTGGAGTTCCAAAACACTATTCACATAAGTTAATTTTAATATCAACATTACTTTGTTTTTCTCAGTTAATTAAGTCTGGATATAAGAAGTGTCATAAAATAACTGATAACTTCTGTGGTATCATTCCAGTCTTTCATAAGTAAGAAGAAACACCAAACCAAAATACACAATTGTTTGACATCAGGAGTTGAGATTAAATATAAATATTGTGTAGGTAAAAATACAAAAAAAAAAAAAAAACCACACCAAAATAACGATATAATGGTGGAGCACTCAGAAAGAGTGAAAATATTAAACAAATGTCCATAGAAAACAGTAAATTCCAAAGGAAAATATATCAGAAAATTTAAAGTGCATTCAGGTGACCTTGATAAAATAATATTCTCGGTCTATATAATACCTAGAGTAAAATCGATAATATCAATAATCATATTTTTCTCAAATTAGCATGATTGGGGAGATTCAACTTCCCAGCCCTAACCAAAATTAGTTAATAAACAAATAGGTAATATTTTAATTCAGGTCACTTTCACATTATACTTAAGTGATGGTAACTGGAAGAGGAATAAGAAGCTGAAGCCAATCTCTCTCTGTACATTAATAAAAATTTCTTCTTCAGGTTAGTTAATTGTCAAGATCTTAAACAGACACTGAATTCACTGGTTTGATATTCGGTCTCAGGACAAGCTAGAAAAGCCTGGCATGCCCAAGCCCACACTCATGTCAGAAAGTGGCATCTGATCATGATACCTTCCATTGATGTAAACTGTAATCTTAAAATCTTTCTCAATACAAGACTCCTGACAGCAATTACAGATTAATCTTAACTGTTGGAAATATGGCACCAACTTTAGTATCAGAGGAATCCCAGAGTTAGAAAGAGTGGTGCATTATGTAGGCGAAGAGAGACTGAGTAAAAGATAAGAGAATGAAGGAAATGTTATGTTCAGGGAAGTAGAGACAATGTATAAAGTGTTGAAAAGGAAATGGGATGATCCTGAAGATAAGCTTTGTGTCACTTACCACTTCTTAGAAATAGTTCCAGACACAGAAACTTAATTTGCTTCTTTAAAAATAGAGTATATTCCCTCTAATAAAACTAATAGCATGATATGGAAATTTTTAAGATGTACAAATGCACAGAACCTTTCAAGTCTCTATAAGATTTTACTAGAAACATAGCTCAAGAAACCTAATGGCTAATAAATTGGGTATTTTCTTTTCTTTAGTACTATTTAATAAATTATGACAACATAATTGCCAGTGACTTTTTCACAGAATCAAAGGCTAGATAATAATACAGACATTAAATTATTTTGTGGTAGTAGATTCATTGATCTAAAAGTAGAAGACACTTACATTAAAGATTATAAAGAATTTCATTTAATCAATGAAAAATGCTAAAGTCAAATGTGATAGAGTCTTAATTTGAAATAAAAATTTTGAAGTATTCATATTTAATTAATAATTAATCATCAACATTCTATGAAGAATAAAAAAGAATGGACCATTATATTATTTCTAGAACTCAAGATAATTAGAAAGCATTATAATTAAGTATCTACTACATTTCGTAGAACAGACATGCACGCTAATATCTAGTTAATTTACCATGCAGGTCAATATTAGCAGTAATGAATCAGTCAAAATGGAAATCAGAAAATTGCCTTATGATTTTGTCTAAACATTGGAAAGTGAACCTTTCTCTTCCATATGACTTCTCTAAATAAGGTTTTGAAATATATCCCATACGTATTTTTCAAAAATATATGTTCAATTGAAACAAAGTAAAATTGGAGAGTATACCTTTGTCTCCAGAAAACTAAAGTACTTCAAGTACTTTTACTGAAGATCTAAGAAATTAACATATTCTAATTAAATGATTAAGCCCCTGGCACAGTGATTGGCAAATAGTAAGCATTGAAATGTTTACATCGACAAGTTAAGTGGATTATTAGAAGAATGAATGAAACAAGGTGATGTGGTGAGGAAATCCTAGGATTTAAAGTTAAAAGGCCTGCATTCTGGTGCCATTCTATAATCCAATGGCACGATAGGGGACAAGTTAGTGAAATCCATTATACTTCCATTTCTTCACCTATGAAGTTCTTAGGAAACTACTCTACGTCATATATAAGATCTCTTCTATCAATATGAGTTCATGACATTACCAGACAGAAGGAAAATTCCATGTTATAGATGCTCCAGTGAAAGATATTACCCATAAGCTTCCTTAATCAATGCAATGAAAACAATGTTCAATTTTTATTTCAGTAATTAACATAGTAGCTAATAGGCATACTTGTCCTTTAGAAATTATTTTGAAGACTTGATAATCATGATTAAATTTAGGTTATTTCACAATGCCTTTTTACACTTCTCCCCTTTTTCAAAAGTGTGAAATGACAAGTTTGTCAATAGCTTCATAGAAAATTCCACCCTAAATTCTCTTAGTAAAGATAGTGCCTTGATCAATAATACACTCAGTTATGAATAAGTAAGGTTGCAATGTCCACTATGTAGAAAAAAATAAGACATCACAAAAACTGAAGAATGGAATGAAAAGTGACTTCATGTATATAAGGGAAAGAGAGAGAAACATCAACTTGCGTTCCACTTAGTTGTGCCATTAATTGCCTCCCATGTGTGCCCTGACTAAGGCTTGAACCAGTACCCTTGAGATGAAGCTGGTGCCCCTGGAAATAACCAGCACCCCTGGGCTCAAGCTTGTGAACCTGGACTTGAACTTGCAACCTCAGTGGTCCAGAATGATGCTCCATCCACTGCACCACTAGCCAGAGCAATATATTTCCCTAAAATGATTTAAGGTTGGTATAAAAATTGTATTTCACACTATTTTCTTCTTTTAAAAATTCATTAACTTTATCATTAACATCTCATAAATTTAAATGTTAAGACTAGCCTACAACATACACTCTCAAATTAAGAATTTCCAATGAGACACAAGATAAAATATGGATCTCAAAAGCTTAGAAGAATGACAACTTGTGTGTGAATAGACTTCAGAGATTTTGTAGAGTTAATCTAGCTAGACCAACCCTTTACCTTGGACAAATCAACATAGAGGCAATAAGCAACAAAACAAATTATCTGTTGAACAAATACATTCATGAACTAATACTGCAAGGATATCTTTGATAGAATCAGTATAAGATAATTACCTCAAAAGAAGTAAGAAATGAGAAAAGTAAAAAAAAAAAAAAAAAAAAGAAGGGAAAATGGAAAGTAGAAAAAGAAGTAGAGACATATTGTACAGAGCATTAATATCAGCCACAGTTTCCCTGACTGCCATGTTGTGATACTCATACTCCAGTTTACCTACTTGTAACTATAGAGAATAAATAGCAGTCTTTTTCTTTTTTTAAAAAAACATATCTGGCTACTGACTATCCTTAATGGTTGCTACATCAGAGCCAAATTACAATGTTCTTTTTTTAAGTTTTCAATAAGATTATCCTAAAACTCAAAAAGAATTTAATTTTCTGTTCTCTAGATCTTTGAGAACAGAAAGAATAATTCAGTGAGGAAGCTTCTCTTTACAAATCACACTGGGATAGAACATTTATACAACCCTATTTACTCTTATATTGGTATATTCATTTCTAAATTTAAAATATGCATCAGTCTATTCAGAATTTATCCTGGATCCATTTTCCTAATATTCCCTGGTCTACAGTGTATTTCAGGGTTTGGTTGCAAAGCTTATGTCTAGGTATTTAATGAAACCAGTTTTTATAACTCCTGCACTTGATTTTCCTCACAATGTCTGATGCTTCTAGTCCAATACGCTAAAATTATTTCTTTGATTTAAAACTACCTTTTATCCCCTTTTTTATCAGCAATTTTTAAGCCTAAATTGATAAACACAGGCAATAAGAAAGATTCTTCCAAATACCAAGAGCATAAAGAACATGTGTTACAACAACTACTTCTTGATGTTCTTCCACTTCAATATAGAATGAAATATTACCTTCTACAAGAACATGGGCAAAGGGAGACTCGTAAGTTTTTCTTTCTTTGTTTGTTTGTTTTTGAGGAAACACTTAAGCTGTTAAACTATTTTATAACCAAAAGCTAATTTCTTGGCTGCTTCTTTAATTATTTAATCTCATTATTTTTAGGAATTATGGCATAATTTTGTTTCATTAATTATGCTGTCTACCAAGTTCTCATGGTCCCTGATCAATGTATGGGATAAACAAAAGCTATAGGCAATTATTTTTTCACTGCTTAAAAAGTTAGAGGAATAACAACATTTTAAAAAAGAGCAACTGAAATACAAAGACAGTTCACTTGTATATTCTTTATGGTTTTGTGGAAGTCCATCATGAAGGATATGCCATCCTACATTTTAGGGAACTAAGAAAAGAGGCTCCAAAGACTAGATCTTAGGATCTCTAAATTCCAGGGTTATATAAGATTGTCCATAATAGTAATTCAACTGAATATTTGAATTTTTCATTTACAACTGTTTCCTTTGAAAAATTTAGTGGTTCATATATAAGAAATCAAAATTTATCTATTGATACATAAACAGAAAACTTATTGGTTACTCATTTTCATCCATCTAGTTATTTAAACTTTAATAGTTTTCTTATATAGATCAATCCAATATTTGAAGACATACTGAACTGAAACTAGTTAGTACTACACATTAAGGACACTAAAGTAACTCTCATCTAGTATTACAGGCAAGATCATTTACTCACGGTATAAGCAGTGGGGTAAATGTTAAATTATAAAGTTATAGTCTTTACTATAATGGAGCTAAAAGTCTATCTCAATTTTTCTCAGTAGGGAAGATACTGCATCCTAGGTAGTGGTTTTCAAACCTTATACACTTGGAGACTGGTGACAATTAGAGAATTGTTTCAGGGACCACTAATGCAGAAATCACCCTAAGCATAAGCTAATTCATATAAAATCATTCGGTCTATAATCTTCATACAACATCAGGGTAGGTAACTCTTTGGCAGACCAGCACTAAATTTCTGGTGGACCGGTCCCTGGATCAGCAGTTTAAAAACACTACCCTAGAGTACATTTTGGAAGTCCATAGAGAACATTTCTACCTTGTAGTAGA
Organism: Saccopteryx leptura; assembly: GCF_036850995.1. Classification (NCBI taxonomy): domain Eukaryota; kingdom Metazoa; phylum Chordata; class Mammalia; order Chiroptera; family Emballonuridae; genus Saccopteryx; species Saccopteryx leptura. The sequence continues at coordinate 55,845,087 of NC_089506.1, forward strand.
ATTACTCTTGATCACTTAATATAGAAAATTTTACTATATGAATACATCAAAAAATAGTTTTATTTCATCTTCCCTTACATTAAAGTAGGAGGCATATTAATTGTTTAAAATAATATAGATAGGTAGGTCATATATTTAAGAATTTCATATCTAGATAGTAACAAGGAATTATAAAATATTTCCTATAAAAAGAGAACTTATGGCCTACAAATGAGAATGACAAATCTAGATATATGAACATATAAAATTACAGTGTGAAACATACTAAATACTAAAACATTACTATGTACAAACTGCCAAAGGACACAAAATATAGAATAACTGAAGAATTTAGAGTCGCATTACAGAAAATGTGATGTTAAAAATGGACTTTGAGACAACATGGATGGATCCTGAGATTACAAGTAAGTCAGGCAGAAAAAGTCAAGAACCATATGACTTTACTCATATGTGGGGTATAAAACTGAAAGCAACAAATGAACAAACAAGACAAACAAAAGTCACAGACACAGGCAACAGTATGGTGGTTGCCAGAGGGAAAGGGGAGTGGATGGTAGTGAAGGGTCAAGGGGTCTAGTATATGGTGATGAGAGAAGATTTGACTTTGGGTGGTGGGCACTCAATGCAATATACAGATTATGTATCATAGAGTTGTACACTTGAAACCCATATAATTGTATTAACCAATGTCACCACAAAAACTTAAAGTTAAAAAGTGGGCTTTGAAAGGTAAGTGGAAATTTCCAGCTACAGGAGTACAAAGGCCAGCCTAGGCTGGGGATAAATAGCAGAGGCACCAAGTTTGAGGAGAAACATGAGGAGTAAACAATGGAGCCAGAGGATGAAGTTCATGTGTTTGGCTGGAGTTAGTGCCTGCATTTCATACTAAGGAGTTTCATGCTTATCAAGTAGGCAGTAGGAAACCGTCAAATCGCATAATGAATTTTCTGGTCATTTCTGATTTCAAAAATATACAATTATGTTCAATCCTTTGCTTAGAAAAATAATTATTAGATTCTTGATATTTATATTTTGCTTACTATATTACTTCAAAGGCTTAGTTATTCTGCTACAGGCTTTTAAAATATCTTAAATGTTCAAAGCAAGACTATGAGTTTAAATGCAAATAAAAAGGAAATCAGAAAAGGAATAATGAGTTTAAATCTACAGTGTTATTTTAAAAATATGCCTTTGAAATTGCTATTCCACAAGAAAATGCAACTTATTTTCTTGAATTAAATACACATTTGTTTAACTTTTCAATTTTACCTTGTTGCATCCTTTGTAGCAAAAGGCATTTCTTTTGAAATATAAACTATATTTTGGAAGTTTCCAAAGAAAATTGTTTATTAAACATTTATTTTAGATAGCCAAAGTATTTTAGTTCTCTTCCACATTAGATAAGAACGTGGGGTGAAGACACAACACAGGATTTCAAATCAGGTTCTTCATAAGGAGATACACTTGTCACATTTTACTTTTGCATCAAACAAAATCAAGCGGGGAACTACATTACAGTATTAGCAAAAGGACCTCTTTCTTTCACAGAATTCTATGTTAGAGCTGCTACTTGGGCATTGCTGCAAACAAAGGAGGCTCAAAAGTGATATATTCTTTGTTTTATCACTGTTTTCTCAAACCAAACCAATGAACTCTCCACCCCTGACCCTTTTACACCAGGCTGACAATCTCACAAACTAATCACTGGAGGGCTCATAAAAGCAAGTTGTAAACTCCAACAGTTGTTCAGACTAAGGGATAACTCAGGACCCCCCAACTGTCTTGCTCTTTTCTGACACTAAACAATTCCTCATTCTGTTCTCATCTACCTTGGCTGGGACACCCTCTGTGATTTAGGTCATCACAACTTTCTACTCCTGACTTTTTGAACTTTCACACAGATTTCAGCTTAGGAAGTCATGAGAGATTCACTTCATAGCTGACATTTCTACAACTGATCCAGAACTACTAAGAAATACTCCTTTCTTTTTTTCTGGGGTGGTAGATGAACTGAGGTTTGTGGGAGATATTACATGTATATAAATATACAATATATAAGTAAGTTTTCCTATAGAATGTGGTTGACCATTAGAAGACAAACCAGAACAGTACAGCAGTTAGATCTGCAATTGAAGATTAGCCAACACTTATTAAGCTGTCAGGTATTTCACCATTTTGTCAAGGTATGTCTATATTGCTGCTATAACCCTAATGACACAGAACCCTAACGGCATATACCTATATGCTACGGGAGGCACAAAGGAAACAAGAGGCTTGGTGAGAATTCAGTGTGATATTTATCTTTCTGAGCAGAATTAGCCTGTTTGATGTTAATTATGTGAATCTTGACTTTATTTCACTATGAAGTTAGGAAATCTAACTCTGAATGCATCTTTAAAAACTAATGTTTTATATCTAGTACTCTACTCACTCGATTGTTTTATAATTACATGCTATATGTTATGGATATGATGATTAAAGGAGGTTAGGTTCCATGAGTCCAATAAAAGAATCCCACAGTATCGTGATACCATGACCCTTCCTGCATACAGCTCATGATCACAACAACCAAGATAGGGCCCAATGTTCCTGAGAAGGCTCTCTGTCTTTGCTACCTCTCCACATGTGTAGACAACATCTGCAAGCAAACACAGGAAGGTGCTGCAGGATTGCTCTGCATCCTCTTTCCCACATCAACTCCCTACCCTCCCCTGCAAAATGTAAGTGCATCATCTATTCTATAAATAACCAGGGATGCTGTGAGCTGTGCTCTGAGATAGCCCACTGTCTATTATATATTCATAATGTACAAACAAGTCTTTGAGGTTATTTTTATTTTTTAAAAGTTCCAATTCCACTCTCAGAATGAATAAGAAAGATCCCTGGATTCATCCCTTATATTTTTCCTATTTCAAACAGGGAAAACCCACATCTCTGTCTCCTTGCCGTTTTATTCGACTTCAGCTGTCAATCGCTGAGAAGTTTTAAAATTAATTGGCCTGGCACAGGAAGCTCTGATGCAAGAGGGGCAAAGGGAGGAAGGAAGACCTGCCAGGAGCCCCAGCCTGGTCTCAGGTCACTTTTTGTGTTGTACAGGCTGTACAACCAGGACAACCATCGGGCCAAGGGTCCTCTGAAGCTGACATCAAGGAAGGCAGAATGAGAACGAGCCATTCCTCCCTGCAGTTGTAAAAAGGTGGCAAGGTTACACTGGAGGATTTATGATGACCCACATTCTCCATTGTATATGTTGGTGGAGGTGGTGGGCAGGCAGAGTAAGACCCAGCTATGCTCATACAGCCACTTCCTAATGCTTACCCATTTCACACCACATAATATTTAAATTTTAAAAATTCTCCTTCTGTATATCGGAAAATATAAGTTGTTTAAGCAGTTCTCAAGGTTAAGAGAATAATCTCTCTCCCATAATTAGCTTTGCTTTGTTATTACATGACTCCACCCAAAGACAGCATCTGGTTTACCTCCCTTAAAGCCATTGTTTTGTTTGCTCTTACGCATTCCACTAATAGCATCAAATTTTAGTGTCAATTATATCCGAGTCAGAAGAATAATCAGGAAAATAATTTATGAATCATTTAGTAGGCCTGATATCATATTGAAAATAAGCTGTTTTTGATACACAGAGGCCAGGATAACATGGATTTCAAAAAGAGAAGAGGCATCTAGCAATTAAAGGAACCACCTAATGGAAGAATTGATTGCTTATCAATGACTATCATAACTTGATTGGACTCTACTGTACTCTTCAAAAATAGGGCAATTAGAGCTAAAATCAAAGACCCAATGTATCATAATGTAATATAGTATATCAGCATATAAGGTTAATTTTGAATAAGAAAAAAATTTCTATTCATGGGAAGTTTAAAATTATAACTAAACTTACCTTCATTGGGATTATCATATCCATACTTAAATGATGAATAAGACAGCAAAACTACAGCAGTACTTTCATAGTATTTTTATTTCACTATCTATTTTTAAATTTACTTTTTTATTCAACATACTTCTAAAACAAAAGAGGAGGAGATTAAAAGAGATAGAATTATTGAGGGAAGGTAATACTAATTCCAGGTTTCCAAATGGCAGCAAAGGCCACATTAGTAATATTTAAGCTAAGCCACATCTAAGCTTCCTCGTGTTCTTTTTATCATCTTTTCCATGATTTCATATTATTAGTATGTATTCACTGATATCTTGGGTCACTTCTACCCCCAGCACAGAGAAAGACTGTTATAGGAGAAAATGCTCTGGACAGATACCTACTGAAGTACAACTATGAATAATCTTCCTACTCATGATTACTCAGCTTCCACAGAGATGGGAATTATGTCTGAACACAGGGAACATTCTTAATCAGGACTCTTAATTCTAGTTTCGCTTCTACCACCAGCTTTGTGATCGCTAGGCTTTCTACTACAATAAAGGTGTTAGCATAGATGTTTTCTGAAACCTTTTCCAGCACTGTAGTACTAAATTTATTTCAGAAGTTCCCATTTCTTCATCCCAACCACACACACACAAAGAGATAATTATGAAACATGATAAAGCTGCTAATTATTGCTAAAATGGCAATCATATTAAAATATAAATATATCAAAATACCATATTGACATCTTAAATTTACAGTGATTGATATATATATATATATATATATATATATATATATATATATATATATATATATATATCTCAAACATATTTCAGCTACAAAAAAAAATTCTAAGTGTTTATTGAAATCAGTAGGGAAAAGCTGGAAAAGTTCTGACTTAGACCCACTAAATCAGGACCTCCTACTATGACCACAATGAATGAGATTCCAAAAGATCCCCATGTGATCCTGATAATTGACCAGGTGATTCTGATCATATCAGCTATAGCATTAGATCTCTAGATTATGAACTCCTTGAGGGCAGCAATTATATACTATACATCCTTAAATCTCTGTAGAGGTCTTAGAGGCCCTCAGAGGGCTTGCGATAGTAGAGGCGCTAAGCAATTTAGCTGCCTGATGATTAAATATCTGCTAAATATAACTTGCATATTTTTTTGGATGTTACTGGGTTATACAGAAAGAGAAAGAAGATAAGCAATAAAAGCTAAACGGTATATTTATTTCATTTCATGTCATTATAAATACACAAAACTGACCTTAGCTTTAACTAAACAGAGATATAAATCAGGAATCAACTATGGAATTAACATAAACTTTCAGTTCACCCTGTTTTCTTTAAGAGCTCATTCTCATAGGCATTAGTTTTAGCATTTATCTTATTAATTTGACCTGCATTGTTAGCTTTACAGAGTTGATCACTAAGGAGGACACACTTCTAAGTAAAATGAGAGCACTGAAGAGAGATTATCTTGTGGGCTCAACACAGAGGTCATTCAGTTTTGTTGTTGTTTTTTTTTCATTATGTCATTTGTTATTCTTTCTTGGTTTGTTTGTTTGTTTGTTTTTCAGTTGCTGGAGGAATTAAAAGTCAAACCTAAACTGATATAAATTTGCCTCTGAATTAGATCCCTGTTTGGAGTTTAGGAACAATGTCAAACATTTCCTAGGAGGAAGCTATTAATTCTGGAAGCAGGGACTCAAAATGAAGAAAAGAGGTTGTATATTATTGTTTTTATTTCATTATGATGTGAACTGTACTCCTTTGCATAAATGGACAGAAGAAAAAAAGCATTGACTTGAGGTTCATTATAAATAAGCATGAGCCTGCCCATTCATTACATTCCCCCCAAAATCCCCTCTGGTGAAAACCAAAATCAGTAGCACAAACATCTGGGTTTGTATGACGCCATGCTGCCTGAATACCATTGTTTAATAGGTTTAATGTCACTTTTGTACTATTGTATACCACAGAGAGAGATGTTGAGTTGCATCCAGCAGGGTGGCTAACATTCTGTAGCTAATTGCGTACAGCTCCATGGCAGTATTAAAGGAAGGACGACCCCACATATGTCTCAGGAGGGAATAGAAAGATATTTTGTTGATAGAAACCCATCTGTCTAGTCACAACAAAATTACATGAGTACAAGCCACAGTTTAGTGCGTCCTTCCAGAATTTCTCATTTTATGCAGTCTATCAGCTACTTCTAAGATACAGGTTATCAGAAATCATTTCTACCATCTTTACAAACAATAATACATCTAATTTCTAGACTTCAACCCAAGTGAAGTCCTTCTAATAAACTCCATAATCATACAGAGAATACTGTTTGCAGGATAAAGGCTGAATTAAAGTTAAATAAAGGGGGAAGGGGAATGGGAGAGAGAAAATAAAAAATCAAATGCTTGCATTTAAACTCTATCCGTGCTTGTTTTGTTCTATCACTAAAATAACAGAATGTAACTAGCATGCATTGGAAAGGATCTAAAATAGTTGTCTATATCCTCATTTTGTGGTTGATTAAGTGAGGTAAACAAGGTAAAATGGCTTGCCTAAAATTGAAAGATTGAATGACAAAATCTCGATCTCCCGATACTCATACCTATGTATAAATGAGCAAGCAGATTCCGCTGGGAACCTGTTGAATGCACTTCTTGTCATTGTCACTGCAATCTTTGAAAATGCTGAAACATTAATAGAGCCTTACAGACCAAGAAGGGATGGTATAAAAGCAAAGGCAAACAAACTAATGGTATAAAATTCATCTCCTTCAAAGGAGCAGAATCTCTACTTTTCTGACTTAGGGCATTTGAAATGCACTACCTTGTTACTACAAATAGTTCTTTACATATTGTATCTTACCTATTTGAGGTCAGTGTCTATGTTCAAATCATGTGTTCTACCTAAAGGCTATCCTATCCCCTGCCATCACTTAGAATAGTGATTTTCAACCTTTTTCATATCATGCCACACATAAACTAATCACTGAAATTCTGTGGCACAACAAAATATATTTTTTGCCAATCTGACAAAAATTAGATATAATTTTGATTTATTCACACCAGATAGCTACTGTTGTGTTAGTTGTCATTTTAAAATTTGACAACTTAAGGAAAAAGAGGTTCATTCTCCAACTTAAGGAAAAAGAGGTTCATTCTCCTGACTAAATAGTCAGGTATGGTATGCTTTAAAAATACTTCTGGCACACCAGTTGAAAAATCACTGACTTAAATATATTAATTTCTTAAAACTTCTCACTGAAAATATTTAAAATATTTTAGTTTTATGGAAACAAAGACATAATCCCCAAAATTAATTTGTTTCAATTAAATATATTTTTTTGATAAGTATGTGTGAAATATATTTTAAAACCTAATTTTGAAAAGTCACATTGAAGTAAAGATTCACTTTCCAACATTTCAACAAGGTCATAAGGCAATCTTCCAATTGATATTTTGACAGATTCCTTACTACTGATGATGTTGACCTCCACCATAATGAAACATTAGCATGTATGTCTGTTCTATAAAATATAATAAGATACTTAACTGTAATAATTTTTTTTTTTGCATTTTTCCGAAGCTGGAAACAGGGAGGCAGTCAGACAGACTCCCGCATGTGCCCGACTGGGATCCACCCAGCATGCCCACCAGGGGGCGATGCTTTGCCCCTCTGGGGCGTCACTCTGTTGCATCCAAAGCCATTCTAGCACCTGAGGCAGAGGCCACAGAGCCATCCTCAGCACCCGGGCCATCTTTGCTCCAATGGAGATAATAATTTCTAATTACTTTGAATTCTAGAAATGATTTTATGGATTATTTTTTTCATTCCTCATTGAATGTTGAGATTAATTATTTTTTAAATATGAATGTTTCTCCAGATGGCGTCAGAGTAATGGCAGCATGGGAAATACTCTTAATTTCACACCTTAAACTTACAACAAATTGAACAACTATAACACAGAGAAGGAACACAGCTGGGCTTGAAGGTGTGCCTGAAAGATCCACATACCGAATAGATTAAACATGGAACAGAGTGAAAATGGGGGCAGAAGGTAAAATGCATTCACAGTCAGCTCTTGGGAAAAGATAAACCTTGTGTGACTGGGATTTTTTCTTTGCTGGACTAAGCTCTCCAGATTTTCTCTGAGGAGTACAGAGAGGAAACCTCAGAGTGACTGGGGTCTCCTTCTTCTGAGAGAAAGGGTGAGATAGAGGGGTAGAGGGAGAGAAAAATTAAAGCAGCCAGAGCACATGGTCACAGCCAGTGTTCTTATGGTCTGTCTGCAGCCCTCACTCAGTAGAGACTGGGAAAACCAAACTGCAGCACCCCAGTCTCCCAGATCCTCCCTCCCTCACTTAGTGGTATGAAGAGTGGCAAACCCCACAGCTAGCTCTCCAGGGCCATTCTCCCCTTAAAGAACAGAGTTGCTCCGCATCTGGTCTCCAGATCTGTTGAGACAGGGAGAAGTGCCAGTGGCCTGAAATCACCATTGTTAGAGCTGAAAAGCTGGAAAGAAGAAAACATAAAGCCTTCACAACACATCCCACCCACCAATGCGACTGAAGACCTGCCTACATCATTGAGACACCAACATCTCAGTGAAGAGCAGCCCACAAACTTCACAGACCTAAAACTTGTTATACAATTACATCTGCTGGAGTAAACCTCTCAAAACTGAAGTTTATTTTCCTTTTATTTCTTTTTTTCCTTTTCCCTTCTTTTTTTTTCTTTTTTGTTTTTCAATTCTATTTTCTTTAATTTTGAAATATTTTATTCTTATTTGTTCTAGGTGTTCTGTTTTTTATTTTCTTTTTGTTTCTGATTTCTTTTTAGGTGATTTTCTTTTTTACTTGTCATAATTTTTAAAGGTTTTATATTCTTATTGTATAGTTTACTTTTAATTTTTCACTTTTTTAGCAGATTTTTTGTTAGGGTTCTTAACAATACCACTCTCAAATGCCATCAAGGAAGAAGAAATAAAATACCATGGCTACATGAGCAGAGACGTAGTTCAGAAAGAAAATGAAAAATCTCCAGAAAAAAATATAAATCATATGAAAACCTTGGTATTAAATACTAAAAAATTCAAATTTGAAGTTCTAAAAAATACTCAGTGAGATCTGAGAAGACACTAATAAGCAACTTAATGAGCTCAGAAAACAAAATGAACACCTCACCTTGGAGATAGAAACATTAAAAACAGAGATGAAGAACTCAATATATAAATTGAAAACTGAGGTAGCACATTAAGCTAATAGAACAAGCCAGATAGAGGAAATAATCAGTGATATGGAAGACAGGATACTAAGCATGCTACAGAAAGAAGAGGAGAGAGACTCACGAATTAAAAAAAAAAAAAAACTGAAAGAGAACTACAATGATTTCCTGACCGCATTAGAAAGAACAATATAAGAAAAATGGGTTTATCAAAAGAAGAAGAGAGGGAGAAGAGAGGGGAGTGTCTATTCAAACAAATAAATGATGAGAATTTCCCAAGCTTATGGAAAGAATAAGAGCGTTGAATTGAACCCTGGCTGGTTGGCTCAGAGGTAGAGCATTGGCCCCGTGTGTGCATGTCCTGGGTTCAATTTCTGGCCAGGGCACATAAGAGAAGAGACCATCTGCTTCTCTTCCATTCCATCTCTCCTTTCTCTCTATCTCTCTCCTTCCTCCTGCAGCCATGGCTCCATTGGAGCAAACTGGCCTGAGCACTGAGGAGAGCACCATGGCCTTGCTTCAGGCACTAAAATGGCTCTGGTTACAATGTAGCAGCAGCCCCAGATGGGCAGAGCATGCCCCATTGTGGGCTTGCTGGGTGGAACCTCGTCCGGCACATGCAGAAGTCTGACACTCTGCCTCCCCAGTTCACACATAAGAAAAACAAACAAACAAAAAAGATCCTCTAATCGAAGAAGCAAACATAATGCTGAGTTACTGCAACCCAAACAGATCTACTCCAAGGCACATTGTAATAAAACTGTAAGAAATCAATGACAAAGAAATAATCCTCAAGGTAGCTAGGGAAAGGAAGAACATAACATATAAAGGAAAGTCCATTAGGTTATCATCAGACTTCTCAGAAGAAACACTACAAGCCAGAGGGAATAGACCCAAACACTGAAAGTACTGAAAGAGAGGAATTACTGGCTAAAATACTACATCCATCAAAGTAATCCTTCAAATATGGAGGATAAATAAAAACTTTTGCAGACATACAGAGGTTAAGGGAATTTATCACCAGAAAACCTCCACTACAAAAAGTATTCAAGGGGGTTATTTGATCAGACACAAAGAACAAAATAAATCAAAACTACAAGTAAAAGCTCCAACAAGATGACAATAAAAGCAATGATAATTGACAACAATAACATAGCCTGACCTGTGGGGGCCCAGTGGATAAAGCATCGACCTGGAATGCTGAGGTCACAAATTCAAAATCCCTACTTGCCTGATAAAGGCACATATGGGAGTTGATACTTCCTGTTCCTCCCCCCTTCCCTCTCAATCATTCTAAAATGAATAAATAAAAAACCTTTAAAAATAAACAAAACATAAAAGGAAAAGGGCTAAAGATTTGCAATAGCAAAGGAGGATGGAGTGCAGAAGGACACATAGGACAAAGGGCTCTTATACATATGAACATTTTTCATATCATAACCAAATGGTAACCACCTATGAAAAAGTTGCTAATGAAACATATAGCTTAAAAAAAAGAAGAAACACGGAAAATAAGTACAGAATACCAAAAACCAAAAACAACTGACAGAAACACAAAGAGAAGAACCAAACATGACATAGAGCTATCAGAAAGGAAAACAGAAAATGGTGAGAGGAAATCCTCAAGTGTCAATAATTACCCTAAATGTAAATGGACTTAACTTACCAATAATGAGCCACAGAGTAGCAGATTGGATCAAAAAAGCAAAACGCAAACATATGCTGCATCCAAGAGACACATTTAAACTGCAAGGACAAAAGCAGATTCAAAGGGAAAGGTTGGAAACTGATTCTCCAAGAAAATAATATGCAAAGAAAAGCAGGTGTAGCCACACTCATATCTGACATTGCTGACTTCAAGACAACAAAGATAACTAGAGACAAAGACAGACATTACATAACAATAAAGGGGACACTGTATCAAGGAAACATAGCCTGGGACCTGACTGGTTGGCTTAGTGGGAAAGCATCGGACAAGCATGTGGAAGTCCTGGGTTCAATTCCCAGCCAGGGCACACAAGAGAAGCGTGCATCTGCTTCTCCATTCTTCCCTCTCTTCTTTCTCTCTATCTCTCTCTTCCCCTCCTGTAGCCAAGGTTCCATTGGAGCAAAGTTGGCCTGGGAGCTGAGGATGGCTCCACAGCCTCAACCTCAGGTGCTAGAACAGCTATAGTTGCAACAGAGCAACAGCCCAGATGGGAAGAACATTGCCCTCTGGTGGGCTTACCAGGTGGATCCCAGTCAGGCACATGCGGGAGTCTGTCTCTCTGCCTCCCCACTTCTTACTTCAGAGAAAAACAAAAAAGAAAATGTAGCCTGACCTGGTGGTGACACAGTGGATAGAACATTGAACCAGGATGTGGAGGACCCACGTTTGAAACCCAGAGATCACTGGCTTGAGTGCAGGCTCATCTGGTTTAAGCAAGGCTCACCAGCTTGAGCCCAAGGTCATTGGGATGAGCAAGAGGTCACTTGCTCTGCTGGAGCTCCTGGTCAAGGCACATATGAGAAAGAAATCAATGAATAACTAAGGTGCAGCAACAAAGAATTGATGCTTCTCATCTCTCTCCCTTCCTGTCTGTCTGTCCCTATCTGTCTTTCTCTCTGTCTCTCTCTGTCTCTGTCACAAAAATAAAAAGACATAACTCTTCTTAATATATACACACCAAACCAGAGAACAGCAAAATATATAAGATATCTACTAACTGGTCTAAAACTCGAAGCAGACATGGCCTGACAAGGCAGTGGTGCAGTGGATAGAGTATCAAACTGAGATGAAGAGAACTGAAGAGAACCCAGGTTAAAAATCCTGAGGTCACTGGCTTGAGCACGAACTCATCTGGTTTGAGCACAGGCTCACCAGCTTGAGCACAGGGTCGCTGGCTTGAGCATGGGATCACAGACATGACCCCATGGTCGTTGGCTTGAGCCAAAGGTCACTGGCTTGAGTAAGGGGTTACTCACTTTGCTGTAGTCCCTCAGTCAAGGCACATATGAAAAAGCAATCAATGTACAACTAATATGCCATAACGAAGAACTGATGATTCTCATCTCTCTCACCTCCTGTCTGTTAGTACCTATCTATGCCTCTATCTGTCTCTCTCTGTCTCTATCACACACACACAAAAAGTTGAAGCTGACAATAACACAATCATACTAGGAGATTTCAACACACCATTAGTGGATTTAGATAGATCATCCAAACAGAAAATCAGTAAAGAAATATCAATCTTAAATGATACTGCTAACCAAATGTACATAATAGACATTTATAGGACATTTCATCCCCAAACATCAGATTATACATTCTTCTCCAGTTTGTGTGGAACATTCTCAAGGATAGACCATATGTTGGGCTATAAAATTAACATCAACAAATTCAGGAAGATTGAAATGATACCAAGTATATTTTCTGATCAAAAGGATTTGAAGTTAGAATTCAACTGTAAAAAGGAAGTAAAAAAACCAAGAAATATGTGAAGATTAAACAACATACTTGTAAAAACTGACTGGGTCAAAGAAGAAATGAAAGCAGAGATATAAAGGTATATACAGACAAATGAAAATGACAACACGACTTATCAAAATTTCTAGGATGCAGTGAAACCAGTAAAAAGATGGAAGTTATAGGCTTGTATCAAGAAACAAGAGAAATTCAAAGTACACAACTTAACATGACATCTTAAGGAACTATAAAAATAAGAACAAAGGCAACCAGAGTCATCAGAAAGAAGGAAATAGTAAAACTTAAAGCAGAACTAAATGACACAGAGAACAATAAATGTATAGAAAAAATTAATAAAACAAAGAGCTAATTCTTTGAAACAATCAATAAAATAGACAAACCACTGCTAGACTTACTAAGGAAAAAAAGAGGAATGACTCATATAAACAAAATCTGAAATGAAAGAGAAATTACCACAAACATCATAGATATATAAATAATCATTGGAGAATATTATGATAGATTATATGCGGCCAAATTCGACAACCTAGAGGAAAAGGATAAATTTCTGAAACTATACAATCTTCCTAGACTGAGCCATGAAGAAGTGTAAAATTAAACAGACCTATGAGTAGGGAGAAATAGAAACAACTATCAAAAACCTCCCAAAATACAAAAAGTCCAGGACCAGATGGCTACACTGGTGAATTCCACCAAACATTCAAAAAAGATCCGGTTTGGCCCTGGCTGGTTGGCTCAGTGGTAGAGCGTCGGCCTGGCGTGCTGAAGTCCCGGGTTCGATTCCTGGCCAGGGCACACAGGAGAGACGCCCATCTGCTTCTCCACCCCTCCCCTTTCCTTCCTCTCTGTCTCTCTCTTCCCCTCCTGCAGCCAAGGCTCCACTGGAGCAAAGATGGCCCGGGCGCTGGGGATGGATCCATGGCCTCTGCCTCAGGCGCTAGACTGGCTCTGGTCGCAACAGAGCAACGCCCTGGATGAGCAGAGCATCACCCCCTGGTGGGCCTGCCGGTGGATCCCGGTCGGGCACATGCGGGAGTCTGTCTGACTGCCTCCCCGTTTCCAGCTTCAGAAAAATACAAAAAAAAACAAACAAACAAACAAAAAAAACCTGATTCCTATCCTTCTCAGTCTTTCAAAAAATTGAAGAAGCAATACTCCCCAACACATTTTATCATAAGAACATAACCCTCATACCAAAACCTGGTAAGGACAACTCACAGACACACATAAAAAACTACTGACCAATATATCTAATAAATATAAATGCAAAAATCGTAAAGAACACAAGCAAATTGAATACAACACATTAAAAAAATATTGCATCACGATCAAGTGCAATTCATTCCAGGAGCACAAGGATGGTTCAACATACAGAAATCGATCAATGTAATATACCATGTCAACAAAACAAAGAACAAAAATCAAATGACCTTATCAAAAGATGCAGAAAAGGCATTTAATAAGATACTACATCCCTTTATGTTTAAAACTCTCAATAAAATCAGAACAGAAGGAAAATACCTCAACAAAATAAAGGTCATATATGACAAACCATCAGCTAATATACTAAAGGGTGAAAAAAACGAAGGCTTTTCCTCTAAAATCAGTAACAAGACAAGGCTGCCCAGTCTCTCCACTCTTATTCAACATACAGAAGTTCTGGAAGTTTTAGCCGGAACAATCAGTCAAGAGAAAGAACTAAAAGGCACCCATATTGAGAAAGAAGTGAAGATATCACTTTTTGCAGATGACATGATCCTTTATATGGAAAACCCCAAAGACTCCACCAAAAAACTATTAGAAACAATAAACCTATACACTGCTTGTGGTAATGCAAATTAGATAAACCATTATGGAAGAAAGTATAGTGGTTCCTCAAATTAAGAATAGAATTACCATATGACCCAGCAATCCCTCTACTGGGTATCTACCCTTAAAATTTAAAAACATTAGTACATAAAGACACATGCACCCCCATACTCATCACAGCATTATTCATAGTGGCCAAGACCTGGAAACAACCAAAGCATCCCTCAATAGAGGATTGGATAAAGAAGATGTGGTTCATATATAAAATGGAATATTACTCAGCCCTAAGAAATGATGACATAGGGCCATTATGACAAGATGGATGGACCCTGAGAACATTATACTGAGTGAAATAAGTAAATCAGAAAAAGCTAAGAACTGTATGGCTTCATACATAGGTGGTATATAAAACTGAGACTCATAGATATAGATAAAAGTGTAGTGATTACCAGGCAGAAAAGGACATAGTAGAGCAGGATGAAGAGGAGATTGCAGAAAGTGTGTAAAGAGGAACAAATATAAGTGATAAAAATTATTTGACCTTAGGTGATAGAAATACAACATATTCAACAGTTCAAATACTATAGAAATGTTTACCGGGAACCTATGTGCTGTTATTGATCAATGTCACCCTGTTAAATTTAATTTTCTAAATAAAATTTTTAAAAAAGAAAACAAATAAAGAGAATATGAATATTTCAATTTTTTATTTCAAATTAGGCCTTTATCATATTTAACTTAAATTTTAACTTTACCTTTATTTCTTTAATGTAATTCTTCATAATGTTTAATGTAGGTGTCTTCTATATTTAGATCAGTAAATCTACTACCAAAGAATAATTTAATGTCTGTATTATTATCTAGCCTTTGATTCAGTGAAAAAGTCACAGGCAATTATGTTGTCATAATTTATTAAATAGTACTAAAGAAAAGAAAATATCGAATTCATGAGCCATTAGGTTTCTCAAGCTATATTTCTAGTAAAATCTTATAGAGACATAAAAGGTTCTGTGCACTTGTACATCTTAAAAACTGCCAAATCATACTATTAGTTTTATTAAATTAGATATAATTCCTACTTTTGGAAGTAAATTAAATTTCCACATCTAGAACTACTTCTAAAGGAATGCCGTGGTGTCCATGGAGGCCTAGGAAAGGGTAAGCACTTCACTATCAACCATCAGTAACAAGGCCATGCCTCCCTACATGGTGCCACTGGAGACCAGTGAGCCAGAACTCCCAATCATCATGTATCATGCAAACACAAATCAAAAAGAAAGTAGGAGTGGGTATTTTAAAATCAGATAAGGTAGACTTTAGAGCAAAGAAAGTTACCAAAGACAGAGAAAGACATTACATAATTATAAAGTGATTACCAGAAACATCTATCAATCTTACATGTGCAAGCATCAAACAATAGAATTGCAAAATATATGAGGCAAAAACAGAACAAAAAGTGAAAATAGATAAACTGACAAATGCAGTCAGAAACTTCAATAACCATCTCTCAACAAATGGTAGAACAACTAGACAAAATCATCAAGGATGCATAAGAAGTAACAGCACTAACAAACAATAGGATCTAATTGACTTTAATAAAACATTTCCCTGTGCTCGCTTTGGCAGCACATATACTAAAACATTTCACTTAACAACAACACAGTACAAAATTTTTTGAAGTATCCACATAACATATACCAAGACAGACCATATTGTAGAGCCACAAAATATAAAAAAAGAAAACCTCAACAGATTTAGAAGAATTCAAAATATTCAGGGTGTATTGTCCAACCCCAACGGAATCAAACTAGAATTCAGTATCAAAACAGTAACTGGAAAAGTATCTAAAAATTAGCCTGGTGACTAAGGCAACCACTTTTAATGATTATTGGGTCAAAGAGGAAGTTTTAAGGAAAATTTTAAAAATATGCTAACCTTAATGAAAATCAAAGTAGAACATACCAAAATTTGTGGCACAAAGCTAAAGTACTGTTGAGCGGAAAATGTATAGCATTAAATGTATACATTGGAAAAAAAGTGAAACCTCAAATCAATAATCTAATCTCACACTTTGAGAACCTAGAAAAATAAGAGCAAATTAAACACAAAGCTGTTGGAAGAATGGCAATAATAAAGAGCAGAAATTAAGGAAATAGAAAACAATACAATAGAAACGGTGAATGAAAGAAAGAGCTGGATCTTTGGAAAGACAAATAAAATGAACAAATCTCTAGCAAGATTAGCAAAGAAAATTTTGTTGGGAGGAGAAACTGTGTTAAAGGAGAAACAATTACCAATATCAAGAATGAAACAAGGGGTACCACTTTCTTCTCTTTGTGATATTTAATCCCTTAACTGTTGCACAATTAATGCAGCTCCTCAAGAAGGGCTGAACTTCTTTCTGATAGTAATTTTAAAAGTAAGTTCCTAGAGTAAGGATTCTGAATATGCAGTTCTCTCTTTGATCCACTACTGCAACCTCAACTAAGCAATGAAATGTTTTTGGTGATGATGAAATTTTAAGGTTGAAAAGTACAAATAATGAATAAGCTCCCCAAGGGTTTAGATGTTTCCTTTGTAATCATAGCACATCCCAAGCATAAAAAACAATGTCCACTGTATCTTAGAGACAGTCAATATTTGTTAAATGAATAATTGAAGGAATTAAAAATTGGACAGGGTACAGACAGTACACATTAAAAAATAGACTGTGAGTTTAGATAAATGTTTGATTTATTTTATTTCATTAAAAAGAAATATTTAAGTCATTTTGGGAGGGGCAGAAAAGCTGCAAATAAAATTTGGCTTAAGAATAAATATGACCTAAATTCTTGCTCAAACTTTTCAATGTTCCTGCTGTATTTCAGACCATTCAACTGCATGGATTATGGATCTCTATCTGCTTGGTCTATTTGAATAATACTCTTTCCCCTAATATTTCCCAAAAATATATTACAAGTCTTAGAGAAAATGAACTGTAAACAAACTAGTCTTAGTGAACAGTAGATTGGAATACAGAATAAAAAGACTGGAGAAATGCAGGTGGCTTATTTTAGAAAGTTAAGTGATTAAGTACAGTGATAATTTCTAAAAAGGAAATTGAGCTTCAATGAAGCATGCATGTCCTTTCCTACATTATCTGCAACAGTGCGTGTAATTTGCACACATTTAATTAACTAATAAAACCCGTATCAGTAAAATCAGGTTTGGAAATGTCATTGTTGATAACATGCTGTTCCATCAGGTTTAGTTGATTATTTTTTGTTTTGTTAACACGAGACTACATATCCAAAGATGCTATCCAGCATGGCTACTTGCTTTCAAGAATTTTTTGTTATTTAAAATATGTTGGGGTTTCCCACCTAGGGTAGAATTTACAGAATTATTTAAATACAATTCCCTAAATAAGGCATGATCTAAGAAAAACTGAGGCATATAAAGGAAGCATTATTACAAGGCGATTCATTCAACCACAGATTATGTTCTACAAACGAATCAGGTTGCTAGTTTGACTAGAGATAACATAGTGTATCTCTTCCTTTGTAACATGGATGGCTTTTATCTCTGTTCCCTGATACAGAACCCTATTAAAAGCTTAGAAAATACTGCTAAGAAACAAATCTTAAAGACACTGCATAAGTATAAACAATATCTTTCGACCTATATTTTACACAACACAGTAAGTTTTTATTATATATTGAATCCTATTTTTCCCTGGAACTGGGAGAATCAGCAGAAGAGTCATTTGTTCTCCACATTGTCACATAGATATACAGTAGTGTTATCTTTGTCCAGAAAGAAATTTTGATTGGAATCTGACAGGTGAAGAGATGGAAGGTAATGCCATACATAGTCAGCTGTTCATAAGCAGAGGTCACCATCCAAATGCCAACTCAGAAGAATAATAATTGTTCTCAAGGTAATAAGTTAGAAACTCCCCTACACTATAGGATCTGTGCTTCATTACAACATATACACATATATAAAATGGACGTATGCATGTATATGGGTCTTTACACTGACAACTACAATGCTTCTCTAGACCTAGGTTTCGTTGTTGAAAATTAAGGATTTTACCTCTTAACAATCTAGCAGACTAATTTAAAAGCAGTCATATTTCAAGCAGGTAGGAAAATAATAATGTTTATTAAAATCCCTCTGTGAACAAGAAAATGTGATTATGTTTATGCAGTTGTTTCTGTTGCTGTTAATTTTTAAAGGCAACATATTTGACTACACATGTTGAAATATTAAGAAAGTAGGCTTGAAAATGAGGGTTTGAAGATTAGATAGAAGTTCTGCAAAGCCGTATCGATAGAACTTGATGCATGACCAGACATGGAAAGAGTGGTCCAGAAAAATTCTGTTTCCAATAATGGAGATTAGAAAACCCCAAGTATTATTTCATGATAAGTGTCAGGAAAGGATGTCAGAGAGGATGAAAGAGAAATCAGAAGTTCATTCTGGCATATGATGGAAAGATTTTTAACCTGAGACTTATGATGTCTTCAAAGGAACCACTGATGAAAAAAACAAAAGTTCGTTCTGAAGGGATCAACTTTCAGGTGACTATACGAGGTCCTCCTAATGGAGATGTGCGACAGGAAGTCAACATAATTGTCGATGGCTTAAGAGAGAGGTCAGGAACTAGAAATAAACATTAGGGTGCTTATCATTGGCCTCTCTGGGTGTGTGTGTGTGTGTGTGTGTGTGTGTGTGTGTGTGTCTTCACTACAAGGACAATTATCTATACATTGTTTTAAATTTCAGAGTTAGTTCATTTATTTTCATCAAGATTCACTTAATTCATGATGTTTATTATCCCATCACTTGCTAATAAAATAGAAAAAGGAAAAAATACTACTAAAAGTCATAGTAGAGCAATGTGCAGCACAAATAATTAACTCTGAACAGCAATTTTATTAAGATATTTCCTTCACGAAAAGTAAAAACATTAAAATTGCCTTAGCGCTTTAAAAATTATTAACTTACCATTCATCAGTATGATTTTCTTACTAGCTACTCTAACTATATCACATAAAATTCTCCATGAACCTTGCTTTCCAGCTCTAATTCTTGCATATAGTGATTAAAACAGAAATTTTTTTCTACATTCAACAAGAGTTCTCTTTGGAGAATTTATTGGTGATATTTACTAAGGCACAAAATCCACTGACATCATTTAGTACTTATGAAAGCTCTGGGTAGAGATTCTATACATTTTGCAACCATTAAAGAAATAGCCATTCATCAGTATAACTTTGATTCCTAACTGTGATAACCTGTTTTTACCTAAAAATGAATACTTGCACTGTGAGGCTCAAGTCATTGGGGTGAGAGATGATGCTTGGAGACTTGCATTTGTACTTGTTATGCAATGTATTTATTTATTTATTTTCATTTTATTGAATTTATTGGGATGACGCTGGTTAACAAAATTATACAGGTTTCAGGTGCACAATTTTACAACACATCACTGTACACCATATTGTGTGTTTGCCACCCCAAGTCAAGTATTCATCCATCACATTTATCCCTCATTACCCTCCTCACTTTTCCCCCTGCCAGGGAAATCATGACTTGCTTGTGTTTCTGAGTTTATTTTTGTAATTTTTTGCTCAATTTTTCCACCCCTCACCCAGGCCCCCTACAATAGCTATCTCTCTGCTCTCTATGCGTCTGTCTCTATTTTGCTTGTTAACTCATTTTGTTCATTAGATTCTACATATGAGTGAAATCATATGGTACATGTCTTTCTCTGACTTATTTCACTTAGCACAATACTGCATAGGTCCATCCATGCTGTCAGAAAGGATATGATTCCCTTCTTTCTCACAGCCATGTAGTATTCCATTGTGTAAATATACCACAGCTTTTTTATCCACTCATCTACTTTATGGACATTTGGGCTGCTTCCAAATCTTGGCTGTTTTAAATGGTGATGCAATAAACATAAACATAGGGATGCATATATTCTTTCAAATTAGTGCAAGACACTTAAAATGTTAATAGCCTCTTGAGTACTTCCTTGAGAAGTATTTATTTACTTCAAAATGTTTCTGAAGATTAGTAAAGTAACTAAGAATATTACAAAGTCCCTTCTATGTAAGAATGCAAAGTTACTTGATAAAGTTACTTCCAAATCCTATTACCTCTTAGTTCAGTCTAAACCCGTATTTATTTGGAACTTAAGTGCCTAACAGTACTTCCGGCTGAACTCCATCATACACTTGTTTTATTTTTAATTAAAGTCACTGTGGTGAAAACAGCTGTAATTGGTTGCTTGCTGGTTTACCGGCTGCAAGCACTTTGCACAATTAATGTGTGAGCATGTAGCAGAAAGCCACGTGTGTGTCTCTATGAAAAGCTATGGGCGCTTTCCCTCAGATTGCTCTCCCGCCACTGCGAGGTAAGGTTCCCTGATTTCCTCAGCCGCTGCCACCATGAGGGGCAGTATTCCTGATCCCTTGCCCTGCACTGCAAAAAACAGATTTTCGTTTCTTTCCAATAAATGGATATGGCCGATACTTTCCAGCTCCTCAGTTTATCTACCGTCTGCCCGTCTTCAATGTGAACCTGCCTGGCCTGAAACACCAGCATTACAGTCACTTGGACAATATTTACTATACTTTTGCACCTTTCCCCTGAAGTTATTCTGTCCTGATATTGCAAGAAATAGTTCCTCCTACCCTCTTGCTCTCCCCTTTATTGTGTTTACAGCCCTTAGTGATTAAAGAGACTCGATCACAGGTAAAGTCTTTCTAGGCATCAATACCGTAAGTAGACAGTACATTGGATTGTTGGAAAAACAGCTGTGTTAGGCTTGCTTGCTGGTGTAGTGGCTGCAAGCACTTTGATTAGTGCATAAGCATGTGACAGAGGCACGTGTGCATAACCTATGTAAGACTATGCGTGCTTGTGATCAGGAGGGATGGCAGATGTTAGATTGTGAATTGACTGCCTGCCACTATGGGGGGCCATTTTTGCTGTTTGTTTGCTGGAAAAGAGGTTCTCCCCTGCCTGTTTGCTCATCCGCCATTGAAAGAATCTATTAAATGGTAATGCCCCAATGTTTTCTGGTTCCACAGCTCCTTTATAGTCTGTCTGAATCCAATGTAGAACTGCTGGTCTTGGCCACTAGCATTACACGGACCCACCGATTAGAAACTTAAAAGTAAAGGGGTTAGTTGAGAAGAACCAAAACATGCTAGATAAATAGGGGTGGCTCCAGAATTTCTGTCTACAAAAAGCTCAGCACAGGTGATCTGATGTGTAGAGGAGCTGGGGCAGCCAGTGAGCTTATACAGCAAGTATATGGGTTTCCTTTTGAATACCTATCAAGAGTGGCCTGAGGAACAGAACTGGAAAATATATTATGGAGTTAATGAACTCCAAAACATACCCCACAGCATCCCAACAACAGAGGTTATTAGTGACCTTATTTCTAACAAAAACAATGCTGTCCCCTTTAACCTCCTAATTCACGACTTATTGATGTTTGAGACATGACGTGATCATCAAGCCACAGAAGAAAGGCTAACTGGAGGATGAACAAAATACTCAGCAGCAATTCTACAAGTGAACAATGTCCGTCTTCTCCCAGAATTCTACCAGTGGTGACTGTCTGCCTTGACTGGTAACAACTCTGAAGGAACGCTGACTCGGTGACTGTGCAAACTTCTTCGCCCTTACCAAGCTTGGGTTTTAATGCCCAAATTTTTCTGTCTGACTGCTAATGCTGTTCCTGTAGGTTTCATCCATCGCAGTCTATTAGTATTTGCACAATCTTACATCTCATAATATGAGGCATTTCTGTAAGCAGCAAAATCAAAAAAATTTTTCAGATATATTGTGGATTTTTTTTAGCAAGATAGACAGGGACAGACAGACAAGAAGGAAAGAGATGAAAAGCATCAATTCTTTGTTGTAGCACCTTAGTTGTTCATTGATTGCTTTCTCATATGTGCCTTGACCCAGGGGCTCCAGCAGAGTGAGTGACCCCTTGATCAACCCAGTGACCTTTTAGGCTCAAGCCAACGACCACGGGATCATATCTATGATCCCACTCTCAAGCCAGTGACCCCGTGCTCAAGCTTGTGCACCCCCACTCAAGCCAGATGAGCCCACACTCAGGCCATTGATCTCAAGGCTCGAAGCTATGTCCTCTGCATCCCAGTTCAACACTCTATCCACTATGCCATGCCTGATCAGGCTATTTTGTGGAATTTTTAAATACCATTTTTTGTTTTCTGAATACATGTAGCATTTGTTCATTGTGGATGGTTTAGAAAATACGAAGAAAAAAGAAAAAACGGTTAAATATTCCCACAACCCAAGGATAACAATTTTTAAGTCTGGTCAACATCTCATTAATATCTATGGCTTAATGCTTATTTCCCTATGCAAGGTTTTTATATCACAGGCTGAGTCCCACACAGCAGGAAAGAAAACTCTTTTGTCTCAGGAGTTTGTGGGGAGGATTTAGAGGCAAAGGTAGGAGAATCACAGTGCCAGAATCTTCCTCACTTGAGCTTAACATCTTGGGAATGAGGTGGAACAGACAGAAGCTATGTACTTTTGAGCATTCCCCATGTTTGGAACACTGGAAGGAAAACTCCTCCTGGCTGCTATGGGCCAGACATGGCAGGAAAGCTCCAGAACTTCAAGTGAGCAAGAAGGAGTACCCAAAGGTTCTCAATTCCGGTGGAAACCAAAGACACTGCAGCCTAGGGATAAGGGATGGACCACCTGAGCTGAACAAATATAAGTGATTGCCAAATATCAGATGGAATCTGTAGGACTAAGCCAGAGGGATCAGTCAGAGAGAAACCCAATTTGCAGCTTTCAGAAGAACATAAACCAAGAATTCAGAGGATACATAAAACCAAGAATTCAGAGAATACAATCAGACCAAATATTCCACAGTGGATGCAGCTCCCACACCTCAGAACCATAACACCAGTCCCACAATAGGAAAAATACAATCAAAGTACCTCCACTATCCTCTCTAGAAAACCCTAAGTCTTCCTGCGTATACAGACCTTGGGAAGGGAAGGAGAGGAGTAACTGTAATAAGGAGTTAAACTGTGAATTTATTAGATAATTACCCAATAGAAAATGTTTGACCTGTGGTGGCGCAGTGGATAAAGTGTCGACCTGGAACGCTGAGTTCACTGGTTCAAAACCCTGAGCTTGCTGGGTCAAGGCACATGCGGGAAGCAACTATGAATTGATGCTTCCCATTTCTCCCCCCCCCCTCTCTCTTTCTCTCTCTAAAAAAATCAATAAAAATATAAAAGTGTTTGGAAATCAAAAGCTACTTTGGAGAAAAATGATACGATGTCAGTTAGTTCACCAACTTAAGTCAGGTTCCATCACACTTCCACCATGTCTACAGAGATCCTGTTTTCCTGGATATCTAATTTCAAGGTGCTCAGTTTTTTATTCATATACATATACTGCACAAGAGTAGTGTCATGTTTCATAAATCCATTATATTAATGTATATGCACTCATGTCCTTGAATTGTACTAACATTTGGGCTATTGTAAACTGACCTCTCATTTCATGTTGCTCTGCATGTCTGGTTTATTATTATTATTATCATCATCATCATCATCATCATCATTACTTTTGTTGAATACTCACAAATCCATTTTCAAGCCCTGGACCCCTTCCTTGAGGACCAGTGCCCCACTGACATCCCTGCCTCCAGTCTCCTTTGCGAGCCATTTTCATTTCCTGCATTGGCAGTTCCATGTTCCAGGCCAGGCTGCAAATCCCTACCACAACCTTATGCTTGACTATTCAGATTCTCTAAGTGGTTTTCACTCTGGGGTTTCAATCACCTTCTGGTCTCCGCTTTCTGCTCAGTAAGAGGCACTGTTTATCCTGCTCTGATGTTTTTAAATTGGAGATAGTAGCTTCTGGAAGGATGCTCCTTTTCAGACTCCTAGTAGGAGCAAGAAATTTTCTGTATAATGGTATTTCTAAATTTCTCCTTTAAAAAATATACTTCTTCTTCCAGTGATGTGAGGTAAGCTGTAAAAAACCTATGTTTAATATAGGAGTAGAGGAGGGAGCACAGCTTGCATTTTGACTATTTCTTTTCCAACAACATGTTTAAAGTTTTAAACATGTTTTTCTTGCCTTATTACCTATCATTTATTCAAGATAGTAAAGCATAGAGATTAAGAAATCAAATATTCAAAATGTTTGGCATCAACTCTGCATTGGACACAACAACATATATACTATACTATGTTTGCTATGCTCTAGACCAGCGATTTTCAACCAAAGTGATGCAACAATTTTTAAAACATGCACTACCTGACTATTTAGTCAGGGGCACTGACCCCTTTTCCTTTAGATTGTCAAATTAAAAAATGACAACAATCAATACAACAATTACTATCCAGTGTGAATGAGTTAAAATTACACCTATATTTTTTTGTCAGCTCGGCAAAAATACATTTTTTGGTGTGCTGCAGAATTTTAGTAATTAGTTTATTAGTACCATGAGGTGAAAAAGGTTGAAAATCACTACTCTCAGCTTATCCTGCCTTCCTCCAAATAAACAATCATTCAGATAACCTCTGCCTCAGACCTATCACGCTATCTTGAAATGTTTTCTAACATTTACAGTCAGCTTTTAAATTTTTATCTCCAATGCCTCAGAATCGTTTTCCATGTTTCAAAAGTACTTCAAACTGTATTTAATGGTATTTAAACTCTGGCCATAATCCCACTTTAATATGTAACCCTTTTGTAGGTTGCACACTCAAGAATTTTCATATCAAATATACATTCATTAAAAATGCCTACATACACATACATACACACACAAATACATACACACACAAATAGATATATACATAACTTTATTTTCTGCCATCTCACAAATTCACAAACTGCATTTTCACAATTACAGTAAAACACTTTGACTGATTAGGCACCTTTCACACAGTTATGCACTGAATACAGGTGCGGGGTAGACATGACTAAGGAAAGCAACACCTATGTTCTTATAAAGTTTTCACACTTTGCTGAAGTCACATGACATAAAATTAATAAATAGCTGAATTTATTTCCCCAAAACCATGGAAACAACTGTAGAAGAAACCATTTTCCAAAAGGTTCTCTCTTTTGAGAAATAATAAAACAGATCAATTACTTACTATTTGGACCTCAAGAAATGTGCTGGATGATGACTGCATGCTCTTACATGAAAAATTGGTGGTCAAATCATTATGAATTGCTTCAAAGTGGGTTTTTCAATGCAGCCTTTGGAGTCAAGCTGACTCTACTGAATAGCTGTGGAGTCCTCTTAACTTTTCAATGCCTTACTTTCTTCAGGCATAGAATAGGGATGATAATATTGACTGCCTCATAGCACTGGAATGACTACAGCAGAAAATGCAAGGAAGCATTTACAATAGCCTCTGCCAGACTGTAAACATTCAATAAATGTGTGCTGTTATCAGGAGGACTACCATCATGGATGTCTTTCTAAGAATGAGAATGTTTCCTGGTACTCTGTATCCCCGAAGCAAGCCACTCACAGGTCATTTCCAACCAGTCACCTCCGAGTTCTTCTAAGATATACTTAAGTGGGGATTACATGAAATGTCAGAAAACAGTAACATGTAGAAGTTTAAAGTTTAGGGCCCTGGCCAGTTAGCTCAGTGGTAGAGCATCAGCCCAGTGTATAGAAGTCCTGGGTTCGATTTCCAGTCAGGGCACACAGGAAAAGTGACCATCTGCTTCTCCATCTCTCCCCCTTTTCTTTTTCTCTTTTCTCTCTCTCTCGCCCTCCCATAGCCATGGTTTTATTTGAGTAGTTGGCCCCTGGGGCTGAGGATGGCTCCATGGCCTGCCTTAGGCACATTACTCGGTTGCTGAGTAATGGAGCAGTGACCCTAAATTGTCCTATAGAGAACTTGCCAGCTAGATGCCAGCTGGGCACATGCAGGAGTCTGTCTCTTAGCCTCCTCACCTCTAAGTACAATAAAAGAAAAAAGGAAAAAAATCTAGTGTGACATAAAGACTGGTGATAGTCAATTATATAGAATTCCGTACAATTTTTTTTTATTAAGTAAGAGGCAGGGAGGCAGAGAGACAGACTCCTGCATGCACCCAAACTGGAATCCACCTCACAAGGCCCTCTGCCCATGTGATCCTCTGCCCATCTGGGACCAATGCTCCATGTGCCCAGACCAGGAATCAAACCTGGGACTTCCACATACCTGGTTAATGCTCTACGACTGAGCCAACCAGCCAGGGCCTCAGAATTTCTTACATTTTTAAGATAAAATACATTTTTCCCAGAGAGTATTGTGGTCTCAAAAACATTCTCTGTCACTGGAGGATAGAGTCAAGTATTGAATGATTAGATATTGCTAGGAATCTATGAATGACTTTTATATCTCCTTTCTATTCACAGATAATTCAGTAGTGGGTAATGAGAAATTAATTTCACTGTAGTTTCAAAAAAACTGAATAGAAGAAAATAGTAAAACCAAAAAGCACACTGAAGCAATTAAAACACTGAATAATTGCCTGACCAGACAGTGGTGCAATGAATAGAGTAGCGGACTGGGATGCAGAGGATCCAGGTTCAAAACCATGAGGTCACCGGCTTGAACATGGGCTCATGGACATGACCCCATGGTCACTGGCTTGAGCCCAAAATCACTGGCTTGAAGCTCAAGGTTGCTGGCTTGAGTCCAAGGTTGCTAGCTTGAGAATGGGATTATAGTCATGAACCTTTGGTCACTGGCTTGAGCCCAAAGTCACTGCTTTGAAGTCCAAGATTGCTGGCTTAAGTTCAAGGTTGCTGGCTTGAGCAAAAGGTCACTTGCTCTGCTGTTGCCCTCGGTCAAGGCACATATGAGAAAGCAATCAATGAACAAATAAGGGGCCTCAACGAAGAATTGTTGTTTCTCATCTCTCTCCCTTCCTGTCTATCTGTCCCCTATCTGTCCCTCTCTCTCTCTGCCTGCCTCTTTTGCTTAAAAAAAAAGAGAAAGAAAGAAAGAAAGAAAGAAAGAAAGAAAGAAAGAAAGAAAGAAAGAAAGAAAGAAAGAAAGAAAGAAAGAAAGGAAAGAAAGAAAATTGAACAGTTTTACTTACTGATGCTGTTTCTTTTGGATATAGCTTTTTAAAAGCTACACAGACACAACCTGCAGCATATACAAATCACCCAAGAGCCACTAGAAACTCCCACTCGCTCAGCTTGCAGAAATTCGGTACACAGTGAAGACGATTCACTCCATTTGAGGGAAATAGAATGACCTGTCCTGATTTCATAGCTACCAGATTATCCATCGAATGGAGGAAACAGGATTATGTGCTACAAATGCAAATAGCAGAAGGAAATTTACTTTCTTATTTCTTTCTGTTTCCTAAAAACTTAGATTTAAAGCTGCCATCAAGAAATCTGCTCAGAAGATTTATCAAATTCTCCTAATGCTGCTTCTTCCCATAACCTGGTGACCCTGGCTCCCATGCACAAACTCAGTTCTATATAATAATCAGATACACATTTCATCCTTGCACCTGTACCCATCTCCCAACAAGTCAATTCCAATGTACTGGTCTCAACACGATTACATTATTGACATTTCTCAGCTGAAAGGCTCCTGCAAATACCATCCAATTTTCTAGCTCTTTTTGAAAAGATCAAAAGATACACCTTGCATAGTAGACAAGAATTTACACTGATGGCTGCCTTTTGTCTTGAATACCAATGCTGCTGCAGTGTTTGCTTGGAGCTAAAGGTAAGGCTCGATGATACCTAACTTCATTCAGTTAACTACAGCAACTTTTCCTGGATATAAGGTCTGTTTGTGCTCGGGAATGCTTTTTTCAGCTTGAACAACCTTGAGGCAGTGATCTTCAAGGCCTCCTAATTAGGGAGGTTGACAACCAAATTAGAAACCTTGCCCTTGGAAATCAAATGCATGCCATGCCTGAAAGGAAAACGCCATCTTCACTGGATCATGGCTTACATTCATGGAAGAGTATGCTCTTGTAGGCACGAAAACCGAAGATGTTTTCAACGGAGTTCTTGCTACAAACCTTGTTCAAGGAAATTATCTTGATCTCTTGCTCTACTGGAGACAATAAAAAAGTGTGTTGCAATTCAGTATATTGCTTAAAGTCCGAGGTTTTCTTTCAAAGAGCTGGAAGAACAATTGTATAAATTCACCTAAAATGATGGTCATGTGATTTCATCCAGCTTCAACAAATTATTATTTTGCAACAAATAAGGACCAATTTTTTTTTTCTGTATCTTTGATACTTCTGCCAAGCCCAGGCTTATAGCAACTGGCTATAGGGCATTTTTACCTGTGTGTGCTTCAGGTGCAAGTGCAGAGTTAAATTCATTCTCAGCCCCTTCAAACTAACTCTTGCACATGGCATCTTTATTTTAAGTAAGACCATTCTTTGTCCCCTGTATTCAATGCCACTACCCTAGAATTCTTTCTTTGGTTGATCCCTAATCCAACCAGTCCTATTTCTCACATCCCAACATTTTTCTTCCCCGATATTTCTCACATCCAGCCCCAATTTTCTTTCTCTTTCCCTCCCACTGATAACTTCCAGCACCACCTACCCCAGGACCTTGGCCCCTCCAGACCAGCCAGCTACAAGTTACCTCCCTGTTTCCCTGCTCTCACATCAGACTACATTCTCTACATTTTTGCACATTTATCTTCTTAGAGCATAGTTTCAGTTATAGCATTTCTCTGTTCAAATGCTCTCAAAACAGCCTCTGGAGTTCAGAAACAATATACCTTGAACTGACTTTCAGAGACACACTTGTCTGTCTAACCACATCCAAACCACCTCTATTGGTGATCTCTTCCTGTCAATTCATTTGCTCATCTGACCAGACTAGCAAAATATGAACCTTCCCTATTCTCTTCTTTACCTCCAAAACCTATTATACCTTTAAGGCCAAATTCAAAGGTTGCCACTTCAAAAAAAAAAAAAATCCTTCCCGATTCGCCCAAATTAATATAACTGCATTCCCATGAAGCTATACTTTGTTTTTTGGCACACTCCTATTTCGCCTTGTGTCAGATATGTGCTGGTCCTATTATCTCAGCATGGTCACACACACTACTCCCTCCTAAACAATGTCACACACATCTGCTGAAAACTGCTTTTTATCCTCTGAAAACATGTTTATCTTGAGAACAAGTGCTTATGCCAACTCAAACTATGAAGACAAAAAAAGGGGGGAAGAAGAATATTAATATGTATCAAGATACAAATAATGGTTGATTATTTTTGGAAGGCAATGAATTGCCTCTATTGCATGTAATCAACCTAAGGACAAATGTTATAATAAATGACTCTATCAGCTTCTGTGGCATCCACAACTTTGCCATCAAAGAGCTGCTTAAGAACTTTATTTTAACTTGTTGAATTAAATATAACTGATTTCACTAATGTTTTTATTGATAAAAACAGGAAAAGGTAAGCAGATCCTGGGGTTTCCCTTTCCAGAAAGTTCCCGCCTGCTCCTTAAAGCGCTCCTCTCGGGTCCATTGCTGGACAGAGAAATGCCAGTGTAGACCTTTTAAACATTTAATATCTTTAAACTCTTTATTCTAAACCAGCCTTTGATATTTAATATAAAGCACATGTTGAGATTTATTTTTTCTATTTTAAATCCCACCAACAGGGACACTTCAGATTGTGACCTGCCTTTTAAATTGTATTGACCTTATAGCGGTTAACAAAATCTGAGAGCCCCTGTTCCCTTTGGAGAAGTCAGTCACATTTCGGTACATCATCCTATATTCCAAGCCACTCAATCTCCACAACCACTGGAACCTTAAACATAAAGCTCAAGAATGTAAAACAATCGTCAAAGCAAACATGTCTCAAATAAAGGCCTAGGGTTTGACTTACGAGTCTTGCTTTTCAGTTTCTGTATGATTCTTAGAAAGATGGATAACAATATAGTAAGTCTAATTTCCCAAATCAGTTCTTTGGAAAACATAAAGAATTCTATTTGGTTCTCCTCAGATTATCCACTAAGAAACACACCTTTGTGACCAAAAGATATTATTTGATAAAACACCCCTTTTTTTTAAAGATGTATATGAATATTGTTAGAAACAAATGAGAAGAAATTGCAAGAAAAGAGAGGATTGTTGAGTATTTAAATCCAAACAACCAAGAGGGAACACTAAAGGATTAAAAACAGCAGGGGACATTAAACATAAGAGCAAAGATTTCCACCCAGGTCACCCTATAGCACTTAGGTCACTTAGGTGAGTAAAAGCATATGCCAAAAAAAGGCCCAGAGCCTGACACACTGCATAATCACATAAATCTAGGAGTCCTAAAAATGCCAAATAATATACTAGAGTAAAGCAAGCCATTGTTCTTCATTTACCCAGAAACTTATCTGTGAACACCTTTTGAATGACAGGCATGTTCTGACACTGTTTGAGGAGCTCAATGTAAAGGGGAAAAATACAAGTAAACCAATTATCTCATGAGAGGTCTGCAAGTTCTTTGATGGTGTCTACACTTGGTGCTGGGAACACGAGGGTATCACACATTTCTAATGATTATCTTATAGCCTCACTTGGGCCCCATTGTTAGTAGTCCTTTTTGGACATTCCTCTTCTTCCTGAGGCCCAGTTTGGGAGCATTTCAGACCTCAGTTCTTAGAACTCGCTTTACTCTTGTTACTGATTCTTTCAGTGATTTGATCTGGTCCTATGGTTTTATGTACCATCTTATGCTAATGGATCCTAAACTTATAATTC
Source organism: Saccopteryx leptura (assembly GCF_036850995.1). Classification (NCBI taxonomy): domain Eukaryota; kingdom Metazoa; phylum Chordata; class Mammalia; order Chiroptera; family Emballonuridae; genus Saccopteryx; species Saccopteryx leptura. The sequence continues at coordinate 55,876,286 of NC_089506.1, forward strand.
TAGTCTTAATCTCTGCTCTCCAGATAATGTATATCCAACCCTTGTATTTCTAAAGGCATCTTAAACACGACTCTTAATTTCTAACACCTTCAGGAAATCTCTGCTATGCTCAGTTTTCTCTCTGCAATAAAAGGCACCTCGATCCATCCTTCCCTTATCTCACACTCATATACATCAGCAAATGATAATTTAAAATATATATCCAGTATCTCACCACTAGTTAACACCTTTGCCTAAACTACCTTATCACAAGCCACCCTTACTTCTTGCTAAATCAGTTAATCTCAAACTTGAAAGTTTAAATTACGGGGGAGATCTGTGGCAAGAAGTCTGGGGTCTGGCTTGAGAGTCTGAGTTTCTATGACAGTCTCAGGTCACCACAGCTGGTACAGACGCCAAACTCAGTGAAAGTAGAAAGGAGCTAGAGACTACTGCAAGATACTTTTAATTCTCTGCTTTATTTCACTCTGCCCCCCATACATGCATAGTCCACCCACCACACACAATAAGAGCAATCACATTTCCTATGTAAGCCTGATAAGACTGTCCCCTACTCAAAACTCTGAAGTCTTTCTACATCACTTAGAATAAAAAGTAAAGGTCAATTAGGCCTTCAGGCTCTGCAAAATCTGGAAGCTACTTATCTCTATGAATTCACCTCCTTCCCCTCTTCCTCCAACCCATACAGACTTTGAAGGTCTCTTGAAGACTTTCAAAACTAACAAGAACAATCCTACCTCAGGCCATTTGAATATGATGTTTCCTATACCTGGACTGTTCTTTTCCCAGATAGCCACATGAACTATTCAGTTACTTACTTTATGTCTTTGGTCAATAATCCCTCACTACCCTGACTATCCTATATAAAGCTGGGCATAAAGCACATATGCGCACATGCACATATGCTGTCCAGATCTTATATTACTATCATAGTCTCCTTAACACTCATCACTACTGGCCAGCCTCTTAAGTATTTATTTGCTTATCTTGTGTATTCTCATATCTGAGCTATCCAGTGAAGGCAGGGACTTTATGTTATTCAGTATATTAGGTACTCTGTAAATATTTATTGAATAAAAGAATGTATTTTTAATATAATGTAAACTGATTAATTTTATACTATACTATATCATTTTTGTCAAGTTCCCTTGTATATTTAACACTTTAATTATATAATGAAAAAGTAGTATACTCCAAAATATGACTATGAATGAATTTCAGTCTGGCACTTTTAGCAAACCCCGTAACAAACACTTTTACTCCTAAAGAAATCATTTTTATTTCACTTTGCTTCTATTGGGCTGGAGTCGAGGAATGGAACTCCACTGAGAATAACTGATTGCTGTGGTATGTATCTGACCAGAGAAAAGCTAGTTTATAGAACAAGCCTTGCTATCAGTCTAAGATCAGTCAAATACAAACTCTGGTTTCCTCAACTATGAAATAGGTACAACAGCATTATTTCTTAACACTGTTTTCAGGAATAAATTAGATAATGCATCAAGAACTTGGCTCAGTACTACCCTAGAGTAAATATGCAATAGCAAACAAATGTGTGTAGATAACTTGTGCCAACTGTGAAACTTTCTCATGGAGGCTTCAAGTTCAACAAATTCTATTCAGATCAAAAATATTTGCAGGCCTGACCTGTGGTGGCACAGTGGCTAAAGCATCAACCTGGAATGCTAAGGTCATCGGTTCGAAATCACGGCCTTGCCTGGTCAAGGCACATAAGGGAGTGGATGCTTCCTGCTCCTCCCCCCTTCTCTCTCTCTCTGTCTTTATCTTCCCTCTCTAAAAAATAAATAAACAAAAAAAATTTTGCAAAATATAACTTGTCAGAATTCACTAAGCTAAATAATATTTCAATTGTTTGAAATGTTAGGTACTTTAAGAAATTATAAATTATCCAAATCTAAATAATCTTAAATATTCCCTAATGGTATACTATTAATATTAATTCATTTTTAAATGCATAGTGCTCAAATTTAAAAACAATAAAATTTTTGTAATCAAATTTTGTTGGAATACTGCCACACCCATTGATTTTTAAAATAATCTGAGGAGAAATTCATAGAACATCAAATTAACTATTTTAAAATGAACAGTTCTGTAGCATTTAGTACATGTACAATGTTATGCAATCACCACCTCTATCTAGTGTCAAAATATTTTCATCATCTCAGAAAGAAATCACATACCCACTAAGGAGTTACTGACCATTTTCCACTCTCTCTCATCCTTGGTCACCACCATTCTGCTTTCTGTACTTATGAATTTAATTATTCTAGAAATTTTATATGAATACAGTCATATAATATGTGACATTTACATCTGGCTTCTTTCATTTAGCACAATCTTTTCAAGGTACATCTAAATTTTAGTATCTTTCAGTACTTCATTCCTTCTTACAGTAAAATAATATTCCATTGAATGGATATACCACAATTGGTTAACCCCATACATCCACTGATGAACATTTGGGTTGTTTCCACAATTAGCTATTGTGAATTGTACTTTATGAACATGTATGCACATGACATTTACATGTTTGAGCACCTGTTTGCCACTCTTTTAGATATCTATCAAAGAGAGAAATTTCTGGGTCACATAGTAATACTATGTTTAACTTTCTGAGAAACAGTTAAAAGTAAGTTTTTGTGGTACAAGTATCTAACACTATCAATCATAGTTGACAGAGAGATATTTGTTTTTAAAAAGGTAAATAAACTATTGCAGAGTACTGAAGAAAATAATCGCATATAAGTCTACCTATTCTTAATCTCTACATGAATGTATTTATACAATTAATATTCTTAAAAAGAAACTTGGCAAATGTAAATCCAGAGCATAATAATAATTCTATGAGGCACACTTGACAGTTCTGAGTTGAACAGAGTTAATATTGTGTCCTGGTGTTTCTAGAGGTTGGAAACCTACAAACCAGCATGGACAATCCTTGCAACACTTTGAATGTCAGTTTCTTTATCTGCAAAAGTCCAATGAATTTATAATTCCACAGCCTTACTTTAGAATGGAGGTTTGTTCAGTAAGATGGCTGTATATTATGTGGAAAATTAACTACTATCACTAAACATACACACATACTGTTTGAGAAAAAAAGAAAATGTAGATAACAACTATTTTTGACTACTAAAACATGTCTAAGAAAGCCACATTAAATAATACTTTTTTATACTAATCTATTTTTCAGGGTAGCAAAATATGTTGCAAAAATATTGTCCTACAAACACTATCCTATTGTATTATATAATGCATTATGATTCATCTTATATTTTTATTTTATATCAAAATGCCTGAGATAGTAATCATTGGGACTATGATAATATTAGTCAGTTATAAACACAATAAAAGTGCTATTCTGCCTGTTGGGAATGACACTTGTTGTTTTTCAGATTAGCTTAACATAGTTGCAGTTGAATTTTTAAAGATATAATAACATTGTTTTATTACAGGAAATGTCTTTTTACTTTGTATATGCAATTGCGCCTCTACCAAATATTCCATTAAGACATATGTTTATCACTGATATGTTTTACTTTATCACAAATAAGTTCTCAATCCAAATTTCCAGTACTCAGCTACAATGCAGAATTCATTTACCGCTGAGCCTCTGTAAATATGTATCTTTATTAGTCTACAGGTGTGATTTCGTGTCTTCATCGGAAAGACAATATAAAAAATACAGTAAATACAACTCACAAATCAGTGGGGTTCCTCTCACCTAATACAGCAATTTTCAACATTTTTATCTCATGGCACACATAAACTACTTATAAAATTTCTGCTGCATAAACAAAAAATATATTTTTTGCTGATCTGACAAAGAAATAGATATAATTTTGATTCATTCACACTAGATGGCTGTCATATTTTTATTGGATAATCTAAAGAAAAAGAGGTAAGTACCCTTACCTAAATAGTCAGGTTTTACATGTTTTAAAACTTATTGTAGCACATTGACTGAAAATCATTGACCTAATGGATTCATTTAAAGTCCATACAATGGGCATGGCTATGGCCATGAAACTAGGTCCACATCTTCTTAATATGTTTTAGCCTTTCTCATGAGGTATACACCCAAACAATGTAAATATATTTCACTCTACTTGAGGTTCTCTGGGATTTAATAGAAAATATTATAAAGTGCAGATGTGATTAATATAGATTACAGTAACAAATGAACTGGTAAAATTTCAAAGGTCATAAAATATTTAAATCCTAAGATTCAGAACCATGTTGATATATTAAAAATAGTGTAGATCAGTCCTTTGCAATTATGTAGCCAAGAAAATCACTGTGAGCATTTAAAAGGGTGCCTTAGAAACTTTAACCAAAAACATTTAATTGTGCTATAGTTATTAAAACATTTGAGGGCTTATTTTCTATTAAACAGAAAATGAATCAATTATGTTATACATTTATGTTCTAGTTCCCTGAATTTAGCTCATTTCTTCAACTATAAAATGACCATTAAAATAAACTCCCTCTCGTAAGATTGTCGTTAACATTAAGAGAAAGAAAAAGAAAAACCACTATAGCATGTAAAATTATAATAAAATACTAGTTAGCACTTTTTCAATCAGTTAGCATTTAACCCAATAATTGACATAAATTATATACTTACCTAATGGCTATCGAATTTTATTCATTAACTAACATTTATTTTGTATGAGCTTGAGTTCCGAAGTCACTTTTGATTTTTGGCACAAAAATGGTTGCAATATTTTAATATAAAGGAGGAAAAATTAAAACTGCTATCTGATTCAAGGGACATGAATACTAACATAAGGAGAAAAGAGAAAAGCCACTCAATTTAATTTTTTTTTTCTGTAAAAAGTGAAGAAGCATTTTTCAGTACTAATGTAAATGTTCTTAGAAGATTGGTACATAGAAAAGTATTTAACTGAAACATTCTAAACGTGTTCCCTTGGAAGTTTTAAACTTGGGCATATTTCCAGATCAAATGCATCCGTATAAATAGTCTACTTGGCAAATGAGTCATAGACAGAATTTATTTTAAAATAATCATCTTAAATGGTTTTCTAAGGCATTATACATTTTTATATTCAACATTTAGTGTAGTCTGCAGAGAAATAACTGATTTATTTAATGAATAAGGCTCTTTAAAGTTTTACATAAAGCAAAGTCAATTTTTCTGAAACTAATTAGTATTTTAAACAGGGCAGATCCTTAAAAATCTCCTTCATATCATATTTTTCAGTGGCACAATTTAATAACTTATAGAGGAAAAAACGTTAATATGTTCTGGGGAGCCGCCCTGGTTGACTGGATCAGCAGTAGAGCTATGGCCCGGCATGTGGATACCAGATTCAATTCCTGGTCAGAGCACACAGGAAAAGCACCCACCTGCTTCTCCACCCCTCCTTTCATCTTTCTCTTGTTTTTCCCTCCTGCAGCCATGGCTCGACGGTTAGATGGTTTGAACAAAGTTGGCCCTGGCACAGAGAATGGCTCCGTGGCCTCACCTCAGGCACTAAAATAGCTCTGTTGCCTAACATGGAGCAGCGGCCAGACAGACAGAGCATTGCCTGGTGGGAGTCTTACCAGGTGGACCCCCGTTGGGGCGCATGCGGGAGTCTATCTCTGCCTCTCCAGTCTCTCATTTAATAAAAGAAATGTTCTGGGGAGTCTGGAAAGATCAAGACATTCCCTAAATTTTAGCAAAAAATTCAAATAACTAAAATCAGCTTCTAAATTGATAACAATTATCAATGCACTTTTACTAAGACTTTACTTGTTTCCCTTTTGAACTAATAAAGACTTAAATTATGTTGATGCAAGGAATATAACAGAGCAAACGAAATGTCACATCTCATCACATTACTCCACCAAGGGCTCAGTCACTGCAAAATTGAAGCTAATGCTTTGATGGTGACTGACTGGAAGCATATTCAAACTGAATGTCATTTCAGACACAAAAAACAGTGACATTGGTGACCTACATATCCTCTACGGAGGAAAAAAAAATCCCTTGTGTTTGTGACTCTACTCATTTATACTAAGCCTAGGGGAGAAAATAAAAGACCAAACTAAGAAGAAATGTGACTCTAGCTTCTATTCATTAAATTTCTATGGGCTTCCTTTGCTGCTAGAAATAAAAAAAAAAAGTTAGTATGACAGAATTTTTTATCCAACCAAGATCTGGTTTAATTTTTTTATTTTGTAGTCTATCAAAAATATCACTAAAAGACAAAATATTTCCCAAAATGCTTTGATCAGAAATAGAAGAAGCAATTTTTGTTTCTGAAATTGCTTCTGGATGCCACAGGGCAAAATGCACCCAATCATATGAACATTACTACGGTAATTTGCAATGCCTGACACTTTAATCAGAGGTAGGGTCACAGTTAACCCCATACTTTACATCAGTGAGCAAAGTCTTGCCCAAGAAATAAATAATGCAAGTAAGATGCCAAGAGGATTAGAAAGGCTAAAAAATGAGGTATGGAAAATGAAGCAGCCCCTGGCTAGTGGCTCAGTGGATAGAGCGTCAATCTGGCATATGGATGTCCCAGATTCAATTCCTTGTCAGGGCACACAGAAGAAACAACCATCTGCTTCTCCCAGCCTCTCTCATTCTTTCTCTCCCTATTCCCGTTTCACAGCCAGTGTCTCAATTGGTTTGAGCATCAACCCTGGGCACTGAGGATAGCTTGATTGGTCTGAGTACATCAGCCTCAGGGGCTAAAAAGCGCTTGGTACTCGAGCATCAGCCCTAGACAGGGATTACCAGATGGACCCCAATTGGGGTGCATGTGGGAGTCTGTTTCACTATGGCCTCTCCTCTCACCTTAAGAAAAGAAAAAGAAAAAGAAAAAGAAAAACAATGAAGCATGCAACTACTGCCTAATTATAAATGGTTTCTGTCTGTTACAAAAAATCACCATTTACTTGGGAAAACATTCAAGAAGTGTTTGTTTGTTTTTTCATTCTCAAAGTTAACTTCCTTTCATTTACAATGGTCTGCCTCTACTAATGTTGAGAGTTTATATTTACTTGCAACTAAAAAACAAACTACTGACTTCTCATATTAGCCAATCAGTACCTACAAATTGAAAAATAAACCGCTGGACCTCCTGGTTCACTTTCTTGGGTCCATAATCCAGTTTCCTTCTTTGTGTCATACACAAATTATGGTGTACTAAGAAGCATTATGGAAAAAACAAAGTTCCACAGTCAAAGAAGTTGAGCAAAGCCTGGATTGATTAGTCAAAGGATTTTACAACTGCAGGGCACCTCAGAACATTTACCTGGTGAGGGCTGTGTGCATCCAGCAGAGAAGAAGCTCAGCTCTCCCCACACTGGTTTATTGATGGGACCTTGCTTTTTGTATGATATGTCTCTGTATGGCTCATGTTTCATAAAAGCTCTGAAAAGGCTGCCCTAATGTACTCCCAGCAAAGTCTCTGGTAAGACTCAGCCCCTTGGAGCATTCGCCTCTTTCATGTATCATCTCTCTGTGGGTGAGCCTGAAGTGCAACAGGGGGATTGAGTTAGGATCACAAAACTAACAAATAAAGATCAAAGGTTCCAGGCAGCAGGATACAATTCAAGTGCATCATTAAAAAAGAAAAAGAAGTAGAAGAAGAAAGAAAATTTATAGTACCTAGCCACGCTTTTTTAGGTTGGCTATTGATTATGGGGAGCACCAGACTCTACCCCCAGTATTCAGTAAGCATTGTCCCCCTCATTCCACACATGACAAAAACAACTGAGAACATTTTTGAGTCATTGAAATCCTGAAGACAATGCTAAAATCCATTCTCTCACCACATTTTATGGTGGCAATGTGTATTCACATGACAAAGTATTCGCTAATGCAATTGCAGTGTCTTCAAATATCAGGAAGACAACTAAACTTAAAAAATATGTAACCACAGAACTTGAAGATGGTCAAGCATAATAAAATTATTTCTTCTTGACCCAGCTGTGTCAGCATAAATAAGTCCAAACATAGGACAGCTATTTTGTATAATAAAATATAAGACCATTTTCTAAATTAATTAGATTTTAAAGAATTTACTTTGTTCACACATAGGTTCATAAAAACTGGATCTGAACTCTTCTTTTATTCATTTGATGCCTTTATAAATCCTCTCCTGTACGTGTTCAAAAAGAATATCACCAAGAGAATAATATTTGCTATCAATGTCATTTTGTCTCTTTTTAGATACTGCATGACCAGTGAAAAAATTAGGATAGTAAATTAACTTTATCCTTAATCTATGTCTAGCTAACCAAATGAATAAATTGATGGTATTAACAATACTAATAATGTAGCAAAATTATAGGAATAGATTGATGGTGCTGAGTGGCTATGGAAAAATCAATAATCAATAATGGACTTATTCTATCTCTATGAAGCAGGCTACAGATTTCTAGCAAAAGCATTAGAATAGCCCCAGTATTATGGATTTTTTTCTTAGTTTAGCACTGGTTTTCATTATGACTATGAGTGAGATATTAAGTATATATATTATATATATATATAAATATATATATGTTTTAATATCTGAAATAAAGATCATTACTTCCTAGTATACCAAATGAGTGTTATAAAATGTATTCATAAAATGTGTCCTGGAAAATACTAAAATGAACATTGAAAAACATGAGTCTTTCCAAACCTGTGTTTTCTATATCACTAAATATACCTACATAACGCTGTATACTATACAATAACAAACTTTAACAGAGCAATGCCTAAACTTTTCACAAGTTAAGCTCACACTATGAGGCAAAAACAAATGTAGAATTCTTACGGTAGATTCAATTTTACTGCAGTCCACTAGTTTAGTCTTTTTTTTCATATTTCTTTCCTCACTGATGTCCTAATCCAGCAAAACATTTGTCTATGTATTCATTAAATCCATGCTTTACCCTTCACAGAGGGTACAAAAGGTAAAAACATCATTCCACAGTAGCCCTAACACCACAGGGTACCTTAGCGCAAATTCATGGTTTGTGTCCACCTAATGCTGAGGTGGCTATGACAGTAGGGATTTTACATCATTGGCAAGCCAACAGATGAGCTTCTTCAGTTTAACTGGGCACAGTTAAAATCATCTCTACATGCCTACTGATTTCTTAGAGGCTAGGAAGGATCTGGGCAATTATAAATAGAAAACAGTTATTAATTGATTTAGCTTTCCATTTACCCATTTATGCTTTACTGCACTACCTGCCCAATTGCTCCAATTAGATCCTTAAAGAAGTACATGAATGTAAATGGACATCATAGATGTCAAATTTGGTGTGTTTCATTCTTCAACCCTTCACCTTCTCTTTAAAACTTAATGAAAAAAAAAATTAACTGCAGTACTCTGACCACAAAGCACTTTGATCTATAGTGATTTACTTAGCAACAACTCAGCTTCATTTGTATGACACTAAAAGCAGTCATCCCATAAGGCTTTCTTAATCAACTAGCCCAGCAGCTTTCAATAAAGAGATTAACTACGGAATTTTAAAAGGGCATGCTGGTCAGTCCATTCTTATAAATTCCACATGAACCAGTCTTGCAAACTATGGTGAACTTTTCTTTACCTCACTGAAGAATTCTCTTACATCCTCAGATCTCAGTAAACATACCAGATAAATGCATAGTAAGCTTTTCATTCTTTAAGACATCTTGTACCGAAATTTCACTTTAAAACCATGTGTGGTGTGGCAACATTCAAAACGGTAGGCTATGATAAACATTATTAAAAGAGTTGAATTTCTAATATACCAAAAAAAATTCCTTGTAACCTAATTTTACTAACGAAATGGCACTATTATGGATTTCATAATTTTTAAAGCTCCAGTGAATAATTTTGCTCCCTTTCTTGTAAAATTTATTCAGCCATATTATAATACCAATATCTCCTTCATTTTAACGAGGGGATATGTGTATATAGTTTAAAATCCTTAATTTTTATATGTTCACATTTTTAATTGAATGGTATGAGATGCTTTTTTATTATTTGACATGGAGAGTAGGCTCAATTCCTCCACTTTTAAAAAACAGTGGTCAAATTTAAAGACAATAGGACAAAATAACAATATTGACAATAATAACATCAATAATATCTATGAATAACCATAGTAACCAGTACACACAATATGCCACGTTCACACAAATTACCTCACCTACCTCGTCTCTACAGTTCTATTAAAGGGTTTTGTATTTAATTGCAGGTGAGGACAGAGACACTGTTGGGCAAATGAGTTTGTAAAATTTGAATTTTTTCAGTTTGCTCACTTTTAGCGTTAAAAAATGGCATCTTGTAGCACCAGGTATGTGATCTGTGAAATTGCAAATTACCTTCCTGCTTGGGAAGGGCCATTGTTTTGCTAATGTTTGCTGGAGGAGAGGTTTTCTCACCCGAAAGTATTGAAAAGAAAAGGGAGGAAGCCATTCATGTCGGCAGAGTTTGTGCAGAGAGAAGAGAGAAGAAGGAAATGGGAATCAGAGGGGAGGGGTTTTTGCAGCTCCACTGAGACTGGTAAGACCTTTGATTCTAGGAGAAACCAGAGAAGATTCTCCTGGTTGTGGAACCGGAAAATGTGTCAGTGGCTTTGGGAGCTGAGGTGAAAGGGAAGTGTTTTTCCCTGTATGTTTGCTTGCTGGCCAGTGCAAGGCTTGAATAAAGGAATGGCCCACCATTTTGTGGCTCCACTGTTTCTTTACCGTCTGCCCAAATCTAATGGGAACCTGCACGTGCATGGCCACGATGGCGGCGGCCCCAGGCCTTACAGACACAAAGAGACTAGCTGGTCCAAGGTCATACAACTAGTAAGGGGGTTAGTGCAAATAGCTGGGAGTCCGGGTTTCCCTACAGACTCAATTGTCTGAATGCCAGTGGTCCCCAAATATTTTGATCATACATCCCTATCAGTGAAATCACCTGAACAGGTAGTATCAATTGATGCATTTTTATAAACTTTGTTCATATCCTACTATGCAATATTTCATGTATTTTAAGAAAAGGAATAAAAAGGCATAGTATTTGTTGGGTAAACAAACAGTTTTTAGGTTTGCTCACTTGTATTGGGGCAGCGCCATGTGTGTTAGTCTATGGAAGGCTGTGGGTGCTTGCTCTCAGGGCAGCAGATTGCCTTCCTGCTTGGAAGGGACAATTGTTTGCTATTGTTTGCTGGAGTAGAATGGGGGAAGCAAGAGAGAGAGAGAGAGAGAGAGAGAGAGAGAGAGAGCTGAGGGACTTGGAAGACCAGAGATTTGGCTGAGCCTGTTTGGCTGAGCCCTGCTGAGGCTGGTGGGGGCCTGTGAGTCTGAGTAAGTTGGGAATGCGGAGGGGCTTGGGAGCCCTGCCTGTTTGCCATCTGTCATTATGAGATTTTAATAAATGGAATGACCCACCATTTTCTGGCTCCACAGTTCCTTAACCATCTGCCCGAATCCAATGAGAATCAGCATGGTCATGGTGGTGGCGACTGGCCTGACAATATCAAAATAAATACAGTGGGTTTGCCTATGCACACCCCACGGGGGTATGTACTGTACATTCCACTTTAAAGATACTGCTTCTAGTATAAAGCAAGGAAAGGTCTTTACAACTTTTACCAAATTCCTAGAAAACAGGCTTACTATAAAATAAACAGTTAATCATTAACACTTAGAATGTAAAGGTGACAATTTATTAATAATTCTGAGAGACGTGGTCAGTTACTTGGCTCACTCAGTTCAAAGTCGGCAATGGCAACCAGAAGAGCAATGATGTGAAAACACCACACAAAAAAGCTGAGAGATTGCTAAGCTTTTATAGTCTTGGCAATTACAGCATTAAATGGTCCCCTTCAAGAGTGGGAATCGGAAGTGGGAGCATAGCCAAAAATGGATGGGGTAGACTCTATAATGAATAAGCCACAATATGGATCAAGAGACCAAGGTATGGAGGAGGTAATGGAGCTCCAAAAAAGATGTAACCTATTTTATTGATAAACTAGAGACCTGGAAAATAGGGTCTGCCAGGCTAATCTTAGATTAACTGGCTTTCTTCAAGGGTTATAAGAGAGCAAACTGGCAGGTTTCCGAGACTTCAAAGGGGAATGATATAATCCAAGAGAAAGCATGTCCTGCCCATCGGGCTCTCTAATGGTAGCCCTGCTGAAGATACACCCAGCCTCTGCCCAGTCCAGCCCACTCTGCGAGGCATTTCCCTCTGCATACATTTTCCACTGAGAAAACAAAGAGGCTGCACCACTTTGACCACAGAAGAACAATAAATATTAAAAGTCTGAATAGCCTTGATGGCAGCACAGTCCCTTCCAGGAGTAAAAGTGGGAACTGGGGAAGCATGCCTCTGGCTTCATTATTTCAAAACTTCGCCCTGAGGTGATTTTCTTTTTGTTGCTTATCATTAGACCATAATTATACACTAAAATTTCAGTTAAAAGTCATCAAATCTTAACTGGCAACATTCTCTGTGTAAGGCACTGCTGGCACAAGAAAGAATTGGAAAAGCATACAGGGAGGAAGCAATAAAACCCTTAAGATGTGCAGAGTTAAGACAAAAGGTAAGAGGTAAAATATCAAAGGGAGATTTTGGAAGAACAAATTATTGGAAGAACAAAGGATGGAGCATTAGTCAGGCATTTAAAATGAGTATAATTTGCAACAGGCAGAAATTAAGGAGGAAAAAGATATTTCTAAACAGAAAGAACCCAAGGTACAAAGTGTAGAAACAAAGGGTTTGTTGAGAAAATATCCAGTAGTCTAGTTCAGCTAGGCCTGGAGAGACCTTGGAGATTAGATGAAAATTCTATGGGAAGTCCTGGCAAATCATATGAGGGTTTTGTATGCTGGGCTAGGTCGGGTTTTTTTTTGTTTTTTTGTTTTATTTCTTTGTTTGTTTTTTTACAGAGACACAGAGAGAGCCAGAGAGAGGGATAGATAGGGACAGAGAGACAGGAACGAAGAGAGATGAGAAGCATCAATCATCAGTTTTTTTTGCGACACCTTAGTTGTTCATTGATTGCTTTCTCATATGTGCCTTGACCGTGGGCCATCAACAGACCGAGTAACCCCTTGCTCAAGCCAGTGGCCTTGGGTCCAAGCTGGTGAGCTTTGCTCAAACCAGATGAGCCCACGCTCAAGCTGGCAACCTCAGGTCTTGAACCTGGGTCCTCCGCATCCCAGTCCGACGCTCTTACCCACTGCTCCACAACCTGGTCAGGCTGGGCTGAGTCATTTAAAGGCCATAAGAATGGCCTCTTTGAGTTATAAAATCAACATGATACAAAAAAAGTAAAATGCAAGAAAGAAGGTGAGAGGAAGACATGATAGTTATAGAATAATTGCCACTTACATTGGTACTAATTAACATTGTTACCGGTGAGTATCTGGGGCACCCTAAACCAGTTACATAGCACTGAATGTCTGCAACAAGAAATTTCAAGGCTCACAGGCTCAATGGTCTCTGGCCAGGAACCAAACAGATGGGACCCTCTGCAAGCACAGAGAATGCATGGAAGTCAGCCAATCTAAATGAATGTGTTAAACTTGATCCATACACTATATCTTCTTGAGTTTCTCAGCCAAATTATTCCAGGTTATGTAAATGAACTGTCTTATCTTTGTAAAACCTTGCACTGTTTTGGAAAGCTAAGCAAATTTATATATGTGCAAGTCAAATGCTGGCCACTAGTAGAGAAGAGTTGTCATTATTTCACAGAACTAAGGAACAACAGGTGTCAGATATATGTATATTTTAATGGAGTAAGTAAAGGTAAGGGAGAACTGAGAAAGAAAAAAATCAGTGTATTATTGACTGACTGGTGTTTTTATTATTCCTATGCACTTATATAAGACAAGGTTACTAAGACTTAGGATAGAAAAGTGATAAGGCATTTCTAAGACTTTCCCATTGTAAAGACAGTGGCTGCCACCGTGGCCATTCAGGTTCTCACTGGATTGGGGCAGACAGTAAAGGAACTGTGGAGACAAAAAATGGTGGGTCATTCCATTTATTAAAGTCTTGAAAAGGCAGATGAGCAAACAGGCAGGGAACACCACTTCCCTTTCTCGCTCCAGACTCTCCCGGACTCGTAACCCCTGCTCCCACAAGCAAAACAGCACTCCCCAGCCAAACAGGCCTGGGCCAAAATCTCAGGGCTCCCAAGCCCCGCAACACTATCTCTCTTCTCTCTCTCTCTCTCTCTCATCATTTATTCATTTTAGAGAGGTGCACATGGAAGAGTGAGTGAGAGAAAGAGAGAAAAGTGGGGGGAGGAGCAGAAAGCATCAACTCCCATATGTGCCTTGACCAGGCAAGCTCAGGGTTTCAAACCAGCGACCTCAGTGTTCCAGGTCGATGCTTTATCCACTGCACCATCACAGGTTAGGCCTCTTTCTTTGGGGATTCTCCAGCAAAACAGGATGGAGGAAAGGAAACCTTCTCCAGCAAACAATAGCCAACAATGGCCCCTCCCAAGCAGGAAGGCAATCCTCAATTTGTACTCTGACGCCCTGAAGGCAAGCACCCATGGCCTTCCATAGACAATAGGCACATGGCGCAGCACCAATACAAGCGAGCAACCTTGAAAAACATTTGTTTACCCAACACTCACATATCTCAAAACTGCATGGTTGTGCCTCAATGTGGGAACATCTCTTTATGAACCAAATGTTCATTTATACAAAAACACTGATGACTCCAGAAACAAAATTTAGTAGGATTTTTTTTCTCAACACTTTGACATTATATGGTGAATGCCACCCTCATTTCCAGTCTTCTTTCTATACCATCCTCCATTCAATCTTCAGTAAGACCTGTCAATGTTACCTCCAACATGTATCTCAAATCTGTCCACTTCTTTATATGACCATTGTCGCATCATTCTCTCCGAACTTACTTTCAATACCTCCAATGGCTCTCCCAGTTTACCCTTGTGTCCTTAAAATCCACTGTCTACCCAGCATGAGGAATCTACTTAAAATTCTCTCAAACCCCATACCAGACCCATAAAGATAGGGCATGTTTGTCTTCAACCTCATCTCAAATGTCCAAGCTGCCCTTCTTCTGCTACAGCTCACCAAACATTCTTTTGTGCAGTGAGCCCTCTGTTACCTAAGGACCTTCGTATTACTTCCATCTGCTGAAAGGAGGAGCATTTGCCATGGCCACTCTCAGCTCCTTGTAGCACCTCCTCACTGTTGTTCTTTAGTACATTGCTTTGGGAATTGCAATACTATAAAGAAATCACCTTAGGCCTTATTTTTTAATTTGATTTTATAAGTTTTCTGTCTTCCTCAAGTAGAATATAATAAGCATAAAAGCAGAAATGTTATCTTCATTATTTTCCAAAAGCCTTCAAAAATGCTCAATGCCTAGAAGACATTTAAGTAAATATTGGTTTATGAATAATTATGATATAAATTAAACTATATATCACATTTACCAGTAAACATTTTCACTGAATTGCCTACTCAAATTTTCAACAGTTATTTTATTTTTTTGCTTATTTTTTTATTATTTTGGACAGAGACAGAGAGAGACAGAGAGAGGGACAGAGAGACAGGAAGGGAGATAGATGAGAAGCATTAATTCTTTGTTGCGGCACCTTAGTTGTTCATTGATTGCTTGCTCATATGTGCCTTGACCAGGGGGCTATAGCAGACTGAGTGACTCCTTGCTCAAGCCAGCGACCTTGGGCTCAAACTGGTGAACCTTGCTCAAACCAGATGAGCCCACGCTCAAGCCTGCGACCTTGGGATTTCGAAACTGGGTCCTCCGCGACCTGTCCAACACTCTATCCACTGTGTCACAGCCAGGTCAAGCCCAACAGCTATTTTAATTTATTTATTCTTTGGGATTAATGCTTTTTAAAAAAATATTCTTTTTAAATTCCTAACTTTATAAATGGGAGAATATTAATATAAGCCTATATTTAAGTAAAATATTTCTTTGAGTGTGCATGACACTCTTCTGATCAACTGAAACAAAAAACACAAATAAACACAAATTTGCAAAGCCTTTTTGCTGAGCATTATGCAAACTGACCACTCCCCCAAGCTCTGAAACTTACTCCATCTCTGACTGCCAATTCAATTGTCACTTTCCAACCCTGCAGTGGGAAGTAGAAATCATTTATAAGGTCACAACAGTGTACCAAGCACTGTGCACTGAATTGGAATAAAAGAAACAAGATCAGCTCTTTCCTTCCTAGAGCTTCTGGTCTATGCAGAAGACAGACAGTAAGTCAATTCATCATGAAAGGCCTATATCTGCCAGAGAATAACACAAGTACACACAAAAACATACATTAAGCATTTGGTAAACCAGAATGAGTGTGAGTAACAGTGGAGTTCTTTTTAAAATATGGTGTCTATTTCCACATAAAAAAGATACAAAGGAGAATTGTGATCATGAGAGATTTACAAAATTTGGAATATGAGGAACGGTGGCATGACCCAATGTGCATGAGGATAAGCAGTAGGATTATTAAGATGACTCCAGATATTTAAAAGGCCATCTGGAAGAAAAGGAATAGATTCATTGTGTGGTGTTCAAGATCAGAACTAGGATCTAGTGAATGTGATGAGTCACTCTGCTAAGCATAAAAAAGAATTTTTAAATGATTCCCACAGTGGAATGCGCTATTTCCAAAAGATAGTGAATAAACTGTTCATCACTGGAAAAGTCCAGTGGAGACTATTGCATATTTCTTACCTTTGGTAAAGTAAACTCTGAAGTCTCCTGGGAAGCTTTACACTATAAAATAGAACCAAGACTAGGTCACCGTCCTAGCTCATCTGATGGCTCTTTCTTTGCCCACCTGGTACTACTTCCACACCAACTTGGAATCCATCGAGGAGCAGGGTTCCCCCTACCACTGAGAAAGAATATTCCTTTCGTTAACTTCATGCCTTAAAAAAATATTGGTGTTGTAAAATACCAAATGATATCTAATCTCTAATAGGGGGTGTAAAATGCATTAAATTCTAACATGCTTATAAGATTTAGAGATAATCATTCATGGATAGCCACTAATGACGATGATTAGGGAAGATGACTTTAGTTCAAACAAGCTAATGATTAAGCTTACAAAATGTTAAAGGGCTCTAATTAATAGTGTAGCAAATTTTTCTTCTTAGCCCACTTTCTAGAACACAAATATGTGAATCATCCTTCCAGGATATAGATGAATGACCTTCTTGTGCTAAAAGTCAGCTCAGACAGAAATCACTGCCTGGAAACCAAAGTGTAATTAGGAAGTTCTACTGAAAATGTGTCAGAGGTACATGGAAGCCTTAGTAAGTGCATCAATCAGATAAGAAGGTAGAGAAACTGATTAGGATGGAGAGAAAATCCAAACTTCCTGATTTTCTGATCTGCTGTCCTGTCATAAATTTCAGTTTCATACATATCTTATTGAAGAAATTATTACTCTTGTATATTTATCTTTAAAATCTACCTTTTCATTCTTCCTCTATATCCATTCAGTCATCAGCAACTGCTGAATTATAATGCCCATATTCAACTCACTGGGGAAAGTAACTTCACAGTCGGAATCACTCTTATTATTTGTTGATTTATATTTATAGAATAAAAAGGAAAAGAAAACATAAATCACAATTCTTAAAATCAGTAGCTTCCTCATATTATAAAATATTAAAGTTGAAGTTAGTAAAAAACAAACAACAGGAATCTTTAGTGAGCACTTTCCAAAGAAGTGCCTTACAGTTTTTAAGAGTAACACATGAATTCAATTCTGCTGTGAATACAGCATCATCTGAGGTTCCCGACTATAGTAGCATCTTGGGAGGTGAGAGATAATGACTGAGAGAAGGATCATGAAACCCAGAAAATGTCCACTCTTCCTGCTCCAACTGCTCTCCATTTTCAGCCATGGAAAACGTGACCAGAAGGCAATCTAAACTCTGTGATCCTAAACAACATTTATTAAAAAGAAAATCCTCAGACAGGCAGGCACTCAGAATGTGTGCTCCCTTTCAATACCAAGGGTATATTTGGTGTCATTTCAGTCAATTTAATGCATTAATTTTGGTTAAGTGCACAACTTTGAAACCAGAATAGCTGGGTTCCAATAGAGGTTCTACCATATCCTGTCTGTGTGGCCACACACAAATGACTTATTAACATATAGTTGACATAAATATTATATTAGTTTTGGGTGTACAACAGTGATTCAACATTTATATTCCTTACAATGTGATCACCACAGTAAGACTACCAATCATTTGTTACTATAAAAAGTAATTACAATAATATCAACTATTTTCTGTATGCTGTACATTACATCACCATAAGTTTTTTTCCCCTAACTGGAGGTTTGTACCTCTTATTACCTATCACCTTTATCACCTATACCCCACACCTCCAACCCCTGTGGCAATCATTAGCTTGTTCTCTGTA
Source organism: Saccopteryx leptura (assembly GCF_036850995.1). Classification (NCBI taxonomy): domain Eukaryota; kingdom Metazoa; phylum Chordata; class Mammalia; order Chiroptera; family Emballonuridae; genus Saccopteryx; species Saccopteryx leptura. Next base: position 55,894,711 of record NC_089506.1, read on the forward strand.
TCTGAGTCTGTTTCCATTTTATGTTTTGGGTGTTCTTTTTTTTTTTTTCCAGATTCCACATATAAATGAAAGCATATGGTATTTGTCTTTCCATGTTTGACTTATTTTACTTAGCATAATACCCTCTAGGTTCATCCATGTTATTGTAAATGGCAAGATCCCTTTCTTTTCATGGCTGAAGGATTTATATATATACCACATCTTTATCCAATCATCTGATGAATACCTAGGTTGCTTCCATATCTTGGCTATTGTAAATAATATTACAATAAACATTGGGATGTATATAATCAGTGTTTTTGTTTTTTTCAGTTAAATACCCAGAAGTAGAGTTGCTGGATCACATGGTAGTTCCATTTTTTATTTTTTGAGGAACCTCCATTGAACAAATTACTTAATCTCCTGTACCTTAGTTTTTCTCACCTGTAAAATGAGGGAAGTGCCACCTAATAATTCGGTATATTGTGAAAGTTAAATAAATACATATGTGCCAAGCACTCAGAACAGTGCCTGGTACAGAATGAGAACAAACTATTGGTATGTGCTAATTAGTGATCACAGCAGTGGTACTAGGAAACTAGTATTAAGTAGCTATATAAAATTGAACCCTAAACCACATATGGGCATCTCATAAGAAAACCTTCTTAGAGCTATCATTCTTAGCTGATACCTCAATCTTTGTGATAAATTCATATCTAACATGCACTGAAAACCAAACTGAACTAACTCAATGATTTCCCAGCAGGTATGTATAGCTATTTACTTCTGGGAGGAAATGAATGGTTAAGAGTCGGCATAACTGCAATTTTTAATTGAAGATGCCATGGAAGGTCACTGTAACGGGACGTGGATCATACTTGGTGGCTAACGAAATGGCTCAGAGACCACACTGTGTGTTAAAACAAACAACAACTGATATGTGTTCTGGCATCATTAAAATAAAAGTTAACATGTTAAATACAGCAGAAAATCTTTGCACTGAAGGAGCTTTGACAGCATTTGTCAGCTTGAACACTTCATGGCACCAGCGCAGCTTGTTAACTGGCAATGAAAGACAGCACTATTAAGCTCCAGGTAATGCTGAAATAGTTTCATACAGCCCATACTCATTTTCCCTACCACCAAGTAAGGATGCCCATCAAGAAAGGCCATCACTTCCAGGAGACTCTGCAACTCATCCATATTGACTGCAGTGAGGAAGGTATTTTATTGCCACCTGGTGTTACAGTCTACCTAATAACCCATGAAGTTGTTTTGATTAATACATGGACTTCAGATTTTTTTAAAAAAAGAAAAAGGACCTGTACATCAGTTTTATCTAACAGAATTTCCTTTATAAATTCAAAATAAAAGAGACCTTTCTACAAATAGAGAAAACATTACAGTGAATCTTGTTGTTTAGAATTCAAAAGCCAACCTTGAAGGTGAGAATGGATGAAAGCAGTCTACCTTTCTAGAATTAATGGAGTATCATTTTCACTAATAATTACTCCTCTTAATTGCAGCTTGGTTAATTTTTGGTGCTGAGTAAAACTGGAAACTACTGGAAAACATCCAAGTCCATGGGAACAAACTTTGCTCTGGTAAATACTAGAAGAGGAGTCCTCCTATTAAAGAGAGGACAGAGAATCAGCTACACTTGGAGGAAAAGTGGCATCAGTATAAAAATGTGGCATGTCAAACACATCCTGTACAAAGATCTTTCCAATGCACAGATCCTACAAAACAACAATACCCCATCCTTTCCTGATAAAATTCTATGCAGTACAAAGCACAAGAGCAAGTTTGATTTTACGAGCTGAGAGATTTTATTTGTTAAACTGAGCCACTTTCTCTTACACTGAGGTGAAATAACTTAAACAAAATTGGATTCTGACAGATAACTTTAAAATACTAACTTTTAAAGAAATATTTAAATCTTTTCCATCACCAATTAACATTTAGTAAGCACACATTGAATTCAAGGCACCAAGCCTATTCTTAGGAGAATAATAATTTATCTTTTCATAATAGAATTGCAAAGCAGTCTACAAGATATTTCTGGTGATATGCAATCAGAACAAGTACAAGGTAGTAACAAGTACAGGGAAGAAACAAATGCATAATATAATAGGGAATGCCAGGCTCATCTAGGGTAGAGGTCATATCCTCAGACACCCACAAGGGCTGGGATGGCAAGCAGGTACAAATGAGGCTGGGTGTAATACTAGACAAAGCAGGACACCTCCTAAGGACTGCAACCAGCAAACCCCAGCTAAGGCTTTCACATTTGATAAACTGAGTAACAATTCTTAAAAAAAAGGTCAGAGGACTAATTTGGCCGTGGTCCTACTTTGAGTCTCATCATTACTAGAGACTAATTACATAATCTTGTGCAAATTTTTCAATTTTTCAAACTTTCACTTTTCTTCTCTTCAAAAGAAAGATAGTAACATATGCTCAGCCTTGAAAATGTCACTGAAAGACCCAAAAGAAGTCCTATAAATGAAAGAAATTGGTATACTTGAAGGGACTTCAACAATGTGAGGAAAATTACGATTGTAAGCAAGAGAATTATGCATAGGTAACGTCATCTAAGTATAAAATTTGTATTTATTATTTATTATATTGTATAGTATGATGAGGTAGTTGTATTGCATTTGACACACATTTTAAAAAAAGATAATTGCATATACAAGTAATTAATACTAACCAGAAAAACACCTGCCTTCTTTTGCTTTTAATTTTTTAAAGATTTTATTTATTTATTTTAGAAGAGAGGAGAATGGGGGAGGAATAGTAAGTATCAACTCTCATATGTGCCTTGACCAGCCAAGCCCAGGGTTTCGAACCAGCAACTTCAGCATCCCAGGTCAACATTTTATCCACTGTACCACCACAGATCAGGCAACAACACCTGCCTACTAAATAACTAAGCATGAAATTGAAATGGAGAATGGGATGATAATAGGCTTCATGAGTGATTCTCAAGATAAATCTATGTTTGGGAGAAACATCTGCCCAGTGTAAAGAAAAGAGAAGATTGTGAAACTGACTGTCCCTTTACTTTTCATCACTATATTTACTTTGCTTTGGGGTTCAAATAATATTTAAAATAAAATATGACATTTTTAAGATAAATATTTGAAAATATGAGAAGTATAACAGACTTTGAGGGTTAAGATTAATTTTTGTCCGACTCTTTTTATGAAGAAATTCATAAAAATTTATTGAAAGCAACTTTAAAAACCTAAATCAATGGTGAGTTACACATTTTTTAGATAACAAGATTTAGCATCAAAAAGATGCCATTTCTCCCCAGATTGCTATATATATTTAATAAAATTCCAACCCACATCTCAACAGGGGTTTACTTACTTAGGCTTTGATCAGCTGATTCTATAATGTATAATAACATGGAAAAGAAATGGGCTATGAAACTAAGAAACTTCAGAAGAACAGGTGAATAGAATACTAAGATTTTTATAAAGAACTGCAGTAATTATATAATGTGCTTTTGTTACACATTCATATAAACAGACTAGTAGAACAGAATAAAGTCCAGAAATAAACATGCACATATAAGAAAACTTTACTTTTGATGAAACATGCATTGCAGATGGGTAAAGAATAGATAGATGAACCAATAAATGGAGATGGAAATCATTTAAACCTATAGAAATAAATAAAAATGGTTCTCAATGTCACAAAGAACATAAAAATTCAAAACTGTATCTTTATAATCTTATAAGGAAAAATTTCTGAATAAACACACAAAACTTGTAAAAGAAACAGTCTTATGAATACAAGTACAAGTAAGAATATATACTATTTGTAAAAAATAAAAAGTAGAAAAAAGTCACACCTTGTGATATTTGTTGCTTAAAACATCAAAAAAAGATTCACTTCTGGAATACATAAAAACTGCTATGAATAAAAAAAAGGGGGGGGGGTAATAGCCAAAAAGAAAGATGTTTAAATTCAGGAACAAGAATTTCATAGAAGAGCAAATACACATAATTCCCAAGCACTTCACCCTCAACATTTAGCAAAAAATTAAAAGTAAAGTGTCTGCCATTATGTGGTGTGAAAATAGGTAACCACTTTCAAAATAATTTGGTATTTTCTAATAAGGTTAAACAGGTACATATCCCATGATCCTGCAATATTAATCCATATATAAACTCTAAAAATAAATCCTGTGTGTGTTAACCAGCAGATATGAACAAGAGTGTACATAAAAAGTGTTTACTATATCAGGAATGTGAGGATTTTAACTTTAATGCCAACCAACAGTATAATAAAAAAATAAATGGTGGTGTAACCATTCAATGAAAAACTTGAAAGCAGAGAAAATGGATAAACTACAGGCACTAGCATAGATGAATCTAACAAACATACTATTGAGTAAACAGTCTTAAAATAAATCATTAAATATCATTATACTATAAAAGTTCAAAACAGGCAAAAATTACAGAATATTGCTTTCTAATTCATACACCGGCATTAAAGCTATAAATAAAAGCACAACAGTGATTTACACAAAATTCAGTATAGCACTGATCTTCATGGGGCAGTGAAGAGAGAGGTGATCAGGGAGGGGGCACAGAATGCTTATAAGTTGTAACTGTAGGGGATTTTTTCTTAACTGGAAGGTGGTGAGCACAATGCTTGCCTTATCACTGTGTACACCACATATGTAAATTAAGTAATTTATGTATGTTATAAAGTTTATAATAAACACCTTTTAAAGAAGAAATGATTATCAAAGTATGTAATTTTTTTTTGTTTTGTTTTGTTTTTGTATTTTTCTGAAGCTGGAAACGGGGAGAGACAGACAGACTCCCGCATGCACCCGACCGGGATCCACCCGGCATGCCCACCAGGGGGCAACGCTCTGCCCACCAGGGGGCGATGCTCTGCCCCTCCAGGGCGTCGCTCTGATGCAACCAGAGCCACTCCAGCACCTGGGGCAGAGGCCAAGGAGCCATCCCCAGCGCCCGGACCATCTCTGCTCCAATGGAGCCTCGGCTGCCGGAGGAGAAGAGAGACACAGAGAGGAAGGAGAGGGGTAGGGGTGGAGAAGCAGATGGGCGCTTCTCCTGTGTGCCCTGGCCGGGAATCGAATCCGGGACTTCTACACGCCAGGCCGACGCTCTACCACTGAGCCAACCTGCCAGGGCCTCAAAGTATGTAAAGTTTTGGCTGATGGAAGAATTAACTAAAACAGCTAACTGATTGAGTATGAGCATATTTTGAAGCAGCACGATACAGTGAAGGATAAATAATGTGAGTTATAACTCTGTTCCTTCATGAAATTTAAATAATGAATGACAAATAGAAAAATGAGCAAAGAACAATGCTTTTAGGGGAAAAAAAGTACTCCATATAAAAAGCGTTCATTATTCATAAATATTCTCCAGATATTTATATGCTCATATTAGGAGAGAAAAGCAAATACATTTGCTCCAAATGGTGATAAAAATCAACTGATATTACTCATGTAAATTAGAGCCATAGCAAACCTTTCTCATTTTGATGATGAATTATCCTCTACCAAGCTTCTTAAGAAAGAGAGCTAAAGGGCATCATTTTTTAAAAATACACATTTAAAAATATATCATAGAAAGAAGGAAATTTCAATTTGGTAGATGCCAGGGAGAGCAAATAATTTTCAGTTACAAAAAACAATAAGTAAAATTCCTTCCAAAAGACAGAATTGATAGTTATATAATTAAACTTAGGCTACTTAGAACCTGACAATAATGTAATTTTAAGTATTTTTAAAAAGAAAGAAAAAAAAAGAGAGAAAAGAAAAAAGGGAGTAAGCATGAAGAGAAATGAAGAAACTTCAATTTATACCACTTATTATTAACAGCCAAAACATCCTACAAAGTAAGAAATAAAATGGAAACAAACCCAAATAATCTAATCTCCAAAGAGCGGTTCCCAAAACCTCCTGGAAATACAATGAGCATCCAAGTCATATCAAATACTTATTGATGCTACATTCATTTGGCTGTTAAACAAATAGACCAATTTCTCCTTTATATTTTGAGGGCTATAACAATCAGTCTAATTCCCAAAGTCCACAATCTAAAAAAAAAAAAAAAAGAAAGAAAGAAAAAAAAAGGGCAGTATAAGAAATGATGGTAGGATGCAAGTTTTTGTTTGAGTGCTAATTGCTCTGTTTTGATTTATGTATGACCATTATATATACAAGACTACTTCTACATGTTAATGAAAAGAAGCCAATAAAAAGATAAAAATAAAAGATGCCAAAGAATATTTAGTCAGTAAAGCAAGTCCTGAAATGAGATATTGGCAGGCAATATGGTATCAAGATCAAGGTTGATAGAAAAGAGCTGGAGTACCTGAGTGAGAAAATGATCGGTGATTGTAAAGAAAAAACTTACCTTTTTTAACAGAGTAATTAAAATTTCAATTCATTTTTTTATTAATAATAGCTGCCAATATAATGAGTAACTCTGGCTTTTACTTTATTATTAGACTAGTATTAAACTGCTGTCTGTGCACCATAAATTATCTTGTTTGTAGTTTGAATCAGATGCAGAAGAAAAATTAAAAGAACTTTCTCCGTGAGTACTTAGATGTACTACAAAACTGAGGGCATCTGAGTCTGAGTTTCCTGGAGGGCAATGGATTAAGAGCAATAAACAAACTCAACAGTACCTAGTACCTATTTTAAGTCAGTATGTGTCAGGGCCCCAAATTTACCTAAGTCACCAAGAGAGGGAATTTTATAGGTGATATTACTCAAGATAATTTTTGTAAATTTCCTCTAACATTTTAAAACATATAACAATCTACCCTGGTCTTTTACCTATATATAACTTCAGAATCTTCAGCCCTGAGTTTTGATGACTACAACTGAATGCAAAGGCTACTTCCCAGCCTTTCAACACTATCAACAGAAAGCACAGAAAGATACCTGGTGCACTTTGGGCGGGGGGGGGGGGGGGGTGGTGGTGTCTTAATTTCTTTTACATTACACAGTCTTCTAACATATTTAATTCAGCACTTGACAAATACTTGGTAAATAAGCATATCTCACTTTGCCATCATATTTTATAGACTCTGTTTTAACAATAGAGTTAATTTCAAAATTTTATATTCATTTCAGTCTCAGCAACATTTTTGGAGAAAAGGGACAGAAAGAAACAAAACAATCTCTGTAGAATACAATAGATTATTTTGTTTGTTTTACATACATGCAATACAACACACACATACACACACACACAAGCACACACATTTTAACCTTATTGGAAGAACGAGGTAGAATTTTCTTTTATAGTGTCTAAAAATGTAGAAAATGAGTGGCTGTAAATTGTATGCATGTAAGTAAATTTGCTTTATGTCTTTATATTACTTTTAATAAGGACCCAAGCAAAGACTAAAGATTTCTCCTGGACAGAAAGTATAGGAAAGCAAATTATATTATAATTATGCCAAAGAAAGTAAAGATCTAATAGTTTGGTAAGAATGTAAATTTGTGCCCTGGCCGGTTGGCTCAGTGGTAGAGCGTCGGCCTGGCGTGCAGGAGTCCCGGGTTCGATTCCCCTTCAGGGCACACAGGAGAAGCGCTCATCTGCTTCTCCACCCCTCCCCTTTTCCTTCCTCTCTGTCTCTCTCTTCCCCTCTCGCAGCCAAGGCCTCATTGGAGCAAAGTTGGCCCGGGCACTGAGGATGGCTCTGTAGCCTGTGCCTCAGGTGCTAGAGTGACTCTGGTGGCAACAGAGCGATGCCCCGGATGGGCAGAGCATCAGCATCGCCCCCTGGTGGGTGTGCCGGGTGGACCCTGGTCGGGCACATGCGGGAGTCTGTCTATCTGTCTGCCTCCCCGTTTCTGGCTTCGGAAAGATACAAAAAAAAAAAAAAAGAAAGAAAGAAAAAAAAAAGAATGTAAATTTGTATGTACAAAAAAAGATATTTTGTGGTCAAAAGGGTCATTTATCAAAGTGTTTTATTTACACATTTCCTAATAGTGTGGCATTATTTCCTCTGAATCTATGAATCATCCAATTTTACAGAACTTTTGTCAGGATGTTGACATTTAGTGTTGGCACCAATTTCAAGGTTGAAAATGTAGAAACTTTAAAATACCAATTTGACAATTTTTTAGGTATTTACATGCCATGCCATTAACTGAGATATTTAAATACTTTTCAGTTCCTAATTCCTTATGTATTTTGGGGTTTTTTGTTTGTTTATTTTTTGTTTGTTTTTAGTGACAGAGACAGACAGACAGATAGACTGACAGGAAGGGAGAGAGATGAGGAGCATCAACCAACAGTAGAAGAACCTTAGTTGTATATTGATTGCTTTCTCATATGTGCCTTGACCAGGGGGCTCCAGCCGAGCCAGTGACCCCTTGCTCAAGCCAGCGACCTTGGGCTTCATGCCAGTGATCGTTGGGCTCAAGCCAGAGACCATGGGGTCATGTCTATGATCTTACACTCAAGCCGGTGACCCCACGCTCAAGCCAGCAATCTCAGGGTTTGAAATCTGGGTCCTCCTTGTCCCATGTCAATGCTCTATCCACTGCACACTGCCTAGTCAGGCTTCTTATGTATTTTTCAATCTGAGGCACTTCATTATGTGTACTGCCTATGAAAATATGTTCTCATGGCATAATATTCTTACTATATTATAAATATACTTTATCTGTGCTGTATTCCATGTCAAATGGACCAAGGTTATAAGACAGTTACTACACTAGCAAGAAATTGAGCCAGCATGTTAACCCAGGTCTTCTGACATTAAGCACCTTTCATTACTCAATAATTATCTCCTTAATGAGGTTTTGATCTATTAGTGAGACTGAAACATCGTTATCTTCCTCTATGCAGTTGATTTTTTCATGTTAAATGAGACTAGAGTCAATGAACAAGTTTCAAAAAGAAATATAGGCCTGACCTGTGGTGGCGTAGTGGATTAAGTGTCGACCTGTAATGCTGAGGTCGCTGGTCAAAACCCTGGGTTTGCCTGGTGAAGACACATATGGGAGTTGATGCTTCCTGCTCCTCCCCCCTCTTCTCTCTCTCTCTTTCTCTCTACTCTCTCTTTAAAAAATAAGTAAAAATCTAAAAATAAAAAAGAAATAAAATGACAAACTCAAACAAGAAGAGGGAAGTCTTATTCCTAGAACATCTTCAGTGTCATACAGACGACATCATCCTCACAGTCACAGTCAAGAAGGAAGTCCTAATCAGAGAAATTAGTCCCATTAGAGTGATATTTGCTTCCTTTCTCCCAATAATTTATATGAACAATGCTCAGAGCATAGAAAATATTCAAGTCACTACAAAAGCAACTAATGCTTATGAAAAAATATTTAAATCAAATGCCTAGTTACTACATAAATAATGACTGGATTTTAACACATCAAAGACTACTAGAAGAGATTTTACATCCTTGTAATTCCCTGCACTTTAGAAAAACTCCCCCACCATACCCTCTTTTTTTTTTTTTTTTTTTTTTTTTTTTTGGTACTGTCATCATTGTTCTCATCTACAATGCAGAGAATAAAAATCTAAAGATTTCTTCTCAACAGTTTGGGCTGTTAGGCAACAAAAACCCAATATGAACTTCTGTTTTTTAGTGTAGGCTCAGAATATGACAAGCAACTATATATATATTTATTCCACAAATGACATTTGCTGTCATATTCCCCTGAGGCAACAAACACTACACAGTATTCTCCTCATAGAAACACATTCCTTAAAAATGTTAGCCAGACATTTTTTTTTTATCGCCTCTCAGATTTTATGGATTAGAGCTGAAAAGTCAACACTTAAAAATAAAGTGTGGTTTGGAAATGGTTATCTGTAAATATGAGTTCATTATTCCCCTTTGACAACCACAAGTAAAGTCAACAAAATATGTTTTGTCCATGTTTGACATAAAGAAATATTTTCCAGTTGACCTGGAGATTATGGACTTTCTGCAAAAGCAATTTCTTTGTAAATAAATGTATACATTCACATATGTAGGCATGATTCCCCCAAACTGTAAATGGTTCTCCTCCAAAGAATTTGTTTATAAGTTTCTTCTAAATCTTTAACTGTGTGTGTGTGGATGCCCACATAGACAGAGATAGACCTAGAGACAGAGAGAAATAACAGGGACATTCTCCCAAAGCAAGGAGTTACCTATCCTGTTTTTAACCCATATGTTCAACTATTCTTCTACAGCTCTAAGTATGGTACATTGCCAGTAGCATCAGCATCTCCTAGTTCTAACAAGCTGAAGAATCTCTGGCTCCACCAAACACCTACTGCATCAAAATTTGCATTTTAACGAGGTAATAGGTGGTGTCAAAACACATTAAGGTATAAGAAACACTGCTCTACACCTCTCAATCCAAGACTCCTAATTACTTCCAAAGTACTTCAGCTCAGCTTGTCCAAAAGACAATGTCATCTCCAACTGCTGAGAAGCCACTCAAGTACACACGCACATAAGCCTTTCTCCCTTGGTGTTTCCTATATTGCTGACAGCATCAGTTTTCATCTAGTTATCAAAGTAGAGACATGGAGGCTGTCCTGGTCTTCTCTGTGTGTGCTATTAGGACAGGAAGCATATCTGTGTTACTGTCCACAATGTCCTAGCACTTAGTGACTAGTTGGAACTTAATGAACATCTATTGAATGAATAAAACTAGTAACTATGTAGACAGGTCCCTACAGCTTTCCTTGGTACCACTGCTAGAGTCTTAATGAGTTGCTTAGCCTCAGATTTAGTCTTCTATCAATACTGGAGTTTTATTTTCATGAAACATGAATTGTGTTTCATTCAAGTAAAATTAATGCATACTATACTGTTACCAGAGTCATATTTCTAGAACACAAATCAGATGGTCCTCTCTCATTCACATCCTCCATCACATTTAAAACTCATTAAAGTCTTCTATAGAAATAAAGTTCTTTGCCTTAGTACAACTACTGCCTATGCATTATCACTCACTGTCCATCTCATTCCCCCAGCCACATCCCCTGTGTTCCACCTTTTCTTACATATCAGCCACTCCTTATTCTTATCTGGATTCTTAAACTCTCAACTCAAGCTGGATCCATAAGGATTCAACTTATACCAGCTATAGAGGTATAAAGGAATGCATTGAACTTTTATCTCTGAATATCTATATTAGGACTTAAAAATATCAAATTTCATTTTAAAAATTAGAAATACATTTACTCCCACATGCGTTCAACCAGAACCCACCGGCAAGCCCACTAGGGGGCAATGCTCTGCCCATCTGGGGCACTGCTCCATTGCTCAGCTCAGAAGTGAACCATCTCAGCGCCTGAGGGAGGTCATGGAGCCATCCTCAGGCCAGGTACTAAAGTGTTGGAACCATTCGAGCCACAGTTGTAGGAGGGGAGGGGAGAGAGTGGCGGGGGGAGAGGGTGGAGAAGCAGATGGTTGCTTCTCCTGTGTGCCCTGACCGGGAGTCAAACCCAGGACTTCCACAAGCCAGATCAATGCTCTATGACTGAGTCAACCAGTCAGGGCAGGAATACATTTCTATCAACAGCAATTAGGTTTGAAAATCAAACAAGTAATATAAAAATCATCTCAATTTTATTGGGAATATGTTTCTGCTTGGGCCAACTTGCTAAAAGTTCTTAAATATACAATCCAAATAAATGTCTCAAGATACCTTATTAATATCTACTGTGTTCCTAAGCTTGGAAATTTCATTTCTCCTAAGATCTACTTAACTCTTTCACAATATAGACAACTATATACAAAAAGTTAATTGCCCATTGGGTGTGCATATATCCTTTTTTTCTAGGTAAATACATCAAAGAAGTAGGCTCCATTCGGCCTCCAGTTGAATCTTAAAGGTGAATATACCGTACTTACTTCTTACTTTAGGGGTCTCAAAAGAGCATAGAACCAACATTCAAGCTATATAAACTGGGGGTGCCCTAAACATGTGGCTCCAAAACCAGGTCTTCTTCATTGTCACATCGCAGTCTGTTTTCACATTTATCTGACCTAGATAGAACACACTGCACACCCAATCCCCCACACAGAGCACTTCTACTCTCCACCCAAAAAATATTATCTTAGCTCAAATTCGCATTTCAGTAAAACCTTCCTTAACTTTTTCCCAAATAAATTACCTAACTCCTCTTTCACGCCCTCATCTTAACCTATAAAAATTTCTATCACAGCTTTTGCTAACAAGTTGTTTGCATGTCTGTCTCCATCAAAACCCTAAGCTCTGGTTTTGGTACTGGGTCTATGCTTTTCCATCTTTTTTGTCTTTTTCTCAGTTATTTGACATGGTATCTCACACTGAATACCCAAGCCTCTAATGTGGGTTAAATAGCATTCAGAGCCTGACCTGTGGTGGCGCAGTGAATAAAGCGTCCACCTGGAAATGCTGAGGTAGCCAGTTCGAAACCCTAGGCTTGCCTGGTCAAGGCACATTTGGGAGTTGATGCTTCCAGCTCCTCCCCCCTTCTCTCTCTCTGTCTCTCTCTTCTCTTCTCTTCTCTTCTCTTCTCTCTCTCTCTCTCTCTCTCTCCCTCTCTCTCTCCCTCCTCTAAAAATGAATAAAAGAAAAAAAAGAAAAAAAATCTTAAGAAAAAATTAAATAGCATTCAGAGCCACAAATGTACAGTCCTGTTGAAATGGTAAAATTTTCTAAGCATTAAGTATTCTGATTTAAAGTTGAGAACTGAATCTCTCTGGGACCTGAGATGAACCCCACTAAACCAGGATCAGGACATAAAATGGGACTTGAAATTGGAGGTCAGGTAGAAACTGAAGCACACCCATGACAGCACAGTGAAAAGGCTCAAGCAGCAATGAAGTGGGAAGAAAGACGGCAAAGAAAGGAAAAGGAAAAAAAGAGAAAATGACTGCCAAGAACAATCAAATGATACTTCTTCCATAAGATAGTCCTGGAAAGCTGGTATTACATATATATATATATATTTTATATGTATGTATATATAAATTCTCACATGCATTATGTATCATATACCTATATAATATATTATATATATATAATCTCACATATACACACATCACATAATAAATTTGTCCACATATAATATGCCATCAATGAATTTATGACAGATCTCTTAAGTATATAATAGTCATCATAACAAAAATATTAATAAGGCAACTGTGGATATGATGAATACAAAGAAATTTATATTACAAAATGATTTTAACATAATCTGACATAAAAATAACTTTAGCAATACATCAAATAATACAAAGTCATATATAAAATATTGATCAATCATTAGTATTGCTGGACCAATGTTTAAGACCTACACAATTTCAGTACAAAGAACATGGAAAGCTCACTGCAGATCAAGTCTAGCAGACTACCGCAGTACTATTCAACTGAACTGCTTTTTCACTAAACCCTAATGAGATAGGTACAAGTATGAAGAGTAAACAGAAATTTTTGTGCCAGGTTGATATCTTCATATCTATTAAATCTAATAATAATGGGCTTCTGTCTTGTTTTTATTAAATTATATAAATTAATTTTATTATTACTTTATGAAAATATCAATCTGCAGTGGATTGAAAGGAAGAGACAAAGGAAGATATATTGTCTAGTCCTTCACAAGGAGAGTTTGAGAAGCATTACACTATTAGAGGTTGTATTTTGTTCAAAGAAACCAGCCAGAAGCCCATGCAGTTAGTGACTAATCCTGGTCACACACTAGAAGTTGACATGGTCTGACAATTCCATGTAAAAGATCAGACACAACCTGAATTTGGCTGTTTTAAGCTGCTCAGAGACATGGAGCACTAGAAGCAGTGTTTTAGGGATGCAACTTCTTTTATTTATTAGATAAGTTCATTAGGCACTGTTATTTAAGGAGAAATGAAAATGTCCCCATTTTAAGAAAAACAATCTTTTTTATTTGAAATTGATGAATGTAGAGTAAATACTTTCTAGGGTCCACTTTAACCCTGAAATTCTCTCTCTGATTGCATTGTTGGCTTATTGCTGCAAAATGTTGGCTTATTGCTGCAAAATGCTAACTGGATTCATCTGCAGTTTGAAAAGTAGTTTATTTGACACTGGAATCGAGGAAAGAGTTTTCATTAAAACTTATAGTTTGTACTATACACCACATGGTATAAGATTGGAACTCTGAAATGTAAGAAATAATAGATAAGGTATCATCTCAAAAAGAGAAATCATTCCTTGGGTAAGAGTAAAAATGGATGGGTAGGTGGGTGGGTGGATGGATGGATGGATGGATGGATGGATGGATAGATGAGGTTAATGAGGGAGGGAGGAAAGGAAGAGAGCAATTCCATTTGCTTGGAGAAATAAAGCACACAATTAATAGTATGTGAAATGACAGTAATAAATTAGGCTATAAAAAATTAAAGTTTTATTTGAACAAAGATGAGAAATTAGCAAACTCAAAAGTGACATGATTCTAAGTGAGAGACTGAGATTCAGAACTTCAGTTGCTTTAGATACGGTGACCTCACCACAATTTTAAATACACTGTCCATTACAAGCATAATTACCACCCTATGAAACTCTGATAGATTGAATACTGACCTGGAAATTTAACAATCAAGCATTCTGCAGAAAAAAATAAATGTAAAAGAACCTCTTTGCTTATAACCAACATGGTACTGATTAGAGAAGAAAGTAAAACCTTAGCAATTTTTAAATTGCTAGTGTTAAAATAGAAATTAGCTGAACTAGCAATGAGAAATACAATGCTTCACCTGTCATAAAAACCACTCCTTCCTCTGCCGTGAAGATTGGCTGATGAAGGCCAAGGAGGAAAGCTATGGAATTTGGTTTTGTAAGTTAATAAACTGCTCATCAATAAATAGCTATAATAAATAATATTGTGGTATGTTTCCTAAAATGAATCCAGTTTTATGTTTCCTAAACCATTATTGTCATCAAAAATATAACATCAGGTTTGGGTATATATATGTTCCTTCTAGAAATTGTTTTCAATATGGTTATTACTATTTGTGTAAGTGATGGCATTCTCATGTAAACAATAACTCTTACTCCATATATTTAATACTATTTAAAATTCTAAAGTATCTATCTAGTACAAAATAATTCTATCCTTACAAAACAACCTGATTTCTATAATTTACTATTATTTGTTGTTCTCTCATAAATTAAAGCCCTTTCCTTTGAAAAGTGTTTCTTTAATAGATAACTAAATTCCAAAAGGTTAATACCCTTTTGTTCCTGAGTAGTATTACATTGTATGTATGTACTATACATTTCTCATTATCCATTCACCTTTTGAATAACAGTAAGGTTGTGTCCATTTGGGATCTGTTACAAATAAATTAGTTGTAAACACTTTGTACAAAAAGAAAAAAAAATGTTAAGGCCTTTAAAGGAATCACTAAAACATAGTTAAAACCATGTTGGGTAACTTATTCTTCAGTTAGAGCAAAGGAATGTACAACTCCTAAGAGTAAATTTTTCTGAAGCGCATGTATAACTCCATTTTTTGTTAAGGTATTGGACATTATTTGCTTTATTATAACAATATATATTTTCTAATGAACCAAATAGTGTACTGTCATGCCCTGGCCGATTGGTTCAGTGGATAGAGCATTGGCCCAGTGTGTGGATGTCCTGGGTTTGATTCCCCATCAGGGCACACAGGAGAAGTGCCTATCTGCTTCTCCACCCCACTCTCACTTCTCTCTCTCTCTCTCTCTCTCTCTCTCTCTCTCTCTCTCTCTTCCTCTTCTACAGCTATGGCTCAATTGAAGCAAGTTGGCCCCAGGCACTGAGGATGGCTCCATGGCCTCCGATTCAGGTGCTAAGAACAGCTCAGTTGTTGAGCAACAGAGCAACACTCCAGATGGGCAGAGCACTATCCCCTAGTCAGCTTGCCAGGTGGATCCCAGTTGGGATGCATACGGGAGTCTGTCTGTCTGCCTTCCCTCCTCTCAAGAAGAAAAAAAAAGAAAGAAATAGTGTACTGTCATATTTCTATTTTTGTAATATTTTACATTTTTCCTGGATTGAATCATTGTCTTTCTTTATTTCCTTTATCTAGACTCTTTCTAAACTCTCCAATATTTAAAACCACTTAAGAGACAGGTTTCCTAAGGTCAAAGATGGCCAGTAATTCTTTGTCCTGGAGTCCTCAATTTTCCTGCTCCAATTCGGGATGACTTTTCTCTAGACCTGACAAATAGCGACTGTTGTGTGGTTTTCCTTTACTTTTGGTTTCCATATTGCTACAGGCACATACTAGGTCACTTGGATTCTTAGTTCTTTGTATACAATGCATTTATTTTTCTCATTTAAATTCCTTTAAGATCTGATCTTCATGCCTAGAGTTCTAAAATTTCATGATAATATCTTAGGGTTTTTTTCCCATTAATTTGGTACTCACTTAGAATGTGGAACCTCATGTTTTTCAGGTCTTAGACAATATTTTATTATTTTGAGAATTTTTAATGGTTTTATTTATTGATTTTTTTAGAGAGAGGAGAGGACAGAGAGAGGGAAACAAAGGGAGAGGACAGTAACAGGAAGCATCAACTCGTAGTAGTCACCTGATCTATTATAGAATTCTCAATATGAAAGGAATTTATTTTCCTTAAACAGCCATCTCCCTAGCTCCACCTTTTTTCTTTTTTTTTCCTACTCACCCTAGTTGTAGTTCCTAGTTGCTTAATGTATGTGCCTTGACAGGAAAAGCCCAGGGTTTCTAACCAGAGATCTCAGCATTCCAGGTCAACACTTTACCCACTGAACCATCACAGGTCAGGTGAGAATTCTTTTTTAATTTGCTCTGCTCTTTTAATGAAATCACCATCAGTTGGATATTTAGTGATTTACTTGTTATATTTTTTAGGATATTCCCTTAATGTTCAAACCCTTTTATTGATTAATTTTATTTCTTTCAATAGTTTTAAATTTTCACTTGATTGCTCTTATTTCAATTATTCTGATTGTAATAGCACTACATTCTTTTTCATGGATGCACTGTCTTCTCTTCGTTTTTGTTTCTTTTTTTTCTGCTCTTTAACAATTTAATTTCTCCAAGCTCCTTTTTACTACTTCATGCTCCTGGATTTGGCCTATTTCTCTCTTATTGAACTATACTCCAAATACTGGGTAATCCTTGGATTTATTTAAGAGTGAGAAAATAAAATACTGAGCAGGAATGCTATGGGCAAAGCCAGTGGGTTTCACTGCAGGGTGAGCAGGCAGGGAGCAGGTCCTTCAAATATCAATGATCCATAGGTCCTTTCTGTAGAGCCAGTTCTTCCAAAAACTGGCTTTCACTAATCTCCTGTGCTGGGCTTATAGGCCTGTCTGCCAGTGCTATTGGAGATACTCAGCTGGGGATGTGGTCCTACATCTAAATCACTCTAGTATGATGCCTCCATAGATTAAATCTCATCTCTGACTAAAGAAAAGACATCCAGTAATTAGAGGGGAAAGGGCTTGAATATTACATTCTATTTAGACTTTTTTTTAAATTACTGTTTTTGTCTTATATTTCATTTCCAGTTTCTCTACAGTATCTAATATTACCAATTCTTATCTTTTCCAGGGTTCTAAAGAGTAAATTTGTTGGAACTTCCCTCTGTATGCACTATGTATTCAACTCTTTCTGCTCTAGTAATCCTTCCTTCTGTGGACAAAAAAGGGGTCACATGCTGAACCTGACAAGGCCAGGCAAAGCCTGCATGGTGGCCTTACAGACTCAGGGACCTAAAGCAACCACACAGGATAGTCTGAAATTGAAACTTTTTAACTAAAAGCGGTTTATGGTGGGTAGTCATACACTGGGGAGTTATTCTCTATCTGACCTAAGGTCAATGCTTGCTTTGAAACCTGTTGCCTTTTGCATCTACAATAATGTACCTAATAAGATGCCTTTGAAATGTAGGAATAATCTTTTTTTCTGCCCCCTTAGGCCAGGGATCCTACCAGAGCAGGAACCAACAAACCCCTTCATTTTTATTATCATGTTAATTAACACACCTATATTATGCCTCCCTTTGAAAAAAAAAAGTTTCAGTATATACATTTCTACTTTTTATCAATCCCAGAGATCCCTCCTCAGCTCTGCTTTCTCTCACATCCCAAATCTATCACCAATCGATTTTATGTAAACCCCTTACGTCTTTCCCTTTGACTGTAATGTATAAAATGAGTGGTGAATCCGCTATTTCCCAGAGCACTTTGTTAATCTGATGAGACTACTAACTGGCAACTGTCAACAGTTTGGCTCAAATGAACTCATAAAGATCTTACAGGTTTGAAAGTTTTTGGTTTTTTTTGTTTGTTTGTTTGTTTTTCTACTATGACACTTCAAATGTATACTGTATTACCCAAAAGTTTAATACATTTCCAACACACTATCTCTTTTCCACTTCTCTTTCTTTATGTGTTTCTATCCTTTTTATTCCTTTAGTTTCAGTGACTTGTTCAGTAGAGAGCAGAGTCAAGCACATCTGCTTAAGTTGCCCTGTTTAACTGGAATCTCAAGATCTTTTTTTCTATGTTTAAAAAGATACTACATCTAATTAAATATGTTGTCCAAATTTCATCACAGAAAAGAATCATATTAGTCATGTTATTCAGTCACCTTCCTGGTCTAAAATAAGAATTTGTATTATTTGAGGAGAGTGGGGTTCCATAAGCTTTAAGCCAGAAATACAAACAAACAATAAGTGGCACATTTTTTACAAATAACTAAACTATCTCAAATGATTCTTAGTATTTATTTAATAATGGGGATAGGAGGGGAACCACAACAGCTATTCTCCTCTATGTGTTTACTTTCTATAATTCAGTAGACCAAACTTATTAATCACCTATAAAATACAGAGCGTTATTCCATCTCCTGGGCATCTATCAGAAACTTCCCTGCTGGTTCTCCCTAGTAAAATGACAATGCCACATAATAACTGTTGAACTCATCGAAGAAAGGGCATCTAAGATGGGGTAAGAAGACATGACTATGACATAAAGCATTAAGAGTAAGTGTCTTTCTTTACCATTTATCCTGCATCTATCTTCCATATCCCCTTAAAGAAAACTCATACATTGTGCCAAAAATAACCCAGCTGGGCTTATTATAGCACAATAACAACCAAACAAAAGTTTTAAAAAAAACCTTCTAGCTTTTTTTTTTTTTCCTTCTGAAGTTTGAAACGGGGAGGCAGTCAGACAGACTCCCGCATGCGCCTGACCGGGATCCACCCGGCACGCCCACCAGGGAGCGATGCTCTGTCCATCTTGGGGCATCGCTCTGCCACAATCAGAGCCATTCTAGCGCCTGAGGTAGAGGCCACAGAGCCTTCCTCAGTGCCTGGGCAAATTTTGCTCCAATGGAGCCTTGGCTGCGGGAGGGTAAGAGAGAGACAGAGAGGAAGGAGAGGGGAAGGGGTGGAGAAGCAGATAGACACTTCTCCTGTGTGCCCTGGCCAGGAATCGAACCCAGAACTCCCACACACCAGGCCGATGCTCTACCACTGAGCCAACTGGCCAGGGCCAAAACCCTCTAGCTTTATAACACAAAGAAATATTTGACATTGGATTTCAATCAAGGTTTGAACCTACTTCTTGCATATCACTCTCCACAAAAAAATTGTAATAAAACCAATTGACGATTCACCATGATCCTGTTTAATTTCCAGTTAAAGTCAATAAAAAAATAAATGCAAAGACCACTGAAGGTCAATATTGTTTCCACAGAAATTTCCCTTCCTTAAAATTGAAAGCTTTTATACGTCAAACTCAAAAATAATAATAACAAAGGGAAAAGAAAGAAAAACAGATATGCAAGTCTCTCATAAAAACTTAAGGTTTGAGTTGACCACAGTAGAAGACATGTGAGGTTTACATTGGTCAAAAACATATTATGAGTTCATTGTATGGCTTCCCTATCAGAAAAGGTGAGGCAGCTTTGAGCAGAATACACAGAAGCATGGGAGGTCTTCAGCTAATCAAAGCATAGCTTTCCAAATTTTCAACTGAAAAAGGCTGCCATTTTTTTTCATTTTGGGTATCTGGATGATTTTCTGACATTTTCAGAAAATCATCCAGATACCCAATGAACTTAACAAATATTTTTAATTATAATGGACACTTAGGCAGCATTAAATGACTTAATTTGTGAAAATTTCAATTTTCAATAAAAAAACGGCTAAAGAAATAATTGGTAAAATCTAAACTTGATTTCTAAATATAGGACCAGGTATAAACCATCCCATGAATATAAAATCAATTTTTAAAAGCACAAAGAATAAGAACAGGAATCACCTTTCCCATTACATTTATATACCTCCCCTAACATTTATAATACAGGTCTACATTTTTTAAAATGCTGTCAAAATTGACTTGCTAATGAGAACGGCTCAACGTACTAACAAAGCGGCTCTTCAAATGTAGATCAGATAATGAGAAATTAAGCACTTAGTTTTTATGTTGTAGAAATCACAGTGGTACCTTGAGATATGAGCAGACCAATATATGAATTTTTTAAGGTACGAGCTGGAACTCTGTATTTTTGTTTAAGATCCCAGCAAAATTCCAAGATATAAGTTGTGATTCAGGAAGCTGCCACTAGTTGTCACATTGGCACACGGGTCCAGTATCAGCAACACAACACCAGCATCTCATTCTTTCTCACGTGTTACCTGTAGAATCAAGTCGAATCTTGTGCGCTGTAATCGTTCTTGCATCATTTTTGCATTTTTTACTAATGTTTTTTGTGTGCTATCATGGGGCTGAAGAAAGTGAGTGTAAAGGACAGTGGTGAGAAGAAGAAGAGAATGATGTCAATAGAAGTAAAGCAAAAAATCATAGAAAAACATGCATGTGGTGTACGAGTGATTGAACTGGCAAGGCTGTACGAGTGCAATACATCTACAATTTGTACCATCCTTAAACAAAAGGATACTATCAAAAGCTCAAATCCAGTGAAAGGAACTACAATTAGTCCCAATTAAGGACAAATATCCATGAATAAATAGAGAAGCTTCTGCTGGTGTGGGTGAAAGAGAAAGAGCTGGCAGGAGATAGAGTGATGGAGACTGTAATATGCGAAAAGGCAAGTATTATTTATGGCGACTTGAAGAAGAAAGAACCATAACCTCAAAAGAGGCAGCAGAAGATATGTTTAAGGCAAGTCATGGCTGGTTTGAAAATTTCAAGAAGAGATCTGGCATCCACTCGGTGGTAAGGCATGGTGAAACTGTGAGTGCTAACGTTAAGGCAGCTGAGGAGTACATCGCACATTTTGCTGAGCTTATCACAAAGAAGGGCTACATCCCCCAACAAGTGTTCAACTATGACGAAACAGGATTGTTTTGGAAAAAAATGCCCCAGAGGACTTTTATCACAGTAGAGGAGAAGAAGCTGCCAGGCAATAAACCCATAAAGGACTGTCTGACCCTTGCATTGTGTGCAAATGCTAGCAGTGACTGTAAAGTAAAGCCACTGCTAGTGTATCATTCCAAAAATCCTCAAGCCTTTAAGACTCATAACATTCTTTAAAAAATCTTCAGGTTATGTGGCACGCCAATGGTAGGTCATGAGTTACACGGCAGTTTCTATTGAATGGGTAAATCTCGTCTTTGGTCCTGCAGTGAAGAAATATCTTCAAGAAAATAAACTCCTGATGAAAGCATTACTAATCCTTAAATATGCTCCAGCCCACCCACCTGGTCTTGAAGATGACATTCTCGATGAGTTCAAATTCGTGAAAGCCCTCTACCTCCCACGCAACACGACTTCAGTCTTGCAACCTATGGATCAGCAGGTCATTTCCAACTTTAAAAAGCTTTACACAGCCTGACCAGGAGGTGGTGCAGTTGATACAGCGTTGGACTGGGATGTGGAGGACCCAGGTTCGAGACCCTGAGGTAGCCAGCTTGGGTGTGAGCTCATCTGGTTTGAGCAAACTCACCAGCTTGGACCCAAGGTCGCTGGCTCGAGCAAGGGGTTACTCGGTCTGCTGAAGGCCTGTGGTCAAGGCACATATGGGAGAGCAATCAATGAACAACTAAGGTGTCGCAATGAAAAACTGATGATTGATATTTCTCATCTCTCTTCGTTCCTGTCTTTCTGTCCCTATCTAGTCCTCTCTCTGACTCTCTCTGTCTCTGTAAAAAAAAAAAGAAAAAAGAAAAAAGAAAAGCTTTACACAAAGCATTTATTCTGCCGCTGCTTTGAGATGACTGAGAATACAAATCTAACCTTTCAAGAGTTTTGGAAAGATCACTACAACATCGTGATATGTTTACGCATTATTGACTTGGCACGGCAAGAGGTTACAAGAAGAACCTTGAACTCGGCATGGAAAAAGTTATGGCCTGATGTTGTTGCAGACAGGGACTTTGAAGGATTCGAAACAGAGACCAAGACCGAGGTAGAAGCGTTGGAAGAGATTGTGTCCCTCGGAAAGTCGATGGGTCTGGAGGTAGATGAGGGTGACATAAAGGAGCTCATGGAGGAACATGAGGAGGAACTCTCAACTGAGGAGTTGAAGGAACTACGGATGATGCAATATACAGAGCTTCTGCAAGAGATTAGTAGTGAGGAGGAGGTAGAGTCAGAGAAAGTGATTTCTACAAGTGAAATTAAAGACATGCTGGCAATGTGGGAGAAACTTTCAAGTTTCATTGAAAAGAAACACCCAGAAAAAGTTTCAACTGGTCCTGCTTCAGCACTTTTTAATGACACTTCTTTGTCACATTTTTGTAACATTTTAAAAGGCAGGCCAAAGCAAACCTCTTTGGGTAGATTTTTTTTTTTCAAAAGTCCTGCAAGTGAAAGTGCCGAAAGTGCAGCCAAAAAGGCAAAAACAGGTGATGATTCAATGAAAAATATGTAATGTTAAGCTTAGGTTAAGTTTAAAGTTAAGGAAGTATATTTTTTTACAATTAAGTTTTTATGGTTTCATTTTAAGTAAAGAAAGTGCAGTTTTAGTTTTGTTTAAAGTAAATAAAATACAGTTTTAGTTTACATTTAGTGTTAAGAAAGTGCAGTTTTAGTTTACGTGTCTACAGTGCCTGCATCCCTTCCTCCCTCCCTCCTCCTCCACCATTCACCTCTGTTAGCCGCACTCATCTGTCTCCAAGGTAAGAATACAGTACTAAATAACACTTTTTTCTTTTATTTCATATATTTTGTTATGCATTGGTAAAGTATACATGTGTGTTTCTTATTTAAAAACATGTCTTTTTTCATCATTTCGGATGGTTTGGGGATGTTTCACAGGGCTGGAATGAATTAAATTTATTTCAGTTATTTTCAATGGGAGAAATTTGTTTGATATATGAGTTGACTGACTTACGAGCTCGATTATAGAATGAATTAAACTTGTATTTCAAGGTACCACTGTAAATGGAAACAAGATATGACACCTTCTCAAAAGTAAAAAAGAACATTAAGTATATGATAAACAATAAATCAAACATTTATTTATTTATTTATTTTTAATAATTTTATTTTTTTTAATGGGGCGACATCAATAAATCAGGATACATATATTCAAAGATAACATATCCAGGTTATCTTGTCATTCAATTATGTTGCATACCCATCACCCAAAGTCAGATTGTCCTCTGTCACCTTCTATCTAGTTTTCTTTGTGCCCCTCCCCCTCCCCCTTTCCCTCTCCCTCTCCCCCCTCCCCCCGTAACCACCACACTCTTATCAATGTCTCTTAGTCTCACTTTTATGTCCCACCTACATATGGAATAATGCAGTTCCTGGTTTTTTTTCTGATTTACCTATTTCACTCCGTATAATATTATCAAGATCCCACCAGTTTGCTATAAATGATCTGACGTCATCAATTCTTATGGCTGAGTAGTATTCCATAGTGTATATGTGCCACATCTTCTTTATCCACTCATCTATTGATGGGCTTTTTGGTTGTGAAACAAACATTAAAACCAGTAGTTCCTAATAACATTATAAGATTTTTACTTACTGATTCTGGAGAAAACGCTTATAACTATGATTTAACAATATATTTTTCACTGACTACAAATTTATTTGTACTTTATAGGCATTTAAAGTATTTTTATTAAATTTATTGGGGTGATATTGGTTAATAGATTATAGTATTTTAATCTAATGCCAATCTTAAAGAGATGTTCAACAATTAAATATTTATAGCTGCCTAGAATATAATAGGGGCTGAAGGTGGTTCTTTAAATTTAATGATTTACTAAAGAAATAATTTGACTTACAAGTTGCTGTTTCGTAGTGAAGACAGTAGTATATGTACAACTACTTTAACTGGTTCTTTTCCTTGAAGATCTAGAGCAGGGGTCCCCAAACTACAGCCCACTGGCTGCATGCGGCCCCCTGAGGCCATTTATCTGCCCCTGCTGCACTTCTGGAAGGGGCACCTCTTTCATTGGTGGTCAGTGAGTACACGAAGCGTGGCGTCGCTCACGTACAGTACTACTTCCGTTTTGTTTTCTTACTTTAAAATGAGATATGTGCAGTGTGCATAGGGATTTTTCATAGTTTTTTTTTTATAGTAGAGCTTTGTATATTAATTGAAGATAATTATAATTTTCAGTAGCAAATAATTTAGTAATTTTTAAAGTAAAATAAATAATGAGTATAATTGCACTGAAACAATTACAGTTATTTTATATACTTATTCTCTTCCAAAAATACATTTTATCATTTTCTTAGAAAACAGAACTATGTTAAGACAAATCTCTACAATATGACCATACTCATTTTTGATGGCAAGAAAAAAAATTTCAAACTAGAAATAGGTGATAACAAATAACATAGTTCTAAACAAACTAAAACCAAAAGTGTTTTTTAAATGTACATAATGCTTTAAAATTTGGATATCAAAATATCAAATAACAACCTTGGCTGGTTGACTGAGTGGTAGAGCATCAGCCTGGCATGTGGATGTCCTGGGTTCGATTCCGAGTCAAGGCACACAACGAAAGTGACCATCTGCTTCTCCACCCTTCTCCCTGACACTTCTCCCTCTCCTTTCTCTGTCTTTGTCTTCTCCTCCTGCAGCCATGGCTCAATTAGTTTGAGTGCATTTGCCCTGAGGATGGCTCCAGTTGAGCCTCAGCCTCAGGTGCTAAAAATGCTCAGTTGTGAGCATGGCCCCAGATAGGCAGAGCATTGTCACAAAGAGGTCTTGCTGGGTGGATCCAGTTGGGGCACATGTGGGAGTCTATCTCTCTATGTCCCCTCCTCTCACTTAGAAAAGAAGGGAAAAAAGCTTATTAGTTCTTTGAATTTTTTTTAAGTGAGAAGAGGGGAGAGAGAGAAAACAAACAAACAAACAAACAAAAAACAACAAGTTATTAGTTATTTGATGTTTTATTTATCTAATTGTTAAAGCCACATGCTGGGCCAATGCTCCACCACTCAGACTACCAACCAAGGCTGTTTTTTTTTTTAAGAGCATAAATATTTGATAAAAAAAAGTCCCTTCTTCTCACTACCCCTTCTAAATAATCAAGAAATGAAAGCATATAATACATCCTACAAATTGACAGTATACTGGTTTTCAACTTCTAATTCTAAAATTATCATACATTTCCTTCTCTTTCTACTGTTACCACATTAGTCTAGGTTCTAATCAACTTCAGAAGTGAATATCCAAAGAACAATTTAGCTATGTAACTGTATGGCTTTAAATCTACTCCTAGGTTAACTGTCTTACATGACATGACTTACTATATAGCATCATAAACAGCCTCCCCATTCTAAATACACACAACCGTCCTTGTTTCCTATCTAATCAGGCCCAATTTCCTCCTTGAACTCTACGCCCCTGCTGATGCAATCAAGCCCATTTGGCTTTAAATGCCTTTATCAATCACTAAAGGTTCAAAAAAAACAAGATCTCCTGACTCATAGGCCAACTCTCATACCAAAGATAAATCTGATAGCCTAGATTAAATCCTGGGCAAGATAAACACAAGAATGCCATAAGGGGACCTAGCTTATACCCTTAGCCTGGTCATCTCTTCCTATCTTTAACCCAACAATGTTTTAACACTGTTAAACATACTAAAAACTATGTTCACTATAAGAGGGTAGGTTAATGTACATAATTGATATGGTCACTTTGATTCTGGATTTGTTTTTGAAACCTATAATGGCTTGGTTGAGTCTAAAGCATACGTCACCTGATTACTTGACTCATTGCATTGTGTTATTTTAAAGGGCAAAAAAAAAAAAGCACTGGTAAAAAAAAAAAGTCAAGACAAAAAAAAATCACTCTTCTATGCAATTTAGCTTGCCTACAAGTTTTCTTTTTTCATCTCTGATGACATCAGAACCAACAACAAAAAGACATTTTAGAGAAAGGGAAACCAGAAGACAGTTATCTTGACAACTCAACCTCAGGAAATGGTTTTGCTTCATCTAATTAATCAATTTTACAACTGGAAAATGATCAAGAACAATAGAAAGACAAGGATGGAGTTCATACCAACAATAAATGCCAGGCACCGATTAGAAGGAACTAAGTATGTGTCAGTACAGAAAAGTTCCTCCTGGGTATTACTCATGAGAAAGCAAGTAGGATAACAGTGTATGCAGTAGAATCCCCTCATTTATCTAATTGTTAAAGTATAATTTTTATTATATGATGCTTATATATAAATAGAAAATATAGACAGGATATACACAAGAAACTTTTACACTGGAGTAAATGACAAACTCTTATTTCCACACTAACGTGCCTTCATATGAATTAATTATTCAGTAAAAGCATGTTTTTTTTTAAAAAAAGCACAGAAGTCAGCATGGTGAATACACAATGCAATATACAGATGATGTATCATAGAACTGTACACCTGAAACCTATATAATTAAAAAAAATTTTTTTTTAATTTTTATTTTTTCACTTTTCCGAAGCTGGAAATGGGGAGGCAGTCAGACTCCCACATGCGCCCGACCGGGATCCACCCGGCATGCCCACCAGGGGGCGATGCTTTGCCCCTATGGGGCGTCGCTCTGTTGCATCCAGAGCCATTCCAGCACCTGAGGCAGAGGCCACAGAGCCATCCCCAGCGCCCGGGCCATCTTTGCTCCAATGGAGCCTCGTTGCAGGAGGGAAAGAGAGAGAGAGAGGGGTGGAGAAGCAGATGGGCGCCTCTCCTGTGTGCCCTGGCCGGGAATCGAACCCAGGACTCCTGCACGCCAGGCCGACGCTCTACCGCTGAGCCAACCATCCAGGGCATGAAACCTATATAATTTTATTAACCAATGTCACCTCAATAAATTCAATAAAATAATAATCTTTTTTTTAAAAAGCACAAAAGTGCTGAAAGACATGCTGCTGGTTGTCTTAAGTGCTTTATGTTATGGTCACACTTTAAAATGATCTCTAATATTCCAACCAAAGGTTAAGAAACTGACAGAAAATATTCCCACCTTACTTCCAAAGAAAAGGTAAAAATAATGCTAGGTGTTTAACATTCAAATAATGGATGGGTTTTACTCATCCAAGGAGAAGAAACACTACTTCATTTCTAGAGTTTCAAGCCTCAGATTTTATTGGTGCATAGTTTTTGTTTGTATGATTGGCTTTGGTTGTTTTTATTTTGGGGCTGTGCCAAATAAATGATCCTGAAGTTAATGGATCAAAAATACAAACAGTGGCCCTGGCCAGTTGGCTCAGCAGTAGAGCACTGGCCCAGCGTGTGGAAGTCCTGGGTTTGATTCCCAGCCAGGGCACACAGGAGAAGCGCCCATCCGCTTCTTCACCTTTCCTCCTTTCCTTTCTCTCTATCTCTCTCTTCCTCCCACAGACAAGACTACATTTTGGAGCATAGTTGGCCTGGGCACTGAGGAGGGCTCCATGGCCTCCCCCTCAGGCTGAGCATCCCCCTGGTGGGCATGCCAGATGGATTCTGGTCAGAAGCATGCGGAAGTCTGTTTGTCTGCTTCCCCCCTCTCCCTACTTCTCACTTCGGAAAAACACAAACAGGAAAGCATCTCACAGATAGATGGGTACATAAACATTAAGAATTATATATGATATTTACTTAGATCTAAAAAAGAATCCCTAAAATAGAGTTAACATGTGCGGACAGTAGCATGTTAGATTTCTACCTTCATTACTTAGATGACATTGCTTTTTTTTTTTATCACATTGCTTTTCTATTAAATATAAAAATACTTATGCCTCTAATATCTTCTCTCATCATCACCTAATACCATCATAAACTAAATTATATGATTAATGGCATGGCAAAAATGGCTTCAGTATGGTTTATAAGCCAAATAGGATGCCATTAAAATAAAATTACACTGTTCACTGGCAGGGTAAACCTACTTGGACATAGGTTTTAGAGAAGGCATAATCACTAACCAACATGTGGAACAACTGTTGAGTTCTTACAGCATTTCAAACTACCTAAGGATTTCAGGGTGCTCAACTAAATAAATTATTCTTTCAATGACTGCTATTCACAATGAACATCTCTTGAAGCAAGTTATCAAATTAGGGAAGGAAATCATTATTGAATAATGGAAGAACACTGAGGGCTTAGAGAACTCATGAAGCTATATGGAATTATGTCAAGTCTGATTAAGGCATAGGATTTTTAAATAATTATAATATAAACAAGCCAATGGTATTTAATCAGTTTCAGTCTTTCTTGCTTAAATAATTAAAAATCAAAATAAGAAGCAATTGGTATACATCTGCAACTTGATGCAAAACGATACTGATTGGGGATAAGGCCCTTTTGCCATGTACCATAAAACAGGGCATGAGTTTACCTATTCTCAAGATCTACAGACACTTGATAAAAACAAATAATTAGGAAATATGCTGAAAAATGAAAAGCAGTAACAACAAACAAAAAGAAAAATTTTCAACAAAAGGTGAAAATTGAAATCTACCTGAGAGAAAAATGACTTTTTCAAGACACTCTGTATAAAAAATAAATAAAAAGATAGAGAAGCTTTAAGGTTTTATGTTTTCTAAAGTATTATCAATTTCACATATGATTGATGTGAAATGACAATATAATTAAAATGCTCAGGTATTTTCTAAACCAAAGTAAGTTTCTTAATGTTTATTACTCACACTATTAAGTACTCCACATAACCTTCATTGAATATTCTAGTTGGGGACCTATATTCTCCTTAGCTTTGTTTTTTTATGCCAGATCAGGAGCTAAATATCACGCTCCTACCTGACTACTACAAAGAACTTCCTCCCCTTGAACCTGAAATAATTAACTGACACCCAAGTGAGAACTCTGGAGAGGTGGATTCTTTGTTCCTAAGCCATAAGCTGGCATCCAGTTTGGATTCTCTCACAATTTGCAACACCACTAACTTCGCAATTCAGGCTGGACCCTGAGCCAGACAACTGGCACTGCCGACGGGCCAAGGGCTACATCTTTTTCTATTATGTAGATATTTGTTTACAAGGAATCATTTATGCCAGTTTTTATAAATTTCCAAGCATCACAAAATTAACAATAAAACATTTAAAGTAAATAAGGCTTAACCATAGTTAGACTTTGTAGGGTTTGGCTGATTGCAAAAGCAATGCATGTTGATACCATTATGGTACTACCAAAGCAAATACATAAGTGGTGTTGTCTTTGCTTGCAATAATAGGAGTATAATGTCTTGTGTCTGAAGGACTAGTCTTTCTCCATGACAAAAAATGAGTCAGGGTCTTGAGAATGTTCATAGGAGGATTGTGAGAAGAAACTGGATGCTGTATTCAAATACCAGAAACATGAAACATCACAGGAAAGGAAATGCTGGTTTCCTCTGCAGTCTCCACAAGAAAAATGAATGGGCAGAAGATGAAGCTGCATTTCATTCCCTGCAAAAGAGTTATCTGAAAGACAAAGCTGTCCAGACAGTGAAAGGGGTTCAAATTTCCTCGATAGACATATGAAGGCTAGCTGGCACTGCCTTAACCTGTTTGATCCTGAAGGTCTAGGTTTCAGGACCATGGTCAAGGCAACATCTGGATTCCTAAGGTAATAATGATACAATAGTGCTAACTCTCTCAACAACTCTTTTTTTACATTAGAAATGAAATTCATAAACAATATAATCTAACTACTCACATATATTGTTTCAATCAGTAAAATGTACTAACTGTAATATAAAATGATGTTACAGTCTGTAAAATTTGTACTAAAATAATAATAGAACAGTGCATGAATAAATGCTTAAGCCAGACTTCACAAGAAGGCCATGAAAATAATGAGAGGACAGCTACAACTGCCAATGGACACAATGTGTCCTATCAGTTATTCAAGAACCAAAAGCAGCTTAGCCATAAGCATTATGATTTGTTACAATAGTGAATATTGCTCAATAAAATATAGAACACAATCAAGTGTCTTCTCAATTTGCATAGTAGGTGCATTTCTAAAAAATTCCCAAACATATTCTACCACATTCTTCAACCTCTCCTCCCACTTGGTTATAAAGGGATTGCCTCTTATACATGGGGAAAAAAAACATTTTAATGTACAATAGAGTTAGTTTCCAAACTCAGAAAATTATACAGGTTTTTCATTTACAGAAATATCTTCAAGAAAATTCAACAGGCTTGCAGGATTAGAGACAATTGTGCATTACAGGAAGCCAAACAGCTCTAGTCCCCAATCATGACCAGCCAGTGGCACCAACTCAACTACAGCAACACAGATGTGACATGATCGTGTTTCCACAGTGCCCCTGTGGGATCCTGTTTTTGCTCACTGTTAACTTTATGTGTTAATTGACTGGGCTACATATCTGTGAGGGGGTTTCTGGAAGAGAATAGCATTTGTTTCAGTAGACTGTATAAAGAGACTCGCCCTCACTAATGTTGGCAGTTTTCGTCCAGTACGTTGAGGGTCCAAACCAAACAAGAAGGCAGAGGAGGGGAAAAGTCCATCTCTCCCTTCCTGAGCTAGAACATCTACCTTTCTTTGTCCTCAAACAATAGTGCTCCTGGTGCTCGGGCTTTCAGACTCTGGGACTCAAAACCAGTGAGCCCCAGTTCACAAACCTTCAGATTTGGACTAACTTAAAACAGTTTCCTGAGTCTCCAGCTTGCAGGTGGCAGACTGTGGGACTTCATGGTCCCCAAAACCAAATGAGACAATTCCCACAATAAATCCTCTCTTTGAATACATATTTTCTGTTTCTATGGAGAACCCTGACTAACACATCCACCCCGTGAATATGGACCTTCATCATCAGATTCTTCAAAAAGCAAAGGAAGTCAAAACTGAAAGTTGAGGTGAACTAATGTAGAAGGAAGTGGGGAGAAGGGAGATGAAGTCTGAAGGAGTTCCTTAACTGGAAGAACAATTAGTTACATAGTTTTTCATATGATTTTTGCAGCTTCATCTTTCTCTTGTGAATTTAAGGGTGCAGAAGTAGAGGGAAGTTATAATTTCAAGTTTATCACAGGTGGTATCCAAGCAGAAGCCAGATGACTACAAAATAGGTGGGAGTGGGGATTTGGACATCTATGAGACTGTGTAAATTGTTTATTCACTATGGTAACTGGTCATATTAGACTTCCTAGGGATCTAGGTTAGAGCTGTCAACTTTCTCAGCTAGGTCACAGGCAAACAACCCTCTCACAATGTGCTGTATTATTGGGGTGACCATATGTTTATCATCTTAACCAGGTCACTTTTGACAGTGCAGGTTGATGAGCTTAAAAAAATTACATGACACAATATATATAAACCAGGACTGCCCCAGGCAAAGCTGGACCTGTGTTTTATCATATCTACTTTGGAATATATGTGTAAGTAAGGAAGAACCACCAAGAAACAGTATTGATTTAGTAATATTACTAAATAGAAAATAGCCCCACATGACTGCCTAATCATTCAGGGCTTTTTATTTCTCCTCTATTTATTTGTAAAAATGCAAATACCCCAATTATGGCATCAAAAAAATAGTTATAGCTTACTATAATCCTGTATTTTTCCTCAAATAACATACTAAAGCATATATGTATGTATGTATATATATATATATACATATATATACACACTTTAGATTGCCTACACCAATTATAGTGTAAAATATACATCATATTAACTTAAAGGCTTCATTAATTTAGGTAAATACATATATAAATATATCATATTACATACTATATTATATTATCAGAGTAGTTTCAAAGTCATTTGCTATATGTAATCCTATTAGAATCAGTAATCTTAACTGAAAACAAGCATGAAGGGATATATTCATATTAATCAACAATTAACAATGTTATGAATTATCTTTAAGTTTATATTTCAAGTTTAACAATGAATTTGCTATTTTAAAGTCATTCTTTATGAAAACAGATATTTATATTAAAATGTTTTGTTCTATAATTTTTAACATTTTATAACATTCAAAATTTATAACATTCAGATGTAATTTTTTTTCCAAAAGTACTTTGCTTATATTGTAAATAAGAATTATTTGTGCATAATCTGCTTATATGTTATATAATCTTCTGAAAAGAAATTAAAGGCCTTTTTGAATAGAGAAAAATACTTAACTTCATCCATTGTTCCAGTTCAGTACTTTGTTCACAACAGTATCTATTCAATAAATGCTTATTAAGTTAAACATCGGATGACTGACTGAATGAATGACTGAATGAATGAATGGTTAGACAAATGGATGGATGAGTGAATGAATGAACCAGCAATCTCTCACAGGATATTTTTAGAAGATAACCAGTCAATGATCATCATTATTCCCAGTGTAAATAAAGTAAATGCATCTAAACCAAAGTATTACATTGAAAACATAGTACTGCAATTTGTCGTCCTTATAATTTAAGTCAAATACAATAAAAAAATAAGATTATAAATTAAGATTATAACTGCTATTGTCTTATTTATCTGTACCAAAATTTCAATAATTAAATCATATACAGATTCATTTATTTAAATTTGGTTCAACAGTTTCTACCAACATCAGGGGATTTACTTTGAACTAATTACTCTCAGTCACCGTGGATACAAAAGCATAATTTATGCCCTCCAGCAACTTTTTGTCTAACAATAACATTTCTCAATTAAATGAGCATTATTATAAAAGGTTATCAAACTCAAGCCTCATGAATCTTAATAATTAATCAGGAGGTAAATTTGGTTTACAACATTTATATAATGTTTTCTAGATCCATTCTCAATCATATTATACATATATTCATGCTGGGTTAATATGATGGAGCTAAGAGAAAGAGCCCTTCACACTTCAACTGTGTCTCTTTTCATGAATAGTTATGAATGATTTATAATTAGCATATTTATTATAATGATTATTTTTTAAATTACTCTGAATATTTTTAACTTTTCCCCTTGCAGTCTAAATAACCATTGATTGAAGTTCCTATGTGGTTAAGATACTAGGCAAGGATAAATTTCATCCCACCACTTCCCATTTGATTCATCATAAAATATGAATTAGTTGAAGTGCCAGATAATGACATATTAATGTATAATTATGAAATAACAATGAGTACATGATCACGATTTAAATTGATTAGGCAAACACATGGCTATAATTCCATCCATACCATGATGTACATTTCTACTATTGCCATGTACATAAAATGGTATCCATCAAATATTTTTATTTCTCTAATTTAGGAGAAGTAGAGTAAGTATAAGCAAAATTCTACAAGTGGTTACCAAGGGAAGTTGCAATACCTCTTTCAATAGTAATATTTTAAAACAGAACAGAAATAATAACTAAAAATTCAAAATCATTTATTGAGCTTAGCACCACTTATTTTTTAAGTTTCATTTGTTGCTCTTCTAAGCACCATTATAAGCACTAGGTATATGAAGAAAGGATATAACCTTGTCCCTATTGGAACTTAGTTTCCAAAGAAAAACAAATATTCCGCCCTGGCCATCTGCTTCTCCACCCCTCCCCCTTCACCCTTTGCCCTTCTCTCTCTCTCTTTCCCTCTTTCTCTCCCTCCCTCTCCCACAGCCATGGATCAATTGATTCAAGCAAGTCAGAGGATGGCTTTGTGGCTTCACCTCAGGCACTAAAAATAGCTTGCTGAACAATGGAGCAATGCTCCAGATGGGCAGAGCATTGCCATAAAAGGGTCTTGCTGGGTGGATCCCGGTTGGGGCACATGTGAGAGTCTGTCTCTCTGCCTCTCCTGCTCTCAGTTAATTAAAAAATATATATTCACTTTATAAAATATACTAAGGAACACAAAGATTAGCTTCTCAAAGATATGGTATGTTTTTGATGTGCAATTTCAAAAAAAAAAGGAAAAGAAATGACATGACAAGATTCCTTTTAATCATGTTATTCAATGAATTTAGCTTCCTTTGAATCAAGTAAATTCAGTTGTTTTATAATATTAGACAGTTTCATATGACTTTAAAAGATAGAACTTATTTGAAGTGAAATCATAGCTCAATCAGTTATTTGACATATTTAACAACTGTATTTCCTACGGTAAGGTATTAAATTTGTTTACTTTTTCTTTGAAAATGGAGTTATTTTCCTCTCCGACATTTTTTTCCAAGGAAACAGGTCATTAGATCCATCACGCTGTTAAAAATATTTTTCTAAATATATTCAAAATCCGATTAAACAATAAATAAAAAAGTTGTTCCTATTTTAATTCTATGTTGGCTGATAAATAGAATTTTCCCACTCAAAACTGTCAGAAATCACTAAGACAATACCTAGGTCACCTAAATAGCAAAATCTTTGAAATACAGCATTTTCTTTCATCGCTACCTTTCACCACATGCTGGGTTCACATTTCAACTTTTTACTATAAAGTAGTAACTATTTTGATTGATAGTCTGTTTTTACTTTGCATTCTTTAACAAAAGACATTCAATAACTATATATTGGAATGTGGCTATTCAATACTCAATTGCATGACTACTTTAAGTGATGTACTTACTAAGCACTGCATGTTATAAAACCTATTTGTTAATAATGTTATCATAGTTCAAACTGAATATACTAACCTTCTATTCATTTACACAGAAAATCAGCACATTTATGACTATCTTACTCTTTTGCTAATCTGTACTTTCTGTCTTTGGTTTCAATATTTTATTTTCTAATATAGTTCAGTGCATATGGGATGCAGAAAGTTGATTGCTTGATAAGCACATTTAGAAAAACATGAGAAAATAAAAACAAATCTGGAAAGTAGATTGCTTGATAAAGTCATTTAGGAAATATGAAAAAAACTAATATTGAATGTGGAACGCTTTTTGATATGAAATGCAATCTGAAATTTTAGAACAATGAAGTTGTTAAGTCATCTATAACACATCTGTGAGCTCTAAAGTAAGACAACATGACTAGAAAAAAAGAAAAGAAATGTGTAAGAAGGAATAAAAATAATACTCAAGAAATAAGAGGAGGTTTAATGTTCTCTGCCTTCAGAGTGCCTCTGTGGCTCTTTAAAGAACAGAGGTGGCATGGTCTGAGATAGCAGAATGAAGAGTGTTCAGACTCCCTCACTAACTCTGTCACTTTAAATAGATCAATTATCTTTTCCAGTAATTACTGAATAATAATTCCTATCTCACAAGATTGTTGGGAAGATGTTGTTAAATGATATACCATTGATGAGCTCCTCTGGCCTACAATATATATTTAATAAGAATTTTATTTTCTGTTCCTCTTCTAAAAGTTTAGAGACATTATTGCTACTACAGTCAACATGTTTGCAAACTAAACTCACTTAGCATATCAGAGACCTCAAGCCCAGAAAATATACATGACTCAAAGGACATCCCAGTTAGTTGCAGAGAATGCTAGTCTCTTGTTCATGATTCTCCTAAAAATAACCACCAGCCATGGTCCCAGAATGACAGAAAACTGAGATCCCAATCAAATGTTGACCTGAAAGTCTTGTGTATCTTTGGTCCTCAATCTAGGATGCACCACTAAAGAAGTTTAACAAAAAATACAGAGGCGTGGGTCCAACCCCAAAGATTCATATTTAATTGGCCTGGGTGAGGCCAGATGAGTTATTTTGTTTTATGTTACATGGATCATTGTTTTATAGTGTCCCAAGT
Organism: Saccopteryx leptura; assembly: GCF_036850995.1. Taxonomy (NCBI): domain Eukaryota; kingdom Metazoa; phylum Chordata; class Mammalia; order Chiroptera; family Emballonuridae; genus Saccopteryx; species Saccopteryx leptura. The sequence continues at coordinate 55,930,756 of NC_089506.1, forward strand.
ATTTTTACCTTACAAACTGCTGCATTATAAATTATCTGAATCCTGCTCCTCATCACCTACCCCAATCCCATGATCATAAGTACAGAGTACGAACTGATCCTATTGTGGGTTTTGAGAATCCAAAGTTCAGGAATAAAGACTGGAGGGTGGAACACAGAGGTGGAGTGAGAAGTTCCCAGCAAGCATAAAGATGCTCAGAGAGAGAGCACCTTCCTGAAGTGACAAGAACAGCTTCACTGATCAAATTTTAGTCAGTTTCTTCTGAGCCCTCTTTTAAACTAGGTCTTGTCCTTTTCCTGCTGAGCCCAGTTTAGCAAGAATCCTTTAATTATCCTTGATAACGAATCAAGTTCCTCTTGATAAGTATCCATCCACTGTTCCCCTCTCTCTGCCCTTTGGCCATAAATCCCGATCTGTCTTTGCTATATTTGGAGTTGAATTCAGTTCTATGTTTAGATCTCTCTCCCTTCCTGCACTAGCTCTAATAAAATCTGTCTTACTGTTTTCAAAAGTGTCAGAATAATTTTTCTTTAACAGTTCTTATATTCTACAAAACACAGCCAAAACTATGGGGAACTCAAACCCATGTAGAAGTTTAAGTATAGAGTCAGAGATTCCTGGAATCAGAAGAAAGCAAAAGGAGGCATGACTAGACAAATGAGAAAGGTTCTAGAGAGATTTTCTAGAAGAGATATAAGTAGGGTCCTGTAAAAGCCAGGAAGCATGTCTGAAGATAAGGCTACCAACTACCATCTACTATCAGACAAGCCAGCAAGAACTCTTTGTAAACTTTGCACTGGTGACAATGAGTATGCCTCGTGGCTTGTTATCCTTGGTCATATCTAGTGGTGAGATTCAGCCAGTTCTCACTGGTTCAGCAGAACTGATACCTAATGTTTTGTTGAGTTCGGTGAACTGGTTGTTAAAATGGCACTCTTAATCAGGATTCTCTCTAAGGTGGACGCCTGGACAGCCGCCTAATGTGAAAATCACAAATCTACATTCCTTACTCTTTTTTAACATTCATCAGCGCAACAGCATATTCTAAGTGCCCATAGTAATGCTCATTCTGTCCATAGGTAAAGAAATGGGATCCTACTCCTACAGTAAAAAGACGGATAAGGATAAATCCACAGTCAATGATGCTCGGATAAAAGTGAAGAAAATTGCAAATGAGAATGCCAATCAAAGATATGGAAATAGAGTGACCAGGTGGTGGCAGAGTAGATAGAGCATAGGACTGGGACATGGGGGACACAGGTTCGAAACCCCAAGGTCACACCAGCTTGAGCACAGGCTCATCCTACTTGAGTGTGGGATTACCAGCTTGAGCAGAGGGTCATAGACATGACCCCATGGTCGCTGGCTTGAGCCCAAAGGTTACTGGCTTGAAGCCCAAGGTCACTGGCTTGAGCAAGGGGTCACTCACTCTGCTGTATCCCCCAACACACCCTCTCCCCTCATTGAGACACATATATAAAAGCAATCAAAGAACAACTAAAGAGATTAAGGAGCAGCAATGAAGAATTGATGCTGGCCCTGGCCGGTTGGCTCAGCGGTAGAGCGTCGGCCTGGCGTGCGGGGGACCCGGGTTCGATTCCCGGCCAGGGCACATAGGAGAAGCGCCCATTTGCTTCTCCATCCCCCCTCCTTCCTCTCTGTCTCTCTCTTCCCCTCCCGCAGCCGAGGCTCCATTGGAGCAAAGATGGCCCGGGCGCTGGGGATGGCTCCTTGGCCTCTGCCCCAGGCGCTAGTGTGGCTCTGGTTGCGGCAGAGCGATGCCCCGGAGGAGCAGAGCATCGGCCCCTGGTGGGCAGAGCGTGGCCCCTGGTGGGCGTGCCGGGTGGATCCCGGTCGGGCGCATGAGAGAGTCTATCTGACTGTATCTCCCCGTTTCCAGCTTCAGAAAAATACAAAAAAAAAAAAAAAAGAATTGATGCTTCTCTCATCTTTCTCCCTTCTGGTCAGTCTGTCCCTATCTGTCTCTGTCTCTGTCACACAGACACACACACACACTCACACACACACACACACACACACACAAAGGATATGGAAATATCTTAAATAATAGTTTTAATGCTTTTTGGCAAGTATTATTTAATATTTTTTCATTAATAGTTTAAAACATAATGTAGTTTTGTGTACCTCTTTATTGTTCTTATTTAAGTATTAAATGCATGCAATAATAAACTACCTTATGGTATATATATATTTTTATATATACTTAAAACAGTCATTAAGGCAGAGAACTGGTCGTTAAATTATTTGACTCCCACCACTGGTCATAGCCAATATGTAAGCCCTATGATAGTGTTTTTTGATGGCAGTTTCCTTTTCTCTGACCATGTCCCAGTAAACATCTCCCTTTGCATTGTACATTTTAGAATCACTTTCAATGGGATTAAATAGCCTCCCTTACATTGTCAAAAACTTTTTTTGTATATAAAATTCATCTTTTACCTTAATTGAAAAGTCTATAGACACTACATCTAATGCCTGCTCAAATATACTTTTTTTTTAATCTCAGTTGGATCCTAAGATCAGAAAATGAGTTAAGCCTGACCAGGTGGTGATGCAGTAGATAGAGTGTCAGACTAGGTTGCAGAGAACTCAGGTTCAAAACCCCGAGGTCACTGGCTTGAGCACGGTCTCATCTAGCTTGAGCACGGGCTCACCAACTTGAGCACGAGGTCGCTGGCTTGAGTGTGGGATCATAGATATGACCTCATGGTTGTGCATGAACCCACAGATTGCTGGCTTGAAGCCCAAGGTCACTGGCTTGAAGCCCAAGGTTGCTGGCTTGAGCCCAAGGTCACTGGCTTGAATGAAGCGTCACTTGCTCTGCTGAAGCCCCTGGTCAAGGCACATATGAAAAGCAATCAATGAACAAATAAGAAGCCACAATGAAAAATTGATGCTTCTTATCTTTCTCCTTCCTGTTTGTCCCTATCTGTCCCTCTTTCTGTTTCTCTCTGTCTGTCTGTCACACACACAAAAAAAGAAGTTGACATCATCCTAACATTACATCAATAATTCCATTAGTATTATATTACTTGAGTATTTTACAAATAGTATGAAAGTTCCCCACTTCATTTATTCTTTCTTTTTCCCTGTTGTCTCATTTATTAATAACTCTGATTCATTGAAAACTTGGCCCATACCTTTTATCAACCCAAAGTCCTGACATAAACTGGGTTTTATGCTGAAAGCTACTGACATGAGTTAGGTATTTGTTTGATATGCTCAAAAGCTCACAAGAATATGTTTATAGATATGACAGCTAATAATAATAATCATAGTATATAATATATATTTACTATGTCAGTTAGTGTCTTAAATACATTGTTTATTAACTTATTTAATTTTTTGAACAATCATAAGAGACCAAGTTTCAAATAGGCTGAACAATGTCCAATTTCACAAGCTAGTAAATGTTATAATCAGAAGCTAAATCAAAATCTATGTGATGTTGCCTGACCAGGCAGTGGTGCAATGGATAGAATGTTGGGATGCTGAGGACCCAGGTTCTAAACCATGAGGTTGCCAGCTTGAGAGCAGCCTTGCTGGCTTGAGTATGGGGTTATAGACATGACTCCATGGATGCTGGCTTGAGCCCAAAGGTCACTAGCTTGAACCCCAAGCTCACTCTCTTGAGCCTAAGGTCACTGGCTTAGCTGGAGCCCTCCAGTCAAGGCACATATGAGAAAGCAATCAATGACCAACTGAAGTGTTGTGATTACGAGTTGATGCTTCTCATCTTGCTCCCTTCCTATCTATCTGTCTCTGTCTGTTCCTCTCTCTCTCTCTCTCTTTCTCTCTCACAAATATAAAAAAGAAGAAAAGGAAAAAATATCTATGTGATGTCAAAGCCTAGGTTTTCCCACTACTGCGTTCTGCTTTTTTCTCACTAAATTCCATGCCCTGAGTCCACAGGAAGGAATGGGATTGGGGCTGACACAAATTAATTCCTACATTTAACTTCTGCTACAAGTGCTCAACCCACACTGGAAAGTGAATCTAATGGCAGACAAGTTAAACTGCAGAAATTATATCCAATTATGTATGTTTCATAGTATGCTAAAGATTTCTCTGATCCTGTGTGGGATATAATGACTCTTCCCTGATATTCAGCCCCGTAGCAATCAAGTTCTTCTTTTTTTAACTTATACTACACATGAATAATATCAACCTTTCACTATCTGAATTACTTTGCTGTATTTACCTCATTGAATACAAACTGTTATTCTTAAAGTACAAGCCAGAGATTGAGCAATGTCTTCTGATCCACATGGAAGTCCACTGGAGAAAGAAAATAGTGCCAAAGTGTAACCAGACCATTCAGGGGTCCCCAAACTTTTTACACAGAGGGCCAGTTCACTGTCCCTCAGACTGTTGGAGGGCCGCCACATACAGTGCTCCTCTCACTGACCACCAATGAAAGAGGTGGCCCTTCCGGAAGTGCGGTGGGGGGGCCGGATAAATGGCCTCAGGGGGCTGCATGCGGCCTGCGGGCCATAGTTTGGGGACGAATCCCTTTCATCAGTTATTAATGTAAATTAAAGATTTTTATAATCAAAATGACTAAAGTTGAGTAATATACTTTATCTCAGGCAGGAAAATACCATATACTACACATTTTAAAATTTAATGCTTAAAATAGTAACATCCTATTAGCCAGTAAAAAAGTGTTCCCACAGCATTCCCACATCCCCTCCCCATTTATAAACAGACTTCATAACATATTACTTAATACTTTATGTATTCACATACAAGAGAAAAATATATAGTGACCCAATTTTGACCTCTTTTTTTAGAAATTTGAATAAATAATATTTTATTTTATTTTTTTAATTTTTTTTAATTTTATTTATTCATTTTAGAAAGGAGAGAGAAAGGGAGAGAGAGAGAGACAGAGAGGGAGAGAGGGAGAGAGGGAGAGAGAGAGGAGAGAGAGAGACAATGGGGAGGAGCTGGAAGCATCAACTCCCATATGTGCCTTGACCAGGCAAGCCCAGGGTTTCGAACCGGTGACCTCAGCATTTCCAGGTCGACGCTTTATCCACTGCACCACCACAGGTCAGGCCAATAATATTTTATTTTTGTATGACTAAATCATCTTCAGAAGAGAAAGCTTTTCAGGGTTGTTAAAATTGTTAGTATAATCTTGTTCCTTCCACAACAAAGTTTTGGTCATTTTGCCAAATAAACAATCTACTAGGGCTAATATTAACGATTTTTAAAAAAAAAATCTGCCATTTGTAGACATCAGGGAAGTCCTCATCAGTTTTGGATCTGGCTAAAGGAATCAGGCCAACTAGCCAATGAAAGATATCCATTAGCCAAGGTATGTCTCATAATCTTTTTCTCCCTTAGGCTTCTAGTTATACACAAGTATAAAGAAGCACATATCTCCTGAGGCTGATAAAAAAAAAAAAAAAAACAAGTTAAATGAGTCAATGTCCAAACATCTGCCAGGATGAAGAGGGCACAATTTATTCAAGGCCTAGAAGAGGCAACACACTCCCCTCGATATTTCCGCTTGCCCTTCCTCACCTCACCCAATACAGCTGTGTAAATTAACTAAAGTCAATAATGGCACGAAGCTCGGCCTAGCAAACGCATAAAGAAAGTAATACTAGCAACTATGAAAAGTAATTATCATGGTGTTCCCACGCTCTAGAATATTATTTTTTCTCACTTTTGCTAGTCAAGCACATATTTCAGTTATTCTCAATTTTGCTTTCCTCTGAAAAATCTCAAGTTCCCTTCAAGAAAGACCCAAAGCAGACTTCCAAGCATCATAATTTTAAGATGTTAAATTTTCAGCCTGTAATTATTTGTTTGCACAAAGTATCAAATTTCAGACTCTGGGCATAAGCGATATTCAGCTTTGCATTCCCACTACCCAAGACAGTAATGGTTGGGTAGTAGGCTAACATTTATTGGGTGAGTAAATTAATAGATGAATGCATGAGTGAATGAATGAATGAGTAAAGCTGAGATGAACGTAATCTCTGTCAGTTAAACAGGGCTGGTCCTTGCATGGGTTAAGGGTTTAAGCAAGTAAAGGTTTTACTTAATTATATATAAATTTGTACATACATATGAGTATCTTCTCTCCCTTATTACTCACATCCCATTCTTGTACCTCAATTCACAAAAAGAACTGGCTAAGTTGACAAATAATAAAACAAGACTAAATAAGTATCAATACTTAACATCAGTCATGCAGTTCTGAAACAGCATCTCCAAGCATTGCTGAAATACCAATGCCTGAAAATCCATTAATGCTCTCACTAAATGACTGCAGGGATAACGTTTTCCTAGATATCACAGTGATGTGGCTCCACGTTGTCACTAGTGTTATGTAAATGATGACCTTGGTGTGTGTTTGGAGATAGAAACCCTCTCCACTCTGCAGGCTCACTACCTTACTACACTGGGAGTGATGGTTTTCCCAGGTGCTGCTGTGCTGCAACTTGGTGTAGCTGTTGATGTTAATTAATTTATGCAAATAAGCTAGATACCATCCTTGATTAATGTCTTCACTGTTTTATTAATGTTATATACTGTAAGAGGCTGTTGGACATATGGGATACAATATTTGCTTGAAGACTACTACTACTAATATGATTAATGTAGGCCCTAAGAACAGTACTTGATAGCTTCTAGTTGATACTCCTAATTAGACAAAATATATAACCTTAAAAAAAAGTAATCACACTAGAAATAAAACAAAGTATTATAAATTTTCTACATGTGACATTGGTATATAGTACCCCTAAAATAGCTGTATGCATATGCAATCTAAATTTAATAGGAGAAAAAATATAAAGAATGTCTATTCAGTGCCACACTCTGTGCTAAGGTCTTCAGGTGCTTTAGCAATATTAACTGAATAATCTAGCCAAGCAGATGTGAGTGGTTATTCTGAGATTCTAACATTGACCACGGATACCAAAGCCTAATTGTAAACCACTATGACATGTGGAATGAAGTAGATCACACATTCAACAAAATCATACAGAATTTGTGGGAGTTATTTTTATCACTGTTCTTTCCAAATATTTGTGTTTTCTGACTTATCTGTATTAATTCCTCCATTAAGTATTATGAGGGCTGAATTAATCTCTCTCATTACTCCACATTACCCACAAACATTTAAAAAGTCACTTGTAACTCAGCAGGTTTTATAGATTGAACTTTATGGTTAAAATTCTTTTCTATCAATTTGTTAAAAGTCAAAATCCCATCATTCTCCATCTTTGATATTTTTCTAAGTAGCAAATACTTTTTTTTACATCTTTATTAATATTTATTGTGTTAACATGGTTTCAAGTGTCCCACTGAATATAACTTTCTCAACCCCACCCCCTGCTCCCCATTATCCACCTTTTGCCCCCTCCGCCAAACTCCCTCCCTCCTTCCCTCTGGGATTTGCTGTCTGTCCTGTTATCTGTATCTACATATTATGTATATATAATTTCACTAATCCCTTCACCTACTCTGATCCCATTCCCTCATCCCCTTCCCTCTGACAGCTGTCCCTCTGCTCCCTGTGACCACACCTCTGCCTCTATTCCATTCCTCAGTTCACTTTGTTCATTAGATTCCACATAAAAGTGAGACCAAATGACATTTGTCTTTCTCTGCCTGGCTTATTTCACTTAGCATAATAATCTCCAGGTCCATCCATGACATCAAAAAAGGTAAGGTTTCCTTCTTTTTCACAGCTGCATAGTATTCCACTGTATATATATACCACTGCTTTTTAATCCACTCGTCCACTGATGGACACTTGGGTTGTTTCCAGATCTTGCCTATTGTAAACAATGCTGCAATAAACATAGAGGTGCATATCTTCTTTTGAATCAGTGATTTGGTGTTCTTAAGATATATTCCTAAAATTGGAATAGCTAAGTCAAAAGGAAGTTCCATTTTTAATTTTTTGAGGGATCCCCATACTGTTTTCCACAGTGGCTGCACAAGTCTGCATTCCTACCATCAGTGCAGGAGGGTTCCCTTTTCTCCACACTCTCATGAGCCCTTATTGTGTACTGATTTGTTAATGAGCACCATTCTGAAAAGGGTGAGGTGTTATCTCACCTCTGTGGTTTTAATTTGTATTTTTCTGATGGTTAATGACATTGAACATTTTTTCATATGTCTGTTGGCCATCTGTACATCCTCTTTGGAGAACTACCTATTCAATTCTCTTGCCCAGTTTTAATTGGATTGTTTACTTTCCTGGTGTTGAGTTTTAGAGTTATTTATATATTGTGGTTATTAACTCCTTATTGGATATATTGGCAAACATGTTCTCCCATTGTTGTCTTTTTATTTTGTTCAAAGTGTCTTTTGCTGTGCAAAGACTTTCTAGTTTGATATAGTTCCATTTCTTTATTTTGTCCCTTATTTCACTTCCCTGTGGATATAAATGGGCAAAAATATTACTATGAGAGATATCAGAGAGTTTACTCCCTATGTTTTCTTCCAAGATGTTTATAGTAACATTTAAGTCATTTATCTGAGTTTATTTTTGTGAATGGTGTACATCAGGGGTCCCCAAACTATGGCCCGCGGGCCACATGCGGCCCCCTGAGGCCATTTATCCAGCCCCCGCTGCACTTCTGGAAGGGGCACCTCTTTCATTGGTGGTCAGTGAGAGGAGCACTGTATGTGGCGGCGCCGCAAAGCGCAGCGTCGCTCACGTACAGCACTACTTCCAGTGACGCGGGAAGGACACCTCACGGCTCTAGAAGTGTGTCATATCACTTGTTACAGCTAGCAGTGACAAATATGGAATTGGACATTGACCATCTCATTAGCCGAAAGCAGACCCATAGTTCCCATTGAAATACTGGTCAGTTTGTTGATTTAAATTTACTTGTTCTTTATTTTAAATATTGTATTTGTTCCCATTTTGTTTTTTTACTTTAAAATATGTGCAGTGTGCATAGGGATTTGTTCATAGTTTTTTTAATAGTCCGGCCCTCCAACAGTCTGAGGGACAGTGAACTGGCCCCCTGTGTAAAAAGTTTGGGGACCCCTGGTGTACATTGATGGTCTAGTTTCATTTTTTGAATATACCTATCCTATTTTCCCAACACCATTTTTTTTAGAGATTGTCTTTACTCCACTGCATGCTCTTACCTCCTTTGTCAAATATCGATTGACCATAAATGTGTGGGTTTATTTCTGGGCTCTCTGTTCTGTTCCACAGATCTGTATGCCAGTTCTTATGCCAGTACCAAGCTGTTTTGATTACTATGGCCTTGTAGTATAATTTGATAACAGGAAGTGTGATACCTCCCACTTTATTCTACATTGTCAAGATTGCTAAGGATATTCGTGTTCTTTTTTGATTCTATATAAATTTTTGGAATATGTGTTCTATATCTTTGAAGTATGCCACTGCTATTTCAATAGGAATTGCATTGAATCTATAGATTGCTTTGGGAATATAGACATTTTAATGATGTTTATTCTTCCTTATCTATGAACACAGTATATTCTTCCCTTGCTTGTATCTTCCTTGATTTCTTTTATCAATGTCTTATTATTTTCTGAGTACAAGTCTTTTACCTCCTTCATTAAATTTACTCCTAGAAACTTTTTATTTTTGGTTGCAATGGTGAAGGGGATTGTTTCCTTAATTTCTCTTTCAGACAGTTTATTGTTGGTGTATAAAAATGCCACTGATTTCTCAATATTAATTTTATATCCCGCCATCTTGCTGAATTCATTTATCAGGTAAGTAGTCTTTTGACTGAGAACTTAGGGTTTTCTATGTACAGTATCATGTCATCAGCAAATAATAATAATTTTACTTTTTCTTTTACAATTTGGATGCCTTTTATTTCTTCTTTTTCTCTGATTGCTGTGGCTAGGACTTCCAAAAGCACGTTGAATAAGAGTGGTGAAAGGGGGCACCCCTGCCTTGTTCCTGATCTTAAGGGGATTGCTTTTAATTTTTGTCCATTGCATATGGTGTTGGCTGTTGGTTTGTCATAGATGGCCTTTATGATGTTGAGGTATGTTCCCTGTGTTCCCACTTTTAGAGTTTTGATCATAAATGAGTGATGGATTTTATCAAATGCATTTTCTGTATCTATTGATATAATCATGTGATTCTTTTTTTTTTTTTTTTTTTTTTTTGGTATTTTTCCGAAGTGAGAAGGGGGGAGGCAGTCAGACTGACTCCTTCATGCACCCAACTGGAATTCACTGGGTATATCCACCAGGCATTGATGCTCTGCCCATCTGGGGCTTTGCTCCACTGTGGTCAGAACCATTCTAACACTTGAGGCAAAGGCCATGGAGCCAATCTCAGCGCCCGGGACAACTTTGCTCCGATGGAGCCTTGGCTATGGGAGGGGAAGCGAGAGAGAGAGGAAGAAGAGGGTGAAGGGTGAAGAAGTAGATGAGCATTTCTTCTGTGTGCCCTGACAAGAAATCAAACTTGGGACTTCCACATGCCAGGCTGACACTCTACCACTGAGCAAAAAGGCCAGGGCCATAATCATGTGATTTTTAACCTTCCTTTTGTTTATGTGATGAATCACATTAACTGATTTATGAATATTGTACCAGCCTGCCTCCGTGGAATAAATCCCACTTGATCATGATGTATGACATTTTTCATGTATTGCTGCATCTGGTTTGTTAATATTTTGTTAAAATTTTTAGCAAAATTCTATGTTTATCAGGGATATTGGTCTATACTTTTCTTTCTCTGTAATAAGGATAATAATTTTCTCATAAAAGGAGCTTGGAAGTCTTCCCTCCTCTTGAGTTTTAGAAATAATTTGAGGATAGCTGTTAGTTCTACTTTGAATATTTGGTAAAATTCATCTGTGAAGCCATCTGGTCGAGGACTTTTGTTTCCTGAGAATATTTTTGATAACTGTTTAAATCTCATTTGTTGTAATCAGTCTGTTAAGGTTTTCTGATTCTGCTAGGTTGAGTCTTAGAAGATTGTATGTTTCTAGAAATTTATCAATTTCACCTAGAGTGTCCAATTTTTTGGCGTATAGATCTTCACAGTATTTTCTTACAATTATTAGTATTTCTGCAGTATCAGTTGTTACTTATACATTTTCATTTGTAATTTTATTTATTTGAGTCCTCTTTTTTCTTGATGAGTCAATTTAAAGATTCATCAATTTTGTTTACCTTTTCAAGGAATCAGTTCTTGGTTTCATTGATCTTTTGTATTTCTTTTTTTAGTCACAATGTCATTTATTTCCAATCTGATCTTTATTATTTCCTTCCTTCTACTTCCTCTGGGCTTTATTTGTTGCTTGTTCTGCTTCTTTTATATGCAGGGTTAAGTTGTTTATTTGAGCTTTTTCTTGTTTCTTAAGGTATGCCTGTAATGTTATAAACTTCCCTCTCAGGACTGCTTTTGCTGTGTCCCATAACTTTTGAGTTGTTGTATGTTTTCATTTGTTTCTAGGAAATTTTTTATTTCTTCCTTGATCTTGCTGTTAACTTATTTGTTATTTAATAACATGCTATTTGGCCTCCAAGTGTTTGAATGTTTTTTAGTTATTCTATTGTAGTTGATGTCTAGTTTCATGCCATTGTGATCAGAGAAGATGTTTGATATGATTTCAATCTTCTTAAATTTGTTGAGACTTATTCTTGTGTCCCAACATGGGGTCTGTCCCAGAGAATTTCCCATGAGCACTTGAAAAGAACCTATATTCTGCTGCATTCGGGTGAGAGGTTCTGAAGATATCAATTAAATCTAGTTGATCTATTGTGCCATTTAAGGCAGCTGTTTCTTTGTTAATTTTCTCTCTAGCAGATCTGTCCACTGATGATAGTGGGGTATTAAAATCCCCTACTATTATAGTATTGCTACTGATCTCACCCTTAATGTCCATCAAAATCTGCTTTATATATTTAGGTGCTCCTATATTACGTGCATAGATATTTATAATGGTTATATATTGTTGTTGGATTGCTCCCTTTATCATTATGTAGTAACCTTCTTTATCCCTTACTATAGCCTTTGTTTTAAAGTATATTTTGTCAGATATAAGTATTGTTACCCTAGCTTTTTTCATTTCCATTTGTATGAAATACTTTTTTCCATCCCTTCACTTTCAGTTTATGTGTATCTTTTGTTCTGAGGTAGGTCTCTTGTAGACAGCATATGTACAAGTTCTGTTTTCTTATCTACACAGCTACCCAATGTCTTTTGATTGGAGCATTTAATCCATTTACATTTAAGGTTAATATTGATCTATAGTTCTTTATTGCCATTTTATTCTTTAAATCTACAATCTTCTTTTTCTATTTTTTTTCCTTTGCTCTTTTTACAGGAGGTCCCTTAACATTTCTTGCAGTATTGGTTTAGTGGTAATGAATTCCTTGAGTTTTGTCTTTTTTTTTGTCTGTGAAGCTTTTTGTTTCTCTTTTAATTTTAAACAGTAGCCTTGCTGGATAAAGAAGTCTTGGTTGTAGGTTCTTGCTTTGCATCACTTTGAATATTTCTTGCCAATCCCTTCTGGCCTCATGTGTTTCTGTTGAGAAGTCAAATGTCATCCTTATGGAACTCCTCTATAGGTAATTAACTGCTTTTCTCTTGCAGCTTTTAGAATTATTTCTTTGTCTTTTAACTTCGGCACTTTATTAATGATGTGTCTTGGTGTAGGCTTCCTTGGATTCCTCTTTAATGGGACTCTGTTTCTTAAATTTGTGCAACTTTTTTCTTCATCAATTGGGGAAGTTTTCAGCTATGATTTCTTCATGCAGGTTATTTATACCCTGTTCATTCTCCTCTCCTTCAGAAACCCCTATGATGCAGATGTTGTTTCTCTTCATGTTATCACATAACTCTCTTAGAGTTTCCTCAGATTTTTTTAGCCTTTTTTCTTTTTGCTACTCTGCTTCTGTATTTTCATTTATCTTGTCATCTAAATCCCTGATGTGTCATCTAAATCTCTGCTGCATCCACCCTGCTGTTGATTCCTTTTAGTGCAGTCTTCATTTCTGATACTGCATTAGTCATTTCTGACTGGTTCCTTTTTATGATTTCAGTGTCCTTTTTGATGCTTGCTATCCCTTTATTTAGATGCTTATTATGTCCATCTATTGTTGCTCTAAGATCCTTGAGCATCCTAAAAATCATTGTTTTAAACTCTGCATCTGGTAATTTGGTTAATTACATCTAATTCAGTTCTTTTTCTGGGGATTTCTCTTGTTCATTCATTTGGGTGGCCTTTCTCTGTTTACCCATTTTTCTGTGTATTAGGTAGTGCTGTCTGACTTTGAAATTTTGTGGTATCTTTATGAAGATGGGCTCGGTTGTACTGACTTCCAGGACACTTGTTTTTCTTGTTCTAGGAATCCTTCTTAAGGATACTATTTTCCCTCTTGTTTTATGTATTAGATGCAGTTGGTCCTTTCATAGGTATGGTTATCTCTTCTGGCTGGATGGCTCTAAGGGTCAACCTTATTCATGTGTACTACACACTGCACTATGTCAGTCCTGTTTGGTGTATTTGTTCTCCACAGTGTCTGGTGCCTGCTAGACACCACCATTGGGTGTGATGCTTATGTAAGTATTTGAGTCTAGGGTTGTTGCTGTATGCCACCTACTACCAGTAGTGTTGGCTCTAGTTCTTCTCGGGCTGGCATCAGTTGTTGTTTGTAACCTGCTGTGAGCTACCTGTCTGCAGCTTCTGCAGTTTTTTCTGTTTGTGTCTGCATTTTCTGTGCCTTGGTAGTGTGGTAGGGGCCAACCTTTGTAAAAGGATCAACTTACTCCTGCTTACATATGAGAGTAGCTCCATAAAAGCCCCAAGTTCTATAAGATTTGTCCCCACTTTTCAACTGCTCCTCCTACGCTTGCAGCTGCCTGGTCTTCCCATAGTGTCTTCTGTAGTAAGACTGTAGTGTGGGCTCAAATTGACCTCACCCAACCAACCCTTCTACAGGTTGCATGCTTGGTGGGTTAGGGCAGCTAAAGTTGTGAATATAACATTAGTGGGACCCCCTACTTCAGGGGTATTTTGGTCAGGATCTCAGTATGGGGCATGTGGCTCCTACTCCAGAGCTTGATCCCTCAGCCACGGCTGGATACTCAAATTTTATTTCTCCCCAACAAGGTGTGCGCAGCAGGTTTTGACCGAGTGTGGTGACAGTTCCTTCTGCAGAAGTTATTTTAAGTAGCAAATACTTATTTAAAGGATGGCAATTGAAGTAAAAAATAAAATGCCAAGGGTCAAACATGGCTCTATAAAAAGTTCTTGAACTTTCTGTCTCTCCTCTGTGCTGCTAGGTCAGATGTCCAGGGAGAAATGAAGCTAAGAACCTAACTTTTTAAACTTACGAATGAGTATATTACCACAACTAGCTATACTAATTACATATGTAAATCATCATGAGACACAAGCAAAAAGGAAAATAAATCCAGGGTAAAAACAGTATGATGCTGAGTGTACATCATTCTGTCTTAAGCTATAACACTGCTCCCTATTATATAAAATACCAAGTACAGTGGGTGAAAGTGAGTGGGAGGTAATAAGACTGGGAGTAATTAGTTACTTTAAAAATGAATACTAAAAAAAGTTTGTCACCCAAGTGATCTTAAATCATATTCATCAACAACTTCAATTCTACTCACACAACATAATTCTGACTTGAAGCCTGAGCAATAAATAGTGCAATGCTCCAAGTAACATATTTCTTACTCAGAAGATAAATATCAGATTAATTTCTGGTAAAGAAATCTTCTGTAGAGTTACTATCTTCCTAAATTTTCATTTAATAGAACTGTCCAAGTTTTTCAAAATACTATAAGAAGTTATTTTTCAAAAATTGGATAGAGACAATTGTTGAGTGTTCTTTTATTTTTAAATATATACAATACTGTGAACACTGCAAGTATTAAAAAAAACGTAGAGTAATGGCGCGGTAGGAAGCGATACCAATAAATCTCCCCCAAAACTCAATGAGATCTTCAACCAGAAACAGAAAAACCTATCCTTTGAGCCTCCAGATGTTTCGCAATACACCCTAAGGTATGGTCGAGTGAAAAATTGGCTAAATATATAATCAAACCCTGAAGGAAATAGGGAGTAAGAAATGCTCCGCCTTCCTCACTAACCTAGAGAGGGCTGCTTTCACTGGGAACTGAGAATATAGAAACTAAGGCGGGCAAAGGGGGTGAATAGATCCAGGCTGCAGCACAAACGGCCGAACCAGGCTGTGACACAGAGATCCAAGCCGAGGAAAAACAGTGCCTGTGGCAACCCAGTCAATACAAGCTAACACTCACGCCAAACCCAAAGAAAGACAAGCGGGACAGTCATTTATCCCGATCTCTGGGTCAGCGCGCGCAAATAATGGGCGAGAGATTCCTCCGAATGCCTCAGCAGTGGGCGCCAGTGTTACCCCACAGAGAGGCAGGGTCTGGGGACTTTGTATGCAGTATCTGCAGGCCGCCCCAGCACCCTGAAAAAGCCGCGCAAGGGGAGGGAGCGAGAGCCAATTCCAACTCTGGAAATTTTCCGTGCAGGAGGGGGTTTCACTCAGAGGATAAGGTGGCCGGCCTGATATCCTGGTCGGCGTGCACAGAGAGTGGGCAAGAGACTCCTCCCAGCACCTCAGGAGTGGGAGCCCATGTTATTCCACAGAGGGGCAGAGTCAGAGGCCTTTGTGTGGGCCAAAAGCGGAATCTCGGGCCGCCCCAACACCCTGAAAAAGCCGCGCATGGGGAGGGAGCGAGAGCCAATTCCAACGCTGAAACTTTTCCATGCGGGCGGGGGTTTCACTCAGAGGGTGAGGCGGCCGGCTTGATATCCTGGTCTGTGCGTGCACATAGTGAGCGAGAGATTCCTCTGAGTGCCTCAGCAGTGCATGCCCGTGTTATCCCACAGAGGGGCAGAGTCAGAGGCCTTTGTGTGGGCCAAAAGCGGCATCTCCAGACCGCCCCAGCACCCTAAAAAAGCCACGCACAGGGAGGGAGAGCCAATTCCATCGCTGGAACTTTTCCGTGCAGACGGGGGTTTCACTCAGAGGGTGAGGCGGCCGGCTTGATATCCTGGTCTGCGCACGTAGATAGTGAGCAAGAGTTTCCTCCAAGCACCCCAGGAGAGGGTGCCCACCCGTGCTACTGGACAGAGTGGCAGAGCCAGAGGTCTTTGAGTGGGCGGAAGCCCCACCTGATTATGCAAGCAGCTCTGACTGACTGAGCCTTATACAGAGCCTGGTGCTGAGTGGGAATAGAGTGAGGAGTTGCCAGCTCTTTGAGCCTCTTACTATCCAGGCAGAGGCAGCAACAACCCCATAGCTGGATTATCAGGCTACTAATTGAGGAAGGAAAGACTAGGAGAGAGGCTTCAGGAACATGGATCCTTTCACTGTTGGAGCCTATAAATGCTAATGAGCCTCAACTGCCAACAAGACTGAAGCACAATACATGACATCGCCATAGAGACTTATCAACTGCAAACCTCTACCTGAGCGTGCCAAAGGGGCAGAACCTGGGTTACAGAGTCACCAACCAGGAAGAGGAAGAGAAAAGAAAAAGCAAGAAGATAACTTGTCAAAATCAAGAATAATCCACAGACTTTTAACCTATCCCATTTTATTATATTTGTTCATTTGTTTCTTTAATCTTCATTCTTGATTATTATTTTTTCCTCCTCCAATTTGGTCACTTAACTCTCTGGCAGTCTTACTCTCTCCTCTCCTTGAACTACACTATCCATAAGTGTTACATCTCCCATTATCATTTCTTTCCTCTTCCTTTCTCTCTATGAGGGTTGCACTCCAAAACCCTTAACTCTCTCTCTCCTCTTTTTTCTTTTTTCTTATTTTAGTGGTCCCCTCTTTTTTTTTCCTCTCTCTCTCTTTCTTTTCTCCCTCTATATTATTTTCTTCCTTTCTCCTTTACATCTCCTCTCATTCAAACCTCAATAATGAACAAATTATGTTATCTGGGACTCAAACTTATATTTGTGGCATT
This sequence comes from Saccopteryx leptura, assembly GCF_036850995.1. Taxonomy (NCBI): domain Eukaryota; kingdom Metazoa; phylum Chordata; class Mammalia; order Chiroptera; family Emballonuridae; genus Saccopteryx; species Saccopteryx leptura. The sequence goes on from NC_089506.1 coordinate 55,947,740, forward strand.
TTGGGGGGTTTTTACTTCACCTTTTTAACTCACTAGCAGTGCTCCCATCCCTGGCTCTCCATTTTATCTAGTTCTTGTTCCACTATATAAAATCGTAACTTTTTAATTTGTCCCCCCATTTGTCTGTTTCCCTCTTATTCCTCTCATTTTAACTCTTAGTCAACCAACACCTAAGAGCAAATCATTTTATTCTTGACCCAAAGTATTTCCTTATTTGCTTTTTGTGGGTCCATACCCCCCTTTCTCTTTTTTTTTTGTTTGTTTGTTTTTTGTTTTTTGCCCCTTTATTACTTCTCCCCAATTGAGGCCCTCCATTACAGGCAATGCTTGTTCTATTTAGTACAATATAATTCACAGTTCACCACAAGATTTTCTCAAGAAAGAGGGGAGAGGAGAAGAGAGGAAAAAAGGAGGAAGGGGAATAATTTCCTTTTTTTTAATTTTTATTTTATCTTATTTTTATTTATTTAATTATTAATTTTTAAAAAATCAACAACTCTGATTTTTTTTATTTTTTAAACTTTTTATTCTTTATTAAATCTCATTAATACTATCAACAAAACCATCCTCAGATGCCATTAAGGAAGAGAAAATCGAATATCATGGATACAAAAGAAAGAGGTAACACAGATAGATGAGGAAAAATCTATGGAGAAAAAATTTAATATATTGGAAACCTTGGAGTTAAATGACAGAGAATTTAAAATAGAAATCCTAAAAATACTCAGAGATATACAAGAAAACACAGAAAGGTAATTTAGGGAGCTCAGAAAACAACACAATGAACACAAAGAATATATGTCCAAGGAAACTGAAACTATAAAAACAAATCAAACAGAGATGAAAAACTCAATTCACGAGCTGAAAAACGAGGTAACAAGCTTAGCTAATAGAACAGGCCAGATAGAAGGTAGGATTAGTGAAATAGAAGACAAGCAACTTGAGGCACAACAGAGAGAAGAAGAAAGAGACTCAAAAATTAAAAAAAATGAAGATAGCCCTACAGGAATTATCTGACTCCATCAAAAAGAATAACATAAGAATAATAGGTATATCAGAGGGAGAAGAGAGAGAAAATGGAATGGAAAAAATACTGAAACAAATAATAGATGAGAACTTCCCAAGCCAGTAGAAAGAACTAAAGCCCCAAATTCTATAAGCAAACAGAACTCCGAGTTTTCTTAACCCCAACAAACCTACTCCAAGGCACATCATAATGAAATTGGCACAAACCAACAGCAAAGAAAAAATTCTCAAGGCAGCCAGGGAAAAGAAGAATACAACATATAAAGGAAGGCCCATTAGATTATCATCCGATTTCTCAACAGAAACTCTACAAGCTAGAAGAGAGTGGACCCCAATATTTAAAGTCCTGAAAGAGAGGAACTTTCAGCCATGAATACTATACCCATCAAAGCTATCCTTCAAATATGAAGGAGAAATAAAAACATTCACAGATAGAGAAAAGATGAGAAAATTTATCATCAGAAAAACCCCACTCCAGGAATTACTAAAGGGGGTTCTCCAATCAGATACAAAGAACAAACAAACAAAAAAAAAAAAACAAAGCCACAAGTAAAAGCTCCAAGAAGAACACAATAAACCAAATTTAAACTGTGACAACAAAAAAAGAAAAGGGGGGGAGAGGATGGAGATTAACAGTAGCAAAGGACGATGGAGTGCAAAAGTACTCACAAAATAGTGCACTACAATGAACAGGGTAGGAACCCTTTTCATTACTTAAATGTAACCACCATTGGAAAAACCACCACAGAAGGACATGATTTAAAAAAGATAGCAACAGAGGAAAGATGTATGGAATACAACCAAATGAAAACAAAAGATAGAAAAATGAAAGAGAAGGATCAAACAAGACACAAAACTAACAGAAAGCAATCTATAAAATGGCAATAGGGAACTCACAAGTGTCAATAATTACACTAAATGTAAATGGATTAAACTCACCAATAAAAAGGCACAGAGTAGCAGAATGGATTAAAAAAGAAAATCCAACTGTATGCTGCCTACAAGAAACTCATCTAAGTAACAAGGATAAAAACAAATTCAAAGTGAAAGGCTGGAAAACAATACTCCAAGCAAATAACATCCAAAAAAAGCAGGCGTAGCAATACTCATATCTGATAATGCTGACTACAGGACAGCAAAAGTACTCAGAGACAAAAATGGCTATTTCATAATGGCTAAGGGGACACTGAATCAAGAAGACATAACAATTCTTAATATATATGCACCAAACTAAGAAGCACCAAAATATATAAGACAGCTACTTATTGACCTTAAAACAAAAACTGATAAAAATACAATCATACTTGGAGACCTCAATACACCACTGACGGCTCTAGATCGATCATCCAAACAGAGAATCAACAAAGATATAGTGGCCTTAAACAAAACACTAGAGCACCTGGATATGATAGACATCTACAGGACGTTTAATCCCAAAGTGACTAAGTATACATTTTTCTCCAGTATACATGGATCATTCTCAAGAATTGACCATATGTTGGGCCACAAAAACAACATCAGCAAATTCAGAAAAATCGAAGTTGTACCAAGCATATTTTCTGATCATAAAGCCTTGAAACTAGAATTCAACTGCAAAAAAGAGAAAAAAAATCCCCCCCAAATGTGGAAACTAAACATACTTTTAAAAAATGAATTGGTCATAGAAGAAATAAGTGCAGAGATCAAAAGATATATACAGACTAATGAAAATGACAATACGACATATCAGAATCTATGGGATGCAGCAAAAGCAGTGATAAGAGAGAAGTTCTTATAACTTCAGGCCTATATGAACAAACAAGAGAGAGCCCAAGTGAACCTCTTAACTTCATACCTTAAGGAACTAGAAAAAGAAGAACAAACACAACCCAAAACCAGCCGAAGAAAGGAGATAATAAAAATCAGAGCAGAAATAAATGAAACAGAGAACAGAAAAACCATAGAAAAAATTAATAGAACAAGGAGCTGGTTCTTTGAAAAGATCAACAAAATTGACAAACCCTTAGCAAGACTTACCAAGGAAAAAAGAGAAAGAACTCATATAACCAAAATCCAAAATGAAAGAGGAGAAATCACCACGGACTCCGTAGATATACAAAGAATTATTGTAGAATACTATGAAAAACTTTATGCCACTAAATTCAACAAGCTAGAAGAAATGAATAAATTCCCAGAAAAATACAACCTTCCTAGACTGAGTCAAGAAGAAGCAGAAAGTATAAACAGATCTATTAGTAGAGAAGAAATAGAAAAAAACCATTAAAAACCTCCCCAAAAATAAAAGTCCAGGCCCAGACGGCTATACCAGCAAATTTTATCAAACATTCAAAGAAGTCTTGAATGTTTTAAAAACATTCAAGACTTTGGTTCCTATTCTACTGAAAGTCTTCCAAAAAATTGAAGAAGCAATACTTCCAAACACATTTTATGAGGCCAACATAACCCTCATACTGAAACCGGGCAAGGAGAACACAAAAAAAGAAAACTACAGACCAATATCTCTAATGAATACAGATGCTAAAATACTAAACAAAATACTAGAAAATAGAATACAACAACATATTAAAAAAATAATACATCATGATCAAGTGGGATTCATCCCAGAATCTCAAGGATGGTTCAACATATGTAAAATGGTTATCGTAATACACCATATCTACAAAACAAAGAACAAAAACCACATGATCTTATCAATAGACGCAGAAAAGGCTTTTGATAAAATACAACATAATTTTATGTTTAAGACTCTCAATAAAATGGGTATAGAAGGAAAATATCTCAACATGATAAAGGCCATATGTGATAAACCATCAGCTAACATCATATTAAATGGCACTAAACTGAAGGCTTTCCCCCTTAAATCAGGAAAAAGACAGGGTTGTCCACTCTCTCCACTCTTATATAATGTGGTACTAGAGGTCCTAGCCAGAGCAATCAGACAAGACAAAGAAATAAAAGGCATCCATATCGAAAAAGAAGAAGTGAAGGTATCACTTTTTGCAGATGATATGATCCTATACATCGAAAACCCCAAAGAATCCACAAAAAGACTACTAGAAACAATAAGTCAATACAGTAAGGTCACAGGATACAAAATTAACATACAGAATTCAATAGCCTTTCTATATGCCAACAATGAAACATTTGAGAACGAACTCAAAAGAATAATCCCCTTCACGATGGCAACAACAAGAAAAAAAAACAAAATACCTAGAAATAAACATAACAAAGAATGTAAAGGACTTATATAATGAAAACTATAAACCATTGTTAAGGGAAATCAAAAAAGATATAATGAGATGGAAAATATTCCTTGTTCTTGGTTAGGAAGAATAAATATAATCAAGATGACCATATTATCCAAAGCAATATACAAATTTAATGCAATTCCCATCAAAATTCCATTGACATTTTTTAAAGAAATGGAGCAAAAAATCATTAGATTTATATGGAACTATAAAAAGCACTGAATAGCCAAAGCAATCCTAAAGAAAAAGAATGAAGCTGGGGGCATTACAATACCTGACTTCAAACTCTATTATAGGGCCACGACAATCAAAACAGCATGGTATTGGCAGAAAAATAGACACTCAGACCAATGGAACAGAATAGAAAGTCCAGAAATAAAACCACTTATATAGTCAAATAATTTTTGATAAAGGGGCCAACAACACACAATGGAGAAAAGAAAGCCTCTTCAATAAATGGTGCTGGGAAAACTGGAAAGCCACATGCAAAAGAATGAAACTGGACTACAGTTTGTCCCCCCTGTACTAAAATTAACTCAAAATGGAGCAAAGATCTAAACATAAGACCTGAAACAATTAAGTACATAGAAGAAGACATAGGTACTCAACTCGTGGACCTGGGTTTTAAAGAGCATTTTATGATTTTGACTCCACAGGCAAGAGAAGTGAAGGCAAAAATTAATGAATGGGACTATATCAGATTAAGAAGTTTTTGCTCAGCAAGAGAAACTGATAACAAAATAAACAGAAAGCCAACTAAATGGGAAGTGATATTTTCAAACAACAGCTCAGATAAGGGCCTATTATCCAAAATATACAAAGAACTCATAAAACTCAACAACAAACAAACAAACAATCCAATAAAAAAATGGGAAGAGGATATGAATAGACACTTCTCCCAGGAAGAAATACAAATGGCCAACAGATATATGAAAAGATGCTCATCTTCTTTAGCTATTAGAGAAATGCAAATCAAAACTGCAATGAGATACCACCTCACACCTGTTTGATTAGCTGTCATTAGCAAGACAGGTAATAGCAAATGTTGGAGAGGCTGTGGAGAAAAAGGAACCCTCATACACTGTTGGTGGGAATGTAAAGTAGTACAACCATTATGGAAGAAAGTATGGTGGTTGCTCAAAATACTGAAAATAGAACTACCTTATGACCCAGCAATCCCTACTGGGTATATACCCCCAAAACTCAGAAACATTGATACGTAAAGAAACATGCAGCCCCATGTTCATAGCAGCATTGTTCACAGTGGCCAGGACATGGAAACAACCAAAAGGCCCATCAATAGATGACTGGATAAAGAAGATGTGGCACATATACACTATGGAATACTACTCAGCCATAAGAAATGATGACATCGGATCATTTACAGCAAAATGGTGGGATCTTGATAACATGATACGAAGTGAAATAAATAAATCAGAAAAAACCAGGAACTGCATTATTCCATACGTAGGTGGGACATAAAAGTGAGACTAAGGGACATTGATAAGAGTGTGGTGGGAGTGTGGGAGGGGGGAGAGGGAGAGGGAAAGGGGGAGGGGGAGGGGCATAAAGAAAACTAGATAGAAGGTGACAGAGGACAATCTGACTTTGGGTGATGGGTATGCAACATAATTGAATGACAAGATAACCTGGACATGTTATCTTTGAATATATGTATCCTGATTTATTGATGTCGCCCCATTAAAAAAATAAAATTAAATTAAATTAAAAATTAAAAAAAAGAGTAATTTCTACAACGAATATATCTAGGTACATAGTACAAGAACAAGATACCTTTAACCCGCCATATTAGTCAATGAGGCTATAAACCTTTAGTAATCCATTATACATTATTCTGTGAAGTATTTTCTGGCAGATAATTTGTAGAAATTGACTCTTGCAAATGCTTTAAATACTATGTATTTAAATACTAAAAGAATATGGATATAAAAATTACCTAATAATTTAACTAAAGAGAAAGGAAACATTATAATTATACATTTAAAGGAAATGTGCATTTTAGTCACTAAGGGTAAAGTAATTGCAAAAAAATTCACTTCTGATACTGACACATCAATAAATATACTGTATAAATTGTATTATTCAAGATTTAATCAACATGTTTATGTTTGACATAAATTTACACAGATGGAGTACCTACCATGTCTTGGAAAGACTTTCTCTGAATATTTAGTTGCATATTTATAAGAGTATTATATTATTGTCAAAATTTTATTTTGTGGGTTGTTTCTTTTGTTGAGATATTACTGAGCTATGCTTTTTCATTCCTGTTACAAATACTATTTCTAAAAATGCTTAAATTCCTCTGAACTTTCTACAAGCACTTTCCTAGGATACGATTTTCCATAGAACCTTGGTCAACAAACTGTGGCTTGCGAGCCACATGCAGCTATTTTGCCCCTTGAGTGTTTAGCAAAGGCCAGCTTAGGAGTACCCTAATTAAGTTAATAACAATATACCTATCTATATAGCATAAGTTTAAAAAAATTGGCTCTCAAAAGAAATTTCATCATTGTACTGTTGATATTTGGCTTTCTTGGCTAATGAGTGTGCTGACCACTGTCATAGAAGATGAGTTGCCACTTTAATAGGGCATCAAATCAAAAATCTTAATAGAAGTATCCACATGAGATAGAAGTTATACATCCAATTGAGGACATCATGTTATTTTCTGCATTTTAAGGGCATGGGACATTTCAGTTTTCATCCTCCCCACAAAACAAACAAACTCTAAAATTTTTATACTATAAAGATGCTAGTTAGTTATTGGCAAATTTGCTACAGAATAACTTATAAATGACAAAATTATTGTTGAATTCATCAATCATCACTAAACATTGTCAATCATTAAATGATCACTAAACCTAAATTGAACTACTACTATCAATAGTATATTGCAGTATTCAATATTTGCAATATATTTATCTTCCATGTTTTTATACTGTGTTGAAATTTTTGCAATTGTCTTTTGTTTCTGATACCTATATATTTGGAACTAACAAATGTTGAACAGGAGACAAACTACAATAAACACAGTCTTTCTCAAGATGAAACCTCTCTGGATAAGACATAACACTGCACATGCTACTGCTGCTATTCCTTGCCAGCTCGGATTGGAGTGTTTGTTCATACTCATGCTCACTTGACTAGGAAATTATGGAAAATTAATTCATTCTTAATATTTATTGCTTCAGGGACTAATAGTCAAAGATGAAATGGCAGGTGGATAGACCTGATAAAAAGCAAATGGGATTAAAATGTTCAGGTACTAGGTAGTATAATTTGCTGTTGCTTAATGATAAAGACTACTTACTGGTTGAAGAAAAATAGGCACTTAAAAATAAAGAAACTGTTCTAAGGTTCCAATAGTCAGAAATATATAGCAAAATGTTGAAAGGTAGACAGAAAATTGTGAAACCCCTGTTATAGATTAATACATTTAGTTTAGAAATCCACTGAGTAACAGTATACATGGTACTACATTGTAAAGTCACACAAAACAGCACCGTATCAGATTAGAGTTAAATATAGAAAATGCAGTTGAAATGATGGGACAATTACACTCTTTGAGAACTGTTGATTGCATGTCACTTGGCTCAGACTGCCAGCACTAAATCAAAAATAACAACCTTACAGGTCAGATTCCCAAAGCAGAGGTCTGGCAACAAAGAAACAGATGGGACAGGTATTTCCATACTATTGACTCTAAGAGTTCATAATCCCTTGGTTTGAATCTCAGCCTCACTGGCTTCAACCTACATCAGTGTAATACCATGTCAGTATTCCTATCAAGCCATCCTGTGTCCAATTTTAAATAGTGATTCCTAATTAATCTTCTCAAAAGATAATGCTTTGATTCTTTACCCAAGCCACAATTAGTATTCTAGGTACAAAAATATGCAATAAATTTAAAAATCACAGTGATGTAACATTGACCAGTCTCTAATCATAAAACTGAGTACAGTTTTTAAAATAAAGAGTACATTTTTTATGCAAGCTTACACATATTTTCTTAAAGAACATTTTATTTACCTGAGTAAGCTGATTCCTCATAGCTAAGTTATAAATCTAAGACCATATCCTGTATGAGGATAAATTTATGAGATCAGTGTGGTTCCCAGAAGTTTTATTTCTGTCAAAGGTTGGAAAAAGTGAATCACTAACATTACCCTAATTTTTACAGCAGGGGGTACTATGTCTATGAAAAGAAGTTTGGCATGAAATGCATTTAGACAGACTGGGTGATGATAATTCCAGTGATGAGAAAGGGAAGGTGATCCACAAACCTATGTTGTTTTGGAAATCAGACACATCAAAGATCATTATTTTTATACAATTTTCTGAGTAATCACAGAGATGGTATCACTGACACTTCAATGAAACTGTTTGATTACTATAAAATAAACCAATGTACTAGTTATATTGTCTCCATTTCCTCCCTACCATCATTAAAAGGAAAAATAGGAATGTACCAGTTAATGGTTGCATATTACATGTTATTACTGTGAAAATAGTTCTTAATATATGTTGCCCATGTACATTATCATATCTCTGTTCCCTTGTTCATTTGTGCTATTTTTATTTTATTTCAACCCAACAGCTATCACTTGCATTTTTCATTATCATAGTTTAAATTAAATCACATAGAAACACTCCTTTTGTGGTGAACATTTAGATGACTTTGACACATTTGCACCTGGATCTTATCAAGTCAGCAAATGGTTCTGCATTATTACCAAGAGTCTCGTTACATTAACTTTCTGCTTCATTTAGAGCCCAGACCAAACATGATGAAACAAAACTGAGGAGTCCCATGTACTGATTAAAGAAATTCTACTATATTCAGTTTTCTGCTAAATACATGTTCAGGTAATACTGCTAACAGAAAATGTCTTTTATTTTGTGAGTCCATGTGTCACAAAAAGGTAATTTCCAAAAAAGGAGCTCTTTTGTCCAGGAGATATCATGACCAACAAAAACAATGGATTAAGAAAATATAAAAGAAGCTTCAATAATTATTTTCAGACTGTACTGCTCACCTTTTGATATGAGAAGTAATAAAAGCTGTCCACATAAACAAATACTTTTCTAGACATTGGAATTTACATCAATTTGAAATGGCTCAAAATCACCAAAGAAAATCTGCCTGGACTCTATTCGTACAATTTGGTCAATTACATAGAAAAGTTGAATTCTGCATACAAATTTTATCAACATAGTATATTTTCCATACACACACACACACACACACACACACACACACAGAACTTTGTAAGTGGACATATAGATAAAAGTATAGTTATGTTAGTAATTTGGGCTATATAAATATATATGTACTATATGTTTCTCAGCACAGCATTTTCATTTCTAAAAAAGCAGTCATTACCTTTCCTAATAGTAATTTTAAACATATTTATTTCACTCTTTGTCTTTTAGTAGATTAAAAAGTCAATTTAATGACATCATTTTTATTGTTTTCATATCATCTTTCAATATATAATCATATTATAAAAGAGTCTTTGAGTTTCAGGGCAGGTATTACTATCTGCATTTTACAGATGAGAATACTGAAGCTAAGATAAGTGACTTGGGACAGACTAGGAATCCAGCATTCTGATGCTCAGGCTACAGTTTCTCCCCTTGTCTTCTGCTGTTCTGTATTAAAGATGCTGTGCTGTGAGCATTAACAATGATATTGGTATTACTTACAATAGGATTTCAACACAGTAATAATAAAATTTAGTTATCAAAGTCGATATAATAATACCACTCTTTACGGAGATTTTCACTTTTGACCCTGATCTCTTTTTTTCTTTTCTATTACGGATCAAAATGAGGAATTCCAAATACTCAAAAGGCCATGTTTAAATTCACACTTCAGGGTTCGTATCATCATAACTTTTCTGATGCTTATTTAATTAGTGTAACTGTCCTGAGGTTATGGACTGTCCTATACAATGCAATATAAAGATTTACGTTAGCTGCCCTGGCCAATTGGCTCAGCGGTAGAGCATCAGCCCAGAGTGTGGAATTCCCAGGTTTGATTCCCAGTCAGGGCACACAGGAGAAGCGCCCATCTGCTTCTCCACCCTTCCCCTTCTCCTTTCTTTCTATCTCTTTTTTACCCTCCCGCAGCCAAGGCTCCATGGGAGCCAAGTTGTACCAGGTGCTGAGGATGGCTCCATGCCCTCTGCCTCAGGCACTGGAATGGCTCCAGTTGCAGTGGAGCAACACCCCAGATGAGCCGAGCATCAGCCCCTGGTGGGCAAGCCCGGTGGATGCCAGTCGGGCACATGTGGGAGTCTGTCTGTCTGCCACCCTGCGCTTTTCACTTCTGAAAAATACACACACACAAAAAAAAGATTTACATTTTCTCATCAGGTGGTTTAACCACTTTGCGGATAGTTTGAATATGTAAAGTACCATTAATTGCCTTAGTCAACTGTGTATTCAGTGCTGAGCTTCCATGCCTGAAAAATGCCCTATTAAAAATTGGCGATGACACATTGGTTGTACATATATTGTCAATTTTTCATATACGTACATACTGAATAAAATTTAACAAAACATCTTTATCACATATAAAATAACTGTGTGATACCAAGATGTTTTTATAGAAGAGTATTCTTAAGGGAAATGCAATAGTGTAATGTTAATACTGGCTGGCTTTTTAAAATTTTACAAAGCACCTTTTTAAGAAAATCAGAAACATTTCATGTCATCCACATACTAAATATTTCAAATGCTTTTAATTAAATCTATGTTATTAAAATGTTCTTTCATCATCTTCACGAATCTCTAAATGAGAACCTCTGAGTAACAAAGTGAGAAAGAAAGATTGTAAAGATGTAGTAGAAATGTTGAAGTTAATTAAATCTCTTTTATCTGGATCAATTAGTGTAATTCATTATTCACTACTCTTCTGGACAGATGAATTAAATTACAGTCAATACAAAACACTGCTAATAGTTTATTTGAAGACATGACTTTAGGTTTAAAAAATATCCACACTTGAAATTAAGACAGAGCACACAGATTTCTAAATTGTTTTTCCTGCTCAACATTTCTTTGGTATGATGAAGCCCAAATGGTTGTGAATGTCTTATTTTGGATAAGTTTCTGCTAATTATCTTTTGTGATTATTTCAATTTTTGAAGTAGTACTTTGTAGTTTTAAAGTTTTGGAGTATGAAAGCTTTTGAAATCAAACAGCCTAGCCTAGGTAATTTACAGATGCATTTTATTAAAAGATACATTTTTGTATATTTCACTTAAAATCAAAATTTATGAAGTTTAATGACAATATAATAAAATAAAATAAAATCAAAAGATCTCTTAAGAGCTAATCATCCTAATATTCATTTGCTATCACTGAAGAATTTTTTCCCGAGTATTTGAACAAAATTCAAATTTTAAGAAAAATCAAAAACATGATTTTCTTAAAAATGGATATTTTTAAGTAAGAAGAAACTGTTAAAGCATTATTAAGTAGTTCTTTAAAGACATCCTTTAATGAACTGTGCAAATGATCAAACATATGGATATAATTTGTTTTGTACTACATATGGCTAAAATTTACAGGAAATATCATTAGCAAAATGTGTTGCAGACTTGATTACATTTCAAAACTAGTTTGATGTGTTTTATAAATGCAATATGTGCGACATTCCAAATAATTACTCAATTCCACATCTCCTTCCTCATATCTTTCGAATATGTAGAAGTGATGATATGCCATTTAAGATGAAAAGAAGGCATGTTCAGTCACAGATAAATCACAAGGCCTTTCCTTATACCCTGGCATGTTTAAGAGTAAGAAACGAGCTGGAAGAGCTGCTGGCCAGTCTCCTGGGCGAGGACGGACACCAGGCAAGGGAGCTCTTCTGGGAGGTTGAACCTCAGCCCTGGATTAGCCTTCTATACCACTGGCTCACTTTTGTTACAAGTAGTTTTATGGAGTTATTTTACATTCTCATTGGTGACTTTTTATTATCCAGTTATTACTACTAAGTTATAATTCAATTTCTCACTAGGTCCTTTTATGCGATATCACTGAGCTGAGCATCAGGAAAAAAAGGAGGGAGGGAGTGAGGGAGGAGCGTTTGAGGAGAACCCAAACACTTCAATCTGAGATGGGAGGCCCTGAAGGCAGCTGTGTAGCTGAGGAGGGACAGAACTGGCCAGAGCACAGCTCCCTCCCTACCCAGCTCACTGGCACATTCCAGTCAGACAGCCAGAGGGGAGGGCTGGGAGGGGGTGGCACACATGCTCCAGGAAGGAGTCCCGAGCTGCCCAAACTTAGGGCTGGACTCTAAGCAACTGGGCCGTCTCATCTGTTCCGTGAGAGCCAGACCTAACCTGGAGGCTGACAGCAGAGCAAGAAACTGGACTGGGCTGGGCAGGCCTTTGGGGCCTAGCACTGGACCACTTCAGGGAGCCCTTATTCTCAATGGGTACCCTCCTAGAGTTTAGGGGCCAGAGGAGGAGGGAAGAGGGATCTGAAACCCTATCAGGGAGCCTTCCTAAGTCACCTGGTCCTGTAGGGGCCCTGCTCTGAGGCTCCTGGGGACCACGTGTGCCTTGACCTCACCCTTCCCAGGGCTCCCACTCAGAAACCTGGAAACCTGAAGCCTGCTGCATTTGCCTTCCCACTGCCCTGCTTGGCACCTACCCACTCCAGTAGGGGTGTGGTCTCACGGTAAATTGTTTACAGCTGCATGTAACTAAGTAAAGTGATTTCTATTTCTCATGAAGCATGTATTTATATAGTATATCGACAATGGCTAAATAAGCTATACTTTAACAATTTTTCAAAATGTCCTCAAAAGCAGTAATTTTGTTTCTGTAATTTTCACACTTTTTAACATGACCTAGAAAGATGCATTCTGAACTTGGTTAACTTTTTAATCAGGGTTTTAAGAGAGATCCTTATTGTTATTTTTCTTTTTCCTCTCCCTTCCACCAAACACCTACATACATACACACACATCCCGAAGAAAATAATTGCTCGATTTCAGATGGGGAAAAGAAAATTATACAAAATGATAAAATAAAGTGTTAAAGACATAAACAGAACCATGAGTTATAGTCTAATTGCCAAACTGATAGTACAGTATGGCAAAACATGTCATAGCTTATGAAATTATTCCTATCCCAAATATTAGTGTGGTAGTAAGGAGTGCAACTCCTTTACCCACTCCAAGAAAAGAATACATGTTTACAGATTAATTTTTATCTGTAAATAATTTAAAGGAAAAGTTGGCATTTTTCAAATCTGTAAGTATTTTTCCAGCTTTATTGAAGTATAATTAACAAATAAAATTTTAATTTTATAAAAACCAAAGTATTAAAATGAAGAAGACATAGGATTATCAGTAACTTTGATATTCCTTTCTGTATACTGCAATACTTTCAAAATTCTTTACAATAAGCATGTATTAGACCAGGAATAAATAGTTCACCTGAACTCACTGGCCTTAAATCCCTCCTTAACGCTCTCAGTGGTACAATCCCTGTGTCTCCTATATATTTCCTTAAAGAAGCTTTGACCCCTTCTGCCTCAGAACCTCCACACTGGCTATTTCTTCAGACCGGAATGTCTCCTCCATTTTTTCTGATTGAACTCCTACCTGAACCTTCAGCTCAGCCCAGACATTACTTCCCAAGAGAGCCTTGCCACACTTCCCAGACCAGATAATACTCCTGATAAAGATACTGCACTACCCCTTACTTCTCTGGGGCAGCATTATTGCAATTTCTACATAAATATTAATTGAATATTTTTTTTATTTCTCTAAAACATAAGCTCCCTTAGACTCTGTTTTGCTCAACATTGTATCTCAGGTACTTGGCATGTAGTAGACACTATTTTTTCACTAAATGGAGTGTCATTATAATATTATATGTTATAATAGTTATGAGACTTATGTATTTACTATGTGGTTCTTGGATAAATTTGAGTTTAGAAAAGTCTTAATTACAAAAATGCATTATATAACAGTTTTCTGGCAACCTGACAAATACATGAAATACGAGAGCACTTATCAAAAAGTATCTCCTATTACTGACATTACTGCAAGTGAATAAAAGAGAATGAAAAACAATGTCAAGTGACTACAATGTATGTACTAAAGAATTTCATTTGTTGAAACATTTCTACTCATTAATCCTAATAAAAACTATTAAATATTCTCTGTAGCTCAGGCAAAACAGCTAACTACTGGTATAAATCTTCATAAGCCTCTAAAAGGACTTAAAGGACATATTAAACCTTATTTGTAAGATATACACATGATTTGAAGTTGGCTTAGTTTGGGTGTCCAATTAAAATTATTGCTAACTGCATTGCAGCTGTGCCCCGAGGGACTTACTTCTGGACGCCAAATCAATGGCCCTGCTATTTTCTTCTGCTGTAAAAGTACACCCTTTTAAACATAAAATCAGGCTCACTTGCTGAAAAAAAACAAACTACTGTACGTTTCAATTTTCCTGCCTCAAGAACATAAACTTCATTATTAGAAACGTACAAACAAAGCTCGTGAACTAATAATGTCCAATGCAAAAAGCTGTCCTCGGAGAATATGAGCATTAATGTACAATGGTCAGTTCTTGATCATCCACCTCTTAGATTATCCACTTTGTGAGTCTTCTGTAAGAAATCTGAAATTGCAGGTGGGCTTTCTGCAACCTAACTGCTGAGCTATGTACTTCTTCCAATTAGTTTATGGGAATTAAGGATATCAATTAAATATTAATCAAAGGAAAAGAAGTTTCAGAAAGTGAATAAATGTAATAACAGCATCCATAGTTGTCCACATATATTAAGACATATATAAAATATCAAGTTAAATGTTTCTAAAGTTTTGCACTATCTGCAATTTGAAATTTTCCACTCTATTGATCTCTATTCCATTATCACATGCAGTTGAACAAAAACCATACATGTAGTCACACATTTACTAAAGTGTCTACCTCTCCCTTCCAGGTGTTACTGTTTTCTTTGGTTCTTTGTAAATAATAAAAGTTAACATTCCACTTACCATTATCAATTCCTGCCTCTGTATGCATTACACCTTTGACCCAGTAATCTCACTGCCAAGACTCTATTCTGAGACACATCTCCACGATTTTAAAACAAGGTATGTAGGTTATTTATAAAAACAAATCCTGTTGGTCATCTTCCATTGGTCTGCAGCAATAACTCCATCATGAATTACTGATAGCATTTGATAGTAGCTCAATCTGAGATTAACCTTGCCCTTATTTTCTTGAGAAAACTGAAGTCAACAATGTCATCTTTCCCAACATTTTGTTTCTTTCAACCCCAATATCTCACCTTCCTCTCTCTATGTTTTAGCTTTTTTCTGTCATATGCATACACACAAAAAAGATCATTCCTAGACTGGGACTGATTAGAGACAAATAAGGTTGGAAAAAATATATGGTGATAAATTCTCTTTATATCATAGTGAGTTGTAAATTCAAATGTCTAAAATTCATGGATTAATTACCAAAAGAACCAAGTAAAAGAGTTTAATCTGATTATCTCTGTGAAAGAAGAAATGAAGATGGTGGCAGATAATTTTTTTCTGAGTAAAATATTTGACTTTCTAAACAATGTTATAACTTTGAAATAAAAATATTCCTTCTGTTTAGCAAAAAAAACAAAAAAAAAATTCAAAAAAACAAAACAAAAAAACAATCTCCTTGGTTGGTCTGTTCTCCTTATATTTAAGGAGAGAATCTCAAGAGAAAATTGACAGGAAACTTTTCACTATAACGCACTGGTGAGGTCCACAGCAAAAGGATGGAGGGAATCATAACCACCATAGGAACTCTTTATCCAGCACATACCAGCTCTCCATAGATTCTTGGATTTTTCAGGGGAAGAGCAGAATCTGGGAGTAAAAGATGAGTGTGCTTTCTTGGAAATATTTCTCCAAAATATTTTGCTAGAGTCCCCTGAACTGAGGAACATTTTTTACCCTGAACTGAGGAACATTTTCACAAAAAGTTTATGGGTTCGTCTCTTCAACTCAAGGGGAAAAGATGGCCCTATTCCAAGTAGGCATTTACTCTCTTCCTTAAAGAAAATCCAAAATTCTGACCATCCTATAAAAACAATGCAAAAATATTCCTTCATTTCATTATACATTGATCCCATTAAATAACATATCTTATACTTTTACTTTCAGAGGCTATAAAAAGGTACTAGTAAATGCTCAATTCAAAAAAACAACTTTCTAGTAAATATTATCACTTATTATTAATTCCATTTCACTCAGGGTGACTATATCAGTACACATATTAAAGAAGAAAAAGAAGAGGTTCTATTGGACCTATATACCTAACCTTTCTACCTTTTCATTCTAGTGTCAACCCAAGAGAAACCATAGACTCTTTAAAGCCACACTGTGGTTACCTCTTCCAGGCAAAGTGAAGAAGCTCACACAGGAAATTCAGAACTAGTTCTGTGACGGACAAAAGAGCTCATTTGCAGATATGTACTAAGCTAATGCTTAATGAAGAATCAGTTACGCTCGATGAAAATCATTGGATTGCTTGCACCTTAAGTTTAAACCTGAGGGAAAGAGAACAGTCATCATGCCAAGCACAAGGGACACAATAAGACCATGACAAAGGCCACTGATACCCAGCTCCTTTTTTTCCAAAGGCAGCATTCCTACAACCCTGGCCTAGCACAGGTTCTTGGAGTAACTATTACACAAAAGAGTCAACATTTGGCCCAGCCAACAGGAGCAACCTTGAGCAGTGGTGACTGAGAAACAGCATACAGGGCCTCAGAGAAGTGACATCTGATCCCTCCCCATTTTGTGTTTGGGAGGATACAAGAGCAAATAAGAAATATTCTCTGAGTGAAGGACTGAACACAGGTAACTTTGTAAGAGCAAGGTAGCAGAGTGAGTAAATTTCCTGACCTAACCACTCAGAAAATCACATTAGTCATCTCAAGTTACCAGATTTCTTATCATTTCTTCTGAACAATTAAGCTGCTTCATTTATAGATTTGAAACTTACACTGGAAATAAGCTTTTAGTTCATTGTTGAAAGCATGATCTATGGTTTGACAGGTACCTATTTTCCAAACATTATTTCTACCATCATCTCACACTTCAGTGTTCATGCATGAAGGTTGTACCAAGGACTTAAAATGGCTTTAACGATAAAACACCCACCAGAAAAGAAAAAATTAGACTCACAGTTAATATTGTTTTGAACACATGAACATGAACAATTCCTAATAGTAAGAACTTCTGACAAGCACTTTGCAATTCTTTTTTTTTTCTTGAAGTTCAGGCATATCCTAATATCATTGGTGTCAAGCAATAAATACAGAGTAAACACAATACAATATTCTTTTCATTTTTGTTTTATATAGCCTTTCTGGATTGCTTTACATTGTGAAAGAAAAATAATAACATCTGCCTTAGAGACTTTGCCAGACACACATGTAAAACAACCTTTGCTGGTTGTAATGCCGGTGGTCGAGGCCAGGCAAGTTCACATTGGATTCGGACAAACTGTGGAGCCAGAAAGTGTTGGGTCATACCGGTATTTGGAGCCTCACAAAGACAGGCAAGCAAATAACAAAAGGGAAAGAGCTAATAAACAAAGGAAAATCTGCTATTCGCAGGAAGGGCAAGGGAGCAAGGAAAACCACACCTCATGGTGGCCGGAGAGCCATCTGGGAGAATCACTGCCCAGGGGAAGCACCCATAGCCTTATATAGGCTACGCACACGTGCCTCTGCCACATGCTCATGCAGTAATCAAGCAAAGTGCTTGCAGCTGGTAAACCCGTGAGCAAGCCTAACACAGCTGCCCCACACTGTTCATTCCCTTATTGGACCCAACTGGCTTTTGGTAGTGGCTGAGTGCTAGACCGTGTTAACCATTCATTGCAATATGAAAACAACATACTTACGTATATATTTACTTTCTGTCTACCATAAACACAGACAGGTACATCATATTCAAAAGCAATATATCTACATGTGATGTAAAAAAATAAAATAAAAAGAGAGAGAGAGAGAGAAGTAGAGGGAGATAAACAATGTGCAATGTGAGGCATCTCAACATTCTTCACTTTACTTTGCATCTTTGCAGAAATTCTCAGAGCCTTGTTGGCCAGTTACATTATTTGGCCCTGGATTATAAAACTATGGGAAGCCTGACCAGGAGGTGGTCCAGTGCACAGAGCATCTGTAATGCCAGTAGCCAAAGCCAGGCAGGTTCACATTGGATTCGGGCAGACCATAGACAAACTACAGAGCCGGAAAGGGTCGGGCCATTCCGTTTAATAAAGTCTCACAAGGTGGACAAGCACACAGGCAGGGAAAACCGCCTCTCAGTCAAACAAACAGCAAAATGGCTCCTCACTGGAGGCCCACCTCTAACTGGTACGTAGGAGGGCCTGTAGAGTCCAGGGCTATGTCCATGGAAACCATAAATTGTCCTTGGTGCACCTCTGCAGCTGGATGAGAACCAGTGCCAGAGGTCCTCCACAGGGTCTGCAGGCCCCACTCCATCAGGGTCTCTCATAGTACTGTCCACGAGTGACGAGCTCACCCGTCAAGGGAACTGCTGCCCCACTCTGGTCGCAGTCCAAGAGTCAGTCCACGATAGACAGCCCAGCCGTCTGTGCAAATCACCAAGGTAAAGGTCCATTACAGGCAACCAGCCAAACAGCGCTTTATTAACGGACCTCAGCACCTTTCCACAGTGTGCTGTCGGCTGCCACAAGCCCCATCCAAACCCCTCCACAAGCTCACAGGCCTGAAGGGGCAAACACATTCAAGGCCTGTGCCACCTTGACAGTTCTCTTAGCTGCTATTGCTGTTAAAAAAAAAAAAAAAAAAAAAGGCCCTGTTATCTTCTAATGCCAACACCTGCTACATATTAGAAGGAAACCAGTGGACTGCCAGTTTCACATGGGGTCTCTGCCCCCCATCCATCCCTGTTGGACGGGTCCCTCGCCCTTTTCCCTATACAAACTGGGACAATGGGTCTTGAGGATGCTGTAACCTGAACGCCAGCCATTTTCCTGGCAGATGCTGGAGCCACCTGCTTCCATAGCTTTTTCAGCGGCTGGAACCTCTGTTCTGACTCAATGTTCCAACAGGACTTTATTAGGATTGTCATCTAATTTCTCTCAATCTGCCCCGGCCAATTGAGAGAATCAAATCTACTCACATCTGTATTCGGTAACTTTCACAGGACAGTTTCTCTTGTTAGTCAGGGGGGCAGCACGGGCAGCTGCCATCACAGCCTCAGGGTCCATCTCTGTTCCAGAGAGCATGATGCCATCCACCTTGGGTCCTGCAGTCGCACCAAGCAGGCTTCCAGAGGTTCAGTGGGTTTCTGCCTGAATTTGCCCCCAACTCCACCAGCTCTGCCTGGGTGTAGCGCCAGACCACAGAGTGCTCCACTACCTGGGCAGTAGCCTGTGGCTACATGTGAGGGACTATTGGCTGCTGGATCTTTCCTTTCTTCATGACCACTGGCCAGGCTCTGAGTCTGTGGATGGCAATTGCAGCCTGAGCTTGCCCCTCAGAAAAGTCGGAAACATCTGCTCCCGCTGACCCAGAGCCACTCCACCAGCAGGAATGCAACTTCATCTTCTGCTTTGGCTCCTGTGGCTGCCAGCTCTCAGCCTGAAACTAACTCTCGAGCTTCTGAACCCACAGTTATTTCTCCAATAACCATTGCTGCCAAAGTTCCACTTACAGGGCAAACTGCAACTCGTGAACCCGTAACTCTTAATCCAGAGACCTGTCCTATTCCAGGCGCTGTGCTGCTCACACTGCAATTCTCAGACCCAGTCGGCCTCCTTCTCCTGCACTTGCTCCAGGTCACACTGTCATTGGCACTCAGTATGCAGCTCATCCTGAACCTTTCAACCTCTCTCACCTTCTCACACGGAGCTCTTGGTTTCTTCTTGAAGGATTGTAAAGCACACCCAGCCCACAGTCCCCACCAGGAGAGGCACCAGGAACAGCCACTGCTCCATTCCCCCCCTCAAGAGTGTCAGTGGCTCCATACCAGTCTGCTCCGAATCCTGCCCACTACGCCAGATATAATGCAGGTGGCCAAGGCCAGGCAGGTCCACACTGGATTGGGCAGACCATAGAGAAACTGCCCAGCCGGAAAGGGCTGAGTCATTCTGTCTCACAATGGCGGACAAGCACACAAGCTGGGGAAACTGCCTCTCAGTCAAACAAACAGCAAAATGGCCCCTCACAGTGGTGGGAAAGCAATCGCAATCCGATTCCTCCCTGAGGGCAAGCGCTTATAGCTTTATATATACTCTACACACATATTAGTGCTCATGTATTAATCAGGCAAAGTACAAGCGAGCAAGCCTAACACAGCTGTTTTCCCAACAGGCAGTTTTTAAAGATATAGCATACTCTTCTTATATAAATCTATTTTGATTTAGAAAAGAGCCTACTGCTTTATAAATTATATACAATGTTTTTATATGTGTACTCCTTATTTAACTCTTTACTCTTAGCAAGGCAAACTCCCTATATATTATTAAGAAAATAAATATCTGGTTGTTTTGTATCTGAATGAAAATGAAACCATCACTTATTATTACAGGATTCAGATTTCCTATGTGACTTTGACAGACATAAATAAAAGCAGAAGTAAAAAGTAACATGTATGTATATATATATATATTTCAAATATATTTCAAAATATATTTCAAAAATATTTGTCTATAAATTATCTAAAGCAGAAAAATTTGTAAAAATAAAATACAGAAAGGAGGGTGTAATGCCAGTAGCCGAGGCCAGGCTGGTCCACATTGGATTCAGGCAGGTAGTAGAGAAACTGCGAAGCCAGAAAGTGTCGGGCCATTCCCGATTAATAGATTCTCGCAACAGCGGATGAGCAAACAGGCAGGGAAAACCGCTTCTCAGACAAATGAACAGAAAACGACCCTCAGAGTGGTGGGCAGGCGGTTCTGAGGGCAAGCACACATAGCCTTATATAGACCATACACACGTGGCACTGCCACTTGCTCAAGCACTAATCAAGCAAAGTGCTTGCAGTCAGTAAACCACTGAGCAAGCCTAACACAGCTGTTTTCCCAACAGAGGGGAAACTCATTTTTAATGGCCATAGAATTTGAGTTTTGCAAGATAAATTCTGGGGGTCAGTTGCACAACAATGTGAGTATACATAACAACTGAACTGTTCACTTAAAAACCTGTAAGATAGTAAGTTCAATGTTATGTGATTATGTGCAGAAACACTGTTAAGAAATATATGAATTTGAACTCAATTGAACATGAACAACAGGGTCACAAAAAATGTTTACAAGCAAGCCTGAGTCATTTACTCAGGGTGGGATGAGACTCCTGCTGCAGTTTCTCCTGAAGCCAGGGAGGATGTCCTTATCACTTGACTGCTGGCCTAGTTAATTATTTCAGAATTTGGTTCCTTTCTTTGTTCCTAGAGGTTATGCACAAAGGGCCCTCATGTAATAGCCTCCAGCCAAAATTTTCACATAAAAATAGGTAGGGTCCCAGACCACCCCTGAAGCTCTAGAGAACTCAGTGGGTGGCCAACTTTGGATCCCATGCTGAAGCTTCCTGGTCTGCTGATGTGTGTCTCCATGGTTTGATGAGACTTGTACATCCTCATAATTCTCTTTTTCTTAATTTATTGCTTTCATTAGCTATTGCTGTAGTACTGGGCTAATGTATGT
The DNA here is from genome assembly GCF_036850995.1 of Saccopteryx leptura. Lineage (NCBI taxonomy): Eukaryota > Metazoa > Chordata > Mammalia > Chiroptera > Emballonuridae > Saccopteryx > Saccopteryx leptura. Next base: position 55,969,770 of record NC_089506.1, read on the forward strand.
CTGGTGATGTTGTGTAGATTATCAAAGCATTGATGCTTTTTTAGTCTACTTTAGGTTACATAAGTTCAAACCCCTTTTGATTTTTGCCTTGGTTTTTTATTGTTATTAATCATACTAAATTTTCCCCTAAAATCCACTCGTGAATAATTGCAATTCTGTACCACATCTCCTGCACAGCACAGATTGTAACCACAATTTAAAATTTTTAAAAAAATTATAAAAATGCCTCTCCTTAGCTCATATGGCAAAATTGAGCCATTCCAACACTTCCAAAAGTTGGAAACATTATTACAGTATCAATATAGTCTACCCAAGAATAATGGTATTGAAGGAGAAGATATTTAATTCATTAGGACATATTATAAAATTATTTTCAAAATAAAGGAATGTGATTAAATAGTGAAGAGTTCAGCATTGAGGGGTTAAACTCTAATTTTGTTAAAAAAAGCAAACTTTTAAACCCTTAAGTCGGGCAGATAAGATATATTTTGCTCACTCTGTTAAAGATGGCCGCTGCCCATGTACACAGCTGATTGCCTTCTTGCTTGGGAAGGGGCTGGTTATGATAATGTGTGTTGGGAGAGGGCTTTTACTCCAAAATGTTTTAAAAGAAGGAGCTAGGAGGCCATTTTGGAGAGATCACATTGTTCCAGGAGAGAGAGAGAGGAAATGTGGAGGAGAGGAGGCAGCCAAAATGGAGGCAAAGAGGTGGGAACCTTTGATTCTAGAAAAACTCAGATGAGTCAGTGGCTTTGGGAGCCCTTAATGGAAAGGGAAGTGTTTCCGGCTATGTGTTTTTACTTAATTGCTGAATGCAAGTATAGAATAAAGGAAAATAGACCCAACAGTTTTTTGCTCCGCAGTTTCTTTACCGTCTTTCCAAATTAAATGTGAACCTACATTGTCCAGGTGACTGTAATGGTGGCCGCGGATACTGCCTTTACACCTTACTATGAATAGAAAAAGCAGTCTCTGGTCTAAATTTATTCCATAAACTTCTATTGAGTTCTAGGCACCAAGTTTGCCAATCACTGGGGAAACAAGGTTAAAGAATATTAAAAAATTGAATGTTAAAAAAAACTATAATTTTTGTCAATATATGCTTTCACAGTATAGCTAAAACTCATTTTTCTAGATTTTAGGAATTTCTGAACATTTCATGATCAAGTTCAGATTGGGATGTGAGAAATTGGATTATAATAATAAATATATCTTAGGTTAGTCTGAATAGACTAGATCTTTGAGAAGCAAAAGCATTTATTATAAGCTTTTAATGTCTCCAATATAATCTCACATTTCTCTACAGGCATTTGTCATTTCTATTTGTATAGTGCATGAAAGTTTATAAAGCACTTTCCTTGGCAGTATTTCACTTTATCCTTACAATTTTAATTAGTAGGTTAACAGACATTATCTTTACCATTTTATTTTTTATATGTTATTTACTCATTTTTAGAGAGAGGGGAGAGAAAGAGAGAGAGAAAGAAGAGGGAGGAGCAGGAAGCATCAACTCCCGTATGTGCCTTGACCAGGCAAGTCCTGGGTTTCAAACCAGTGACCTCAGCATTCCATGTCAATGCTTTATTTGCTGTACCACCACAGGTCAGGCCATCATCATCATTTTATAGATAAGACGCTGACATGGAGGAGATGAAGGGACTTGGTAACGGTCACCAGGCTATTACTTGCAAAACCAGCACTAAAAATCAGGCTTTATTTTCACTGAACTAGTTTATTGTTGAATTCCTTCACTCACTATAAAATTATGAGGAAACCTTTTAAAGGTGTTATAATTTTACTAGGTAACAAAACAATCATGTCATTAGGGGTTGGTATAGGGTTATAGATGTCATGGGGAGAGATTTTTGAGGAAAAATCTCCATCCCTCGGGTTCTCTTCTGTCCGATCATGGAGCCATTTTACGACACCACTTCTGGTATGTGAGTATTTTGGAATCACTGATTAAAATCTTTATTGCCTTTAAAAATATTGAAATGAAAGATGTTATTTGTATGAGTCAGAATATAAGGAACATGCAATATAAATTATACCTTGCAAGCCAACTAAAAAATTAAGAGGAAAAAAAAGTGGTAAGCTAGAAAAAAATAAGAACAATTTGCCCAGAAAGTTCCCAAGTGGAGAGTGGGCTATTAATTAAGGTAGACTCCTTGCCCAGAGAGTGAGGACTTCACCATGCCTCTGGCCCCAGGTACTCACAAAGAGAGGTATAAAGGGCCAGTTGCAAGCCATCTCACTGTGGCTCCATAGACACTTTCCAGCCTTGAGCTCCAGGACTGCTCATCCTCACCCTATACAGGCTCCTCTTCAGAAGAGTTTTTTAACACCTACATACTTCTGTGGCCAGAATGCACTTCTAGAAGATTCTCATCCTATGACACTCTCCCCTAAAAAAATCATCCCCCAATATGTGCACATGCATATACACACAATTCCTTTCTGAGTTCAAAGTCTCAAAGTGTTGTAAAGATCAATAAAATTGCTGGTAAAAAAACCCAAAGTTTCAGGGATTTTTTAAGTTGTATGTTCCTGACTAATTTTAAGGTAAAAAGGTCTCTTATATCAAAGGTAGAAAGAACCCTTGCTGGTGTTAGTTTATCTGACTTCTTCACAACCCAAAATGAGAAGGCTTAAGCACACACAGAGTTCAGTCTAGGGCCAAGGAGAACCTTGAGGACTTCCTTTCTCGTCTTTCCTCTGCTGGGGTTTCGGGCCCATCCTTAGCTCTTGCTTGACTAAAGGTAAAGGTTTCCACCTTGGCCATCACAAATAAACTAAAATATTTAAATTTTTCCCAGCTGTTGCAGGCTGAATTGTATACCCTACCCCACTCCACCCCTCAAAAACCTTACATGTTAACTCCCCAACCCTAAAATGTGACTATGTTTGAAGACCTTTAAAGCAGTGATTAATTAAAATGAGGCCAATAGGGTGGGACCTAATCTAATATAAATGATGTCCTTATAAGAGGACATTTGGATACACAAAGATACCAGGGATACATGCACAGAAAAACAATACCTCTTCAAGTTAAGGAGAGAGGCCTTAGAAACAAACAAACCATCCCACACCTTGCTCTCTGTGGTCGAGCCTACAGATCTGTTAGAAAATATTCTTCTGTAGCTTATTCCACCCAGTCAGTAGTTTTATTATGGCAGCACTCGCAAACTAACATAATACACTAATTGAATCCTGTGCCTCCACTTATATCATGTTTGAGGTCTGCCGATGTCTCCTTTGCTGTCTAGTCAAACATAGTGTTCTAATGAATGAAGCTCTTCTTATTTCTATGCCTCATAAAATTGTGTAATGTGAAAAACAAAAGGATCCTTTTGTACAAACGTGCACGTACTACGATCAATGACAAAAGAAACATTTCATGTACCCAATTAAGGTCTTAAATGAACCAGTTTTAGAAAAATAATCATTAAGAACCTTAAAACAGTCTTTCCCGCAATGAGATGAAAAGAGTTTCAACGTTTACTGCAGCTGTTTGCAACATGTCAGAGTTGGCAGACAGGTTAGCCTATAATCAGCAGAGGCCTTCAGTTTTGAAGCAGGACTTGTAATATTCCTCAGCATTTTGCCCAATTAAGTGCTTCAATTCACAAGGCTTGAACAGAGGATCAAAATTTGAATATGTGAACTTGTGATAAATTTCCCCAGTGTCTAAACCCAAATCCTTTCTAATTCCTTACACAATATTTTCCCCTTACTCATTATACAGTCTGAGATAAGACTCTACTTTGTGATATAACATAAGTATGTTAAAATACTCTGAAAACACAGAAAATTGTTGTATTAAAATTATAATTAGTTGCTTTATGCATATTCATTTTCATTAGCATTTATTCAGTAAATTTCAAAAACAATGAATATATTCTTTTGTGTTTATTAAAGAGACATTTTATACATTAAAAGTTTATTTTATATAGTAGTATAAAGCCACAGCCCATTTGTAAACAAAAAAGTTCCCAATAAACTTAAGATGAAATATATCTGAGGTCAAGTTCTATATGTAAAAGTTTTCATGTAAAAATAGTTTTCTTCTGGGGACTTGCTTATAATATTTTATTTCAGGCTCTTAGCAAAATGCCTGGTATATAGTAAGCATTCAATGTATATAGCTGAATAAATAGATGAATGTATTCATACTGTAACTATTTTAGAATGCAATCCCTATGTGGCACAAAGTCATGTTTTTATGTCACTTCCATAATTAATTTACTTCATTTGTTTATGTGGCACTGCTCACTATAATGAATACCTTAGAAACATGACATAGTTCATGTTTAGTGGATGGTTAAAAGAATGAATGAAGGCCTAGGTGGATAATTTTTACAACTACTTCAAAGTTTTAAATTTCTAAACAGAAGTTGTGTGAGGACAACTTTCCTTATTGAGCTTGAAAAAAGGAGGAAATCAATCTCTTGATCTTAAGGGGAATATTATGAACAGAAATCCAAAGTATTGTACAAAGTACATAAAAAATTTTGAGGCAAATTGTAAAATCTTGACATGTAAAATACTTCTTGAACTCTTAGGCAAAAGAATCCTATCAGCTTGGCAGCAAGGGAGTCTATGAGTCTGTTGTTAGATATGAAATATTACAAATGAATTATATATACAACTTTTTTTTAATATCACTCTTAAAGTTCAATTCTGTTTACCTAGCTATGATTCAGACTATATTTTTGTAAAAATAATTTGGACTGAATTTTAGAGAGAACAAATCATTTTTTCCTAGCCATAAGTAGACCATTTTTCTGTCTAAGGTACAGTCCATCCACATTTGGCTTTACAAGTTGTATTTCAGGACATAGCTTTGTTGAGAAGTAAAGCACTTTGCCAGTTCCTTAAGCACTGCCTAGCCTTCCTTTGCCCGAAGTTTTAATGGGAGTCAAGCCTACTACCTGCCTTTTTCTGCATAATCAGGTAACAGCTTTTCCAAATTCTGACACAAAGAAATATAATTCTGTTTCTGGAGCTGGTTAACACAAATGTTCCTAAACCGCTGATATCTAACATGCAAACAAAATTGGGTAAGTCTATATGTATGTAAAGGCATCGAAGATCTGGATTCTGCAGTCCACTGTCTCTTCAGGAATTCTCAGCTTTTGCCAGTGATAAAATAGATGAATATTTATAACCCCATTTACTGAATCATTCACAGACATTATATCCAAATAAGAGCAGAGTAAATTGCTGGAACTCCACTATGATAACTTACATGAAATATGTAAGAATCTTCATAACCTGGATTGTTATATTTCAACAACCTGTGTTTTGAAAAACTTATAAACACTATGATGCCATTATAACTGCATCGTTCAAACATTTTCTAACATACATATACACATACACACACATGCATACACACAGACAATGGAGCACCTCATTCTTCAATTCCCTCTGAAAATTCACTGCTCAAAATCATTCACATTCATTGTTCTATAAACTATTTCTCAAATAAAGTGACTGTTGGAATTTTTAAAAAGCAATTTCAAAGGTAATTAAATTCATATATCATGCTTAAATCCCCACCTAGTTTTAATTCATTTTATTCATTTGATGAATGTATCATTTAAAGACAATTCACATGTTCTCAAAGATAAGTTTTTAAAATTATAGCTTAACTATAACTATTGCATCATGCCAATTAGTCATGTTTCCAAATATGAAACTAAGATGCTCAAAAGTGGCCTGGTTTACGTTACCCAATTTGCTTCATTACCATCTGAAGAGGTGAGTTTATTGTCTGTTTCTTTAATATCAGTAAAATAAATTTTAAAAATTAATTCTATCTTGATATTCAATAAATCACTATGATCCCATAGGCACAAAATAAACTCTATTTCAAAACTTATAAAACTTAAGAAGGAATGTCTTACTGTTTATTACTTATGTTTAGTGCAAGTAACTAAAAGAGTCTATTATTGGTCTTCCCTGGTAGTGACAAGTCCAAGTTCTTTAATCTGAGAAGCACGGTTACTACATTTTAATAGTCTGTTAAGGAAAATTAGTTTTTTGCCTGCCAGTATTACTGGTTCCCCTTTAACAATAAACTATCACTTGGGATACTTAAAAAACGATGGATATTTCATTCATATTTCTTTCCAAAGGACATGATAAGTTTATGCAAAATTAACTTTTATATCTAATAATAAATTTAAGAGTTGCTCAAGAAAAAAAATGACTAAAGTTAACATTTTAATTTTTATTTATTTATTCATTTTAGAGAGAAAAGAGAGAAAGAGAGAGAGAAGGGGGAGGAGCAGGAAGCATCTACTCCCATATGTGCCTTGAGCAGGAAAGCCCAGGGTTTCAAACCCAGGACCTCAGCATTCCACTTCAACACTGTATCCACTGTACCACCACAGGTCAGGCTACAGTTAACATTTAAATCACTCATTTGATCCTCCTTAAAAATTCTAACCATGGTTATACTGCTGACTTATGTTGGTCTATTGCAGTCCGGTTTCATTTTCAGATCTGTGTAAGAGTTTACATACACTGTGACTGTGGTGGCCACTGCCCATGTGCTGTGGCTGCTGGTCAAGCGGCCTCAAGCACCAGTCTGCCAGGGACCTGGTTGAAGCCCACCCACTTCTGGAGGAAAGAGCCAGACTTCTCAGAGGTCAGTCTGCACAACAAGTGGGACTCCAGGGCCTTCTATATGTTTAACAAAGAGAGCTTGCAGTGACCTCCCCTAAGGACGGCTCCATCTCCATTCTGGGTGGTGATGATGCCACCACTTGTCACACTGTGGTTCTGAGGCCCACAGGTAATAAGGCCAGTGGCCGTGGCCATGCAGGTTCACATTGGATTCAGGCAGATGGTAAAGGAGCTGTGGAGCTGGAGGATGGTGAGTCATTCCATTTATTAAAGTCACAATGGCTGACGTGCAAGCAAGCAGGGAAGGCCACTTCCCTCTCTCAGGGTTTACCAGCAAACAGCTCGGGAGGAGGACCCCTTCTCTGGCAAATAATAACAAACAATGGTCCCTCCCAATAGAGTCAGGCTATCCACAATCTACAGTCTGCCGCACTGAGGGCAAGCACTGCAGCCTTGCATAGACTATACACATGTGGTGCTGCCCAGTGCTCAGACACCAAACAGATAAAGTATAGGTGAGCAAGCCTAACACCCTTGTTTGCCCAACAATTAAGCTACCAGCTTGACACATTGTGATGTAATTAACACCAAAGCTGATGGCTGAGGTCCCCTTGATCATGAACTCCATAAAATCCTTTTCTGACCATGCTCAATGTGGAAAGCTGGAAGTGCATCTTATGGGCAGCTCTAACAGTAGGCATTGTCACAAAAACTTACTCATCAACTTAGTGAATCTGACAGACAAGAAGATGATATTCATTTAGTGACAATATGTGTGGCAGAATTAAGTGATCGGGAAGAAAATGAAAACCATTTCCCAATATTTTATGGCATTGCTGTCAATATTAAAATGTCAGAGATTTACAGAGCCTCCCTTCAGAGGAGGAGCTGCATTCTACACGAGCTTTCACAGGGACCAATGATTAGTATTTATGATGCAAAGACAGTACAACTTCATATGGGACTGTATTCCTGAATGCCATTTCCACGTGTGGATTTCTGATTGCAGCACGATGACAAAGAGAAACTTTCCACTTCACTTCTGGCTGAGCCCCCCCACACACACATACACACATACTTTGTTGAACATATTAGATCTACCTTTGAGTATTTTTTTAAAATACCCATCTCCAATAGACACACTATATCCTGAACATAAAAAAGTTCTACTCTTAAAATATATATACGGCCTATGGAAAGCTAAAAATAACAATTACCAAAGATAGCAACTTTTTGGCATGACAAGGACCATTGGTGGAGTTTGGAGAGAAAATGAATTTGGAATCTATGTCTATTGAGTCTTAGTGTCTTTCAAATGACTTTTAAAAAAAAGTTTTATACACTCCAAAGCCATAGTTGATGCACATCAAGCTTCCATTTTATCAAATGCTTCCATTTTATCAAAAACCTCGACTGTAAATTTTATGTAAAGATTTCTGATACTTTTACCTTAAGCTCTAGCTGCTTTAGAAAGAGAAAGTTATTATTTGGTGTTTTCCAGACAATCCTTTGTCCTAGGAGATGGCAAGTGGGACAGAGCAACAAACAGATTTGATAACTGAATCACTTTTAAGTAACATAATTGAGTTAACAATTGAGTGGATCAGAAGATAATGTAGAGATTCAAGGTCTACAGTTGAGTACAACTTTTTTCCCTTAGCACGAAAGTTTTCTGTGGAGACATGTCTGTTCAAATAACAGTCTGGGCCTCCCTTGTCCCCTGATGACCTAGGGACAGAGGAAGTACTATCAGAACAAGTGGATAATGGAGAAGGAATCAAGCTTGCAAAATATATTCTCCCCTTTCTTCTTGAATGAATTTGTTTTGTTTGCTTTTCACCCAAAAGGAAAAAGGCAGATGTTTCTAGTTGTCCAGATGTGCCATTAATTACAGGTGCAAGTCTATTAAATTCTGCTGGGAATTGTCAGCAAGCCCTTTCAAATTAAAATCTAAATCGCAGATCTACAAATCAACTTTAATCTCCATTTGTTACTTTAATCTCCATTTATCTGTCTTCTCTACACCGTTTCTCATTTGATTCCAAATTATGGAAGCAAAGAAAAAGGAGTGTTAGTGTTGACTCTCTAAAATCCCCCAAAATATAAAAGGAGCATCCACTGATATTTTCCACCCTTTTGTAAAAAATACACACAAAAATAAATTTTAAAAGATGACCAATGTAAAAATATAAGGAGCTAGGAAAGGCATAAAGGGGTTCCAGATAAAGAGAATCTGGAAAGGCCTCAGGGAGAAGTTTAAGTAGAACTTGAAAGTATATATTTTGTATTTGAAAAGCAACTTACAGAAAAGAGGAGGTAAAAATATTCCAGGTATATGAAATAAAGTGATTTTTATTCTTAAGTAGAGTAAAAAAACAACACATTGCTTTACAATGTGATCTACATATCTATAAAGATATACATATAACGTGTGTGTGTGTGTGTTCACATGTGTGACCCTCAGAAAAAGCCCTGGTGAAAACATTAACTGAGCAGAAGTGGCATGAGATCATAGGTGGCTGTGGGGACCTGTAACACACTCTTCCCTTTAGTGTCAGAATATACACACCATACACTTTTATACAGTGGGCATGTTCACAAATTACTTATTTAAAGGGAAAAAAGAAAAGAAGAAAGAAACAGAAGGGACAAAGGGAAGGAGAATTACAATGAGTAAAACATGACAATAAAATTACACAAGGCTTAATTTACTTCTTTATTTAGAAGGTACTCTAGGACTGTAAAATGTCAATGGGGCATTTTTATGGCAATCAATATTCATTATATTGATAAATACAAAAGTAGAAATCAACACTCAAATTTTCAACTGATAGAATGAAATATAAATGTCATGTGGATGCTCATTTCTAAAATTATAGGCTTTATATGTCTGTCTTAATAAATCAAAATTTAATATTATTGTCTTTTCACTGATATAACCCTGGTTAAGTCAATACTGTATTAGATTATTTCCTAATTTGTGACATGCCTCCAATTACTCATCAAGTACACCGAAAATAATACTGCTAACAAAAAGAAGCTTCTCTCTAGGGTAAAATATATAATTCCAACTCTATCCATAGCCCACTACTTGTCTCTTTCAACAATAAAAAATGAACTTTTTCCGTAAGTTTTACAGATTTAATAACCATCTTATTTGTTTCAACTAAGTCAGATTATAACAACAGTTATAAGTGCTCCCCAAAAAGACATCATAAGGGGGAAGAAAAGAGACTCTGAGTCAGGCAAACAGGTCATTCAAGGCAGGTTTCCTGAGGACATGAAGCTTGAGCGGACACATAAAGAATGCACCATGGCCCTGGCCGGTTGGCTCACCGGTGGAGCGTCAGCCTGGCGTGCGGGGGGACCCGGGCTTGATTCCCGGCCAGGGCACATAGGAGAAGCGCCCATTTGCTTCTCCAACCCCCCCCCCCTCCTTCCTCTCTGTCTCTCTCTTCCCCTCCCGCAGCCAAGGCTCCATTGGAGCAGGGATGGCCCGGGCGCTGGGGATGGCTCCTTGGCCTCTGCCCCAGGCGCTAGAGTGGCTCTGGTCACAGGGGAGTGACGCCCCGGAGGGGAAGAGCATCGCCCCCTGGTGGGCAGAGCATCGCCCCTGGTGGGCGTGCCAGGTGGATCCCGGTCGGGCGCATGCGGGAGTCTGTCTGACTGTCTCTCCCCGTTTCCAGCTTCAGGAAAAAAATACAAAAATAAATAAATAAATAAATAAATAAATAAATAAATAAATAAATAACAAAGCCCATTCTCTTTAAAAAAAAAAAAAAAAAAAAAGGATGCACCAGAGGTCATTGTTAAGGGGGACACGCAGAGATGAGAGCAGGTGGGTCCTGGAAGGAACCTGACTCCTGGTCAGTGTGCTGGGCATGGAAATTGCTCCACAATGATGGTGTTACTATCCGTGTTAAGCGTCCAGCCAATGTGCTGGAAGTGGGCATTACTACACAATGAGGGTATTACAATCCATGTTAAGAAATTATATCTTCTTTCTAAAAGCAGGGAAGGACACTGCAATGCTCGAACCACAGAAATAGCACTTTGAAAAGACTTTTCTGGCTTCAATTAGCCAGTCCTGCCAAATAACTTCATGTGCTTGTGCTTCCAGAAAAGACTGCTTTGGCTGAAGCAAATGGCACAGACACAAAGATAACCAAAATGCTGAGAGGGCTGCTCCACTGCTCTCACTTGGAACTGGTCTTTATGTAGCCAGATGTGCTGTATCCATCCACCTCATTCCCACCACATCTCCCTGGGTAGGAAAAAGCCCTTTTTGCCTGTTCATTGCTATAGCCAGGCACTCAAAGTATTGTCTGATATATATTATAGTTTCCTCATTGACTAAGGACCCGAATATTCAAATTTCAATATTCTAAATGAAGATTATCCAAAATTGGTCTTCATACTTCTATTTGCCGATTGCCCACATGAACTGGGCAGTTTTTGATATATATCAAACTGCACCTGTATGGGCAGAACAAGTCGTGTAAATGCATTAGAGGCTCTACCTTCTATGAATTACAAAACAACTTTCCAAGGGATTTTCAGAATATGTTCAACAATACAGAAATGCATTATTCAAATAATCCTCTCTTGATGCTTTTTCCCTATAGGGATGCACATGACCCACTTTAAAACACCTTTTACGGTACATAAAATGCAAAAAATGAACCCTGAAATACTATGCAAATATAGATCATTTATTTTTAGGTCAAAATGGATGCAATCTAAATTAAAGGGCTAGTTACTAAGGTTACAAAGAATGAGTGAATAAAGTAAAACAATATTTCAGTTAATCTTATCAACAAGTACAAAAGAAAACATGCTTAATGTGTTTTTCTACAGAGAGCCAGAACAACACATTGTTCCCAAGAGCTACCTGTCTACTAATCTAAGTGCATTTATTCCTGTTTCTTTTTCATTTTATGTGAAAGCCCTGTCCCTACAAGCTGATGTTTGTTGATTTGGCCAGGTCGTATCTGTCTTTGAAAAGAGGAGGGTAATGTTTTAACGGTATGTGGCTTTTTTCCAAATCCCAAAAAATGTACAGAATGTTTTGGCCCTAAAATTTGGAAAACAGTCATTGAAAAAATTTATAGTAATCAAAATAATATTTCACATTCATGTAGTTCTTTACAATTAAATCATTTAGAAATCAAATATCAAAGGCAAGAGTCTAAGAATTTGAGGTTTTAGCCTGAAAAAACAAAAGAATAGCTGTAGTGTCATATGAATCTTCAAATATATAAAGAGAGTCATCAGAATAAAATAATAGAAGAAAACTGGCATGAATTATTTTATGAAGAATTGAAGTCTAGCGTGACCAGGCGGTGGCACAGTGGATAGAGTGTCGGACTGGGATGAGGAGGACCCAGGTTCGAGATCCTGAGGTCACCAGGTTGAGCGTGGGCTCATCTGGTTTGAGCAAAGACTCACCAGTTTGGACCCAAGGTTGCTGGCTCAAGCATGGGGTTACTCGGTCTGCTGTAGCCCCACAGTCAAGGCACATATGAGAAAGCAATCAATGAACAATTAAGGTTCGAAAAACTGATGACTGATGCTTCTCATCTCTCTCCGTTTCTGTCTGTTCTTATCTATCCCTCTCTCTGACTCTCTCTCTGTCTCTGTCAAAAAAAAAAGAAAAAGAAAAAAGAACTGAAGTCTATAGTAAAATTATTCTGCTGAAAACTAAATGAGTGATTCTTGGAGGAATCCACATTAGTCCAATCTTAAATCTTCATTTAGAAGAAGATCACATTCCTAAAAATTTCCACTCTCAAAACTGAAACAAAACAGTTTCTAACAAATTTGAAAAAATGTTTTGTTCACATTCCCAAATACCTAACATGAAAACTACCACGTTTTTAATACTTACTGCAATACTGCTATTAAATGAGCATAGCTCACCTTCATTATTAATTAGTAAACTATCATTACTCTCGTTTAATTTGGGTTTTACAAGTTGTAAGGCGGGTGGCTGTGGCCATGCAGATTCGCACTGAATTCGTGCAGACAGTAAAGGAGCTGTGGAGCCAGAGGATAGTGGGCCATTCCTTGTTATTGGAGGCACACAGAGACAGGCAAGCCAAAAGAAGAAAGAGAAGAAAAAATACACAGGGAAAGGAAAACCTGCTTTTCGCAGTGGAAGGCAAGGGATCAGGGAACCAACCACACCTCTCAGCGGCTGGTATCAATCTGATCTCATCGCCCCTTAGGAGAAGCACTTATATCCTTACAATAGTGCTGTCAGGTGCTCCTGCACTAATTGCACGAAGGGCTTGCAGCCTATAAACCTGCAAGCAAGCCTTACACAGCTGTTTTCCCTACACAAGTCATTTTCGTCAGTCATATATCAGTAAGTCATATAGGCATCATAGTCTGTTTATAATCTTTTTCACATCCAGAAAACATGAGTCTTTCTGTTCTTTTTTTTTTTTTTACAGTCATGGAGAGAGAGTCAGAGAGAGGGATAGACAGGGACAGACAAACAGGAACGGAGAGATGAGAAGCATCATTACTTTTTTGTTGCAACACCTTAGTTGTTCATTGATTGCTTTTTCATATGTGCCCCGACCATGGGCCTTCAGCAGACCAAGTAACCCCTTGCTCGAGCCAGCAACCTTGGGTCCAAGCTGGTGAGCTTTTGCTCAAACCAGATGAGCCCGCGCTCAAGCTGGTGACCTCGGGGTCTCAAACCTGGCTCCACAGCATCCTAGACCAATGCTCTATCCACTGCGCCACCACCTGGTCAGGCCATTTTATTTTTTTATTCAGTGAGGGGAAGAGAGGCAGAGACAGACTGCCACATGCTCTGACCAGGATCCACCCCACAACCCCAGTAAGGGGTAATGCTCTGCCTATCTGGAGCATTGCTGCCTTGTTCAGCAACCAAGCTCTTCTTAGCACCTGAAGGGGGAGCCATGGAGCCATCCTCAGCCCCCAGGACCAATAGGCTCCAATCAAGCCATGGCTGCAGGAGGGGAGGAGAAGAGAGAGAGAGAGAGAGAGAAGCAAAATGGATGAGGCATGGAGAAGCAGATGGGCACTTCTCCTGTGTGCCTTGACTGGGAATCAAACCCAGGACATACATATGTTGGGCCAATGCTCTCCCACTGAGCCAACTGGCCAAGGCCTCAGTTCATTTTTATGCAAGATTTCTAAGTCAACATTTCTTTGTGCTTTTTGAGTAATTCATTCCAGAGTATAGAATAAATCATATTTTACTACTTATAGAGTGGCAAATGCCAAAAGGCTATATACAACTGTCTATTACAACACTTCTGCCTTTCATAAATGATATTTGCCAGTACAGCCCTAACTCTGCTATTTAATCTCCTTAAATTCTGATCATTATTAACATTACCTATATTTGACTAGATAATAGCCATTCTTCCATCTTTTAATATAGAGGGGGAAAATTAACAATGCACCTCTTCATATGTTATGCCCTAAAGTCCTCAGTTTCTATATTCATATATAAAGCACTTAAAACCCAAGCTATGCTGGAATGGGAGAATTCAAATACTACCTCATATGACTCCTGATATATACTGTGTGTCCGTAAAGTCATGGTGCACTTTTGACCAATCACAGGAAAGCAACAAAAGACGGTAGAAATGTGAAATCTGCACCAAATGAAAGGAAAACTCTCCCAGTTTCATACCTATTCAGTGCAGTTCGATGTGGGCTCACGCACAGATTTTTTAGGGCTCTTTAGGTAGCTATCCTATATAGCCTCTACAGACTCGTTACTGACTGATGGCCTACCAGAACGGGATTTCTCCATCAAACTGCAGGTTTCCTTCAATTGCTTATCCCACCAAGGATAATGTTATCCTATGTGGTCGTACTTTGTTATAAATGCGCCGATATTCACGTTGCACTTTGGTCACAGATTCGAATTTAGCGAGCCATAGAACACCCTGAACTTTCCTCTGTACCGTCCACATCTGGCATGGCCGTGGGCTGCTCCACTGTATACACGGTATTATGTCATCATCTGCGCATGCACACATGCTGCCACATCATCCTACAGAAACTGGGAGGGCTTTCCTTTTATTTGGTGCAGATTTCACATTTTTATCGTCTCTTGTTGCTTTCCTGTGACCGGTCAAAAGTGCACCATGACTTTACGGACACACTGTAGATAGCATTAATTCCTATTTCTTCTTCTTATAAATGAGGGTATTGCATCATAGGAATTCTCACCATCCTTCTAACGGTATATTTCTTTAAATCCATAGCAGCACATTTGCCAGTTTTCCTGATTTCTGTGATCAAATACTAGGTTACCCTTTTGAGTGTTAGGGTTGAGCAACCACAGCACTTCGTGGTAAATCATGCTGTTAGGATGTCTTTAATGTATTATTTGCAAAATATTCTTTTGGTATAAAAATATTCAAAATCAACCAAGAAATTATATACATAGTGAAAGGAAACCATAATGGTTCATAGGTATGTTATTTGGACTTTAAAAAGGTGAAATTAATCTATGAAGCATTACTAAGGTTTTGATGAGAAAAGCACAACAGGACTAATTTCTACCTTTTCCTGCTTATTGAAAATCAGACTCTGCACAGAAATGGCTTTTTAATAGTTCCAAGGTGACAGTTTCCTCATTTTTAGACAGAGGATTGATTATACATGCATGTGAACAGTGGTGAACAGGTAAGTGTTTAACAACCAACTGTATAGGAAATGCCCTAATTTTCAGTGTTTGCCAATTTTTGCGGGAAAATACTTCCACCATAACTGACTTCGAGCTAGTAATGTGAGGTCAATCTCCTTACAAAATGCCTGAAAATTTAACAACTGGCTCCTATGGTACAGGATGACCTGGTTCCAGCACACCACTGTGTTTACATTTGAAACAGAATATATACATATATATACACAATACAGTGTAGGTTTACAGCTGTGTGTGCA
The DNA here is from genome assembly GCF_036850995.1 of Saccopteryx leptura. NCBI lineage: Eukaryota > Metazoa > Chordata > Mammalia > Chiroptera > Emballonuridae > Saccopteryx > Saccopteryx leptura. The sequence goes on from NC_089506.1 coordinate 55,985,340, forward strand.
TGAACACAGAGTTTATTCTTCTATTATTTATTAATTATTGTATCGTTTTCCATATGAACAACTGTAAACCTACTTTTGTCCCACCCTGTATGCTGCTAAATGCAATATTACACCTACAAAAAAGAATGTAAATATATTTCTTACAAATCAATTTTTTCAAAGTTTATGGCAGCTCTTTCTAAAGATCAGAATTTCACTTTACATACATCTCCCATCTTTCTAATCACATATCTTATTACCATTGCTTCTGAGGTCCCTTATAAAGTAACAGCAACGGTTTTGAAATGCATCCGCTTTAAGCTTATAATTAGCTATGGCCATATGTCTGGTGTCTAAAATGAAGCAGGCCAGATTTAAAAACTCAGAAAGCAAACCTCTAAGAAATTTCATGCTCTGTTATCATCCTTCATGAAATTCTTATATGAATGTGTGTTGGTAAATGAACAGTGGGCTCACTTGGATAGAGATTCACATATAGTATTTTATTCCAAATACATAAATACAGCATTTCAGTGTACCATTAACCCTACATGTTTAATAAGTATATTGTTATTTACACAACTTCCTTCTGCAATGGTGTATAATCCTAAATTTAAAAAAGTTGCCAGAAGGGATTTTCAAATACTCCATCTATCCATCTACTCCATCTAAAGTTGAATAGCATCAAGCAGAGCGAGGAATACCTGCAGACAAAACACACCTTCTTCCACAAGTGAACGGCACCTTCTGGGGCTGGGCAACCTGGCGACCGAGTGCTCTGGTATGCTGCTTGCTGCATCGAGAGTAAACTGGCACAATCAACAGAGAGAAATGTGGCAGGGCCGGTCAAAATGTTCACTGGTTGTGACTCTTTCCCCAAGATTTCTACTTCTAGAAATTTCTTTTAAAGATAAACTCCTACTTGTCCAAATAGGTGTGCATGTAAGAAAATTCACAACAGTAGATAGTTTGTATACCAAAAGCAGACAACCTAGAGATCTGGCAAATAGACCATTCGATAAATAAAGTCTGATAAATTCATACCGTGGAATAAAATGCAACCTTCGGAGGGAAGTAAAAAGGAGGCAAGTCCTGAAATGAAATGAAACAAGTGAAATGCACTAAAATGAAACAAGTTTCAATATAAGCTGTTAAGTGGAAAAAATATCTACATGAAAAAATATATAGTACGTTACCATTTGAGTATACATAATACTATTTATAAATGTCTGTGTATTCAAAAAACACCAATAGAAGGATCATAACTACCTGTAAGAATGGTTGCTTCTGAAAAGTACCGATCTTTCTGTATCATTTTAATATTTTCATAGCACCAATGCATAAATAAATCTTAAAAATTGAAAGTATCTGGGCAGATCCGTCATGATATGTTAACTGTTTAAGTTTTAAAGGATTTGGGGCCCTTGTAGCATTTTTTTCACAAGAAGATTTAAATATAGCCCACCACGAAAGCATCTATATCTTTGTCCACTTCTTTTTTACTCTTTCCCACTCATTTTTTCTCTTCTAGAACTCTTCCTTCTTTCCTCCACTGAGGTAATGTTTGAAGCCAGTGTCCCCAAAGTCACTGTCACTATAACCCTCTATTGTCTGGGCCTCAGAAAAGTAAAGGTTATTTTTGGCTTGAGGAGAGCTCTAGAACTCAAGGAAAAATAGCAAGGAGTTATAACATACTGTAACACACAGCACGTTACAGTCTGATAGAATGTATATATCCTGAATCCAACCCCACAATTCTTATTACTTTCACATTAAAAAATATACAATATAATAATTACACGTATGGTGTGGACATGTGTGTGCATAGGTATGAAGAGAGAGTGAGAAGAGAGAGACTACAAGTGAATTCTGCCAGAAATATCAGTTACTTCATCTTTATCAATCTTCTTTTTTCCTTTCAGTACTAGCCTACCCCCAATATTTTTTACTGAACCCCATGTTGACACCTCAGAAGTGAACAGTTGTCGGTTAAATCCGCCAGTTAAGAAGCTTACCTGTTTCTCAAGCCCTGGAAAAAGCACACGTGAAACAAACGAAATCGTATAAACCAAGCCCTGGCAGAGTTTACATCTTCAAACAGCAGCCACGTTCTCAGAGAATTATGGAGTGGCAGATTACACTCAGTTTCCCTAGGAACAGGGATGTTCTCTTTTTATTTTTTATTTTTGCAAAGAAATTACAAAATTTATTTATCTAGAAGTGGCACTTCTATACTGGACTCTTCTTATACTTTACAATGTTTTAAAAAACAATATTTAATCTGCATCTAAACAGAACCATTTCCAACCAATACTATAGGAAAAAGCACACTAAAGAAAGCTGAACTCAACAAGCCAAAGCAGATGCCAGTATCAGTCTTCGAAATTCATCTCTAAAGAATACATGTTTCACACAAGTAGTTGTTAAAGTTCATGGGCTGTGGAATCTGCCTGGCTCGTCTGCTTACCCACCTAGTTCTTGGACAAGTTAACTGCACACCCTCTCTCAGTTTCACCGTCTGTAAAATATGAATGATAATATCCATGATGAAAAGATGATGTCATGATTGCAGGAGATCCTACAACCAAAGAAGTTAAAATAGTATGTGGGACATAAAGATCAATCAAAGTTACATGTTATTATATAATATATACTCGGTGATGTTTCATGAAGCCCGTTTTTAACAAACCCACTACAATTTCCACGGTTTATCTTGATTTCGTTTCATTTCAGTAAAAAGCAACCTTCAGGTACATAGAAAGGAAAACACCTGATACTTCTGTTATAGCAAAAGAAAAAACTGTACTCTATCCTTTCTAAAATAACAGAGGATTAAGACTACTCCATTTACTATAAAAACTATGGTTCTATAATATTGTGGGTTTGTTTTTTTTTCAGAACCAAAGATATAGGTCAATGCAAGAATGGTCTCTCTATCTCTCCCTAAGAATTATGGTGAATAAGATAATTTATGATGTTCACCTGAGACAGCTCTAAATATAAATTTTACTCTCTAGATTACTAATATATATGGTAGGGAAATATCTCGACATTATTCTCAGTAGAAAATAATTTGGATGGCACCTTCTACCATGTGTCTTCCTAGAGTATAAACTCAGAGAGAGCCTAGAGTGTAAACTCTGACCTCCCTTGTGTTCAATATAAATCTGTAGAAAAGAGAGTGAAAATACGATTGGAAGTTAGCATATATCTAATAGTATATAAATGCCTTTCATGAGTTGGTCAGTATCTACACAGAAGTTGTTTTCTAGGAATCGAATGAAAGCCCAGGTCGGTGTCATCATCTGGTGCATTCAGTATATGTGTATTGAATGCTTTATCTGTGCCAGGGTTTAAGGGTGATGCAAGGATAAATCAGACAAGGCCCTGCCTTCTAAGAGCTGATAGATTAATGAGAGACTAATCAAAATATCAGCTATTTATATTTTATATTTGTACTATAAGTTAGAAAATGATTACTGCTCCAACATGTTTAAATAAAACATTGCAAGAAGAGAGACAAGAAGTATTCCTTCTGAACGCATTCCTCTTTAAAAAACAATTTGATTTCAAATTGCTCATTCATAGGAAAGTACCTTAAAATCACAGGATCATGAGTATCTGTCCCATTTTTCAAAATAAAACAGAGGCATTTCCTTTAGTGATTAGAAAAGTAAATTAGTATGTCTATCATGGCTGAAACAAGTAGTTTAGCAAGTACTTGAGTAAGAGTTCACACACACCCAAACTCACATCCACACCATGGTCCTCAACTTCAAAAAATATATCCTGTGTATCAGGCTTACATTGACCAGGTTAGGAAATTGGGCCACTGTCTGAGAAACAGGTCCTGTGATTTCCTTTTCAATGTTTCTGATGGAGTATTATTAAGTCTTTCAGTCAGAGATCAGGCATACGATTTAGAAAACAGCACCTTCCAGGCTATGACTATTCTGTTAGGAAAAACACAATATATCCTAAGAATCAATTATGTCTAACACCTAAAGAAATACACAAGTTCAGAGCTTCAACTCCATGTGGGGAGAAAAACAAACAGCCTTGTTTTTAGAAATATTAACTTGTACATATCAACTTTAAGGTAAACCAAACTTTGCTTTTGTACTAAAACTATTTTTGGAATCCTCTTATCTCACCAAGGACGGCACTCTGAAGGGACAGGTGTTTGCTAACACATCTGACTCTGGTGCTACAGGGAAACTCTGCCGCCACAAGCAAAGAGCTGGCCAGGCAGAGCAGCGAAGACGCCAGGTCCTGGCTGCTCACCAGCTCCGCAAAGAAGGCTCTCTTGTGCCATGCTTTTAAATACCTTCATTCTAAAACTAGATTTTGATTTTTTTTTTTCCTCAGAAACAGCTAAATCTCTGTTGAGCTACCAAAACATATTTTACAACTTAGATTAGTGTGTCTTGCCTTCCTACTTTTTTTTTTTTTTTGCAGCTGCTACCTCTAAGAGAGAACATTTTGCTTTACAAATGAAAATGGAGGTTTTTATTTAAAGAAGGAATTTTTCTGCTTAGTGTCATCTGGGCATCCTCTATATTTTAATAATCTCAAACTTCCTTAAAACATCTTCATATGCAAACTGTGCAACAGCACAACAGTTTCAAGTGTGATAGAAAACAGAGAAACTAACTAAAATATAAACCAAGACAGATGACGGAGGGCACAAAAAAGCTAACTTGGTTTCACCTTTTCTCCATCTGGAACCAGTTATTGCACCATCTCTGTAAGAAAGTTAGTAAAAGGCATTCACGGCACAAATTGTTCTTTTTAACCACGGATGGCAAAAAAAAAAAAAAATGCCACACCGTTAGTGCCATCTTAGTCAAAATATTTACATGTCTATTTTCACACATCATACCCACTTTAACAGGGTAGCTATGAGGTGTATGAATTTTTTAAATACACAGCACAATATATACAATGTCCTTAAAGTAATGTTTGTATATGAACTGGCAGAATTACTGCCATTTAAAATGACATCTTTCAGTAGAAACGGTCATGTGAAAAATGTGGTTATATTCCTAATATTTCACCAGAAATTTTATTAAAATATGGGAGTTAAAAATAATTTACGGTTAAATACAATTCCCTAAAGACATCTGCATGTTCTGTTTGCTTGAACAAAGATCAAATGATGCAACTTTGAAAACCACAGTGGCCCACTTTTTAGGGAGTTCATAGGGCATGATCTATTTAACAGAAGAATCTAGCCTTCCCTATTTACTATAAAATTAAGGTTCATCTATTTACCATATTTTTCGCTTCATAAGATGCACTTTTCCCCCCAAAAGTGGAGGGGAACATGCCCATGTAACTTGTGAAGTGAAAAATATGGTATTTTATTAAATATTTTAACACACCATTTGGTTCAGAATATTTTTTTTTCTTATTTTCCTCCTTAAAACCCTAGGTGTGTCTTATTGTCAGGTGCGTCTTTTGGAGCGAAAAATACGGTATATGAAAGAAATTCTCTCTCTCTCTCTCTCTCTCTCTCTGTATGTATATATATATATATATATATATATATATATATATATATATATATATATATAAATGTTTCATATGTATGTATATATGAAACAAAATTCTAGTGAAGATAAAGGGTACCTCCTCATCCCTGATTCAGTCCTCACTTCTTCCCCTCCCCCTCCAATGGGTTGTCTTCACCTGCCCTCCAACCTCTACCTGCTTTCCTAGGCTCCCAGTGCTGTTATCACTCTGTCCCTCATATCCTATTGAAATTAATCACCTACCTGTCTGTCTTCACTACTCTGTGTGTACCTCCAGGCCAGGGGAACTGAGGGCGCTATTCTTTAACCAAGTAATTAAATATAAATTTTACTGACCTGAGCTGATGTCATTTAAAAGAACCAAGGTAAACATCAGCTTCAAATGGAATTCACAAAATTACACATGGTTCCTATAAACATTCCAGTGGCACAATTTATTATTCAAAGCCTCCGTCATAAAGAGATCATTCCAAAGGTGGTACAATTTGATTGCTTTATCCTGAGGCCTAACTTTGTAAACTAACTTTGTTCACTATCAGTGTATCTCAAAGGAAATGTCATGGCAATTTAAAGTACTCTTTACACTGCACTTCTCTAAAGGTTTCGGGTATTTCAAAATTGCTGTCAGTGATAGCTTAAATATGCCACATTTTGAAAAAACATTTTGATAGACATACTGTTATATATAGTAGGTATTTCACTGGGAGAAACATTATGTTTTAAAGTAAAATGAAGGCAACAAAATGTATGTTCCACACAATAAACTTTGGTGATCTGTACTTTCACAAATTGATTTCCACTGGCTTAAACTCATAAAACTTATCAGCTGCAATCTTTCAAAGAAACTATAATAACAGTGTCCTTATAGTACACCACTTACTTTTGATCTGAAATGCCTACCCCCCCAAAAAAATTTTTATGTCTCTTTATATTCCCAATCAAGTAGTAGTCAATTATTTATTAAGTCACTACTATGGGCAAGAATTGTGCTCTGAAGAGTAAAATACCGATTCAAGTGCTCTCAGCTAACACAGAGGCAAATTTAGAAAACAAAAATTAGGAAACTCATTTGAAGTGAGTCAAGACAGTGTAAGTGAGAGTCATGAGGAGGCATAATCTTACCAGTTACCAAATGAATAGCCAAATCTTGGGGAAGAAGGAGAAAACAGACTACATAGCCTAAGACAAACTCATGAAAGACATTTGAACTAAACTGGATTTTACCTGATGTGGAAAAGTGGGGAGCAAGCATTGTCATGAGCATCAGCAAATGAAATGGGACACAGAAAGAAAAGTTTAGTGAAAAAGGCTTTATCAGACAGAAATTCTAGAAGCAACTTGAAAATAAGTTAGGAAAATAGTTTGAGCCCTTGAATGTCAAACCAAGGTTGAAATTTCTTTTCAAGCCATTGGTAGCTTTTAAGGCTCAAACCTGAAGCAGTGGTTCTCAAAGTGTGGTCCAGGAACTATCAGCATCAATCAGCGTCCCCTGGGCACTGGCCCCATCTCAGAGCTACTTAATCAAAACCTCCCAGATCGGAACAAGTCTTCTCGGTGATTCTGAGGCATAGTCAAGTTTGAGAAGCTCTGGTTTATACAAATTAAAATAATCAAAGCACTTTCTCAGGCATATCCTGCTCACAAGTATGTACAACAGAATCAAACCTGTGACAGAGGCATGAAAGAGAAGCTTCAGAGCCCTTCCCAGGAAGACCAAAAAGAAGAGACAGTAAATGTTTTTTTTAAAGATTTGCTATTTGACATTTAACAGCATCTCAAGATCACCTTTTAATGTTCTATTAAAGCTTCTTTCTTAGAAGCTTATCATAAAAGGAAATTAAAAATGACTAAATCTTAGAGTGGAGATTACAGCCTACTAAATTTCTCTCCTCTTCTGAATAAGAAAAAGGAAGATTTCTCATTGTGATACATGTGTCAGTAGGGAATCGGGGGGGAAAAAAGAAATAACATATACTGGAGACTTCTCTCTGTCAGGCATGCTACACCATGTAATTCTCAAAAAAAAAAAAAATCATCAGCCAGGCTATGTTATTGCCCCTTAATATAGGTAAGAAAACTTGAAAATAAGTAATTAGTAAGCACAAAACAAGGAATTATGTTCTTTTGCTTCTATATAATGCCATCTGCCAAGAAGCCCAATGATTCCCATAAAAATAAAAAAAATTAATATTATTCCCAGTTTACCTGATGTTTGAGAGATGCTTTGGAGGTTTTCATATTGCACATGTAATAAGGATAATATTTTACAAACACTTAACTGATTCAATTTTGTTTGCCCCTTAATTCATTATTTTCTTTTTTTCTTTTCTTTTTTTTTTTTTTTTCCATTTTTCCGAAGCTGGAAACGAGAAGGCAGTCAGACAGATTCCCACATGCGCCCTACCGGGATCCATCCGGCACGCCCACGGGGGGCGACGCTCTGCCCCTCTGGGGCGTCACTCTGCCGCAATCAGAGCCATCCAGCGCCTGAGGCAGAGGCCACAGAGCCATCCTCAGCGCCCGGGCAATCCTTGCTCCAATGGAGCCTCGGCTGGGCTGCGGGAGGGGAAGAGAGAGACAGAGAGGAAGAAGAGGGGGAGGGGTGGAGAAGCAGATGGGCACCTCTCCTGTGTGCCCTGGCCGGGAATCGAACCCAGGACTCCTGCACGCCAGGCCGACGCTTTACCGCTGAGCCAACCGGCCAGGGCCTCATTATTTTCTTACAGGCTTCTACCTCCAAGGGCATGGTGTCAGGTGTGACCTGACCTTTTAAAAATACAAAAGTCTCCGGTCCTGGTTAAAGGGCTTGAGGTCCAGCCAGGAAGAGAAAAGGTAGCAAACCCATCCGTGCCCCAGGGATCTGTGGGAAGAAGGGAGGTGAAAGGAAGGTCATAGTCCCTCGAGTTTCCCAGTTTCCCCTCTCTGAGCTTTACATCAATACAGAAAAGCCAAAAAGAAGAGGGATTTCTAGCCTAGATTCTGTTTAGGAATCTGTGAAGACATGGCCTGGTGAGCTACCTGGCAAAGACCTTAGAGTAAACTTAGGGAGTGCTCAGAAGGAAGGCTACACTCACACCTGAGGGACACAGGTCTGGCTCCAGGAGCATTAGAAAGCAGCTTGCCATGGTCCCACTTCACACCTAATCAAGCTTACAGGTGGGGTAGAGGGCAGGCAAAGGGCAAGCCAGGGATTCAGAAGGTCTCCAGGGTCTGAAAGGCCAACGTGAGAGTGAATACTCCAGGAAAAAGGTCGACCAGGTTCTTTCCAATTTGCACATGATCAGTTCACGAAGTACACCAAACCCCGCCATCGGCCAGGTGGGCCAGCAAAGCCCTAGAGATGGGAGAAGCCCACGGAAACGCACTCTTCCCTTTCCTGGGATACACCCATGTCACTCCCCATCCCCACTAGGAGATGGATTTGGTATCTGTATTTATTATTTGACAAACATATATATATATATATAGTCTTTATTATATGTCAGAAACTATTCTAAGAGCTTTGCTAATGTTAATTCATTTAACATAAGCACAGTGATGACAGGTAAAGACTATTCTTATCCTTGTTTGCCAATTAAAAAAATAAAACAGAGCAAACAAAAAAACTTTGAGGCAAAGAGAAGTGCAAAAATAAGGCCAAACAGTAGAGCCAAGAGTTAAAGCAAGTCTCTGCTTAACCACTACACCAAAGAAAATATCCCACTTTTCACCATTACCTAGAAGAGCTCAACTGATCACTGAATTTAAACTTGATCACACTATTCGTCTTTTCTTGTTACCCAAAACCAGATAGGTTATGTTCAGAGAGGAAGAAGAAAACAGTAAGAGGAGGGACAGAAAACTGCATTCGTTTTCACATCGAAGTGGCAATTTCTGTAGAAATCAAAAGACATACTGTTTCTCTAATTTTTTAAAAAACATCCAATTTGACCAGTATTCTCTGGTTATATCTAAGTTTTCCTCAGAAAGTCCACAAGGCTGAAATAGCAACCTTCTTCAACAGGCCAAATTTTACTTTAAAGGCCTTTACACTCACGTGCTGGAAGAGACAGCTAGCTGCCTATTTGGAAAACATTTCACACCCTAACGAACAGGTCAAAACTATCAGAACAACAGAAAAGGAAACCAAGAGTATAGACTGGATATAATTCTACAAATTGAAAGTAGTGCTGCCAGAAATGTGCTGCGATTTTTTAAGATTAAAATGAATTCACTTGCCCTGGCCGGTTGGCTCAGCGGTAGAGCGTCGGCCTAGCGTGCGGAGGACCCGGGTTCGATTCCCGGCCAGGGCACATAGGAGAAGCGCCCATTTGCTTCTCCACCCCTCCGCCGCGCTTTCCTCTCTGTCTCTCTCTTCCCCTCCCGCAGCCAAGGCTCCATTGGAGCAAAGATGGCCCGGGCGCTGGGCATGGCTCTGTGGCCTCTGCCTCAGGCGCTAGAGTGGCTCTGGTCGCAATATGGCGACGCCCAGGATGGGCAGAGCGTCGCCCCCGGGTGGGCAGAGCGTCGCCCCTGGTGGGCGTGCCGGGTGGATCCCGGTCGGGCGCATGAGGGAGTCTGTCTGACTGTCTCTCCCTGTTTCCAGCTTCAGAAAAATGAAAAAAAGAAAAAAAAAATGAATTCACTTAAAGTAGAAGGTGGTTTAAAGGCTTCATGGGGTTCCATTAAATATTTTCCTCCCTGATGAAATATTACCAAATGCGGGTGCTACTAATGGTGACATAATCTCAGTCCCTGATGGGCTGTAATATGGGACACAGTCCAGTAAAGTGGTAAATTTATGGCACTGAAAGTACTTTACATTTATCCGAGATTTGGTTTGGTTTTTCAAATCTAACCTGCCACTGAATAGGTCCTAAGCATATGGTGTTAGTACAATGTCTGTTTAAAAAAAAAGAAAAAAAAAAAAGATGATTCTTTCAGGGAGGGGGAAAAAAAGAACAGTGCTTTCAATGTTCGGTATCCTTTACATCTGCTGCTCAGCTGGAAACACTGTTAAAAGGCCATTAGAACCTTAAGGTAACAGACTTCGAATGCTATGAAAGCCGTGGAGCAATTTGCTGTTTGTGTTAGGAGTATCAGCCCCAGCCACTTCCTTTTCAAGGGCTGAAAACAGCTTCTGTCATGAGCCGTGAAAATCAATTCCACAGTAACCAGGCTGAAATGTGGCTTAAGGTGGTGTACCTATAGGCTGGCGCTACACAGCAGAGACTCCTCCTGGGCATCCGTGGCACCTTCCAGAAGCCCCACACAGCAGCTGCCGGCAGTGCCTGGGAGGGAATGAGCAGACTTGGGACTTCCAGGAACCTTCAGGCTTCTCTCTTGGGACACTGGTTCTCCCTAATGCTTAATCAGGTTAACATCAGAATTGTCACCCTGGATGAAAGTAGCTTTAGGAAATGTCGAACTGGGAAAAGTCGGCTCTTGCTCATTTGTAGTCCATCTTTCTATGTTTCTTGATTATAGTAATTGTGAGAAAGGCTCCCTTTCTTCAAAATAATACTGTTTCAAAGACTTTCAAAACATAGAGCATTTTTAAACTTTTTTCAAATACAAGGTCATACTTTTGAAAATAAATACTTCAGAGGAATAACTATGGTTTTTGTCAAGAGTTGTACTGTATAAACTAATGGTTACAAAGGTTAAAATCCATTTGAAAATGTGTTCTAGATTTTTTCAGTTATAGGAAATTGTTTTTCCGGTTATAAAATGCAACCTTAGTTACAACACAGAATTAAGATTATTATAACCTATATTTCTGCATATAGTAAACCCTTTGTTAAACTGAAAACCTTTGTATAATTTACTAAACATGTTCTGGAGAAGAATAAATTGCCACTCTTAAATCATAGCAATTGCCTTACATTTATGCATGTAACTTCTTACAATATTAAATTATTTATCTTTCAATCAATAATGTAGGCTTAAAAATTGATTCAAAGTTAATTTGTTAAATTAAGATAACTACAAAATGAGCCTGGCGTGTGGTGTGGCACGATGAATGGAGTGCCAACCTGGAACCCTAATGTCGCTGATCTGAAACTCTGGGCTTGGCCATCAAGGCACATATAACAAGCAACAAATGAACAGCTAGACTGAAGCAACTACTTCTCATCCCCAGGTAAATATCTATAAGTAACATCTTTAGGATAACTACTAAATGAAAAAAGTATAATTTCAATTTTTTTTTTAATGAAAAACTAACATAAGTACCTAATGTTCTGGCTGGAATTTAAGTGGCTCACTCTATAAATATGTATTTCCTTGAGTAAAATAGAAAAATTGTGTATATACAATTTCATCTGTCTATTGTAAAAATCACATCATGAAGATTTCTGATTTTAAATAATATCCCAGTTACTTTTTTTAAAAAGAGAGGAAGGTGGTAATTGAAAAGCAATTACATATAATAATTTTGATGTTGATGACATAAGATTTGCCATTTGCAACTGACCTTTTATGAGAGCCATGTGGTAATACAAGTAAAATGAATACATTCTTTATTGCAGTCATATAAAAAGATTGGCCTAAGCTTTTAACATAGTACTTGACCTCCTGGTGTCTGACTACCCCTAGTCTGTTAAATAATATTGAATAAGATACTACTTAATCAAATGAGTAGTAAAAGCACAATAAAAGCCTTTCACACATTAGCACTTGATAATGTAAAAGTAACAGTAAACTATGTTTCCTCAGTACAATGCAAAGACACAGCTGGAAGAGAAGCTGTAACAGATCAAGTAGGAGTGGTCAGGAATCCCTCATTTTCAAATCATTATTACTTTAGAATTACAAATTCTTATTTTCAAACCAGAACTCTCATTATGTCAAAGATCATTTAAACTTTTTAAAAACATTTTGTTAAACCTTTTGCTGTTAAAAAAATAAAAAGAAAGAAATCAGTCATTTTAAATTTAACCTTTTTTTTTTTTTTTTAGGTTTTAAAAGCTCCCAATTGTTGGGATTTGGAATGAAATAGGAAAAACAATAGAGCTAAAGGACAATTTATTTTTTTTTACTTTTTCAGGAAAAAGTTAAGGCCTACCATTTAAACATATCTGTAATATCTAAAAACATGGTGGTTTTTTTCAAGTTCATTTCACAATTACTAATGAATGACTTATTGTGACCCATTGAGAAAATATTATTAAAAATTAGTCACCTTTTTTTTTTTTGGAAGATTTCAAAACATTTTCTTTGCAAAGAAAATAGTTGCTTCTACTTCATAGCACCTTGAAGAGGATACATCTCTAGATCTCTGAAATTTACCTGAGAAGCACTGGCCCCTGCTTATCTCAACTGTCCTGGGGGTAAAAAAACAGGGCGCCAATTTCTCAAGAATTCCAGAAATCAACGTACTGCAAACAGACTAGTAAATAAAGCCTACAGATCACAATTGTGCAGGACCGGAATATATTATGCTACCTCTTTCGCTGTGAATAAAATTAAGAGTGACCATCTCTAAATGTAGTCTCTGAAAAGTCTAGAAATCAAGGGAGAAATGGCTATATCTGCACTTGGGAGGCTAGTGCAGGAAAAACAGCTCATCAAAGAGATGTGAGGGATGGATTACTCTTGGCCAGAAAACTTCTAAAAGGACAAATAATAATAACAATAATAAATCATCTGTACCCATAGAAAGCCTGCCAGATTAGCAAAGAATAATAGGGATCTTACAGTGAAAGAAACTTAAAAGCTTTCCAGTTCCCTTTAGAACAATGTTGAGGTTCTCTCCTACTCCCTTGGCAGCTGGCATAGACCCTTTTTGTTCCAAACTTAGGTAGTAATGGATGGAATCAATCCAGTCTTTCTCTCAGTCCCTCTAGTGGCCAATGTAAACACCTGAAAAAAAGGCTGAGGAGATCGGGGTACAGTATGGAGTAACAACAATTTCTGGGTGGAGATTAACCCAAAATCAAGGTGACTGCCTACCTGAGAAAAACCTGTGTTTAAAACTACATTGAATGTGCCCAGAGTGTGGCCCCGGAGACTCAAAGCACGGTGCCTGACCAAAAGCATCAGTGTCATCTAGGAACTTGCCAGAATGTAAATTAATTATAGGCCTTACTTCAGAACTACTGAATCAGAAACTTTGGGAGTGGGGCTCAGGCATTTGTGTTTAACAAGACTTCCAGTACCATATTTTCCTCATGTATAAGACGCACCTCCCCCCCCCCCCCCGAAAAATCTAGGGTCTAAAAACTGGATCCATCTTACACAGAGGTTGTAGATTTTTTTACTCGCATTTCTCGCTTTTTCGCGCTTGTTGTCTTTGCGCCCATTGTTTCACACTTGTTACCGGTACATTACAGTAGGTTACATTTTGCCATGTTCTGCCCAGAAATGGCTCAGAAAAGATTTTTATACAGTGTGAATTGAAGTTAAAAGTGATCCAGTTTGCAAAAGTGAATGAAAATTGTGTTGCTGAACTTAAGTTTGGTCCTTCTCCAACTGAGAAATCAATCTGAGACAGGCTACGAGAAAAAGAAACCATACTGAAAACACCATGGGAAAAGAAGGCCATGAGAGGCAAGTCAGCAAAATGGTCTAATTTAGAGAGGGATGTAAGATATGGGTTGAAAAGCAAGGGTAATTGGAATTCCTGTGTCCACAAAGATGGTTCAGCATGAAGCAAGAAGAATTGCTGATGAAAAAGAAGTTACTGGTTTCAAAGGAGGACACAACTGGTGCTTCAAGTTCATGAGACAGAATGGACTGAGCATGTGTACACACACCAGACTTGCCCAAAAGATGCCTGAAAGCTATGAAGCTGAGGGTCGTTTTGTCATTCAGTGTCGGAAGACACATCAGTTTGAGTTGAGACACATTACAAATATGGACAAAGTTCCCCTTCAATCTGATGTCACAAGTAACAGAACTGTTGATAAGAAAAGAGTGAAAACTGTCACTGTCAAGACAAGTGGACATGAAGAGTCATTATATAGTTGTTCTAGCTTGTTGTGCCAATGAAACCAAGCTGCCTCCTATGCTCATCTTCAAACACAGAACAATGCCAAAAGAAGACATTCCTCTAGGACTGATTGTCCACGTTCATGACAAGGGTTGGATGGATCAGGATGAGATAAAGATCTCATTTGAGAAAGTTTGGAGAAGTAGACCAAGTGGGCTCTTATGCAAACCTGCCCTGTTGATGCTTGATCAGTTCAGGGCACACATAACAAAAAACACAAAGATGATTGCTGCAGAACAAAACACAAAACTTGCCATCATACCTGAAAGCTTGACATCCCAGCCCCAATGACTTGATGTCAGCATTAACAAACCCTTCAAAACTGCCATGAGAGACGAATGGAAACCAGTGAATGAAGTCTTCTGGGGACAATTTGATACCAGCAGGAAGAGTGAAGAAACCAACTATAGGAGAAGTTTGTACCTGGGTGAAAAGATTTTGGGATAATATCAAGATTGAGGTTGTTGTCAAGTCATTGAAAGAAGAAGTATGGCATTTCAAATGCCATACATGGAACTGAAGATGAGGCAATATATGAAGACAGTGATTCATCATCAAACACAGATGAGGACAAGCTAATGGATGGGGGTTTTGACAGTAATGAAGAGTTGTATGAATTTTATGATGAATAAAACTTGCGTTCAATAACTTCATGTAATACTTTTTTTTTTTCAAATTTTGGGCCCCAAAATTAAGGTGCATCTTATATATGGGAGTGTCTTACACACGTATACATGGGGAAATATGGTAATTCTGATGCATGTTAATGTCTATGAAGCTTCGCTCTAGATCACTGTTTCTCTTTCCTGTATACACATCATAATTACTTGAGGTGGGGGGAATAGATATGTGTATAAATATATACATATTGGGAGAGGGAGAGAGAGAGGGAGGAAGAGGGAAGAAAGGAGACCAGACCAACTAAATCAGAATATCTGAAGATGGAGCCCAAGTATAAGCACTTGTATTTTAACCTCTCACATGATTCCAGTATAGCCATGGCTCTTTCCAACGTGAAAAAACCAACTGTCAAATTTTCAGGTATTTTGTGAGCTGGTTGTTAAACAGTTACTAGCTTAAAATCAGTCACAATGGGAAAATTTATACCATAGAAATTGGCAAAGGCTATAAATCAGGTCTCCTTATACCTTGCCTCTCTGAGAGCCAATTGTTAAACATTTATAAGTTCAACACTGGCCAGAGTTCAGAAACACTAGACTAAAGCTAGAATGCCAAATACCTACTTAATTCAGACAGTGTGAGCATTCTCTCTCAATTGTTTCATCAATCCTCCATTCTTTGGATTCTTCTAAGATTATGAAAACTAACCAGGCAATTCAGTGGCCACACACTTGAGGAAGATGGACACTAGCCCTTGTGTGAGGATGTAACTATGATTGGTCCAGGTCAATGGCCAGAGTCCCTTTCTTTTTCTTCCAGGCACAGGAAACAGAAGCAACTCTGGAATGAGAAAAGTGACTAAATCTTCTGGTGCACTTCTGAGGGTAGTCTGCCTCACCACTGAAGACATACATGTGAGGAAAAAGCATCTCTTTTGTGCCTCGGGCCATTATAATGAGGCTTTGCCTCTTTATACTCCAGCAGCCATCTAGTCATCTAGTTTCCATAGTACAACTGACCTGGTAGAATGCGGATCTCAAGGCTGAAAGATGGAGAGAAACGGGGACCCTGATGATACTATTACATTCCCACTTTCTCAATCCTAGAACTGCTCTGTGTTGGGACTTCTAATATAAAATAATGGGTTTCCCTGAATGTGTAAGCCAGTTGATTCAGGATTTTCTGAAACCTTTAGACAAAACTATCTTAAGTGACACCAGTTAATTCAGGCAAGAGTTTTAATATCTTGTCTCGTTAAGCTCTTTAATTGCAACTTCCAAGTAGCAGAGTAAATATTTAAAGTGGTTTTTTTTTCTTTTTAACTTTGCCTCTTCCTTCTTTGAAGAATTCACTCACCCCTTCCTCTCTCCTGTCATCTTTGGTGAGGACCCTCAGCATCACATGCTTTAGTATCTGAAACAGCCCCCTGGCTTTCCTTCTTCTCTCCCCCTGGGCCTTTAATGATCTGCCTTCTTTTTCATCCTCACTGAAGTGCTTGACCAATCAAAATCAAAACTTTCACATACCACTTCACTGCCGAGAACCTAGGATGATGACCTACTTCCTGCTGGATAAAATCTAGGATTTTGAAAGCACATCAAAAATCCAACCGCACTCTATCTGTTCAATATCATGTCTCTCAAGTTATGAGGGACCCCTTTCTGAACTGTGCTGTCTCCCACATGCACTATTTCACTCACGCATGTAACCCACCATGAAGGCCTTCTTCCTTGATGCCCCTTTGCCAAATAAATGTTACCCATACTTAAGATTTCTGTCATGGTTAATTTTATGTGTCAATTTGATTGGCCAAAGGGATGCCTAAATAGTTGGCAAAACATTATTTCTGGAAGAGATTAGCATTTGACTCAGTATAAGTAGTGGTCATTATTGGTAGGCATTATTTAATCCCCTGGGAGCTCAAACAGAACAAAAATGGAGAAGGAAAATTCCCTTTCTCTCTTCCTCGGCCAGAATGTCCATTTTCCACTTAGGACATCAGAAATCCTGGTTCTCAGGCCTTAGATTCTAAGACTTGTACCAGTGCCTATCCCCCACCCTTTTCTCAGGCCTTTGGCATTGTAGGATTGAATTATGCCACCACTTTCCTGAGTCTCCAGCTTGCAGACAGCAGATCATGGGACAGCTCAGCCTCCATACATACGAGAACAAATTCCTATAATACATCTCCTCAAAAAAAAAAAAAATATATATATATATATATATAATTTATTATTGAGTAATCTGTCATATATATATGTTATCTGTCATACATATATGTAATCTTGAGACAAATGCAGAAATATAAATATATCCTATTGGTTCTGTTTCTCTGGAGCACCATGATAATAGAGTCCCAATTAAATATGACCTCTTCTTTCAGCAAGGTCATAGAATCCACTTCATTCTGTGATTCTTATCATTAGAATCAGTAATGATATTTGGCTCTTAAGCCATGGACACAGCATTGTTTAAATCTTGGGGAGTAGAGTGACAATTTAATTAATTCTTCATCTTGGTGAAAATTTTAAGATTGTTTTCTACACTGCCACCGGATAAAGAACTGTGACTTAAGTTTCAAAATGGGCATAGCTGATTTACACACATTTTGATAATTCTACACTTTCTGAACGTTAACAGTTCACCCCACCTTATCTGGGAAATCCCTTTTTGTCAGCCACACTGGTCTTCTTAAGTCCTCTGCCTCTTTTATGATGTTAAGTACCATCTCCACTAAAAAGCACACATACACTATGTCAGAGCATTTATATGGCCTCATAAACTCAATTAATGTTTCTGGGATACTTCTCTCTCTCAATCTCTCTCTCTTTCACATACACACACAACAGTTTCTATTCATTGTCAATGACATTGCAGGTGCTCAATAAATAACTTTTGACTAATAGTCTTTTAATGGTATCAATTTTACCTCCTACATATTTCTACTTTATTTCACTTCCACAGTCACCACTCTGGTTCAAAGCTAAAAATCTCTCCTTTCCCTCATTGGGAAAAATCTCAATTTCCCAATGAATATTGCTTTCATTCTCCTCTGATCCATTCTCTACAGAGCAACCAAAGTAACACTTCAAAACTATGTCCAATCCTGACTAGAACACTTCCTTACTGGCTTCTTACTGCTCTAAACCAAAGGCCAAAGTCATTGTAGTGAGTTCTAGGGATTTCAGGGCTGATCAAGGAAAGGACAGGACCAGAAGGTGACAGTGTGACCTAAAGAGCTTTATTTGGGTGTAACTTTGACACATGGCATATGAAAGGATGTCCCTCACAGCATTAACCCTTCCAGAGATAACAGAGGGGCCATTACCTCTGTTAAGGGAAGAGGTTAAGGGAACTCCCAGATTAGAGGAAGAGGGTGATTATGTATCTAGGCCCTGTTGCTCAGCCTCAGGATATGGAGGGTAGCAGTAGCTTGGAGTCTGTTACAGGCCCCAGGTTTGTCTTACAAATGGCTAGCAGATGTTGGGTGCAGTTCTGTGGGGTACAAAAAAATAGGAAGGCTCTAAATGATTAAAATATGCTTGTTGGGCCTGTGTTCAAAACAACTAGATGTGTAAAAACATTAGTTTAGCATCCAAATATGTAAATATGGAATCAAATTTTAATTTTTCTTGGTTACCAACTGGTGCATTCGTTTTAACATATTTTTCATCCAAGTTTATTAAAAACTCTTAAATATTCCCATTCAGGTTTATTAGATTTTTTTTAACTTTTACCTAAGACTTACCACTACGAAACCCCTTATGTATAAATATGCCATACTAGGGAGTCAATTACACTTTCAAATAGTATCATTGTAAATCACTGAAAAATGAATAATCCTGAAGAAATCTATGACATTATTTAAAGTTGAATTATGTGCCAGCTAAAGAATTTAACAGAGAAGAACTTGGTCTGTAAAGAGTATAAGCACCAAGTGTAAATGAATACTAAATATTCTGTTTATACTGGCAAGACTACTGTACGCCACCGTATTGGCCTTGAAAGAAGTCTTTGGAAAAATGAGAATTAAGGAGAAAAAAAGCCTTATAATGTTACATTGGTGAGCTTGAATATAAGATTAAGCTATTAAAATTACTTTATCAATTCCTTTACTATAATTTGTAACCTAAACTTATATTTCTATACAAATCTAGTGACAGAAGGATAGGTCACTCTGGTCTAAAAGGACTTAATCATTTTAAATTTTTTAAGTGTTCATGAATCTCACCCATAATTATAAAAGAACACTGGTCATGCATGCTTTTGTGTAAATTATGATGCAATGTTTATACTATAATATTTTTAAGAACATAATGCTGTATATTTTAAATCACTTTTGATAGAGACCTACATTTTTATGCACAGGCTTTAAAGATGTGAGTTTTACGTAAAAAAGTATATCAATCAACTAGAATGAACTCTTATCCTCAATGATGACATATTATCTTCTAATTAACTTGCTTAAGATAACCCTGTTTGCCAGAATCATTCAAAAATTAACTCCCAAATCAAGAATTTAACAAGTGGCACTCCTAAACGCCTAGATTTTA
The DNA here is from genome assembly GCF_036850995.1 of Saccopteryx leptura. Taxonomy (NCBI): domain Eukaryota; kingdom Metazoa; phylum Chordata; class Mammalia; order Chiroptera; family Emballonuridae; genus Saccopteryx; species Saccopteryx leptura. Next base: position 56,004,998 of record NC_089506.1, read on the forward strand.
TATTGTTTTGATACCTGAATTTAATCTGGTACTTTTAGAAATCTAGTGACTTGTCAAATCATAAAAAAATAAATCTCATGTTCATCTGACCCATTATACCTCACACAGTTCTCTGAAATGACTTTGAAGATATATGCCAACAGAGGGCAAAGCAGTCAAAAATCAGGCAGATAAATGGAAATTAAATAATTTATCCCCAACTAAGATATTTAACATGTCTGTAAAAGGGTTCCCAAACACTGGTTTTCTGTTCCGTTAAGGTAATATCTGCATGCAAACTGAAAAAAAGATTTGTGTTAATACTAAACACATTAAGTAAGACGGTTTGCTGGGGAAGCAGAGGGAGAGAGGACCGGTTTCCTGGAAAGCCCACCAAAAGAAGGAAAGACTATTGCACAAAGGCCTGGTACAATGAAGCATTACATATTCTCAAACTTGCAACCCTAAAAAAAAGACGAAAAACATTTCTAGTATATCAGCAGAGGATAATAGTCTGTATTTTTTTTACTTTAGACTTTGAGATAGACTTTTAGATTTTTGAGATATATTGCCATCAAAGAGATGAGAAAAAGTTTAATACTTTATTTTCTAATTAAAAAAATGTTTTTCAATCAGTTTACATTCAATATTTCATTGTTTTAGCTTTTAAGTGTACAGTATAGTGGTTAGATAAGCAAACACTTTACAAAGTTTTCCCCCTGATATTTCCAGTATCCACTTGGCACTATACGTACTTATTGCAATATTGTTGACTATATTCCCTATGCCGTACTGTACATCCCCATGACTACTTACTAACTATCAATGTGTCCTTCTCAATCCCTTCACCTTTTCACTCAGCCCCCCAACCCCCTCCCCTCTGGCAACCATCAGTCTATTCTCTGTATCTATGAGTCTGTTTCTATTTAATACTTCCTTAATATCCAGCTGTAGTCCAACTCTCAAAATAACCAAGACAGAAAAAGGGACAAAGTGAATACCGAGAACAGAGTTAGTTACATAGATTTTCCCCTAATCTATGGAAAGAGACTATCCTTCTCCTTCTACCCACATGAGAGCTTTCTACAGTAAACTTTGTTGGACTAACCCAGTATTTCAGTAGGCCCAGGATATTAAAAACAACCAACACAAGTTCTTTTGTTCCCACCTTTTATATAACCACATCTATACAACTGACAAGACAGGGAAAATGCATAAATAAGCAAGCAACTTAGTGGTGGCAGTGTGGTCAATTCTTGAACATAAAATCCAAGTCAAAGTGATTTTGAAAATTATAGATTTTGCAAGTAACAAAACATTCAGCAAGAACTGTGAGGAAATATATATATATGGTGATTGCTAATACAAACTACATACAGTATTAGATAAAGAAAAAAGTGATTTTGCAATCCATTCATTCAACAAATACAGAATGACAGTGGCCATGGTTAATTAAGTCTTTGGACTCAAGTGCCTGGGTTAAAATTCGAGCCTCCTCATTTTCTCATGGAGTCGTCCTTGGGTAAATTAATTATTTAAGTCTGCCTCTTGCTCAATCTTTTCCCCTATAAAATGGAGATGATGTTAGTGTCTACCAAGTTATTATAAGGAGTCAATAAGACAATGTTTAATGTTTTAAAAGTAGGTAATGTTTCAAATAGGTGCTGGGTACATAGTAATTTCTAAATAAGAGACTGTAAAATAAAGTAACATTTGATAATTAATGGAAAAAAGTGACATACAGACCAATAAGTCACCATTAGCCAGCTACAAAGTACGAGAGCAAATGACTCCAAGAAGGCTCAAAGCATAAAATAACAGCACACTAAGCCTCAAACAGCATTTTCTGAATTGCCCTGACTTTTAAGTGAATGCTCTTTTCAGCTGTGGAGCTCCTTTAGAAGTTCAGAGCCATCAGGATACGTCAGGTTGGAAAATGAGATGATATTATTGACGCTCAAAAAAAGACTGAGATGTTTCACACTGACCTTTGCTCAGAATAACAGTTCCCACAAAGAACTTGATGATCCCCTGCTCAGTATCTTCTCAGAAGACAGAACAAGAGAAAATAAGCAAGCACACCTTAAAGGCTTTTGGCTAGATATCTGGAAACATTTTGATACCACAAGAATTACTAAGTATTAGAATAGGTTGCTGAGAGAGGCTTAAGAGTTGCCCCTTTGGAGGTCTTTCAAACAAGGACAGAGAGTCTATCTGATCTGCCTGGGATGCTTTAAAATCAAGGCTGAGTGAAGATTAATAATACTAACGGCTCCTTGACAGCCTCCTCCTTCCCAAGCACTCTCTGAGAGTGTAACTTTATGTATTACCCATCCCAGTCCCTGTCTGTTGAGATTCAAGAACTCCCCTCTTTTCCTAGAATAAAAAAGAACAACACTATTTCACAATCCAGAGTTCTGAGTAAAACTTTAATAATGTTGTGATGAAAAATAATGTCCTTATTACTTTTCAGTTATGTTACCAGGCAAGCTACCTGCAAATAGCTTTCAATTAGAAACAGATCTCATGAATCTAAATTCTGAACAGCAATTCCTTTAAATTCATTTTCTCTGGCAGATAAATGGCATATGCCATTTCTCAAGCAAACCATTCAAAGTCCAAACAAGGCAGAGAATGAAAAGCGCTTCAGAGAAAGGATAACCACAATATACTAGATGATTAAATGTAAATTGTATCAGTAACTTGGGAGGAGAGGAAGAGTGGGTTCATTTAATAAAGAAACATACTTCCTAAGTGATCAGTTCAACAGTAATACCTGGCACTGAGTAAAGTTTATTTTGGGGGAAAAAAAGTATATCCTTAATATACAATCATCTTACAATTCATTTATTTTCCTACCAGATGTGCCTCTGACCCTACAGTGACCTGTACCTTTATAATTTCAAGTCAACAGCACTCTTAGTCCTAAAAAATGAATAACAAAAGTGCACACATTTTAGAAATTCATAGCCATTAGCAAGCACCGTACTTGTCAAAGGGTGGAAGAAAAAAGAAGGGGGGCTGTAGTTAAAAATCTACTCAAGAGTTTGTTTGACCCTCTGTAAATGTGTTCAGGAAAGTAAATGATGACTACTTCAATCATTTACACTGAAAACCTTCACCTTGATAGTAAGGAGATTCGTATCATGTTAAGCATGAACGGTAGTCTCCAGAAAGTCCCATTATCCACTAAAGAATACTGAAGCAATTTAAAAATACTTAAGGGTTTTCTTCTTTGAGATACCTTATCTGAAATCATGTTAGGGAAATATCTGTGTTTAAAAGACACAGTTTGAAAAAGCCCACATTAGAGGAGAAAAAGTTCCTAAAAGAAGTTATCCATACCACAAACCTTTTAAAAGTTGAATTCCCTGAGATTTGGGAAGGGGGGTAAGCAACACTGATCCTTAGCAATTAAAAAGAATGAAATTACAGTAGACAAAAGGGAAAGGAGTTGAGAAACTTAAGGAGCTGGAGGGGTAGCCGGTCTCTATTCATTGATTAACAAATTAAGGAGTTCTGGAAAAAAAGAAGAAATGACAGGGGTGGAAAGGTAGTCTTATAATTCACTACGGTTTCTGCCTCCGACTTACCAAAGGCTGGCTGTGTCTGCCTCAGAATTTGAAAAGGTTCTCTGAAATACTGTTGGCGTGATGTAGGGGCTATTTTTGTAATGCCTAAATTCACGGAAATGTATTGTTTCAGTATAAGTAAAAAAGCCTCACTGGTAGAGTTTGTAGATCATAATAAAATAGTAATTCCACTCTACTGTATATAGAAACTGTTATGTTTTAAGATATTTGCAAATGCTTTTCATCCATCAACCAGTTTTTTGGCAAAACGCAGAAAGGCTGATGGAAACAGCGTTTTGACTTGAGCAGCTGCGGTCACTGAGGACCTCAGCTGCCAGTTTGAGCAGCCCGCGCCGTTGCAGCATCTCCTGGCCTCTCTCTGCTTCTCTCAGTTCATTTCTCTCGCAGCCACAGGATTAGCTCTCCCCGACACGTTTCATTCACAGAGCCCCAAAGAAGATGGGATTCGGTTGGAGGTAAGAGCCGGAAAACACGCACTCAGGCTGCTGCGCAAGTTGTTGAAAACCAAGTGCTACCTACACACCGGCACCGAGAGAGCGGGTGAGGACTCTCGAGCTCTCGGTGAAGTAATGTTAGTGGCCGCACACGCAGGGGACACTGGGTCCGCGGACCCTGAGATGAATCCACTATTGAGCAACCCGCTTAAGTTGGCTCAGTTTCCTAGAGCCCGCGTACGAGGCCGCGCTCAGGACCCAGCGCCGCGCCGGGAGGCTGGGGTGTCCTCCCCCCGCCCCCGCAACCTCAAGTGACCAACAGCAGCCGGGGAATCGCTGAGAAACCGTCTCGGGAAAGAACGCCCCAAATAGGAAACAGGCAGTCGGAGAACTCCCAAACCAGCCCGGAACTGCGGAAGTGAGGAGGCCGAGTCCCCCGTTGGTGTCCCCCCAGCCTGGCCCTCACCCAGCCCGAGCACCCCGCACTCTGCCTGCCCGAAGTGCAGAAAGAGTGGAGCGAAGGACTAAGGGAGCTCTCGGCGTCTCTCCACCGCCCCCGCCGGTGCGAGGGCGGGAGTGGAAAAGGCGCCACTCAGACTGTGGCGCTGGGCAAACTGCGGCCGCAGTTTCTCCAAGTTTGCCCCAGCGAAAGGCGCGGGGTGGACGCTCCGCTCCGCGATCTGCTTTGGCGCCGCGACCACCCCCGAGTGTCCCGGCTTCCCCGGCCCGCCCGGCGGGAGCCAACAAGCAAGGGGGCGCAAGGGCGCGAGAGTGGAGGGAGGGAGAGAAGCGGGCGCTCCCGCGTGTGCACACAATGAGGCAGAGGAGACGCACACCTTCCCCCGCGGGAGCAGTCGAGGGAGCATCCGCCGCCCGGCGCGGTGGCGCGGCGCCGGGAGAGCCCTGACAGAAAGTGAGCACCAACAACTCAGCAACAGGGGGAAGGAGGAAGGCACCAGGCGGCCCGGGATGTGTGGCCGTGGAGAGCTGCCGCCTGCCGGGGCCGTGCACCCGTGCTTACCTGCGATCTCCTGGTAGGGTATGTCCGCCAGGCTGAATCCCTTGGCACCGTACGCCTGGCGGACCTCGCCGCAGCTCCGAGCCTTCACATCCGCCCCGGCCGGGAGGGACAGCAGCAGCCCGGAGAGGGGAAGAATCACAGCCCCGATCAGAGAAGGCATGGTGCAAACATGCAAATCCAGCTCGGTGAACCCCACGGTCCGTGCGCTCTTCACCTTGCCCCTCAAGCCGAAAGCCCGCCAGAGCCAGCGGCGCGCTCCTCGCCGCTGCCCAGCGTCACCCCCTTCCGCCAGCCGAGGGGACGAGCAGCGCAGCCCTCTGGACTGCGCTCGCAAACTTTTATAAGCCAGATGGAGGATGGCAAGCCAACCGGGGCTGGCTGGGAAAGCAGCCGCCTTGATCCTCTACCCCCAGATCGAAAACGGTGCAATAAAAACCAGAGAGAGAAGGAACTGTTTCAGAAAACACGATGAGGGTTCAGAGCTGCGATCCGAGTTCCGAGCCGCAGAATCCTAGAGCGCAGCGAGCTCGGCTAGCTGAAGTGTGCAGCGAAGGTGGGAACGCGCGCCGGCTCTCCCGGGTGGGAGGTGGACAGGCGAGCGCGAGTGTGTGCGCGCGCGTGTGGCGGTGCGAGCGCGAGGTGCTTGGGGATGTGTCTGCGTGGCGGTATGTGTTGAGGATATGCGGCTTCCAAAGGAAGCCTCAGCTTCACACAGGCTGAAGAAGCCTGTGAGAGCCCTCCTGAAATATGAAGAGAGAAATCCTGGAGGCAAAAGGGAAGGAGAAAGGAGGGGAAAGAGAGAAACGTGCTACTCTGTGCACAGCCCGAAATTCAGGGGCAGAGTCTAAGGGAAAACCCGGACTGGATCTATTTCTACTTGGCAGAAGGAAAAAAAAAAAGAGGGGGAAACGTTCCGGTTTTCTCATTCCCATCACATCCTTCGTACTGATCCAAAATACTACCTTAATGACTTAAGTAATCAGTTTAGAAACACAGTATTATAAATCAATTAAATCACATGTTATTAAACTGTATTTTTGTGGACATAAAGGACAGTGCAATTTCTTTTTCTTTTTAATTGTTGCTCTCAATACGTTCATGACCTAGTGAAACAAAGCCAGCTTAGAAATAAACACTTAGGAGAACCCCTCAATAGCAGAGCACAATCACCACTCCATTTAATTGTCTAATTTCTGTTTGTCTTTGTTTGTTTTTATTTTCTAAAGACAGTTTGTGCACACGTTAGAAACCAGCAGTTTTTAAATTTTTGTTTCTGGATTCAAAAATTTTCCCCATTTTAATTTAAAATATTCCATAAAAGATTGTCTTGATTTCCAGAGTGTTGAGGAACTGGAAGGCTAAGAATACAAACCAGAACACAGAAGCAATAGGAGAATGAGAGAGTATGGAGCTCTATGGGGTACATGAAGGAAGATATTGGGAAACGAGTAGTATCTCAAAAAAAAAAAAAAATAGTAACTCCCTTCTCTCTCCCCAAATAATCTTACCTACTAGACTTAACATTTTCTTCAAGGTTAACAGAATTCTCAAGTGGAAAATCATTTCACTTCTTCCTGTCTTCCACTCAAGTTCTGTGCAATGGGATAAAAGTGAAAACTCTGGGTTGGCTAATTTCCATGGACTTTCTTATGTTAATGACACTGAACTCTGCTATGCAGAAGTCTGTGTTAAAAACCCAAAGTTCCTGCAACTACTAAGGTAGTTACATCTTAGAGAAAAGAAGAAAAAATAATGGTTATTCACTAGCATGACCATATGTATGTTTGACCAGCATGCTACTTAGAAATGACTATTGGGTAATGTCCAGTTCTATGGAGCTTATCTGTAGTATAAAGTGACACATGAAGATGTTTTTCTGACGATGTCTGTTGATGACAAGAATGACTAATGAAATTTAAGTCAATTTTTTTCCACCGTCATAGTGATAATTATCTACATCATCATCATAAAACATTCCTCTCTTTAATAAATTCCTCCTCTCTTTATCCACCAAAAAACCTCTCAAGTTTAAGATCCAACCTCAATTAAGTTTTAAAAATTCTTTAAAAAGGTTGCTGTCTTATTTACAGAGGGACTTTTTCTTCTTCACAAATCCATAACATGTCTTTCAGAAAACAACAGTCACATTACATATTTTTTTTCTCTTAAAATTTTAGCAGAACTCCTATCTTTATTATAATTTTACTAACTGGCAGACCTTAAGTTTCTGAACTTATGTTCCTCAAAGTCTGAAATCAAGATAACAAAATACACTCTACTGCCTGACCAGGCGGTGGTGCAGTGGATAGAGCATCGAACTGGGATGCCGAGGACCCAGGTTCGAGACCCCGAGGTCACCAGCTTGAGCATGGGCTCATCTGGTTTGAGCAAAAGCTCACCAGCTTGGACCCAGGGTCACTGGCTCGAGCAAGGAGTCACTCGATCTGCTGAAGGCCCATGGTCAAGGCACATATGGGAAAGCAATCAATGAACAACTAAGGTGTCGCAGTGTGCAACGAAAAACTAATGATTGATGCTTCTCATCTCTTCGTTCCTGTCTGTCTCTCCCTGTCTATCCCTCTCTCTGACTCTCTGTCTCTGTAAAAAACAAAAACAAAAAACAAACAAACAAACAAAATACACTCTACTGTCTTTACGGACAAACAGTAGAATTGGTAGGACTAAAAATTGCTACAGCCAACTCATTATGTCCATGGTATTTGACATGATCTCCATCAAACTTCAGTTTCTGTCATAGTCAGGTGATCAGTAACCCAGAGTAAGGGGGTAAATACAAACATAACATCCTATCCTTTCACACTGGGACTTATAATTTATCCTGACCATAGCAGTACATAATAGATAATGCAACAAAAAGCACATTTGACATAGAGAAAAATGAGGTAAAGACATAGTGTATATGGTTTAAATTATTTAAAAACTGATCAATCATTAAGTATTTAATGAGCATTCAGGGCAAATATACAGCACTAGGTTATTGCACATAGTTCCTACACTTATAAATTGATCTTAGTGTTTGTGGCAGTGTTATGTTAATATAACATAAATGAATTAGTTAAATCCCATCAGGAATGGGAAACAAGTTAGGGTAGGATTGTGAACTTTAAGTAAATCTCTTTACTGGTGATCTCAACCTCATTTTATTCCACTAGTTAGATAATGTAGCATGTTTGAAAAGACGTAAAGACACATTGACACATTCCAGCTAAGGGCAGCTGCAGAGCCTAAATGAGGCATTAGAATGAGCACTGAATGTCATGGAAGTTCATAGAAGAGGAGAGCTCATATTAAAGAGATCTTGGTATTTGATTTAGACAGAAAGAAAGGTTATTAAAGGATGTGAACCTCAGGGGTAATGTTTATATTGTATGTAGTAGGATAAAAGTTAGAGCATGGAAAAATATCAAACCAGAGGAGACAAGCAAACAGAAGCAAGAGAGAGATAAACAGGAAAACACAGAGAACTCTGTCACAATGGTAAAGGTTTCAAGTGATTGAAGCCAGAATAGGAGGATAGTGAATGGAAAGAAGGTGAAGACATTTTGCAGAAAGAATTAGCATGCTTTGGTCTTTGGATCAATATACATACCTGCATACATCACAAACTATTTTAAAAGTTATTTTAAAATTGTAAGTCTCATTGGAACAATATGGTATATTTACTAGGACAATAGAGACTCTTGTTTATAGAAAACTTGCACATCCCAGCTGTTTATCACAACCTCTTCTAGGCATAAGATGAATGGAACCTCAGAGACTGAATCATAGTGAGAAAAAGACTGAGTCTTAAGGAGCAGCCTTAGTGGATAGAGAAGCAGAACTGTTCCAGTCAGTTGCCTACTCCATGGCTATCAGCTCTTCTTTCTTGCTACTTTAAGACTGATCGTGTTTGGGGAGCATTGTGCCAACACCAGGCAGTCAACTACAATTGGTCTAGCCAAGTCATGGCAGTCCCTTTTCTTTTTCCTTCAAATAGTGTAGGGGTGGACATAAAACCCATTTCTAATAAAGACAGGAGGTAAAAAGAAGGTTTCTGAGAAATATATTTTTCCTTATTAAAGGAGACAATTTGAAGAGCTGAAAGGATTTGGGCCTCAGCCTGATGCCTTCTGTAGCTATTTGGTCATCCTGTGACTAGCAGACAAGAAATTCCTAACACAGAATAACAAAACATAAAGATGGAATTTAAGAGCATAGATTCTTTATTTCCTATTTCTGAGTCACCAGACCAGACCAGGGACCACCAATCTCTGGACTTCTTGTTAAATAATCCATATAGAATCCTTGTAATTTATGCCAATGTCAGTTGGTTATTTCGTTGTTTACCAATGAAAGCAATAAAAATGTAAAAAGCAAACCAAAAAAGACAAGTGAAAGTGAAAATGAGGCAAAAGACAGGGTTCATTATAAATATAAAAAGAGAGCAAAAACATAGAATCCAAGTTAGAAGAAGATTTTCTAACACAAAACAAATCCCAATGGACATCAAAGTCAACAAAGATGGAGAAAATGTTATTTGCATGATGATAAAAGGGGCTTACTAGAAATTTAAAGAGATAAATTTTAGTAAAGTAATGAGGTGGTTGCCAGACCACATGGAATTATATATGCAGAGGATGGAAAGGGTATGGAAACCTGACCTGTGGTGGCACAGTGGATAAAGCGTCGACCTGGAACACTGAGGTCGCCGGTTCAAAACCCTGCACTTATCTGGTCAAGGCACATATGGGAGTTGATGCTTCCTGCTCCTCCCCCCTTCTCTCTCTCTCTCTCTCTCTCCTCTCTAAAGTGAATAAATAAAAAGAAAAAAACAAAAACATGTTAAAAAAATATTTAAAAAAAGAAAAGAAAGGGTATGGAAACATCAGGTATAAGAGATTACAGTGTGGGCCTGACCTATGGTGGTGCAGTGGATAAAATGTCAACCTGGAAACGCTGAGGTTGCCGGTTCAAAAACCCTGGGCTTGCCTGGTCAAGGCACATATGGGAGTTGATGCTTTCTTCTCCTCCACCCTTCTTTCTCTCTCTCTCTCCCCTCTCTATAATGAATAAATAAAATCTTAAAAAAAAAAAGAGAGAGAGAGAGATTACAGTGTGGAAAGAGAGAGGTGGTCTTCAAGGAACGTTTTCCAAAAGCTACTAAAATTTCAGGGAAGAATGAGAAACTAGACATAGAAAGAGATTGAAATTCAATATTATTTTAAAGGATAGGTTGATTTTAAATATTTCTCTTTTTTATCTACATTTCTACAGAAAATGTGAGTTCTTTTTTATAATGAGAAACTTTGTTTTAAAATGAGTGTGTCACACTTCTAACATGCAAATGTTAACAATGTGTCATGTTTTATAAGGAGGCCTTACCATTTTCTCATATATGTAAAACAAATAGGTGTTTTACTTTTCTCAATAAATAACAAATTCATATAAATTTTTTGTTTTTCATTTTTTAAAAATTTAATTTTTTAAAAAAGAATAAAACTACAGAATTTATTATTCTTTTGCTCAGTTATACCAAGTTATAAATGAAAAACTGGATGAATTTTAGAGGTTTGTTTTTTTTTCTTTTTTGTGTTTAGATCAAGAAGGACAAATAGGTTCAAATGAAATCTCATGAAAACAAGAGAATGGACTTCAAGTGCCTATTCCACATCTCAGCTTGGCACAAATCAAAATCGCTTAGTTAACCTGCCTCTTGAAAAACAAGACCTGTAATGAAAAAGCTGTCAAAAATTTAACAACAGTAGCTCTGCCAGGTGCCTGGATAATGGGAAGGTTGCTTAGTTACAGAGAAAGAAAAGGTAAACTTAAGTGAATAATGGCCAGAAATGGTGAAAATAATGTTCTATTTTTCTTATCAAGGTTTATAGCCAACCAAATCCCAATAGCCCATTTAACATACTTTGGGTCCTAAAAGTATACCTAGTAGTGATATGAACCAATTAAAATTTTATCTTTAGGGCAACTGAGAACCAGCTGAATTACTTGTGATCTTTTGGGGAAAGCCAAACATCAAGGAACATATTCTTGTCTTGTCTTATAGTCTTTTAAGACTGTGAAGCCGGGGGAATCATGTGATTGGCTTAATCAGATTTTTGCCTAATACTTATGTCTAGGCTTAGCCAAGAGAATGAAAAGAATTACAATTATTTAATTATATTTAGTTTTCATATATACTGGAAACTTTGACAGTAAAAGTATTTCATATATTATTAAACACTATATTTACTTGAACTATTACTAACAATCATCAAGAAAGTATAAATAATATGGTATTTAACAATGATTTAAAATACTATTTTAATTTTTTATATTTATTAATAAGCCAGAAATCTCATCTCTATTGATTCTGATTTTCATGCCTAGAAATACATCTTAAGTTATTCAGAACATTGCAATATCAAGTAAAAAAATATTTAGATCCTTTCAAAATTGGTGTTTCAAATTTGTTTTGGAAAAATTTTAGCACATGGAATACTATGGGCTAAGCTTTATTATTTTATTTATTTATTTTTTTGACAATGACATAGTGAGTCAGAGAGAGAGACAGATAGGGACAGACAGACAGGAAGGAAGAGAGATGAGAAGCATTAATTCGTTGCAGCTCCTTAGTTGTTCAGTGATTGCTTTCTCATATGTGCCTTGACCCAGAAGCTACAGCAGAATGAATGACCCCTTGCTCAAGCCAGAGACCTTGGGTTCAAGCCAGCGACCTTTGGGCTCAAGTCAGTGACCATGGGGTCATGTCTATGATCCCAAACTCAAGCCAGGGACATCTTACTCAAGCTGGTGAGCCTCCACTCAAGCTGGATGAGCCAGCGCTCAAGCCAGTGACCTTGGGGTTTCGAACCTGGATCCTCCGCATCCCAAACCAATGCTCTATGCGCTGCGCCACTGCCTGGTCAGGCAAGTATTATTTTATATTATCACTTGAAAAGCTTATTATACATAAGAAAGAGATTTTTGTTTTGACTTTATACCTCACGATATTAATAGTTGCCTTCATCAGTGTCATTTAAAACTCACATTTTTAAAGTGTTTCTGAATCAGATATGTAACTAGAAAAGAGTGCCACAAATGAAAATCCTATTGAAGATTAATAAATGCATTTTTTGTAGTTCATAAAAGATCATTTAATCTTGTATTTATTTATTTATTTATTTATTTATTTATTTATTTATTTATTTATTTATTTTGTAACAGAGAGGGACAGATAGGAAAGGAAAAAGATGAGAAACATCAATTCTTTGTTGTGGCACCTGCGTTGTTCATTGGTTGCTTTCTCATACATGCCTTGACCAGGGGCTACAGCAGACTGAGCCCCTTGCTCAAGCCAGCGACCTTGGGCTCAAGCTGGCGAGCTTTGCTCAAACCAGATGAGCTTGCACTCAAGCTGGTGACCTCGGGGTTTCAAACCTGGGTCCTCTGCATCCCAGTCCAACGCTTTATCCACTGCACCACGGCCTGGTCAGGGCAAACCTTGTCTGATAAATACAGATAGTAATGTTATGAGAGATGATTCTGTAGCTAAGCAGTCATTTTAAATAGCTAGTTTATTGGAACCATACATGTTGGCAGTCATTACTTCAGTCCTTTTGCTTTTGTGAAAAATGAATGTTTTTAGATCATCTGGACCATAAACAATGACATTCCTTGAGGCAAGCGGATGACAACAGGCCCATTTGGCAGGGAAGTAGCTCTTCATACGTTGCTAACTTTCATCAGTAAATTCCTTAACTCACTTCATTAAAATGATTTCTCTAATTTTATAAGCCCTTGGTTAATAGACTATTATTACTTATTTCAATATTAAATAAACAATACAATAGACTTAGTTTTTTTGAAAATAAAACTGATAGCAAACCCAGAAAATATTATTGTTAACAATTTTACTACATACAAGTTTTGCTCTCTTAACTTCAACTTAGAAGGACGTTTCTCTGAAGGAACAGTAAAATAATTTGATTAAGCTTTTTCTTTAAACCTAATATTGCTTCCTTAGAAGAGGCTGAAACAAACAAAAGCTTACTTAGATAAGTTGCAAACATTGTTTGATTGATTAGAATCAGAAGAAACCTGATTCTTAAAATTTTTTTAAATTTTAAGAAATTTTAAAAGACATTAAACTAATTCCAGCTTGCTAGATCAAACTTTGACATGAAATTATTTTTATTAATGGAAGGAAATCTGAATATTCTAAAATTTAATTATCAACATATTTTAAGCTTTTAATTTGGGGAGTTTTCTAAAAACTTCAAAATGTAATAATTAAATTCATTCAATGGTATTGTAAATTAGCATAGATACTAGCAAGGAAAAAAAAGTGAAAATTTTGAATTGATTCTGCTTCATCCACTGATCCATACAAGTCAGTAAGACTTCTTTGTTGCTATTATACCTTAAAGCAATATTATTTTTTCTATTGAAAGCTGATAAACGGAGTTAAGAGACAATGTTTTTGAGGCCAAGAAAGCCAGTTAGCTTTTTTCTATTCAGTGAATACAGGCATTCTTAAGAAAGAGGAAAGGAGAAAACAGCCAGGTTGTACAAAATAGAATTCAAAATCCTAATGGAGCCGGGTAAATAGTATCAATCTAGTAACGTATCAACAACTTTCGATAAATTTTACTTGATTTTTTTAATTCATTTTTAGAGAGGAGAGAGACAGAGACAGAGAGAGGAGAGAGAGACAGAGAGAGAGAAGGAGGGAGGAGCCGGAAGCATCAACTCCCATATGTGCCTTGACCAGGAAAGCCCAGGGTTTCGAACCGGCGACCTCAGGATTTCCAGGTTGATGCTTTACTTGATCTTTTGACAAAGATTATGTTGATGTCATTTAGTAATTTCATTTGAAAGACAAGATGATTTCTAAAAATACATAACTGATTGGTTTATGGTGAATATCATCTCTTATGCAAGTTACAAGGATAATGTTTTCAATGATAATTCTTATTCAGATAACTTTTCAAATTCTAATATTCAATTTCATGGTTGGAATGAATATATTTGGACATCAGAAGTACAAAGAAAATTTGTTTCCTCAACTTTGTCATTACTTTGAATCAATAAGTACAAGAAATTAGTAATAACATGTGTTCCCTACTAAGTCAGAACAATTTCTCGACGTGGCCAGACAAATCCTGTTACAAATTTTTTGTCAGTGCTAACATTTCCAATTAAGAGTTTTATGCATAAGTGTTTTTTAGTTTAGATTCCTTAGAGTGTTCACAAATGTAGTCTCATGTCTAGCATGGAGAAAATTTCTTAACCAATCTCTGTCTACACTACACCCAATTGTGTCACATTTTTAAACGATAAGTAAATGCTAAGGAAAAGCATAGTAAATCATTAAGTTTACAATATGCATAACAAATACAAAGTAGCCATAATTTTTAAATCTATGGTTAAGAAACTAGCACAAATCTTGATCTATATCATTTATTGGTAAGTCAATACCTAAACAAACTTAATTTCACTAAATTTAAATAAACTATTTTTGGCCAATATCCTCCTTTCTTTATCTGACACACACACAAAAAGTAGAACATATTTAATTTCACATAAAACATTACTTTTTCCTTGAATAATAAAGTCTTATTTGTCTTCATAGCCTGAATTCAATTCCAAGCAATGATTTCTACACTTCCTTCTATATTAATTTTGCACCTTTTATTACATTTCAGGGGAAACAATTACATGTTTGTGATAGAGTAAACCTAGTGCATTTTTTAAGTTACTTGGAGAAGAAAAAGTCAAAGCTTAGAAGTTGGAAGTTCCATCTACTAACGATCTGTTTCCAGGGAGGTGTCTAAAGTAAGCAGAGAAGCAGTCAGCAATGCACCTTCAGTTTTCTCCTGATGTTCATTTGCAATCATATCCAATCAATGTTGAGAACATTACTAAGCAATCCGGTGCTGTTTGCTTTTAATTGGTAAACTATCTTCCAAAAATAACATCTTCTGGCTTCACAACACCCAAGTCATAGAGCCATTAAAGAATGAATGTCTTTACTGTACCGGAGGACCTCTATGAATAATGAATAGGGCTCTATTTTCCTGGGAAACAAACATGTACCAGCATGTTGATGGTAATGAACAGTATTGTGAATGTGCCTAGCATAGAAGGGCATTACATCTGCTCTGACTTCTACCTTAATTGAAGTAGATAACTGATTTTAAAACCCCATAGAGAGTCAGAAAACTTTATTTTAAACTTGTAGCATGCTGACTGGCTTACATGTTGCTTTTACAAATTTAAAATGATGATTCAGTATAAAAATTGAAGAGATGAAGAATTATGTTACAGTCTCTTTGAGACAAAGCTGGCTCATAAATTTGAAAGAAAAAGAAAAGAACATTTGAACACAGCACTTAAAAAACTAGAATTTCATCTTTATCTTAAACTTCATGAAAACATGGTTGAAACATGATTCTTTTGGGCACACATAAAAAAGTAGTCTGTACTGTGCAAAGCATAACACAATTTAAATATTTGTGAGAGAGATATTTTACAAAATAATGAAAAGTAAGATCTAAGATTTTCAAATGATAATGACCTTGCAATGTTTTAAACCTATTTGGCTTCTTCTTTAGAAGCCTTCGTGAAAGGGCTTAATGTATTTTGTAAATTACTTCCATAATGATTTCACTTACAAAGAATATAATTTGGTAGTCTATTTTCATAATGAATGAGAGTTGAATGAATCACACATATTTTACCATTCAACAGACATATGGGGCATCACAGCACTGAATTGAAATATTCATCATAAAAAGTCTTTGGACTTTGGCAAGGAGATTTCCAAAGACTTAAAAAACTTGAGAGGGGGGGCATTGCAGATTTTGGAAAGCATGTTCCTGTTCAAGTTGACTTGAAGGATTAGTTAACCATCATGCAAAGTTATTGTTCATTGCTATTGGTAGCTGCTCAAATGGAAAATTTTGTATTTGTCTAATGGTTATGAATTTCACAGACCACAAACTTAGGTGTTAGAAATAGAGCTCCCTCTATTTTCCTATGATAGAACTGAATTTCTATTTTAAGTCTCTCTTCTACTCACCAGCAGAAAATGTAAGCTTGCCAATTCAAGGTAAATTTAGCTGCATAAGAATTTTCACAGACATATCTCCTTTCCTAAGGGAGAGCTCACTTTTATGCACGTGGAGATGGTGAGACAGTTAGACATTGGTGAAAATACTTCACTTAGTTGTTGGTCTCTGAGATATAAATAGATCTCTTTCCAGATCTTGAGCGCATGGTCCATCTTAGGCTGTGTAATTTTTCTTCTCATCTAGAATCCTGCACATTCACCAGGATGTGTGAACTACCAGTAATGGTAGCTTTCTTTCTCTTCACTTATCTCTGCCCTTTGTTGATTGTATAAGGAAGGTGGGGTGTCCTCATGCATCTATCTGTAGTTTTCTCATTCCAGCCCCGCATCCTTTCTGTATGGGTCTTATCACTCCCGTTCCATTATAGTACAAGGAATGTTCGAGAGAATACAGACTACAGTGTCTCCAGATATGTGAGCCACAATGCACACCATCATGCCCTGGAGATCTTAATCCTAGCCCACTTTCAGCACACAGAAAGGACACAGGGAAACTTCAATTCATGTATTTTATGTTTTTTTTTTCTAATTTATTGCTTATGGTCTAAACAACAGAGCTTGCTTCCTTTGGAATTTAGACTTCTTGGAACTCAAAAGCACTCCTTCTTCTTTTAGAATACTTTTAACTCTTATAATAAATCAAATGTTGGGCCAGTCAACACTGCTGTCTCTGCATTAAGTTTAAGAGTCTTCTTAGAAATTAAAAGGAAAAAAAGGGGGAGCTGACTTCTTTGTTATCTCAACTGACAACATACAGTAGTCCCTCTTTATCCATGGTTTGGCTTCCACCATCAACCATTGTCCAAAAATATTAAATGGAAAATTTCAGAAATAATTAAATCACCTGATGTTCTGAATAGTGCCCAGGATGATAATGATCCTTTTGTCCAGGGGACCATGTTGACTAGGCTGTGGCTAAGTCACTTAGTAACTATCTCTGTTATCAAATGGATTGTTGCTTTATAACACGCAATGCTGTGTTCACTTTGTTTTGCTGAATAATGTCTCCAAAGTAAAGCTAGGTAGTAAGTAGAGCTAGGTAGGAAGGTTGGTGACATTAGCTTTTTGGTTATGTCAAAGAGAAGCCATAGAGTGTTTCTTCCTTTTTAAAATCTGCATGTCTATTTTATTTCCATTAGAAAAATATTATTTATACAAAATTTTGGTCTACTTTTTTCTCCTTTACCTTTACTATTCAAATTTACTTTCTTCTTTTTTCTTCTCCAAGTGAGAGGAGGGGAAAGAGACAGACTCCTGCATGTGCCCTGAGCAGGATTCACCTGGTAACCCCCATCTGGGGCTGATGCTCTGCCGATCTGGGGCTATGCTCACAATCAAGCTATTTTTAACACCTAAAATGGAGGTCCACAGAGCCATCCTTAGTGCCCAGGGTCAGTGTGCTCAAACCAATCCAGCCATGGTTGAGGTAGAGGAAGAGAGCGAAAGAGAGAGGAGGGGGATTGATAGAGAAGCAGATGTTTACTCTAACCAGGAATTGAACCTGGGACATCCACATGCTAGGCAGACACCATAAAGTGCTTATTTTAAGTGAAAAGATATGCATGTATGTATAAGAAAAGGCAAAGTATGTAAGGGTCAGTATTATCTGAAGTTTTAGGCATTCACCCGGGGAGCTTGGAACATATGCCCCACTGATAAAGGAGGGCTACTGTATACCAAGTGGGTGGGAGTTGTCAAGACAATAAAACATATCAAGTGAGAAAACTGTAGTTAGTTTCGTACATTTTTAAATTGTTCCACATTATGTCACAAAGTAATGTGGACAAAAGTTTTGAAGAAAATGATAGCTTATATTTATAAAATTTTAAACAACTTTAAAAGTGTTTCCCTATAAATGTTTTAAGTCAAGCCTACCCTACTAGACCCGGAACCTCAAGCTACTCTGGTAAGTTAAGTAGAGCTAGGTAGGAAAAATATATGGTGTATTTTCCTACAAGAGAGTAAACTTTTTCTTTTAATTTTATTTTCATTTTATTTATTCATTTTAGAAAGGAGAGAGAGAGAGAGGAGAGACAGAGAGAGACAGAGAGAGAGAAGGGGGGAGGAGCAGGAAGCATCAACTCCCATATGTGCCTTGACCAGGCAAGCCCAGGGTTTCGAACCGGTGACCTCAGCATTTCCAGGTCGATGCTTTATCCACTGTGCCACCACATGTCAGGCGAGAGTAAACTTTTTTGTTTATTTATATTTTTCTGCTCTAGGGAGACATGTGCAATAGTTACTCTAATCACTCAAGGAATATAAAGCATTCTGATTCATTCACTAAAGGTAACTTTCTTTCCATCCCCACCTCCAGCTTCTGGGAAAGTAAGGGCCCCAGAACCCTAAGAAAGTATTGAGGGAATCCCCACCCCACACAGAGAAATCATCCAATTCCAACTGGGTTAGGGGCTGGGAGTGGTGAGGGGAGGGATTCTTTTCCCACACACCAAGAAATGCTCTGACACTAGCTAGAAGATCTACCATTCATCTCAATTCTAATGAAATCTACTGGAAGATAGTGTCAGATCTCACAGGTTAACAGCTAAGTCCCCCAAGACTGATACCCCCCATTCCCTTCAAATACCCATCTCAAACACAAGTTGCTACCTGTGATTTTGACAAACTGGCTACAGATTGGATGTCCCCTTGACCCTCTCCTTGCTAGAACAGTTCATAATACTCACAAAACCTGTTTGCTCACTTGATTACCAATTTTTTTTCAAAAGATATTAAAGGATATGAATCAATAACCAGATGAGGAGATGCATAGGGTAAGGTAGAGGGAAAGGGCATAGAACTTCATAATTTGTCCAAATATACCACTCTCCCCAGTATCCATGTGTTCACTAACCCAGAAACTCTCTGAACCCCAAACTTTTGGGGTCTTAAGAAGGCTTCCTTACATATGCATGCTTGGTTAAATTTTTGGCCATTAGTAATAGAACTTAATATCCAGCCCTTGCTCCTCCCTGGAGGTCTGGGGAGTCCAAAGGAAAGGTTTAGAATCAGTCTCCTTGCAACCATCACCCATCTTTCGGTGGGATCCAGAGTCACCTCATTAGCACAACAAGAGATACCTTTGTTGCTCTTATCACCTAGGAAGTTCCAAGTATTTTAGGAGCTAGGTACCAGAACCTGGATGAAGACCAAATATGTATTTCTTATTATAAATAACAATATTATACTGTCTGAAGAGGATATGAGGGACTTAAATACTTTTAGTATTTGAGGTTCTAAAATATTAAATGGCAGTCCTGGAGAATAATTTGGCACACGCATGTTGTCCTTTAATTAGAAATGACTCTATCACTTAAAATTGGAAGATATCACAAATTTAAATTTTGTGTTTTCTTGAATATTCCAAAGATGTAGCAGAAAGAGCTCTTACTGCTTCCAGAGGGGACAAAAGGAAGCAACTTTCCAATAAACCATAGTCAATCCAGTCAGGCCACCAGAGGGATTCTACAGGTGCAAATACTTAAGCAATTTGAAGCATTTTGTCAACTATCCCTCTGATTGTGTTTGTGTGTGTGAGTGTGTGTGTACATACATGTGTACATAATGAACAGGCAAGGTAGGGCATCTATGAGTTTGGAGAGCACATCAAATAGAAGAAACAAGATCAGTGTTTACATCTAAACTTGGAGCATCAGAGAGATAGCCTAGATCTCATCAACCCAGGAAAGAGACTTAGAAAGTTTTGAAAAAGACACATCAAAGCCCAGACATTCTACAGTATAGAAAAGTGAAGAAGGGAGGGGCTCTGTTCAAGTTTTTAGGCAATAATGTCTATGGCTTCCCATTTGTACATTTGCCTCAGGTACTGGGAATGTTAGAGCAGTTTTCTTCAACTTAGGTCATCAACTGCACAATTTGTTTTATTACTTTGATTTCTCAAAATAGAATATTCATTCAGTCATTCATTTACATAAAAATTTATTGAATATAATATATATGTTTATATGTATTATTTTTATACATACATATTTATATATACAGTATATATATATATATACACACACACACAAATATATGTATGTGCATGTACATCACACACTGTGCTGGATACATGTTATGGGATTGTGTAAACAAGGACTGTATTTCTGCCATCATGCGTGAGCATCCAGTGTAGTGCCCTATTAAGTTGAGATCCTTCATACTTTAAAGGTTAAAAATAATAATTAGATCAAGAAGTAAGAGTTAGTAGAGTAGAAGGCCCCAAGAATAACAAACAAGTGTAGAGCCCATACCTTTAATATTTTCAATCTCAGATAAACTTCAAAATCTAAGTTTTACTGTTATTTTTTAAGGAATACCACTTCAGTCCAATTAATTTGGAAAATATATTTTAATGTAAATATGGACCACATTATGATTTATGTCTTAAGGATTAACAATTGGCTTCATATAATTTTCCTAAAAACTATCAAAGCAGGGTTCTGGATACACTTACAAAGGTGACTTTGGTTATGTTTGTTAAATTTGATTATTCCAGTTCTAGTAAAAGGTCTTACCTATAACTGATACTTAATAAGGATTTGAGAAACTAATACATCTGAGAATACATAAAATGATCAGTTTAATAGGTTTAGCTTGGCTTCCTTTACGCACACCATCTGCTTCACATACCCCCAAATCCTACCAAAATTAAGGTAATTTTGAACTTATTGAATATTTTTCAGTATGTTTTGAAAAAATTTTATTTCTCCATAATGAAGTTTAGTGTTTTAACTGGCCACAAATAGCAGAATTAACATATATCTTTATGACTATTACCTTACAAAAGAATCTAAAATCATGACTTTCCTACTTTAAAGTATTATATTAATTCTGATTTAGAAACAGTGATGTGATCATAACTTTTCAAAAAATGAAATTTAAATTTAAATTAGAACAAGAAAACATATCTTAGTTTTTCAGAAGAATGTAATGGGTCAGGAGCCTCAATTTTGCAAGTAAATTAATTGGGCTATTAGAATTCATTTTCAAGAAATCAGATAAGCTTCTTGGTAAATGGTAAGGATATGCACACATCCACATGATGTCTAGTGCGTTTCATAGAAAAGGAGATTAACCAACTTAAACCTCCATCCCTACTCTGCCATTAACATCAGGCAAACACAAAGACATTGAAATCAATCAGGACATTTTTATCCTTTTGCTAGGTAAACTAATCAATAGTTCATTCCTTTCAAAAGACCAGTTTCAAGACTAGCACTGCCCTAAGTATGAGGATTTACACATTTATTGAGTAACTCGAATTTTCCTGCCATTGTATATAGTCTTTCACCAAAATAAAAACCCTATTAAGTAAATATAAATCAAATTGAAATTGCTTTTACAACTACACCATGTTACAAGAACACTTCATATTTTCAATGTCAAGAATGGCATCTTGGCTCTAAGAAACCATTTGTCTTTTGTCTATTTCACCTTTATACTATTTTAAATAATTTCATATTTAGAAACATTGCAGAAATGTAAGGATCCGAAAGGTTGAATTCTGCTGTGCTAAATTTCTATGTTCATGAAAATTAATAACTAACACAAATAAATGTGTTTTGATTTCTTATTCTTACAAAAGTGTATTTGTTCATGGCAAAATATACCCTATAGGCCAAAGGATTCTGAATTTTGAAATAACTACACACACATACACACACACAAAATTATAAATGTACAAATGTATCAATCTATTAAATTCCATTAAAATATTTGGAGAAGAAATTACTCAATAGCAAGGAACACATATAATTGAATTGTTATTATAATATCTACATATTTTTTATTTCTTTTGTTTTTCTTAAATGAGAAGCAAGGAGGCAGAGAGACAGACTCCTGCATATGCCCCAACCAGGATCCACCCGGCAAACCCCCACCTGGTTATGTTCTGACTATTTGGGGCCGTTGCTCTGTTGCTTGTCAATGAAACTATTTTTCGTAGCTGAACAAGGCCTTGGAGCCAACCTCAGCACCTTGGGCCAAATTGCTCCAACAGAGCCATGGCTGTGGAATAGGAAAAGAGAGAGAGAGAGAGAGAGAGAGAGAGAGAGAGAGAAGGGAATGGGGGAGGGGTGAGAAACAGATGATCACTTCTTAGGTGTGCCCTGATGGGGAATTGAACCTGGGACATCTACAAGCCGGGCTGACCCTCTACCACTGAACCAACTGACCAGGACTTTTTTATTTCTTATAATAGCTATTTTGGTTACTGTTTATTTTTTCCCAGTGGAGTAGCAACATCAGTGAAATAGCAAACTATATTATAATAACAATTCATAGTTTTTGAAATAAAATGTTCAAATTTAAACTATTTGGTGCTTGCTAAACCATTAAATTAGGGCTATTTTCCAAGTGATTTGAGAACAACTATAAGGTCATGTCCAGCCTTAGAGAAAAGAAAGGTGAATTGCTGGATTAGTAATATCTGTCATTAGAAAAGGCGAAGTGAGTGGTAGCATTCATGCTATGTATTTGCCCTCCCTGATCTAAATTACTAATTAAATAATTCTATAAATTTTCTTTTCTAATGTAAAATCAGTGATTCTATTAAAACTGAGAAAACTAATTAACAGTTCTCTCTACCAATAGCCAAAATAAAAGTTCATTTTTTTGTTTGTTTGTTTTGTTTTGTTACAGGGACAGAGAGAGAGTCAGAGAGAGGGATAGATAGGAACAGACAGACAGGAACGGAGAGAGATGAGAAGCATCAATTATCAGTTTTTCATTGCAACACCTTAGTTGTTCATTGATTGCTTTCTCATATGTGCCTTGACCGTGGGCCTTCAGCAGACTGAGTAACCCCTTGCTCGAGCCAGCGACCTTGGGTCCAAGCAGTGAGCTTTTGCTCAAGCCAGATGAGCCCGTGCTTAAGCTGGCGACCTCGAGGTCTCAAACGTGGGTCCTTCTGCATCCCAGTCCGATGCTCTATCCACTGCGTCACCACCTGGTCAGGCTAAAACTTCATTTTTTTTTATTTAGACAATTAAATTTAACACGGTGATATTGGTCAACCAGAATACATAGATTTAGAGAAAACAGCTCCACATCATTTGAACAGTCGATTATGTTGTATACCCATCACCCAAAGTCATATAATATTCTGTCACTCTATATTTTGTTTCTCTTTAAGGACCTCCCCTTCCCCCAACCCCCTCCCTCTCCACCCTTTCCTTTCCTCTGGTAACCACTGCACCCCTGTCTATGTCCATGACTTTCAATTGTGTCCCACTTATGCATGGAATCATACAGTTCTTAGCTTTTTATGATTTAGTTATGTCACTCAGTATAATGTTATCAAGATCCATCCATGTTGTCATAAATTATATTATGTCATCATTTCTTATGGCTGAATAGTATTCCATAGTATATATGAACCACATCTTTACCCAATCCTCTATTGAAGGGCATTTTGGCTGTTTTCATGTCTTGGTCACTGTGAACAATGCTGCAATGCTGCAATGAACTTGGGGCTGCATGTCTTTATGTACCCATGTTTTCAAGTGTGGTTTTCAAGTAGAGGGATTGTTGGGTCATATGGTAGTTCTATTCTTAATTTTTTGAGGAATTACCAGACATTTACATTCCCACCAGCAGTGAACAAGGGTTCCTTTATCTCCACAGCCTCTCCAACACTTATTATCTGTCTTGATGATAACAGCTAATCTAACAGGTATGAAGTGGTATCTCATTGTAGTTTTGGTTTGCATTTCTCAAATAGCTAGTGATGATGAGCATTTTTTTCATATATCTGTTGGCCATTTGTATTTCTTCTTGGGAGAAGTGTCTGTTCATGTCCTTTTCCCATTTTTTTTTATTGGATTGTTTGTTGCTGAGTTTTGTGAGTTCTTTATATATTTTGAACATTAGTCCCCTATCTGAGCTGTTGTTTGAAAATGTCATCTCCCATTTAGTTGATTGCCTATTTGTTTTGTTGACAGTTTCTTTTGCTGTGCAGAAGCTTCTTAGTCTGATGTAGTCCCATTCATTTATCTTTTCCTTTAGTTTCCTTACTTTTGGAGTCAAATTCATAAATTTGTTGCTAAGGCCAAGGTCCATGAGTTTAGTACCTATGTTTTCTTCTATATTATTTATTGTTTTAGATTTTATATTTAGTTCTTTGATCTATTTTGAATTAATATTTGTTCAAGAAGATAAACTGTAGTCAAGTTTTGTTCTTTTGCATGTGGCTTTCCAATTTTCCCAGCACCACTTATTGAAGAGACTTACTTATCTCCATTGTGTGTTTTTGTCTCCTTTATCAAAGATGATTTGACCATATATATGTGGTTTTATTTCTGGACTCTCTATTATGTACCATTGGTCTGTGTGTCTATTTTTCTACAAGTACCATGCTGTTTTGATGATCATGGCTCTGTAATATAGTTTGAAGTCAGGTATTATAATGCCTTCAGCTTCATTTTTTCCCCTCAAGATTACTTTGGTTTTTTGAGGTTTTTTATGGTTCCATATAAACTTGATGATTTTTTGTTCTATTTTTTTTAAAAATGACATTGGAATTTTGATGGGAATTGCATTAAATTTGTATATTGGTTTGGGTAATATGGCCATTTTAACTATATTTATTCTTCCTATGAACAAACAAGGAATTATTTCCATTTCATTGTGTCTTTTTCAATTTCCTTTAATAATGCTTTATAGTTTTCAGTATATAGATCCTTTATAGTCTTTGTTATGTTTATTCCTAGGTATTTTATTATTTTTGTTGCTACTGTATAATGGATTACTTTTTTGAGTTCTATTTCTGAGGTTTCATTGTTGGTAGATTTTCAGTATGCTCATATTGTGTTTTTTTTTTTGTTTTTTTTTTTTTATCAGACTGCTAAAATCAGGGAGTGGAAAGCTGTTCATATTTTAAGAATCAGCAATATCGTAAACCATTTCTCCTGACTTAATATCTTGATAATAAAAAATCTACTATAATAAATTTATTCCTTGGTTGTGTTTTTTATTACTGCAATCTCCCCCATGAATTCTCAGTTAAAAATATTCTAAGGGAGGTGGAAAAGTGTCATATGTGTCAGAACACAATTCTCCACCTGCTGAAAAAAAAAGCACACTATTTGTGAGAGTTGCCTATTTTTTTAAAGATTGATATATAAGCTTAAATACTTATAGCAAATTAAAAAAAAATAGATGGAGTGCATTCCACTATCAAGTTATTATTATAAAAGTAATGATCATAAATTGTGCAGTGTCTAATATCCATCCCAAGTTTCCATAAGGAAAAGAAAGGGCCCAAATCTCTAAAATAAAGAAGATAGAATAAAAAATAAAAAGTAAACAATGGTACTGAATTCATACTTTTGGTATCTATTTATGAAAAATAGCCATATTTGAATTTTTTATTATGAAATCAAAATGCATTGATTCAATTTTGGAATATATTAATTTGTAGTGTGATACTGTTAAAATTTAGATTGGATAAATATATTCTGAGTTTTAGAAAAATTTTGCTTTGTGAATATGATCATTGTGTATAAACTACCCCTGGGCAATAATTAAGCCACTTTGGAAATAATCTAATGACCATTTATCATATATGCATTTAAATCAGACACAAGTTACCAGGTGCTTATATTGATACCCAGTTTTGACACATGCAATCAAACCTACCTGTATTTTTGTTATGAGCTAACACAATAATCCTAGATAAAAAATAATCTCATTTGGGCACAGCAGACAACTCACCAAGGGCAAAAATGACTTACTCCCTTCATTCTAAAGATTCTCAAATCCTATTTTTGAAATTACTCTCATGTTGACTTTTCTTCTGCATCCATACCAACACTGCCTCATTTCAGAACTTCACTATTTTTTTCACCCATATATAACATACCCTTGATTCCAATACATCTTAACTCCACTGTACAAGCACCTTTGGGGGGGAAAAAACCCCCAACAATTATAATATTATTTGCTACTTTAGAACAGTGGTACCAATGTTGTTTCAAAATATGTCAATGCACCTCTCCAGTATTATTTTCCTTGACTGAAATATCACACTCCAATTTCACTGAACTTTCAATATACCTTGAATACCTTGCACACTTTTGTGACACTATGTCTTATTCAACTCTGCCTTTCTGCCATCTTTTTCTTCTTAATGTTTTATTGTATTCCATCACTGTCTTTGTTACCTAGTTTTTCTGCGTCCGTATTTTGCCTCTTCTTTTGGGCTCTGTTAAGAAAAGCTGTGAAACACTTTAAAAATGGTCAACAAAAGATTTTCTGAGTTGACTTTCTTTTTATTTGTTTTATTTTATTTTATTTTATTTTATTATTACTATTTTTTAGAGAGAGAGACAGACAGACAGAAAGAGATTGAGAGAGAAGGACAGCCAGGGACAGACAGATAGGAAGGAAGAGAGATAAGAAGCATCAATTCATTGTGGCACTTTAGTTGTTCATTGATTGCTTCACATACATGCCTTGACCAGGGGGTTTCAACTGAGTCAGTGACCCCTTGTTTAAGCCAATGACCTTTTGGGCTCAAGCTAGTGACCATGAAGTCGTGTCTATAATCCCATGCTCAAGCCCACAACCCCATGCTTAAGCTGATGAGCTTACACTCAAGCCAGATGAGCTCACGCTCAAGCTGGTGACCTTGAGTTTGGAACCTGGGTCCTCAGCATCCTAGGTCAACACCTTATGCACTGCATCATCATCTGGTCAGGCTGAGTGCCTTTCAATAGACCACTGAAATTTTCTAGCTGACCCTTTGGAGATATCTCATTATATGACAACTTTGAGTGTCTTTGACTAGCTTATTTTACAACACTGTATTGTACATTGTAGGAAGTTTATAGTAATGCTGATGCTTATTGTCTAAAAAAAATAGAAATAAACTTTTTTCAGTAGAGATAAAATTTATTTCTGCCTAGTAGAAAAGATGATTTTAAATATTATATTTCATTGTTTTCAGGGTATTAAACCATTTTTGTACTTATTAGGGAAGTTATTTCAACATTGTTGATATTATATATATCATATATTTTTAACTGTTGATTATATGTATTGTTTAATATAAAACATAAGTTTAAAACATTATATATTATAAATATGTAATATACATACAGTGATACCTCGGTTCTCGAAGATAATTCGTTCCGGGAGAACGGTTGAGAACCAAATTGTTCGAGAACCGAAACAATGAAACCCATAGGAAATAATGGAAACTGGATTAATTTGTTCCAAGCCCCAAAAATATGCCTATTTACTGGTGCTTTCTCACAAATAACGACTTCATTGATGCTGTCACCTGCTAACTCTTTTTCTTTAATGAAAATAAGAAGCAGCTTCTCCATTTCCTCCATTATCTGAGGCCTTTGCTTTGTTAACAATGTAACACCTTTGGCAACATTGGCAGCCTTTATAACAGCTTTATTCTTAAGGAAAGTTGAGATAGTAGATCTTGGCATGCCATACTCAGCAGACACATCTGAAACACGTGTGCCCTGTTCATATTTGGCAATGATTTCTTTTTTCAGCTCAATCGTTGTTCTCACAGCTTTCCGCTTACCTTTGTCTGCATTACCACTTCTGGCTTTCTTTGGACCCATGTCTAAGGGTTAAATTCAGTGTACAAAGCGTGCACAAAGCGTGAGTCTCTCCACAAAGCGTGAGTCTCACCACAAAGCGTGACTCTCACCACAAAGCGTGACTCTCACCACAAAGCGTGACTCTCTCCACAAAAACGTGATTCTCTCTCTCCACAAAGCGTGACAAAGCGTGACTCACACTGATGACGCAGGCAAGGCGCGCTCGGCCGAATGAACGCCATTCGGCTCAACTCGGCTAATCTCGGACGTTCGAGTTCCAAATATTTGTTCGGATTCCAAGACAAAATTTTCTCGAATTTCCTGGTCGAATACCGATTTGGTCGAAAGTCAAGGCGTTCGAGAACCGAGGTATCACTGTATATATATGCATATATATAAATAAGTAATTTGGATTCTTACTGGGTATCTCATTAATAAATAAGCCAAATAAAACATTTCATATCTTGATAAAAGTCATGAATTTACATTTTAAAAAATATATATATTTGAATAGTTTTCAAGGGCACACAGACATACACAATGGGTTCACCTGAAAGAGTAAGGTTGTTGGAGAAGTGTGGATTATTTAGTACCAGGTATGTATTTTCTTGGATCCCAGAATAAATCCCATGGGCAATGAAATTTAATTATTGTTGACTCTGTTTCACTATTTTCCCTCTTAGCTAATTGTGTGTGTAGGTTTGTGAGTGCATGTGTGTGGTTCATACAGTATGATAATTTATTATACATTGGTGACACAATAATTAGAAAGTAATTTTTATGGTGTGTCTTTTTGATAATCTCTGCCAGACAGATGATGGAAATTTATTCTCTGATGAATGAGATGGCAGGGAATCTGATGTATAAGTCTTTTTTCTTTTTTTTCTTTTTGTGTGCTCAAATCAATTAAGAATTTTTTGTCAACTGATAATAAAAAAACTCTTTAAAATCTGAATCAGTAAGTCTGAATATTTGTGTGCCTGTGTTTACTTTTGACCTTTGTCTGAAGTTGTAAAAAAAGCTCTATGCTTTCTCTGTGTCAATGTGTTAGCAGTGAAATGGCACCAGAATGTTACTGGAGATTGGATCTCAGTTCAGCAACCTCAGTTCTTGAGTTGGCTAAGAGAAGAATTCAGAGCCTAGAACTCAAATTATAAGAGAAAGTTTATTTAGAAATTCACAGACGTACCCGCCTGACCTGTGGTGGTGCAGTGGATCAAGCGTCGACCTGAAACGCTGAGGTCACTGGTTCGAAACCCTAGGCTTGCCTGTTTAAGACACATATGGGAGTTGATGCTTTCTGCTCCTCCCCCCTTCTCTCTCTCTCTCTTCTCTAAAATGAATAAATAAATAAAAATTAAAAAAATATTTTTAAAAAAGAAAAAAAGAAATTCACAGACATAGAAAGACATAAGCCAGCTGGGCTACAAGGACTCAGGAAACAAGTTACAAAGGCAAAAGAAGGACTCTGGGATCTTAGAAGAAGGAAAGCAGAGCTATCACTCTGAAGGAGAGGTTCCTCTGCTGAGTCCTCTGTCTTAAAAGCTTTTAAGGGCAGGGATTTTAGGGGAAGTCCCAGGGGAGGGTCTCAATAGAATATTCATCCAGGTGTGACTTTTCAGGGTTGTGGTCTCTGTTGATTAGTCAGCCTTAAGGTAGTGGGATCATTAGTTACCGCAGCTGGTTCTGATGTCAGCTATGGCATTGCCCTGCCTGGCCTTGCTGCTTTTCTGGGCCTGGAGCTAAAACACAACAGAGGCCTAGATATTATTTCTAGTTTGACCAAAACTCTGTCTCTATGGTCAAAAGACCCAAGAATTTGTTCCTAAGATTATTTAATGTGGGTTAGAACCTCATTGTCCTAAGGCAGTGGTTCTCAAAGTGTGTGCAGGGCACACTGGTGTGCCCCAGAAAATT
This sequence comes from Saccopteryx leptura, assembly GCF_036850995.1. NCBI lineage: Eukaryota > Metazoa > Chordata > Mammalia > Chiroptera > Emballonuridae > Saccopteryx > Saccopteryx leptura. The sequence goes on from NC_089506.1 coordinate 56,034,634, forward strand.
TCCAGGTGTGCCCTATGGTATTCCAGAGAAATATGTGCCTCTTGGGAACCAAAACACCAACAGGGTTTTTGGAGTTTAGATTTTGGGGGGACAGAGGTGTGGGGAATTGGCTATAAGCTGACAGTCTGCCCAATCCCCCACCTCATTTGCTTAATTAGGTTGCAAAAGGCTGTTAAACTGAGGTGCTGGATTGTTTACACTACTCCTCATGTTCCCCGGAAAGACTGGAGGCAAGTTTCTTCTATCCTTTGTTTGGTGTAAAGTTAAGATGATATGTATGGTGGGGGTTTTCTGCACACGGTAAGATTCTTGGGTTGCTGTGGAAACATGATCAAAGAGCTCATTGATTTCCTAATGGCCCACTTTGCCCTATAAAAAAAGCAAGATGTGGTTTTTGAGTGTGCTTTGTTCTTGCCAGCAGCAAGTACAGGGCTCTCCTGACCCTTATTCCGTGTATTTTCTTTTTTTCTTTTTTCTTTTTTTTGTATTTCTCCGAAGCTGGAAACGGGGAGAGACAGTCAGACAGACTCCCGCATGCGACTGACCGGGATCCACCTGGCACGTCCACCAGGGGGCAACGCTCTGCCCACCAGGGGGCGATGCTCTGCCCCTCCGGGGCGCCGCTCTGTCACGACCAGAGCCACTCTAGCGCCTGGGGCAGAGGCCAAGGAGCCATCCCCAGTGCCCGGGCCATCTTTGCTCCAATGGAGCCTCTGCTGTGGGAGAGGAAGAGAGAGACAGAGAGGAAGGAGAGGGGGAGGGGTGGAGAAGCAGATGGGCGCCTCTCCTGTGTGCCCTGGCCGGGAATCGAACCCGGGACTTCTGCATGCCAGGCCGACGCTCTACCACTGAGCCAACCGGCCAGGGCCTCATGTATTTTCTTAATTCCACACCACTCCCACTCAGGACCTGGAATTACTAGCTGTGCTGGTTTGCGGCATGTGCCCAGATGTAAAAATAAATATAGTTACTCTATTATACCATTTATTATGGAAATAGTGCTCTTTTTGTTAACACATCATTATTATATTTATTATTAACACATCATTATATTATTTTTAGATAAATACACCCAAATAAAATGGATAGATTTCTCAAAAAGAAGCATGATATTGAAGAATCTGATTCTGGAAGTGAGCAAAAGTTAAGTGTAAATAAAATAGGACTTGAAGGCTGACAGGCAGAATTTAATTTATAGCATTTTCCATCGCTTAACACTGAACAATACGATTGGATTAGAAACCCATTCATGGAAGCTTCAAGTGATTTTGGTTTAACATTAACAGAAGAAGAACTGGCAGCTATATCCACTGATCGTGGATTGATGATTAAACATAAGGAATTGTCTCTTGAAGTCTTTTGGATTTCTATAAAAGAAGAATATGTGGCAATATCTAAAAAAGCTTTGAACATTTTACTACAATTTTCAACATTCTATGTATGTGAATTAGGATTTTCTACCCTCAACACAATTAAGAGTAAAAAGGGAGGAATTCTTCAATGTATTGATGAGGAAATGAAAGTTTGCCTTTCAAATATATGACCAAACATTGAAGAAATCACTAGGACACATCAGGCTAATGTTTCTCATAAACACAAGAATGAAAAGACATAACACATTCGGGCTGGAACCTGCCAAATTTACTAAATCTTACTAAGAATGTATCTCTCTCTCTCTCTCTCTCTCTCTCTCTCTCTCTCTCTCTCTCTCTATATATATATATATATATATATATATATATGAAACATAACTTTTTTGTTGTTTTTTAATTTTTTAACCCCCTTTTTTTATAAATCCTAAAAAGCATAACTCAAAAAATGTAACATAAAAATGTTTTTTAATGTTAGAATAAATATAATTTTGTTGTATTTATTTTGTTTAATTACCATAAAAGCACTCTTGGACTTAACATTTTTTCTTTAATATTTGATTTAATTATTATAACATATTTCTCAGAAATTTGTATATAGTGCAGCTACAATTATTTGTAGGATTTCAAATATGCCCTGACTTCAAAAATTTTGAGAACCACTATTCTAAGGGCTTAAAATGTAAGGAAATGGTCATACACGGGCTTGTATGGGAGTCTTATGAGGCTATTCTCTTGCCCCTGCTCTTCCTCTAAGGGGGTCTATCACACAACTAGCAACATGCTAGTGGAGGAAAGGTCAAGGAAGGGTCCCAACTGCATGGCCAGCAATATGAAAGGTCAGCGGGTCTTAACCACATGACTAGTGATATACAAGGAGAGGAAAGGTCACCCTGGGATTGAGGTCCCACCTTACAAATGTCTGTTGTTAGGCTTCTTTTTTTTTTTTTTTTTTGTTAAGCACCTTTTATACCTAACCCACCTTCTTTGCTTTGCTCATGTCTAACTGCCTACTACAAATGTGCCTGTAATTGAGAAAGGTCATAATCTCTCAGTATTTGAAGATGTAGTAGATGTTTCCTATTTCTGGAGGCTTTTAATAAATCAGATTTTAATGTCCTCTTAAGAGCTTGCTTTCCTTGGTTGTCTGGGTTTATGGAATCACTAAGCTATTTTATAACTTGGTTAATAGAAAGCTGATAGTAACACAAATTATTCTTCTCTAATGAAATGTAAATAAATTTTTCTAGTAGAAATACAGTTGATATCTGTGTAATAATAAATATATTCAAAGATTATATTTCCCCAGTTTTGCCTACGTAAGCAGTCATTTCAACATTCTTAAATGTCTCTGCATATCTATCTGCATCAACACCTCACTCTACATCTACCAGCTACTCAAATTCTCTTTTATACCTGCTTTAACATCTTATAGATGTTCATTAGTTAATGAACTAAATGAAATATTTGAATTTGATCATTCTGTATCTGAATAACAGTAATGGTTTTAAATATTTTAAAATTATACATTATTGGTGCTCTTTGCACTTTGTTCATATTTATGCATTACATAATAATTTTTGTATTCTTCTCCTCAAAAAATGACTGTCTTAAGGGGAAAAATGTTATATTCATAGAACCTAACAAAATATTTGTTTATATTAGGTGGTAGGTACTAAAAAAATGTTTATTTTTTATTGTCTCAGAAAAGGACAGGGGTTGCCAAGGAATTTGGTGAATAAAAATATGTAAGATAATCAGAAAAATGACTAAACTATTATAGCACTATTAATTTTTTAAATTATTTATTTATTTATTTATTCATTTTAGAGAGGAGAGGGAGAGACAGAGAGAGAGAGAGAGAGAGAGAGAGAGAGAGAGAGAGGAGTGACAGAGAGAGAGAAGGGGGGAGGAGCTGGAAGCATCAACTCCCATATGTGCCTTGACCAGGTAAGCCCAGGGTTTCGAACTGGCGACCTCAGCATTTCCAGGTCGACGCTTTATCCACTGCGCCACCACAGGTCAGGCCTATTAATTTTTATTAATGGGTTGACTCTGCATCTTAGAAGTTGCTATTTATCAGTTTTGTCAGCCAGGGTTTATTGATTGGAATGTTAAATATCTGAAAACATTTCTACCACTGTCCCACCAACAAAGGTCATAGTGGAAAATTTGAAAAAATTATGTATATTTTTATTACAATAATTGTAACACCATATAAATGTAATTTTTAAGTGTAATATTAAATTTTTATACTTCAAGTCTGACTTTACTAAATTAACTTCAATTATATTTTTAAAGAAAAAAAATATGGTAATAGAAATTATAAATTTGTTTTCTATCTTTCTGTCTTGAGCTCACTAGAACTTACATTTTTATTTTAACCCTATAAAGTCACTTTACATTGGTATTTTTTTACTTCTCAGAAATACAGAGACGTACATTTCTGTATTTCTGATAAAATTTTATCAATATTTCTACATGCTTGTTATTTCTCATGAGCTTTACTTTTCTTACAGATAGAGGTTATCTTACAAAATGATTAGAAGCTATTTCAAGTTTTTCTTTTTATGTTCTTCTTGTTATTGATTACTTCCATAGTGCTCTTTGTGTATTCAACAAACAAACAAGCTTTACACAAAAAATAACTCAAAATGGATTAAAGACTTGAATATAAAACATAGAACAATAAAATACATAGAAGAAAATATAGGAATTAAACTTATGGACTTTGGTCTCAGAGTAATTTTTGTGAACTTGACCCCAAAAGCAAGGGAAATAAAAGCAAAAATAAATGAATGAAATTACATCAAACTAAACAATTTCTGCACTGCAAAATAATAATAATAAAAAATAAACAAACAAAAAGAGCAATCACCAAATGGAAAAAGATATTTGCAAACAAATGATCTGACAAAGAGTTACTATCCAAAATATATAAAGAACTCACCTAGCTCAACAACAACAAAACAAATGATTCAACTAAAAAATGGGCAGATGGGCACTCTCCTTCCTAGGAGCATGCCCACACTTTTTCCTTTTCCTTTTTTCCCCATAAGCATGCATTTCCTAAACTCTTAGGGACCTCACTAGACTTGCAACTAGGGAGCAAGAGGCTATCTCTCCTTGCTTCTTCTAACCTAGGCCTCTGTTTCACTGTCCCCAACTTTAATAAATGTACTCTCAAAAAAAAAAAAAAAAAAAAGGGCAGGTGACCCAAACAGGCACTTTTCCCAAAAAGACATACACATGATCAACAACTATATGAAGAGATGTTCCGCTTTACTAGATATAAGGGAATGCAAATAAAAACCACAATGAGATACCACTTCACACCTATTAGAATGGCTATTATTAATGAAACAAGAAATAAAAAGTGTGGAGAGGCTATAGAGAAAAAGGAACCCTTATTCACTGCTAATGGGAATGTAAATTGGTGCAACCACTATAAAAAACAGTATGGAGTTCCAATAATAAGAATAGCAATACCATATGACCCAGCAATTCCTCTTCTGCTTATCTACTTAAAAAAAAATTAAACATTTATCTGTAAAGATATATGTACCCCTATGTTCATTGTAGCATTATTTACAATAGCTAAGACATGGAAACAATTTATGTGTCCTTCAACTCATGAGAGGATAAAAATGTGGTATATTTATACAATGGAATACTACTCAGTCATAGAAATAGATGAAATACTGCCTTTTCAACAACATGGATGGATTTTGGGAATATCATTCTAAGTGATATAAATTGATGGAAAAGGAGAAGAACCATGTGATTTTACTCATGTGGGATACAAAAGAAAAGGAAACAAACAAAACAAACAAACTTATAGACAGAAAACAGAGTGGTGGTTATAAGAGAAGAAAGGGGACAGAAGTGCAGGGGTGGTGGTGGGGAATAAAGAGGGTAAGATACAACAAATACATGGTAACAGAAATAGATTGGACTTTGGGTGTTGAGCACACACTGCACAATCCAGCAGGGGTCCCCAAACTACGGCCTGCGGGCCACATGCGGCCCCCTGAGGCCATTTATCTGACCCCTGCCGCACTTCTGGAAGGGGCATCTGTTTCATTGGTGGTCAGTGAGAGGAGCATAGTTCCCATTGAAATACTGGTCAGTTTGTTGATTTAAATTTACTTGTTCTTTATTTTAAATATTGTATTTGTTCCCGTTTTGTTTTTTTACTTTAAAATAAGATATGTGCAGTGTGCATAGGGATTTGTTCATAGTTTTTTTTATAGTCTGGCCCTCCAATGGTCTGAGGGACAGTAAACTGGCCCCCTGTGTAAAAAGTTTGGGGACCCCTGATCCAGATGGTGTGTTATAGAATTATATACTTGAAATTTGTATAATGTTATTAACCAACGTTATCCCAATACATTTAATTAAAATAAATAAAACATTGTTTAGAATTTTAAAAACCAAATAAACTGCTTTCTGAAAGGTAAATGAACATTTTAGAACTTGACTTTTTCTCTATTTAAAACCTTCCAAAATTATAGAAGATATGCACAAAACTAGAAAAATATCCCATGTACAATGCAACAATTCTCTGCTATGACATATCTAACTCATACAATTAATGAATGATTGCCTATAAATCCAATAGATGTTGAGGTATTTTACATATTAAACATTTTATTTGAACACTAAGTTATTTTTATTTACAGTCAGTCTTGGAAAGGTTTCAGAGTATTTTCATAATTGTTTTCTATAAGTTTTGGGGAAATTGGGGACAAAAACTCCCCTGGTAACAAATTCTTTTAGGTAAGATAAAGAATGAGAAATAGTGCTTATCTATATAAAGGCTCATTTATTACCTAGTGTTAAAATTCCATTATAAAATAACATTAAATTCAACTCTTAATGATAGAGTTTTATCTAAGAACATCTAAGCAAATCAATATTTAAATGGCTAAGCATAATCCAGCTCTGGAAATCTTAAGCATGATAATTGAACTTTTAAAATATTTATAGATACTAAGAAGAAAACCATTCCAGCTGCAAATTTCTTGGGGAAAAAAGTTCACGTGTCTTAAAAGTTTAAAAGAAAGTCAGGTAAGTCATCATATCAAAGATTTAAAGATCAACTATTTTGGGTACTTTTGATAAATTTTTCTTCTTAGACACAACCTTGTTTTAAAATATAATGTTAATATGTTGTTGTAAGGAAATAAAGAGAAAGTAAGCTGTATTCCTTTTGTGAGAATATTCAAAATTTTCAGAATTACAAAAATCAGATGGTATTACAGAGTCTCATTTTCAGTAGATGTGCATTTCTGAAAAAAACAGACATAAAGAATAAATAAAATTAAGATTAAGTTAATTATAAAAATGTTTATAACATAGACACAGCTCTACACTGAATAAAATTCGCTATATTTTTGTCATCACTTTTTTAAACATTAAAAGAAATCGTAACTATTTACCAAAGCAGTTACCAATTTGATTACTTTTTATTCTTTGTGTAGATCTGTATTTTCATCTGGTATCACTTTCTTCTCTCTGGCAGCTCTCTCCTTTCTGGCCTCTTCCTGGCAAACACTAGTACCCTTGGTCTTCTCAGGGTCTCTTCTCCAATCAGGGAATCAAATGTCTTCTTAGGTTGCTCATCCTTGCCCTGCGGCCTAGAAATGCTTCAAAAGCAGTAAAGTGAGGCAATCACAGAATTACTCTTCTTTTTTTTTCTTTCCTTCTTTTTTTCTTTTTTGTCTCTCAGAGATCACTCTCCTTTGTTACCTGATGCAAAATGTCTTGAAAATCACTATTCCATATATATATATATATATATATGGAATATATATATATATATATATTTTAAAGTTGTTTCAAGTTGGAAGGTCCTTCTTACTTCATCTTGATCAGAAATAGAAATCCTTTTTGGTACCTTTAAAAAAACAAACACTTTCACTGCTTCTGAGTCTAATATAGAACCAGTATATTTTACATATTATACCACTTGGAAAATAATGGGATAGAGCAAAAATATGGGAAACACTACCTTGCCTTGTATCTTATCTGGGTTCTACAGTAGCAGACACTGTGATAAAGATCCAGGTGAACGTGATTCACTAGAATAAGTTCCCAGGAAAACCTGATAGGAACATTGGATAAATAAAGGGAAGGAAACCAATCAAGATGTGACATCAAGCAAAGTTCTCAGAGATGTGGGAAGATAGAGTATTTTATTTCCCTCACCTGTCCACCATTGGTTATCCAGGTGAGAGGCGCGAGCACACGCGCGCGTTTGTGTGTATGTGTGTGTCTGTGTGTGCGTGTGTGTGTGTCTGTGTGTGTGTGTGTACACGCGTGAGAGAGAGACAGAGAAAGAGAGAAAGGGAGACCAGGAGACCGGAACAAACAGGAAGGGAAAGATATGAGAAGCATCAATTCTTCGTTGCAGCACCTTAGTTGCTCATTGATTGTTTTCTGATATGTGCCTTGACTGAGGGCGGGGGGGGGGGAGGGAAAAGGGAGGGTTTCAGCCGAGCCAGTGACCCCTTGCTCATGCCAGTGACCTTGGGCTCAAGCCAGAGACCATGGAATTATGTTTATGCTGGCAACCTTGCACTCAAGCTGGTGAGTCCACGCTCATGCTGAGCCGGTGACTTCGGGGTTTCAAAATTCCATCTGCAGCCTCCAAGGAGGGGCGGGGGTTGCTCTATCCACTGCACCACTGCATGGTCAATCAAGGCAAGTATATTCTCAATCTCTTTGGGTGCTCTTTGCTTGCAGACAAATTTTGTGCTAGCAGCCTGAAGGTTGAATGGGCAGTGAGTATTGGTATGAAAATCAAACTGGTAGCAGGTGTGCACAAAAATGCTATGCTCAGCAGAACAGTGATCACATTAACTACCCAGTGCATCTCATACAATAATGTTCATATGAATAATCCAGGAACTTTATGAAAATGAGGGCTCTGATTCAGTAGGTCTGTGCAGGACTTCCAGGTGTCATGGATGCTGCTGGCCCGCCAATACACCCCTCAACCTCCAACAGGGCTTAAAAAAAGTGGAGGGTGGCTTTTATTTTTCACTTCCCCTTGCCCTTACTTCATTCACAGTAGCAGATGTGTCTGTTAAGATCTTTTGCTTATTTATTTAGGTGTTTTGTGTGTTTTCTTAGTGTTGAGTTTTAAGAGTTCTTCGTTAATTTTGGATAATAGTCCTTTATCAGATATGGCTTTTGCAAATATTTTTCCCACTCTGTCACTTACCTCTGCTCATTCTTTTGATACTGTCTTTTGCAGAGTACAATTTTTTAATTCTTATATTATGTTATAGAAATTTTAGAATTTGGGCTTTACATTTAGATTTGTGATCCATTTTTAGATGGTTTTTGTGAAGTGTATGTCTAGATTTTTTTTTTTTTTTTTTGCATGAGGATGTCCAGTTGTTCTAGCACCATATGTTGAAGATTATCTTTGCTCCATTGTATTGCTTTTGCTCCTTTGTTAAAGATCAGTTAACTATACTTGTCTTGGTTCATTTCTGGGCTTTCTGTTCGGTTCCATTGATATATTTATCTATGTAACTTAGCATGGTAGGGGTATGTAGAGTACTTATATTCCTCTATTCACCTACCATCTCAAGCCTGTTTTGATGTTTAGGGAATTCCCATATTTTATGAGCCTTGGTAGGAAGTAAAATCCCCTCCCTAAAAGGGCTGAAAATGGTAGATATTTATATTCCCAGGCTCTCTTCTATCTAAGGCACACACATGTGGTCTAATATCCACTAGTCAGATTCAACCTAGCCGGACTTGAACTCATAAGTCAGTGCTGAAAGAGGGAAGGAGAGGAATCAGTCTCTCTCTCTCTTTCTCTGTCATATGCGTTTGCATAACTTGGTTTTAGAAGTGGCTTCAGGATTGAGATATTGAGGCTTACGGGGTGGCAGGACAATTCAAGATCTGGTGCTGCTTAATGCTGGCAGAAATTTCTATGTCAGGCCAATTCTTGTGTGAGATTTGGGGCATTAGTTCTTCAGGTTGAACTTTATGCCTTGTTTTTCAATATACTAACAATTTTAGGAGATACCTTGTGTTCTTTAAATACATTTCTCTCCTGTAACTTCAACCAGAGTCAGCTTTTGTGGTTTGAAACTAGGAATTCTGACTGATCAAGGGAGATAAGAACAGAGGTTACTAGGAACCAGATCCTGAAGGACACCTTAAACCACGTTAACATATTTTGAATTTGTGGGTAGTGACAGAAAGATATTAAGAAAGAATAATACAAGTAGATATGCAATTTAGAAAGAGATTCTTTAAACTTCCCAGTGATGACAGTAATTGTTTTCTGCTTAGTCCTTAGAATAGTAAGTACATGGTATATAGTAGATAATAAAAATAGTGTGCTGAATGAATAATGAAAACTGTTTTTATTTTTTTGTGTGTGACAAAGACAGAGAGAGACAGAGAAAGGAACAGATAGGGACAGACAGAGAGGAAGGGAGAGAGATGAGAAGCATCAATTCATGGTTGTGGCACTTTAGTTGTTCATTGATTGCTTTCTCATATGTGCCTTGACCCCAGGGCTATACAAAACTGAGTGACCCCTTGCTCAAGCCAGCGACCTTGGGTCCAAGCTGGTGAGCTTTTGCTCAAACCAGATGAACCTGCGTTCAAGCTGGCCACCTCGAATTTCGAACCTGGGTCCTCTGCGTATCACTTCGACGCTCTATCCACTGCACCACCATCGAGTCAGGCTGTTTTTCTGATTTAATTTTATTCATTATTATTTTTAATTAAGGAAACATTGGCTTACAACATTGTGTAAGTTTCAGGTGTGCAACATCTTATGAATGACAAAAATGTTAATGAATGAATTGGAGGAAGATGCCCACATAGAAAGATGCTGTGGTAAATCAAGTGACAATGGTAACCTGGACTGAGTTAGAGTTCTTGAAGATTCAGTGGAATACATGGATTCAAAAGATTGATATGTAAGAGATGAGGCAGAATCTAAATGTGCCCAGAATGTACATATTAATATTTTAAAAGGCAAATATGCTTTAAAATTAAGTTACACTTACAATGGTGATAATTTTAATAATGAAATGTAATATTAATAGAGAGTCAATCCAGGAAAGTATGGGTTCCAAAGCTTTTTTTCATTCCTCACACAATAGCACTAATAATATAGATACAACTATGTCAAGGGATGACACATAGAAAGAACACAGGTAACTTCAATGCCCAAAAAGTGACCAAAGCAAGAGTGCTAATAATCACTTAGTGCTGAAGAGATATATTATCAAATGTAGTTATTTAAACTGTGTGAGTATGCTATTTTTTTCCTTCATTATTTGGGTTACCCAGGCTGTCACTTTTTAATAAGCCTAACAGGATTCAGATAAGTAGATTTAAAACATAAAACCAGCTTGGTGTTCAACACTACATTCTCCTGAGCCCTCAGAGATAATTTAATAAAAATGAGTCATAATATTAATATTTCTGAATTCTTGTTTGGTTAGATGACCTTGGTAAAAGCAAGTTGGTGAATTTAGAAATTAGTTTAATTGACTGTTATTACCATTCTGCTATTTCATGGGTCATTCAAGTTGATTCACTAATGGAGTAGGTAGATAAGACAGGCAGGACAAAAATCACCACTATAGTTCAGTAATTTTCCCCCAAAGCCTTTTGCCAAATTGCATATCTTAACATAGAATTTTATCTAACATTCTCAAAACAACACTCAATATTATAGAAAATGATGTTATCAGTGAAATACTCACCTAATTTTTCCTGCAAGTATCCATCCACAGGTGCCGTTCTCTCTCTTATATTGGTATGCAGCACTGATATTCTGGAAAAAAAAAATCCCTAGGCCTTTAGAGACCAACCAACTACTTTGATGAAATTAAGTCAATAATATGCTTGGATACAATGGAAAATACATGTGGTCTGGATTATTCTGTTCAGTAGAAAATCACTTAATTGTGAATGAGGCATGGATTCTTAGTCTCTTAATAGCCAATACATTTGATCAACTTTTTAACATCTTCATGCTGCAATTTCAATATTGGGGGAAAAAAATGAAACATTAAATTATCTTAAGTATTATTGCCAGCCAGCAACCCCTGACTTATCATATGTACTGAGCAAGCAGGGCTTTTGGGGTCTAATTTGATAGCTCCAGAAAACTAACCTCAACCCTAACTAACAGCATCTTTAAGAAAAATTCTCAGCTTTACAGTGATGCTAAATTAACACATTTATCAGACTGTTTACCTGGAGATTTGCTTTGAGGGAAAGGGAATGGGTAAAGAGAAAATTCAGCCTTGGAAGGGAAAGGGAGCCACAGAAGGATAAAGTATGTAGACTCTCTCACTGCCTGATTTCATCAGCCATTACCAGACTCTGTCAGGCTCACTGTGATTTATTTAATGAAGGTAAGTGAGAGAACACACTAAATGCTTTAACTTGAGAAATAAAGCAAGGAACCTGTGTGTTCCACTGTAATAAAACAACAGCTTGAAAAGGGAAAATTTCATACAGCCAACTAATAAGTTTTGTTTTCATTGAAATGACCGATTGTACCTCAGCCACAATAAATGCAAAGCACTAACATCATTAACATACTGTTGTCCCTGCAACTAGCACAGTGCTTTATAACACACGGTGCTGAATAAATATTTGCTGAATAAATGAAGAATTCTATATGAGGCCTTCCAATTTTTGTGCTGCATACACACATAGTCTCTAACCTCAACTCTTCCCTAGGTACTGTCTAGAAACCGTTTGAATTTTCTCCATCTGCACGTTTTGTTTATTTCTCAATGCCTATTCCAAACCTTTCCCATTCTCCTCAGAACCTGGCCCCCACCCATATACCTCTCACCTTTATAATCTCTTTAAAAATTAACTCCCACTACATACAAATTTACCCCTACCCACCTTTAATTGCTCTCTCCTCTAGGCTAAGAAGACAGGTGTTCCCTCTCTGTACAAATCAATCCATGCACAGGTGCCATTCTCTCTTCCTACACTGGGCTACAGTCCTCCTCACACTCTTATGTATCTTCAAATCCTTTTCTCAACCATTTCCTTCTTCTGAGCCTGTGAAGAAGTCCTCTCCTACAAAAGGATAATACACATCTTTATTCTGTGTGTGTTCTTCTCAACTCCTGGTGTTTTTCATTTCTCTTTTTCCCAAGGACCATTTCTTTCACCCTCAGGATTTCATCTACCTGTTAAGGCTGAGGAACTCGAATAATAAATTTCCATGTCAAATTTTTTCTCTAAAGTTTATAAATGCAGTTGTTTGCTTATCACAATATCAGCTCTTTCTTTTCTTCTTTCTTTCACTAATTTATTTATTAATATTGTTGCATATCTACTTTTTGCAGAAAATGACTTGGTAACAGGAATGGAAGTCATATAAAAATAGAAAAGTTCCTACCTTCATGAAGCTTCACAGTTTAATAATTCTGTAGTAAAACAATTACAGAAATCAATTATAGATGTGACAAGTGCAGTGCAAAAGAACAGAGCATAATTCAAATAGAGCATTTCAAACCACCCAAGGTTGCTTCTTGTTCAGTATTGTTTCTCAATTAGTGCTTTCACAGACCTTCAAAGTTCTTCACTAAGTTACATGGTGTTGACCTTGATTCTCCATTAATCCTGACATCAACCAATCCAATAGTTCTGTTCATTTTTCTTCCTTTAATGTTTGCCCACTTTCCTTCAATAGCAGTTATACATCACAGTTTCTCCTGTCTTGCCTGTTCCACCTCAGCAACAGTGCAGTTGGTCTCTCAGTCTTTAATCTTGTTTTAGTCTCAAATCCATCCTCCCACATTGTCAGAGGGATTTAATAATGTGCAAATCTGACAAAGTTACTCATCTACTATTTTGGTCAGGGTAATTAATGCTGGTTACTGTAACAAACATCACCAATATCTTAGACTCTCAAAACAATAAGGGTGTATGTCTTAGTCATATTAGATTCTGACACAGATCTGGTGGATCTCCTTGGTAGCTGGCCTTTAAGGGGTATCCCAGTGATTCTGTTCTTTCCAATTTGTTAGGCTGCCTTTCAAAACCATAACTTTGGGGTCCTTGAATAAGTGGAAAAGAGTGAGCTGGGGTTGTCAAAGATGATTTTAGGGGTAGCCTCAGTCAACATTTCTATTTATGTTATATTGGCCAGAAGGTCAATATGGCCCTAATCTAACTGCAATTTGGTCTTCTGGGTGCCAAGGGAAACAAAAAACAGGATTGTGATCATCTAGCTAACCACTGTCTGACCGCTTAATTGTCTTTAATTTCTCACAGTTTAAAAAGTCCTAGCCCCTGTGTATGGATTATAGGCCAATGTGCCAGCATCTCCATTCTCATTGTCTCTTGTCTTTCTTTGTTTTTCATCATCATTTTCACTTTTTCCCTCCATCCCTTTTTTCTTACTCTATCTGTTTAAAAAAATTTCAATATTGACCCTTCTTGGGTCACTCAGTTGGTTAAAGTGTTATTCCAATACTCCAAGGTTGTGGGTTCAATCCTTAGGGCTCATACAGGAATCAACCAATGAATGCATAAATAAATGGAACAACAAATCAATGTTTCTCTCTTTCTCTATTCCTCTCTCTCTAAAAAATCAATTTAAAAAATTTAATATCTGCAATTTCTTAAGGGATTACATTTTTAAAATGGATATTGCATGTTAAAATGATTGATACTCACCTAACTGTCAGAATCAACTGCATTTTAAAACTACAATTATAGAAACCCTTGCTTCAGAAAGGCTTTATTTCTTTTTGTGTGAATTACTAACTCATCTAAATATTTTCTAGGTAAAAACTTAAAATCTTAATACCTCAGGTGCACCAAACATTTCAGAAATTATGCTGAGATAGATTTACAGGTGTCGAAATATGTCTTCTGTCTAAAATGGCAGTCTTTCCAAAGATGTCTGTATGAGAACTATTTTCTAAATACCTATTATACCTCTTTCCTTAACCTTTTCACCAGAGCAAACACATGACCATTCCCAGAGCAAAGATCAGGATCTGGACAGGATTAGTCACTGGGGCTCAGCTCTGAGAGGTGAGTGTAGGAACTAGAGTGGCCCAAGCTTCACACCTAGAGAATGTGATTAAAACCTGTTTCCAGAGGCCTCAAAGTCAAAGTTATTTTTCCATGAACCATTCCAGTATCACATTTTCTCATCACATTGTTTGAATTTAGGGTTGAATACCTTTTTTCCTTTTGAAAATTGTACAAAATAAACTAATAATATTTATCTTATAGGGCTATTGTATGGAAGAAGTTCAACACCCCAGTAAAGCTTTAAACCATTGGCTTTTATTAACAGCATTAATATTACATTGACAAAGTCCATGGAAACATATATAAGCACATAACACAACAAACAGATCATCAATAGCTCCTTTTATATGATTTCTTTACTTTATGGCTTTGAAGATAGTCCTATTTTAATTATTTCCATGAGGGATGTTTCTATTATTGTTTTTGAGTAATATTATCAGAGAAAAGCAAAACTCATTATATTGTCATCAGCATGTTCATTAACAGAGGAAAGTAAAGGTAAATTATGCTACACCCTTTGTTATGTTGCCTATAATAGACTTTAAAATATTTTGATGTTAAACAGTGTTACGTGTGTGTGTGTGTGTGTGTGTGTGTGTGTGTGTGTGTACATGTGCATAAATTACCTTAAATTCTTTGTGGGTAATTAACCAATGAACTACTAGAGTTTGAGATCATCACTGGGCAAGTTTCTAAATAAAACTCTGGCTATCCCAAATCTATTAGAAAAGAATAATTTATTAGAATAAGGGATGTTAGAGATTATTTTTATCCAGGAAGTAAGTAACTGATGGTCAAAATCCCTTTTAGCTCCCTAGAAAGTATATATGGACTAAGAAGAAGGCCCTTAGTCTCAAGGTCAGGTGACATCCACTTGCAGACTGGCATATGGAGATGGAATTAGAAAGCATGGGAGAAACTGGTCAGCACTGTAACCTGTGGTAGTCTGCATAATGATGCTCCGAAAGATGTTCACATCCTAGTCCTTGGATCCTTTGAATATGTTACTTATATGGCTAAAGAAACTTTGGAAATGCAATTAAATTTTGGATCTTGAGGTCATGAGTTGATTCTGGATTAGCTCGGGAAAGTGTAATCACACAGATTTTACAAGAGAAGGCAAGAGAATGCTGAGGCAGAGGAGAAGGTGAGTGGCAGACAAAAGTAGAGTTTGGAGAAGTGTGCTGTAAAGATGGAGGAAAGGGTCACAAGCTGAGGCCACTAGAAACTGAAAAAAGCAGTACCCCACGTCCATGTATCATGCCATTTTGTTAAATGTCATTTTGCTATAATGGTGATGAGGGAAAAAAAAAAAAAGATTCTCAGCCAGGGCCTCTCTCCATGTGGAGTTTGCACGTACTCATGTCCCTGTGTTTTTTCCAACACTCTGATTTCCTCCCACATCTCAAAGATGTGCACAATGAAGTGAACCAGCGTGTCGATCTGGTCCCAGTCTGAGTGAGTATGGCTGTGGGTGTGAGTGGGCCCTGTGATGAAAGGGCGTCCTGTCCATGGTGCCCACTTGTGCCTTGAACTGCTGGGATAGGCTCTGGCCACTTGTGATTTTGAACTGGAATAAGCAAGCTGGAAAGTAATTTTTTTTTCTTTCGAAGCTGGAAACGGGGAGAGACAGTCAGACAGACTCCCGCATGTGCCTGACCGGGATCCACCCGGCACGCCCACCAGGGGCGACGCTCTGCCCACCAGGGGGCGATGCTCTGCCCCTCCGGGGCGTCGCTCTGCCGCTACCAGAGCCACTCTAGCGCCTGGGGCAGAGGCCAAGGAGCCATCCCCAGTGCCTGGGCCATCTTTGCTCCAATGGAGCCTTAGCCTTGGCTGCAGGAGGGAAAGAGAGAGACAGAGAGGAAGGAGGGGGGCGAGGTGGAGAAGCAAATGGGCGCCTCTCCTGTGTGCCCTGGCCGGGAATCGAACCCCGGTCCCCCGCACACCAGGCCGACGCTCTACCGCTGAGCCAACCGGCCAGGGCCTGGAAAGTAATTTTTTACTTGTCTTTAGTAACTTTTCTTAAATGTATGGATAGCTCACATTTATTTCTAAGTTTAATATTTCAAAATGTTTTGAGTCTTTTGGAAGTTTGTTGATTTTTCTGTGACCAGAAATATGCCATAAAAATTTTGCTCTTGCTTATATCTATTAACCTATATTAAATTGATTTCATATATGTCCTTTCACTTAAGGTTGCAGTTTCCAAGAACCTATTCATGATGTTCAGGGAGGACTAACTAAACATAGATTCTCCTCTCAGAACCTGAAGCAGAAAAAAAAAAAAAATCTGTCTTACAGACATCTTGATTTTAGCTCTTGAAGATTTCTGATTTCTAAATTCTGACCTCAAAAACTACAAGGGAATAAGTTTATGTTGTTTTAAGTTACTAAATGTGTGTTCACACATCTATTATAGCCATAATAGAAAACTAATATATACATTCATGCTAGTCTTTGAATAACATGAAGCTCTTCATCTTTAGTTGACTTTATTTGTAGCAAAATCAGACTGACTATGAGCTGATATAAAGAAATCACCTGAATTTGATAATACACCAGTGAGATAGGGATGACCAACAAAAAGAAAATGTAAAAAGAAAAAAAAAAAAGGTGACAATCAGGGGCAGAACATTTCCATCTTTTTCACACTCTTCTTGACTCAGAGAGTATATAAATACCTGTCTAGGATAGGCCATGTTTGAGTGTCATAGTGCAGGATGAGTCCTGAAAATCAACAGAACATTATTCACAATTTTGCTGTAGTCAGGTCCAATTAAGCCATATAGCCTGCTTAAGAAACGTGTTTGAGCGTCCATATGTGTAGGGGGAGGAGAAGATGTTCTTGCTCCAATTTCTCTAATTTTAACTTTCTGTATAATTATGGTTTTTTTTTTTAACAGCCAGCAGTGACTAGAAAATAAAACAATTATGAACAGCAAATCATCTTGTACTTCAAAAGAACAAGTTGTCCTATGTCAAAACAACTTGCCTCATGCAGTAACGGTAAATCCCCAGAGACATAAGGTAAAGATATTAGAAAATCTTTGTATTCAGACGGCTCACTTTTGCTAGTTTCTCTACAGAGAGTCAGTGTTCATCTTTGGAAACTAGAATTTAGCTTTTATTTATATAGCCCTTTTAGGTCAGGAGCCTCTCTTAAGACACTCGGAGTTGTGAAGCTAATACGGTGTGCGGAAACTGGGAAAGAAAAGTTTAGCCGTTGTGCCAGTAGCTCTCCTGAAAGAAAGGGAAAATGAGCTTTGAGGAACGCTGGTATTGGTGTGTAATTCCAAGTGTTACATAAGAATATATCAGTTCCATTTCTGCCTGAGTCTCTCACCAAAAACAACTAAAAATGTCTAGTGAAAATGCAAAAAAAAAACCCCACCTTAAATTAATTAATGAGCTGGCAAATGAATGAAGGATGTTTAGAGGCCATAAACTGAGTGAAAGTGGGAAGTTATAGAGGAAAGCAAAGGACTGATGTCTTAAGGGTATTTGCTGAACCAGGATACTTTGAGCTTTGAATTTCATTCCTCTGTGAGCCAGATATACAGTCCAAGGCCAGCCTAAAGTCAGTTCCTAGTAGAAGAATCACCACATAAACCACAAAATAAATATTAAAGTGATCAGGCATAAAATATAAAATAAGTATTTTAATATGTTTTAAGTAGAGAATGTATAGATAGTATACTGAACTTTCAGCCTTGCTGATGTTCAAATTTTTTTAAATAAAAAGTTAGGGGAAAAAGCTTAGGACCAGAAACTGACTTCCTTGAAATGGAAAAGCATAAATACAAAAATGTATAGCAATCATCTTATGTTAAAAACCTTTGTCCAAGATGCTGATATCTAATATCAACACTTTCATTTAAAATTATATGAAGCCCTGGCTGGTCAGCTCAGTGGTAGAGCACTGGCCCAGTGTTTGGAAGTCTGGGTTTGATTCCTGGTCAGGACACACAGAAGTAACCATGTGCTTCTCTACCACTCCCCCTCTCCCTCTCTCTCTCTATCTCTTTCTTCCCCTTCCACAGCTATGGCTCAGTTAGAGCAAATTGGTCCCAGGCACTTAGGATGGCTTCATGGTCTTGCCTCAGGTGCTAAAATATCTTGGTTGCCAAGCAACAGAGCAGCAGCCCCAGATGGGCAAAGCATTGCCATTGTAGGAGGCTTGCCAGGTGAATCACAGTTGGGGCACATGGAAGAGTCTGTCTATCAGCCTCTCTGCCTCCTCGCCTCTCACTTAATAATTTAAAAATATATATAAAATTATATGGAGGTCCTAGCAGTAGTTAGTTACAAAAAAAAAAAAAGGAAGAAGTAAAACTCATTATTTAGGCAATATGATTATCTACACAGAATACTAAAAAAAAAATTCATAATAATCATTGAATAAATCTGCTAGATATGAAATCAATGTATAAAAACAAGTTGAATTCCTATAATACAATAGTATAGAAAATGTATTTTTAAATGAAGCTACCATTTATAATAACATAAAAATTCAAAACTAGCTAGAAATATAGGTAACAAAATCTGAGCAAGATATTTTTTGAGAAAGTTGTAAAACTTAATGGGAGGCCATTAAAGAAAACCCATGTAGCCCTGGCTAGTGGCACAGTTGATAGAGTATCATCCAAGCTCCACCCTGGGGTTGCCACCTTGAGCCCTACTGTGCTGGTTTGAGCTCCAGTCAGGGCACATTAAGAGAAGCAATTGGCCTGACCTGTGGTGGCGCAGTGGATCAAGTGTTGACCTGGAATGCTAAGGTCGCCTGTTCAAAACCCTGGGCTTGCTCAGTCAAGGCACATATGGGAGTTGATGCTTCCTGCTCTTCCCCCCCTTCTCTCTCTCTCTCTCTCTCTCACTCTCTCTGTCTCTCTGTCTCTCTCTCTCTCTGTCTCTCATCTCTAAGAAATGAATAAAAAAATAAAATAAAAATAATTAAAAAAAATTACTATTAAAAAGAGAGAAACAATCGATGGCACAACTAAGTGGAATGATGAGTTGATGATTCTTTCTCTCCTCGTCTTTTTTCTGTTTCAAAAAAAAGGAAAAGAAAATCTATGTAAATATATAGACATATAACATTTTGGATTGGATTATTAACATGACAGAAATGTTGACCTTCTCAAAATTCACCCACAATAGCTACAATTCCAGCAGGCTTTTATGTAGAACTTAAAAACCTGATTCTAAAATAAACATAGAAAAATACAAGATCAAGTAAGCCCATAATGAAAAATAAAAAGTATAGGTATTGCCTTACTAGATATAAAAAATTATTGCAGAATTATAGTAATAAATTTAGTATCTTGCAAAAGAATCAACAAATTGGTGAAATTCTTTGTCAGTTTCAGAAATGGATTTACCCAGATATCAAAACTTGCTCTAATTAAGCTGGCATTACAGAATAGTTGTAAAAGATGAACTTTTCAGTAAATGACATCTGAAAAAATGATCTATGTAAATGGGAAAAATAAAGTTGTACCCTACTTTACATCATAATTCAAAATTATAAAACTCTAAGAAAACAATATATTCATAAACTTTAGGTTGAATTAAAGTTAAGGGTTTATAAGTGTTTATAGGATTTTCTTTATAAACCTTCAGGATTTTTAGTACAAAGAAGGATTTTTAAAAAACCAAGTCAGAGGGAAAACATGAACAATAAATAAAAAAATTATTTTGATTATATTTAGATTGAGAACTTTTCATCAAAAGACATCATAAAGAGTTTGGTAACAGAAAATCCACAATAGGCCATATATGCATGTAATTCATACTGATAAAATATCAGTATCCAGAATATTAAAAAAAAATTAATAGAACTTCAGATAAAAGTAAAAAAACTTAATAGAACTTCAGATAAAAGTCTTAAATAATTCTTACATAAGAGAAACCCCAAATAGTCAATGTTAATAGCATATAAGAAATTTGTTTAATCTTATTCATAGTTAGAACTTTGCAAATTAAAAGCCACAATAAAACCCCAACATATTTGCCACAGTGGAAAAATTAAAAATATTGGATAATATTAAGCATTGATGAGGGATGTGGAGCAACTGCACACATACATAGGTGGTAGTGTGGTAAATTGGCAAAATCATTTTGGTAAGTGGTTTGATACTGTCTGGTTAATTTGAGATGCACATATTTAGTGACTAAGCAATTTCAATCCGATCTTAGTAAAGCTCTTGTCTAGAATACGTGCATAAGAGTCTTTACCACAGGGCTGTTTGTGATAGTGAAAACACTGAAAACAAACCAAATATCCATTCAAGTTAGAATAAATACATAAATTGTACTGTGTTTATCTCATGAAATTTTAGATTGTTAAAAATGAGTGTACTGTAACTTGAAGCAAAACCTTCATTGTTTCTAGGAAACGAATGCTGCAGAAGAATACACTGAGTATGTTTCAATTCTATAAAGTTCCAAACCATGCATAATTAAACAAGGCATAGTTTAGGGATACTAACTCTGTGGTGAGGTAAATATGAGGACAGAATAAATAGATTTAGAATGATGCATATCTCCAAGGAATGAGGCAATTAGTGGCATGTCCTGGATACACGTGGCTTCAAACACAGTGGTAGCTTTCTGTTCATTAAATTGGGTCATGGGCACCCAAGTGGTTGTGTTTGTTTTGTTTTCCTGTCTTATGCATGCTTAATAAAATTATACTGTATCTAATCAATATTTAATTTAAGAATTTATAAAAGAAAAAAATTACTGAGAAGAATTTAGTTAGAAAAATTTTGATATATCTACTATTTCTCTGAGGGATATTTTAAAGTTTTTCAGAGTTTCAAAAATATGTCCCATATCAAAAGGCTAATGATGTTTAATAGCAGTTTTCTGAAAACTTTCCCTGATATCTCCTTCTCTCGGTATTTTTCCTTCATAGATACACTTAGACTGAGTCTACTTAGTTTCTACCAAATTTGGGATAATCAATTATTTTTTTTAAAATCAATCTTAATAGAATTCTACACCTACAGATCTTCATATAGCTTTTGTAAAGAGCAGTCTTTGTATTCCCTTGTGTATTCCTCTTTGCTCTTTCCTTGCATAAGTACTTATCACTTTTCATGCTTATCTTAGTTATTTATTATGAGTTTACTTCTTCTGGAAGCTTCCTCTGACTCTACCCTATGCGGGAGAGACAATAAAAATATATTGAATCAACGATGTGTAAAATGGGAAGGAATAATGACTAACACTGGATCACTTCCTTCAGGAGACGGTACTCTAGCAGATACTGGTGTATACAAGTAATGGAATTACCTTTCAGCATAAATGATATAATAGGATAAGTTAAAAAAAATGGAAAAGAAATAACAATTATGTGTGATAGAAATGTTAGCAAAAGCTATTGTGGTAATTATATTGCAATATATAAATGTATCGCTTGACCAGGTGATGGCGTAGTGGATAGAGCGTCGGACTGGGATGCGGAAGACCCAGGTTTGAGACCCCGAGGTCGCCAGCTTGAGCGCGGGCTCATCTGGTTTCAGCAAAGCTCACCGGCTTGGACCCAAGGTCGCTGACTGGAGCAAGGGGTTACTCGGTCTGCTGAAGGCTCGCAGTCAAGGCACATGTGAGAAACCAATCAATGAACAACTAAGGTGTTGCAACGAAAAACTGATGATTGATGCTTCTCATCTCTCTCTGTTCCTGTCTGTCTGTCCCTATCTATCCCTCCCTCTGACTCTCTGTAAAATATATATATATATATTAATGTATCAAATCAATAGGTTGTACACCTTAAACTTATGCAATATTATATGTAAATTATGTCATCATTAACAAAAAAGAATAAAGGGTGGGATTCTGTGACTCTTGTTAGTAATTGAAATAATATTGATGAAAATCAAGAATTTGGTCTTTTAAAAGGCAATTAGTTAAAAAAATATATATTTCTTAGCAGAATCTACTAACCAACAAATAAGCAATGCTTCTTTTCTAGTAGCAAATGGCATACCTAGCACCCTGATTTTGGTTTCTAATTAAAAATCCTACTAGAAGAACTTGGTCTATTTGGATCAATGGCTGATCTCTGTTGTGTGTGGAGAGAAATTACATGTTGAGCCTGGAACATTTTATGTCAGAAAGTAAAGAAGGCTTTGAAAACTGATGGAGACATTCCAAAAGTGCATTGGAGCAAGTCTGAAGGGTTTCCCACTGGCCAAATTTGGGACGATTGTGTATCCAAACAATCAGGAGGGAAATTAATATAATGCATTGAATTAATAACTCATGATTTAATAATTATGATAAAAATAAACAGGGAAGAAAGAGAGAAAGGACTATCAAAGTATTTCAGGTGATCTATGTAATAAGAATTATAGACTTGGAAAAAATGACTATTTTACAGTCACAAATTTAATAATCGGTATTTTTGGTTGTAAAGTTGTTGAGAAATAGAATATGTACATGGTTTTACAGTATTAAATATCACATATTTAATTATTTACAGAGGCACAAAAAACCTTGATAAGGAAGAAATCTGGCACACCCGACCTTAACCAACTGATTAAACCTAATGTCATCAAAAATGGTAGAAACAAATTATTCTTGCCTCCTGAGAAGAAACAACATTAGCTATATAATATCCATGCCAAAAATATTTCATCTAAATCTGTTCATGAGGAAACAATTGGGAAAATTCAATTGAGTGTCATTCAATAAAAAAAACAAAAAACTGGCTAGAACTTTATTGACTTTAATGTACTGCTCACAAAAATTAGGGGATATTTCAAAATGAATATGAAGCAATTAAGAAAGGCATTGGATTTTTTTCATTAAACAACATCAGAAAAGCAAACAAGTCAAAGAAAGTTGTTTGATTATGCAAATGAGATGCAAAACCAATTTTTATTTCATTGGTGAAAATGCACTATACAAAAGGCTGAAAGTATTGGAGTATCTGCACTTTCCCCGATCCCCTAATTTTTGTGAGCAGTATATATCAATAAAGACAAAAGAATTGCATTGAAGAAAAACAAAGAGACATGACAACCAGATGTAATATATGGTCTTTGATTATATCTTCAATGAGGAAAAAATTTAAAGAACATTATAGGGGGAAACTGAGAAATTTTGTATACATAATTCATATTACATAACATATATCAGTGTTAACTTTCCTGAGTGCATTAATGGTGTTGAGATTGTGTAGGAAAATGACTGTTTTTAAGGAATACATAATAAAGGGGAGAGGCATCATTATTTTTTCAAATGACTTAGGCCAGTAGATACAGATGTGGATGCAGATGAAATGGGTCTAAATATAAACAAATGTGGCAATTGTTTGACTATTGTTGAGTCTAGGTTAAGGGTATATGAGTGTTCATAATATATTCTTTGAACTTTTTAATAGATGAAAAATTTTCAAAAATTAAAAATTTGCATAAAAAACAAGACTTTTTAAAAGAAAAAAAAGTAGTGTTAAGGTCATTAATACACCGAATGATTTTCTAATATTAAGTCCCAAAGCCCATAGTTTAGATTATCTTTGGTTTATTTTCCCTTGCAATTAATTTCTGAGTTCTACCTTACTAACAGATGGCTAAAATTAATTCCCTAGGGGAACAGTGTTCATATCAACTCCACAAACTGAATTCTTTGTAATGCACACAAATGGCATACTGCAATGCATATATGCAGGTTGTCTATGGCCATATTGAACGAATTGAGCCAAATAAGATGCAGGTGAAAAACTACAAACTGATTCTTTCACTCTGTACCAAAAACACAATCTACTCATCCCTTCCATGAAATTTCAGGCAGTTCTTAAAGCTTGTGAAGCTTGTGTAGCAAGCAATCTTTATTTCAATTTCTGAAATACCCAACCCAATATTCAGAACTTCAAATTGCATTAAATTTAAATCTTCATTAGACCGAGAAACCTAAATTTGGAAGGTATCTTATTGAGCTTTTTACCTCCTTACCTCTTATTGACAACTCTTTTGGCTCTCCAGAGTCATAAGCAGAAGGAATGGAGATCTGGAAAATTCTATTTTTCAATGATGGTTATAAACATGTCTCTCATTCCACAAGTTTTCCTACAATGTAATACTGCCACTTTCCCAAAAGGGAATCAATTCCAGTGTCAACCAATACGATCTCACAAAAGTGATGCTATGTGACTCTGAGGCTTGGTCATAAAAATCCATACACCCTCCACCTTGCTCACTGGAACACTTATGATTAAAACCTTGAGCATATCGCTCCTGGCTCCCTTGAGGTGCTTAAGATGTGAGGAAGCCACGCCACAAGGAGGAGCCACATGTAGGTCTGCAGGGCCATTTAGTATTCCTAGTCTTTGTGCTATCTTATCAGAGGCACCACATAAATAGGTAAATGATCCCAATACTCAGCCTGGAGTCAACTCCGGCCTCCTAGTCTTTCCAGCTGAGTTCCAAGATATCATGAACAGAGAGAAGCCATTCCTACTTTTGATTTTTTTCCTGAATTTCTATCTTTCAGAATCTGTGAATATAATAAGATTTTTTAAAAACCTCTTTCATTTGGGATTATGCAGCCATTGTAATTGGAACAGAAGGATAAGAGATAGGTTCTGTTGACTGTTAGATGTAACTCTAACATTTGTATTTCCTTTATGTGGTAGGTTCCAGATATTGATTCTTTTCCAATTGGCATTCTCTGTGGTTGTTTCAGAGCTAGCCTCCACCCCACCCTTATGATTCTGTTGAAACAAGGGATTCTTTCCACATGATCAGGGAGGACGATTAACACATTCATAGTTGTCTCTTCTCTATTCTCCTAGAATACTGACCTTTTCAATACCTGTAACTAATTCTAAATCTTCTCTTAGCATGGAGGTGGGTAATGGACTTATGTTGGCAAAATCTTTTTTGTTGTTGCAGTTCTTTGCAAGCTATCTCAGATGGAGGATCTTGCCCCTCAATTTTAGAATTTGGGGGTACATATCACTTGATCATACTCTCAGTTTTAACTCTGAATCTCTAGACCACAGGAAATATTATGTTACATGAGTATTAAATATTTTTAATGATTTATAAGTCAAGATTCAAATATTCTTTTCATTAATAATGTTCATATATATATATATATATATATATATATATATATGCCTAAGTCTCCATTGTATTTTTTTTTAGAATTTAAATAGGCTTTAAATTCTAGAGTACTTTTAGATTTTTAGGAAAGAGTCAAAGACAGCACAGACAGTTCCTGCATACTCTGCACTTTCTGGAAACCATTGTTGACACCTTATATTATTATGGTATATTTGTCACAACTGATGAACTAACAGGTACATTTTTATCATCTAAGCTCCTTGCTTTACTCATTTTATTAATGAATATTAGTTTTCTCTTAATGTTCTTTTGCAGTTCCAGGTCCCAACTTAGAACAGCACATTACATTTAGCTGTCATGTCTCGTTAGGCTCCTTTGGGTTGTGACAGTTTCTGAGACTTTCAGTGGTTTTTATGACCTTGAGAAATTTGAGACATACTTTTCAGGGATTTTACAGAATGACTATTGATTTGGGGTTATCTAACATTTTTAGACTGGAGTTATGAGTTTTGGGGAAGAAGACTGTTAGTTTTGTTGAGAGGAATCACAGAAGGCCAAGGGAGGTAAAACAATGGACTTTATTAGCATACAGATGGGCTGAGGCCAAAAACCATGTCAGCCTAAATAAGAAGGAGTTTCAGGGTTTCATAAAAATTAAAAGTTCCTGCTGACGTGCGTGTTACTTGGGAGCTGGTAGAACTTCATCTGCTCCTTGGAATCTAGGTGAGTCAATCTGTGATTAGTCAGATCCAGGAACACTGGGGTGGTGTTTACAGCCATTGAGTTTCTCAACCATGTCCATTTCTTGGGTTAGGATGTGGTCACTGTGACCTGCAAAGTCTTAGCAAAAATAGGAGTTAGGAGGGGAAAATGAAGCTGCCTTTGTTCTACCTAACCCAGCACAGCATATATACAAAAGTATACACTATCTACATAACTTTTCACTAGTGTCTAAGGTGACACCTGCCAGGTTTCTCCACTATATAGTTTTCCCACCTTCCCCTTTACACACTATACTTTTTGAAGGCCAGTCACTGAGGGTTGCCCACATCTCAAGGGCACAGGGTGATGTTCCACGCCTTTGAGATAAATTTCCACATAATTTATTTTGAATTTTTCTGTAGGTGAGATTTGTCTATTTATGCCCATTTATCTAATCATTTATTCATGAAACATGGGCTCAGGATAGTTATTTTATACTTTGGGCTATACTCCAATACTATGTTATTTGTTCTGTCACACCTATTGTGCCAACTTAGGCCAAAATGAGCTTTCAGTTGGCTCCTGAATTAATTTGACATACTCTTATCATTTCGTTTCTGAGTACTCCTTTATTTTCTGGAATAAAAAATTGCTCTAATCGCAGTTGCATATTCCCTGCAACATCTTTAAAATAATCAGTCATTTCTCCCAGGAGCCCTAGGTTTTTATCTGCCCCCATGTACTTTTATGTTTGATGTACATATGCTATATGTAAACACACACCATTTCTCCTTTATAACCATTTTTCTTATTTTTAGTATATATAAGAGAAATAATCAGCTATGACATTCTTGTCATCAGTGAAACTTCTAGTAGAAGGGAGCAAAGTTAAGAACCCTTTCTCCACACCAAGTATTTACTTGTCAACCATGGTTGCACATTATGACTCTTAAAGAGATTTAAAAATGTGTGGATTTCCAGGCTCTTCCTGAGCCACACACAAGGATTTTTTTTTAACATCTCTGAGTGATTCTAACTTACAATCAGTCTGGGGAAACATGGGGTTATGGCAATTCTATTAAATTCATAATGGTTAGTTTCAATTTTTAATACTGTTTTGTTAGGATAGCTAATGAGGCTAATTTTATTTGGAAAGTCTCACACAAAATGCAAAATGAAAAAATGAAACCTATATATCTGTTCACAAAACATTTTGTTGCTCTGACAAAACTGAATCCTATAGGTGTTTTAATGCATTGAACAGTGAAACTTTGAACAATTGCAGTTCAAATGCTACAAACTATATTTTTCTGGAAAATCAATAATATATGACTTGAAAATATTATCTATATTGACTAATGTATGACTAATTCTTAATTATAATCAATCAATTAATAATTGACTAATCATCTATATTGATAACATTTATAACCCATAGTTTATATTTAAAGAGAGAAATAGATGATACTAATTAAATCAGTTAATCCAGTGTTCAAGAATTTAATAGTTGGAAAATTAAACCTTGTGTAATTATATAATTAAAGAACAATTTTTTTGAGCACTATACAAGATAGTGGAGTAATAAAAAATTAAAACCTTATTTCCTTGATAAACTTAGTAAGTATGTATTCTAATGAGTTTTTCACACTTTGAGGTAAACCAAGTTCTCATTCTCCATGGTTTAAAGTAACTATGTTCCTCATAGGCATATATTTGGTTTTTGTGAAGCCTAGAGCATTCACAATTTAGTGCACACTCGTCAAATAAAACAATACAACATTATAAGTTTAATTTAGCAAAAGGTATCAGGAAGGGGCCTGCTCAAGACACACCTTGGCTCCATCCACTAAGAAGAGAAAAGGGAATGTGAGTAAGCAGGCAAGTCCTATGCTGGAAGACATAGGTCAGAGGGTTGCACGCATCATTTTCTGTCACATTCCAGGGGTGAGTCACACCTAATTGCCAGGAAGGCTCAGAAATGTAGTTTCCTGCTGGGTGGCCCTGAGGTTTGGCAAAAGGGCCAAATAGTTAGGGCAACAACTAGCACCATCATCTAAGAAGGAAAGGCTCAGGATGCAGGATCATAGAAATTATAGAAATTCCCCATAAAAGAACAACTTGACGTCCCCCCCCCTTTCTTCTCTTACTGAAATAAATAAATAAATAAATAAATAAATAAATAAATAAATAAATAGTTACAGAAGTTCTCAGTGGAAGGTGCTACTTCAAAGAGGCCAGCTGTTTACAAGATCAAGGGTGGAAGTCTCAGGAATGAGATTCCAACTACTTGAGAGGATGTCATATGGAAACACCCTTGCTGTGCTGGGATGGCAAAATAAAAGATATGGGCAAAGAAGCCTTAGGGTAATGGAGTGTGAGGACAGAGGCACCCAATTTGCCATCTCTCCATGACAGACAAAAAGAAAACTCCCCAGGAGGAATCTGGTAGGTTGTTAGGAAAGGAAAAAGCTTTCTGTCTAAAGTGCGACATTTGTTCCTCACACTACCTTTAAGAGCAAGAGAGAATAAACAGGTAAATAGTTATGGAATGTGATAAGTTTTTTAGTAGAAAAAAAAGAGACAGAAATTTAGAATCATTTCCAAAATGTGTGAGGGTAAAGCAGCAGGGGAGGTAAATTTTAAACTGAATCTTCAAGTTTCAGAAGAATTTTTCTAACTAGGAAAGAGGAGGGGGACGTACACTTGGAAAAGGCTCGTGGGAAAGGATACAGTTTTGAATGAGGGTGGATCCAGGGGCCTTCTTTAGAAAACTAATACCAATTCACAAATCCAAAATTAATATATGGGAGTGAATGTTTTTTAAAATTAAAACAACATATCACTACAAATAACCGGAGTCTTAGAAATATCTGAGATCCTGTTAGGCAATTTAAGAGAAATATTTACATAGAAATATTTTCTGGTTGCAACTTGACTTTCTGTTTCTTCCTAGAACATTCTAAAATAATCAGCCACTCGCAGCAAGCACAAGGAGGGGCTGAAAGCTTAAGTTTCACTAACTTTAAGCACAATCAGCATTGGGATGTGAAGTGATATCATGGGTTTTAAAAGCTTCAAGTAGCTTCACTTCCCTGGAACCCAGGCTGTTCTGGGTTAGAGCAGGTGCTGTTATAGAAACAGGTAGGCAAAAGTCAGTGATGAAGGCTTTAATATGCCATACAATGGAGCTCTGATTACTTTATAAGATATGGAGGCTTTGAAATATTTTATGAGAAAGTTACGTGATTAAATTTACTTTTATTTATTTGTATTTATTTTTTAATGTTTTCTTAAGTGAGAAGTGGAGAAGCAGAGTGTCAGACTCCTGCATGTGCTCTGACCAGAATCCACCTGGCAAGCCCCCTACTGGGTGTTGCTCTGCTCATCTGGAGCTGTTGCTCTGTTGCTTGACAACCCAGCTACTTTTAGTGCCCGAGGTGGAGACCAGTGAGCAATCCTCAGTGCCTGGGACCAACTTGCTCTAATTGAGCCATGGCTGAGGGAGGGGAAGAAAGAAATAGAGAGGGAGAGGGGGAGGAGTGGAGAAGCAGATGGTTGCTTCTCCTGTGTGCCTTTTCTGGGAATTGAACCCAGGATTTCTACACTCTGGTCCGATGCTCTAAAGCTAAGCCAACTGGCCATGGCCTAAATTTACTTTTAGAAAGATGTCTCATAAACACTTAGAGGCTATGTAGAAGTCCAGAGGAGTGACTTTAATAAATACTGTTAAAATAGCCTAAAAATAAACAAGGTTACTGAACATTGGGAGAGGAGATGGATTAAAGAAATAGTCACAAATTAAAATGAACAGGAACTTAAAGTGGCAACTATGTGATAACTGACAATAAATAAAAACATGTCATTGCAGTATGGGAGGCCATTAATATTTATATGTCCATTTAAGTGAGAAGGAAGGAAAAATATAATAATGACAGTGGGTAGGAAGGATAAGTGAACACAGTTTTAGAAAGATTGGATTGTAATCTTTCCACAAGGAAGAAAGCATCCGTTTTATTAGATAATGTGTTCTTCGATAGAGAAATTAATTTTAAAAAGTAGGGAATAAAAGATACTGCATAAATATAATTATTCAATTTGAGATGTAGTATAATATACATGTTGTACCTTAATAGGCATGACAGTGTTTATTATAGCTTGACAAGGGAAAACAAAAATTGGTCTTAGCAATTAACCTTATCCACATGTAAATGAGATTCATTAGTAGTTTTTCCTTTTTAATCTTTTGGGGAAAGCAGATAACTGTAATTATACTGTTGATGCAACCTGTATCCAAATATGTAAAAAGACACAACTGTTTGCAAATTAAAGTTCAAATAAGAAAATTACTCTCAGTTATACCTTAGACTACAAGGGCAGCAAATTAGAGCATGTAAATGACATATTATAGACAAATATGAGCATTTTCTCAAGAGAATTAACTTTTAATTTGACTTTACTAGTACTATTGCTCCTCATTGGAATTATTCAATGAGGTTTAACCAATATTTCAAAATTTTCTTTTAATTGTAATTAAGTAAATTCAAAATTATTTAAAAATGAAAAGTCTTAAAAACTAATATTTTCTTCACATAGATTTAAAAATTTTTTTTTTACTGAAAGGCCCTCACAATGTAAAGGCAGAAGAACAAATCTGATGCCCACTTTCTGGAGAAGAAAGTAGAAAGTATCAAGTCTGATATTGTTACAATACTAGGAAAACAATTTTGGTTCTGATTGCTGATTCATTTTTCTGTTCAATACATTCACAACCTGCAGAAGGGAGATCATTTCTCCCTTGTCAGAATTTTAGTGTTTGATGCTGACTTTCTTTTTCTGATCTGTGTTTTCCTGTCTCCTTTTATGATGAGAAAAGTGAAATACACGTTTTATTTGCAGAAAAACAGAGAACAGTTTTTTTTGTCAGTTTTAGAGATTAATCAGAGTAAAATTTCTGCTCAAACTTTGAGTGAAATGACTACAATATGTATTAATTAATTTATTTAGAAAATAAACTTTGGCCCTGGCTGGTTAGCTCAGTGGTAGAATGTTGGCCCAGCATATGGACATCCTGGGTTTTATTCTTGGTCAGGGCACACAGGAGAAGTGCCTATCTGCTTCTCTTCCTCTCTCCCTCTCATTTCTCTCTCTCTTCTTCTCCCCTCCTACAGCCATGGCTCGATTAGAGTGAGTTGGCCCCAGGCACTGAAGATGGCTCCATGGCTGTGATGGCAAACCTTTTTATAAAAACCTCCCACTTGGCCCTGGCCGGTTGGCTCAGTGGTAGAGCATCGGCCTTGCATGCGGAAGTCCCAGGTTCGATTCCCAGCCAGGGTACACAGGAGAGGCGCCAATCTGCTTCTCTACCCCTCCCCCTCTCCTTCCTCTCTGTCTCTCTCTCCCCCTCCTGCAGCCAAGGCTCCATTGGAGCAAAAGATGGCCCGGGTGCTGGGGATGGCTCCATGGCCTCTGCCTCAGGCACTAGAGTGGCTCTGGTCCCAACAGAGCGACGCCCCAGATGGGCAGAGCATCGCCCCCTGGTGGGTGTGCCAGGTGGATCCGGTCGGGCACATGCGGGAGTCTGTCTGACTGCCTCCCGGTTTCCAGCTTCAGAAAAAACAAACAAAAAAACCCGCCTACTTTTGCAGTGCTGATCAATCTGGCCCTCCCGCCCACTAGTGGGCAATCCAGCTTTCATGGTGGGCCAATAGTGGCACCTGTTTGGTTGCTCACTACTGCCCACCATTAAAGCTGGAATGCCCACTAGTGGGCGGAAGGGACCAGGTTGACCAGCACTGCAAAAGTGGGCGGTTTTTATAAAAAGGCTCACCATCACGGCTCCATGCCTCCTCTTTAGGTGCTAAAAAATGGCTCCGGTTGCAATAAAGCAAGTGCCACAGATGGGCAGAGCACCGCCCCCTAGTGGGCTTGCCAGGTGGATCCCAGTTGGGGCTCATGCAGGAGTCTTTCTCTGCCTCCCTTCCTCTCACTAAATTAAAACAAAACAAAACAAAAAACAAACAAACAAAAAAGAAACAGAAAAGAAAAACTTTTATTTAGTATTTACCAGGAGTCCTTGGGGTTACAACATAGTTTCATTCCTATGACAATGATGTAACATGAATTTTGTTGTAAATTGAAACACAACCTAGCCTAAGTCACTTACCTGTCCTAACACAGCTGTAAAATCATAATCTAAAACATAAAAATATGACTAAGCCACAGAAAAGAGAAATGACATAAATACTGTTACATGCTACTGATGCCAAAAAACTAGCAATCTTCCCGTCTCAATAATTATGCCACTGTGCTGTTTAGTAATCACAGTGGATTTCAAAGGAGCTGATCCCTTTACGTGCTCTAGGATATGGTCTTTACTCTTGATAATTGTTGCTGCAGTAGAGTGGCTATGGCCAGCACATGGCTGTTGTTCCTTGCTGATTCTCCTTTTTTGATCTCTTTACAATGTCTCATTTCACTTTCATTGTGATGGCTTTTTTCTTCTTCAAAGCACTGCCATCTGAAGACTCTGACTTTTATTTAGGAGCAATGATAAGGATCAAAAAGTTACCAAACAAAGCAACACAAACAGAACACTTGCGCTTTTAACAGTCCAAAATGGCGTAGGTAAGTGTACTGGGGGACACCAACTCCCTCACTCATATGCCGTGTTACTGTGTATTCTTCTGCCACACACAACCAAACTAGTTTGCTCATGTAGTCTGTAAGTATGACGCTAACAGCGTAAGCCAAAACACTCACACCTCAGTCTTTTAAGGTTTTTATGGAAGTAAGTGTCAAACTTGAAACACCATAGGTCGAGATTGTTGTAACCTGAGTACCCCCTGTACTGTGTAACAAGGCCTATCAGACCTTAGGGAAAGGGCGAGTCCGGTAGTTCCTTCAGGGAAAAGGCCTGGAGGCAAAAATGCACATGATATCAAAGTCCCCTTAGTCACTGTGGAATGTGCAGAGGCAGAACAACTAACTTTGGGGAGAGGACTTGCCAAAGAATGTTTGATTAAAAAAAAAAAGTATAAGAAGACGTGAGCAGAATATGTGCAAGATTATACAGATACGTGGAATATCTATGGATGGAATTATGTGCTGGGCAAAGACTAATAGGAATGTAAAAGTCAAATGGATTCACCAAGCCCTGTTGATAAAGTATTTTCAGACCATTTCTGTATATCTCCATGATCCTTTAAGTTACAATCATGTTTACTTGGAGTAAGATGTTGGCCATAATATCCGTCTCTCTAAAGTAATACTTGTTCACCATCAAATCCTTTCTCCTTAATGCAGCCAAAGTAATCTTTACATAAAATGTTATAGATTATCATCTTTCTATTTTAAACTATTTCTCTATTTATTATTATTATTTTTTAGAATAAAACCCGACATCTTGAAGATGACTTATAAGATCCTCCACAGTGTGTGCATACACCCACACACACTCTTAACACCTTATATCCCTCTAGGAACCTTACCTTCAATATTCTCCTATCCCTAAATAAGTTAGTCAGTAGATAGTTGAAGTGAAGGCTGCCTCGTGAAACTCATCTTTCATAAAACTTGTTCCTTTTTTTATTTGCAAACGGTATGACCAGAACAGCCCCCAGGTAAGATGTAGAATTATTTCCTTCTAAGGACTCAACAATTGTAGTAATTTCTGATTTGGGAATAATTTTAAATACCAAGGTTGGTATCTTTGGTGTGCTTGCATAAGACCTCCTCTGGATGGGAAGTTTATGACAAAAACCCATTTTTATGCTACAAAACACAATTATAGATACCCGTAGTCTGAGAATCTAGCCCTTCCTGAATTTAATTAATAATATTTCAGGGACTGTCCTGTAGAAAATACTCTAAGTAGGTCCTTTTTTAGAAGGTTAGCCAATAATGCACGATGTTTCTCTTTCCAGGGAGAAAAAGTACAGTTTTAGCAGTCAGGTTTAAACCACAAAAGCAGAATTAATATGTATGTGTGTACATATGTGTATGTGTATAGGTATATAAATAAATAAGTTTATATATATTTATGAGTTTATGTAAGTGTTGGGAACCTGTTTTCACATGGTTCCCTAGTAAGAGTTAGAATACACCTGTGGTTGGACCTGTATTTGGTAGAAATAAGAACAGTGTGAAACATCTTTGTAAGCTGCCAACTGCAGTATTGTTAGACAATAGTGAGGGACCACCAAGGCTTCCTGAAAACTCAGTGCAGCAAAAATAGTCATCATAGTAGTCAACTATTATGTTTATGATTACAGATTTTGTGTAGCTTAAGAAACAATGAAAATGATCATCAGTGATTATGGATATCATCTAAGAATTCAGGATTTTCATTTGATCTAACAAAGTGTGTGTGTGTGTGATATTGGATAACCTCCTAGCCAAAAATGTAGCTAATCAGAGGCATATTTTATGTGATTAAGAAGTATACTTTGACACATTTTGAATTCCTATCCAAAATTAACAGAAAATCAAGAACCAACTGCCATTATGATCGTAAACCTGTTAAGGAATTGGTGTGCAGAGATAAGAGTAGCATCTCAAACATTTCTCCTTGTTTGGAGATTATCAGAATGACTGTGATATAGTTGAATCAGGATTGAGGAGAGGTTCAATACAGCCTTATTTTCTAAAGTGCTAAATTCCTCTGGAATATCCAGGAGGATACTGAGATCAGAGCGATATTAAAGATTATTTTAAATATCCTATTTCAGACATCAAATTTCCAAAACAACACGCCTTTTTCCTAAGAGGAATAGCATAGAGCATCAGGGAATGAGGAAAAAATTGGATGTGAAAAAACCTCTTCAACAAATGGTGTTGGGAAAACTGGAAAGCCACATGCAAAAGAATGAAACTCGACTACAGCCTGTCCCCGTGTACTAAAATTAATTCAAAATGGATCAAAGACCTAAATATAAGACCTGAAACAATAAAGTACATAGAAGAAGACATAGGTACTAAACTCATGGACCTGGGTTTTAAAGAACATTTTATGAACTTGACTCCAATGGCAAGAGAAGTGAAGGCAAAGATAAATGAATGGGACTACATCAGAATAAAAAGTTTTTGCTCAGCAAGAGAAACTGATATAAAAATAAACAGACAGCCAACTAAATGGGAAATGATATTTTCAAACAACAGCTCAGATAAGGGCCTAATTTCCAAAATTTACAAAGAACTCATAAAACTCAACAACAAACAAACAATCCAATAAAAAAATGGGAAGAAGACATGAATAGACACTTCTCCCAGGAAGAGATACAAATGGCCAACAGATATATGAAAAGATGCTCAGCTTCATTAGTTATTAGGGAAATGCAAATCAAAACTACAATGAGATACCACCTCACCCCTGTTAGATTAGCTATTATCAACAAGACGGGTAATAGCAAATGTTGGAGAGGCTGTGGAGAAAAAGGAACCCTCATTCACTGTTGGTGGGACTGTAAAGTAGTACAACCATTATGGAGGAAAGTATGGTGGTTCCTCAAAAAACTGCAAATAGAACTACCTTATGACCCAGCAATCCCTCTACTGGGTATATACCCCAAAACCTCAGAAACATTGATACGTGAAGACACATGTAGCCCCATGTTCATTGCAGCACTGTTCACAGTGGCCAAGACATGGAAACAACCAAAAAGCCCTTCAATAGAAGACTGGATAAAGAAGATGTGGCACATATACACTATGGAATACTACTCAGCCATAAGAAATGATGACATCAGATCATTTACAGCAAAATGGTGGGATCTTGATAACATTATAAGGAGTGAAATAAGTAAATCAGAAAAAAACAAGAACTACATGATTCCATACATTGGTGGAACATAAAAATGAGACTAAGAGACATGGACAAGTGTGTGGTGGTTACCAGGGGTGGGGGGAGGGAGGACAGGGGGAGAGTTAGGGGGAGGGGGAGGGGCACAGAGAACTAGATAGAGGGTGGCGAAGGACAATCTGACTTTGGGCGAGGGGTATGCAACATAATTTAATGACAAGGTAACCTAGACATGTTTTCTTTGAATATATGTACCCTGATTTATTAATGTCATCCCATTACCATTAATAAAAATTTATTTAAAAAAAAAAGAAAAAACTTGTTTCTGCAAGCCCAGACAAGGCACCTAGGAAACAGGCTGAGGCATAGGGTTAGGGGCTTGGAATATATTGAAGGCTATTTATTATCCCTCCTGTAATGGAAAAGAGAAATGACCAGAACTGAATGTGCTGGTCATGGACTACATTTTTCAGAGTTGTGCTTCCATGTCATGTCGTGGAAGCTGGGGAGTGCTAAGGATTGCTCCAACTGTGAGTCTATTTATTTTACTCAGAGGAGATGAAGTTTTGTTAACAGAAGTGTTGTAGTGCAGCAGAACTAGTCTTCAGGTTTTGTTTCTAGGTACTACTTGCTACGGTTTCATGTCACAACAAAGCAACCCTGAGTTTTTACCTTTATATCTGTAGGTAAGAATTTTGACATAGCTTGATATCTTATAATGATATTCTATTAGAACCAACCATCATACTTACAGTTTGGTGTCCTTTATCTCCTTTAAGTTTGTGACAGAAGTTACATGTTCCTCCAAGATTTATGCCCAACCTTCACAGTCCACAGAAAATAACATGAGGAGATGGTCCACCACTGAAAACCACAAACTGCTCCTTTCCCATCTTGAAATGTTCATGGCGGTATTTTTCAATTGCCAGTCCATGGACCGACCACCAGAAATTTCATGCCAAGACATGAATGAGTTAACCACCCTGATAGTGTGTGAAGAGTGTAGACCCAATGGTTTTAGTCAAATCTGCTTATGCTCAGGGAGATTTCTGCCTTAGTGGCCCCTGAAGTACTTCTCCTATTTTCCCTGGTCCCCAAGTGTTAGGAGATTGAAAACCACTGGTCTATAGGACTCCCACAACTTTTGGGCTTAATGACCAGATCTAAATTATGCACATTTCTCTGTGACTTTATTGTCTAGAACCTACGCCTTGGTACTAGTTTCCATTTAATATTCTTTGGATGAAGCACTAGAAAGTGAGTCAAAGACTCTCATAAAAGTGACTGGCTGATACTTGCCAAAACTGTGCAAAGATCTGAACCATTAAGTTTCAGAATACACAAGACCATGTGGTTCTGTGGATCTCAGCACAAGAATTTATAACCTTTTCTTTTTCCAAGATCTGCTGTCAGAGGTCATCAAATGATAAACTAAAATGAGGGATCCTGGTAGAAAGAAACTTGATTAGCCTAACTTGGGTCACCCTGTCTACCTTTAAAGCTTTAAGGCTGAGTCTAGTACCAGAAGGCTGGAAGAGAAATGTAAGAGTTTTATGCAAAAATGAGTAGCCACTCCAAGTTACTGTACTCACTTGCACTTCTGAAGATGATTCTTGTGATCTACAGTACTATGAAAAAGTACTTAAAATTATTTTTCCAATTAATATTTTTGGACCATAAAACTTTGTGGGCCACGTTCCTTAATAATTAGAGTACACACATAAATATATGAGGTAAATGAATGGGGACATATATATCATCTGTTGTTAAAAAATATATAGTAACTGAATCATATAAAAATATAAAATACATGATTTTAGTCTCATCCTAGATGATAATAATAATGTTAGCAGTGATGATGATGATATAATGGTAATAGTTTGAGCAGTTTCTAATTGTGTGGTGTTTTGCAAATTACTTAATCTTTCTGAGCTAGTTTTATTTGTTTGTAAAGTAGAGATAACTATTGTATTTATTAGAATAAAATCTATAAATTCTGTTTCTGAAGTGGTGCTCAATTATGGGTCACTGTTATTCCCTTTATTTTGTTTTCTTGGACTTATGGGTTTCTCAACAGATTCTTTTTGCATATCAAAATTTATTGTCTTCAATTTTATTTCTCAAAAGAAGATGATATATCTGGCCTGTGGTGGTTCAGTGGATAAAACATTGACCTGGAATGCTGAGATCGCCGGTTCAAAACCCTGGGCTTGCTTGGTCAAGGCATATACAGGAGGCAACTACTATAAGTTTATGCTTCCTGCTTCTCCCCCTCTTTCTCTCTCTCAAAATCAATAAAATTTAAAAAGCATATATTTTTTGAAGTGATATTAGAGAAGGTACTTCATTATTTATGCATATTTTGAATCATTTTTTGGATAATTATTATACATGCATTTAAAGTGAAAGTATTTTCAAAATTATATTTTGACATTATAATAAGACCTAAACTCTATAAAATTCATTAAGTAAAGATGATGATAGGTATTTTTATTACTGAGGACATTTTTATAGCATGTTCTTAGGTGCTTATCTGTAAAGAGCCCAAATTCTCAATCTTTCTGCTGTAAAGCATGCATGTAAGTAATCATATTATATGTTTGTATATTTGTTTTGCCTTGATGACACTGAAATAACTCTAAGATAGCCATTAAGCTTTTTTTTTATTGTTAGTCCCTAAAGGTCAAGGATATCTTTTTAAATTTTATATATACTACTCTAGTTTAAAACTGTTGTATTTGCTATCTGATGCTTTATAAGAAATCACTCCCCCAAAACTTAGTGGCTGTATTAGTTTGCTAAGGCTTCCATAACAAAATACCACAGACTTGGGGGCTTAAAACATGGAAATTTATTTCATTGCAGTTCTGGAGGCTAGAAGTCCAAGAGCAAGGTGTTGGTAAGTTTGGGTCCCCTGGAGGTTTCTCTCATTGGCTTGCAGATGGCCACCACCTTGCTGTGTCCTCACATGGCTTCACACACTGAGCCATAAACCTCAGTTACCAACAACTGATAGACCTTTAAGAGTTTTTAGCAATAACAAATCATGGGAGTGCTTATGAGTTTCAAATTTATATATTTTTTCCATTTAAAATAAATTTCCAGCTGCTCTGTGGTGGTGCAATGGATAAAGTGTTGACCTAGAATGCTGAGGTTGCTGTTTCTAAACCCTGGGCTTGCCCAGTCAAGGTACATACGAGTTGATACTTCTCGCTACACCTCCCTCTCCTTTCTCTAAAATTAATAAATAAAATCTTTTAAAAAATTAAAGAAAATTGATTTTCTACTGACAATTTTAAAAAGAGTGTGTATACTGTTAGTGGGAATGTAAATTGGTATAGCTATTTTGGAAAACAGTATGGAGATTCCTTAAAGAAATTAAAAATAGAACTATTTTATGATCTGGCCATCCCACTTCTTAGTATGTATCCAAAGGAAACAAAATAACTATCTTGAAGAGATAATAATATTCCATGTGCACTATTAACAAAAGCCAAGATATGGAAATAACTTAATGGTCTATTGACAGATGAATGGATAAAGAAAATGTGACACACACACCCCAAAATATTATTTATCCTTAAATACAAAGAAAATCCTGCCATTTGTGACAACATGGATGAATCTGGAGGGTATTATGCTAAGTAAAATAAGCCAGAAAGAGAAATTCAGATATTGCATGGTATCACTTATATGTGGAATCTAAAAAATCCAAGTGTCCATCAGTTGATGAGTGGATAAAAAACTGTGGGACATTTACACAATGGAATACTATGCAGCAATAAAAAATAGATCTTACTTTTTGCAAGAGGATGAATGGGCCTGGAGAGTGTGTGGAATCCAACGAACAACAGCAACAAAAAAAAGAAACAAAATAGAAACAGAGGCATGGACACAGGGAACAGACGGACAGCTGTCAGAGGAAAGGGGAAAGAGGGGACTGGAGCAAAGAAGGTGAAGGGATTACCCAAAAAGCATGTATATATAATATATACATAGATACAGGAAATAGAGTGGCAATAGCCAGAGGGGTTAATGGAAGGAGAGCAAAGGCGGGGGATGTGGGTGGAAAGAGACTTTGCTTATGGGGATGAAATGTGATGTGGTATGTAGATGGTGTTATATTGAGTTGTACACCACCAACACATATAGGTTGGCAAACCACGTCAACCTAATAAATTAAAAAATAAATTTAAAAAGTGCTTGAGCTAAGTAAAGAATGAAGATTAAGCAAGTAGTAAAGATAACAATTATCTGTTAAACTAAAAATCAAAAACCAAAAAACCAAAAAGTCGATCCATAGAAATAGATAGTAGAATGGTGATAGCCAGTGGCTGAGAAGTTAGCAAAAATAAACAGAGTTTATAAAAATAGCACAAAGTGTCAGTTAGAAGATAAATAAGTTCTGAGAATCTAAAACAGCATGGTGACTATTTTAATATTATAGTATATGCTTGAAATTTACTAAGAGAGTAAATCTTAAGCATTTTCATCATAAAAAAAGAAAAAGGAAAAGGTGATGGATGAGCTGATTAACTTGATTGTGGGAATACTATCAAATCATCACATTGCTCCCTTAAAATACATTACAATTTTGTCAATTGTACATTAAGAAAGCTGAAAACTTTAAAAAAGAAGGATGTAGGCCCTGGCCGGTTGGCTCAGCGGTAGAGCGTTGGCCTGGCGTGCAGGAGGCTTGGGTTTGATTCCAGGCCAGGGCACACAGGAGAAGCGCCCATCTGCTTCTCCACCCCTCCCCATCTCCTTCCTCTCTGTCTCTCTCTTCCCCACCTGCAGCCAAGGCTCCATTGGGGCAAAGTTGGCCCGGGCACTGAGGATGGCTCTGTGGCCTCTCCCTCAGGCGCTAGAATGGCTCTGGTTGCAACAGAGCAACGCCCCAGATGGGCAGAGCACCGCCCCCTGGCGGGCATGCCAGGTGGATCCCGGTTGGGCGCATGCGGGAGTCTGTCTGACTGCCTCCCCGTTTCCAACTTCAGAAAAATACAAAAAAAAAAAAAAAGACAGAAGGATGTATGGCAAAAATTTACAAATATTATAAATGTACACTTCATTGAATGAGAATGAATTTGACTCATACTGAAACTATGTCAATCAAAGTATAGTTATTTATTGGATCTCTACAATCAATTGTCTTACATTAATGAACAACATAGACAAAGATGCATGCCTTAATGTTGCTCCATTCTTGGAGGAGACAATCAGTAAAGCTGAAACTTGAGAAAAGTGGGAATACTCAAATCTAATATGGTATAGTACTTTTCCATTTGAAAATGTAACCGTGAAATAATTTCCTTATTTATAAAGCCCAAATATATATTTGTTTATTTTATCATAGACCTTGATTTCCCAGACTGAACCTGGGTCAATAGTATGATTATATTTCCATTATTTTAAAGAAAATAAATTAAGCTCTACCAAAATATTTCTAGTATTTAGACGTGGAAATGTAATGTGATTGGGAAGTGTGAATTTCCTGGTTAAGTTCTTGAACTCTAAAATTCACTTGACTGTTGAAACATTGAGAAAGTACTTAACATCATTGACACTCTCTATGCTGATGTCCAAGACTGATGTTCATGTTCATTTGTAGGTTAAGATGATTAACTCCAGCTAATTTTTGGTTTGAATATTTCCTTAGTGTTAGTAACAAGATACACATTTATCACTCAATTCACTGAAGGTTTTTTTCCTATAACTTAAAAAATGCTTTTTACATTTTTCTTGTTGGAAAACTAAAACTATTTCTAGCTGTTTTGGAGCAAATGTTCTGTGGATGAGGAACACCATATTATTACGAGCATGTAACTTCAACCTTGAATTTAACTGTCATGTTGACACTAGAATATTTATTTTTTCTTACAGAACTTTGCACATGTTATTAGGTTTTACGCTATTTGTATCTCCCACTCCTATGTCCTTGTGAATATTATAGTGTCAAATAGCAGCTTTATTAAATTTTACATTGTAGACATGAGAGTTGAAACTTTCTAATAATAAATACTGTTGCTGGCATATGATGTTTCCGTTTTTGTTGTTGTCAGGGATAAAAAATTCAGTTTCTTTTTCTCTGTAATGAAAAGATTATAGCTGTGGTTATACATTTTGATATTATCTTTTTTATTCCAGGAAAATGAAATTCTGAACCTTGCTTAAAATGTTGTATATATTACATCTACATACATTAAAGTACCTTTGATAGCTCATTTACATATTAACTGTTGGATAAGATTTCTTTAAAGGTAGTGATTCTCTATTATATTAATTTCACCTTAAGGAAGAGTCAGGAAACACTGTGTTCTTGTCATTTCTCTCAAAACACTGGCTTTTCTTATGAAAGTGACCTGTTAGAGATGGGTGGAAGAGTTGGGTGGGTTGAGAGAATGAGGAAACAACAACAACAACAAACAAAGGCTTTAAGGAGTACAAAATATAGGGCATTTCATATTTAAAAAAGCTAAATAGTTGTTTTTCTCCATTTTTACTGAGTCTACCATAGTTCAATATGCAGTATTCTGTGCCTTCAGAG
This sequence comes from Saccopteryx leptura, assembly GCF_036850995.1. Classification (NCBI taxonomy): domain Eukaryota; kingdom Metazoa; phylum Chordata; class Mammalia; order Chiroptera; family Emballonuridae; genus Saccopteryx; species Saccopteryx leptura. Next base: position 56,077,195 of record NC_089506.1, read on the forward strand.
TTTGACTGACTCTGAAAAGAGTTTCCCTGATATGTGTGTCTGGTTTAGAGCAGTAATGATTTTTGCCCCTAGTTTTAATGTGATACACTTACCAGATTGGCTCTGAAACCTTTTCTCATTTCAAACTTTGAAGAGTAGATGTCTAGTTTATCTGTCTTACCTTTTGTCTTGCCATATTGAGAATAGCTTTTCCCTCTATCTACATGGATTTAAAGATGTCACCATGTTGGTACACAGCCTAGAGGGAACTACACATCTGAGATGGAAAAAATGTCTGCCAACAATGGCTATACTTTTGAACAGAGAAAATATTCTTTCGGGGGCTTTTTTCTGTCATGAACTTTGGAAAGCAGAGCATACAAGTCTAGACCACTGCAGGTGATGATGTAAATGTGTAGAGAGAGGCAGAGCAAAGGGGGAATACTGGGACTTGACTTAAAATTCAGCTTGTTCTGAGTCACACATGCTGCCTTTCCTTGTTTTCATGAGCTCATTATTATCCTTTTAATCAAGTATTCTGCTCACAAAAATTAGGGGATATTTTATCACTTCATATTCATTTTGAACTATTACCTAATTTTTGTGAGCAGTATATATTGCTTAACTAAGCAAGTCAGAATTCCTGCCATTTTATATGTTTAACTCAAAGCATACCATATTCCCCTTTGTTCTGGTTGAGAAACCTCTAGTTATCTATTTTTTATTATTCTGTTAAAATACATTTTAGTGTCTGACCAATGGTGGTTCAGTGAATAGAGCGTGCACCCTGAATGCTGAGCTTCCTAGTTCGAATCCGTGAGCTCACCACTTGAGTGTGAGCTTCTATGCTTGAGTGTGAGATTGCCAGCTTGAGTGCAAGATCACTGACATGATCCCAAGGTTGAGCTCCCTGGTCATGGCACATATGAGAAGCAATCAATGAACAACTAAAGTGAAGCAATTATGAGTTGATACTTCTCATCTCTCTCTTCCCTCTTTCTCTCCTTTCCTGTCTCTTTCTCAAAACAAAACAAAACATCTGTAATGATGTGTTGTTTATTATATTTTTAATCCAGTTCCTAAAATGAAAGAAATTTATTTTGTACAAAGGTTATATATACAATATAATAATTTAAAAATTCTTATTTATTTGGCTAATTCAAACTTTGGCCACATTCACCCATTCCACCAAGTAACTTTTTGAGCACTGAAAATAAATTAGGAAGTGTCAAAGGGAATAGAAACAAAGCATTACAACATGAAAAACCCAGTTTAAAACAAGCATCAGTGTATTCTGATGGTAAAACTGTTGAGTTACCAATGTTGAGCAAAGAAAAAGAAAGTGGAAGTGCTTACTTTTTAAGACAATAAATTTATTTTTCAATACCATCAAGATGATACTGTTTTATAAGACTATCATTAATGTATGGAATTGTTTTGAATTTAGTCAAACATTTCAAATATTTAAACTAATTTTTGTGTGTTCTCATCAGAATTGTCCTTTATCGACAGCCTACATATTTCTATATTTATTGGAAAACCATGGAGTTGTGTGTTTCTTGTTTTATTGACATTCTGAAGTTACAGAAATACAGGGAGGAGTAAGTAGGTGTGCTTAGCCAGAAAATGCAGTCTCTGTTTGCTAAGCTGATAGGCTGTGTGCAATTTCTGGTGCTGAGTCTAATTACTGAAGAGTTCTTATAGTGGGCCAGATGGAAACAAGAATCCAGCAAATTCCTCTAGTTACCTAGAGAGGCTTTTGACAAAGCCACAGTAATGTAGAAATTGACTCATTTTCCACTGTGATGATATGTTATGCAAGTGGATGTGCAGTCAGCAGTAGTCAGGCAGGTCTAGATCATAATTTCTCTTTCTTTTCTTTCTTTCTTTCTTTCTTTCTTTCTTTCTTTCTCTTTCTTTTAGAGATTATTTGTCTCCTTGGCAATCTTATCCCTTACTTTTCTTAGATCTTTCAAGAAACTGATAATGTGCTGTAGGGAAAAGAACCCATGACTGGCCTCAGACAACCTGAATTTCAACCCTAGCTGTGCCCTTCTAACTATTTGACTTTGGATAAGCCATTGACCCTGTTTCCTGATCTACATATTGGACATAAAAATATCCTTGTCATAGAGTTGTTGTAAGGATTAGGTGAATTGTAGCTGGTATGAAATGCTCCATAAAATTGGGGTATGGTTCCTGACAATGTTTTTATTTTTCCAACAAGTAATAATAAAAAGTCAATTACTTGTGGTTAATAGCACAGAGTCTGAAAATACTGCCTGGATTTGAAGATTGATTCTTAATTACTAGCAATCTGACTTTCTGTTAAGGCATTTCCCTCTCTGTGTCACACTCTACAGAGCTTAAAATTTGTATAATAATAGCATTACCTCATATGATTATTGTCAGCATTAAATAAGTTAATACCTATAAAGAACTTGCAAGTGTCTACATCTAGAAATTCTATTTGTGTTTGTTAAACAAGGAAACAAACAAACAAACAACCAGATAAGTAAAGGGGCTACCTGTCCTCCCTCAAGTGACCTAGGGAAGTTCAAAATTCTAAAGTGGACAATGAAGGAATGGAGAACTCTGCTGTAGCGGCTGCTTCTCATGCCACAATCAGCCCTGCAGGAGGTGCCATCGAGAGCCTTGCTAGATTGGTTGAATCTTTGAGGAAGTGTAATCTCACTTCCTACACAGGGATTTCAACCAAGCATGTCCTTAAGCTGAGCTCAAAACACTAAAGGACTGACTGCACCTCCTCACCCCACCCTCCCCTGGGCATTGGGCATTGAATTGCTCTTCCCTGCTCTCCGCTGCTAGGTAATCTTCCTTGAGTAGTATGTGTGGTTCCAACCAATATGTGCACAAATTGATGTAGTCAGGTAACCTTGGATAGTGTGCACCACTCAAGAATTTAATTATTCTATGCATTATTACCAGTCTTACCTTGGTTTAGGTAAATCCTTAATTACAGATCTTAATTTTACAAAGGCTTAAGGTTTAAATTCTGCAGTTGCCTGAATATTATGCTCATAAAAGAGAGGGATCTTTGAAAGCAGATGACATTTAGAAATCTTTAAGAGAGTGTTTTGGAAACATGGGAGATCTGCACAAGGTAAAGAGAGAGATGAAATAAGGTGGAAAGGGAGAAATAGATAAAGGTAGCCAACAGGAGGACAAAAATAAGGATTTCCTGAGGAAATGAATCTAGTTTGTTCTTGAAGTTGGTCAAATTTCTCATTAGTTTTCATCAGAAAATTGTTTAGTAAAGCAATTTTTTGAGTTAGAATTTTGTTTGGAAGCTTCTGTATACATTTCAAAAAAATATTACAACTGAGCCTGAGATATCTTATTTCTTTTTCTTAAATTGTGATATAATTGACATATAAGATCATATTAGTTTGAGGTGTACAACATGATTTGATATTACATAATGTGACATGTTTACTATTGTAAGTCTAGTTAACTTCCATTATAGCACATGGTTACAAAAGTTTGTTTTTGTGATGAGACCTTGTGAGATCTCTAAGTAATTTCCAAATATACAATATGGTATTATTAACTGTCACCATGCTGTACATTATATCCCCATGTCTTATTTATATTATAATTGTAAGTTTGTACCTTTTGACTTGCCCACCTCTGGCAACAACTATCTGTTCTCTGTATCTATAAGCCCCCCAATTTTTTTGTTTGTTTATTTTTGAGATTTCACTTATAAGTGATATCATGCAGTAATTGTTTTTCTCTTATTTCACTTAGTATAGTGACCTGAAGACCCATCCATGTTATCACAAATGGGATTATTTCTTTTTCTTAAGGTGCTTCTTGAATGAACCAATTTGTTTAAACCAAATATTGCTCACAGTGTCCATAAAAGTTTCAATCATCCTTGCTAAAGTTATGCCATGTACTAAGAGAGGCATAAGCATTAGAAATGTAATGAGAAGATACACTACAAAGAGAAAATGTGGATCTAGATGACCTCATGATAGATGGCAAGAGTCAGGTGAAAGGAATGTGTACACATTGGGTGTTGCTTCCCCAACCTGAGGGTTGTCTGCTTCTGCACATAAACCCCAAAATCTTTACTGGGGAAAGTAAACATGCTCTCTGGATAAACAAACAAACAAACAAACCAAATAAAACCCCACTCTCAAAAGAGAGAGGAAAAAAAGAAAGAACTTTAAAAGAACTGATCAGTCTTATTGGTGACTGACAGCAAAATTTGTTCACATGGATGCTGGTCCAGTAAAAATCACCTAAACTCACTACTCTGTGGGGCTGAATTAAATGCTTATAGTGACCATCTTCTTGTCTTCTGACTGTCTTCTACCTCTGAGTTTTTTTCTTATGATAAATGACACTGTAAGTAAGACAACACAAATGGAAGCACAGAAGAGAGCATAAAGGAATGTTTTGATTCCACCAAGGATGCCAAACAAATTGAAACCAATCACAAAACCTAGGTACCAAACTGAGAATAACTAGAAGGAAACTCTATACCAGTGGTAGTCAATCTGGTCTCTAATGCCCACTAGTGGGCGTTCCAGCTTTCATGGTGGGCGGTAGCAGAGCAACCAAAGTATAAATAAAAAGATAGATTTAACTATAATAAGTTGTTTTATAAAGCTTTATTCTGCCAAACTTAGCAAAAATCTGACATAAATTACTTGGTAAGTAATTATTATTATATGCTTTAACGTGCTGTAATTCTGCTTTATAAATTTTATAAAGTAAAGTTACTTCCCTACTTTATAAATCACCATTGCTGTGGAACCGGTGGGAGGTTAGAAAATTTTACTACTACAGAGATACAAAAGTGGGCAGTAGGTATAAAAAGGTTGACTACCCCTGCTCTGTACAAAGAGGACAAACTTCAGATCTAGTCCTGACTAACCCTATCAGCATGAACTCATCAAACTGTCAGCAGGGAGGCATAAGGAACCTCCACAGGTCCTGCTTCTAGTCAAGTGCCTGGGTCTGTAACAACAGGCAATACATACTGAATCTCCATGGAACGTCTAATAAAACTAGAAATACTTTTCACTGTGAAAATCACTACAGTAAAAATAAACAGAGGCTATTTACTCAAAAAAATTGCCATAGCAAGGGAGTCAGCCACTCATTATTTGCACTTGACAGACAATAAATAACAAGCAGAGTGGGAAAACTTCATAAATAGAAAAAAAAAGACAAAGCTTTAGCCATATTCTGATTGGAGGTTATTGGCACAGGAAAGAATTGGGCATTATATATGATTGCTTTGGGGAGCTTATTTAACTTTCTCCAGTTCATCCTGAGTCGGAAGTGGGGTCAATAAATAGAGAACCTTGCCCTTGTTGCCCAAGCTCTGACTGTTCTGGACTCTGACTTGTATAGGTTGTGGTTTGGTTTCCTGGACTGGTTGCTGCAAAGGTTATGGGTCAAAGTTCTGTTACAATATATTGTCTATTCATATATTCATTCTCTTAGTAGTTTTCATATTAAACTTTCTTTTGGTCATGCAGATACATAATATAGAACTATCAAACTCAACGTGTTCAAAATGACATTCATTATTTTAATAAAATAAATTTACCAACCTCTATACATTTGGTAAAACTATAATAAATCCAGAAGTCAATCTTTCTTTCTTTCTTCCTTTCTTTCTTTCTTTCTTTCTTTCTTTCTTTCTTTCTTTCTTTCTTTCTTTCTTTCTTTCTTTCTTTCTTCTCTTCCTTCCTTCCTTCCTTCCTTCCTTCCTTCCTTCCTTCCTTCCTTCCTTTCCTTCCTTCCTTCCTTCCTTCTTTCCTTTCTCTCTCTCTCTTTTCTCTCTCTCTTTTCTTTCTTCCTTCCTTCCTTCCTTCCTTCCTTCCTTCCTTCCTTCCTTTCTTCCTTCCTTCCTTCGTTCCTTCCTTCCTTCCTTCTTTCCTTCCTTTATTCTTCTTAAAGTGCGAGAGAGAAAGACAGGGAAAGAGAGAGAGACAGAGACTGAGAGAGGGACAGATAAGGACAGACAGGGAGGGAGAGAGAAGAGAAGCATCAATTCTTCATTGTGGCACCTTAGTTGTTCATTGATTGCTTTCTCATATGTGCTTTGATCAGCGTGCTTGAGCCAAGCCAGTGAACCTTGCTCAAGCCAGTGATCATGGGGTCATGTCTATGATCCCATGCTCAAGTCAGTGACCCCGCGCTCAAGCTGGTAAGCCCTCACTTTAGCCGGTGACCTCAGGGTTTCAAACCTGGTTCCTCTGCCTCCCAGGCTGATACTATATCCACTGCACCACCACCTGGTCAGGCATCTCTCTCTCTCTCTCTCTCTCTTTTTAAGTGAGAAGAAAGGAGATAGACTCCCACATGCACCTAGACTGGGATCTATCTGGCAATACCTGTCTGGGGCTGATGCTCATACTAGCTGAGCCACTGGCTGTGAAAGGGGAAGAGGGAAAGACGAGAAAGAGGGAGGGGGAGTGAAGCAGATGGTCACTGTAAGGTATTCTCCGCTGAGGAAGAAAGAAGGGCGTAGCCACCAAGTGTCGACTAGCAAAAGCTTTATTCAGAGCACATACTGGGTGAAGTTCTCTGGTCCGCAAGACAGGCCAGAGAAGTTGTGCAGCCTCACCTACTGGGGGGGTGTGGGGGGGAATTTATAGCGTCGGTATGGTGGTGGCGGGTTGATATGACGTGGCAAAATTTCATTGGCTGACAGACAGTCGTTCTTTTTCAATGTGCTCCTAGGCCATTTCTTTTGGCGGGCATGGATGTGGGTGGTTCCAGCCAAAAGTCCCTGGATCTGGTTTCTCATATGACCTTCCTCCATTGCCAGCCAACCTCACATTCCAACCTTTTATGTTAGAAAGGGGTGCCGCTATTCATCTAGCTACTTCCTGCTGGTTAGGGGCCTCGTGGGGAAGGGAGGTCCAAAGGAGGTGGCTCTGAGGGGAGTCGTGTATATGGGTGTAGGAGCATCTGGTTAACCATGACTCGAGAAACCTTGTGGATGCAGCCCTGTAAGAATTTAAGAAAAAGGGCAAACAAGAGTAATATGCTGATAATTAGAAGAGGACTTAGGATAGGGGCAGCCCAGGTGAGGATGGGTGACTGCCATCAGGAGTTAAGAGGGTTGTAAGAAGAGAGATCTTTGTGCAGTTTCTTTTGCAGATGGTTGAGGACATTGATATTTTCTTCTATCAGGCCAGTCTCAATGATATAGTAACATCATTGCTCCCTGCTTTAATTCACTCTGGCGGCAGGTTTCCGGTGGGAGGGACAGTAATAATAGAAGTATCTGCAGGGCCCGACATTTTGGTGAGCCAAAGATGGGTGGGGCCCAGTTGTTCCGACTGCCAGTGGTCCTGCATGGGGGCAAGCTTGAGGCGAGAGATATGGTACCAAGGTGTTTGCCCTAGGAGCGTGGCTGCGGTAGGAGTAGTCAATATTACTGTATGGAGTCCCATCCACCTGGGCTGTAGGGAGCGGGTCTGGAGCTCCCTCAGAAAAACCCTGTCTCCTGGCTGGAGGGGGCCCGCTGGGTGTCTTCATCTGGACCCCCTATGGGAGGAAGGGTCTGGTCTGCATGTTCCCTGAGAAGATGGTGGAGTAAGAATAGAAAGGGGAGGTATGTGGCAAGAGGAGGGGAGTTGACAGATAAGTTGTGATTGATTAGAAATGGGCTACCGTAAACCAGCTTAAAGGGGCTGAATCCAGTGAGGTTTCATGGGGTTGCTCTGATTCTGGTGAGTGCCAGGGGAAGGAGGTTTGGCCAGGAGAGTCTGGTCTCGATGGAAAGTTTGGTTAGTTGACCCTTCAAGATGCCATGGACCCTTTCCACCTTACCCAACGATTGAGGGTGATAGGGTATATGGAGTCTCCAAGTAATATTGAGAGAGGTGGCAACCTGCTGGACTATTTGGGCAATGAAGGCCAGGCCGTTGTCTGACTGGATGGTAGTCGGCAGTCCAAACCGCAGAATGATGTTTTCAATGATAATGGAGGCAACAGTGTCTGCCGACTCTCGAGAGGTGGGAAAGTCTTCTATCCACCCTGGAAAGGTATCAACAAAAGTTAAGAGATAACAGAGTTTTTTGTGAGGGGGCATATGAGTGAATTCAATTTGCCAATCCTGGCCTGGCACGTGCCCCCTCAGTTGGTGAGTAGGAAAGTGGGGGCAGAGCCCCCCTTGTGTAGAGGCTTTGGAACAGATAGTGCATACTGGGTATACCTTTTAGATCAGGGGTCTCAAACTCGCGGCCCGCAAGCTGCATGCGGCCCGCCCACCAATTTTGTGCAGCCGCAGACTGGCCCGCAGACTGGCCCGCAGACTAATCCACGAAGTTTGATTAGTCTGCGGGCCGCACAAAATTGGTGGGCGGGCCGCGAGTTTGAGACCCTTGTTTTAGGTAATCTGCTGGAGGCCTGGAAAAAAAAAGAATGGTTGCAAGAACTGATAGAGAGCTTTGGCCCTATATGTAAGGAACAGTGGATATCAGAAAGGAGAGTTTCAGCCTGTCCTTTTGGTAAGGCAATTCTAACGTCTCCACCTTTTCTGAGGAGGGCCTGTTCTTCCTCAGGAGTGTGGGAAGGTTTCAAGGAGGTGGAGAGAAATATGAGAGGAGTGGGGAGGTTTCCAGGGTGAGGTTTCGAGCCGCTGCGTCGATCCGAGCATTTCCCAAGGCCACCAGGTCCTGAGAGGTTTGATGGCCCCTACAATGTACCACAGCCACCTCAGTGGGAAGCTGTAATGACTGCAAAAGTTTAGAAATGAGAGTAGTTTGATTATGGGGAAGCCCTTGGTAGTGAGGAAGCCCCTTTCCTTCCAGAGGGCAGAGTGGCTGTGGGTGATAAGAAAAGCATATTTAGAGTCAGTATATATGGTTACATGTTTTCCCTGGACCAGAGTGAGTACCCACATGAGGGCAATCAGCTCTGCTTTCAGGGAGGTGGTTCCTCTGGCAGCTCCTTCTAAGGTGAAGAAGGTGGAGACCACCACGTAGGCTGCCTGTAGTCATCTGTCAGGTCCCTGTACAGAGCTCCCATCTACAAAGAGTATTAGATCTGAATCTTTTAAAGGAAAATGTAATAATCCCTCTCAGAGTCTGTTGAGGAAATCTATTAGCTCCTTACAAGAGTGGGTGGGTTCCAGAAGTGTCGTTGGAGCTGGCAGTAGAGTGGCTGGGTTGAGTTGGGGAGAGGGCAAAAGAGTGACTGAAGGATTTTTGATGAACAGAAGGTGAAATTCTTGTAGGCGGGAAGGACCCAATAGAGAAAGAGATTTGTGTGAAAGGAGGTTGGTGACCCTGTGGGAAGAGAAGACAGAGATGGGTTGGGAAAGGGTGAGTTTAATAGCTTCCTTGGTGAGTATGGCTGCTGCACCCAGTGCCCAGAGGCAGGGCTGCCAGCCTTTGATGGTGGTGTCCAATTGTTTAGAGAGGTATGCCACGGGGCGGTATGTAGGCCCCACAAGTTGAGTCAGTACTCCCATTGCATTACTGTGCTTTTCATCAGTGAAAAGGTAAAAGGGGCATTTGGGGTCAGGTAAAGTGAGGGGGGGAAGATGAGGGCATCTCGAAGGGTAGAGAAAACCCTTTTAAAGCGTTGGGGGATGTGAGAGGTCCTGTGGGAGTATCTTTTGCAGCCTTATAGAGGGATTTGGCTAAGAGAGCAAAATTGGGAGTCCAGTGTCTAAAGAAGCCTGCCTATTAGACCGATGAAAGAATCTGATCAGTAGTGGTAGGTGGCTGGAGACTGTGGAGGGTCTGAGTTTGATCTAGAGTGAAACCTCGGGTGGTGGGGGTTAAGGTGATGCCCAGAGAGACTATGGACTGAGAGTGAAGTTGAGACACGATAACCCTTCATGGTGAGGAAGTTAAGAAGGGTGGTGGTGTGTTTCTTTGAGGCGGACAGGGAGGGTCTGCAGAGGATTAGGTCATCTACATATTGTAAGAGGGTACTTGTCTCGAGATCGCATGCAGCTAGATCCCGAGCTAGCACCTGCCCAAACAGATGTGGGCTGTCCCTGAACCCCTGGGATAGAACAATCCATGTAAGCTGTTGGGCTGCACTAGTGTCCGGATCAGTCCAAGTAAAGGCAAACAGAAAGTAAGAGTCAGGGTGTAGAGGAATGGTAAAGAAGGCATCCTTGAGGCCTAGGATTGCAAAGTGAGTGCTGTCCGAGGGAATGTGTGACAGTAATGTGTAAGGATTAAGGACTATGGGATGAAGGGGAAGTACCACTTCATTAATTAGGTGTAAATCTTGTACGAGGTGATAAACCCCTGAAGGTTTTTGAAAAGGAATGCAGGGGGAGTCCGTGGGGATGAGTAAGCCTTTGTTCAAGAGGCAGGTAATTATTGGTTTAAGACCCTGGCGGTGACTTGCTGAAATAAGGAATTGGGGTCTAGATGGGAATTGGGAGGGATTCTTTAAGCAGATGTGAACAGGTGGGTGGTGGGTAGCTACTACAGGGGTAGAAGTGTCCCAGACTTGAGGGTTGACAATATCTGGTGGAATAGGGGGTGTGACCAAGTTAGGGTGATCTGTGGTAGTGGGAGAGCCTTCAGTAAGGAAGGGTAGAAGTGGGAAGATGCTGTCAGTTGGATAGTGGCTCTGACACTTTGTAGAATGCCCTGACCCAGAAGGGGTACAGGGCATGATGGCATAACTAAGAAGGAGTGTGAAAAGGGGAATCCATCCAAACTACATGTCAGGAGTGGTGTGTGAGGGGGAAAAGAAGGGGTCCCATCCACTCCCATAACCGAGACCTGTGAGGGAACTAGAGGTCCAGAGTTTGATGGCAAAACAGAGAAGGTAGCCCCCATGTCCACAAGAAATGAGATGGACTTTCCCGCTCCTGGAGCATGACCCTGGGCTCGGCGAGGGTGATGGGGGTCTTTGAGTCTGGGCCGCATCAGTCATCCATGAGGCCGAGGAGTCTGAGTGATGGGCCCGCCTGGCTGGCTTGGCCTCCCATTTGGGTGGCTTGTCCTCCACGTGGAGGCACCGAGGAAGAGCCTGTTGCCCAAAGAGGGCAATTGCTTCACCAGTAACCAGGCTGCTTGCAGTCAAGGCAGGGCTTAGTGGGCGGCCTCGGGCAGGGGCACTGTCGGGACCAGTGACCCTCTTTGCCACATTTAAAGCAAACTCCTGGTGGGGTTCTTCTTTGCGGTCTGGACTTGGGTTGGGCACTTTCTATACCTTGCCCTTGTTGCTCTGCTGGCCTCAGGGCTGCCACAAGAGCTGGGTTTGGAGTGTTACCTTTTGCTCCATGCGGGCCTGATGAGCAGCAGCCTTGACCTTTTTCTCCTGACCATTAAAAACTTCAAATGCCATATTCATCAGGTCTTGGATAGGGGTTTCGGGGCCCTCTTCTGCCTTTTTAAGTTTTTTCTGAATGTCCAGGGCTGATTGGAAAATAAAGTGAGTAGCTAATACAGTGGCCCCAGCATTGGAGGTAGGGTCTAAACAAGTATGGAGGACCATAGTGTCAGTGAGGCGATCGAAGAAGAGGGCAGGATTTTCCTCAGGTCCTTGAGTAATTTCCCTTATTTGTCATAGTTAACTACCTTTCTGCTGCGCTCTGCATGCCAGGTATGAGACATTCAATCATTTGGTCCCGTCATCTCCTACCTGTTTGTCCCGTCTGGTAATCCCAGTTGGGATCCATGTCAGGGACCGCTTCTGGGCCCACTGACATTTGAGGGTTTGAGAGGTGAACCTTATCTGCATGAGCCTGTGCCACAGTCTGGATCCAGTCCTGTTCATCAGGGGTAAGGGTAGAAGACATAATAACATAGAGATCCTGCCAAGTGAGGTCATATGCCTGAATGAGATATTGGAATTCCTTGGTATAGGCAGTAGGATTAGAAGAGTAGGAGCCTAAGCACGTTTCAATTGTAGACAGATCAGAGAAGAAAAAAGAAACATGAACCATAACCACTCCCTCCATTCCGGCCACCTTGTGGAGAGGGCAGAGAAGGTTGTCTCCCTCTTGTGACTTGGAGCAAGATCTGGTGTGAGCACTGACAGGGGAGGAGAGAGAGGGACTGGTATCTGTAGGTAAATGAGAAACAGAATCCAGTGAAGGGAGAGGAGGACCCTGATAAGGCAGAGGGGGTCATGCAGGAGAGGGAGAGAGTTCCTCAAGGGGGTCGGTGAAGGAGGAAAGATCAGGAGCAGGTTTATGTAAGGTTTCTCTGGCCAAAATGACCTGCGCTGAGGAACAGGTGGCACAGAGATTAGGATGGGAGCACAAATGCCAGAAGCCCTGAATATAAGGAATTTCTGACTATTTCCCAGATTTTGGGCAATAGTTCTGTAAATCAGTAAGGGTGTGAAATAGAAAATCACTTCATGAGGCCACCTGGTCTGGTTATTCAGTGGGTATTGTGGCCAGGCCATTTTGGAGAAGAAGATCAGTTTCTTCTTCTTTAGGGAGGGATCAATGTTTGAGAGATTCCGGATAAGGCATCCCAGGGGTGATTTTTTTGTTTTTGATTTTGTTTGTTTGTTCATTTTTGTGGCAGAGACAGAGAGAGTCAGAGAGAGGAACAGATAAGGACGAAGGGAGAGAGATGAGAAACATCAATTTTTCATTGTGGCTCCTTAGTTGTTCATTAATTGATTTCTCTTAGGTGCTTTGAACAGGGGGCTATAGCAGACCAAGTGACCCCTTGCTCGAGCCAGTGACCTTGGGCTCAAGCTGTTGAGCATTGCTTGATCCAGATGAGCCCACGTTCAAGCTGGTAACCTCAAGGTCTCGAACCTGGGTTCTCCACATCCCAATCTGACGTTCTATCCACTGCACCACCACCTGGTTAGGCCCCAGGGGTGTTTTTGAGCCAGGTTTAGATTCCTGTGCCCCTGTGACCACCCTCAGCCTCGGAGTGATAAGAGATGAAAATTGGCATCCCACAACTCAATCTCTGAACACTGGATGGTCAGATAGAGTGGGAATGTTCGGGATATCTCCAAGGGCACACACACACACTAGGAATGGATAAGAGGTCCCTGACGCAGCTGCAATTATGAACAGGGAGTCTCAGAGGCAGAAAGAACTGAGAGGAGGCTGGAGGCAGGGGACTTACCGCACCATGTGCCAAAGTTGGTGGGAGGTTGGAGGTCCCATTCTTCCTCTGAAGGGAAGGGGAGAGAAGCGGCCCCAGTGGGCTTCAAGCTCCTCCCAGATTTTGGCACCAAATGTAAGGTATTCTCCACCAAGGGAGAAAGAAGGGTGTAGCCACCAATTGTGGACTAGCAAAAGCTTTATTAGAGTGCATCCCAAATGAGGTTTTCTGGTCTGCGAGATGGGCCAGAGAAGTCATGCAGCATCACCAGCCCGGGGGTAATTTATAGCTTTGGTATGGTGGTGGTAGGTTGATATGACATGGCAAAATTTAATTGGCTGACAGACAGTCATTCTTTTAAAATGTGCTTCTGGACCATTTCTTTTTGGTGGGCATGGATGTAGGTGGTTCCAGCCAAAAGTCTCTGGACCTGGTTCCTCCTGTGACCTTCCCCCATTGCCAACCGACCTCACAGTCACTTCTCTTGCATGCCCTGAGCAGGGATTAAACCTGAGATGTCCACATGCTGACCCACAGTTTATCCCCTGAGCCAACTGGCCAGAGCAATCTTTTCTCTCCAATCTATTTTATAAACCATATCTAAATCATCATGAATTTATAGCAACTTTACATTTTTAACCTCTCCCCAATCTGTACCCTTACCTCCATTCCAATGTTCACCGCCTATGCCATAGCTATTCATAATTTCTTCTACAGTTATTAGTACAGTCTAGTTTTCACCCTCTTACAATACCTTCTCTGTATTTCTGACTGAATAACTTTTTTGAACACAGTAATCCTTGTATGACTATAAATCAAAGTTAAAAATTCTTATCATAGCTTTATAATTCATTTATGACCCAGTCCCTCACCAACTCTCCAGATTTATCTCTCCTCATCTTCCCTCCTACAGCTGTGCTTTATCATGACAAGCAAATTTAGTTGTTCATTTAAGTCATAATGTCTCTGTCTTCCATGCCTTGGTATATTGTGAAAACTAACTTGAACTCTCCTCTCACTCCAGCTTACATTTGTTACACACAAATTTAGCCTGGATAAATTGTATTTTATCTTGAAGACTGAGCTGGGGCATCACTTCCTCTGTTAAGTGATCCACAATTTCTCCCAGATGAATAAGATTGATCTTTTATGTGCTACCATACCAATATGTACATATCTACCACAGTACTTTCCATACTTTGTTTATTTGATCATGTTCCTCTTAGAATATTAACATCTGCACAGTAGTTTACTTTTTAAAGTCCTCTCTTTTTAACCATAATCTTTGGCACATAGGAGGGGCTTGCTAGTTTTTGGTGGCAGCATAAATAAAATAATGAAGTTATAATTGCTGCTGGATAACCTTTGTGTAAATAAGTGCAACTTTGATTTCCATCCCCTTTTCATATGTTCAGAGGACAGCTTTCTCTAAAATGGTGGGATAAGCAGGATTTGTGGTTTTATTGTCTTTCTGGCATTTCCACTCAGTGCTCCTCAGAAACTCATGGTCTCTCCCCACTCTTCTTAGTAACACTGTGTGCCGATAACTTGCTAGTCAGCAACTATTATCAACCAGGCAGTAGACCTCTTGACTTGCGGATCTCTCTTCTTCACAGGAGAGCAGAAAAGGGAGTCAAATGTACTGTGCCTATTGCTCCTCTAACCCTCTTGCCTCTTTATGGTACAATAACAATTTAGGAGTAAATAGATAAAGATCTTGACAACTTAGACTTTCACATGAGTCCCAGCGGAAAAGCTTCTAAGGATGGCAGAAGCATGGTAGATAGTCTTACCTTCTTCCTTCCTCAGTTTCTCACCCCTTCCCCACACCCACATTCTTGAGAGTTCTCTGTGAATCTCTAACCATGGGAAACTCATCCTTTTGTGCAAGGCAGGATCTTGTCTCTAGATTCAATGCTTCATACCAGCATTTTATTATTTTTATTTTTTTATAGTTTCACTTAGACAATTAATTTTAACATGGTGACATTAGTCAACTAGAGCACACAGAATTAGAGAAAACATCTCCAGATCATTTTGACATTCAATTATGTTGTATACCCATCATCCAAAGTCAAATCATCTTCTGTCACTCTTTATTTGGTTTTCTTTATGCCCCTCCCCTCCCAAACCACCTCCCTCTCCCCCCCCCAGGTAACCACTGTACTCTTACCTATGTCCATGAGACTCAATTTTGTGTGCCACTTATGTATGGAATCATACAGTTCTTAGTTTTTTCTGATTTACTTATTTCACTCATTATAATGTTATCAAGGTCCATCCACATTGTTATAAATGATCCTATGTCATCATTTCTTATGGCTGAGTAGTATACCATAGTATATATGTACCACATCTTTACTCAATCTTCTATTGAAAGGCTTTTTGGTTGTTTTCATGTCTTGGCCACCGTGAACAATGTTGTGATAAACATGGGGCTACATGTGTCTTTATGTAACAATGAATTTGAGGTTTGGGGGTATATACACAGTAAAGGAATTGCTGGGTCATATGGTAATTCTAGTCTTAAGTTTTTTTGTTTTGTTTTTTCATTTTTCCGAAGCTGGAAACAGGGAGGCAGTCAGACAGACTCCCGCATGCGCCCGACTTGGATCCACCCGGAATGCCCACCAGGGGGGCGATGCTTTGCCCCTCTGGAGTGTCGCTCTGCTGCATCCAGAGCCATTCTAGCGCCCGAGGCAGAGGCCACAGAGCCATCCCCAGTGCCCGGGCCACCTTTGCTCCAATGGAGCCTCACTGCAGGAGGGGAAGAGAGAGACAGAGAGGAAGGAGAGGGGAAGGAGTGGAGAAGCAAATGGGCGCCTCTCCTGTGTGCCCTGGCCAGGAATTGAACCTGGGACTCCTGCACGCCAGGCCGATGCTCTACCGCTGAGCCAACCGGCCAGGGCCTAGTCTTAAGTTTTTGAGGAACCACCATACTTTCTTCCATAATGATTGTACTACTCTACATTCCCACCAACAGTGAATGAGTGTTTTTTTTTTCTCCACAGCCTTTCCAAGACTTGTTATTACCTGTCTTGTTGATAATAACTAATCTAACAGGTGTGAGGTGGTATCTCATTGTAGTTTTGATTTGCACTTCTCTAATAGCTAGTGATGATGAGCATCTTTTCATGTATCTATTGGCCATTTGTATTTCTTCTTGGGAGAAATGTCTGTTCATGTCCTCTTCCCATTTTTTTATTGAATTGTTTGTTTGTTGTTGAATTTTCTGAGTTCTTTATATATTTTGGATAT
Source organism: Saccopteryx leptura (assembly GCF_036850995.1). NCBI lineage: Eukaryota > Metazoa > Chordata > Mammalia > Chiroptera > Emballonuridae > Saccopteryx > Saccopteryx leptura. Next base: position 56,093,484 of record NC_089506.1, read on the forward strand.
TAGCCCCTTTTCTGAGCTGTTGTTTGAAAATATCATTTCCCATTTAGTTGGCTGTCTGTTTGTTTTGTTGACAGTTTCTTTTGCTGAGCAGAAGCTTCTTAGTCTGATGTAGTCCCATTTATTTATCTTTGCCTTTACTTCCCTTGTCTTTGGAGTCAAATTCATAATATATTCTCTAGGGCCAATGTCTATGAGTTTAGTACCTATATTTTCTTCTATGTATTTTCTTGTTTCAAATTTTATATTTAGGTCTTTGATCTATTTTGAATTAATTTTTGTTCAAAGAGACAAACTGTAGTCGAGGTTTATTCTTTTGCATGTGCCTTTTCAGTTATCCCAGCACCGTTTATTGAAAAGACTTTCTTTTCTCCATTGTGTGTTTTTTTGCTCTTTTATCAAAGATGACTTGACCATATATATGTGGTTTTATTTCTGGGCTCTTTATTCTGTTCTGTTGGTCTAAGTGTCTATTTTTTCTGCCAATAACATGCTGTTTTGATTATCATGGCTCTGTAGTATAATTTGAAGTCAGGTATTGTAATGCCCCCAGCTTCATTTTTTTTCTTTAGGATTACTTTGGCTATTCAGAGTTTTTTATGGTTCCATATAAACCTGATGATTTTTTGTTCCATTTCTTTTTAAAATGACATTAGAATTTTGATTGAAATTGCATTAAGTTTGTATATTGCTTTGGGTAATATAGCCATTTTAACTATATTTATTTGTCCTATCAAAGAAGAAGCAATATATTTCCATTTCACTGTGTCTTTTTAAATTTTCTTTAACAATGCTTTGTAGTTCTCATTATATAGGTCCTTTACATTTTTTGTTATGTTTATTCCTAGGTATTTTATTTTCTTTGTTGCAACTGTAAAAAGGATTGTTTTTTGAGTTCATTTTCTGAAGTTTTGTTTTTGGCATATAAGAGGGCAATAGACTTCTGTATGTTAACTTTTATCCTGCGACCTTACTGTATTAGTTTATTGTTTCTAATAGTCTTCCTGTGGAGTCTTTGGTGTTTTCTATACACGGGATCATATCATCTGCAAAAAGTGAAACCTTTACTTTTTTTTCCCCAATATGAATGTCTTTTATTTTTTTCTCTTGTCTGATTTCTAGCTAGAACTTCCAGGACGACACTGAGTAGGAGTGGAGAGAGTGGGCAGCCTTGTCTTGTTCCTGATTTTAGAGAAAAAGTTTTCATTTTTTTGCCAGTTAATATGATGTTAGCTTGATGGTTTGTCATAAATGGCCTTTATTGTTTTGAGATATTTTCTTTTTATACCCATTTTGTTGAGTGTTTTAAACATAAATAATATTGTATTTTATTGAGTGCCTTTTCTGTATCTATTGATAATATCATATGGTTTTTGTTCTTGGTTTTGTTGATATGGTGTATTATGTTAACTGTTTTACATATGTTGAACCATTCTTTTGATTCTGGGAGGAATCCCACTTAATCATGATGAATTATTTTTTTGATTAGTTGTTGTATTTGGTTTGCTAGTATTTTGTTTAGGATTTTTGCATCTGTATTCATTAGAGATATTGGTCTGTAGTTTTCTTTTTTGTGTTGTCCTTGCCAGGTTTTGGTATGAAGGTTATGTTGGCCTCATAAAATGTGTTTGGAAGTATTGCTTCTTCTTTAATTTTTTGGAATACTTTGAGTAGGATAGGAACCAAATTTTCACTGAATGTTTGATAGAATTCACTAGTATAGCTGTCTCGCCCTGGAGTTTTATTTTTGGGAGGTTTTTGATAGTTGTTTCTATTTCTTCCCTGATTATAGGTCTGTTTAGGCTTTTTACTTCTTTATGATTCAATCTAGGGAGATTATATTGTTCTAGGAATTTATCCATTTCCGCTAGATTGTTAATTTTGGTGGCATATAGTTTTTCATAGTACTCTACAATAATCCTTTGTATATCTATGATATCTGTTGTAATTTCTCCTCTTTTATTTTGGATTTTGTTTATATGAGTTCTTTCTCTTTTTTCTTAGTGAGTCTTGCCAAAGGTTTGTCCATTTTGTTGATCTTTTCAAAGAACCAGGTCCTAGTTTTATTGATTCTTTCTATAGTTTTTCTGTTCTCTATTTCATTTATTTCTGCTCTAATTTTTATTATTTCCTTTCTTCTGCTGGTTTTGAGTTGCCTTTGTTCTACTTTTTGTAGTTCCTTAATATGTGATGTTAACTTATTTACTTGAGCTCTCTCTTATTTGTTTATATAAGCCTGTAGTGATATAAACTTCCCTCTTATTCCTGCTTTTGCTGCATCCCAGAGATTCTGATATGTTGTATTGTTATTTTCATTTGTCTATATATATCTTTTGATCTCTGCTTTTATTTCTTCTTTGACCCAGTCATTTTTTAGAAGTGTGTTGTTTAATTTTCACATTTCTGTGGGTTTGTTTACTTCTTTTTTGAAGTTGAATTCTAGTTTCAAAGCTTTATGGTCAGACAATATGTATGGTATAATTTCAATCTTTCTGAATTTGTTGATGTTAGTTTTTTATCCCACATATTTTCAATTCTTGAGAATGTATCATGTACACTGCAGAAAAATATATACTCTGATGTTTTGGGATGAAATATCTTGTAGATGTCTATCATATTCAACTGTTCTAGTGTTTCGTTTAAGGCCAATATTTCTTTATTAATTTTCGGTTTGGATGAATGATCTAGAGACATTAGTGGTGTATCAAGGTCTTCAAGTATGATTGTATTTTTGTCAGTTTTTAATTTTAGATCAGATAGTAGATGTCTTATGTGCTTTGATGCCCCTTGGGTTGGTGCATATATATTAAGAAGCATTTGTCTTCTTGATTCAATGTTCCCTTTATCATTATGAAATGACCATTTTTGTCTCTGATTACTTTTTATTTTTAAAATTTTTATTTATTCATTTTTAGAGAGGACAGAGAGAGGGAGAGAGAGAGAAGGGGGTAGGAGCTGGAAGCATCAACTCCCATATGTGCCTTGACCAGGCAAGCCGAGGGGTTCGAACCGGCGACCTCAGCATTTCCAGGTCGACGTTTTATCCACTGCGCCACCACAGGTCAGGCCTACTTTTGTGTTGTCAGCATTGTTTGATATGAGTATGGCTACAACTGGTTTTCTTTGGATATTATAATATTTGCTTGGAGAATAGTTTTCCAACCTTTCACTTTGAGTCTGTTTTTATCCTTGTAATTTAGATATGTTTCTTGAAGGCATCATAGTTTTTTTCTTTTGATCCACTCTGCTACTCTGTGTCTTTTTATTGGTGAGTTCAATTCATTTTCATTTAATGTAATAATTCACACTTGAGGGTTTCCTATTGCTATTTTATATAATGCTTTCTAATAGCTGTGTTTCTAGTGGGTTCTTCTCTTTTGTTTTTTGTCATTTGTTTTTATTTGGTTGTATTTTATACTTCTTTTCTCTTTCTTCTTTTTTTAAACCATGTCTTTCAGTAGTGGTATTTTCAGGGATAGTTACCATTAGGTAATTAAAAGAATATATTCATTGTAGTCAATTATCTCATGAGTGCTTCTGCACTCCATCCTCCTTTGTTACTGCTACTTTTTGTGTTCTCCCCCCCTTTTTTTTTGTTTTTGTTGTCACAGATTATTTCTGTTTTTATTGTGATCTTGGAGCTTTTATTTGTGATGTTGTTTTATTTTGTTCTTTTTATCTGGTCGAATAACCCCCTTTAGTATTTCCTGAAATGGGATTTTTCTGGTGATAAATTCACTCATCTTCTCAATATCTGTTAATGTTTTTATTTCCTCTTTATATTTAAAGGAAAGCTTTGATGGATATAGTATTCTTGGCTGGAAGTTTCTCTCTTTCAGTTTTTTTTTAACAGAGACAGAGTCACAGAGAAGGATAGATAGGGACAGACAGACAGGAATGGAGAGAGATGAGAAGCATCAATCATCAGTTTTTCGTTATGATACCTTAGTGGTTCATTGATTGCTTTCTCATATGTGCCTTGACTGTGGGGCTACAGCAGACCAAGCAATCCCTTGCTCAAGCCAGTGACCTTGGGTCCAAGATAGTAAACTTTTGCTCAAACCAGATGAGCCCACACTCAAGCTGGTGACCTCAGAGTCCCGAACCTGGGTCCTCCACACCCCAGTCCGATGCTCTCTCCACTATGCCACCACCTGGCTAGGCACTCTTTTAGTTCTTTAAATATTGGGGTCCACTCTCTTCTGGCTTGCAAAGAAATCTGATGATAACCTAACGGGCTTTTCTTTTTATGTTTTTGTCCTCTTTTCCCTGGCTGCCTTGAGGAGTTTTTTCTTGTTATTGATTTGTGATAATTTCATTACAATGTTCCTTGGAGTAGGTCTGTTTGGGTTATGGTAACTTGGTGTTCTGTTTACTTCTTGGATTTCAGGCTCTAATTCTTTCCACAGGCTTGGGAAATTTTCATTGATTATTTGTTTGAATATGTTCTCCATTTCTTTTTCTCTTTCTGCTCCTTCTGATATACCCATTATTTTTCTATTGCTCTTTCTGATAGAGTCAGACAATTCTTGTAGGGCTTTCTCATTTTTTTTTTTTAAATCGTGACTCTCTCTAGTCTTCTCTCTAAAATATCTTTAGTTGCCTGTCTTCTATGTCACTAATTATCTCTTCTATCTGGCCTGTTCTATTAGCTGAGCTTGTCATCTCATTTTTCAGTTCATGTATTGAGTTTTTCATCTCCATTTGGTTCCTTTTTATAGTTTCAATTTCCTTGATGAAGTATTCTTTTTGTTCATTAACTTATTTTTTGAGCTCACTAATTGTCTTTTAGAGCTTTCTTGTATTTCACTGAGTATTTTAGGACTTCAATTTTGAATTCCCTGTCATTTAACTCCAAGGTTTCCATGTAATTAAAATTTTTTTCTAGAGATTTTTTATCATATATCTGAGCTATATCTCTGTCTTTTGTATCCAAGATATTTGATTTTTTTTCCTTAATGGCATTTGAGAGTAGTATTGCTATTAACACTAATAAAAGATAATTAAGAAAATAAAATAAAAGTTGAAAAATACAGTGAAAAAATGAAAATTCTATAATGATAAGTGGAACAAAAACTACAGAGAACAAGGAGCAGGAACTGAGGGGAGATGATAAAAGATAGAAAAAAATGAAGTAAAAAACAAGCAAAATGCCACAAAGAAAAATATGAGTTCAAAATATAATAATCTCATGATAAATGATGATCAGATGAGAGAAAAAGAAAGATAGAGGAGGAGAGACAAGAGGGGAGAATAAACCCTGGCCGGTTGGCTCAGCGGTAGAGCATCGGCCTAGCGTGCGGAGGACCCAGGTTCGATTTCCGGCCAGGGCACACAGGAGAAGCGCCCATTTGCTTCTCCACCCCTCCGCTGCGCTTTCCTCTCTGTCTCTCTCTTCCCCTCCCGCAGCCAAGGCTCCATTGGAGCAAAGATGGCCCGGGTGCTGGGGATGGCTCTGTGGCCTCTGCCTCAGACGCTAGAGTGGCTCTGGTCGCAACATGGCGACGCCCAGGATGGGCAGAGCATCGCCCCCTGGTGGGCGTGCTGGGTGGGTCCCGGTCGGGCGCATGCGGGAGTCTGTCTGACTGTCTCTCTCTGTTTCCAGCTTCAGAAAAATGAAAAAAAAAAGGGGAGAATAAAGAGAAATAAAGGACAAAGAAACAAAATTCAAAACAAAGAGAAAGAAAAAGAAAAAATTAAAAAAAGAAGTAAAGGTTTCTAAAATAAAACCCTCCCAAAAAACAAGAATGAAAAATGTAACAACTATGGATAATGCAGTTCAAAAGGAAAATAATAAAAAAAAGAAAAAATGGAAAGAAGTAAAAATGACAAAAAGTCGTATAAAAATGTAATTTTTTTCTGGTTTTGAGAGATAGGTTCTTCTCTTTTTTCACAGGTGGTGCTGTACTACGAGTTTTTCCCCTGTGGGGTTCTTGGGTAGAAGTCTGCTGGTGTATCATTGTGGTCATGACGCAGGCTGGACCTCCGTCCTGTTGGCAGATGAGGTTTGTTAGGGCTTTGCAAGTATATGGCTCTAGCAATGGCAGTCTCAGTTTTCCAGGCACCTCTCTGCACTTCTCTCCCACTGGAGTTAGCAGTGTGGAGACTTAGCTGTGGGGTCTGCCTCAGCTATTGTCTTTGCAGTAAGGGAATCTATGCACAGCCAGGTCCCCCCTTCAGTGCAGCTCAAAGCACAGTTCTGGGCAAGGCAGTGGCAATCAGAGCTGCCAGCGAGAACAGGCAGGGTAGGGCACAGACCAAGGACCAAGTACCTGTCTGTTACACACAAGCAAAATTCTATGGGCCAGCGGGCATATCTAGCATGCCTCAGCACTCTGTGGTTTTAATCTCCACGGGCTTTTCCAGCTTGTGCTACTCAGCAGCCCATGACAGGCCACGTGTATGTCCAGTTTCCATGACTCCAGCAATGCACACACACCCGCCATTCAAGCGCCCAGCACCGGCAGTCTCAGGCCAAGGGTCTTGGTCCATATGCACACCTGGTGCTGGAGATTGTGAAGTCAGGAATGCCCAAAGATGCTGGTGCTCATGCAGGTGCCTAGTGTTGATAATCTTAGGTTAAGCTCTCCAGTCCCTGCGCATGACCCGTGCTGGGGACTGTGGAGCCGGGAGTGCCCAAAGACACTGGTGCTCATGCAGGTGCCTAATGTTGTTAATCTCGGGCTAAGCACTTTGGCCCACACGCCCACCTGCTCCCCATGCTGGTGATGCTAAGTGGAACCGCTAGAGCAGGGCCGGTGATTGTGGAGCTGGGAATGCACAAAGATGCTGGCATTGGCCTATGTGGGCACCCTGTGGTGGTAATTTTAAGTGGATCCCACCACCAGTGTGCACACTCAGTATCTGCAATCTCAGGCAGAGCTGATGTGATCTTTCTTTTGCTTCGGTGCCTACCCTAACTCAGCTCCTTCTCCACTAGGTCAGTCTCTCCTTTTTGCCCGGCTCCAAACCCATTTTATTATTTTTAAATATGGAGTGGAGAAGAAAAGCTGCCTTAGATAATTCCATGTAGAGATTTTTCATTTGTTTGTTTTGTTTTAGCACATCAGAGTTTTAGGACTTCTGCTATAAGGTCTCTCAGGAATACATTGCAACAGCACATTTGTTTAAAACATCAGCTTGGCATTTTGTTCACTTATAATTTACCTTTCATAATGATGCATCTTGGGAATGGCCAAGGTTAGGTCACAGCATTTATTCCTTATGTTGAATCACGGTAATTCTATAATTACAGTTTATTCTTCTGTTTCCTGATGTCTTTGACTTTCTCTCCAGAGAGTGACTTAAAAAGAAATTGAGCTCTGTGTCAACCTATTACTGCACTTTTCATATATGTGTTCACTCTCCTAAAATGCAATTAAAGGTGCTGATTCTTTAGAGGGTGCTCATACAATAAAAAACAAACAAAAGAAAGCTCCCACAAAGAGTGCATTCTGGAAATTGCTCATCCTCTTCAATATTTCCATAGGTAGGAAAGTAGGCACACCTATTTACTTATTGAAAAAGCCTATGACTTATTAGATCTGATTAGGCACAGCATATTTCCCTAGAAAAGTTCTTTTTTTTTTTTTTTAGCATGTGCTTGAGAGAGAGTGACAGACAGGGACAGACAGACAAGGAGAGAAATGAGAAATATCAACTCTTCATTGTGGCACCTTAGTTATTTGTTGACTCTTCTCTCATATGTGTATTGTCCAGAGGGCTCCAGCTGAGCCAGTGACCCCTTTCTTAAGCCAGAGACCTTAGGCTCAAGCCAGTGACCTTGGGCTTCAACCCAGTGAAGTTTGGGTTCAAGCCATCTACCATAGGATCATGTCTATGATCCTATACTCAAGCTGGAGAACCCACAGTCAAGCTGGTGAGCCTGTGCTCAAGCTGGCAAACTTGTGCTCAGCCAATGAGCCTGTGCTCAAGCTGGCAACCCTGGGGTTTCGAACCTGGGTCCTCAGAATCTCAGGCCAGTGCACTATCCCCTCTGCCAGTGCCTGATCAGGCACTTTTGGTTTTGTTTTTGTTTTTTAAGAAAATAGAGGCCCTGGCGGGTTGCCTCAATGATAAAGCATCCACCTGGCATGTGGATGTCCCAGGTTCAATTCCTACTCAGGGCACACAAGAGAAGCAACCATCTGCTTCTTCACTCCTCCTCCTCCTCCCCTTATTCACCCTTCCCTCTCACAGCCATGGCTCAATTAGTTTGAGTGCATCAGCTTAGGCACTGAGGATGGCTCCATGGAGCCTCCACCTCAGGTGCTAAAGATAGCTCTGTTGTAAGTATCCTCAAATGGGCAGAGCATTGACCCCAAAAGGAGTTGCCAGGTGAATCCCAATTGGGTTGCATGCAAGAATCTGTCTCTCTATCTTCCCTCCTTTCACTTGGAAAAGAAGAAGAAAAAGAAGAAGAAGTAGAAAATAGAGAAGGCAATGTCTAACCTGATGTTGGAAATGGTAACATTTCCGTAATTAGTAAAACATAGTCATTGTGCACAAAAGCCTTTTGTTCCTTCCCTATTCTACAAAGAAACTATATTGCTCTTTACTGTTGGTTTCTATTATTGAAAAAAAAACATTTTAACATTCAGGTATGGAGTATATTTCTTATTAGAGTAGGATGAAATTACTTAGTTCTCCTATACAGGGATGTGTTTGGGTCAAGAATGAATCATGCTGGTGGTGATAATTCACCTTGTTCCATCTGCATGATGTGCATGGTCAGAGGCTAGATAACAGTCTTACAATGTTTTAATAACCTCTAGTTGTATTCTGAGAATGTGGTTATGCTGAGATTATATTCTTAACTGTTAAAATTAGTTTAAGTACACTTAGTGTATTCTTTCTCCTTCTATTTTTATTTCATCATCTAAGCAACTGGACTTGTGTATCACTGTCTCAAAAGAGAAAAGCACAGGGCTGACTGTAGTAGTTGGATAAAATCCTTTTCTTTTTCTCCTCGTAAATTATTCTTATTTGGAACTGAATTTGCAGATCGGAAAAATAAAGACTTCTGAGGTTAGAAACAAACCTGTGGACAAGAGAGACACGATGATGGATCTGGGATCTTGGTCCTTGTTTCTTCTTCCTTTCAGAGCTCTTGGAAGAGCTCCTGGAAACTTGATTAGAAATTATATGACAATACAAAACACCTACCTTTTTAAAATTATCTCTTTGGAGGAAACCAAGAAAAATTAGTTCCTCTAGCTCAGTTGGATGGGGGCTTAGATGCAAAATTATTTTTTTTTAAAGAAGCTGTGATAGAGCTGTGATATTTCTGGCATATACTCTTAGGGGACGAATTGTAAATTAGCTTACCACTTGTTAATTTAGTGAACTCTTAACTCCTCCAAACCTCATGTATCTATACAATAGGGACAGTGAACTAACCTTGAAGGAGTATTTTAAGAACTCAAGTAAATCTGTTAATATTTGTCAAGGACTAGCAGGGTAACATTTTAAAATACCTATTATTACATTATTACTTCTACTTGTGATAAAGTGACAATCATGTTTATATAATGGTTTGATAGAGGACTTGTTTTATCTGATGTGAGCCTCTCATTACTATGCTGCCACCCTGTCTGAAACATTTACATTTTTTTTTCAAAATTTTTAAGCTATAAATACAGCTTTATTGAGGGAAAAGCTCATTACTGGAAATAATGTCTCAAATTTGTAAATTGACTCAGTGTTTAAGCCAAGAAAACAAGTAATACTTGCCACTTCTTTAAGTTGCACAGATTTATTCATACTAAATTCTAATTTATTGCAGGTACATTTTGAATAAATTTATGAACAATTCATTAAAAATTGTAAAAATTTCAACATAGAATTTCAATTACTAGACTTACCATATATGTGAAATAACACAATATATCAGGATTTTATGAGCTAAACAAATTAAAAGCATCTTTAGGAAATATACCATTTCTAGTATAAAATCACATGTCCTTACTTAGCAATTTGTTGTTTAAGAAATTCTAAAAGCTAATGAAACAATAACATTTGTGAATTTAATTTTCTCTGCTCTCCTGGGGTACATGAACAGTATACTTTAAATGAGTTTTTGTTTCATCTCATTCAACTTTCTGTTAAAGTTAATTTTGCCTTTAGAGTAATTCTCTGACCACTTAGTCCTCAGTTCCCTAAATCAGAGTTTTATACCAAGTGATACACAGAGCACCTGAAATGGGTTACCGGTGTGCATGGGGAGGACGCCATTAACCTTGAACTTGATCAGTGGGTATCAAAGTTGTGAGTGCTTCCTAATCCTTCTAGAAAAAGCAGTTGCTTTCATCCACCCCAATGTTCTGTACATATAATTTTATTGTTTGTACGTACTATGAAATGAAAATTGTAGAAAGTCTGGGAAAAAATAAAAATCATAATTTAGTTCTAAATAATTTCATAAAATCTTATTTAACTCTTTCCACATCTTAATAATTTACAGAAATGTTAGCTGTGTAATTCTTTTCCATAGATTCAGATCTTTGTAATTATATTTTTGTAGTAAAAGTTAAAAATAAAAATTTTAACAGTTAAAAGAATCTTCTCTGAGTGAAAAAATGACAAAATTTAAAAATTTTGTCAATGTAATTACAAGATGTTATAATAAATTTAAAGCTAACTCTCACACTGCCTGAGTATTTATTAAGTTATTTTCATGATACTATATTTTAATATAAGCATGCTATTTATTTAATTATTTTCTTACAATTAAATTCAAGGTTAGGCAAAAGTACATTTCCAGTTATTTTTATGGAAAATAACACAATAATTAATGCATAACAATACAAGGGTAAATTCTGTGTTTTTGTGTACTCACAACTGTAACCTACTTTTGCCACCCTATATTTCAGAAAAGTTGCATAGAATATTATAAACTTTCTCATAATGACATATAATATATTAATTTGTATTATATCTTACTTCTCTGTGTATACATAAAGATAGTTTTATTTCAAATGGAGAAAATATTAAAACAGAACAGAATAACTTGTGAAGGACAAAAATGAAAAATATCCTAAAAGTTTATGGAATGGGTTATAGGTTCAACTTCTGTAACAAAGACCCAAATAACATAGTTTAAGTAGGGTGGAGAGTATTTCTCTCACAAAAGAATTCACGGTAAACATGATGGTTCTGAATGTCAGGGATCCAGTCTCTTTTTTCATGTACTGTTCCAGTGTCTTCAAAAAAATTATTTTTACTTTATGGTCCAAAATGTCTACTCTAACTCCAACCATCATATTATGATCTAGCAATGGAAAGGAGTAGAGGATAAAACATTTTTTTCTTTATATTGGCTAGTCTTGAAGTTTTACACATCATTTTATCTTATATTATTTTGCTCAAGATTTAGGCAAATGGTCATGTCTAGCTTCAAAAAAAGGATGGGAAACATAACACAGCTAAATATTTGATCAATATGAAAGGGGAAAAGAGGCATTATAAAACAATTGTCATACTGGGCAGCAAAGACTAATGTGGAAACATCCATAAATGATTACATGTGAGACAAAGGACACATTTATTATGAACCTTAATATACTTTGGTTTTACTAGCAGGCTAGAGGAAATACATGGATGTCACATATGTGGTGGTATTCTTCAATCTGGGATATGCACCCCCAAAATACTTGTTTTGCATTCCAAGATACATTTTGCATAAAGTAAAAATATGTCAGTACTCTCTTCAAGGAATTTGCCCTCTATTAAGAAAAGGTAAATATTCAATGTCACTTGTTAAATGTAGTAATAAAAATATATGCAAACTTCAGTGGTGAGATAATAAAAGTCAAAATAATTAAGTATTTCAAAGAAAATTTTATCAAGAATACAATACTAGAGCTGGATCTGAATGGATAATCACATGAGTTTTCATGTAGTTATTGGAAAAAGAGTAATCACACTCAGCTTTAGCACAGTGAGGAATAATTTCTCATCCTTATAGCCTGACGATCAGGCAGTGAGAGCAGGAGGAGATCTGCCTTTGTACTGGTAATGGCATATGGACTATAACTGTTGATAAGGATACTGTTATTCAAAACACAGCAGTGCTGAAGCAATACTCAGGGTAAATTCATAAAGGAAATATTTTTGACACATAAGTGGAAAGAATGAAAATAAACTAAGCATTAAAATAAAGATGCAGAAGAAATTTTAAAAAGCAATGTAAAGGAAATATAAAGAAAAATTAAGTAAATAAAAAATGAATGTATATTTATTAATGGTGAATAATTCCAAGAGTTAATTCTTCTTAAATGTATACTATCAAGTAAAATAATATTTTCAAGTGAATCTAATCAACTTAGAAAGTGCAGAAAATATATTTGGAAGGAGAACAAATAACAACAAAAAAACCTTTACACAGTTTTTGAGGCCATTCTTAACATTGTTTTCAAGAGCATGTGTTATTTTATGATCAGTAAAATATGTTTTAAAAATAAGTTTAATTGAATGAAAGAGTCTAATTTAATTATAGGAAAATATAAAATAACAAAATTGGTTTTAGAAAAAATCCAAAATCAACAAAAAAATGATAGCCAAAATATTTTAAATTATAATCTCTAAATAATTTTTACATTATCTCTGTTTTAAAAAGTTCATGAAAATACTAACTTCCTTAGAAAATAATAGAAAGACAAAAAGATTAAAATATAAGAAATGTTAGGAGATTAAATTGCTCATTCCTGTGCTGGAAAATTTGAGATCCTGGACACAATAGATTATATATATTTTTCTTTATAAAGCACAAAGAGAGAAAGCTTATTTCCAAAGATAATATTGATAATTTTCTTGATAGAGGTATATTGCACAGAATAATCTCCATCATATCATTGCATATTTTGACTTCTGCTTCTGGTTATGATAGAGTAACAAAGAATGGATTTACTTTCTATTGGGAAGGCAATGCAAAGCAGATTCTACCCATTTTGATGAGCTGAGTTGACAGTTTGGATTTTAGGGAGGGAGGATGAGGTAACCAGAATCTTAAGGGCAGATTTCTACTGATGAGGCAACTCTTGATGTTTCAGGAAAAAATAACTCCAAATGTATACAAATTCTCCCAGGGACTTGAAAGGTATAAACCAATCCTGGCTCATATGATGAGGTCATAACTTGGAGAACAAAATCATACAGGAATATTAGTGACTCACCTCTGTTAGAATCATTTGATGCAGGAACACTGATGTACAATTCTAACTAAAATACTAACAAACGAAAGTCAGCAACACATGATTCTACATCAGGTGAAAGGTTGATTTTATTTTTAGGAATGAAAAGTTTGTTCAGTGTTGAACATTCTCTACACTATTTCTTATTAACAAATTTATGGAGAAAAGTATAACTGCTGAAATAATTTCAGATAATCTTTTGATAAAATTAAGCATTGCTTCATAAAAAGCTTTTTTAATATTAAGAATAGAAGGAGACCTCATAAATATAATAAAAGGTGTTCAAATAAACGAACTCAAGTCCCTAATGCCAACCCCACACATAATGGTAAATGCTGATAGCTTTCCCTTTGGTAGTGAAACAAGGCAAACATATTTGTTAGTATCACTTATCTTCAATTGAGGATTAGGAAAATACTGTTAAATATTAGAGAAAAGGCTCTAAAATTTTCATTCCTTAAACTAGTTCTTTAAAAAGGTACTTCAAGCCAAATAATAGAAGATTTATACAACCTATATAAATGGACCAGAGCTCATAAGTAATTTATAAAAATCAATAAGAAAACATATCTACCTAGTAAAAAAATGGGCAAAAATTCAAAATGAGCAATTTAAAAGAGAGAATATCCACATATGCATAATGATACAACAGAGAGTATACAGTACTGCTTTTATTAATAGTAATTGGGAAATGTAAAATAAAACCACAATGAGATTTTGTTAGACACCACCAGAATGACTAAAGCTTTAAAAGCCTAAGAATGTCCAGCGGTAACAAGGATATGGAACAATAGGAGTTTTTGAACAGCTTTGGTGAAAGTGTTAAGTTGGTGTAACTGCTTTGAGAACCAGCATGACTTATTAGTTAAGTTGAAGATGTGCATACCTTATTACCCATAAATTCTACACTTAAGAAGTTTGCTAGGAGAAATGTATGCATATTTGCCCTAGAAGACACATACATGAGCTCTCACAATAATATTATTCATAAAAGCCCTAAACTGGAAATAATTTAAATGTCAAACATGGTATAAGCAAATGAATTGTGGTATATAATTACAATGAAATACTATTCAGGAAAATGAATGAACTTAAACTATAGGCAAAAACATTGGATAAAATAGGCATATAATATAAGCACATTTTAGAAAGAATCCAGATTCAAAAAGTACATACTATATAATTCTATTTATATAAAGTTCAAAAGTAGGTTAAATAAACCATTGTGTTAAGGATGCATCCTTACAAGAACGTAAGAAAGGAAGATAGTGCTGAGGACTTCTGAAAGTTGCTGACATTGTCCTATTTCTTCACCTGATTACACAGGGTTTTTTTTGTTTGTTTACAATATAATAATTTATTAGCCAAAACATATTTATACTCTTTTTAATATAAAGTTTAAAGTAATAAAATTGACACAATTTCTAGTCATCGAATTTAAATCAAATGAGGGACTCTGAATTTTATACAAAGTTAAAATAATGCTGAATGCTACAAAGTAGGACATGTGAATTAACTTCTTTCTCTTTGTATTAAAATTATTTCTTCATTGTAAAGAGTGTCAAGTTTTTATACAAACAGCCACTTTTCTCTTTCTTATCATCAGAAGCTGAAGTTTTACAAGAACTTTTGTATTGCTTTGTAGTTTAGGTTTTACAGGTTATTTTGTACTACCTTGTTTTTTCAGGAGGTTTGTAATAGTGGACAGAAATGAATGTAAGCAGATATAGCCGGCACAACACTCAGTTTTCTGTCTTTTGTTCCGTGAAACCCTCAGAATTGAAGCAATTTTGCTAGGTGTTTCAGATGGAGCCAGTGCTTTTATAAAGAAACTAGGGAAAAGGGAGAGAATTCTGGTGTCTCCAGTGTCCTGTGATTAAAGGAATTTATTGTTTGCACCAATTATTTTTGCAAAGCACAGGAGAATTTGAGCTCTGAGAACAACAGAGACTTTACTTTCTGCCACTTAAAATGGGCATAAGCTCAGGCTTCAATTTATGTTCATTTAAAAATGATATTTTTATATATTTGGTGAAAGGCACAAGGAGATGTTTCTAAAGTATGCTTTAATTTTTAACTAGGTTGGTGATTGCATAAATGTTTGTTATGAAAAATTTCATCTGTGCATGTTTATTGTACCCTGCTTGTCCTCATTTTAGCCTATGGTATCTTGAAAGTAGGGTCTAATTACAAGGATTAAGTGCTGATGCTTTATTTGCGAGGTGCAATTCTAGAAAATGAGAGCGAGAGCAAGGGAAGTGAGGCAGGGAAGACGAGATAGGCACAGTGCAAGAAGATGTAGTATCTTGCCAGCCTTGTTTCATGGTATACTTTCTGCAAAAGATATAGCGGGATAATTGGTAGGTGAACTTGCTCTGCCTTACTGTATATTTTTAGACAGAATCTGCAGAGAAACCGTGCCCCGGAATAGAACATTGAAGGAAAAAAGGAGGAGGGTTTTTTTTTTGTCTTCTGCCCCAATTAGTCAAATAAGGTATCACCAAGTATCAGTTTGCCTACACTTGAATTATTTGGCCCCTTCGGCAGCGACTTGGGAAGGCAGACATTGTTCTGTCTTATTGAGTTCACTTAGGTTAAAGATGTTTTGGAGAGCCAGATTCTCCTGCACTGTGGTCAGTCATGTATGTGATTGTGATTGGAGTTGGAACGCCATGAGAACACCAGCTGTAAAGTGATAGAAAAAGATTCAGGAGACAGGAGAGGCAGAGAGGATACTAGAATGGTTTCTAAGATGTATTTGACAAACATATATTTTATAATAAAAAGTAAAGTAATACATATTTTGTATATTCTTTATCTTATCCATAAAAACTTACTTGAAATAAATTTATTGTCTCAAGTGTCGATCACTTTAAAATGTGTCTTTGCAGGTTGATAAAAGAATTTCATCTTCTTGATTTCCATGCTGAGAGAAGTACATTTTGTTTCTGACAAAACAAATCAATTTGTAACATCATATTGGTAGAGACAGAAATTTGTCCATAATCGTTTTTTTGTGATAGTGTTGTAAAATTTATTCTTTGTTTCAAAGGGACTGTATTATTTATTACTACTACCATATAAACTATTTTTGATATATTAAATGGAAATTTTTATTTATACTACAAGTTACTTATTTTCAGTCACTATGCTTCAATATTGTGGTTCAAAGTAGTTTTGGAAATAATTATCTTATTTTCCGTAATGTTAGTTTTTTGTTTTTTTTTATTTTTATTTTTTTATTTTATTTTATTTATTCATTTTAGAGAGGAGAGAGAGGGGGAGAGAGAGAGACAGAGAGAGAGGAGAGAGAGACAGGGGGGAGGAGCTAGAAGCATCAACTCCCATATGTGCCTTGACCAGGCATGCCCAGGGTTTCGAACCGGCGACCTTAGCATTTCCAGGTCAACGCTTTATCCACTGCGCCACCACAGGTCAGGCTAGTTTTTTGTTAATGGAGAAAATATATAATGTCAAAAACTATTCTTTGAACTTAAAGATGATTATAAATAAGTTTATGATTTAAAAAATTATATCACTAACTATAGAGTTTTGAAAAGGAACAGTATATAGCAAACCCTCAACAACCTTGCTTTTATCTCACTCAATTGGTAAAACCAAAACATTTGGTTAAATCTAATTTTGCATACCTTGTGTTCATACTGTCACTGGAGAAACAAAAAACAAACAACAACATAAGATAAAAATGTGCTTACTGATATCACTTTAAATTATGGTCACTATACTAAGAGATTTTTTTCTGCTGCCCATTGATCATAGTTGATTTCCTGGACAATTTTCTTTATCACATTCTTTTATTTTTCTCTTCACAACATGTCTTCTTATTATCAGCTGATAACTTATTTTCCTTCTACATTGATAAAATAGAGGCAATCAGAAAAAAAATTAAGAGCTTCAACCACATCTACCCAGGTATCTATGTGTTTATGAGGACAACATTGTCTCCTGGATACTCTGAATAAACACTCTAAGCTCCTCACTGAGGTCAGCTTCCATACTGTGCCCTCTGTCTTATTCTCCCTCCTCATTCCAGCAATTCTCTCATCTCTCTCCTGTATCATCATTTTTTCCTTTTTCCTTGATTTTTCTAATCAGCATGCAAGTAAGATTTTATTTCCAACATAAAATGATCCTCTCTTGACTCTGTATCTCCCTCTAGTTATCATATAATTTTTATCTCCCTTTTTAAAATCAAAGGACCCCTGCTTATGCTCTCTTCTTCTTTTGATTTCATTGCAATCAGGTTTCCTCCTATACCATTGAGCTACATCTGCGCTTTGTCAAGATCAGCAGTGATCTCCCATTGCCAGTGATAATTTCACATGCCTCATCTTGATTTACAAGTATCACTTGTCATAATTGATTATTATATTCATCTTGAAACACATTCTTCACTTGGCTTCCAACATCACACTTGTCTAGTTTTTCTCTTAACTTTATGGCTACTTTTCCTCATTGTTTTTTGCTTCTTCCTCTTCATGTCCTCTATCCTTCTTTAGCTATTGGAATGTCTCAGGGTATAGTAGTTGGGTATCTCCTGTTTTCTATTTGCACACTACATAAGTGGTCTACTTCAGTTACATGACTTTATACATTACATCAGGTGAATGACTTTCAGACTCTGGGTTCCAAAAATGCATATGTAACTGTCTTCTCTAGATTTCCACTAGACATCAAAAGCATTGAAAAGTTATTACCTGAGAGACTTGGCTGTTTCTACTATAGTCTTTTGCATTTAAGTTGGTTGCATATACATTTTTCCAGTTTTTTTTTTTTAACTTTTAAAGTTTGTTTGGAAAATTCACAGGTGACATTAATCAATAAGAGTACATAGGTTTCAAGAAAACATTTCTAGCATCTGAACTGTTGATTATATTGTATACCCATCACCCAAAGTCAAATCATTTTCTGTCACCTTAAATTTGTCCCTTTTTACACCCCTCCCCACAACCCCCACCATATTCCCCTCCCCCACATCATCCCTTTCCCCTGGTAACCACTTTACTTTTATCTATGTCCATGAGTGTCAGTTTTATATCCCACCAATGTGTAAAATCATACAATTCTTAGCTTTTTCTGATTTACTTATTTCACTCAGTAGAATGTTCTCAAGGTCCATCCATGTTGTTGTAAATGTCACTATATCATCATTTCTTATGGCTGAGAAGTATCCCAATGTATATATGTAGCACATCTCTTTTATCCAATTCTTTGTTGAGGGACACTTTCATTGTTTCCATGTATTGGCCACTGTGAATAATGCTACAGTGAACATTGGCATGTGTCTTTATATACCAATGTTTTTAAGTGTTGAGGGTAGATACCCAGTAGAGGGATTGCTGGTAATTATATGCTTAATTTTTTGAGGAACTGCCATACATTTTTCCATAATGATTGTACTAATTTGCATTCTAACCAACAGTGAATGAGTGTTCCTTTTTCTCCACAGCCTCTCCAACACTTCTTATTACCTGTCCTGTTGATAACAGCCAATCTAACAGGTGTGAGGTGGTACCTCATTGTAGTTTTGATTTGCATTTCTCAAATAACTAGTGATGATGAACATTTTTTTCATATACCTGTTGATCATTTGTATGTCCTCTTGAGAGAAGTGTCAGTTCAGATCCTCTCCCCATTTTTAAATTATATTATTTACCTTGTTTGTTGTTGAGCTTTGTGAGTTCTTTGTATATTTTGAATATTAACCTTTTATCGGAGCTGTTGTTTGCAAATATCATCTCCCATTTAGTTGACTGCCTATTTGTTTTGTTGTCAGTTTCTTTCGCTATACAGAAGCTTTTTAGTTTGATACAGTCCCATTCATTTATTTTTGTCTTTACCTTCCTTGCCTTTGGGATCAAATTCATGAATTATTCTTTATAGCCTGGGTCCATGAGCTTATTACTTATGTTTTCTTTTATGTAGTTTATTGTTTCAGGTCTTATATTTAGGTCTTTGATTCATTTTGAATTAATTTTTGTGTAGGGGGACAAACTCTAGTCCAGCTTTATTCTTTTGCATGTGGCTTTCCAATTTTCCCAGCACCAATTATTGAAGAGACTTTCTTTCTTCATTACGTTATTTTGGCTCCTTTGTCAAAGATAATTTGTCCATATATATGTGGTTTTATTTCTGGGCTCTTGATTCTACCCCATTGGTCTGTATGTCTGTTTTTCTGCCAATACCATGCTGTTTTGATTATCATGGCTCTGTAGTATAATTTGAAGGCAGGGAGTGTCATACGTTTGGCTCCATTCTTTTTCCTCAGGATTGATTTGGCTATTTGGAGTTTTTTTATAGCTCCATACAAACATGGTAATTTTTTGTTCGATTTCTTTAAAAAATGATATGGGATTTTGATTGTAATTGCATTACATTTGTATATTGCTTTGAGTAATATGGCTATTTTAACTATGTTGATTCTTCCAATACATGAACATGGAGTATTTTTTCATTTCACAATGTCTTTTTTAATTTCTTTTAATAATGTTTTATAGTTTTCAGTATATCAATCTTTCACATCCTTTGTTAAATTTATTCCTTGGTATTTTATTATTTTTGTTGCAATTGTAAAAGAAAAATTTTAGTGCATTTTTTTATATTTCCTTGGTGGACTTTTGTATATTGATTTTATATGCTGTGACTTTACTGTATTGATTTATTGTTTCTAATAGTTTTTTGGTGGAGTCTTTGGGGTTTTTTACATACATAATCATGTCATCTGCAAAAAGTGATACCTTTACTTTTTCTTTCCCCATATAAATGCCTTTTATTTCTTTCTCTTGCCTGATCGCTCTGGCTAATACTTTTAGAACTATGTTAAATAAGAATGAAGAAAGTGGGCAGCTTTGTCTTGTTCCTGATTTTAGAGGAAATGCCTTCATTTTTTTACTATTTAGTATTATATTAGCTGATGGTATGTCATAAATGGCCTTTATTATGTTGAGGAATTTTCCTTCTTTTCCAATTTTATTGAGTGTTTTATACATAAAGAGGTATTGTATGTTATCAAATGATTTTGTGCATCTATTGATAGGATCATATGATTTTTATTCTTTGTTTTGTTGATATGGTGTATCGCATTGATCAATTTCCATATATTGAACCACACTTGTGCTCCTCATACTTGATTGTGATGTATTATTTTTTTAATGTGTACAGAAGTACTTGATTTGCTAGTATTTTGTTCAGGATTTTTGCATCTGTCTGCGTTAGATATATTGGTCTGTAGTTTCTTTGTGTTGTTCTTGTCATGGTTTGGTATGAGGGTTATGTTCCACATAAAATGTGTTGGGGAATATTGCTTCTTCTTCTATTTTCTGGCAGACTTTGAAAAGGATGGGTACCAAATCTTTGAATATTTGGTAGAATTTATTACTGTAGCCATCTGGTCCTGGCCTTTTGTTTTGGGGGAGGTTTTTGATAGCTGTTTTTATTTTCTTCCTGCTTATAGGTCTATTTAGGTTTTCCATTTCTTTGTGACTCAGTTTAGAAAGATTGTATAGTTCTAGGAATTTATCCATTTCCTCTAGGTTCTTATATTTAATGGCATATACTCTTTCATAATATTCTACTATGATTCTTTGTATATCTATGATGTCTGTGGTAATTTCTTCTATTTCATCTTGGATTTTGTTATGTGAGCCCTTCCTCTTTTTTTCTTAGTGAATATAGCCAGTGGTTTGTTGATTTTATTGATTTTTTTTAAAGAACCAGATTTTATTGTATTAATTTTTTCTAGAGTTGTTTTGTTCTCTATTTCATTTAGTTCTGCTCTAAGTTTTACTATTTCTTTTCATCTGCTGACTTTGCATTGCCTTTGTTCTTATTTTTATAGTTCTTTATAATATCATGTTAGGTTGTTTACTTGGAATCTCTCTTATTTCTTGATAAAAGCCTGTAATGATATCAACTTTCCTTATATTACTGCTTTCACTGCATCTCAGAAATTTTGATATGTCATGTGGTTATTTTCATTTATCTGTATATATCTTTTAACCTCTGCTTTTATTTCTTTAACCCAGTCATTTTTGTAGAAGTATGTTGTTTGGTTTCCACATTTTTGTTGGTTTCTATACTTCCTTTTTATAGTTGAATTCAAATTTCAAAGCCTTATGATCAGTAAATACATTTGGTATAAATTCAAACTTACTGAATTTGTTGATGTTAGTTTTTAGCCAACATATGGTCTATTCTTCAGAATGTTTTATGCACACTGGAAAGAATGTATAGTCTGACATTTTGGGATGAAATGTCTTATAAATGTCTATTATGTCCATTTGGTCCAGAGTGTCTTTTAAGATTAATATTTTTTTTGTTAATTTTCTGTTTGGATGATTTATCTAAAGCCATCAATGGTGTGTTGAAATATCCAAGTATGAAAGTGTTTTTGTCTGCTTTGATTTTTAGATTCAACAGTAGATGTGTTATATATTTTGGTTCATATATATTAAAAAGTGTTATGCCTGCTTGATACAATGTCCCTTTTATCATTATGAAATATCCATTTTTGTCTCTGTTTACCTTTGTTGTCTTGAAGTTAGCATTGTCAGATATGAGTATAGCTACACCTGCTTTTCTTTGGATATTATTTTCTTGGAGAATCATTCTCCAAGCTTTCACTTTGAATCTACTGTCCTTGCAACTTAGATGTGTCTGTGTCCTAAAAACAACATATAGTTGGGTTTTGCTTTTTGATCCAACCTGCTACTCTGTGGCTCTTTATTGGTGAGTTCAGTCCATTTACATTTAGGATAATTATTGACACTTGAGAATTTCCTATTTTTATTTTATGTTTTGTTTTCTGGTAGTTCTGTGTTTTGTTTGGTACTTCTATTTTTTGTTTCTGTCAGTTGTTTTTGATGGGTGGTATTTTATTCTTCTTTCCTCTGTTTTTTGTTTTTGTTTTTTAAGTTATATGGTTCAGTAGTGACTTTGTTGTCTGTGGATACCATTAGGTTATCAAAAGAAAAGTATTCATATATACAAGAGTACTTTGTCTTATGAGTGCTTCTGCACTCTATTCTCCTTTGCTACTGCAGGTCTTTATTCTCTCCCCTTTTATGTTATTGTCACAGATTATCTTTGTTTTTTATGAACTTTTTAGAGTTTTTACTTGTAGTTTTGATTTGTTTTGTTCTTTGTGTCTGATCAAATAAACCCCTTAAATATTTCTTGCTATGTTTTTTTTTTTTTTCTGGTGATAAGTTCCCTTAGCTTTTTTGTGTCTGTAAAATTTTTTATTTCTTCTTCATATTTGAAGGATAATTTTGATAGATAGAGTGTTCTTGGATGGTAATTCTCCTCTGTTAGTACTGAATGTTTGGGTCTACTCTTTTCTGGTTTGTAGATTTTCTGCTGAGAAGTCTGATGATAACCTAATGGGCTTTTCTTTAGATGTTATGACCTTCTTTTTTCTACCTGCCTTGAGGTTTCTTTGTCAGATTTTTGATGATTTTATTATGATGTGCCTTGGAGTAGGTCTGTGTGGGTTGTGGTAACTTGGTATTCTTAGATTTCAAGCTCTAACATCTTCTATAGGTTTGGTAAATTCTCATTAATTATTTATTTGAATAGGTTCTCCAATCCCCTTTCCCTACCTTTTCTTCTTCTGATATACCCATTATTCTTATATTGCTTTTTCTGATGGAGTCTGACAATTCTTATAGAGCTCTCTCAATTCTTTTTTTTAATTTCTCTCCTCTTCTCTCTGTAACATCTTAGTTGCCTATCTTTGATGTCACTGATTCTTTTTCCTCTATCTAGCTCGTTCTATTAGCTAAACTTCCTACCTCAGTCATTAATTTATGTATTAAGTTCTTTATCTCTGTTGTTTAAGTTTCAATCTACTTGGTAAGGTATTTGTTTTATTCATTTTTTTCTGAGCTCATTAAGTTGCCTAATGGTGTATTCTCACATCTCACTGAGTGTTTTCAAACTTCAATTTTGAATTCTCTATCATTTAACTCCAAGGTTTTCATGTGATCAGATTTTTTTTCTGGAGATTTTTTATTTTCTTTTGGAATTATGTCTGTCTTGGGTAGCCATGGTACTTGATTTCTCTCCCTTGATGGCATTTGAGAGTGGTTCTGTTAAAAGCCCTAACCAAAAAAACAAAACAAAACAACCCCCCCCCAAAAAAAAACAATTAAAAAATGAAAAATTAAAGAATGCAATAACAAATATAAAAATTTAAAAAATTATGACAAATGAAGAAAAATCACAGTAAAAAAGATCAAAAGCAAGCAACAATAATCAAAAATAAAATGCTTAGGAAAAATAAGATTAAAACATATAAACAGCCCTGGCTGGTTGGCTCAGTGGTAGAGCATCGGCCTGACGTGCAGGAGTCCCTGGTTCGATTCCCGGCCAGGGCACACAGGAGAAGCGCCCATTTGCTTCTCCACCCCTCCGCCGCGCCTTCCTCTCTGTCTCTCTCTTCCCCTCCCGCAGCCAAGGCTCCATTGGAGCAAAGATGGCCCGGGCGCTGGGGATGGCTCTGTGGCCTCTGCCCCAGGCGCTAGAGTGGCTCTGGTCGCAATATGGTGACGCCCAGGATGGTCGCAACATGGCGACGCCCAGGATGGGCAGAGCATCGCCCCCTGGTGGGCAGAGCGTCGCCCCATGGTGGGCATGCCGGGTGGATCCCGGTCGGGCGCATGCAGGAGTCTGTCTGACTGTCTCTCCCTGTTTCCAGCTTCAGAAAAGAAAAGGAAAAAATAAATAAATAAATAAAAATTTAAAAAATTATGACAAATGAAGAAAAATCACAGTAAAAAAGATCAAAAGCAAGCAACAATAATCAAAAATAAAATGCTTAGGAAAAATAAGATTAAAACATATAAACAGCCCTGGCTGGTTGGCTCAGTGGTAGAGCATCGGCCTGATGTGCAGGAGTCCCTGGTTCGATTCCCGGCCAGGGCACACAGGAGAAGCACCCATCTGCTTCTTCACTCCTCCCCCTCTCTTTCCTCTCTGTCTCTCTCTTCCCCTCCCGCAGCCAAGGCTCCATTGGAGCAAAAGTTTGCCTGGGCGCTGAGGATGGCTCTGTGGCCTCTGCCTCAGGCACTAGAATGGCTCTGATTGTGGCAGAGCGACACCCCAGAGGGGCAGAGCATTGCCCCCTTGTGGGCATGCTGGGTGGATCCTGGTCGGGCACATGTGGAAGTCTGTCTGACTGCCTCCCCATTTCCAACTTCAGAAAAATACCAAAAAAAAATTAATAATAAATAAAATAAAAATAAAATAAAACAAACATATAAACATTAAAGAAAATGAAATATAAAAGAAAAAAGAGAAAAAAGAATGAGAAGAAAGAAAACAAAAAAAGGGGAAAAGAAAAGGAAAAATAAATTTAGGTCTTGAGAGGTTTCTTCCAGTATGTTTCACTGTATTACAATTTTTAGCTCTGTGACATTTCTGGGCTGAAATGGTCTTGTTGCAATGATATAGGTGGGGCTACAGTCACATTGGTAAGTAGGACGTGCTATGAGGGCTTTTCGGCTTTGGCTTTCTGACTGTCCAATTCTAACAATGGTGATCTCAGGCGTTCTGGTGCTCCTTTCAATATCTCAACAGACTTGGGACTGAAAAGGAGCACCTTTTTCTTCAGGGGAGAAAGTCATTCTGGAGGGCTAGCTGTGAGGTGTGTCTTTGCCACTCTTAGTCCTGCAAAGTGAGCAAGGCAGGATCTGGGAGGCTGGGGGCCTGCACTTTAGCTTTTTCTTTCTCAGCTGAATATGGGCTGCAGGAACTGTGGGAGACTGTGGGAACACTTGCTGTGACCCTGCATTTTGACTGCTTTGGTTTATCTCTTCTTCTGCCCCTCTGTCTCACCATTCCTCCTGGAAAAAAGGAGACCCAGTCTCTCCAAGTTTTCCCCTCAGTACTCCTCAGACAAAATCCAGAAAGCCCAAGCTTCTTTCCTCCCTGTAGTCTGGCAGAGACAAAAAATCCCAGTCATTCCAGGTTTATCTTCTCCCCTCCCTAAAGCCCAATGTGAATGCATTTTACCTTCTGCCCCCCTTTTCACCCCATCCCACCCTGAGTCCATTTGGTGTGTCAATCTTTCAGGTATGCCTCCAAGCCCAGCTTGGATGCCTTGGCTGAGTTATAGTTTTTCAGTTTTTTTGAAATTTCAAAAGGAGAGATTAGGAGTATCTCTCATGCCACTATTACTCTGATGTCATCTGATTATTTTAGAGTCCAAAAGTCAATGAAGCTGCTTGTGACATTGCCTTGCAAATTGCTGATGACAGAGATGCTCTGGCAGCATGAGATGTGTATCAAACACCTTTGTACCTCAGCAGGCCAAACTTTGAAATTCCCTATGTTAATTTTTGAATATAGTCTGCTCTTGTTAGATTTTTCTTTCTTTTTTTTTTTTAGTTGTTTTCTTTTTCAAAATAATATAATGTTTTTATGAAATTTTTTTGGTAATATAAATTCATAGCTTTGTTGATTAGAGTCCAGAAGCACAGATATTTCCAGTTCAATCCCTGGTCAGGGCACATTCCTGAAGAGATTGATGTTTCTGTCTATTTGAGGGCCCCTTTGAATGACAGGAGTTCTACAAGTCTCAGCTCCTCAGACTTTTTTCTTTTTTCCAGGGTTTTGGAGGCCATCTGGCCTGTAAGGCACACCTGTCACTCTCATGCCTTCACTCCACCAGCTTGTGAGTCACCAGCTCCAGCTTTTGGGAGGTGGAATCCTCCAGTTTCTTGAGCTAAAGACTTTGCTGTGTACCTTGACATTTATCTTTCTATAATACTCACATCCAGTATGGAAGAAAATTTTGCCCATTCTACCTTCAAAATATATCCAGACTTTGACCTTTGCACAGCTCCACTACTACACATGGTCAAGCTCTCCAACATCTGTTATCTAGGGTACTGTAATGTCCTCCTGATTTGTCTCTCTGCCTCTGCCCTTGTCCAACCCATAGCTACTATTAACATTGCAGCCAGAGTGATCATGGTAAAATGTAGATTTCCTAAAAATTATTCCAGTAATTCCAATGTCATTCAGAGTAAATGCTAAGTGCTTAATATGATATAGTTTTTTACAGGATCTGGCCCTGTGTTACCTTCTGACTACATTGTCTTTAGGTTGATGTTTCTCTTACTCTGAATTTCTTGTATTTTTTTGGAAACCTCAAGTACTTTCTTACTCAGGCCTTTTATTATTGTTTCCTCTGATTTTAAGGTTTTTACTGAAGGTAACGACAAAATTCAGAGGTTATATTTTCTGAAATATACCCCAAAACTATACATATGTTTAACTTTCAATATGACCCCTATGTTTCTCACAGAATAAAAAAATTAAAATAAAAATTAAAATATATTAAACAAGACTCCATTAAAAAGTTGTTCAGGGTCCAGTGGCAAGATGGCAATAGAGTAGGTGGACGTACCAACTTCCACTTCCCAGAACCAAAGTGGATTACAACTTAATTTTAAGAGCAATCATCTGGAAAAACCAACTCTGGACTAAACTAAAAGGATTCTTCAACCAAGGATCACTGAAGAAGCCACACTGAGACTGGTAGGAAAAGTGGAAACACAGAGAGGGCTTCCCAGCTCCTGGGAGTGAATGGCAGCCAGGAGGGAATTGTGCAGCAAGAAGTGAGTTTAGCAGAAAAGGGAAGGTCCTGGGCCCCAGGAATGAAGCCCCAGCCTGCAGCCCCAGAGCCTAGAAGAGGCATACAGACAACATTACCTGTGAAACAAGCCAGGATACTGTTTGCAAGAAAGAGACAACTTTCTCAGACCCAGGATTTTTCTTAAAGGGACTGCACAGAAAACCTCTTTCACAATCACTCACCCAGGACTCCGGGGGATGGAGGGAGATGAGAGGACCAGAGTAGCAGGAGGAGAGTGTAATCTAGGAGGCACAGGGAGAAACACTTTAAGAAACAGCACCCTAATCCCTGGGCTGAGTCATTCCCCAAATCTAAAGTAAATATTTTTCCTGAAACCAGTAATACCAGCAAAGGGAAGCAGGTCACCAGCCAATCAGAAGCTCTCCTGCTACACTCACAGCAGAGTCACTTAGAAGCAGGGAGCCCATCAGGGATACAGTGTTGAGTGCTAAGGTCTGAGCTGCACGACCCCCTTCATACTGCTGAGTGCTCGCCAGAGGGCTAGCGGTAGCCGGATGCAGAAACACAGTCCGTCAGCGGGGTGAAAGCCGGGATCTGTCTGTGGCTGTGCCCCAGATGTGAGCACAGTCCTGCCTACCCAGGGCGGAAGCTTGGACAGGCCACGACTGAGGCCCAGCGTGAGTACAGTTCGGCCTGGTGGGGTCAGAGGCTGAAGGAGGCTGTGACAGCAGAAAGGCCACACAAAAGCGGTCTGACCTGGGACTGTAGGCTGGACAAACAAGAGTAGTCCCGCTTGTGGTCCCACCCTCAGGGGCAAAGCAAACCTGGGGAATCAGCTAAGACCTGTGTTTGAGCGCAGGAGCACAGCCCCACCTGAAAAGCCAAGGCTTGCAGCTCCGGCACATGAGCACAGTCCTACTCATGGGGACAAGGTGAAGGCCAAGGCTGTCCAAGGCTTGTAACCAGAATGCAGGAGTGCAGTCCCATCCACAAGGGTGAGGTGGAGGCAGGGGCCATTCAGGGCTTGCAGCCCAAACATGTGAATGCAGTCTCACCTGTGGGGCATGGTGTAGGCTGGGGCTGGCCAGGGCTTGCAGCCCAGGCACACCAGTGCAGTCCTGCCCTTAGGGGAAGTGCAGAGGAGGCCAGGCAAGGCTTGCAGTGTGAACACAGTCCCGCCCGTGATGACAAGGTGGAAACTGAAGCTACTGCCATCGCAGGCTGGCATGGCAATACCCGTGCCTGAACACAGAGGTGGTGGCAAAGAGGGTGGTGGTCCTGCAGACAGACCACACTTAGGGAACACAGAGTCCACACCCATCAGACTCCTGTGGCCACACCCTTCTTAAACACAGACAAAATGGGAATACAGAGAAATGCAACCCAAATGAATCAAGAGAAATCCCCAGAAAAAGATTTGAATGAGTCATAAATAACCAAATTACTGGATGCAGAGTTTAAAATAATAATTTTTAGGATGCTCAAAGATCTTAGAGCAACAATAGATGGATATAATGACCACCTAAATAAAGAAATAGCAAGTGTATAAAAAGACATTAAAATAATAAAAGAGAACCAATCAGAAATGACAAATACAATATCATAAATGAAGACCATGCTGGAAGGAATTAAAAACAGGATAGATGAAGCTGCAGTTCAAATCAGCATGTTAGATGACAAGATAAACAAAAGTATGGAAGGAGAGCAGCAAAAAAAAAAATGCTCAAAAAGTCTGAGGAAACTCTAAGAGAGCTCTGTGACAACACGAAGAGAAATAACATCCGCATCATAGGGTTTCCTGAAAGAGAAGAAAAATATCAAGGAATGGAGAATCTGATTGAAGAAATCATAGCTAAAAACTTCCCTAAATTGATGAAGGAAAAAGTCACACAAGTTCAAGAAGCACAGAGAGTCCCATTAAGGCTGAACCAAAAGAGGCCTACTCCAAGACACATCATAATTAAAATACAAAAATTAAGAGATAAAGAAAGAATACTAAAAGCTATAAAAGAAAAGCAGTCTATTAACTAAAGAGGAGCCCACATAAGAATGACATCTGACTTCTCAACAGAAACATTAGAGGCCAGAAGGGAATGGCAAGAAATATTCAAAGTAATGCAAAACAAAAGCCTACAACCAAGACTTCTCTATCCAACAAGACTATCATTTAAAATTGAAGGAGAAATAAAAAGTTTCCCAGACGAAAAAACCAAAAACAAACCTCCAATTCATTACAAACAAACCAATGATACAAGAAATGTTAAAGGGCCTGCTTTAAACAAAACAAAGGGGAAAAAATCTAGTAAAGGAGAAATGTATATTAAAAGAATAAAATGGCAATAAACAACTACATATCAATAATAACCTTAAATGTAAATGAATTAAATGGTACAATCAAAAGATATAGGGTAGCTGTGTGGATAAAAAAAACAGGACCCATACATATGCTGTCTACAAGAAACACAACTCACAACAAAAGATACACATAAACTGAAAGTAAAGGGATGGAAAAAATATTTCATGCAAATGGAAATGATAAAAAGCTGGGGTAGCAATACTTATATCAGACAAAATAAAATTTAAAACAAAAGCTATAGCAAGGGATAAAAAAGATCACTACATAATGATAAAGAGAGCAATACAACAGGAAGATATAACCATTATAAATATCTATGCACCTATTATAGGAGCACCTAAATACATAAAGAAGATTTTGATGGGCATAAAGGGCAAGATCAACAGCTATAATAGTAGGGGATTTTAATACCCCACTAACATCACTGGATAGATCCTCAAGAAAGAAAATTAACAAAGAAACAGCACCCTAAATGACACACTAGATCAACTGGATTTAAAAGAAATTTTCAGAACTTTTCACCACAAAACAGCAGAATATACATTCTTTTCAAGTGCTCATGGTACATTCTCTAGGATAGATCACATGTTAAACAAGTCTTAATAATTTTAAGAAGATTGAAATCATATAAAGCACCTTCTCTGATTACAATGGCATGAAATAGAAATTAACTACAATAGAATAATTGAAAAACACTCAAACACTTGGAAACTAAATAGCATGTTATTAGATAATGAATGGGTTAACAATGAGATCAAGGGAGAAATAAAAAATTTCCTTGAAACAAATGAAAACAAACATACAATAACTCAAAATTTATGGGACACAGCAGAAGCAGTCCTAAGAGGGAAGTTCATAGCACTACAGGCATACCTTTAGAAGCTAGAAAAAACTCAAATAAACAATTTAAAACTGCATCTAGAAAAAGAACAGCAAGTAAAACCCAGAGGAAGTAGAAGGAAAGAAATAATAAAGATCAGGGTGGAAATAAATGGCATAGGCTAAAAAAGCAATACAGAGGATCAATGAAACCAACAGCTAGTTCTTTGAAAAGGTAAACAAAATTGATGAACCTTTAAGCAGACTCACCAAAAAAAGGGAAAGGACTCAAATAAATAAAATTAGAAATTAGAAAAAATTAACAACTGACCCAGCAGAAATTCAAAGGATTTTAAGAAAATACTATGAAGAACTGTATGCCATAAAATTAGACAAACTATGTGAAATGGATGAATTCCATGAAACATATAATCTTTCAAAAATCAATATAGAAGAATTAGAAAACCTAAACAGACTGATTTCATCAAATGAGATTGAAACAGTTATCAAAAAACTCTCAACAAAAAAAAGTCCTGAGCCAAATGGCTTTACCAGTGAATTTTACCAAATATTCAAAAAACTAACTCCTATCCTTCTCAATCTACTTCAAAAAATTCAAGAGGGGGAAAGACTTCCAAACTCCTTTTATAAGGCAAGCATAATACTGATTCTAAAACCAGGCAAAGACACTACAAAGAAAGAAAGCTATAGACCTATAACCATGATGAACTTAGATGCTAAAATTCTCAACAAAATATTAGCAAACTGGACACAGCAATACACAAAAAAACTCATACATCATGATCAGGTAGGACTTATTCTATGGCAGAGGTCTGGAACCTTTTTGGCTGAGAAAGCCATGAATGCCACCCATATTTTAAAATATAATTCCATGACAGCCATACAATGACCCGTGTACATAATGCATTATCCAATAAAAATTTGGTGTTGTCCCAGAGGACAGCTGTGATTGGCTCCAGCCACCCGCAACCATGAACATGAGCGGTAAGAAATGAATGGATTGTAATATATGAGAATGTTTTATATTTTTAACATTATTATTATTTTTATTAAAGATTTGTCCGCAAGCCAGATGCAACCATCAAAAGAGCCACATCGGGGCCCTGGCCAGTTGGCTCAGTGGTAGAGCATCAGCCTGGCGTGCAGAGGTCCCGGGTTCAATTCCCAGCCAGGGCACACAGGAGAAGCGCCCATCTGCTTCTCCACCCCTCCCCCTCTCCTTCCTCTCTGTCTCTCTCTTCCCCTCCCGCAGCCAAGGCTCCATTGGAGCAAAGATGGCCCGGGCGCTGGGGATGGCTCCTTGGCTACTGCCCCAGGCGCTAGAGTGGCTCTGGTCGCAACAGAGCAAGGCCCTGGAGGGGCAAAGCGTCGCCCCCTGGTGGGCGTGACAGGTGGATCCCGGTCGGACGCATGCGGGAGTCTGTCTGACTGTCTCTCCCCGTTTCCAGCTTCAGAAAAATACAAAAAAAAAAAAAAAAAAAAAAAAAGAGCCACATCTGGCTTGCGAGCCATAGGTCCCGACCCCTGTTCTAGGGTGACAAGGCTAGTACAATATTTACAAATCAATCAATGTAATTCATCACATAAACAAAAAGAGGGAGAAAAACCACATGATAATTTCAATAGATGCAGAAAAAGCATTTGATAAAATTCAGAACCCATTCATGATCAAAACTCTCGGCAAAGTGGGAATACAGGAAACATACCTCAACATGATAAAGGCCATTTATGACAAATCCACAGCAAACATCATTCTCAATGGGCAAAAATTAAATGCAATCCCTTAAGATTAGGAACAAGGCAGGGGTGCCCCCTTTCACCACTCTTATTCAACATACTTCTGGAAGTCTTAGCCACAGGAATTAGACAATAAGAAGAAATAAAAGGCATCCATATTGGAGAAGAAGAATTAAAACTATCATTATTTGCTGATGATATGATACTGAACATAGAAAATTCTGAAGACTTAGTCAAAAAACCAATGGACCTAATAAATGAATTCAGTAAGGTGGCAAGATATAAAATCAATATTCAGAAATCAGTGGCATTTTTATATACCAACAGTGAACTGTCTGAGAGAAAAATTAAGAAAACAATCTCCTTCACTATTGCAACAAAGAAAATAAAGTACCTAGGAGTAAATTTAACCAAAATGGTTAAAGACTTGTACTTGGAAAATTATAGAACATTGATAAAGGAAATCAAGGAAGATACAAACAAATGGAAGCATATAATCGTGTTCATGGACAAAACGAATAAACAATCATTAAAATGTCTATATTACCCAAAGAAATCTATAAATTCAATGCAGTTCCTATTAAAATACTAATGACATACTTCAAAGATATAAAACAAATATTTAAAAAATTTATATGGAATAAAAAAAAGCGAATAGACTAAGCAATCCTTAAAAAGAAGAATAAAGTCAAAGGTGTCACATTTCCTGATATTAAGTTATACTACAAGGCCATCGTACTCAAAACAGCTTGGTACTGGCAGAAGAACAGGCATACAGATCAATGGAACAGAACAGAGAACCCAGAGATAAACCCACACCTTTATGAACAACTGGTATTTGACAAAGGAGGTAAGAGCATAGAATGGATTAAATACAGTCTCTTTAACAAATGGTCTTGCGAAAATTGGACAGGTACTTGCAAAAAAAATGAAACTAGATCACCAACTTATGTTATTCACAAAAATAAACTCAAAATGGATAAAAGACTGAAATGTAAGTCGTGAAACCATAAACATCTTGGAAGAAAACATAGGCAGTAAACTCTCTGACATCTCTCGTAGCAATATTTTGGTGATTTATCTCCATGGGCAGGTGAAATAAAGGACAGGATGAACAGATGGGACACATGAAACTAAAAAGCTTTTGCACAGTAAAAGATACCATTAACAAAATAAAAAGACAATCCACACAATGGGAGAATATATTGCCAATACATCTGAGAAGGGTTTAATAACCAAAATTCATAAAGAACTTGTAAAACTCAACACCAGGAAGATAAACAATTCAATCAAAAAATGCGCAAAAGAAATGAATAGACACTTTTTTAAAGAGGACATAAGATAGTCAATAAGCATATGAAAAGAGGTTCAACATCACTAATCATTCAAAAAATGCAAATTAAAACCACAATGAGATATCACCTCACACCAGTCAGAATTGCGCTCATCAACAAAACAACACAGAATAAGTGCTAGCATGGATGTGTAGAAAAGGGAACCCTTCTGCACTGCTGGTGGGAATGCAGACTGGCGCAGCCACTGTGGAAAACAGTATGGAGCTTTTTCAAAATATTAAAAATGGATCTGCCCTTTGACCCAGCTATCCCACTTTTAGGAATATATCCTATGAATACCAAATTACTGATTCAAAAATAGAAATGCACCCCCCCATGTTTATTGCAGCATTGTTTACAAAAACTAAGATCTGAAAACAGCCCAAGTGTTTGTCAGTGGACGAGTGGATTAAAAAGCAGTGGTACATATACACAATGAAATACTATGCAGCTGTGAGGAAATGAAAATCTTACCTTTCTCGAAAAAGTGGATAGACCTGGAAACTATTATGCTATGTGAAATAAGCCAGGCAGAGTTAGAAAAATACCATATGACCTCACTCATTTATGGAATCCAATGAACAATGTAAACTAAGCAATGAAACAAAGGCAGAGGCAGGATCAAAGCGACCAGAGGGAAAGTGGTCAGAGGGAAAGTAGAAGAGAAGATGGGATCAGAGAAGGAAAAGAGATTAATGAAATTATATATATATAACACAGCATTATAGAGAACAGGACAGCAAATCCTGGAGGAAAGGGGGGAAGGCATTAGGGAAGGGGGAGAGGAAATAGGGCATGGGGAGTGATATATTCAGTGGGACACTAGAATCTATGTAAACACAAATTAAAATCATAAATTAAAAAATGTATATTTTCAACAATGCAAAAGCTGTCAGTACTTTATATCAAAATTTATAAGATATAATTTAAGATTTTATAGAGGAAAATGATAGGCTTAATTACTTCATTACAAAAACAAAAAAAGTGCTAAAAACTATGAATGAATGTTTAGAATAAGAGAAGGAATGTACTAAAAAGATTAGAAGAAAAGAAATTAGAAACATAATTAAAAACAATAAAAAAGTAAATAGACATATGGCATAGAAAATCACAAAGCCAAACTGGCTCATTGAACAGACTAGTAAAATCAGCAAACTTTAAAAATTTTAAGGAAATGAGAAAGTATAAACAAATGATACTAGGAAGAAGAGTACAACCACAAGTGCTGCCAAGTTTGAGAGATATAATTATGAAGAAATTGCACCAAATATTGGAAAACTCAAATAAAGGGAACAACCTCTACAAAAATAAAAGCAAAACTGAATCAAGAAAAAGATAAATTATATAAATAATATAAAAACAAAATCTAACTAGAAGTTAAAAGTTTCCTTTCTTTAAAAAAATTTTAAATGAATGGGACTACATCAGACTAAGAAGTTTTTGCTCAGCAAGAGAAACTGATAACAAAATAAACAGAAAGCCAACTAAGTGGGAAATGATATTTTCAAACAACAGCTCAGATAAGGGCCTATTATCCAAAATATACAAAGAACTCATAAAACTCAACAACAAACAAACAAACAATCCAATAAAAAAATGGGAAGAGGACATGAACAGACACTTCTCCCAGGAAGAAATACAAATGGCCAACAGATATATGAAAAGATGCTCATCTTCGTTAGTTATTAGAGAAATGCAAATCAAAACTGCAATGAGATACCACACCTCACACCTGTTAGATTAGCTATTATTAACAAGAAAGGTAATAAATGTTGGAGAGGCTGTGGAGAAGAAGGAACCCTCATACACTGTTGGTGGGAATGTAAAGTAGTACAACCATTATGGAAGAAAGTATGGTGGTTCCTCAAAAAACTGAAAATAGAATTACCTTATGACCCAGCAATCCCTCTACTGGGTATATACCCCAAAAACTCAGAAACATTGATACGTAAAGACACATGCAGCCCCATGTTCATTGCAGCATTGTTCACAGTGGCCAGGACATGGAAACAACCAAAAAGCCCGTCAATAGATGACTGGATAAAGAAGATGTGGCACATATACACTATGGAATACTACTCAGCCATAAGAAATGATGACATCGGAACATTTACAGCAAAATGGTGGGATCTTGATAACATTATACGAAGTGAAATAAGTAAATCAGAAAAAACCAGGAACTGCATTATTCCATACGTAGGTGGGACTTAAAAGTGAAACTAAGAGACATTGATAAGAGTGTGGTGGTTACGGGGGGGAGGGGGGAGAGGGAGAGGGAAAGGGGGAGGGGGAGAGGCACAAAGAAAACTAGATAGAAGGTGACAGAGGACAATCTGACTTTGGGTGATGGGTATGCAACATAAGTGAACGACAAGATAACCTGGAGTTGTTATCTTTGAATATATGTATCCTGATTTATTGATGTCGCCCCATTAAAAATAAAATTATTAAAAAAAAATTTTTAGACCTATGGTTTATATAAGTAACACTTCTTTAAAACAAATATTTTCAACCTTTATACATAATATTGCAGAAAAATATATTAGTTAATATATATACTTTATTTCATAAAGAAGACACGTATCATGAGAGAAAAGATACATTGGGCAATCTTATTTAATACAGGTGTATAAACCCAAAACAAAATATAAACAAAACCAAATCCAGAATAGTTTAAAGATATTTTATCAAGTTAAGTTGTCTATTTTCTAATAAAAAGGTGGGGTTTTTTATTGCAAAATTTATTAATATTATTTACATTAAAATGAAATCCATAGAGTAAATATCATTGGATATTTATTTTGAATATGTGTTGAGTGAAAGGAAAGCCTTTAATAAAACTCGATATCCATTCATGAAAAAAATTCTTAGAAAGTAACAAAATAAATACAAAACTGTACAACAAATATTATATTTTATGAAAAAGCATTAGAATCATTTTGGTAAAGAGCAAAAACAAGGTCTAAGGTAACCACTGTAAGTATTTCCTTTCCATTTTTATCCTGAGATTCAAGGTAAGGCAATATTATAAGAAAACAGAATGCAAGAGGATGAGGATGGAAAAATAGAAACCAAAATATTCATTCAGCAATAATCTGATTATTTTCATAGAAAATAAAAGAATCTTAAGAGAAACTATTAGAATTTTACAAGAGATTTTATAGCAATGTTGTTAAATTTAAAATCAATAAATAAAAGAAATTATTTCTATACATTTATAAATATAATTAGAAAAAATTTGAAAGGGTAAAGTATTTACAATAGTTATAACAATGTGAAGTATTTCAGAATATAGCCAAAGGTGCACTGGGATTTCATATATCAAACAATAAATTTTCTTTAAAATATATAAAAAATATATAGGGATATTTTCCAAGTACATGGATATAAAGGCTAAATATTGTAAACATGTTTATTCTCCCCAAATCCATCTTGAGCCTTGAGTTTCCAGGAAATTGAATATTTGAAGAATGCCAAAGTAAAACCACAGAGATAGCTTTTTAGTCCCAATGGGAAAAGGGATTGTACTTTAAGCAATCAGATGATAATGATGTAAATTCAGATGTTAATTTTAGTGTTATTAATGGTAGGTAATTTAGATGTCTCCTGTTGTGATGATGTTTGTAAAATATCTGGAAAGTTTTACTCTAAGTTGGTCTAAGTATGCTTGTAATTATGTGTGGTAGAAATATGGCATTTTTGTTTTCTTGGTATTATTAATCTAAACTTTCTACAACAAATACAGACTTCATTGAGATAATACAAATATGGTGCCTTTGTAATTAAGCAAATTTTGAAATATTATTTGAGTAACTATAATTTTAACAAATGTGCTAATGAACTTCATTGGCAGTGTGTCTATACTGCATAAATTAAGAATCATTTAAATTGATTTAGGCTTGGGTAAATGTGAAATCATCTATGTAGTTTCTCATTCCTAATTGTGTGCATGCTGACATGAGTGTCTCAGTCATTGTCATTTATGTGGGTCCTGTAGTGGCCATCACTGGAATATAGCTATGTATACAGTAGAGAAAGTAATAAGCATTATTGTTTTTAATTACTAATGGCATTACAATTTTACTAACATTTCTTTAGAGGACATATTTAGTCTGACATTTAAATAATTAAATAAATATAAATAGCCCTGTAAATTGTTTTTATGTAAATCACCTAACAAAAAACGCAGTTTTTTTCCCCCAGAAAGTAATTGCAAGGAACTCGTAACATGTCTAACCTGTCATGATTCTTCAGAATGTATTTACTAAAATGTTGCTTTTAAAAATCACAAAACAACCTCATATTTATAATGTTTGAATTATACATTCCTACAATTATTTTTCCTTTTTAAATTTTTTTAAATTTTAATTTGTTCTGTTTACATAGTTACAAGTGTTCCCCCAAATATATCTCCCTTGCTCCCCCCCCCGTGTTCTCCTTGATACTCCCTTTGCCCCTTCCCACCACTGCTTTCCCCCCTTCCCTCCATGATATACTATCCTACCCTCTATCTCTCTGTTATGTGTATTTACTTACCCTAATGCCTTTCCTTTCTTTGATCTCCTCCTCTCATTCCCCCTTCCTTCTGACCACTTTCCCTCTGGACTCTGTAACCCCTTCTCTGCCACTCTTCCATCCCTCAGTTCACAATGTTCATTGGATTCCTCAAATGAGTGAGGTAATATGATATTTTTCTTTCTCTGCCTGGCTTATTTCACTTTGCGTAATAGACTCCAGGTCCATCCATGTTGCTGCAAAGGGTAAGATTTCCTTCTTTTTCACAGCTGCATAGTATTCAATTGTGTATAGGTATCACTGCTTTTTTTTTTTTTTTTTTTGTATTTTTCTGAAGCTGGAAATGGGGAGGCAGTCAATCACACTCCCGCATGTGCCCGACCGGGATCCACCCGGCATGCCCACCAGGGGGTGATGCTCTGCCCATCTGGGGCGTTGCTCTGTTGCAACCAGGACCATTCTAGCACCTGAGGCAGAGGCCATAGAGCCATCCTCAGCGCCCGGGCCAACTTTGCTCCAATGGAACCTTGGCTGCGGGAGGGGAAGAAAGAGACAGAGAGGAAGGAGAGGGGGAGGGATGGAGAAGCAGATGGGTGCTTCTCCTGTGTGCCCTGGCCAGGAATCAAACCCAGGACTCCTGCATGCCAGGCCGATGCTCTACCACTGAGCCAACCGGCCAGGGCGGTACCACTGCTTTTTAATCCACTTGTCTACTAATGGACACTTGGGCTGTTTCCAGATCTTGGCTATTGTAAACAATGCTGCAATAAACATGGGGGGATGCATTTCTTTTTTGTGAATCAGTGATTTGTTATTCTTAAGATATATTCCTAGAAGTGGATTGCTGGGTCAAAAGGCAGTTCAATTTTTAATTTTTTGAGGAATCTCCATACTGTTTTCCACAGTGGCTGCACTAGTCTGCATTCCCACCTGCAGGGCAGGAGGGTTCTCTTTTCTCCACATGCTCACCAGCACTTGTTATGTGTTGTTTTTTTAAGGAGCGCCATTCTGAAAGATAAGAGATGGTATCTCATTGTGGTTTTAATTTGCATTTCTCTAATGATTAGTGATGAACATTTTTTCATATACCCATTGGCCATCTGTGTGTGCTCTTTGGAGAAGTGTCTATTCAATTCTTTTGCTCAATTTTTGATTGGATTGTTTACTTTCCTGGTGTTGAGTTTTACAAGTTCTTTGTAGATTTTTGTTATTAACCCCTTATCAGACATGTTGACGAATATGATCTCCCATTGTGTGGGTTGTCTTTTTATTTTATTCATGTTGTCTTTTGCTGTGCAAAAGCTTTTTAGTTTGATATAGTCCTATTTGTTCATCCTGTTCTTTATTTCATTTGCCCGTGGAGTTAAATCAGCAAATATATTGCTGCGAGAGATGTTGGAGAGCTTACTGCCTATGTTTTCTTCCAAGTTGATCATGGTTTCACAACTTACATTCAAGTCTTTTATCTATTTTGATTTTATTTTTGTGAATGGTGTAAGTTGGTGGTCTAGTTTTATTTTATTTTTTGCATGTATTTGTCCAATTTTTCCAGCACTATTTGTTAAAGAGACTGTCTTTACTTCATTGTATGCTCTTACTTCCTTTGTCAAATATCAGTTGACCATAAATGTGTGGGTTTATTTCTGGGTTTTCTGTTCTGTTCCATTGATCTGTATGCCTGTTTGAATGACAGTACCAAGCTGTTTTTAGTATAACGGCCTTGTAGTATAACTTGATATCAGGAAGTGTGATATCTCCCACTTTATTTTTCTTTTTCAAGATTACTGAGGCTATTCATGTTCTTTTATGTTTCCATATAAATTTTTGAAATATTTGCTCTTTGTCTTTGAAGTATGACCTTGGTACTTTAATAGGAATTGCATTGAATTTATATATTGCTTTGAGTACTATAGACATTTTAATGATATTTATTTTTCCTATCCATAAACACAGTATATGCTTGTTTGTATCTTCCTTGAATTCTTTTTCTCAATGTTTTATAATTTTTTGAGTAGAGGTCTTTAACCTCCTTGGTTAAATTTACTCCTAGGTACTTTATTATTTTGGTTGCAACAGTGAAGGGGATTGTTTCCTTAATTCCATTTTCAGACAGTTCATTGATGGTGTATATAAATGCCACTGATTTCTGAATATTGATTTTATATCCTTCCACCTTACTGAATTCATTTATTAGTTTCAGTAATATTTTGACTGAGACTTTAGGGTTTTTAAAGTCATCAGCAAATAATGATAGTTTTACTTCTTCTTTTCCAATTTGGATGCCTTTTGTTTCTTCTTCTTGTCTGATTGCTGTGGCTAGGACTTCCAGAACTATGTTGAATAAGAGTGGTGAAAGGGGGTACCCTTGGCTTGTTCCTGTTCTTAAGAAGATTGCTTTAAATTTTGCCCAAGGAGCCTGACCTGTGGTGGCGCAGTGTATAAAGCGTCGACCTGGAAATGCTGAGGTCGCTGGTTCGAAACCCTGGGCTTGCCTGGTCAAGGCACATATGGGAGTTGATGCTTCCAGCTCCTCCCCCCCTTCTCTCTCTCTCTCTGTCTCTCCCTCTCCTCTCTAAAATGAATAAATAAAAAAATAAAAAAAAAATTAAAAAAAAAAAAAATTTTGCCCAAGGAGTATGATGTTGACTATGGGTTTTTCAAAGATGGCCTTTATCATGATGAGGTATGTTTTCTGTATTCTCACTTTGTTAAGAGTTTTGATCATAAATGAGTGTTGGATTTTATCAAATGCTTTTTCTGCATCTATTTATATAATGATGTGGTTTTTATCTTTCTTTTTCTTTATTTGATGTATTACATTGATTGATTTGTGGATATTGTACCAGCCTTGTCTCTCTAGAGTAAATCCCACTTGATCATGATGTACAATTTTTTTCATGTATTGATGGATCCAATTTGCTAATATTTTGTTGAGAATTTTAGCATTTAAATTCATCAGAGATATTGGCCTATAGTTTTCTTTCTTTGTATTGTCTTGGCCTGCTTTTGTAATAAGGATTATGTTCGCCTCATAGAAAAAGTTTGGAAGTCTTCCTTCCTCTTGAAAATTTTTGCAAAAACTTGAGAAAGATAAGAGTTAGTTCTTCTTTGAATATTGGGTAAAATTCACCTGTGAAGTCATCAGGCCCAGGACTTGTATTTGTTGGAAGTTTTTTGATAACTGTTCCAATCTCTTTTGTTGTAATCGGTCTATTTAGGTTTTATGATTCTTCCAGGTTGATTTTTGAATGATTCTATTTTTCGAGAAATTTATCCATTTCATCTAGGTTGTCCCATTTGTGGGCATAGAGTTTTTCATAGTATTTTCTTACAATCATTTGAATTTCTGCTGTTTTAGTTGTTACTTCTCCACTCTCATTTCTAATTATATTTATTTGAATCCTCTCTGTTTTTCTTGGTGAGTCTGGTTAAAGGTTTATTAATCTTATTTACCTTTTCAAAGAAGTAGCTCTTGGTTTCATTAATCTTGTGTGTTTTTTTTTTCCTCTATGTCATTTATTTCCATGCTGATCTTTACTATTTCCTTTCTTCTACTTCCTCTGGGCTTTACTTGCTGTTCTTTTTCTAGTTTTTTTAGATTCAGGGTTGTTAATTTGAGCTTTTTCTTGCTTTTTAAGATATGGCTATAATGCAATGAACTTTCCTCTCAGGACTGCTTTTGCCATCTCCCATAAATTTTGAGTTGTTGTATGTTCATTTTCATTTGTTTCAGGAAGTTTTTGATTTCTTTCTTGATTTCATTGTTAACCCATTCATTATTTAATAGCATGCTATTTAGTCTCCAAGTGTTTAAATGTTTTTCAGGTGTTTTTTTTTTTTTATTGTAGTTGACTTCTAGTTCATGCTGACATGATCAGAGAAGGTGCTTGATTTGATTTCAATCTTCTTAAATTTATTAAGACTTGTTTTGTGTCCTAACATATGGTTTATTCTAGAGAATGTACCATGAGCACTTGAAAAGAATGTATATTCTGCTGCTTTGGGTTGAAAGGTTCTGAAGATATCTTTTAAATACAGTTGATGTAGTGTGTCATTTAGGATGCTGTGTCTTTGTTAATTTTCTGTCTGGAGGTTCTATCCATTAATGTTAGTAGGGTATTAATATTCCTTACTATTATAGTATTGCTGTTGATCTAGTGTGTCACTTAAGGCCACTGTTTTTCTGATAATTTTCTGTCAGGAGGTTTTATCCATTGATGTTAGTGGGGTATTAAAATCCCCTACTATTATAGTATTGTTGTTGTCCTTACCCTTTTTGTCTATCAAAATTTGTTTTATATATTTAGGTGCTCCTACATTAGGTGCATATATATTTATAGTAGTTATATATTTCCATTGTAATACTCCTTTTATCATTATGTAGTGATTTTCTTTATGTCTTACTATATATAGCCTTTGTTTTAAAGTTTATTTTGTCAGATATTAGTACTGCTACCCCTGCTTTTTTTTTCTTTCCATTTGCGTGTAGTATTTTTTTCCCATTCCTTTACTCTCAGTCTATGTGTATCTTTTGTTCTAAGATGGATCTCTTGTAGATAACATAGGTACAGGTCTTGTTTTCTTATCCATGAAGCTACGCTATGTTTTTTGATTGGAGCATTTACTCCATTTACATTTAAGGCTATTATTGATATGTAGTTGTTTATTGCCATTTTATTCTTTAAATCTATAATCCTCTTTTTCTTGATTTCTTTTTTCCTTTGCTCCTTTTACAGCAAGCCCCTTAACATTTCCTGCAGTACTGGTTTGGTTGTAATGAATTCCTTGAGTTGTTTTTTTGTTTTTTTTTTGTCTGGGAAACTTTTTATTTCTTCTTAAATTTTAAACAATAATCTTGCTGGATAAAGAAGCCTTGGTTGTAGGCTCTTTTTTTGCATTACTTTGAATATTTCTTGCCATTCCCTTCTGGCCTCAAGTGTTTCTGTTGAAAAGTTGGATGTCATCTTTATGGGGGCTCCTCTATAAGCATTCGACTTCTTTTTCTTGCTGCTTTTAGTATTTTTTCTTTCTCTCTAAACTTTGGTATTTTAATTATGATGTATCTTGATGTAGGCCTCATTGGGTTTCTCTTTACCCGGACTCTCTATGCTTCTTGAACTTGTGTGACTTTTTCCTTCATCAATTTAGAAAAGTTTTTAGCTATGATTTCTTGAAACAGGTTCTTTTTCCCTTTTTCTTTTTCTTCTCTTTCAGGAACCCCTATGATGTGAATGTTATTTCTCTTCATATTGTCAAAGAGTTCTCTTATAATTTCCTCAGACTTTTTCAATTTCTTTTATTTTTGCTGCTCTGTTTCTGTGTTTTTATTTAACTTGTCCTTTAACTCATTGATTCAATCCTCTTCTTCATATAGCCTGCTGTTGATTCCCTCTAGAGTAGTCTTCATTTCTGATATTGTAATTGCCATTTCTGATTGATTTTTTTTTATGTTTTCAGTGTCCTTTTTGATGCTTGCAATTTCTTTATTTAGGTGCTCACTAAGTCTATCCATTGTAGCTCTGAGATCCTTAAGCATTCTAACAATCATTATTTTAAACGCTACATCTAGTAATTTGGTTACTTCCATCTCATTCAGTTCTTTCTCTGGGGATTTGTCTTGTTGATTCATATGTATTACATTCCTCTGTCTTCCCATTTTTTCTGTGTGCAGTTTGCAAGTTTGTTGGGGTTGTGGGTCTGAGGTTGTTATAAATAATGTGGCTTCTCCTCCAGGTCTTTGTCCCTCAGTCTCTGCTGGTTGCCTGGATTTTAATTCTCCTTAACTAGTAGAGCTGCTTAAAAATCTTAATTTCCCGGCTGTTTGTTTGCAGAGCCTAGCAGCGAGCTTCTGTGTTTAGGAAGGGGGTAGTGAAGTATTTTTTTCTTTGGCCCCAGTTGAGACTCTATCCAGGATTGTGAAGGGTGTGACTGCTGAGAACCGGAATGTGTTGTCTGCCCAGTTACTCTGTGGGGAATTGGCACGTTCTCCATATCAGAAGGGGGTGTGTGTAGCTCAGGTTTCCCCAGAAACCTGAGTCACTGCCCCTCCCCTTTACTTCCTCCTTTCTGAATGGCCTTTTGCACTGATTGGAGCTGGAGAGTTTTTTGGAGGTGGGTCAACTGGCTCCATGCTAGGCTTGTGCTGGATGGAAGGTGCTACCCTACCCCCAGTTATGGCCACCTCAGCACTGGAGAATGACTCAGCTGAGGTATTCTTCTCCCCATCACTGTTTGTGTCCTTGTACCTTGAT
The DNA here is from genome assembly GCF_036850995.1 of Saccopteryx leptura. Classification (NCBI taxonomy): domain Eukaryota; kingdom Metazoa; phylum Chordata; class Mammalia; order Chiroptera; family Emballonuridae; genus Saccopteryx; species Saccopteryx leptura. The sequence continues at coordinate 56,137,325 of NC_089506.1, forward strand.
CTCCCCACTCTTTTCATGCAAGACCATTCCTCTTAGCCTTCCTTGGCCCTGAAGCCCCAGGCAAGTGGCTGTGAGCGATATTTTCTGTGCTGGCCCTTTAAGGCTGCAACTTCTTCGCCAGCCATTTTCCACAGACAGAAATCTCACACTTCTCCCCACTCAATGCTGTCAGGCTGTCTCCTCCAGTCTCTGGGTTTCTAGGCTGGAGCTCTGGTCCTGGAACTGAGGACACCCACCTCTCAGGGTCTCTCTCTATGCAATGAGAAACATTCTGGACCCCCAGCTGCCTCTTGCTCCTGGAGTGGGGGAGCCCCTACCATGCCCCCACACTCACTACCAGGTTTGGTGTGGATTCTTCTGTGCTCCTTGGTTTTCGAGTACTGTTCTTTTAGCCCAAAGTTGGTTTTTCATAATGATTGTTCTTAAATTAATTTGTTATCCATTTTGTTCCTGTGAGGTGGCAGTTTGTATGTCTGCCTACTCTTTTGCCATCTTGGAATTCATTCCTACAATTTACTACAAATTTACTATTCTTCAAACTATTTTTGTATTGTTAAAATGCAGCATTCCATGTATTGTATTTCTCGCAATTTGGAATATTTTTCTATGAACATATGGTAAACCTTTTGAATTTTTTTCTTAAAATTACCATTGAAAAGCAGGTACTATTTGAGTTTCAGTATGGGGTAGATACTATTGTGGTTTTGGTTTGCATTTCCTTGATGTTGAACATCTTTTCAGGTACCTCTTAGTCATTTATCTATATGTCTTTTTTGGAGAAATGTTTATTTAACTCTTTTGCCCATTTTAAAATCAAGAGTTTTGTGTGTGTGTGTGTGTGTGTGTGTGTGTGTGTGTGTGTGTGTGTGCGCGCACGCGTGTGTGTGCGCACGCATGTGTGCTTGCTATGAAATTATAAAAATTTCTTGTATATTTTGAGTTTTAACCTGTTAAGACATTTATGATTTGCAAGTAATTTTTCCGCTCTGTAGTTCTTTCCTTTGCTGAAAAATTTATAGATATATTTAAGAAATTTTTTTTTCTTTTTCTTTTTTTTTTTTTGTGTATTTTTCTGAAGCTAGAAACAGGAAGAGACAGTCAGACAGACTCCTGCATGCGCCCAACTGGGATCCACCCGGCACGCCCACCAGGGGGCGACGCTCTGCCCACCAGGGGGCGATGCTCTGCCCCTCTGGGGCGTCGCTCTGCCGCGACCAGAACCACTCCAGTGCCTGGGGCAGAGGCCAAGGAGCCATCCCCAGCACCCGGGCCATCTTTGCTCCAATGGAGCCTTGGCTTCGGGAGGGAAAGAGAGAGACAGAGAGGAAGGAGAGGGGGAGGGATGGAGAAGCAGATGGGCGCTTCTCCTGTGTGCCCTGGCTGGGAATCAAACCCAGGACTTCTGCACACCAGGCCGATGCTCTACCACTGAGCCAACTGGCCAGGGCAAGAATTTTTTTAAAATACAAAAGGGTATACAAGTATTCATTGCTTGATTATTACTATTTTATGTGTTTTACATGACTGATTCAGAATATTAATGAAGCTTCAGTCCAGTTTTTTAACAGATAAATTTTTTTGTCCTCTATCCTTTTACCTTTTTTATTCTGTTTTTTAATACAGTGGTTCTCAAACTTTAACATACTTTATTCCATGGAAGCCTTGTTAAAATATGGAGTGCTGAGACTCATACCCAGAATTTCTCAGTCAGTGGGTAGGTGGGACCCAATAATTTTTTTTTCAGAGCAGGTGATGCTGGTATTATCAATATAAAACCCATGCTTTGAAAATCATTGCTTTAAGAAAAACAATTATTTACCAAAATTACATGAATTCAGCTGTTGGCCTACTGGTTCAATTTTCATTCTCTCATCCCAAATGACATTTTTTATAAAGCATCCATGTTCTTATCAAAACACTTGACCTCTATGCCACATCAGCCATGTGTAGAACCCTCTAGCCTAAAACAGTGCTCCCAGTAATTCTGAAGTGTCAAATTCATCTCTTTTGCACATTTTCTTATAAATCTTTCCTCCACAACTTTTGAAACTTCCTTTCTGCTTTGGGATTTACAACATTATTCATCCTGGCCTTTTATTTATTTATTTTTGCTGAGATTAAGCTTTTCTCATTAGACTGAACTTGACTCCTTTCCAGGTGGTATTTAGTGCACCTCCTGCCAGCAGTTTGGACTCCCTTGTGAGCCCTCCTCATCTCTAGCCTTGGACTGCTCCATGGTGGGCCTTCTGCTCACAGACTGCTGAGTGCTGCTGGAGGAAGTCACGTGGCACAGCGCAGCTGGCTCCCTGGTACAGCCTGCTGTACCACTTCCACTTGGCCAGGTTCTCCCACTCCACACTCCTTTCATTCATCTCTCATTGATTCCCTGGGTTATTTTTCATAGAAACTTTTTGCTTTGTTTTATTTCTTCAATCCCATCAGGTCTCTCATCCTTAATTTGATTTATCACATTAAAGGCTCCTATCCTTGTGTGGCATAACAAAAGGGGCTTAAAACTTATTACCTTGTTATTATTTAGAAAGATAAATTTAGATATTGATTTAAATTACATATCCTTCTGTCAAAAATTAACGTCTGATGTTTCAAACAAATGTCTGATGTTCTTTGCCTCTCATTTTCTCACAATTTTAAAGGAACTTGTTTGACTCCTCTCTTTACTGCCTTTCCCTTTAACTATTATTGTCCTCTCTTGATTATTCCCTTCCCTTAACTTGCACTTCTTTCCTTCTGTTTTGAAAGCTGCCTCAATTTTCTCCATAAAAGTGCAATTTTTAATTCATTCTGCTGTCCTTCATTTTAAAAAATATTTCTTAAGTGAGAAGTGGCCAGGTAGAGAGACAGACTCCTGCACATACCTAGACTAGGATCCACCTGGGAAGCCCCCTATGGGGTGATGCTCTGCCCATCTGGGGTCATTGTTTTGTTGCTCAGCAACTGAGCTATTTTTGCACCTAAGGCGAGGCCATGGAGCCATCCTCAAGGCCCAGGGCCAACTTGCTCCAACTGAACCATTGCTGTGGGAAAAGAAGAGAGACATAAAGAGGGAAGGAAAGGGGGAGGGGTGGAGAAACATAATCACTTATCTCCTATGTGCCCTGACTGGGACTCAAACCCAGGACATCCTCATGCCAGCTGACACTCTATCACTAAGTCAACTGGTGAGGGCCCTGCTTCCCTTCCTAATATGATTCCATTTATATAATCAATTAGGTTCTTTGAGTGGGTGGTTTTATTAAATTCATGAATTCCCTAACATCTTTTTGTAAGAATGAGACGGCACTCGAACACCAGGTGTGCAGGCTTTATTAGAGGAGAAAGACCTGCCGGGGCACCCCTCCAGGAGAAGTGCACCAAAACAGACTATGAGGCAATTTTTTTATAGAGTTAAGGGAGAGCTTTGAGCAAGTGTGTGTTGCGTCAGCAGGTCTGGTATGCTCCCTTCTGTGGTTTTATAGATATCGGCTTCTTGGAACGCTTCTCCTTGGGTGGCTGACCAGCTTCCTAGAACTTTTCTGTTTCAGGGGCGATAGTCCAGTAAGTAAGGGTGGGGTCAGATAGACAAGCGGAACAGCAAAAGGGCAGTTTGGAAGTTTTGGTAAATTTATGTATCCATCATTTCTCAACTCTGTGGTATGATAAAAAAAAAAGGAGGTGAGGGGTAGAAAAAAAAAAAGGAAAAAAAAAGGAATATGAGGTCCAGGAAGGTTTGTCTCGGCCGGCTATCTTCTGGAGCTACTTCCTAATGTTATCCCTATTAGGGCCCCCTTTGTGGATCTCACCCTGGGGCAGTTGGAGTAGGGGTTGCAAAAGCATTTGATTGTAGGTAATCCTGGACATTACTCTCATTTGGGCCTGTAGGAACTTGATAAAGAAAGGGGCAAGTATTAATATTAGGCACAGAATTAGGATTGGTCCTGTAATTGGTACTAGCATGGAGAACAAGGGGTTTTTCCACCATTGTTCGGAGTAGGGGTTGGTACCAGCCTTACCACTGTGCATTCATTCTTGAAGTTTTCGGAGAGAGTTCACATTCTCCTCGACCAGGCCAGACTCGTTGATGTAGTAGCAACACTGTTCCTGTAAAAAGAGACAAGTACCGCTCTTCTCTGCTGTTAGAAGATCTAAAGCCCTTCTGTTTTGTAAGGCGACTTGAGTTAGAGGGGTCAGTTGTCTCTGGAGGGAGGCTAGAGAGGTGGCTGAATTATCAAGGGCCTGTTCCAGGTCTGCCTTTAGTTGGTTAGTAGTCCATGTACTGTGGCCCAGGCCAGCCCCACCTATTCCTATAGCCACTATAGAGGTGGCAAGGGTAAGGTCAAGGAGAACTGGGAGGAAGGCAGCCCATTTATTTCTACCTGTCCTCAGCTGGTTTGAGAATTCTTCCTTTCCATAATATGTTAATTGTGGTGCAATTATTACTGAGACACAGGGAGGGGGGAAAAGGCGTTCACAGTTTTTAGAATAGTTCTATTGCACCAGAAGTGAGTTCCATTAGGGCTGGTTAGAGAAGTTTTGATTGAGATAATATTATTACATGATGGTGTGGGCTGATTAGTGTAGCAGACATTCAGGGTTGAAGTGGTGTCTTCAAAGAAGAGAGGAACTCCAGAGAGAGAAAAAGGGTCTTGAATTTTGGTGGTGTTGAGTGGATATGATAAAGAAACTGTGGTGATGGGAGGTTTGTTTAAAAAGGCACAGAGAAAGTAGTGAGAAGTGTTGTATACAGAAGTGAGATTGAGAACTTGGATACCCTGCTTGATAAGTCCTAGCCATGAGAAGGGTTGAGAGTAAGGTTAGATGCTTGTGTTTTAAGTTTATCCTCATGGGTAAGGATAGAATTAGTTAGCTCCTCTGAAAGTTTTGTAGGAGATTTTCCCCTCACCCATTGTCGGTTTAAAGAAAGTATTCCAGAGGTGTTCTGTGATGATGAGGATCGGAAGATAGAAGCTGTTATGCCTCTCTCCCAAAATGGGGCCCAGGGGTTATTTATAGTGAAATTGAAATAGTTTGTAGAGGGAAGGGGTGAGAATTCGCAGCTAGGGGTTATGGCCTCTTTGGGTCCCACAAGGCATGCTCCCCAGTGTCCAGATTTCCTGGCAGAGCAGTAAGGTTTGCTTTGTAGATGAGGAAAACATAAGGTAGGATTTGAGGAGGTAGATATTTGTAGGAATTGGAGATTTTGTAATAGAATTGGGACAGTTATGGAAGATTGGCACCCTGCATGGGAACAATCCACAGTTCCAACTGTGTGTGGAGGTTGTGGTGAATATGACAGCCCAACAGTTTCATTTATGAAGAATCTCCAGACATGCCATTGGCCATAGGATTGGGAGCAAGAGAATGACAGAAGAGTGTAGAGAGCTAAGCCGACTTGGCACAGAAGTGGGCTCATTCCTCCGGAATAGAGGAGAGTTTGAGGGTTAGAGGTCCTGTAGGGGTGGACAGATAGGATTTAGGAGGTTTGCTAATGTAGGGTTTGATATGAGACAGGTGAGTCCAGTGGGTATCTCCTTCTATTTTAACAGCTGTGGGAGTACTCAGGATGACTGTGTGGGGTCCTGTCCAAACTGGCTGGAGTGGTGTTTTTCCTTGGGTCCTCTTGTATACCTGGTCTCCAGGCAGAAGGGAAAAATGTGTTTTAGTTGTGGGGAGAGGTTGGGGTAGCAGTTTGTTGATCTCAGCATGTAGGTTGGCTCGCATGTGAGCCAGGGCAGGAAAGTAGGACCCTTTAGCCGGATCAGAGGGTGTAAGGGGACTAGAGTCTAAGATGAAGGGTTTACCATACATAATCTCAAAGGGGCTTAGGTTCAACGGTTTCCTGGGCATAGCTTGAATTCTCATGAGGGCTAAAGGAAGAAGCTGGGACCAAGGTAGGTGTAGGTCTAGGATGAGTTTTGTGAGATGATTTTTGAGGACCTGGTTTGCTCGTTCAACCTTCCCTGAGGACTGAGGATGGTATGGAATGTGTAACTGCCATTTGAGTCCTAGGTAGGATGTCAGAGATTGGGTGATGTGAGAAATGAAGGTAGGGCCATTGTCAGATTGAAGCACAGAAGGGAGACCAAATCGGGGAATAATGTGTTCAGTTAGGATGGTGGCAACAGTGCCAGTATCTTCCTGTTTAGTTGGGAATGCCTCAATCCATCCTGAAAAGGTATCTACTATGGTGAGGAGGTATTTGAATCCCTTATATTTAGGCATATGTGTAAAGTCTATTTACCAATTTTGGGCTGGTAGTTGTCCCCAAGCCTGGTGGGCAGGGAAAGATTTGGGATGTATTCCTCCCTGTGAGGTGCAAGAGGTACAGATATGGCAAGACGAGGTTATGCATTTAAGAATTGCAGAAATACTATTTACCCATGAGGAAGGAGGAGATGTAGATTAGAAGAGGTTGGTAGCCTACATGGAAACACTCGTGTATGGACTGTAAGATGGTCTCAGTCTGGGATTATGGAAGGAGGAGTTTTCCATCCTTGAGAAACCATTCTTCCTTTTGTGGGAGAGAGGAGTAGATAGTTTTCTCCTTAGTGGAATATTGTGGAGTAAGTGAGGTGAGGAAGTAAATTTGTGAATCAGGAGACTGGGTTGCAACCTTCCTGGTTACCTGATTGTCTAAGTTATTTCCAGTGGATATAGGAGAGGTGCTCTTCTGATGTCCCTTACAATGAATAATGCCTGCTTGTTTGGGAAGTAGAGCTGCATTTAAAAGATTTTGTATGTATGTGTGGTTTTGGAGGGGATCACCTTTGGTAGTAAGGAATCCACGCTCCCTCCAAATAGCTGCAGCTGAGTGAAGAATATGATAGCAATATTTTGAATCTGTGTAAATATTAGCCGTTTTGTTAGAGCTGAGAGTCAGAGCTCTTGTAAGAGCTATAAGTTCAGCCTGTTGTGAGGTAGTACCCTGTGGTAGGGGCTGACCTTTGAGTATGAGGTGTTGGTCGGTGATGATTGCATAGCCTGCCTGAGTGTACTGTTGTCTGGTCTTAAGTGTGCTCCCATCAATGAAGAGAGTGAGGTCTGGAGTGGGAAGAGATGTAGAAGAGACGTGAGGGAAGGGGATAGCAAAACTTGTGAGAGTTTTGATGCAACAATGTGCTGGGGGTAAGGAGGAGGTAGGGAGGAGTGTGGCTGGATTTAGACTAGAACAGGGCTGGAAAGAGAATTTGGGATTTTCAAGAAAGATGATATAAATTTGTTGTAATCGAGAGGGTGATAAATGGGTTAAGGCCTTATGAGTAACAAGGTCCTGTAGATTGTGAGGAGACCTGATGATGACCTTTTGTCCTAATGAGAGCTTTTTGCTCTCAAGGGCTAACAGGGCGGTGGCTGCCAGAGCTGTGAGGCAGGGTGCCCATCCCTTACAAATGGGGTCAAGCTGTTTAGAGAGATAAGCAACTGGTGTGAAGGAGGGTCTCTTTTGATGTCCAAGGACTCCAAGGGCAAGCCCTTGTTTTTCCATAACATAGAGTATGAAGTCTCAGTTTAAGTCTGGAAGTTGTAAGGCAGGTGCTTGAAGGAGAGCCTGTTTGAGTTTGGTGAAGAGTGTTTGTATTGGGAATTTAGGGTCTAGGGGTTTGGTGAGGTCCCCTTTAGTGGCCTCATATAGAGGTTTTGCTAACAGATTGTAGTTATGGATTCATGATCTGGGGAAACCCGCAATTCCCAGGAAGGAGAGAAGCTCCTCTTCCATAGAGGGTGTTGGTATGGGAGATATTAAATGTTTTCTATCAATGGTGATGGCCTTTTGTCCTGAGGTCAACTGTAGCCCCAAGTATATGACCTGTGATAGGGAGAGCTGTGCCTTAGCAGGAGATACCTGGTATCTAGGTGAGCTAAGAAATTGAGTAGTTGAATAGTCTGATTTAGAAAGTTCCAAGGATGGACTGCAAAGAAGGAGATCATCAACATACTGTAAGATGGTGCTTTGGGACAAAGTTAGTGATTTGAGGTCATTAGCTAATGCCTGTCCAAAAAAGTGGGGGCTATCCCGGAAGCTCTGAGGTAGGACTGTCCAGGTTAGTTGTTGTGAATGTAAAGTGTCAGGATCGGTCCAAGTAAATGCGAAGAGATTTTGACAGTCAGGATGTAAGGGAATAGTAAAAAAAGCATCCTTAAGATCTAACACTGTAAAGTGTGTAGTATTGGTGGGTATGGTAGATAGGATAGTGTAGGGGTTAGGAACTACGGGAGCAATGGGAAGAACTGCTGAGTTAACGGCTCGCAGGTCCTGCACTAGCCTATAAGTGCCGTTGGGTTTGACTACAGGAAGGATAGGAGTGTTGTATGGTGAACTGGTAGGGATAAGAAGTCCTGCATTAAGAAATTTTGGGATGAGTGGTTTTAGTCCTTGGAGGTGTTTGTGGGAAATGGGATATTAGGGTACATTAGGAAAGAGGGAGGGATCCTTAAGGGAGATTTGGACAGGAGTATGATGTCTAGCTATGGGTGGGTGTTGAATGTCCCAAACCAATGGGTCTACTAGAGAGGAAGGAAGGGGAGGGGAGAGAAACAGGGAGTCAGTAAGGTGAGGTGATGAACCACTGGCCAACAAAGGGAGAATATTGGAAGTTTGTTGTTGTGATGTTTGAGTAGAGCTAAATGGAAATAATTGGAGTGTAGTATTGAGTTTAGTTAGAATGTCCCATCCTAGTAATGGAGTGGGACATTGTGGAATAACTAAAAATTGATGTGTGAATGATGCCTGTCTTAGTATGCAAGTAAGTGGTGGAGTTATAAGAGGGCTAGTGCGTAGACCTGAGACCCCGACTATGAAAGAATTAGAGGGACTCAGAGGTACTTCGAATTCAGGGAGGGTGGAGTAGGTGGCCCCGGTTTCAATAAGGAAGGAGATTACCTTACCTGCTACACGAAGTTTTACCCTGGGTTCACTGTTGGTGATCCGTACCGGGGCTGGTATCCCAGGGCCTCCTCAGTCCTCCATTGCCAGGCCTAGAAAATCAGTCACTGACTGGGTATTAGTAGGGAGGTTTGACCTGATCCCTTTCTGGTGACTGGGGCAATCGACTCCCCAATGACCCTCCTGGTGATAATGTGGGCAAGGCCCTGGCAGTGGACAGGGATTAGGACATTGTTTAGCCCCGTGTCCAGGTTGACAGCACTTAAAGCAGGGACCCAGTGGCTCAAATTTGGAATATTGACCCTGGAAGGGTTTGGTCTTTGAGCCCATAGTAGGGTTCCCTTTTAGGGTCTTTGCTAGCATTAGGTAATTCTCCTGATTCCTCTTTTGTTGTTCCTCCTTCTCCGTGTCCTCCCGATTAATGAAGACCTTAAAGGCTAGATTTAAGTGGTCTCTCTGGGAAGTCTCAGGCCCATTCTCAAGTTTCTTAAGCTTGCGCTTGATGTCTGGAGCAGATTGGGAGATAAAGTGTGAGTGTAAGAGGGTGGTCCCTGCTGGAGTTGTTGGGTCCAGGCGAGTGTACCTTTGAAAGGCCTGTGAAAGGCATTCTAGAAATTCTCCAGGGTTCACTTGGGGCCTTTGAATGATTTCTTTAATCTTGTCATAACTGACAGCCTTATTGGCAAGTTGGGTGAGGGCCTGTTGTAGGTAATCAATCATTTGATCTCTTAATTTTTGATCAGCATGATTGAGCTGGTAATTCCAATTGGGATCATCTGAGGGAATGCTCATCTGCAATTTGTTGGGCAGTGGTTCATATACAGTCCTTATTGCTGGCCGACAGAGAGGAGGTGAGAATAATGCTTAAATCATGCCAGGTTAAGTCATAGGAGTGGGTAAGGTATTTGAATTCTTTCATGTAAGTGTCCAGGTCTGAGGAAAATGACCCTAGGTGGTGCTCAATTTGGGCAAGGTCAGAGAGGGAGAAAAGCATAGTGACCCTAACAATTCCCTCAGCTTCCGCAACTTCCCGGAGAGGGTACATGCCGGCTGGGGTGGCTTATGTGGGCATAGGTGAGGAGGAGAAATTGGAGGAGAGGAATTAGGAGAAGGAGGTAATGGAGTGTTTTCAGGTGATTTTGATTGATAGGGAGGTGGAGCAGTAGAAGAAGGAGATGGAGGAGCAGGTGTGGAAGGGATAGCAGGTGGTCTTGAGGGTCAAAAGTATCATATGAAGGGTCAGAGAGAGGAGAGTGGGTAGAATATGACATAGAAGTTCTGGCCAGAAGAACCTGATAGGTAGAGCATGAAGAGCAAAGAGAAGGTCTAGACCGGAGATAGAAGAAAGCCTGCATGTAAGGGATTTCTGATGCCTTCCCTGTCCAGTGGCAAAAATTGTCAAGATCTCTTAGGATATTGTAATCAAGGGTTCCATTCTCTGGCCAGTGGGAGTCATTGTCTAATTTATATTGAGGCCAGATGGTATTACAGAGGAAGATGAGTTTTTTTGGTTTTAGGTCAGACAGGCCAAGTTTGGCAAGATTTTTGAGGACACAGCCGAGGGGAGTCTGGCTGGACAGTTTGGATTGGAAGGAGCCCATAGTAGAGGAGACTGGTGAGAGAAGGGGGCGTCCCCGCCTTCAGTCACAGTTCTGAGAGGAGAAAATCTCCGTAGAAAGAGTCTCAGACAAGAGGTCGTCACCCCAAGGCTGAGATCCCGGGACGTAAGAGAGTGGCTTGGCTAGGTGTGCCTAGACTTTTGTAGAAGTCCAGTAGAGGAGTAGAGGTAGACCACCCATAGATATGGGGTTCGAAGTCACAATGGTCCGACCAGGAAGAGGTGTTTTTAGAGAGAAATTTGGAGGCCAACTGGGGTGGGGGAAGGGAGAGACTCCTTACCTTCCTGGTCTGGCAGGGTTCAGGACAGGGTCAGACTGCCTGTCACTCAACCGTGCTCACACAGCCGAACAGAATCAGGGAGTTAGCCCAGACAAGCTGCCGCTGTCCACTGCTTCCCTGGCTGTAAGTTTGGCTGGCAAGGGGGTTGTCCAGGCAGCCGGTGACCTGTCCCGGGTTTCGGCACCAGATGTAAGAATGAGATGGCACTCGAACACCAGGTGTGCAGGCTTTATTAGAGGAGAAAGACCTGCCGGGGCACTCCTCCAGGAGAAGTGCACCCAAACAGATTCTGAGGCAATTTTTTTATAGAGTTAAGGGAGAGCTTTGAGCAAGTGTGTGTTGCGTCAGCAGGTCTGGTATGCTCCCTTCTGTGGTTTTATAGATATCGGCTTCTTGGAACACTTCTCCTCGGGGTGACTGACCAGCTTCCTAGAACTTTTCTGTTTCAGGGGCGATAGTCCAGTAAGTAAGGGTGGGGTCAGATAGACAAGCGGAACAGCAAAAGGGCAGTTTGGAAGTTTTGGTAAATTCATGTATCCATCACTTTTCAATTTGTGGACATTTGGATGGGAACACAATCACTCCACAAAACCACTTTCTGTAAGTCATGGCCAATTCCATCTCTTGCTTCTTTTACTGCTCCCACTGAATTGAATGCATGTTTTCAGTGTTCATTCTCCTAGATTTCTCTGCTGTACTTGTATCTATTTACCTTTCCATTCTTTAAAAAAGCTTTATTTTCTTTATGTCTGAAACTTTAGTGTTGATATAAGAAATGTCCAAACTTGTAGAGAACTTTTGTAAGAGTTTATTAGAGCCAAATTGACCACATATGGCTGGGAGGAAGATCTTAAATGCTCTGGGAATGACAGTTTTGTAGCTTCTTTTATGCATGTAAAATTAAGGAGAAAACACAGGAAAATTACATGAAAGTAGGAGAAGACAAGGTGGGGATTGGATCAGGATAGTTAAGGTTGTGTGCTCTCTTTGAATGTGGTCCTGCTTTTAGAAGAAGAGATCTGAGCAGGTGTATTTCAAAGAGATGTTAACTTAGATGCACAGAAACAATGAGAAGGCCTTGCTTAAGTCAAAGATAAGCCTTTTACTGAAGAAGTCATAGGTTCAAGGCATGACTAACCACCATGACCTGCTCTGTTAGAGATTTAAAACAGCACCCCTTTTTCAACCACAGTCTCACTCCCTAACAAATCTAATTTTCTTATTGGACTTTTCTTTTGAACGTGTCAAAGTTGTGTTTCTTTCTACCAAAAAGTTTCTTTTCTTATCTTCCCTCCCTCTTTTTTTCAGAAGCAGTGCCGTTCACAGCATCGATATCTTTAATGGCTTTGTGACTTCTTGCTGACTTGTACCTTCCTCAGATTGCCAATCACCAGGTTCATTTAATCTCTAAATCTCTAAATCTCCCTTTTTCTACATTACTGTCTAAGATTTTATGAGCTTGTGTTTAGTTATCTCTAATGGTCACCTAAAAAGAGACACCATGCATTTTTGTTTAGATTTCCTTTCATGCTGCTTGCATTGTGTCATGGCATTAAAAAAATCTGTAACGACTCCTTGTTCCTCTTGGTAATCAGGTGCATCAGCCTTAGGTTGAAGCAGGTATCAGCTGGCCACCCTCACTTGTTTGCCAATTGTTTTCTTCCCCACCCCCAAAAAAGCTGCTCCTGTGGTCAGGATTATTCCCTCTTCATTCCTTTGTGCTTGTGTCTCACTTCCACAGTTTACTCATATCCCTAGCCCCAAGTTAAACTGCCTCTTTTCTCCCTTTCTTCTTACTTTTCTTTGATGATCAAATGCCTGTGTGTCTTGTGGGATGGATATACCTTTCATCAGAAGCCTTTACTTATTACTGCAGCTACTGCCATTGTTCCTCTACTCAACTTCTATATGTCTTTTACAGCCTAGCATTTAATTATATACTCAACCAAACCCTTTTTAGAGATTTCTTGTATGTATATCAATTTCCCAGTGAAATGATAAGTAGCTATCCCTCAATCTTATTAACAGCAAGTATGCATTGAGTTGTATACTCTCCACTTGCTCTGTCAGGTCAGGGCTCTTACTCTTATGCTGCATAACAAAAGAAGCCTAAAATGGATTACCTTGTTATTATTTAGAAAGATAGAAGGTTTACTTCCTTACTCCCTTGAGATTTTTTATGCATGTGCAAATTTTCATGACTGACTTTTTAAACTACAAAGTACTAGCTAATCATTATTTGTAATGCTTAGCTTAACACTATAATATAGATCAGCATTGTTATTGTCAGAAGCAAAGCCTAAAAGAACTAAAAACTTGCCTCAAAGCATGAAAATTTGCACCTTATATTTTGTGGACACTTTTATTCTTTTCTTTTTAAAATAGAACTGCTGTCTTATTCTTTAGTCTCTGACTTTAGCACCAGAGGCATAGTCAGATCTTAATAATCATGTCTCAGCACTAACTTTTTTCACAACATTCTAATGAAATAGGCAATATTTTAATGTATTAACTAAAAAAAAAACCTAGAAAGAAAAAATTTGCTTGTTTAGGATAGCACATTCTGTTAATAATGTAGTTAGTAATTTTATTCAAATAAACGTACTCTAACCTGAAGGTATGTGAAAACAAAATACCATTTAATAGTGCAAGCTATGCTTATTTAAACATTCTTTTAAAATAACTTTTGTAGATTAAATGCTTTTAAGTGGCAAGAGATACTAATTCACTAATGAAGGTAGAGTGAAATAAACTAAATGTAATAAAATTTTTCTGATATATGAGGCAGTTTGGTTTATGAATGACAAATAACCAGGGAGTATTTTATTATATTTATGATAAAATGATAAGTGTTCTAAGGCTTTATTTCTTTTCCCATGTTCTAGATTTAAAAATGCATTGTAAAGATAGTTCTGAAAAGATCTGAAATCCTGCCACTGACCTGTCATGGCCACTGGATGTCACTAAGACCAATAACATGGATATAAGCCAAAATGTTTATAAAACGCTTAAATACTAGTATTTTATTTTATTTCAAATTTATTTTATTCTCCAAAATAGAAAATTTAAAATATCCTAAGATACAGCTGATTTATAAAGAGATAGAGACAGAAAGAATAGTATTATAGAACACTGAGAGTACAAAATAGAGTGGTGAAAGAAAAAACAGAAACACGGGTTGTGACAAATCTCAATTTGACCCCAAAAGATAGGTATAACCCTAGTAGGACAGTCATTTGATGCGGATACAACATTAACTGAGCATCCAAGTCATCCTGCTGAATGAAGAAGCAAGATGTAAACTGTACTTTGTATCAATTTTTCGGGTTCTTATTTTCTTAAACAGGGTTATGTCCTTTTCATTCAGTGTCTGTTTGGGGTTGAATTGTGACTCCACCTAAAATTCATGTATTGAAGTTTTAACCCCAAAGCCTCAGAATGTGATCTTATTTGGAAATAGGGTCTTTACAGAGTTATAATAAGGTCATTAGGGGAAACCCTAATCCAATATGACTAGTGTCAGTATGAAAAGGAACAGTTGTACATAGAGATATACATAGTGGGAAGATGATAAATGCACACAGTGAGAAAATGGCCAGAGTTAGTCCTGGGACAGAATTCTCTCTCACAGCCCTTAGAGGGAACAATTTAATTTTCATGGCAATCTTATGAAGTAGGCATTATTCTCTTTCTTTTATTAAGATAAAGCTCAGAGATAAATAAATTATAAAAAGCAAACTTTATCTAAATCTACAATCCATACTCTTTTCATGTCCCTGATACTTAACTATTTCTCTTTCTTATTAGACTTAAAAGAAACATCTACATATTTATAAATAATTAACCTTATTTCTATTCATACCAATATAACACTAAGTATTTTACTGTTTCTAATTTTAATAAAAGTATGAAATATAAGTCATAACTTTAAAACACATCATGTCATCTACCAAATAAAGTATTATTGTCCAAAGAGTCTCAAAAATCACACCATAAATAAAATGTTTTCTAAATGTTTGTAACAGTAATTATTTAGATTAATAAAATTTTAATAGCTGATACATTGTGAAAATGATGTTTATTTGTTGTAAATCAAGTGCACAGCAAAGAGGAACTTAGTTGATAATGGTTAATATAATCATGTGTTTTTTTTCTTCTTAGTGAGATTTATGTCTTATAGCAGGGGAAAAATAAAATGCTGCACATGACAGCATTATATACTATCATAGAACATACAAATCCACTATTATTATTTTTAATAAGATAGATTAAAAGCCTTCTGTACAAAAAAAAAGCCTTCTGTACAAACTTAAATATTAACAATAATGAATAAATAGTCTTGGGCTTCATGGCTTCCATTAAAAAAACAAAACAAAAAAACTTGCTTCTAATTACCAGAAATATACATACTAAAAAAGGTTGATATAATAACATAGAAAATGCAAACAGTTCTGCCTTTGCAATTCCACTGCCTACTCTCCCACCTGTTACTAATGCTGATGCCAACTGGCTAAGTTTATGCCAATACCCAATCCACATCTGAGACTTTTCTCACAATCATTGAAAATTTGAAAGCATCTGTGATCTCTTTCTTTTAACATTTGGGCTAAAAAGCAGCATTAACAGCCCTGGCCGGTTGGCTGAGTGGTAGAGTGTTGGTCTGGCATATAAAGTCCCGGGTTCTATTCCCTATCAAGGCACACAGGAGAAGCGCCCATCTGCTTCTCCACCCTTCCCCTTCTTCTTCCTCTTTTTTCCCCTACTGCAGCCAAGGCTCCATTGGAGCAAAGTTGGCCCGGGTGCTGAGGATGGCTCCATAGCCTCTGCCTCAGGTGCTAGAATGGGTCCAGCTACAATGGAGCAACACCCCAGATGGGCAAAGCATCGCCCCCTGGTGGGCATGCCAGGTAGAACATAGTTGTCGGGCACATACAGGAGTCTGTCTGACTGCCTCCCCACTTCTTACTTTGGAAAAATAAAAAAAATAAAAAAAATAAAAGCAGCATTAACAATGGATTTGTGTACCTAAGTCAGCATACTCATTTATATATATGCATATGTATTATGTGTATATATATATATAGATATATATTTATATATGTTTTTTATTCATTTGAACTTTTAAATAACACTTAAAAATCCTAAGTGGGAGATGGATAATTCTGTTCAGAAATTTTCAAAATTCTTTACCGTTCAAAAGAACATCTCGAGTTCTATTCACCTGTAGGGTTTTCTCCTCTGTCTTAATAGGCTTATTTGATATTATTGATTTTTAACAAGTTTTTATTTTATTAATAACTGTAATTGATAGATGCCTCCTGAGAACTTTTTGTTTTGCTATTTTTTTTTAATAATTTTATTTTTTTAATGGGGTGACATCAATAAATCAGGATACATATATTCAAAGATAACAAGTCCAGGTTATCTTGTCGTTCAATTATGTTGCATACCCACCACCCAAAGTCAGATTGTCCTCTGTCACCTTCTATCTTGTTTTCTTTGTGCCCCTCCCCACCCCCTTTCCCTCTCCCATTCCCCCCTCCCCCCGTAACCACCACACTCTTATCAATGTCTCTTAGTTTCACTATTATGTCCCACCTACGTATGGAATAATACAGTTCCTGGTTTTTTCTGATTTACTTATTTTGCTTCGTATCATGTTATCAAGATCCCACCATTTTGCTGTAAATGTTCCGATGTCATCATTTCTTATGGCTGAGTAGTATTCCATAGTGTATATGTGCCACATCTTCTTTATCCAGTCATCTATTGATGGGCTTTTTGGTTGTTTCCATGTCTTGGCCACTATGAACAATGCTGCAATAAACATGGGGCTGCATGTGTCTTTACGTATCAATGTTTCTGAGTTTTTGGGATATATACCCAGTAGAGGGATTGCTGGGTCATAAGGTAGTTCTATTTGCAGTTTTTTGAGGAACCACCATACTTTCTTCCATAATGGTTGTACTACTTTACATTCCCACCAACAGTGTATGAGGGTTCCTTTTTCTCCACAGCCTCTCCAACATTTGCTATTACCTGTCTTGCTAATAACAGCTAATCGAACAGGTGTGAGGTGGTATCTCATTGCCGTTTTGATTTGCATTTCTCTAATAGCTAAAGAAGATGAGCATCTTTTCATATATCTGTTGGCCATTCGTATTTCTTCCAGGGAGAAGTGTCTATTCATATCCTCTTCCCATTTTTTTATTGGATTGTTTGTTTGTTTGTTGTTGAGTTTTATGAGTTCTTTGTATATTTTGGATATTAGGCCCTTATCTGAGGTATTGTTTGAAAATATCATTTCCCATTTAGTTGGCTTTCTGTTTATTTTGTTATCAGTTTCTCATGCTGAGCAAAAACTTCTTAGTCTGATGTAGTCCCATTCATTAATTTTTGCCTTCACTTCTCTTGCCATTGGAGTCAAATTCATAAAATACTATTTAAAACCCAGGTCCAAGCCCTGGCCGGTTGGCTCAGCGGTAGAGCGTCGGCCTGGCGTGCGGGGGACCCGGGTTCGATTCCCGGCCAGGGTACATAGGAGAAGCGCCCATTTGCTTCTCCACCCCCACCCTTCCTCTCTGTCTCTCTCTTCCCCTCCCGCAGCCGAGGCTCCATTGGAGCAAAGATGGCCCGGGCGCTGGGGATGGCTCCTTGGCTTCTGCCCCAGGCGCTAGAGTGGCTCTGGTCGCAGCAGAGCGACGCCCCGGAGGGGCAGAGCATCGCCCCCTGGTGGGCGTGCCGGGTGGATCCCGGTCGGGCGTATGCGGGAGTCTGTCTGTCTCTCCCCGTTTCCAGCTTCAGAAAAAATACAAAAAAATAAATAAATAAAAAAATAAAAACCCAGGTCCATGAGTTGAGTACCTATGTCTTCTTCTATGTACTTAATTGTTTCAGGTCTTATGTTTAGATCTTTGATCCATTTTGAGTTAATTTTAGTACAGGGGGAGAGACTGTAGTCCAGTTTCATTCTTTTGCATGTGGCTTTCCAGTTTTCCCAGCACCATTTATTGAAGAGGCTTTCTTTTCTCCATTGTGTGTTGTTGGCCCCTTTATCAAAAATTATTTGACTATATATAAGTGGTTTTATTTCTGGACTTTCTATTCTGTTCCATTGGTCTGATTGTCTATTTTTCTGCCAATACAATGCTGTTTTGATTGTAGTGGCCCTATAATATAGTTTGAAGTCAGGTATTGTAATGCCCCCAGCTTCATTCTTTTTCTTTAGGATTGCTTTGGCTATTCGGGGTTTTTTATAGTTCCATATAAATCTGATGAGTTTTTGCTCTATTTCTTTAAAAAATGTCATTGGAAGTTTGATGGGAATTGCATTAAATTTGTATATTGCTTTGGGTAATATAGCCATCTTGATTATATTTATTCTTCCTAGCCAAGAACAAGGTATATTCTTCCATCTCATTATATCTTTTTCGATTTCCCTTAACAATGGTTTATAGTTTTCATTATATAAGTCCTTTACATTCTTTGTTATGTTTATTCCTAAGTATTTTATTTTTTTTGTTGCAATCGTGAAGGGGATTATTCTTTTGAGTTCCTTCTCAGTTGTTTCATTGTTGGCATATAGAAAGGCTATTGACTTCTGTATGTTAATTTTGTATCCTGCGACCTTACTGTATTGGCTTATTGTTTCTAGTAGTCTTTTTGTGGATTCTTTGGGGTTTTCGATGTATAGGATCATATCATCGGCAAAAAGTGATACCTTTACTTCTTCTTTTCCGATATGGATGCCTTTTATTTCTTTGTCTTGTCTGATTGCTCTGGCTAGAACCTCTAGTACCACATTAAATAAGAGAGGAGAGAGTGGACAACCCTGTCTTGTTCCTGATTTAAGGGGGAAAGCCTTCAGTTTGGTGCCATTTAATATGATGTTAGCTGATGGTTTATCATATATGGCCTTTATCATGTTGAGATATTTTCCTTCTATACCCATTTTGTTGAGAGTCTTAAACATAAAATTGTGTTGTATTTTATCGAAAGCCTTTTCTGCGTCTATTGATAAGATCCTGTGGTTTTTGTTCTTTGTTTTGTTGATATGGTGTATTACGTTAACCGTTTTACGTATGTTGAACCATCCTTGAGATTCTGGGATGAATCCCACTTGATCATGATGTATTATTTTTTTAATATGTTGTTGTATTCGATTTGCTAGTATTTTGTTTAGTATTTTAGCATCTGTATTCATTAGAGATATTGGTCTGTAGTTTTCTTTTTTTTGTGCCCTCCTTGCCTGGTTTTGGTATGAGGGTTATGTTGGCCTCAAAAAATGTGTTTGGAAGTATTGCTTCTTCTTCAATTTTTTGGAAGACTTTGAGTAGAATAGGAACCAAGTCTTCTTTGAATGTTTGATAAAATTCGCTTGTATAGCCGTCAGGGCCTGGACTTTTATTTTTGGGGAGGTTTTTAATGGTTTTTTCTATTTCTTCTCTACTGATAGGTCTGTTTAGGCTTTCTGCTTCTTCTTGACTCAGTCTAGGAAGGTTGTATTGTTCTAGGAATTTATCCATTTCTTCTAGGTTGTTGAATTTAGTGGCATAAAGTTTTTCATAGTATTCTACAATAATTCTTTGTATATCTATGGTGTCCGTGGTGATTTCTCCTCTTTCATTTTGGATTTTGTTTATATGAGTTCTTTCTCTTTTTTCCTTGGTAAGTCTTGCCAAGGGTTTGTCAATTTTGTTGATCTTTTCAAAGAACCAGCTCCTTGTTCTATTAATTTTTTCTATAGTTTTTCTGTTCTCTAATTCATTTATTTCTGCTCTGATTTTTATTATCTCCTTTCTTCGGCGGGTTTTGGGTTGTCTTTGTTCTTCTTTTTCTAGTTCCTTAAGGTGGGAAGTTAAGTGGTTCACTTGGGCTCTCTCTTGTTTGTTCATATATGCCTGAAGTGATATGAACTTCCCTCTTATCACTGCTTTTGCTGCATCCCATAGATTCTGATATGTCGTATTGTCATTTTCATTAGTCTGTATATATCTTTTGATCTCTGCACTTATTTCTTCTTTGACCCATTCATTTTTTAAAAGTATGTTGTTTAGTTTCCACATTTTTGTGGGATTTTTTTCCTCTTTTTTGCAGTTGAATTCTAGTTTCAAGGCTTTATGATCAGAAAATATGCTTGGTACAACTTCAATTTTTCTGAATTTGCTGATGTTGTTTTTGTGGCCCAACATATGGTCAATTCTTGAGAATGATCCATGTACACTGGAGAAAAATGTATACTCAGTCACTTTGGGATGAAATGTCCTGTAGATGTCTATCATATCCAGGTGCTCTAGTGTTTTGTTTAAGGCCACTATGTCTTTGTTGATTCTCTGTTTGGATGACCGATCTAGAGCCGTCAGCGGTGTATTGAGGTCTCCAAGTATGATTGTGTTTTTGTCAGTTTTTGTTTTAAGATCAATAAGTAGCTGTCTTATATATTTTGGTGCTCCTTGGTTTGGTGCATATATATTAAGAATTGTTATGTCTTCTTGATTCAGTGTCCCCTTAGCCATTATGAAATGGCCATTTTTGTCTCTGAGTACTTTTCCTGTCTTGTAGTCAGCATTATCCGATATGAGTATTGCTACACCTGCTTTTTTTTGGATGTTATTTGCTTGGAGTATTGTTTTCCAGCCTTTCACTTTGAATTTGTTTTTATCCTTGTTACTTAGATGAGTTTCCTGTAGGCAGCATACAGTTGGATTTTCTTTTTTAATCCATTCTGCTACTCTGTGCCTTTTTATTGGTGAGTTTAATCCGTTTACATTTAGTGTAATTATTGATACTTGTGGGTTCCCTATTGCCATTTTATATCTTGCTTTCTGTTAGTTTTGTGTCTTGTTTGATCCTTCTCTTTTGTTTTTCTATCTTTTGTTTTTATTTGGTTGTATTCCATACATCTTTCCACTGTTGCTATCTTTTTTATCTCATGTGCTTCTGTGGTGGTTTTTTCAATGGTGGTTACCTTTGAGTAATGAAAAGGGTCCCTACCCTGTTCATTGTAGCGAACTATTTTGTGAGTACTTTTGCACTCCATCGTCCTTTGCTACTGTTAATCTCCATCTTCTCCCCCTCTTTCTTTTTGTTGTTGTCACAGTTTAAATTTGGTTTTATTGTGTTCTTCTTGGGGCTTTTACTTGTGGCTCTGTTTTTTTTTTTGTTCTTTGTATCTGATTGGAGAACCCCCTTTAGTAATTCCTGGAGTGGGGGTTTTCTGATGATAAATTCCCTCATCTTTTCTGTATCTGTGAATGTTTTTATTTCTCCTTCATATTTGAAGGATAGCTTTGATGGGTATAGTATTCGTGGCAGAAAGGTCCTCTCTTTCAGGACTTTATATATTGGGGTCCACTCTCTTCTAGCTTGTAGAGTTTCTGCTGAGAAATCTGATGATAATCTAATGGGCCTTCCTTTATATGTTGTATTCTTCTTTTCCCTGGCTGCCATGAGAATTTTTTCTTTGCTGTTGGTTTGTGTCAATTTCATTATGATATGCCTTGGAGTAGGTTGTTGGGGTTAAGAAAACTCGGAGTTCTGTTTGCTTCTTGAACTTGAGGCTTTAGTTCTTTCCACAGGCTTGGGAAGTTCTCATCTATTATTTGTTTGAGTATGTTCTCCATTCCATTTTCTCTCTCTTCTCCCTCTGATATACCTATTATTCTTATGTTATTCTTTTTGATGGAGTCAGATAATTCTTGTAGGGCTATCTCATTTTTTTTAATTTTTGAATCTCTTTCTTCTTCTCTCTGTTGTGCCTCAAGTTGCTTGTCTTCTATTTCACTAATCCTCTCTTTTATCTGACCTGTTCTATTAGCTAAGCTTGTTACTTCATTTTTCAGCTCGTGAATTGAGTTTTTCATTTCTGTTTGATTTGTTTTTATAGTTTCAATTTCCTTGGACATATATTCTTTGTGTTCATTTTGTTGTTTTCTGAGCTCCCTAAATTGCCTTTCTGTGTTTTCTTGTATATCTCGGAGGATTTTTAGGATTTCTATCTTGAATTCTCTGTCATTTAGCTCCAAGGTTTCCAATATATTAAGTTTTTTCTCCATATATTTTTCCTCATCTAGCTGTGTTACCTCTCTTTCTTTTGTATCCATGATATTCAATTTTCTCTTCCTTAATGGCATCTGAGGGTGGTTTTGTTGATAGTATTAATGAGATTTAATAAAGAATAAAAAGTTAAAAAATAATAAAAAAATAAAAAATCGAAGAGTTGTTTTTTTTAAAAAAAATTAATAATGAAATAAATAAAAATAAAATAAAATAAAAATTTTTAAAAAAGGAAATTATTCCCCCCCTCCTTTTTTCCTCTCCTCTCCTCTCCCCTCTTTCTTGAGAAATCTTGTGGTGAACTGTGAATTATAACAAACAATGCCTGTGATGGAGGGTCTGAATTGGGGAAAAGTAATAAAGGGGCAAAAAAAAAAAAAAAAAAAAAAAAGGAAAAAAAAAGAAAAATGAAAAAAAAAAAAAGAAAGAAAAAAATAGAGCGTATGGACCCACAAAAAGCAAATAAGGAAAAAAATTGGGTCAAGAATAAAATGATGTGCTTTTAGGTGTTGGTTGTCTAAGAGTTATGATGAGAGGAATAAGAGGAAAACGGAAAAATGGGGGGACAAATTAAAAAATTACTATTGTATTTAGTGGAACAAGAACTAGATAAAATGGAGAGCCAGGGATGGGAGCACTGCTAATGAGTTAAAAAGGTGAAGTAAAAACCCCCCAAAATGCCACAAACATAAGTTTGAGTCCCAGATAAGATAATTTGTTTGTTATTTAGGTTTGAATGAGAGGAGATGTAAAGGAGAAAGGAAGAAACTAATATAGAGGGAGAAAAGAAAGAGAGAGAGAAAAAAAAAGAGGGAACCACTAAAAGAAGAAAAAAGAAAGGAGAGAGATTGAGAGAGAGAGAGAGTTAAGGGTTTTGGAGTGCAACCCTCATAGAGAGAAAGGAAGAGAAGAGAAAAGATAATGGGAGATGTAACACTTATGGGTAGTGTAGTTCAAGGAGAGGAGAGAGTAAGACCGGCAGAGAGTTAATCAGCCAAATTGGAGGGGGAAAAAAAGTATCAAGAATGAAGATAAGAGAAACAAACGAACAAATATAATAAAATGGGATAGGTTATAAAGTCTGCAGATTATTCTTGATTTTGAGAGGTTATCTTCTTGCTTTTTCTTTTCTCTCCCTCTTCCTGTTCGGTGACTCTGTACCCCGGGTTCTGCCCCTTTGGCACGCTCAGGTAGAGGTTTGCAGTTGATAAGTCTCTATGGCAATGTCATGTATTGTGCTTTAGTCTCATTGGCAGTCGAGGTTCATTAGCATTTATAGGCTCCGACAGTGAGAGAGTCCGTGTTCCTGGAGCCTTTCTCCTAGTCTTTCCTTCCTCACTTAGTAGCCTGATAATCCAGCTATGGGGTTGCTGCTGCCTCTGCCTGGATAGTAAGAGGCTCAAAGAGCTGGCAACTCCCCACTCTATTTGCACTCAGCACAGGGCTCTGGGTAAGGCTCAGTCAGTCAGAGCTGCTAGCATAATCAGGCGGGCTTTCCGCCCACTCAAGGCCTCTGTCTCTGTCTGCCACTCTGTCCGGTAACACAGGTGGGCACCCACTTCCGGGGCGCTTGGAGGAAACTCTCACTCACTGGCTGCGCGTGCAGACCAGGATATCTGGCCAGCAGTCTCACGCTCTGAGTGAAACTTCTAACCGCAGGGAAAAGTTGCAGCGTTGGAATTGAGTCTTGCTCCGTCCCCATGTGCGGCTTTTGCAAGGCGCTGGGGTGGCCCGAGATTCTGCTTTGGCCCACACAAAGGCCCCTGACTCTGCCCCTCTGTGCGATAACATGGGCGCGCACTGCCGAGGCACTCGAGGAATCTCTCATTCACTATCTGTGCGCGCAAACCAGGATATGAGGCCGGCCGTGTTTCCCTCTGAGTGAAAGCCCCTCCAGCACGGAAAATCTCCACCGTTGGAATTAGTTCTCACTCCCTCTCGTGCGTGGCTTTCCCAGGGCGCTGGGGCTGCCCAGAGACTCTGCCCTCGGCCCACAGAAAGGCCTCTGAACCTGCCTCTCCGTGGGGTAACACGGGCACCCACTCTCGGGTCCTAGGAAGAAATCTCTCGCCCACTAACTGCGCACCAACCAAGGTAAAATGGCTGCCCCGCTTGTCTTTCTTTGTTTGGGTTTGGCGCGAGTGTTAGCTTGTATTGCCCGGGTTGCCACAGGATCAGTTTTTCCTTGCCTTGGATCTCCGTGCCACAGCCTGGTTCGGCCGTTTGTGCCACGGCCTGGATCTATTCACCCCCTTTGCCCGCCTCAGTTTCTATATTCACAGTTACCAGAGAAAGCCGCCCTGTTTAGGTTAGTGAGGAAGGCAGAGCATTTCTTACTCCCTATTTCCTTCGGGGTTTGGTTATATATTTAGCCAATTTTTCACTCGACCATACCTTTGGGTGTATTGCGAAGCATCTGGAGGCTCCAAGTATAGGTTTTTCTGTTTCTGGTTGAAGATCTTGTTGAGTTTTGGGGGAGATTTATCGGTATCGCTTCCTACCCCGCCATTACTCTGACGTCAACAGCTGTTTTGCTATTTTAAATCAAGGTAAAATAGAAATCATAGCTTTATAACTCTGTCAACTTATACAATATATTTCAGAATATGTGCTATAATATAGTACAATACTATATATTTTAATACAGTATATTCAACAATATAATTAAATATTCTTTAGGTTGCCAATTTTAGAGTCAGAAGAGTTATTTGATTTCCCTGGGCAGCAAAAAATAAAGTCCTTAAATATTAAAAAGAAGAAAAGTCTTATGTGAATTTTGAGTATCATTGGTGATAGTTTGCTTTCAATTCACACACAAAAAAAACCAAAAAAAAAACCCTGATATTTTGGGATTTTGAACAGAGTACAAAACATGAAAGAAAGATTTTTTCCAATAAATATAAAATATAATTTTGTAAGTACTTCAGAATCTAATGTACGAATCTATGAAAAGCAGACTTAAGAGATTTTGAGCGACAGACTAGATGGAATATTTAGCTACTGTTCAAATATTTTGACCATTCTTTGTTCAGAGCATTAGAGAGGTAACACTGTTGTAGAGCCATTCAAATAAATAATGAGAACTCTGCAAAAAGAAAAACATAATTAGACATTCTGCATATATCAATATGAGAGTTGGAAGGTATGTTTTCTTGGTACATTAGATACCTAAATACTTAAAATCATTGTATTATACTAATTGCCTACAGTATCAGTAAAGTAACATGTTATATAGGCTTGTAGCCTAAGAGCAATAGGCTATATATAGCCTAGACATATAGTAGGCTATGGTTTCTACATTTATATATGTGTACTCTATGATTTTACAATGATAAAATTGCATAATGACATATTTCTCATAACTATCCCCATCATTACTGATGCCTAACTCTATTTTCCCATAGTCCTTCAGCTCTCATCTTCAACTATAATTACTTTTTGCTCAGACCAAACGAGAACAGAAACATCTAAGCTGGCTAAGAGAACTGAAGGAGGAAGGAAAACAGAGAAAATAGTAAGGAGAAACAGAATAATATATTTGTTGGGAAAAACAGTGTTTGCTTTAAAGAAGTTTTGGGTTCTTGTCTCTCATCTTATTTTTTTTTATACTGAGTCTTCAAAATTTGGTGCACATTTTATATTTATAGCAGTTCTCAATTTGGTCACTAAATTTTCATCAAAAATACTTGGTCAGTATGTAGATTTCATGAGTTTTTCAGTTGAAAGTAGATTCACATACCCAATTTATTCCAAACTTACTTAGAAGTTCTCTAACAACTAAATCGAGTATCAAGAAAACATTTTCTTTTAATATTTCCATGCATATTGATTAAGATGGTTCATCTTTTCAGAAGAAATGATTAGATTTTCAAACTTTGAAGTAAAAGTATATTAGTTTCAAAACTGTACTTAGGTTTGTTATATTTATTAACCCTTATGTCAATTAATTAACACCAATATCAATTATATCAAATTCAAAGGCAACTTTAGATTTATCAATTTTTCTGTATGCTCATTCATGTTAGAAAATGTAAAATTATTTTTGTATTATGTGAAGTTTCAATTTTAATATAAACTCTTATATCAGTCTAGTTAGGCCACAGATAAGCTTTTTCTTTCCTTGAAGCTTCAAATTTCATTCACTCATTTGCAGTGTAAAACAATAATTCTATTTTTATCTCTTCATACACAGGTTGTGTTGCTTTTTGTGTAAAAATCCAAGAAGTTTTATGATTATCCAAAATGACAAGCTCAGACCTTGTTAAATAATTATTAA
The DNA here is from genome assembly GCF_036850995.1 of Saccopteryx leptura. Lineage (NCBI taxonomy): Eukaryota > Metazoa > Chordata > Mammalia > Chiroptera > Emballonuridae > Saccopteryx > Saccopteryx leptura. The sequence goes on from NC_089506.1 coordinate 56,163,433, forward strand.
AAGTTTTTGAACATTTTATTCTTATTTTTGGTGACTTTTCATCTATTTGTATTGACTCTTGAGAGCAAACTTGTTATCAAATTTATTAAATAACAGATGAAAATATCTCTTACATTAAGCATGCTATTATCTTTAAAGATAGGTTTGCACAGCAACCAAAAGCGTTTTCCATGTACTGCATTGCAGGAAATTGTATTTGGCCAGTATTGTGACATTTCTACCCCACACTAATTTTTCTTTCCTGATGCGATTGTAGAATGAGCTTTTGCCTCTTTTACATCTGTTGTATGTCTTTGTTTAAATTTTAAGAATTGTATATACTTATTTTTAATTAGAAAAATATTTATTAATTATATATTGCTCACAAAAATTAGGGGATATTTTATCATTTCATATTCATTTTGAACTATCCCCTATTTTTTGTGAGCAGTATAGTTAAAATAGTAACAAATAGTCTACCTATCAATCATAATTCGATAGGTATCACTATAAGGCATGCTGACTGTAAGAAATATTTAAAGAAACACATTACAATGTTACATTGCTGGGACAGAATATTCCAATTGAATCTATTAGTTGATACTGACTAGATTATTGATGTGTTTGTAGGGCGTATTAGAAATGATGCATGTGCTCTGCTCCATGCACCACAATAAATAATACCAATAAACAATGGTGCAATGTTTAAATTAAAATGTATTCTACAAAACAATTATATAATGTTTACTGGAATAATAATTTACAATGACTCAATTTCTAAATTCAAATATAAGTTTACATTAAAAATTAATTAGCTGTACTAGCCACATCTTATCTGCTCAATACGTACCTGCTGTTAGTGGTGTCTGTACTAGACAATGCAGGTCTGTAAGCAGTGATACCACACATATACTAATGCATAATATTGAAAAGAATTATGCTAATTTTCAACTCTGCTAAAATGTTATGTATTTTTTTTGACTGAATATTAACGTGCCCCCTGAAACTCTTATATCGCAACTCTATCCAATAGTGTGATACTATTAGGAGGTGGGACTTCTGAGAGGTAATCAAGGTTAGATGAAGTCATGAGGGTGGAACCCTCATGAGTGCAATTAATGACTTTACAAGTCACAGGAGAGCTTTCTTGCTCTGCTCTCAGCCATGTGAGGATACAAGGAGATGTGGGTAATTTGAAATTTGGAAGAGATAGCCTATACTCTGGTCATGGCAGCACCATAATTTCAGACTTTTAGCCTCCAAAATTGTGAGAAATAAATTTCTGTTGTTTGTAAACCACCCAGTTTATGGTATTTTATCAGCATAGCCCAAACTAAAATACATATTTATATAATATATATGATTTCATCAATAAAACAGTTAAAATCTACTTACTACAGCTATAGTTTCAAGAATTTTAGTAAAGCAGGTTAACACTAACTTTCAAGCACATAACATATTTATTTTATTAGACAATTAAAAGATTATTCTACAAATATTGTACATATAAAAAATACTATGATATTTAGTTAATTAGAAAAAATAGCTTGATATATAATCCAAAAAGCACACTGAAGGCATAGAATATGTTCTATTTGAGAAAAAAAGATAGTTACTAATGTCTTAAACTGAGTGTTAAGTATGTTTGGCTCTAGGAAAAATATGATAAATAGTAAATATTGATTAGATTATCTGTTAAAAAATTTATGGATGAAACTAAGGGTTACTTGTGATTTTTATAAAACTGAAAACTCAATAGTGTCTAGATTTGTTGAATGATTCCTTCAAATTTTATGAGGTGTGTGTGCCAAAGAGATAGTTGTCTTAATGACAGAACTCTATTCAGTTAAGATTATCACGTGTTATTGGTAAACATGATAGATGAAACTTTTTATCTGTTTTAGAAAAAAAGACAAAAATGACAGTCTTAACTTTTGCAGTTATGTTTCCACAAAAGTTAAACACAGTTTGCAGATCAGTCATAGTTATTTCAGCTAAAGTATTTTTACAGGTGGATTGGCATTTGCTTATTGTGTTCTTAATTATATGCTTTTATTCAAAACACCAATACTAAAACTAAAAGCCTAATGGTATTAGTGAATTGCTATCTTAGGGATTCATAACAGTCTAGAAATTAATTCATCTGAATGTTGAAAAAAATGATTCAAACTATAAATGACAACTAACACTCATCCATATTTTTAACAAGTATCAGGATGTTTGGCATCATATATAAAAGTTCCAGATGGTTGACTAGACTTCTCACTTTTCATTTGGATGTTTTCCCCAAGTTTCATTCAGTTTTAATGTTCATTCACAGAGTCACATAATTTTCAGGGAAATTCTTATCTTTCATTAACAGAAAATGAGTCATGTTTGGACTTGCCATCTTTCAGCAGATTAAAATAACTTTAGTACACAATAAATTGCATATTTGGGTCCTTGGTACCCACTGTTAAACTTAACCTTGTGCCTTATAATGATCTCAAAATACCATTGACTTCTTTTTAGAGTAATATTCAGAGTCTGAAAGACAGTGGGCACTGAATAAGTGTTTAATAAATATATAAACAAAAATAATTCAAGATAGTTGCAATGCAAAATATAATAAATAAAGTTTAAAGATCCTTAGTTCCAGTGGGGAAACAAAAGAAAACTGAAAATTAGTAAGATTTATGAAGAAAATCCAAATATTTTAACTCCCAAGTAATATGCAGAGATGTTATTCAGTCTGATTTGCATGATTTGTTTGTATGGCTACACTAATTATCAACTTTGCATGCTTTGTGTTGTGAAGCAGCAGACGTGGCATGAAATATAACAATCTGGGAGGTTTTCATTTTACCTTCTGGAGTGCTGGCTGACAGCAACTGGATTGAGATTTTTTTTTTAAACACATGACATGAAATGTTAACAGTTTATAAATATTGTTTTTCATGGGAATAGAAGTGATTGAAAGGCAGCTCCCTTTTATGTCAAAAGCTATTAAACAAGAGATGTTAATAATAAGCTCCAATGCTAATAAGATGTAGAGAGTTTGTGTAGAAATGCTGATTTAGGTTAGTGAATGGACACTGGAAATCAGAAAACCAAGTTCTGGGCTAGCCATTAAATATTTCTAGGTATCAGTTTCCTTGTTATCTCTAACACATACTTAGGAGGTATGGAAATACATTCTATGCAATCAAGTGTATGTGAAAGTTCTTCAAACAAACCTAGCATTCAAGCATAAGATGTCTGTCATTAGTATGAAAGATTGTATATCTTTCTGCACTGGAGAGTCCACCTAATTTCCCTTTAGGCTAATACTGTGAGGACAAGTAGAGGAACTTTAGAATCCACTCGTCTCTTCCACCTCTGTGCAAATAGCCTATACATGCTGATGTGTAAGCATCAGCAGCTTTCATGCAGAATAGCAGTCAGTGGTGAGCTGCTGATTAGCAGTTTTTTCTAGCCAAAGACAACCTCATGGAACTAGTCATAGTGATAGCTTCCTATTGGATGTTTCACTTCACTAACAATCTCACAATTTTATGTTTTGTTAATGATTCATTGACACTCCTTGTTAGCTACCAAGGTTTGGTGTTGCCTTATAGACAGCCAAGAATCTCACGTTTCAATTATTTCAGCTGTTAACTCACCACCTATATTTTTGGCATTGTTAAGTGAGGGAAGGAAAAAGTACAACTTATACTGCAATTAAACCAATACTGTAGAAAAAAAGTACTGTATAGCTTGTTGTTGTTTTTTTTTATGACCATTGAAATGACTGATTTTCTTGATAATGGGTTGTGTAGCAAATGCAAGCTGCTATTTAAAGACATTTAATCAACATAGATCCTAAAAATTTATATTTTTCTTTGGAAATGAAAGTATATTTTATACAATTTGGAAACAAAAAAAGTAGAATTCTTGGAGACTCAAGAACAAATGTAAAAAATAATGCTTCTGGTGTTTGCTAGCAGCAAGAAGGAAAATTCATTGAGTAATACAAGTGATAAATATTAACTAAGACCATTTTAAAATGATTAGGTTTTGGTTTGATATTCAAGAAAATGACATGTTCAAATTAGCTCATCTTTTTAAACAGCAGTTAATTAAAATAAAAAAGCAATTATATAGAAAACTTTTCATTATCCCAAAAAGAAATTGTTGCATTGTTATAGTACCATCTACCAAATCACATTAGCTGGAGAAGCTGGAGCAATCACTGTGGACCCTTCCTTCTTCTCCACCCCAAATCACGTGCAATCCATACTAAGTTTATCATGTTTACCTCTTTAATAGCTCATATATCTGTCTTTCCTCTTCACCGTTTCTGCTGTTGTCCAGTTCACATGGTCATCTTCTATCAATACTTTTAGAGATCCAGAAATAATATGTGACCGCTATCCCTGATCTTCTGTCTTGCCCTTCATATCCCAACATTTCTCTAACACTATAAATATTTTTCAGTTTTCCCTATTATCTTCACAATTGTAGACTTTCATACAAATCTTTTTTTTTTTTTTTTTTCATTTTTCCGAAGCTGGAAACGGGGAGGCAGTCAGATAGACTCCCACATGCACCTGACCGGGATCCACCCGGCATGCCCACCAGGGGGCGATGCTCTGCCCCTCTGGGGCGTCGCTCTGTCGCATCCAGAGCCATTCTTGCACCTGAGGCAGAGGCCACAGAGCCATCTTCAGCGCCCGGGCCATCTCTGCTCCAAAGGAGCCTCGACTGTGGGAGGGGAAGAGAGAGACAGAGAGGAAGGAAGGGGGAGGTGGAGAAGCAGATGGGTGCTTCTCCTGTGTGCCCTGGCCGGGAATCGAACCCAGGACTCCTGCACGCCAGGCCGACGCTCTACCACTGAGCCAACCGGCCAGGGCCGATACAAATCTTTTCATGATTTTGTCCTGAACCTAATTTTCAGTCTTATCATCTGCTACCTTGTCTTCACCTCTTTCCACCAACCTCATCTTTTGTCACCTCTCTCCATGACCCTCTGAGCACCAAATGGGAACACTTGCAATTTTCTTTCTTGTACTTGTTCTATTATGTTCTGGGCTCATGTTACTTTTATGGGTGAAATTATTCTTTTATTCCTGTACAACATTGAACATGAACTCTTAAAGCCACCTTTTTTATTTTTTTCTTTATTGATTGATTTGAGAGACAGAGAGAGAAGCATTCATTTGTTGTTCCACTTAGTTGTGCATTCATTGGTCACTTCCCATATGTCTTTGCTATGTGTCTGTAGTACCTGACATCCATTTGCCACCTTCGTGTTTCGAAATGACACTTTAACTGACTGATCAACTGGCCAGTGCCAAAAGGCCATCTTACTTAGACAACATTTTACAATTCCCTGATTTTTCATAGGAATAACTATCCCATATTCCTCTCTTATGTGTTTCATTGTTTTGTAATCACTTTCTACATTTATTTATTTTAGTTTCTATCTCATGTTTTTAATAAGCACACATCAATTTAGAAGCAATGAAAAAAAGAATCAAGTTGGAGACTGAGAACTCCCTATGTTCCCAAAGTTCAGGATGCTCTCTGATTTTAGAGAGCAGTTTCAGTAGAGTGGTTGTGAAATGATTCCTATGTAATGGTGAAGTTCAAATGGATGTCACGTACCAGAGACACATAGCAAAGTGTTATTTTCATAAAAAAAAATGTTGCTGTAAATAAAAGGGGAAATGGAGAGATAGCTACGGAATTAGAATGTTTTAAGAGAGACATTTATAAAATCAAGTGAGAATTTCTTTTCTTGACTACAGTATTGTTTTTTTCATTCTATATTTCCAAGTGCTCCTATTATAATTTGTTAGAAGTTTTTTTCCTTATTTATTTCTCTACTAGTTCTTCTGCAAAGATTTTTTATACCTATGGTTTTCTTCAGTGAGAAAGACAGACAGACACACAGGGACAAACAGACAGGAAGGGAGAGAGAGATGAGAAGCATGAACTCATAGTTGTGGCACCTTAGTTGCTCATTGATTGCTTTCTCATATGTGCCTTGACCGGGGGGCTCCAGCATAGCCAATGACTCCTTGCTCAAGCCAGTTACTTTGGCTTCCAGCCAGTGACCTTGGGCTTCAAGCCAGCAACCATTGAGTCATGTCTATGATCCCACACTCAAACCGAAGACCCTGCGCTCAAGTTGGTGAGACTCCACTCAAGCCGATGAGCCCTCACTGAAGCTGGTGATATTGGGGTTTCAAACCTTGGTCCCCAATGTTCCAGGCCAATGCTCTATGCACTACCGCCTAGTTAGTATCTTCAGTATTAACTTCAATTAAAAGAATCTATATCTCAAAATCTCATCTTAAACCTACGTTGCTCCTCTTCTTAAAAAATATTTTGGAACTACTTATTTAACACTTAAAATAGAACTCACCATTTCTCCCTAAGACACTTATGCCACTGGCTGTGCCACTTTCTTGATTTTTGAAACGATGACCATCTATCCACTCATGTCAAGTCACTAGGTTCTATGTGTACTTTGTAATGACTTTCCATCTGTTCCATTCTTTCTCTTCCGATTGTCAGTATCCTAGTTCATTTCTTACCATCTGTAGGCTGTCGTGGCCATGCATGTTCTCATTGAATTTGAACAGATGATAAAGAAACAGTGGAGTCAAAAAATGGTGGGCCATTCCTTTATTAGAGTCTCACTCTGGCTGATGAACAAACACACAAGGAAGACACCTCCCTCTTATTCAGAGCTCCCAAAGTGCTGACACATTTTCCAGTTCTACGACCAGGGGAATCTTCTCTGGTTTCTCCTAGAATCAAAGGCCTCCACAAGCCTCAGTAGGGCTTCCAAAGCCCTTCAGCTCTGGTTCCCCATCTGCACACCTTCTCTTTCCCTGCCAACATGGCTTCTTCTTCAGCACTCTGCATTCTCTCTGTTGTCTCTGCAAAAACTTTCTGGCATGAAAACCTCTTTGCCAGCAAACATTAGCAAAACAATGGCCCTTCCCAAGCAGGAAGGTAATTTGCAATTCCACAGACCACATATACCTGGCATTGCTCAGTGCCATTTTCTAACAATAAAAGTGAGCAAATTCAAAAAATAAAAATTTTACAAACTCATTTGCCCAACATCATCCTTATTGGGATAATGCACTTAGCTCTCTGACAGCAATCTCAAAAAACAATCTCAAAGATTTGTTAGTTTCTAAGGCATTATTTTGATTATACCTCTTCCTTATTGAACAACCTGGAACGGTAGACTAGCTACACTATTATATATGTTAAAATTGACCTTCCAAAAAGTTAATTGGATCCAATTATAGAAAAGAATCATTTACCTGTGATCACATTACTAGATACAAAGGATAATGATTTCCTTTCAGTGGTAACCTGATATATCCTATTTGGTATGTTCACCAAAAACTACCAGACTATTCTCACTGTTAGAAAAAAAGAAGGTTAAGGATTGTGGTTGTGACTGTCTCAGTCTGGCTTTTTACCCTTCACCATTTTAAATTCCTATTTATGATCCCCAATCCACAGTACTCTGAATTTATTTTTCAAAAATATCTGCCCAAACACGGCCATAGCTAGTTCTAGCTACTTCCTCTCCATTTTCTTTGGACTTAAACTGAAACCAATATTGATTCTTTCTAGGATCTTTATTATGAAGGCTTTTGGACTTGTACTGCAAAATTGTCTCTACTCTGGGTCTCCAGCCTGCTAACCTACCCTGCAGACTTTGGACTTGCTACCTTTCTAAATGTTGTACCTAATTTATATATATATATATATATATATAATTAATATATATATTATATATATATATATTAACCATTTTATTTGGTTCTTTTCTCTGGAGGACTGACTAATACACTGAACAAGAACTGTTGCCTCCTACTAGGTTAGTATTATGCACAGATTAAGGTATGTACAGGGGACCCATCATTATAATTTAACTTGTTCTATGACAATGGTCACAAGATCAAGTATAAAAGTCTAGAGTTTTTTGAATTAATATTTGAAACAGTTTTTGACCTTGCCTTTTCTAATTTATCTTGCACGTTGCAGCCAGATCTTTCTAAAAAGCACAATTGTGATGATGTCATTATCTTCTTTTATAAAATTTTATAACTCCACATAACCTTTCAAAAAAAGTCAAACTCAGAATGGCCCGCAAAGCCTCTCCAGCTATCTCCCTTTCTCATACTCCATGATCCAGTAGAACAGGGGTCAGGAAACTTTTTTGGCTGAGAAAGCCATGAACGCCACATATTTTAAAATGTAATTCCATGAGAGTCATACAATGACCTGTGTACATTACTCATTATCCAATAAAAATTTGGTGTTGTCCCAGAGGACAGCTGTGATTGGCTCCAAGTCACCCGCAACCATGAACAAGAGCGGTAGAAAATGAATGGATTGTAATACATGAGAATATTTTACATTTTAATGTTATTATCATTTTTTTATTAAAGATTTGTCTGCGAGCCAGATGCAACCATCAAAAGAGCCACATCTGGCTCATGAGCCAGAGGTTCCGGTCCCCTGCAGTAGAGGCAAACCAACTGCGGTGCTCACAGACACTGATCCTGTCTTCTTCTGTAAGCCTTATTACCTTTGAGCTTTTGTTTTTGCCTAGAACACTTTCCCTTAATTTGTGCACCTGGTTAGCACCTACTTATCTTTCAATTCACACTTTAGGTACTCCAAATAATATTCTTTCCTACTTGTTTTGGCAACACTAGGCAACCAGGGTTTATGACAGCTCGAGTTCCCTCTGCAACCCTGACTGTCCATATTTAAGACCCTGTACTAGAAATTATGATTGATATTAATTTACCATTGCCTCAAGACTTAACATGAACACCGGTCCAGCCAAGGCTATTTATAAAAATATTTTTCATACTTGTTTAGTCAAATGAAGACAATCTGTACACCACTGAACCAGGTAGACATTTTAACAAAGACAGTTTGTATGTAGGAAAGTTTTACGAATAAGGACAGTGACACAGCAAAGGAAAATGTATTCAACTTGAACAAGGAAAATTTAATCACTTTGAATGAGAACTGTTTGATATAACATCAGAGCTCAGGCTGAATTGCAAGTGTCATCACAAGAGATGATGGTCTCTACACTCAGGATTTCTTGTGATCTTTATTCAGGAAACACTTAAATTAAAAGTTGCGATTATCTGTTTATTATTCATTCAGAGGCTTTGCAAGAATTTTTCCTTTTTTTTTTTTTTGTTGTTGTTAATAATTTTGTTTTTCTCTAAGAGAATAGAAGCTCTCCTAAGGGAGGGAAAATTGCCCCCAAAAGAAGGATAACTGAAGGAATATTTGTTGAATAAATGAGAAAAAGGATGAAAGCAGATAATAAAAGTTTAATTAACTAGCCTTTGGTTGATTGCAGTAGTAATTAAAATCAATATTTTTAATTGGTAATTGGAAATTGAAACTCAGTAATTCCCAGGGTCTAAAGAATTGACGAAATGGTCTTTTCCCCATCTCCTGTTGATTGTCCCTTACTCTTCTGCCAGGATGGGAGGCACTTAAAGTTATCTGGTTTGATCTTGACAACAAATATAAGAGGTAAATATTATCTTTATTTTATAGATAAGGAAAATCAGGCCCAGAGGAGACAAATACTTGCTTAAATTCTCACATCTAGTAAGAGCCAAACTCCAAAGTTCATGTTGTTTCTACTCTGTACATCTGTTACAATTGTGAGGGCATTATGGTAAGTGAAATAGTCTCGTCATGAAATAATCTAAAGTCCTCCACTCAAGTTACATTTCTGTGCTCAGCGCCCTTCAAGGCCTCATCCTCTCAGCCTTCTGTGTCTATGATTGTTTTACTTTCCTCTGCTGTACCTTTCCTCCTCTATCCTTAGGCACTTTAGTACAATCTTTTTTATAAAACGGCTTAGTTTGGTTCAGGGTTTCTTTTTTTTTTTTTTTTTCATTTTTCTGAAGCTGGAAATGGGGAGGCAGTCAGACAGACTCCTGCATGCGCCCGACCGGGATCCACCCGGCATGCCCACCAGGGGGCGATGCTTTGCCCATCTGGGGCGTTGCTCTGTTGCGTCCAGAGCCATTCTAGCGCCTGAGGCAGAGGCCACAGAGCCATCCCCAGCGCCCAGGCCATCTTTGCTCCAATGGAGCCTTGCTGCGGGAGGGTAAGAGAGAGACAAAAAGGAAGGAGAGGGGGAGGGGTGGCGAAGCAGATGGGCACCTCCCCTGTGTGCCCTGGCCAGGAATCGAACCCGGGACCCCTGCACGCCAGGCCGATGCTCTACCACTGAGCCAACCGGCCAGGGCCTAGTTCAGGGTTTCTTCACTTTAGCACTACTGACATTTTGGGCTAGATAATTCTTTGTTATGGAGGCTGTCCTGTGCACTGTAGGATTTTTAGCAACATCCCTGGCATCTAACCACCAGATAACAGTAGCATCCCCACTCCCAGTTGAAACAGCAAAGCTATTGGCAGGCTTTGCTCAACATCCCTGGATGGGCAGGGGCAACCACCCCCAGATGAGAACTAACTGCTTTAATCTATCCTGCCCAACAAATGTTTCTGAATCCTTCAGAGGTCTCCGCAAAACCTACAGCCTTTATAGGTACCATAGTTGCAATTAAATATGTCCTTTCTTTAGACCTTTCATTCCTACTTTTCAAATAGAAAGCTTTACAAATTATTGTGAGGTTGCTGTATAAGTTAGTAAGCACATTTGTAAATTCCTTATTTGCAGGAAGAAAATTTCTGAGTTACAGTGTGGGAAAAACCCACTAAATCTGTGTTGTAAGCATTACTTAACACAGAATAAAGATGAAATTCAGCAAAGATGTCTTCATACTTCCTTATCCCCTCATTACCACAAAACCCTTAACAGGGAGAGCCTAATGCCCTCCTCTTCCTCCTCCATTTTCCACTTATTATCATCTTCTAATATTTGGAAAGCACTTGGATAATGGGTCTGAATAAAGAAATGTTTTAAGAGAATTATTAGCCCACATACCAGTAATTTATACTCAAAGATGAGGTGACAGAGTGCTTTTATAAAACAAAATCATTGTGAAAGGTGAGGGTTGACTTTCTTTGTTGTTTTATTTTGACATTGCATGTTCTGAAATAAATACCAATTCAATGGGAAAAATATATAAAATAGAAACAAAGTCCTTACTAAATTTTAAGATGCCTTTGTGTTTTTTGAAGTGCAGGCATTTGATGGTTTGATTATTTTGTGGCATAAAAATTTGGATCAACTTACGATGTGAAATTATTTAAAATACTTAACGACAACAGCTCAAATGATAGTTGTCAGATCACATGAGAGGAAAATGACAAATGTCATCCACTCTTTCGTGTCCATCAGTGCACCAATTTCTTGAACAACACAAATTTGAGTTTTCTCTTTTACATTGGAAAAGACAAAAGATTAAAAAATAAGGTGAAATAATAAATCATGAGAGGTTTTGCAGGTTCATGCAAAGTCATTGTTTACCAGAGAAGGCATAGAAGACTATTTGTAAACCTGCAATTTTTTACCTGACTGGAGAATGTATTAACCTTTCAGCATTTTCACAGGGATGAAAAACAAGCAGATTATAACATCTTTCAGGTGCTTGGGCCCATGGCCTATTTTAGGAATCTTGGGCTTAGGTTGTAATGGTGATTTTGTAGTCTTCTATAGTCACTTTAAGTCTTGTTAATGCAGTGAACATTCCTTCGCAACAGGAATAAATGACCTCTATTAAATTTATTTATTTTATTAAAAAACTTTTAAATTGTGGTCAAATATATGTAACAGTTGCCATCATAATTTTTTAAAAAGTGCACAGTTCAATACTGCAAATTACATTCACGTTGCTGTACGATCGATCACCAAAACTCTTCATCTGCCCAAACTAAAACTCTGTACCCAATAAACAGCCCCCCTCTCTCTCTCACCAACCTCTGGCAACCAATATTCTGTTTTCTATTGGCTACTTTAGATATTTCATATAAGTAGGATTATACAGTCTCTATCTTTCTATGACTAGATTATCTCACTTAACATAATGTCCTCTGGGTTTATCCATGTTGCAGCATATATCAGAATTTCCTTTCTTTAAAGGCTGAATAGTATTCCTTTGTATGAATATACCACACTTTGTGTATACACATGTACTTGTCTGTAGATGGACAATTGAGTTGCTTCCACCCTTTGGCTATTGTGAGCAATGCTGGGATGAACATTGGAGTACAATTATGTCTTTTGAGACCTTGTTTTTGTTTCTTTTGATCATATATTCAGAAATGAAATTGCTGCATCATATGATAACCCTATTTTTAACTTTTAAGGAACCACCATACTGTTTTGTGTAATTGCTGCACCATTTTACATTCCCATCAGCGGTGCATAAAAAGGTCCAGTTTCTCCACATCCTTGTCAACATTTTTCTGTTTTTTTTTTTTTTGGTTCATTTGTTTGTTTTGATAGTAGCTATCAGGAAGTGGTGTCTTATTGTGGTCTTGATTTTCATTTCCTTAATGATTAATGATTTTGAGAAAGTTTTCTGGGCTTGTTGGTGATTTGAATATCATTTATTTTGAAAAATATCTATTCAAATCTCTTGCTTATTGTTAAATTGAGTTGTTTGTTTTCTATTGTTAGTTTTAGAAGTAGTTTATATTTTCTGGATATTTACTCTTAATCATATATATATATTATATATATATTATATATATATATAATTTGTAAATCTTTCCTTTCATTCCACATGTTGACTTTTCACCCTGTTGATTGTATCTTCTGATGCAAGAAGTTTTAAATTTTGATTTAGTTCAATATATCTATTTATATTTATATGTCTATGTCTTTGGTGTCAAACACAGGAAACCATTTACAATTTATTGTCAGGAAGAATGTCTATTAAATTTATCTTCCTCACAGAGCCTAAAATTCACCAATTACTTCCTTTTTGATTGATTAACTTCACTATTAACTACCAACCAAACCTTTATGTTTCCTTACTTCAATTCTGCTATTTCTATAAATGTGTTTATTATAAAAATTGAGGTGTGTGACCTCTCTTTCTCTCTCAGGCTATATTTCATTTCTCATGCTGGCTCTTGTGCTCTGTTATATACCATGTACTTTCTCTTTAATAATGACCTTACTTGTAAAAATAAGATAATTAAACTTATTGCCTAAAATTTTGTGGAAGATTAAGTGAAGAAAAATGTTTGTGTACATTTGGCAATGATTAACAATAGTAATTGCTCATGAATAATGGTGATGATTAACTAATAAGACATCAGAATTTCAGGACCTAGAAAGTTCTTGAAACTTAACACACCAGCATGACACAGTTAGAAGGGAACCATCTCAGAATATCACACACTGGCTGGAAAGACAAGATTAGGTGAAAATAAGTACATAAAAAGAAGTATGATCATCAGTGAGTGAAGCAAACACTGGTGTCTGTTGGAGTTCCAAGGAAGGACCAATTACTGTGGAATTGAACAGCCAGTTAAAGCTGCATAGAGAGGATGAACTTGAGTGTTCCTTGATGGACAGTTGAATTTACAGACAAAAGAAAAAAATAAAGACATGCCAAGGTAGGAATTTGAAGTATGGTTAGCCCATAAATCTACTTTCACAGTGTGGTATGTCTTTGTTATTTTTAGGGCATAAGAAATGTTTATTAATTTCTATAAAACAAAAGAGAGTTAATTGAAAAAGATTACGCAATGTTCAAATTAAAGAAATGGCACGGTACAGAGAAAGAACGTATATGCTTTGACGAGAGATCATGGCACAAATGTTGTAAACAATCAGAAGAGCAGCTGCTGAGACAAGCAGACTTGTAAAATAAACTTTATTTAATTTTTATTTAATTTTTAGTGACCAGTTAGATTTTTTATTGAATTTATTAGGCTGTCACTGGTTAATAACATCATATAGGTTTCAGGTGCATAATTCTACAACACATCATCTGCACATTGTATTGTATGTTCACCACCCCAAGTCAAGTCTCTGTGCATCACCGTTTATCTCCCCACACCCTCTGCCTCCCACCCCACTCTCTCCTCAGCAATCACCACACTGCTGTCCATGAGTTTTACTTTTTTTTCTTTTTTGCTCAATCCCTTCAACCCCCTCATCCAGCCTTCCCCAACAGCTGTCAGTTTAGTGAGTCAGTCTGCTTCTGTTTTGCTTGTTCATTTTGTTCATTAGATTCTACATATGAATGAAATTATATGGTCCTTGTCTTTCTCTGACTGGCTTACTTTACTTAACATTATAATCTCCAGGTCTATCCACGCTGTCACAAAGAGTAAGATTTCCTTTTTTTATAGCTGAGTAGTATCTCTTTATGTAAATTCACCCCAGTCTTCTTATTCATTCAATTACTGATGAGTACTTGGGCTCCTTACAGATCTTGGCTATTGTAAACAATGCTGCAATGTACGTAAGGATATATATATTCTTTTAAATTAGTGTTTCAGGATTCTTCAGCTAAATTCCCAAAAGTGGAACAGTTAGGTCATAAAGCAGTTCCATTTTTTAGTTTTTGATGTAACTCCATACTGCTTTCCACAGTGGCTGCACCAATCAGCATTCCCGCTAACAGTGCACAAGTGTTCCCTTTACTCCACATCCACACCAATACCTGTTGTTTGTTGATTTATTGATAATAGCCATTCTGCCAGATGTGAGGTGATATTTCACTGTGGTTTTAATTTTCATTTATTTGATGATTAGTGATGTTGAGCATCTTTTCATGTCTATTGGCTGTCTGTATGTCTTCTTTAGAGAAGTGTCTAGTCAGAACCTTTACCAATATTTTAATTGAATTTTTTTTGGTGTTAAGTTTTATAAGTTCTTTGTAAATTTTGGATATTAACTCATTATCAGATGTATCATTGGCAAATATCTTCTCATTCAATGGGTTGTCTTATCATTTTGCTGATGGTTTCCTTTTGCTGTGTAATAGCTTTTAGTTTGATATAGTCCCATTTGTTTATTTTCTTTTTTGTTTCTATTGTGCAAGGAGATATATAAAAAAATATATTGCTTTGAGAACTGTCCAAGATTGTACTGCTTGTGTTTTCTTCTAAAAATTTTATCATTTCAAGTCTAATATTTAAGTCTTTAATATATTTTCAGTTTATTCTGGTGTATGGTATAAGAAGTTGGTCTAGTTTCATTTTTTTTTTTTTTTTGGCATGGATCAGTTCAATTTTTCCAACATCATTTATTGAATAAAGTGTCTTTCCCTCACTGTATATTTTTGCCTCCTTTGTTAAATATTAATTGACCATAAAGGTGTGGGTTTATTTATGGATGCTCTATTCTGTTTTATTGATTTATATGTTTATTTTTAAGCCAGTACAATGCTGTTTTGATTATTATGGTCTTGTAGTATAGCTTGATATCAAGTAGTATAATTCCTCAAACTTTGCTCTTCTTTCACAGGTTGTTGTGGGTATTCTGGGTCTTGTGGTTTTATATCCATTTTTGAAATATTTGTTCTAATTCTGTGAAATATGCCATTAGTGTCTTGATAGGAATTGTGTCAAATCTATAGATCACTTTGAGTAATATGGATATTTTAATGTTTATTCTCCATGAACACAGAGAGTGTGGAAGATCTTTTTTTGTTCTTTTGTATTTTTCTGAAGTTAAAAGCAGGGAGCAGAGAGACAGACTCCTGCATGCGCCCAACTGAGATCCACCCGGCAAGCCCACTAGGGTGCGATGCTCTGCCCCTCTGGGGCATTGCTTCACTGCAATTTGAGCCATTCTAGTGCCTGAGGTGGAAGTATGGAGATGTCCTCAGTGCCCAGGCCAACTCTGCTCCAATGGAGCTTTGGTTGTGGGAAGGGAAGAGAGAGATAGAGAGAAAGGAGAGTGGGAAGGGTGGGGAAGCAGGTGTTCTGGCCGGGAATCAAACCCGGGACTTCTGCGCACTGGGCCAATGCTCTACCACTGAGCCAACTGGCCAGGGCTGAGAGTGTGGAAGATTTTAATGTTTAATGCATCTTATAAACTGAGAGTTTGCTAACTTGTTAACTTTCTGTAAAAGGCTAGACAGAAATATTTTAGGCTCTGTGGCCATGAAAGTTCTTTGTTATATATCTTCCTTGTTTATTTTTAAACAATTATTTAAATATGTAAAAACTATTTTTAGCTCTCTAGCTGTACCAAACAGACCATGGACTGAATGCATATCATATGCTGACCATGAGGCTCTATCAAAGCTTTTTTGAGCAGTTATTTAACATGATCTAAAGTACATTTTAGAAAAAGGGTTGGTAGCAGCATGAATTATCTTACAAATTTTTATCTTGATTTTATACCTTCAGAAGCATATTTTCAAATTAAATTAGAAGGGAAAAGCTTCATATTTCTTGGCTCTGTGTATAGAGCAGGTAATTCAACTAACAACAAGAGAAGATTACAGTATGTAAGTTCTTTAGGATAACATTTTTATTGTATCTCACCCTCTTTTTGCTGGCTATAGTTAGCATCATAATTGCCATTAATAACATTTAAAATGGGTACATTGTAGGCAGTTATTAATTACTTTAAGTATTGAATTTAGGAGGTGAAATGTTTTATGGACTCTATAATATAGAAGTTTTATTGCAGCTAGTTAAGAAACAAATGTTATGAGAGGAGCAAATTCTTCTAGTATGTATCATAAAATATTACAACCTTTATACTAATGACTTACTTCTGGAGGTTTCATGTGTGTATGTTTAAAAGTATTTATACCAAAATGAATGTATGAAACCAAACATATATGATCCCTTTACTGGTTTCTTTATTAGTCAGTGATTAACAAGAAAATTTGGGTCAGCTTTACAGAAAGACTAATTAAGTATTTTGTTATATGAACAAAATTAAGTTTTTTCATCTCTTACTGCAGTATAATGGTACCAAATGTGTGGAGTTTGTGATGGTTGATTTTATCTATTAACTTGTATATGCTACAGGGCCCATATATTTGATCAAACATTATTCTAGATGTTTTTGTGAAGGTAGTTTTTAGATAAGAATACACACACACACACACACACACACACACACACACACACACACACACCCTATTGGTTCTCTTTTGTGATTCTGTAGAAAATCCTGACTAATACAGAGTATAATTTGTGTTTATATATGTATGTGTCTGTGGTGCCTGACTTAGAATACAGGTTTTATGGCATATACATAATTAAATTTCAGCAATAGAGGGGTGAACTGGCAGGCAAGAAGGCATCTCCCAGAATGATTAAAATTAAAGCCTATTGCTAGCATGTTCTTGTATGCGGTATTAAGCAACTAGATAAAAAAAAACAAAAAACAAACAGACAAAACAAAAAAACCTCAAAAATTTCAAATATAAGTGGAAACAAAAGTAAGTTTATGTAATCAGATGTTGGAGCATTATAAGCCATGGTGGATATAATGTCAGGTTTCTCTCATGAAGAATAACTAATACTGTGTTTTCCAGGAAATAGTATCAGAGACTTATTCATCAATATCTAGATAGTTAATGGCTCTTCTAAGTCATCCAATAGAATTTTAAAATTTCACTTAAAAAATGTATTAACCTTTATCAAGGACATGGGTTCTCCATCAGAGATATCCAATTTTGGACTAAATTGGAGGTAATTCAGTTAAGTTCAACCAACATATCTGAGTTAACTACCATTCTCTGGTACTAGAAACTGTTCAAAAATGAATAAGAGACAACTTTCTCAAGACTATAATTTCATGGGTTTAATGACTACTAAAGCCTTAAAAGTGTCCACATTACTAAATAAATAAGTAGTCAAACCGGTCCAAATTTGAAATATCTTTCTCAAAATAATGGAAATTTTTTATCTTATTCATTGTGTAACACAGATTCTTTTTATGCACAGAATACATACATATACTCAAGGTTAAATATCACTAATATGTACTGTGGGAGAAGAATTCAGGACACCTATGATCTCGTGATAAAGACAGACAGCAAGGAGTTGGAGAAATGGTGTGTTAAGAACGAGAGATATGTGACAACAGTCATTGTGAGACATGACACCCATAAGGATGGAGTTGAGCCCCAGAAGTTGTGACGGGATGAAGGAGCAGAAATATGTGAGTCAAATAAACTCAAAATGGATAAAAGACTTGAATGTAGGCCGTGAAACCATAAGCATCTTAGAAGAAAACATAGGCAGTAAGCTCTCCGACATCTCTCGGAGCAATATATTTGCTGACTTATCTCCACGGGGAAGTGAAATAAAAGACAGGATAAACAAATGGGACTATATCAAACTAAAAAGCTTTTGCACAGCTAAAGACAACAAGAACAGAATAAAAAGACAAACTACACAATGGGAGAACATATTTGACAATACGTCTGATAAGGGGTTAATAACCAAAATTTATAAAGAACTTGTAAAACTCAACACCAGGAAGACAAACAATCCAATCCAAAAATGGGCAAAAGAGATGAATAGACACTTCTCCAAAGAGGACATACAGATGGCCAATAGGCATATGAAAAAATGCTCAACATCACTAATCATTAGAGAAATGCAAATTAAAACCACAATGAGATATCACCTTACACCAGTCAGAATGGCGCTTATCAACAAAACAACACAGAATAAGTGCTGGCGAGGATGTGGAGAAAAGGGAACCCTCCTGCACTGCTGGTGGGAATGCAGACTGGTGCAGCCACTGTGGAAAACAGTATGGAGATTCCTCAAAAAACTGAAAATTGAACTGCCTTTTGACCCAGCTATCCCACTTTTAGGAATATACCCCAAGGACACCATAGAACGGCTCGAAAAGGAGAAATGCACCCGCATGTTTGTGGCAGCATTGTTCACAATAGCGAAGATCTGGAAACAGCCCAAGTGTCCGTCAGAGGACGAGTGGATTAAAAAGCTTTGGTACATATATACTATGGAATACTACTCAGCCATAAGAAATGATGACATCGGATCATTTACAATAACATGGATGGACCTTGATAACATTATACGGAGTGAAATAAGTAAATCAGAAAAAAAACTGAGATGAACCCATACATAGAAGGGACATAAAAATGAGACTCAGAGACATGAACAAGAATGTGATGGCAGCAGGGGCAGGGGGTTGGGGGAGGGGAGATGGGGTGAAGAAGGAGAGAGGGGTTAGGGGAGGGGAGGGGCACAAAGAAAACCAGATAGAAGGTGACAGAAGACAATTTAACTTTGCGGGAGGGGTATACAGCACAATCAAATGTCAAAATAATCTAGAGATATTTTCTCTCAACATATGTACCCTGATTTATCAATGTCACTGCATTAAATTTAATTAAAAAAAAAAAGTGCTGCTGAGGTACTTGACTTACAGTCTTGTCTATAATCCTCAAGTAGTTTCACTAAGCAGTTATTTATGAATAACCCCAAAAGCTTCATATGTGACCTAAATTAATACTAATATAACAAAAAATGTTTTAGTTTTGTGCTGATTTTTTTCCTTCTAATCTGTTACTGAAATGATAATACCTGAGTCTTATTTATCCTTGCTTCTTATGTTTTACAGTTTCTATTTTTCAGTTAAGGCAACTAAATTTCACTGATAAGATCTAAATAATTTAAGGGATTTTTAACCATTTAACAGTACAACTATCTTTTGCACAATCTCCTTGAGAAAAGTATCAATAACACCATTCTGGCATTTTCCACTGTGGGAAAAAAGGAATTTTATTTGTTAGAACACTAACACAGACAAAAACCCATTGGCTATCATCACAAACTTAAGATAAACTACACTGTTATTTGAACCGTGGGTAAAATTACCTATTTCTACTTCTGTTGAAAGGGAATTCAAATAATTGTGACCAACAGATATTGAATGTCAAAGTGCGTTTGCCTTTGCAGAAGTAGTATGAGGTGTTATTAATGAGACTCTGCAATTAACCACAATTTTGCACTGCTCAACATTTATAAATAAATACTAATTAAATTAAAGAAGGAGCAATTTCTGCTTCCATTATATTCTGTATATAAGTGTACATTTTATCTCAATATCAAAATATGTGTAGTTCTACAGAAAGATGGAATCTGATGATAGCAGCATTTTGAGCCACAAATTATCAGTAGATCACTTAGTGGTATTACTGGCTGCATTCCAACTGGCATGGTTTCCCTTTATGCTGCAAACAAAGTGGTTCTTTTGCCCGTGTTTAAAATCCACACTGGTATACATGATTTGTTCTACTAGGTTGCTGGATGATTTAAGTAAATGAGTATTTCTTTTGATTAATATTGTGAATAAACACACACAAATGTGTATGTGTATGTATATGTGTGTGTAACTTTTGAATAACTTGCAGGTAACAGTACTTCTTTAGCTGTGTTCACAAATCTAGTTGCATGGTTGAGAATGGTTCTTCTTGTATAAATCAACTATTGATTACTTCTGCTAAATCACCTCTTTTAGTATTATTTATATTTAAATTTATCAGGCTTAAAATTGGCAAAGACTAGCTGCCATTAGTTAAAAGGCTCTGCAGTTGCTTTAGATTGCAATAGATTTAAAATTACTGTAAATATACTCAAACCAAAATGGTTTAAGTATGTAATTTTTAGTGGAATTTTTTATAATAACAATATCTAAACTTGAGTGTGATCTTGGATGCTGTAACTGTAATTCTAACTTGAACCCTTTTTACAAACACTCATTTTTACTCTTGATTTTATTTTGCTCAGTTTTAATTTTTACTCATTGTTTTGCAGCTTTCACTGTCATTAACAGTGTATTGAACCATTGCTTGAGGCACATGTTGCAGACCATTGAATAATGTAATTATTCTGTTGGCTGAGTTCTCAACTCTTACAATGAATAAACTGTGTCTTCCAAACTGATTATTCATGTGTACAGTGAAGCAAAGTGGGCTATAGAAAGATCAAAATTTGATGTGTTAAAAGTAAAGATTCTAAGGATTTAAGCTATCTTTAGGAGGAAATAAAAATTTAATGTTTTATTTAGAAGCACTATATACAAAGTAAAACATTGGAGAGCTACATGATGGTTCACATTTAGTGTCAAATAATTGTTTAGACAATATAAACAGCAGAAGAAATTTTGAAAATAAAATATATATGGTATTTTGGATAAAAATATACTCTTTAGAAATTCTTGGTAAATTTTATGGAAGTCATAAAATGCTCTTTCAAACTAGCCTGGATATATTGAGTGAGAGTAATTCTGAATTCTATTTTCTTTCTTTAAATATTTAATGAACATTTACTGCTTGCAAATTTTTGTTTATAGAATTGTTTTTCTGTTCTTTAAAGATAACTTTAGGATCATCCAAGGTTTATACTTTTTTCTCAATGAATTTCCATTTATTCTATTTTTAGAAAACTGGAATAAACTGTAAACTATATCTAAACAAAGAAATACAGTCATGTAACAAGTTGAAATGGGTGAACTTTAAGGAGAGTAAATTATAATATTTATGTTATAAATACACAAATATCTATCGGTTACAATGTAGGTGGCCTAATTTGAATTAAGACCCATATAAATTTATATAAGTGTTCTGTACTAAGGATACAGCTAAGGGGACTGATCAATATTAATGGCTGCAACAAAATAAATCTAACTACCAGACATTTAATATTTTACTGTGATTGAAATGAAGTTTTTCATCTTTTGTAGTGATAAATATTTTAGGATCCAATCCAATGCACCACCTACTAACACAACAAAAGTAGACACATCATGCTACATGTGTTAGATCTTCAGTATTCCTTACATGTTCTATTGTTTGATCGATAACTTATTTTACTGATACCCCCTAGTACATTTCTGTGTAGACACATTGTTCTATAAACATGTACTTTTACCTTTTGAATTTTACTTTTTTAGTCTTTTTATCAGTTTTTTATTCCTGCCTATGCTGGAAGTATATGCCATGCTGTTCACTGTGCTACTGATGCAAACCTGGTCTGCTACTTGTTTATTAATAACAACATCAAGGATCATGGATTGACTGGAAAGGCACTAAAACCAGCATGAGCACAAATCTTGAAAGATACTTAACTTTTAAAAAAAATATATTGATACAGGTTAGTCTACTAATGCAAGCCAAAGGATTTAAAATGTTATAACTTCGAAGGAATCCTTTGATTCAGACCACTGAATGGCTTGAAAACTCTGTGTTAGGAGAAGCACAGAATAATGTAGGATTAATTAGGCTGGGTATATATAGTTAAAATAGCTTCATAGCTAATTTTAACATCTAAGTTACACTTCTCGGGTTGTAATATAAAAAGGTGGGTTGAGGAAGTTTAAAAAGATTGATTTGAATGAGATGATGTAAGATGGGTTCACAGAAAATCAGGGTGCATTGAACAGAAATTCTAGAGAGAAAGAATGAAATAAAATTCAAATGATTAAAAAAGACCTTGAAGTAGACAGCTCCTGGATTCTTTAGTATTCTGAGGTTGAAATCTAAAGTACTTTAAAATTTGGAGATCTGCTTTAACAGTATCAGTCTAATATTAGTTAAAGAAAAAGGAATAAAAAAATCTGTAAAACTCTTTTTTGAAAATGGTGCAAGAAGCTGGACTAGTATAGGCAATGTGTGAAATCACTTTGGGTGCAGGGTGTGACAATCAGGAGGGACACATGTGAGACTAGCAAAGACAGGTCTTCATGGGAAACCTATATATATGTATATATGTTTATATTAGAAAGCCCGGCGGTCATATGAAATAACCGCTGTTCTAGATATTATAAATTGTGATTAAAATGATTTGTGCAGCCCTGGCCGGTTGGCTCAGCAGTAGAGCACCAGCCTGGCGTGCGGGGGACCTGGGTTCGATTCCCGGCCAGGGCACATAGGAGAAGCGCCCATTTGCTTCTCCAACCCCCACTCCTTCCTCTCTGTCTCTCTCTTCCCCTCCCGCAGCCAAGGCTCCATTGGAGCAAAGATGGCCCGGGCACTGGGAATGGCTCCTTGGCCTCTGCCCCAGGCGCTAGAGTGGCTCTGGTTGCAGCAGAGCAATGCCCTGGAGGGGCAGAGCATCGCCCCCTGGTGGGCAGAGTGTCACCCCTGGTGGGCGTGCCAGGTGGATCCCGGTCGGGCGCATGCGGGAGTCTGTCTGACTGTCTCTCCCCGTTTCCAGCTTCAGAAAAATACAGAAAAAAAAATGATTTGTGCAAAGGTGTCTGCTAATTCAAACTGAATTACCCAGGGCAGGTGGCGAGGACGCCCCTTTGCTTACTGCCCCACGGTGTTTCCCCCTTCTACTTGCTTAATTGCTTAAAGTAGAGTGCAATGAAGGAAACCACTGGTGGTACATTTCTTAAGAGCCACTGCTAGCTCAATAAATAAAGGTGATTTAAATAATAAAATGTTAATTCACATGTCAAAGATCTCTTTGTACACAACATTTCTTGTGTAGATCTTTCCATCATTTTTAAGCTCGCCTTGCAGAGGATCATCAATTATTTTTAATTTTATGTCCGTTCTTTCATGAACTCTTGAACAGGCAACATAAAGTTGACCGTGTCCAAATGCAGGCTCAGGTAAAAAAATGCCAACACGCTTAAGCGTTTGGCCCTGAGACTTATTGATGGTCATAGCAAAAGCAAGTTTTACAGGAAATTGTCTACGTCTCAATTGAAACGGCAACCCTGTTTGAGATGGAGCCAAATCAATTCTTGGAATGACATGTATTTCACCTTTAGAGGAGCCAGTCAAAGACTTAGCTATTATGACATTATTTTTCAATTGGAGAACCTCTAGTCTTGTACCATTGCAAAGACCCCTTCTGGTGTTAAGATTTCTTAACAGCATAATAATTGCTCCAATCTTTAACCTCAATTTGTGAGGTGGCATGCCAGAAGGTGGGACTATTTGAATGCCATGGCAACTTCACCCCATTGGCTAGTACAGTTACGCAAGCAACCAATAAGCTATCGGCGACAAACAGACACTTAAGCCGCATATAATAAAGATGTATACATTCTCTTAAAATCAGATAGGTAAACGTCATTTTGGAAAGTTTTTCTATCTCACAGACCTTTATATGTGAATGTAATATCTGCCTGCATGGCTCAGTGCATCCGATAATTGGGCTTCATTTCTTGATTTTAGTTCTTTCATTTCTGAGAACATTTTTCTTCCCTACCTTCTGGTTCAGAGATTTTTCTCCTGTGATTCTGGTTCTCTTCAAAGATACAAACTTCCATTCCAGTTTCATGTGCTTTTTGACATGTTTACCTCCCTGGGATGAGGTTCATAGCTTTTCACCAGATTCTCAGAAGGATTGATGTACCTTTTACCAAACCCTGCATTATAGGAAACAGAAAATAACACTTGAGTTTGTCCAAACCTATGAAATGAATTATTTTCATTAAGAGATTTTCTGTTTTTATCTGGTTCTTAAAGCAATTCAACACACTTTCTTATAGTTTCCCAATTTGGGGGGGACCAACCTCATAGAATGATTTTCTCAATCCTATACCTACATTGGCATCACCTGTGGCCCTTCAAAAAGATACATGACCAGAGATTCTGAATAAATTAGTGTATGTGTTGTGTGGGAGGGTGGCAAGGGAGGGTGGGACAATATTGTAAATTTCAAAAGAAAAAAGCTTCTGAGTTAATTCTAAAGTGCAGCCATGGTGGAGAACCACTGACCTAAAATGTCATGGAGCCTCACATTTTAATTAGGCTTGGTAAACTGGCAACAATTTTGCAAATTAGCATTAAAAGGTCTTTCTCCAGTTGCTGCAATGATCAGATTTAATTATGAAGATAAAAGGGGGGGAGATGAATAAATTAGGTTGTTAATTATATATTTTAATGGTTAACACCTGCTTAAAATTATGTCATCTTCAAATTCATGGTAAACCCTGTTAATATGAAAAACTGTTCCTTTTTTTAAACATACCTATGAAAAAAATTAACATAAGTACAGATTCCAGAAATTTAAGAGCATGTCACCTAAGCACAAGCATTGAATGATGGAAAGTATCCATGAAACATTCATCAATAAAACATAATATTTCCCATATTTTTTCTAGAAAATCTGATCAGTTTTCAAAATAGTTCATTGACACATCTACTACAATGTGATTTATCCTGAGATATAATTTATTTCTTGATTGTGTAAGGACAGTTCTCAAATCATT
This sequence comes from Saccopteryx leptura, assembly GCF_036850995.1. Classification (NCBI taxonomy): domain Eukaryota; kingdom Metazoa; phylum Chordata; class Mammalia; order Chiroptera; family Emballonuridae; genus Saccopteryx; species Saccopteryx leptura. The sequence goes on from NC_089506.1 coordinate 56,188,559, forward strand.
TCTCTTGTTTTAATGGTTTAAGCTTAAGCTCTTCTTTCTAGTTCCTATACAATGTTTATATTTTAAAACTTTAATTTAATAGGGCTTTCTGCCTTTTTTCTTCTCCTCATCCCTTTTTTTATTTCCCTTTGATTTTTAAATCAAGATTCAAACCAAGTTTTATACATTGATAAACTAAATAACTATTCTCTAGCAAAGAGGATGCTTTCTAACTAGCTGTAAGATATAATTGGTACATTCTGCAGGCGGGTAAGAATTAAATTTACCAGACAGCCAGCAACTGACAATCTGAGCAATATTAGTGGTAAGCAGGCAGAAGTGTGGATGGAGGAATGGGAGGGAGGAAAGAAAGGGTTTCCTTACTTCATGGGAATAATGTTTTCAGTGTTTATGTGCAGAAATTTCTGACCAGTTAGTCACTTGTACTATTAAATATATTAAAGCTTTAATATTCAATATGTAAGTCTACCAGACAAAAAAGAACTATGAAGGATTCTGCATCAATAATCATGTATTATAGCAATTAGTCCATGAAATACAAAGCTACCATAGATGCAAAGCATATGAGCTGAAAACCAGAATCTTGGCTCTAAGTCAAAGTTTTTTTTCTTCTCCAAGTGAGAGGAGGGGAGATAGAGATAGACTCTCACATGTGCCCGACCAGGTTCCACCTGGCAAACCTTGTCTGGGGCTGATGCTTTGCCCATCTGGGGCCATGTTCACAACTGAGCTATTTTTAGCACATGAGGTAGAAGCTCCACAGATGCATTCTCAGCACCTGGGGCTGATGCACTTGAACCAATATAGCCATGGCTGCAGGAGAAGAAGAGGTGGGAGAGGGGGACAGGGGAAGGAGTAGAGAAGCAGATGGTCACTTCTCCTATGTGCCCTAACTGGGAATTGAACCTGGGACTTCCACACACTGGGCTGATGATCACCACTGAGCCAACTGGCAGGGGCCAAAGTATAATTTTTGATAAAAACCTACAGTTGGCTTCAGCATTTGTCTAGCACCAGGACATCATGGACCCATGAGAAAATTACATTATTTTCTAATAAAAAGCAATTTCATTTTCATGAAATTCCAAATTATCTATTCCAATTGCAGATACACCTGTGTAGATCAAAATGATGATCTAAGAGCATTTGCATAATTTTTAAGATTGCCAAATAAGAAGCAAGATAGATTTAATTTGGAAATAAAAATAAATTACTTAATGTTGGTCAAATAAGTTTGTAAATATGATATATATGTTTGCTCTTTTCTAGTTTGCATTCGGTGTGTGGGACAGGCTGTAAGCAGGCAGGGTCGGTATAGCCTAGGGCTCAGTTTTAAGACTAAGCTTTTCCCCACACTTTTGACTGTTGCATGGTAGGGGGGTGATGCACTCTCATGAGGAATCCCATTATGCCTCAGATAAGTGACTTTGTATCAGAGACTTCCTTGTTTGTATATTGGATTAAAGGTTTTGATTTCTACACTATAAAGTGGGGCAGAGGATCCCATGCTGGAGAAGAGCAGAGAAATCCACGTGGAGGAGAGGAGAAGCAACCAAGATGGCGGAGTGCTGAAGGAGAAGCCAGTTTGTGTAGAGATTGTGCAGAGAGAAGGAGATGAGAACAAAGGTGAATAAGGCTGGTGAGGTAGAAATCTTTAATTCTAGGAAACTCGGATAAGTCCATGGCTTTGGGAGCCCTAAATGAAAAGGAAGTGTTTTGCCACTGTGTGTATTTCTTGCCTGCCGGGTGCAAGCTAGAATTAAAGATAATGGCCCACCAGTTCTTGGCTCCATTGTTTCATTACCATCTGTCCAAATCAAATGCAAACCTTGATGGGCCAGGCGGCTTTGATGATGGCTGTGGCTACTGGCTTTACACTCATATGTGCCTTGATGGGGGGGAGTGGCTGCAGAAGAGTAAGGGACCCCTTGCTCAAGCCAGTAACCTTGGGCTCAAGCCAGCCACCTTGGGCTTCAAGCCAGTGACCTTTGGGCTAAAGCCAGCGACCATGGGGTCATGTCTATAATCCCACGTTCAAGCCAGTGACCCCTTGCTCAAGCTAATGAGCCCATGCTCAAGCCAGATGAGCTCATGTTCAAGCTGGAAACCTTGGGGTTTTGAATCTGTTTTTTGCATCCAGTTCAATGCTCTATTTACTGTGCTACCGCTTGATCTGGCTGGCTCCTCTGTTTCTTTACTGTCTACTTGAATCCACTGAGAACCTGCATGGCCACACTGGTGGCAGCTACTGGCCTTACAGGATTACAAATTAATTTAAGCACCATGATCTTGAAAAACCAACATTAGACTAAACAAAGAGGAGTCTATAACCAAGGATCACAGTAGAAGCCACATTGAGACTGGTGGGAAGGATGGAAACATGGAAAGGGCTGCCCTGCTCCCAGGAGCAAGCATGGTAAAGGGTCTAAACAGACTCTCATTGTGGGGAGGTTTTCCCAAAGAAGTGTGGGTATTAAGCCTCAAGCTGGTGCCTAGCCTAGAGCCCCAGGGCCTGGAAGAGGCAACCACATAGCATTTGTCAGTGAAAAGAGCCGAGGTTTCTGTCTATGAGAAAGAGACAGGAACTCTTAGAGATGCAGGCTCTGTCTTAAAGGACAAAGATAACCTTGTTCACAGCCACTTACCTGGGACTCTGGCAGTGGAGAGCTGAGAGGACTAGAGTAGGATGAGGAGAGTGTGAAGTTGGTGGCCCAGGGAAAGACACCATGGAGGATAGCCACTGGAACCCTTGTGCTGAGTTATTTCCAATACTGCAGTCGCCATCTTTCTTAGGTGGAGCAGTTCCCTCCATGCAGCATCAGCCTGGGAAAAAGCAATTGCTTTACCCTCTGGAATCTCTCTCATCCCACCTTATGGAGACTGAGCTATGCTGAGACGTCAGCCAAGAAGTAGAGGGCCAGTCAGTGACTCAGTTTTCTGGCGTTGAAGCCAGTGTTTTTCTCTGCACACTCCTGAGACTATGACACGTGCTTCTGCAACAAGGGAGACTAAGTAGAAACTGTCCAGGCTGCAGGCAGACCACATCTCTGGGTCTCAGAGGTCAAACCCACCAGACTCCTGGTGGTCACACCCTATTGAGGTCTAAAAAATGTCTGGACAGACTGACACCTGTGACTGAGGGGTAGAAGGCACAATGACCACCCTTCCTAATCCCTGAATTTTCCCAGGCTCTAGACTCTACCTGAGGTTTTTCAGTGGTCAAGACTAGCAAGCAGCCAGCAGTCAGAAGCTGCAGGAGGCGGGACTCAGGCAATGTTAGCCTTTTAAGTGGACCTTTCTCCAGGCCTAGTGTGGATAAAAGCCAGTGTAGGTGTGGGTGTGTGCTTGATATTTGCATTTGCACCTGGGCCCAGCATAGGCAGCCATAAATTCTGGATTGCTTGTAGCTCCAAGGTTGTTGAGGGCCAGTCATGGGCAATGTCCCCCATTGGTCTGCACTGGGTTCCTGCCAGGGAGGCCCAGGGCTGGCACAACTAGTGACCAGCTCCAGAACACATCAGTTTAGGACCTAACAACTCTGGCTGGTGGCATGTACTAAAGGCAGGCTCACTAGACAGCTGGTCCACTTGAGCAAGTTCCACTCTCTGTGATTAGTAGTGGCACCATGGTTTGTGCCCATTGGATGGGGTAGAGCTTTATAGTCAGCCAGTCCAGATGCTGGGTATCCTGCCCCACTAGGCTAGGTTCCACAGGGGGAAAGGAGAGAAGCTTGGAGTATGGACATTTAAAGTGTAGGTACTCACAAACCTATTGTGTGGTCTGGTTGAGGGTTTTAGCCACTCTCTGGGGGAGGGGACACAGTCAGCCCCAGTGGAGGACTCTTTTAGTCTTTCTTTCTGAGATCAGGGGCTCAGTAGCTGGAAGAAGTTTTGCAGAAGGGACTGTCAGCCCCATCCAATTGGGACCTGTTGCTCACTTTGCTGGGGTGAAATAGAATTGAAGTATCCAGTAGTGTCTGAGGGATTAGGCTCTGGAGTAGGGGACAGTTTCCCTATTCTAAGCTCCTGATCAAGAGATACCTGAAGTACGGGGTCCCACTAATATTGTATTCCCAATGTCAGCTGCTGTAACCAAGCTTTCAACCTATAGTAAGGTTAGAAGGGTGAGGCCAGTCTGAGCCCACACTACAGTCTTTCTACAGAAGACTCTGTGGGAAGACCATGCAAATGCAAGAGGAACTGGAGCAGCTGAAAAGTGGAGGCAAATCTCACAGAGCTTGGGGCTTTTATGGAACTATGGTAATCTCTAAGCAGGAGGAAGCTGATCCTTAAATACAGATTGGCCCCTCCTACACTACCCAGGCATAGAATAGACAGACACAAACAGTTATCAGAGCAGTAGCTCCAGACAGGTAGCCCACAGCAGGTTACAACAATGGCTGATGCCAACACAAGAAGACCCAGAATCAACACAACCAGTAGTGGGTGGCAGAGAGCACCAATACTAGACTCAGCTAACCACACAACTGGCATACCCAAGGGAGGAGTCCAGTAGGCACTAGACATTATGGAGAATAAATATGCCCAACAGGACGGACACTGCACAATGTCTAATACACATGATAAAGGTTAACCCTTAGAGCCAGCCAGCCTGAAGGGTTAACCATACCCACAAAAGGACCAACTGCATTTAATAGTTATATTTAACAGGTGGGTAAATAGATACTACTCTCAAGAAGCATTTCTAGAGCAAAGAACTCAGGGTTCTGGAGCTCAGTGCCACTGAACCCATCTTCTTAATAAAGACACTACCACAAATTTCAAAGTCAGACAGCACTACCTAATATGCAGACAAAATGGGCAGACAAAGAAATATGACCCAAATGAATCAAAAAGAGAAATCTCCAGATAAAGAACTAAATGAAATGGAAGTAACCAAACTACCAGATGCAGAGTTTAAAATAATGATTTTTAGAATACTCAAGGATCTTAGAGCAACAGTGGATGATCACAATGAGAACTTAAACAAAGAGATGGCAAGGATCAAAAAGGATATTGAAATCATAAAAAAGAACCAGTCAGAAATGACAAATACAATATCAGAAATGAAGACTGCACTAGAAGGAATCAATAGCAGACTGGATGAAGCAGAGGATTAAATCAGCTATTTAGAGAACAAGATAAGTGTTAGCACAGAAATAGAGCAGTAAAAAGAAAAGAGGCTGAGGAAACTCTAAGGCAGTGGTCCCCAACCCCTGGGCCACGGACAGGTACCGGTCCGTGGGCCATTTGGTACTGGTCTGCAGAGAAAGAATAAATAACTTACATTATTTCTGTTTTATTTATATTTAAGTCTGAACAATGTTTTATTTTTTAAAAATGACCAGATTCCCTCTGTTACATCCATCTATGACTCACTCTTGATGCTTGTCTTGGTTACATGATACATTTATCCATCCCACCCTAAAGGCCAGTCTGTGAAAATATTTTCCAACATTAAACTGGTCTGTGGTCCAAAAGAGGTTGGGGACCACTGCTCTAAGGGACCTCTGTGACAACATGAAGAGAAACAACACATACATCATAGGGATTCCTAAAGAAGGAGAGAAAGTACAGGGTATAGAGAACCTGTTTGAGGAAATCATAGCTGGAAATTTTCCTATTTTGATGAAGAAAAAAATCAAAGAAGTTCCAGAAGCATAGAGAGGCTCATTGAAGATGAACCCAGGGAGGCCTACACCAAGACCCTTCATAATTAAAGTGCCAAAATTGAAAGACAAAAAAAAAAATACTAAAAGCTACAAGAGAAAAGGAGTTAAATTACCTACAGAGGAGCCCTCATAAGGATGACATCTGATTTACCAAAAGAAACACTTCGGGCCAGAAGAGACTGGCAAGAAATACTCAAAGTGATGCAAAACAAGTACCTACAGGCAACACTACTTTATCCAGCAAGGCTAGCATTTAAAATTGAAGGAGACATAAAAAGCTTCCCAGACAAATAAATACTCAAGAAATTCATTACAGCCAAATCAGTACTGCAAGAAATGTTAAGGGGCCTGCTCTAAAAAGAGGAAAGGAAAAAAGAAATCAAGAGAAAGAGGATTGTAGGTTTAAAGAATAAAATGGCAATAAATAAGTACTTATCAATAATAATCTAAAATGTTAAGGGAATTAAATGATCCAATCAAAAGACATAGGATAGCTGCATGGATAAGAAAACAAGACCTGTACATATGCTATGAAAGACCCATCTCAGAAAAAAAAGATACACATAGACTGAAAGTGAAGTGATGGAAAAAAGTATTTCACGCAAATGAAAAAGAAAGAAAGGCTGGGATAGCAATACTTATATCTGACAAAATAGCCTTTAAAACAAAGGCTATAGTTAAGGATAAAGAAGGTTACTACAAATTGATAAAGGGAGCAATTCAAGAGGAGAATATAACCATTGTAAATATTTATTCATTGAATATAAGAACACCTAAATATGTAAAGCAGATTTTGATGGACATAAAGGGTGATATTAATAGCAATACTATAATAGTAAAGGACTTTTAATAACCCACTAACATCAATGAAAATCTTCCAGTCAGAAAATTAACAAAGAAACAATGACCTTAAATTACACACTAGATCAACTGGATTTAATTTATATCTTCAGAGCCTTTCACCTCAAAGCAGCAGAATAGATATTCTTTTCAAGTGCTCATGGTATATTTTCTAGGTACAGTTCTAGACCACATGTTAAGACACAAAACAAATCTCAATAAATTTAAGAAGATTGACAACATATCAAGCATCTTCTCTGATCACAATGGCATGAAACTAGAAATCAACTATAATAGAAAAACAGAAAAATATTTAACTCTTGGAGATTAAATAGCATGTTATTAAACAATGGATGGGTTAACAATGAGATCAAGGAAGAAATCAAAGCTTTCTTTGAAACAAATGAAAATGAACATACAACAACTCCAAATCTATGGGACACAGCAAAAGCAATCCTGAAAAAGAAGTTAATAGCATTATAAGCATGCCTTAAGAGAAAGAAAAAACTGAAATAAACAACCTAACCCTGTACCTAAAAGAACTAGAGAAAGGACATCAAAGCCCAGAGGATGTAGAAGGAGGGAAATAATAAAGATCAGAGCAGAAATAAATGACATACAACCTAAAAAACAATACAAAAGATCAATGAAACTAAGAACTGGTTCTTTGAAAAGGTAAATGGATTGACAAACTTTTAACTAGACTCATCAAGAAAAAAAGAGAGGATCCAAATAAGTATAATTAGAAATTAAAGTGGGGAAGTAACAACCAACACTGCAGAAATTCAAAGGATTGTAAGAAATACTATGAAGATCTATATGCCAAATAATTTGAAAACCTAGGTGAAATGTATAAATTCCTAGAAACATATAATTTTCCAAAACTTAATCTGGAAGAATCAGAAAGCCTAAATAGACCTATTACAACAAATAAAATGGAAACAGTTATCAAAAAACACCCAGCAAACAAAAGTCCTAGAATGTATGGCTTTATAGCATTGTTTTACAATAGCCAAGATCTGGAAACAGCCCAAGTGTGCATCAGTGGATGAGTAGATAAAAAAGCTTTGTATATACACACAATGGAATACTATGTGGCTATGAAAAAGAACAAAATCTTATCTTTTGCGATGGCATGGATGGACTTGGAGATTATTATGCTAACTGAAATAAACCAGGCATAGAAAGATAAATATCATATGATCTCACTTAAATGTGAAATTTAATGAACAAAAGGATCTGAGGAACAGACTAGAGGCAGAGGTGGTGCACAGGAAGTGAAGGGACAGCTGTCAGCAGAAAGGGGGATGATGGAACGGGATCAGAGAAGATGAAGGGGTTAGTGAAATTATATATATAATTCATTGATTCAGACAATTGGACAGCAGCAAATCCCAGAAGGAAAGGGGGAAGGAATCAGGGGGAGGGGGTCAAAGGGGATGTAATGGGCGCATGTTGTTAGGGTGAGGGTGTTTTATTGAGTGTGACACTTGAATGTATGTAAACATAAATTTTAAAACAAAAATAATTACATAAGTAAAAACAAAATAAATTTATGTAATTTTTGCTATAAAATTTGTAATTTTTTAGTTAAGAAGTATAATATCTATTTCAAATATGTATGTGTATCTTATATGTTTATATTTTTATGTATATTTGTATATCTATATACCTATATATAGTTATATAAGGTTTAATTAGAAGCATGGTAATGCAGATAATTGTGATTCTAATTTTATGTGCAGTCAATTCAAGATTATTTTATTTAAAATATTTAGAAATAATTTAACATTAAAAATGTTTGATAAATCTGATAATATTTATCTTGAAGAAGAACACAGTACAATAGTATCGCCAAATATTTGAAACCCTTTTATGTGGAAGGCAAAATTAAGAACAATGGATAAAATTTAAAGTATGTGTCTCAGAGTTAGAATAAATTTCCCTATCACATCCATTCAGGGTCCAGATTTAGATTGCTTGAGTTGGTTTCCCCCATTTCTCCATTCACTTGTTATGACTTTGAATAAATTACTTTATCTCTGTATGCTTTCAAAAAATAAACCATAAATGGAGCTAAAATTACTACCTGTTAAGGTCTTTGTGAGGACTCAAAATGTTATTCTGCAGTGCTGTGAACATGTGCTTAGCACAAATTCAGTTTTTGATGTTACTATATTTTATTATTATTTAATTCAGTCACTTTTAAAATACATAAAATCTCATTCCAGAGAATATAAGGTATTGGTCAAAAATCACACTCCACTTCCTACAGTTGTCTGTGTTGCATTATTTTGTGTGGGGTGCTGTGGTTTGAATTACATCCCCCCAAAGATATTGTGAAGTCTTAACATCCAGTAAATGTAAATATGACCTTATTTGGAAATAAGGTCTTTGAATATGTAGTCAAGTTAAAATGAATTCATTGGGATCAGCCCTAATTTAATATAAGTGGTTTCCTTATAAGAAGGAAATTTGGGCACAGACTCAGGAGAACACCATGTACGTACAGACACAGGCACAGGAGAAGAATACCATGTGAAGGCAGAGACACACAGGGAGAAGGCACCATGATGACTGTGATTCAAGTGTTGCAGCTGCAAGCCAAGGGATGCCAAGGACTGCTGACAACCACCATAAACTGGAGAGGCAAGGAACGGTTCTCCTCTCCAACTTTCTCAGAAGCCTGGCTTGCCTGACTTCCTCTAGCCTCCACAATTGTTAAGACAAAATTTCTGATTTAATCCACTCAAGTTGTGGTTCTTTGCTATAGAAACCCTAAGAAAAAACTAATCCAAGTGTATTTAACAAATTTCTTGTGAGTGAAAAGATTTGTATCAAGAATAATACATCCAACAGTCTGGAGTGTTTTGGGGAAGAGCTCTACCCTACATGGGAAAGTAGACTAAATCTAGGTAACCCCATTATTTTTTATTAAATGCCCCCAATTAGGGCTGTAATGATGGAAAGTCATTGGCTCTTCCCTTAATTATTTTACTTTAGATCATTTCTGAGATTCATATAACTCTAAAATATTTTTATTAGTTTATGGTAAAGTGTGTTAAATGTGAAAAATCAGTTTGTCAAACTGCAGATAAATTAAAAGCATACAAGGAAATGCTTAGTGGAATGAGTTTGCTTAGCAAGATAAAATTTTTGACAGTGTGTTCGTAAAGTCATGATACACTTTTGACCAGTCACAGGAAAGCAACAAAAGACGATAGAAATGTGAAATCTGCACCAAATAAAAGGAAAACCCTCTCAGTTTCTGTAGGATGCTGTGGCAGCATGTGTGCATGTGCAGATGATGACGTAACATCGTGTATACAGTGGAGCAGCCCACGGCCATGCCAGTCGAGATGTGGACAGTACAGAGGAAAGTTCAGTGTGTTCTGTGGCTCGCTAAATTTGAATCCGTGACCAAAGTGACATGAATATCAGCGCGCGTTTATAACGAAGCACCACCACATAGGAATAAAATTACTCAGTGAATAAGCAGTTGAAGGAAACCAGCAGTTTTGTGGAGAAACCCCGTTCTGGTAGGCCATCAGTGACAAGTCTGTAGAGGCTATACGGGATAGCTACCTAAGGAGCCCTAAAAAATCTCTGCGTGAGCCCACATCAAACTGCACTGAATAGGTATGAAACTGGGAGAGTTTTCCTTTTATTTGGTGCAAATTTTACATTTCTATTGTCTTTTGTTGCTTTCCTGTGACCAGCCAAAAGTGCACCATGACCTTACGAACACACTGTATATATAAAGAACTCATACAACTCAACATCAAACAAACAATCCAATTAAACAATAGAGAGAAGACCTGAACAGACAATTCTCCCAAGAAGACATTAAAATGGCCAACAGATATATGGAAAGATGTTCAACTTCATTAGCTATTAGGGAAATGCAAATCAAAACTATAAATAGATATCATTTTTACCCATTAAAATGGTTATTATAAAAAAGACAGGTAGTTGGAAGTGTGGGAGTGGAAATGGTATATGCACCATGAATTCATTACAACATTATTCATGGTGGCCATGAAATGGAGACAACCAAAGTGTCCTTCAATAAATGATTGGATACAGAAGGTATAGTGCATATATACAATGGAATACTACTAAGAAATAAAAGATGCAATACTGCAACTAGATGGATGTTCCTCGAGAATATCATGCTAAGCGAAATAAGCCATACAGAAAAGCTAAAGATCACGTGAAGCTTATAAACACAGACAACAGTATGATGGTTACCAGAGGGAAAGGGGTGAAAGGGTAAGAAAGTGTAAATGGGGTCAAATAATGTGGTAACAGAAGATGACTTGATGATAGGTGGTGGGCACATAATAGAATATACAGATCATGTAACATAGAAATATATACTTGGAACCCATCTAATCTTATTAACCAATGCTGCCCCAATAAATTAAAAAAAAATTGTTATTAAAGATGAATATGTTAACATGATATAATTTTTCTATATAAATTTTTTTGTACCAAAAGTAGGCCCTTCTAATACAAAGTTTGATACATGCGTATGATTATAAAATAACATCTGCAATATATAAAACAATACTCAAGAAGCAGAAAGTTTATGCACATGGAAACATTGTTTATCTGTATTTAAATAAAAGACATTTTCAGGCTCCGTTAACTTGACTAGTATACATACAAGGTGGAGCAAAAGTAGGTTTACAGTTGAGTTTATTTTTGTATTATTCTTTATTAATTATTATATTATTTTCCATACAAACAACTTTAAAACTACTTTTGCCATACCCTATGTAATAATTGGGAAAGGTTTAAAATTTTTTTAAAAACACTAACAATTTTGGAATAGATATGCTTTCACTGGTTCCTTGTAAATTATTTTGTTTTTCAATTTTTATCATGAAAATTTTAAAATATTCAAAAAATTGGAGAGAATAATAGAATCAATCCTCATATGGTCATCAGTTTCAGTGATCAACATTATAACGTATTTAAATAGCCACTTTCATGATTCAATAACTATGAACCCAGCATCAAAATGATCAACTCCATTTTAATACTGTATATTTGTTAATACTTGAATATTCTTGCACTCAGAAAAATGACAGGCTTATGGTAGACTCAATATTTTTAATGATATTGATATTTTATAATCCAAGTGAGGTTATTTGCTTATTTTATTTTATTATGTTGTGCATTTTCATATTGCATGGCAGAAAGTTAGGGGAGAGACTGTAGTAAAGTTACTATTACGATTATATTAAAAATCATTCACTTATGGTGTGCAGCAAAATGAAATATTGTTATTTCTTTCATCAGACCCTTAATCAAAGTCTGCTAAAATGTAAACTTTTAAAAGTATTATTCTTTAAAAATTACCTCTCCTCTTTAATAAATTAACCTTAAAAAGAATATTTTGAGCCCTTGCCAGATAGGTCAGTTGGTTGGTGCATTGTCCCAATGCACAAAGATTGCTGATCAATCTCTGGTCAAGGCACATACAGGAACAGATCAATGGATGTTTCTCTCTATGTCTCTCTTTCTCCCTCTTTCTCTAAAATCAATAAATATATTTTTAAAAGTATGTTTTGAGATTCTAGTGCCTTTTATTTTTTATTTATTTATTTATTTTTTTAATAAATTTTTATTAATGGTAATGGGATGACATTAATAAATCAGGGTACATATATTCAAAGAAAACATGTCTAGGTTATTTTGTCATTAAATTATGTTGCATACCCCTCGCCCAAAGTCAGATTGTCCTTCGCCACCCTCTATCTAGTTCTCTGTGCCCCTCCCCCTCCCCCTAACTCTCCCCCTGTCCTCCCTCCCCCCACCCCTGGTAACCACCACACTCTTGTCCATGTCTCTTAGTCTCATTTTTATGTTCCACCAATGTATGGAATCATGTAGTTCTTGTTTTTTTCTGATTTACTTATTTCACTCCTTATAATGTTATCAAGATCCCACCATTTTGCTGTAAATGATCTGATGTCATCGTTTCTTATGGCTGAGTAGTATTCCATAGTGTATATGTGCCACATCTTCTTTATCCAGTCTTCTATTGAAGGGCTTTTTGGTTGTTTCCATGTCTTGGCCACTGTGAACAGTGCTGCAATGAACATGGGGCTACATGTGTCTTCACGTATCAATGTTTCTGAGGTTTTGGGGTATATACCCAGTAGAGGGATTGCTGGGTCATAAGGTAGTTCTATTTGCAGTTTTTTGAGGAACCACCATACTTTCCTCCATAATGGTTGTACTACTTTACAGTCCCACCAACAGTGAATGAGGGTTCCTTTTTCTCCACAGCCTCTCCAACATTTGCTATTATCCGTCTTGTTGATCATAGCTAATCTAACAGGGGTGAGGTGGTATCTCATTGTAGTTTTGATTTGCATTTCCCTAATAACTAATGAAGCCGAGCATTTTTTCATATATCTGTTGGCCATTTGTATCTCTTCCTGGGAGAAGTGTCTATTCATGTCTTCTTCCCATTTTTTTATTGGATTGTTTGTTTGTTTGTTGTTGAGTTTTATGAGTTCTTTGTAAATTTTGGAAATTAGGCCCTTATCTGAGCTGTTGTTTGAAAATATCATTTCCCATTTAGTTGGCTGTCTGTTTATTTTTATATCAGTTTCTCTTGCTGAGCAAAAACTTTTTATTCTGATGTAGTCCCATTCATTTATCTTTGCCTTCACTTCTCTTGCCATTGGAGTCAAGTTCATAAAATGTTCTTTAAAACCCAGGTCCATGAGTTTAGTACCTATGTCTTCTTCTATGTACTTTATTGTTTCAGGTCTTATATTTAGGTCTTTGATCCATTTTGAATTAATTTTAGTACACGGGGACAGGCTGTAGTCGAGTTTCATTCTTTTGCATGTGGCTTTCCAGTTTTCCCAACACCATTTGTTGAAGAGGCTTTCTTTTCTCCATTGTGTGTTGTTGGCCCCTTTATCAAAGATTATTTGACCATATATATGTGGTTTTATTTCTGGGCTTTCTATTCTGTTCCATTGGTCTGAGTGTCTATTTTTCTGCCAATACCATGCTGTTTTGATTATTGTGGCCCTATAATATAGTTTAAAGTCAGGTATTGTAATGCTCCCAGCTTCATTCTTTTTCCTTAGGATTGTTTTGGCTATTCGGGGTTTTTTATAGTTCCATATAAATCTGATGATTTTTTGTTCCATTTCTTTAAAAAATCTCATAGGGATTTTGATGGGAATTGCATTAAATTTGTATATTGCTTTGGGTAATATGGCCATTTTGATTATATTTATTCTTCCTATCCAAGAACAAGGAATATTTTTCCATCTCATTGTATCTTTTTCGATTTCCCTTAACAATGCTTTGTAATTTTCATTATATAGGTCCTTTACATTCTTTGTTATGTTTATTCCTAGGTATTTTATTTTTTTTGTTGCAATCGTGAAGGGGATTATTTTTTTGAGTTCGTTTTCTAATATTTCATTGTTGGCATAGAGAAAGGCTATGGACTTCTGTATGTTAATTTTGTATCCTGCGACCTTACTGTATTGGTTTATTGTTTCTAATAATCTTTTTGTGGAGTCCTTCGGGTTTTCGATGTATAGGATCATATCATCAGCAAAAAGTGATACCTTTACTTCTTCTTTTCCAATATGGATGCCTTTTATTTCTTTGTCTTGTCTGATTGCTCTGGCCAGAACTTCTAGCACCACGTTAAATAAGAGTGGAGAGAGTGGACAACCCTGTCTTGTTCCTGATTTAAGGTAGAAAGTCCTCAGTTTTTTGCCGTTTAAAATGATGTTGGCTGATGGTTTATCATATATGGCCTTTATCATGTTGAGATATTTTCCTTCTATACCCATTTTGTTGAGAGTCTTAAACATAAAATTGTGTTGTATTTTATCAAAAGCCTTTCTGCATCTATTGATAAGATCATGTGGTTTTTGTTCTTTGTTTTGTTGATATGGTGTATTACGTTAACCGTTTTGCGTATGTTGAACCATCCTTGAGATTCTGGGATGAATCCCACTTGATCATGATGTATTATTTTTTTAATATGTTGTTGTATTCGGTTTGCCAGTATTTTGTTTAGAATTTTAGCATCTGTATTCATTAGAGATATTGGTCTGTAGTTTTCTTTCTTTGTGCCATCCTTCCCAGGTTTTGGTATGAGGGTTATGTTGGCCTCATAAAATGTGTTTGGAAGTATTGCTTCTTCTTCAATTTTTTGGAAGACTTTGAGTAGAATAGGAACCAAGTCTTCTTTGAATGTTTGATAGAATTCACTAGTATAACCGTCTGGGCCTGGACTTTTATTTTTGGGGAGGTTTTTAATAGTTTTTTCTATTTCCTCCCTGCTGATTGGTCTGTTTAGGCTTTCTGCTTCTTCATGACTCAGTCTAGGAAGGTTGTATTGTTCTAGGAATTTATCCATTTCTTCTAGATTGTTGTATTTGGTGGCATATAATTTTTCATAGTATTCTACAATAATTCTTTGTATATCTATGATGTCTGTGGTGATCTCTCCTCTTTCATTTTGGATTTTATTTTTTTGAGTCCTGTGCCTTTTTTCCTTGGTGAGTCTTGCTAAGGGTTTGTCAATTTTGTTGATCTTTTCAAAGAACCAGCTCCTTGTTTTATTGATTTTTTCTATAGTTTTTCTGTTCTCTATTTCATTTATTTCTGCTCTGATTTTTATTATCTCCTTTCTTCGGCTGGTTTTGGGTTGTCTTTGTTCTTCTTTTTCTAGTTCCTTAAGGTGTGAAGTTAAGTGGTTTATTTCGGCTCTCTCTTGTTTGTTCATATAGGCCTGAAGTGATATGAACTTTCCTCTTATTACTGCTTTTGCTGCATCCCAGAGATTCTGATATGTCGTATTTTCATTTTCATTTGTCTGTATGTATCTTTTGATCCTGCGCTTATTTCTTCTTTGACCCATTCATTTTTTAGAAGTATGTTGTTTAGTTTCCACATTTTTGTGGGTTTTTCCCCCTCTTTTTTATAGTTGAATTCTAGTTTCAAGGCTTTATGATCAGAAAATATGCTTGGTACAATTTCAATTTTTCTAAATTTACTGATATTGTCTTTGTGGCCTAACATATGGTCAATTCTTGAGAATGTTCCATGTACACTAGAGAAAAATGTATACTCTGTCGCTTTGGGATGAAGTGTCCTGTAGATGTCTATCATATCCAGGTGTTCTAGTATTTCGTTCAAGGCCACTATCTCTTTATTGATTCTCTGTTTGGATGACCGATCTAGAGCCGTCAGCGGAGTATTGAGGTCTCCAAGTATGATTGTATTTTTGTTAGTTTTTGTTTTAAGGTCAATAAGTAGCTGTCTTATATATGTTGGTGCTCCTTGGTTTGGTGCATATATATTAAGGATTGTTATGTCTTCTTGATTCAGTGTCCCCTTAATCATTATGAAGTGACCATTTTTGTCTTTGAGTACTTTTTCTGTCTTGTAGTCAGTATTATCAGATATGAGTATTGCTACACCTGCTTTTTTTTGGGTGTTGTTTGCTTGGAGTATTGTTTTCCAGCCTTTCACTTTGAATTTGTTTTTATCCTTGTTGCTTAGATGTGTTTCTTGTAGGCAGCATATAGTTGGATTTTCTTTTTTAATCCATTCTGCTACTCTGTGTCTTTTTATTGGTAAGTTTAATCCATTTACATTTAGTGTAATTATTGACACTTGTCGGTTCCCTACTGCCATTTTATAAATTGCTTTCTGTTAGTTTTGTATCTAGTTTGATTCTTCTCTTTTGTTTTTCTATCATTTGTTTCTGTTTGTTTGTGTTCCATACTTCTTTCCTCTGTTGCTACCTTTTTTAAGTCATGTGTTTTTGTGGTGGTTTTTTCTAGGGTGGTTACCATTAAGTAATGAAAAGGGTACCTACCATATTCATTGTAGTACCCTATCTTATAAGTATTTCTGCACTTCATCGTCCTTTGCTACTGTTAATCTCCATTCTCTCCCCCCTTTTTTTTTTTTCTTTGTTGTCACAGTTTAAGTTTGGTTTTATTGTGTTCTTGGTGGAGCTGTTACTTGTGGTGTTGTTTTCTTTTGTTCTTTGAATCTGGTTGGAAAACCCCTTTTAGTATTTCCTGGAGTGGGGGCATTCTCGTGATAAATTCTCTCATCTTTTCTGTATTTGTGAATGTTTTTATATCTCCTTCATACTTGAAGGATAGCTTTGATGGGTATAGTATTCTTGGCTGAAAATTCCTCTCTTTCAGGGCTTTAAATATTGGGGTCCACTCTCTTCTAGCTTGTAGAGTTTCTGCTGAGAAATCTGATGATAATCTAATAGGCCTTCCTTTATATGTTGTACTCTTCTTTTCCCTGGCTGCCTTGAGAATTTTTTCTTTGTCATTGGTTTGTGTCATCTTTATTATGATGTGCCTTGGAGTGGGTTTGTTGGGGTTAAGAAAACTCGGTGTTCTGTTTGCTTCTTGAATTTGAGGCTTTAGTTCTTTCCACAGGCTTGGGAAGTTCTCGTCTATTATTTGTTTGAGTATATTCTCCATTCCATTTTCTTTCTCTTCTCCCTCTGATATACCTATTATTCTTATGTTATTCTTTCTGATGGAGTCAGATAATTCCTGTAGGGCTTTCTCGTTTTTTATTATTTTTGAGTCTCTTTCTTCTTCTCTCTGTTGTGCCTCAAGTTGTTTGTCTTCTATTTCACTAATCCTATCTTCAATCTGGGTTGTTCTGCTAGCTAAGCTTGTTACCTCGTTTTTCAGCTCGTGAATTGAGTTTTTCATTTCTGTTTGATTTGTTTTTATAGTTTCAATTTCCTTGGTAATATATTCTTTGTGTTCATTGAGTTGTTTTCTGATCTCCCTATATTGCCTTTCTGTGTTTTCTTGTATATCTCTGAGTATTTTTAAGATTTCTATTTTAAATTCTCTGTCATTTAGCTCCAAGGCTTCCAATATGTTAAGTCTTTTCTCCATAGATTTTTCCACATCTATTTGTGTTACCTCTCTTTCTTTTGTATCCATAATATTCGATTTCCTCTTTCTTATTGGCATCTGAGGGTGGTCTTGTTGATAGCACTAATTAGAATTAATAAAGAGTAAAAAGTAAAAAACAAAAAAACAAAAAAACAAAAAAAACAAAAAAAACAAAACAAAACAAAAAAAAAACAAAAAAAACCCAACAAAAAACAAAGGGTAAAACACCCCACAAAAAAAAGCAGTAATAATTTATTATTTCCCCCTTTTTTTTTTCTTTGTTCTCCTTCCCTCCTCTCCCCTCCTCAGGGAAATATCGTGTCTATAATGGAGGGCCTGGTTTGCGGTGTAGAGTTCAAGGGGGCAAAAAATAAAAAAATAAATAAAAAAAAATAAAAATAAAAAAAAAAAAGGAAGAAAATCTTAGACAAGCATAAGTTGATCTGCCTGCGGGTGACGGTCAACCAAGAGATATAATGAGAGGGACAAGAGGGAACCAGAAAAAAGGACAAAAAAAGGAATAATCAAGAAGAAAAAATAAAAATAATAAGTAAAAATACGTTGTATTAAGTGGAGCAAAGACCAAATACAATGGAGACCTTGGGTTGGGAGGACCCAAAATGCCACAAAAACAAACCAACCAGAAAAAAACAAAAACAAAACCGAAAAAGAAAAACAAAGCCAAAAAAAACCTTGAGTCCCAAATTAACTAATTTGTTCGTGATTGAGGATTAAATGGGAGGAAAGTAAAACGAGAAAAGAAAAAACGAATAGAAAGGAAAAAATAAGAAAAAGAGAAAAACGAAGGAAGAAATAAAAAAGGAAGAGAAAAAAACAAAATAAGGCAAAAAAAAACAAAAGAGGAGAGAGTGAGAATTAAGTGTCCTGGAGTATAACCTCAAAGGAGGGTGAGGATGAAGAAGAGAAATAAAATGTAACACTTATGGGTAGTGTAGTTCAAGAAAAGGGAAGCATTAGATGGGCAGAGAATAGAAGGACTGAGGTGGAGGAAATAAAGGCAATAAGATAGAAGGAACAAACAACAACAACAACAACAATAAACAAAAAAAAACAAAAAAACAAAAAAAAACAAACAGTGGAACAAGCTGCAAAGTCTGTGGATTTTTCCTGATTTTGAGATGTCAACCTCTTCCTCCTTCTCCTCTCTCCCTCTTCCCGGTCGGCGACTCTGCACCCCAGGCCCTGCCCCTGCGCCACACCCAGGCAGGGACTTGCAATTGATGGGGTTCTACGGCAATGTCACACAATTGGCTTTAGTCTTGCTGGTAGTCAAGGCCTGCCGGCGTCTGCAGGGTCTACCGACGAGAGAGTTCGCCTTCGTGGATTCTCTCTCCCAGTCCCCCCTTCCCGAACCAGCAGCCTGGCGATCCAGCCACAAGGCTGCCACTGCTTCTGCCGGGGGAGTAAGAGGCTCAAAGAGCTGGGAAATCCCCACTCTATCCCCACTCAGTGCAAGGCTCTGGGAAGGGCTCTGACAGTCAGGGCCTCCAGTGTAATCAGGCGGGGGTGGGAGTCAATTGTTGTCAAGGTGATTGTTCAGCGCCTAGCATTCTGTTGGACCTCTCAACCCAGGCTTTCCACACTTTGTAGCCTGTTTTGGCCGGTAAGAAGAGGCACTAGTCTCTGCTTGCGACTAGTGTGCTATAGATCTTATTATCTGCCAAGTCCTTCTTGTTAGCGTTTATCCCTGAATATGGAGGCTCTATCAATCAGAAGTTGCCCCCGCCCCTTTAGCGAGAGGCACCAAAAAATATCACGCCTCTTGTCTTGGGTCGGTGAACTGAGAGAGATCTTATCAATTAGAACCGAGGGTGCGCAGATTTCACGGGTTAAGTTAATTATAGTAATTGGGTCGCAGCTGTGCTCCCAAAGGTATTTCAGGCTGCCTGCGCGCACCCCTCCCCCAACGCTTGATTGTTAGCTTGAATGGCTGGGTGAGGTGCCCCGCCCGCGGAGAGAATCTCCCAAGTACGGAATACCGCCCTGGGGCCTCTCCCGCTCCCCGTGCGCGGGCCGCTGGGAACGTTAGCGGTGCTCGGTCTGCAATGCTCGGTCTGCAACCAGACCGGGAGCGCGCCAGCAGCTGCTCGCCGTTCGTTCTGCAACCGACCCGGGCTGGCGGCTGCGGCCGGCGGCGGCTTCCGAGTGCGGGATGACTTACCACAGGCGCACTTTCTCGCGGCTTGAATGAGCGTCCCTGGGGTAGCTTCCTCCACACCCTCGTCTCTCAGATTCGAGTGATAACAGTCCTATTGCTTTCAGTTTGCTCCGAAGATAAATTTTCCTGTTTCTAGTTGATAAATTTGTTGTGATTTTGGGGAGATCTGTCGGACGCGCTGCTCACGGTGCCATTTCCGTGACGTCACCTCTAGTGCCTTTTAAAGAGTACATTATTATACAGAACATTTTCCTTTATCATCAAAATTATTTTTTTGTTGCATAGTTTTCCATGTGTGTGAACTATTTCTTATTTGGTCATTTCCCTGTTTTTGGCTATTAGTAGTCTTTTCAGGTTTGCTATCATATGAAACATTGTTATTAGAGTCCTTATATATAGATGTTTAATTGTAGTCCTAATTATTTACTTAATACACATTACTACAAGTATTATTATATTGATAAGACTCCTAAAACAATGCTATTTTTTTCAAGAAGAGTTACACTGTATTCTTCAACCACCACAACTCCTCAGTAGCAGTAGGTATTATTTTTAAAAACCTAATTTAAATATTTTTTTATGTTTTAGCCACAGTGAGATAGAGTATTTTCTCATGTAAATAGATTTGTTTTTATATTATGTATCATTTTTTAGTCACCTTGTCTGTTTTTTTCATGATGTTTTATTTTTTAATATTTATATTTATTTATAAACAGTTATTTAGATAATAAAGATATTTATCCAAAGAATTATTCCAAGGATATTTTTATAAGTAGAGAGTCATTTTATTTATTTTCAAATTATTAAATCATGAAATTAATATCTAGTAGAGTTATCTGATCTTATGACTCCCATGTATAAAGTACCTTAATAACTCCTCATAATGAG
Source organism: Saccopteryx leptura (assembly GCF_036850995.1). Classification (NCBI taxonomy): domain Eukaryota; kingdom Metazoa; phylum Chordata; class Mammalia; order Chiroptera; family Emballonuridae; genus Saccopteryx; species Saccopteryx leptura. The sequence continues at coordinate 56,209,080 of NC_089506.1, forward strand.
TAAACACTGATGGGACCTCCTGTTTCACCCCACTCCCACCCAAATCCCCAGTGTGACAGCTTGGTGTGTGAGTGACTGACTCTGCCTCCACAAGTAGCCTCAGGGTATTCAGCTCAATCAGCCATATTGTCTTTCTTGCCTGTGATTGGTTCAGGGATCCAAGCATGGTTCTGGGAAGAGAAGGTGAATTAGTTTGAGCAAATGAAATCTGAGTGGAAGTTCCCTGGGGGCAACTTGGCACGGCTTTCCAACTATAAAGAGTGTCATAGGAAGAGACCATTTTCTTTCTCCTGGATGTGGATGCTGTCATCCATGTATGTGAAGTCTGAACAGTAATAGGGTTTTAACTATCAGTCTCAGAATAACAAAGTCATCCCAGAGAAAAAGGCAGAGCCAGAGACTAGCAGGGATCCAAGATGGAGCCACAGTGTGAAGTCATCATCAGAATCTAGACTGCCAGGTATACAAGCTAATAATTTACTTAGTGTTTAAGCTTGAGTTGTATTTTCTATTAGTTATAAAGAAAGTATCCTAAATGATACTTACTAATAATAGCTATTAAGTACATGGTACATTTTTACCTAAGTATTTAAGACCAGTGTTTTAATATTTTCTGATTTATTTCCTCTATACTAACCACGTTAGAATACTTATGATGCCTTCCAGTTTTTATTGTCTAAAATGTTCATCTTCTATCATAAATTGTGAAGAAGTTTTGGGAGCTCCAGTTCAAATTTTACCTTTTTTATAAGACAATTCATGATAACTTCAGCTAGAATGAATTACGTACACCTGTAAAATGTTGTATCATTCATTATTTTCCTCTTCTCATTCATGCATGCATTTATGCAATGCTGTTCTATATATTCTAATTCTCACATATATTACATGCTATCAAATAGAGTCTATTCATAACATTTTTTAAGATTGCTGCCTTCCTGAGGTCAATTTGTCTTATTTTTATGATTCATATGAAGTTCAACAACAAATCTGTATTTATTTTCTATTAGTCAGTGGTTACCACACATTTTTTACAGACTTTCTGTGATATGATTGTAGTTGTTCTCTTTTATCTGTGAAGATAAAAGAAATAGAAAGTCACTTCCTAATATTAACTATCAAGTCAGTGATTTTATTATAATTATAACTTAAAAACTTGTTAGTTGCATCACCAACTAACAAAAACAACCTGCTTCTAAGACTGAAATCCCTTTGTGTCCACAATGGCTCAAACACTATTCAGCTTTCATAAACATTACTTGAATATGTGATTGGAGTTTACAGTGAGGAAAAAGAGTAGTAAAAACTTTCAGAATCACTGAAAGGACTTTATTAATTAGATGAGCAGATTTAATTGAGTTCTGATTTTTTTAGAGAACAAGACAAAACTCACATGATTCAGAACTGTAACTAGTTGCATCAACTCTGTAGACCATAAAATAAGTGTTATTTAAATTTATAAATAATAAAGTCCCAGTACTTTTTTATTTTTAATTTTTTTATTAATTGAATTTATTGGGATGACTTTGGTTTGTAAAATCATACAGATTTCAAGTGTACAACTCAATAAAATGTCATCTGCACACTGCATTGTGCATCTTCTGCCTCAAGCAAAGCCTCTTTAAGTCCCCATTTCCCCTACCTTTGCCCACTTTCCCTCTGGTTATTGCCACTCTGTTGACTGTGTCTATATGTTATGTATATATGTTTTTTGGCTAATCCTTTTATCTTCTTTAATCCAGTGATGCCATTCTCCTCCCTTCTAACAGCGAACCATTTGTTCCATATGTCCATGCCTCTATTTCTATTTTGTTCATCAGTTTCTGTTCATTAGATTCCACATGTAAGTGAGATTATATGTTATTTGTCTTTCTCTGACTTGCTTACTTCACTTGGCGTAATGATCTCCAGGTCCATCCATGCTGTCACAAAAAGTTAAGATTTCCTTCTTTTTTATGGACATAGTGTTCCACTGTGTAAATATACTACAGCTTTTTTATCCACTCATCCACTGATGGGCACTTAGGTTGATTTCAGATCTTGGCTTTCGTAAATGACACTGCAATGAACATGGGGGTGCATAATACTTTTTTTGAATTAGTGTTTTGGAATTCTTAGTATATCATCCCAAAGCTTGGAACACTGAGTCAAAAGGCAGATTGAGGACACTCCATACTGTTTCCACAGTGACTGCACAGTCTGCATTCCCACCAACAGAGCTTGAGGGTTCCTTTTTCTACACATTCTTGCCAACACTTGTTTGTTGATTTTTTGATAATAGCTATCCTGACAAGTTTGAGGTGATATCTCATTGTGGTTTTTATTTGCATTTCTCTGATAATTAGTGAGCATTTTTTCATGTTTTTTGGTCATCTGTATGTCCTCTTTAGAGAAGCATCTATTCAGGTCCTTTGCTCATATTTAAATTGGATTATTTGTCTTTCTATTGTAGAATTTTAGAGATTCTATGTAAATTTTGGATATTAACCTCTTACTAAATGTATCAGCAAATATAGTTTCCATTCTGTGGGTTGTCTTTCCGTTTTGTTGATAGTCTTTTTTTTTTTTTTTCTTTTCATTTTTGGTGTGCAAAAGCTTTTTAGTTTGCTGTAGTCCCACTTGTTTATTTTTCTTTTGTTTTGCTTTCCAGAGGAGATATATTGGCAAAAAATACTTCTATAAGAGATGTCTGAGAATTTAGTTTCTGTATTTCTTTTCTTTAATAAATAAATTTTTATTAATGTTAATGGGGTGACATCAATAAATCAGGTTATATATATTCAAAGAAAACATGTCCAGGTTATCTTGTCTTTAAATTATATTGCATACCCATCACCCAAAGTCAGATTGTCCTCCGTCACCCTCTATCTAGTTTTCTTTGTGCCCCTCCTCCTTCCCCTTCCCCTCTCCCAACTTCCCACCCATGCCCTCCCCTTCCCCTTACCCCCGTTAACCACCATACCCCTGTCCATGTCTCTTAGTCTCGTTTTTATGTCCCACCAATGTATGGAATCATGTAATTCTTGTTTTTTTCTGGTTTACTTATTTCACTCCATATAATGTTTTCAAGATCCCACCATTTTATTGTAAATGATCCGATGTCATCATTTCTTATGACTGAGTAATATTCCATAGTGTATATGTGCCACATCTTCTTTATCCAGTCTTCTATTGAAAGGCTTTTTGGTTGTTTCCATGTCTTGGCCACAATGCTGCAATGTACATGGGGCTGCATGTGTCTTTACGTATCAATGTTTCTAAGTTTTGGGGGTATATACCCAGTAGAGGGATTTCTGGGTCATAAGGTAGTTCTATTTTCAGTTTTTTGAGGAACCACCATACTTTCTTCCATAATGGTTGTACTACTTTACATTCCCACCAACAGTGAATGAGGGTTCCTTTTTCTCCACAGCCTCTCCAACATTTGCTATTACCTGTCTTGTTGATAATAGCTAATCTAACAGGTGTGAGGTGGTATCTCATTGTAGTTTGATTTGCATTTCTCTAATAACTAAAGAAGATGAGCATCTTTTCATATATCTGTTGGCCATTTGTATTTCTTCCTGGGAGAAGTGTCTGTTCATGTCCTCTTCCCATTTTTTTTATTGGATTGTTTGTTTGTTTGTTGTTGAGTTTTATGAGTTCTTTGTATATTTTGGATATTAGGCCCTTCTCTGAGCTGTTGTTTGAAAATATCATTTCCCATTTAGTTGGCTGTCTGTTTATTTTGTTGTCAGTTTCTCTTGCTGAACAAAAACTTTTTAGTTTGATGTAGTCCCATTCATTTATCTTTGCCTTCACTTCTCTTGCCTTTGGAGTCAAATTCATAAAATGCTCTTTAACACCGAGGTCCATGAGTTTAGTACCTATGTCTTCTTCTATGTACTTTATTTTTTCAGGTCTTATATTTAGGTCTTTGATCCATTTTGAATTAATTTTAGTATAAGGGGACAAGCTGTAGTCGAGTTTCATTCTTTTGCATGTGGCTTTCCAGTTTTCCTAGCACCATTTGTTGAAGAGACTTTCTTTTCTCCATTGTGTGTTGTTGGCCCCTTTATCAAAAATTATTTGACCATATATATGTGGTTTTATTTCTGGACTTTCTATTCTGTTCCATTGGTCTGAGTGTCTATTTTTTTTGCCAATACCATGCTGTTTTGATTGTCGTGGTCCTATAATATAGTTTGAAGTAAGGCATTGTAATGCCCCCAACTTCATTCTTTTTCTTTAGGATTGCTTTGGCTATTTGGGGTTTTTTATAATTCCATATAAATCTGAAGATTTTTTTGTTCCATTTCTTTAAAAAATGTCATAGGAATTTTGATGGGAATTGAATTAAATTTATAAATTGCTTTGGGTAATATGGCCTTTTTGATTATATTTATTCTTCCTATCCATGAACAAGGAATATTTTTCCATCTCATTGTATCTTTTTCGATTTCCCTTAACAATGCTTTGTAGTTTTCGTTGTATAGGTCCTTTACATTCTTTGTTATGTTTATTCCTAGGTATTTTATTTTTTTTGTTGCAATCATGAAGGGGATTATTTTTTTAGTTCATTTTCTAATATTTCATTGTTGGCATATAGAAAGGCTATGGACTTTTGTATATTAATTTTGTATCCTGCGACCTTACTGTATTGGTTTATTGTTTCAAGTAATCTTTTTGTGGAATTTTTGGGGTTTTCAATATATAGGATCATCTCTTCTGCAAAAAGTGATACCTTTACTTCTTCTTTTCCGATATGGATGCCTTTTATTTCTTTGTCTTGTCTGATTGCTCTGGCCAGAACTTCTAGCACCACGTTAAATAAGAATGAAGAGAGTGGACAACCCTGTCTTGTTTCTGATTTAAGGTGGAAAGTCCTCAGTTTTATGCCATTTAATATGATGTTGTCTGATGGTTTATCATATATGGCCTTTATCATGTTGAGATATTTTTCTTCTATACCCATTTTGTTGAGTGTCTTAAACATAAAGTTGTGTTGTATTTTATCAAATGCCTTTTCTGCATCTATTGATAAGATCATATGGTTTTTGTTCTTTGTTTTGTTAATATGGTGTATTACGTTAACCATTTTACGTATGTTGAATTATCCTTGAGATTCTGGGATGAATCCCACTTGATCATGATGTATTATTTTTTTAATATGTTGTTGTATTCAATTTGCCAGTATATTTTTTAGTATTTTAGCATCTGTATTCATTAGAGAGATTGGTCTGTAGTTTTCTTTTTTTGTGCTGTCCTTGCCAGGTTTCAGTATGAGGGTTATGTTGGCCTCATAAAATGTGTTTGAAAGTATTGCTTCTTCTTCAATTTTTTGGAGACTTTGAGTAGAATACGAACCAAGTCTTCTTTGAATGTTTGATAGAATTCACTAGTGTAACCGTATGGGCCTGGACTTTTATTTTTGGGGAGGTTTTTAATAGTTTTTTCTATTTCCTCCCTGCTAATTGGTCTGTTTAGTCTTTCTGCTTCTTCTTGACTCAGTCTAGGAAGGTTGAATTGTTCTAGGAATTTATCCATTGCTTCTAGATTGTTGAATTTGGTGGCATACAGTTTTTCGTAGTACTCTACAATAATTCTTTGTATCTCTATGATGTCTGTGGTGATTTCTCCTCTTTCATTTTGGATTTTTTTTATATGAGTCGTTTTTCTTTTTTCCTTGGTGAGTCTTGCCAAGAATTTGTCAATTTTGTTGATCTTTTCAAAGAACCAGCTCCTTGTTCTATTAATTTTTTCTATAGTTTTTCTATTCTCTATTTTATTTATTTCTACTCTAATTTTTATTATTTCCTTTCTTCGGCTGGTTTTGGGTTGTCTTTGTTCTTCTTTTTCTAGATTCTTATGGTGTGAAGTTAAGTGGTTCACTTGGGCTCTCTCTTGTTTGGTCATATAGACCCGAAGTGATATGAACTTCCCTCTTATCACTACTTTTGCTGCATCCCAGAGATTCTAATATGTTGTATTGTCATTTTCATTTGTCTGTATATATCTTTTGATCTCTATGCTTATTTCTTCTTTGACCCATTCATTTTTTAAAAGTCTGTTGTTTAGTTTCCACATTTTTGTGGGGTTTTTTTTCTCTTTTTTTGCAGTTGAATTCTAGTTTCAAAGCTTTATGATCAGAAAATATGCTTGGTACAATTTCAATTTTTTTGAATTTGCTGATGTTGTTTTTAAAAAAGTGGCCCAACATATGGTCAATTCTTGAGAATGTTTTATGTACACTAGAGAAAAATTTATACTCTGTCACTTTGGGATGAAGTGTCCTATAGATGTCTATGATATCCAGGTGCTCTAATGTTTTGTTTAAAGCCACTATATCTTTATTGATTCTCTGTTTGGATGACCGATCTAGAGCTGCCAGCGGTGTATTGAGGTCTCCAAGTATGATTGTATTTTTGTCAGTTTTTGTTTTAAGGTCAATAAGTAGCTGTTTTATATATTTTGGTACTCCTTGGTTTGGTGCATATATATTAAGGATCGTTATGTCTTCTTGATTCAGTGTCCTCTTAATCATTATGAAATGACCATTTTTGTCTCTGAGTACTTTTTCTGTCTTGTAGTCAGCATTATTAGATATAAGTATTGCTACACCTGCTTTTTTTTGGATGTTATTTGCTTGGAGTATTGTTTTCCAGCCTTTCACTTTGAATTTGTTTTTATCCTTGTTGCTTAGATGTGTTTCTTATAGGCAGCAACCAGTTGAATTTTCTTTTTTAATCTATTCTGCTACTCTGTGTCTTTTTATTGGTGAGTTTAATCCATTTACATTTAGTATAATTATTGACACTTGTGGGTTTTCTATTGCCATTTTATAAATTGCTTTCTGTTAGTTCTGTATCCTGCTCGATTCTTCTCTTTTTTTTTTCTATCATTAGTTTTCTTTGTTTGTATTCCATACTTCTTTCCTCTGTTGTTACCTTTTTTAAGTCATGTTCTTCTGTGCTGGTTTTTTCAAGTGTGGTTACCATTAAATAATAAAAAGGGTACCTACCATATTCATTGTAGTACCCTATTTTATGACTGTTTCTGCACTCCATCGTCCTTTACTACTGTTAATCTCCATCCTGTCATCCTTTTTTTTGCTTTTGTTGTCACAGTTTAAATTTGGTTTAATTGTGTTCTTAGTGGAGCTTTTACTTGTGGTTTTGTTTTGTTTTGTTCTTTGAATCTGGTTGGAAAACATTCTTTAGTATTTCCTGGACTGAGGGTTTTCTGATGATAAATTCCCTCATCTTTTCTGTATTTATGAATGTTTTTATTTCTCCTTTGTACTTTGATGGGTATAGTATTCTTGGCTGAAATTTCCTCTTTCAGAGCTTTAAATATTGGGGTCCATTCTCTTTTAGCTTGTAGAGTTTCTGCTGAGAAATCTGATGATAATCTAATAGGCCTTCCTTTATATGTTGTATTCTTTTTTTCCCTGGCTGCCTTGAGAATTTTTTCTTTGTCATTGGTTTGTGCCATTTTCACTATGATGTGCCTTGGAGTAGGTTTGTTGTGGTTAAGAAAACTCGGTGTTCTGTTTGCTTCTTGAATTTGAGGCTTTAGTTCTTTCCACAGGCTTGGGAAGTCTCCTCTATTATTTGTTTGAATATGTTCTCCATTCCATTTTCTCTCTCTTCTCCCTCTGATCTACCTATTATTCTTATGTTATTCTTTTTGATGGACTCAGACAATTCCTGTAGGGCTTTCTCATTTTTTTTAATTTTTGAGTCTCTCTCTTCTTCTCTCTGTTGTGCCTGAAGTTGCTTGTCTTCTATGTCACTAATCCTACCTTCTATCTGGCCTATTCTATTAGCTAAGCTTGTTACCTTTTTTTTTTCAGTTCATGAATTGAGTTTTTCATCTCTGTTTGATTTGTTTTTATAGTTTCAATTTCGTTGTTAATATATTCTTTTGCGTTCATTGAATTGTTTTCTTTGCTCCCTCAATTACCTTTCTGTGTTTTCTTGTATACCTCTGAGTATTTTTAGGATTTCTATTTTAAAGTCTCTGTCATTTAGCTCCAAGTTTTCCAATATATTAAATTTTTTCTCCATAGATTTTTCCACATCTATCTGTTACTTCTCTATCTTTTGTATCCATGATATTTGATTTCCTTTTTCTTTTTTTTTTAATATTTTATTTATTGATTTTTTAGAGAGAGAGGAGTGAGAGAGAGAGAGACAGAGAGAGAGAGAAGGGGGAGGAGCAGGAAGCATCAACTCCCATATGTGCCTTGACCAGGCAAGCCCAAGGTTTCGAACCGGCGACCTCAGTGTTCCAGGTCGATGCTTTATCCCACTGCGCCACCACAGGTCAGGCCCTGATTTCCTTTTTCTTAATGGCATCTGAGGGTGTTCTTGTTGCTAGCACTAATAAAAATTAATAAAGAATAAAAAGTAAAAAAAAAGGAAAAAAAATTGACAAAAAAATACAAAAAACACTAATAATAATTTATTATTTCCCTCCCCTTTTCTTTTTTTATTTTTTCCAAAGCTGGAAATGGGGAGGCAGTCAGACAGACTCCCACATGCGCCTGACCGGGGTCCACCCATCATGCCCACCAGGGGGCGATGCTCTGCCCATCTGGGGCATCATTCTGCCACAATCAGAGCCACTCTAGTGCCTGAGGCAGAGGCCACAGAGCCATCCTCAGCACCCGGGAAAACTTGGCTGTGGGAGGGGAAGAGAGAGGCAGAAAGGAAGGAGAGGGGGAGGGGTGGAGAAGCAGATGGGTGCTTCTCCTGTGTGCCCTGGCCGGGAACCGAACCCAGGACTCCTGCACGCCAGGCCGATGCCCTACTGCTGAGCCATCCAGCCAGGGCCTCCCTCTCCTTTTCTTTCTTCTCTTCCTCTCCTCTCCCCTCCTCCTTAGGAATATATCGTGATGAAATGTGAATTATATTATGCTAAATGGAACAAAAACTGCCTATAATGGAGGGCCTGAGTTGGGGGGGTAGTGTTCAAGGGGCAAAAAAGGAAGTAGGGACCCACAAAATGCAAAAAAGGAAAAAATTTGCATCAAGTATAAAATGATTTGCTTGTAAGTGATGGTCGACTATGAGATATAATGAGAGGGATAAGAGGGAAACAAGAAAAAGAAAAAAATAACTATTGTAATAAGTGGAGCAAAGACTGAATAGAATGGAGATCTTGAGTTGAGAGGAATGCTAATGAGTTAAAAAGCTAAGTAAAAAGCACCCAAAATGCCACACACACACAAAAAAAAACTTGAGTCCCAAATTAAATAATATGTTCGTGATTGAGGATTGAATGAGAGGAAAAGTAAAAGGAGAAAAGAAGAAACTAATAGAAAGGGAGAAATAAGAAAAAGGGGAAAAGGAAAGGAAGAAAAAAGTAAAAAAACAAAAAGAGAGAGAAAGAGAGAGAGTTAAGTGTTTTGGCGTGTAACCCTCATGGAGAGTAAGAAAGAAGAAAAGAAATAAAATGTAACACTTATGGGTAGCATAGTTCAAGAAAAGGAAAGAGTAAGACGGGCAGAGAATAAAAGGACCAAGGTGGAGGAAATAGAAATAATAATAATAATAATAAAGGCAAGAAGATGAAAGAAACAAAAAAATAGTGGAACAAATTATAAAGTCTGTGGATTTTCCTTGATTTTGATAGGTTAACTTCTTCCTTTTTCTTTCCTCACCCTCTTTATGGTCGATGACTCTGTACCCAAGGCTCTGCCCCTGTGGCATGCTTAGGTAGGGATTTGCAGTTGATGAGACTCTACAGCAATGTCATATATTAGGTTTCAGTTTCATTGTTAGTCAAGGCTTGTTAGCGTTTGCAGGTTCCGACAATGAGAAAGTCCGTTTTCCCAGAGCCTCTCTCCTAGTCTCTCCTTCCTGAATTAGCATCCTGATGATCCAGCTATGAGGCTGCTGCCGCCTCTGCCTGGGGAGTAAGAGACTCAAAGAGCTGACAAATCCCCACTCTATCCCCACTCAATGCAAGGCTCTAGGTAAGGCTCTGGCAGTCAGAGCCGCCAGCGTAATCAGGTGGGGCTGGGAGCCAGTTGCTCTCAAGGTGACTTTCTATGAGCCTCCAGGCCTGTTCAGCACGCCTAGCACTCTGTGGGACCACTCTCCCCAGGCTTTCCGCACTTTGTAACCTGTTTTGACTGGGAAGAAGATGCCCTAGTCGCTGCCTGCAGTACAGGAGGTCTTAACATCTGCCAAGTCCCTCTTTTTAGCATATATCCCTGAGTATGAAAGCTCTGCCAATCAGAAGTTGCCCCCACCCCTTTAGCAAGAGTCACTAAAAAATATCATGCCTCTTGTCTTGGATCGCTGAACTGAGAGAGATCTTGTCCATTAGAGCCACGTAGGTCAGTTGGGAAGTGAGTAGCCTGTGGGTTAAGCTAATTTTAGTGACTGGATCTGCCGAATTGCTCCAGAAAGGACTGCAAGCTGCCCGCGCCCCCCCCCCCACACTTGATTGTTAGCTTGAATGGCTGGGTGAGGCACCCCACCTACCCAGAGAAGTTTGGTCATAGGGAAGTTAGCCTTGGCATACTCCCCACTCACCGCTGGCAGCTGGTGCTTGTGGCACTGATGGTTGCTCATGGCGCGCATGGGTGGTTGGTTTGCTTGCAGCCCACAGGCAGTTGGGTTGCTCAAGGCATGGCACATGGGCAGTTGGGTTACTCGCAGTGTGCGGGCAGTTGCTCACGTGGACCGATTCACCACAGGCACACTCTTTCCTTGTCTTGAATGAACATCTGTGCTGCAGCCTAGGTACCTCCACACCCTTAGCTCCCCCTGACTCTCAGTTCCAAGTGAAAGCAGCCTTTGCTCAGGTTAGTGAGGAAGGCAGAGTGTTTCTTTGTCCAACTTATTTCCTTCAGGATTGATTATATATTTAGTAAATTTTTCGCTCGATCCTACCTTTGCCTTCAGTGTGTGGAACTTCCATATACTCCAAGGATAGATTTTTCTGTCTCTGGTTGATGAACTTGTTGAAATTTTGGGGAGATTTGTCGGTCACGCTCCTCACAGCACCATTTCTCTGACATCACTCAGTGCCTGTATTTCTTATAGTGTATTTATGGTTTCATGACTTGCATTTCAGTCTTTTGTTCATTTTGAGTTTATTCTTCTGTATGGTATAAGTTGGTGGTCTAGTTTCATTGTTCTGCATGTACCTGTCCAATTTTCCCAACGCTATTTATTGAAGAGATTGTCTTTAGTCTTAATAAATTTAAGAAGATTGAAATTACCATACTTTTTTTCTGGCTACAATAGTATAAAACTAGAAATCAACTACAAAAAAGCACAAAAAACAAAATAAAGCAAACAAACAAACAAACAAATAAAACCTCATGCAAACACCTGGAAGCTAAATAGTATATTATTATACAATGAATGGTTTAACAATGAGATCAAGGAAGAAATAAAAATTTACCTGAGAATAAATGAATGAATACACAACAACCCAAAACCTATTAGACACAGAGAAAGCAGTCCTTGTGAGGTAGCATTAAAGGTCTACCTCAAAAAGAAAAAAAATTCAAATAAATAATTTAATCCTACACCTAAAAAAGCTATAAAAAGAACAACAAACTAGCCCAGAGTAAATAGAAGGAAGGAAATAACAAAGATCAGAGTGGAAATAAATTAACATAGAGATTGATGAACATTTAACTATACTCATCAAGAACAAAAGAGAGAGGACCCAAATAAATAAATTCAGAAATGAAAGAGGAGAAGTGACAACTGACATCACAGAAATACAAAGGATTGTAAGAAAATTCTATGAACTATATGTCAACAAATAGGACAACCTGGATGAAATGGATAAATAACTAGAAACATACAATCTTCCAGAATGTAATCTGAAAGGGTCAGAAAACCTGAATTACAACTAATGAAATTGAAGTAGTTATCAAAAAACTCTCAGCAAACAAAACCATTGGACCTGATGGCTTTACCAGTGACTTTTACCAGACATTCAAAGAACTAACACCAGGTCTTTTAAAAAATTTATTGAGATTTAATTCATATGTCTTTTAGTTCACCTATTTAAAGAGTACAGTTTGCTGATTTTTTAGTGTGTTCTCAGAGTTGTGCAACTGTCACCACAATCTAATTTTAGAATACTTTCATAATTCTAAAATGAAGCCCCTGCCCATTACTAGCCATTCCCTATTCCACTCTCTTCTCCAACAATGGTCCTAAGCAACAGTAATCTAGTTTCTGTCTCTAGAGGTTTGCTGATTCTGGATATTTCATATAAGTTGAATCATACAATATGCAATCTTTTGTGACTGGGTTCTTTGACTTAGCATTATGTTTACAAAGTTTATCCATATTGTAGCATGAATAAATACTTGAATTCTGAAACCCAATGCCTTTTAAATAAGGCTCTGAGGAAACAAGCAAGGAGATTAATTTTTATTTGACACCTTTCATGTGCCAGGTACTATATTAATGCTCATATATTTTATTGAGATAACTGAATTTCTGAGAGCTTAATAGTTTGCCAAGGTCACATGGCTAGTAAGTAACAGATCTGGGGCTGCAGTTCTACTGTCAGTTTTTCAGGATCTTGCCTTCTTCCACTACATGCTTGTAACAAGCCAGGCAATCTGTAGGGAAGTCTGTTGTTCTGTGTAATATCCTGAAGGCAGAGGAATGGGGCTTTAATCATGTCAGGCTTCTGCTCCTAACGTTCAATACTCTTCAGTCTCTTACCTCATTCATTCTATTATTCATATATTTAATAAATAGTTGCCAAGAGACATCATATGGTAACTACTTAGCTATGTGCTTAGCATTCAAAATGAACAAGGCACTGTTTCTTCTCTGAAGATGATCATGGAGTAGTGAGACAAATGTGTAAGCTGCTACTATATAATTTTATGATATATGTTGCCCTGTCTCACAAAGGCCCATTAATCCTCTAATATAAACTACTTCATTGTACCGATCACTTGTTCTTTCCTATTCATCCAAATATCTTTGTTAGCAATTACTAAATTTATCCCTAACCTCTCTCTTGTACTCCAGGCACTAACAGCCTACTCACCATTTCCAAATGGATGACCAATCAACACTATGACATTTTAAAAATAAAACTCTTTCATTCTGATTCTTCTAACCCTAACCCAAGTCCTTCCTAGTTCTTTTATATCTTACATGAATAAGTAATATATCTATAATTATATATACTTGTAAATTGCCTCTAAGCACATAAATAACTAATTTTACTTATTCTGTTGCTCAGGCCATTCAAAATACAATTCAAAATCTTCTATTGCTTAAAAAGCCCTTCCTAGTCTGATCTAGGTTACTGTCTAAACTCATCTAGTCACACTATTCTTTGCTACCTCTGCTTCAAACTGTCCTTCTTACTGATCCTTGAACAAGTAAAGCTTCAGCGTTTCCTTGGGCATCAGCCTGAAATAACTTCCTTGGATATCCATATGGCTGACTTCCCAGCTTCATTCAGATTTCAGCGCAAAGATCAGTTGCTCAGAAGTTTCCATAACCACCTTGTCTAAAACATAATGACTCCTTATCTGTAACCTCTGCTTTATTCTACTTAGCAGTTACCACAACCTGGGAGACATAATTTAAAAATGTAAAATATATATATTTTTTTGTCTGCTGGACTAAAATAGAAGTTCAACAAGAATGGGGACTAGGATGTTGATGGTTCCTTCAATAACACTGGGGAAAAATTTTTTTTTCATTTTCTGTTGCGTGAGGTTTTAGAACTGTTTCTATATATTTCTGCATCAATGGTTCCAAATCTGAAATCCATTTTTTGGCGCATGCTCTAGTTTTTATGCAATTGCAATTTCTTTTTGTTACAGTTAATGGCATGCATTGGTTTTTAAATTGAAGTTAAAGGGCAATGACTTTTGGATTAAACATAACCACAAGGCAATTAATGCTCTACAAACATCACTTTCACATAATTGTACTTGTTTTTAAATGTAAAAAAATATTATCTGAGGAAAACACCCTCTTATTTTGTTTTAAGATTGAATCATGGCTTCTTCGAGTAGGCGTAAATGTAAGAATAGTCCCAACACCTTCTGTTATATATGTGGCTGTTACACACTTCAACGTCAAAGGCACAATATTTCATCATTTGTGACACTTGCATATATTGCCTATTTTCAAGTTCCCCCTGGTGATCAAGACAAGAATTGGGTTTCTCATATTGTGTGTCATAATTGTGAGGAAATGCTTCATGACTGGACAAAAGGAAAACATACAGGAATGCCTTTTGGTATTCCCATGGTTTGGCATGAACCTAAGGACCACAGCAATGACTGTTATTTCTGTCTGATCCATACAAAGGGCATGGGCAAGAAAAAATGGCATATGATCACATATACTAATATTCCTTCAGCAATACGACCTATCCCACACTCTGAGACACTCCCGGTTCCAGTTTTCAATGGTTTATTTCTTCTAAGGATGAAGAAAGTGAACATGATAATCAAGTGTATATTGATAAGATGCATGAGAAAATGGTTGTAGAAACTGAAGGGTCTTCTTCTGATGCCAAGCAGTCATTAACCCCTCAGCAGTTTAGCCAACCCGAATTTAATCACTTAGGAAGAATGACATAAAAATTGTCTTCGACTTTCTAAAGTATGAGGAGCATAACTGGATCATTTGTGTAGATCTTAAAATGATAAATTTCCTAGCCCTGGCTGGTTGGCTCAGTGGTAGAGTGTCAGCCTGGCATGCAGGAGTCCTGGGTTCAATTCCTGGCCAGGGCACACAGGAAAAGCGCCCATCTGCTTCCCCACCCCTCCCCCTCTCCTTCTTCTCTGTCTCTCTCTTCCCTTCCTGCAGACAAGGCTCCATTGGAGCAAAACGTTGGCCCGGGCACTGAGGATGGCTCCATGGCCTCTGCCTCAGGTGCTAGAATGGCCCTGGTTGCAATAGAACAACGGCCCAGATGGGAAGAGCATCGCCCCCTGGTGGGCATGCCGGGTGGATCCCAGTTGGGCGCATGCGGGAGTCTGTCTGACTGCCTCCCCATTTCCAACTTCAGAAAAATACACACACAAAAAAAAGATAAATTTCCTGCTAGGACAACAGAGAGGTTTCACGAAGTATCCTTGCTTTCTGTGTTTGTGGGACAGCCAAGCTCCGGAGAAACATTGGACACAAAAGAAGTGGCCAAAACGTGAAGCTCTGGAAGTAGGGATACAAAATATTGTTAATGAACCTATAGTTAATTGAGACAGGATCATTTCCCCCCACTTCACATCAAATTTGGCTTAATGAAGCAGTTTGTTCAGGCTTTGAATAGAGAAAGTCAAAGCTTCCAACATATTATTTCTGCTTTTCCTGCCTTGTCTTTCGAGAAGATAAAAGCAGGTGTATTCGATGGACCTCAGATTCAAAACCTCATACGTGATGAAGAATTTGCCAGGAAGATGAATAAGGAGAACTAAGCAGCATGGCAGTCTTTTGTGGCAGTTACAAAGAACTTCGTTGGCAACAAAAAAGCAGAAAACTATGAACTTCTGATTCAAAGGATGCTGTTGGCTTTCCGTGACATTGGATGTAACATGAGCATTAAGATTCACTTCCTGAACAGTCACCTTAATAAATTTCCTGAAAATCTTGGAGCTGTTAGTGATGAGTAGACTACTGATGGAGCATCACACGAGATTGTCCTCAACAAGTACACAAATGCAAGAGCTAAAAATGCAAATTTTTGCCTGAATAGAATTTAAATAAGTTCTGCACAAATTTTATGATTAAAATAAGTGTTTTAATATGTTCTATTTCAAAATTGTAGACAAATTCTGATCCAATCATCATTTAGTATATTGGTGTATGTACTGTCTTATATTAATTATTATATTTTTACAAAGATGATGCCCAAGAAGACATTCTACTTCATTATGTTAAACTAAGTGTTGAAAATTTTACAATAAGATGAAAACCTAAAATCTTGAATTGCAAAATAACTGCAGTTTACAGAGAAAAACAAATGTAGGTTTGAGATCAGCACACTCGAAATAGGTAAGAAGAAGAGTTTTTGTGGATGCAATAAAAATTTTGTTCCCCAGTGTAATGTTTTAGGGATATAGAGGCATCAAAATTTTTCCCTCATAATTTTGTGGAAGTAATGTCTTCATCTTAGTGTGGTGAGAATTTTAAAATCTCTATATATGTTGAGTACAAAAACAACATTTACTTTTAAGATACAATGCTGTGTTAAAAAGTTTTTTAAGGGCCATAGCTGGGGGAGGGACTGAACCTTTCACAAAACAGAGCTGAAGTGCTTCCAGATCAGAGATCTCCGGACATCTATCCAGCTCCAATCAGTGCAACAAGACACAGCTGAAAACAAGAAGTGGGGAGGAGGGGCAGTAACTCAGGTCTCCATGGAGATCTGAGATACACCTCCCCCTACTGAAGCTGAGAAAAAACCCTGCCCCCAGTGAGATTAGTTGGTGGAAGAGACCTTCAGCATCTCAGGTTACACCCACAGCATTCCTGATTACAGTTTCAAGGAAGCCCCCTGCTGAGATCAGTTAACAAGACTATCACCTGTTAAGAAAACAAACAAATCAAGACTTCAAAGCTGCCCAAATCCGAAAGTGGATTACCAATAATAGCTGATACTAACCCAAGAAGACCTAGAAATAACACAACTGAAAACTGGAGGCAGACAACACCAAGTCTAGACTCAACCAACTTTACAAATAAAACACCATGATGAGAAGACAAAGGAGTGCAACTCAAATGAAACCACAAGAGACACCTTTGAGAGATGAGCTGAGTGATATGGAAATAATCAAACTTCCAGATGCGGAGTTCAAAATAATGATTGTAAGGATGCTTTGGGATCTTAGAACAACAATGGAGGGGCAGTTTGAAAACCTAAATAAAGAAATAGCAAGTATAAAAAAGAACCAGTCGGAGATGACAAATACAATATCAGAAATAAAGACCACAATGGAAGGAATTAAAAACAGGATAGATAGAGCAGAGGATCGAATCAGTGAGTTAGAGGACAACTGGAATGAAGGCATGAAAGAAGAGAAGAAAAGAGAAAAGAGACTCAAAAAGTCAGAGGAAACTCTTAGAGAGCTCTGTGACAACATGAAGAGAAATAACATCCGCATCATAGGGGTTCCTGAAGAAGAAGAAAAGGAACAAGGAATAGAGATGTTGTTCAATCATATCATAGCTGAAAATTTCCCTAAATTAATGCAAGAGAAACTCTCACAAGTTCAAGAAGCACAGAGAACTCCATTAAAGAGAAACCCAAAGAAACCTACACCAAGACACATCATAATTAAAATACCAAAGCTAAGCGATAAAGAGAAAATATTAAAAGCTGCAAGAGAAAAAAAAGTTATCACCTACAAAGGAGCCCCCATAAGGATGACATCTGACTTCTCAACAGAAACACTTGAGGCCAGAAGGGAATGGCAAGAAATATTCAAAGTAATGCAGAGCAAGGACCTACAACCAAGACTACTTTATCCAGCAAGGCTATCGTTTAAAATCGAAGGAGAAATAAAAAGCTTCCCAGACAAAAAACAACTCAAGGAATTCATTACAACCAAACCAATGCTGCAGGAAATGTTAAGGGGCCTGTTGTAAACAGATCAAAGTGGGAAAAGAATATAGCAAAAAAAGGAATACACCTTTAAAGAAGAAAATGGCAATAAACAACTACATATCAATAATAACCTTAAATGTAAATGGATTAAATGATCCAATCAAAAGACATAGGGTAGCTGCGTGGATAAGAAAACAGGACCCATACATATGTTGTCTACAAGAGACACACCTTAGAACAAAAGACACACATAGATTGAAGGTAAAAGGATGGAAAAAAACATTTCATGCAAACGGAAATGAAAAAAAAGCTGGGGTAGCAATACTTATATCAGACAAATTGGACTTTAAAACAAAGGATATACTAAGAGATAAAGAAGGCCACTACATAATGATAAAGGGAGTAATCCAACAGGAAGATATAACTATTATAAATATCTATGCACCTAATATAGGAGCACCCAAATATATAAAACAGACTTTGATGGATTTAAAGGGCGAGATCAACAGCAATACTATAATAGTAGGGGATTTCAATACCCCACTAACATCACTAGATAGATCCTCAAGAAAGAAAATTAACAAAGAAACAGCAGACTTATTGGAAACACTAGATCAACTCGATTTAATAGATATCTTCAGATCCTTTCACCCTAAAGCAGCAGAATATACATTCTTTTCAAGTGCTCATGGTACATTCTCTAGGATAGACCACATGTTAGGGCACAAAAGTGCTCTCAACAAATTTAAGAAGACTGAAATCATATCAAGCACTTTCTCTGATCACAACGGCATGAAACTAGAAATGAATCACAGCAGAAAAGCTCAAAAATTCTCAAACACATGGAAACTAAATAGCAGGGTGTTAAATAATGAATGGATTAAGAATGAGATCAAAGAAGAAATAAAAAAATTCCTAGAAACGAATGACAATGAGCATACAACAACTCAAAATTTATGGGACACAGCGAAAGCAGTGCTGAGAGGGAAGTTCATAGCACTACAGGCACACTTTCAGAAGCTAGAAAAAGCTCAAATAAACAACTTAACCCTGCATCTAAAAGAATTAGAAAAAGAACAGCAAGTAAAGCCCAAATGTAGTAGAAGGAAGGAAATAATAAAGATCAGAGCAGAAATAAATGACATAGAGGCTAAAGAAACAATACAGAGGATCAATGAAACTAGGAGCTGGTTCTTTGAAAAGGTAAACAAGATTGATGAACCTTTAAGTAGACTCACCAAGAAAAAGAGAGAGAGGACTCAAATAAATAAAATTAGAAATGAGAAAGGAGAAATAACAACTGACACAACAGAAATACAAAATATTGTAAGAAAATACTATGAAGAACTGTATGCCAAAAAACTAGACAACCTAGATGAAATGGACAAATTCCTTGAAACATACAATCTTCCAAAAATCAATCTGGAAGAATCAGAAAACCTAAACAGACCGATTACAACAAATGAGATCGAAACAGTTATCAAAAAGCTCCCAACAAAGAAAAGCCTGGGGCCTGATGGCTTCACAACGGAATTCTACCAAATATTCAAAGAAGAACTAACTCCTATCCTTCTCAAACTATTTCAAAAAATTCAAGAGGAAGGAAGACTTCCAAGCTCCTTTTATGAGGCGAGCATAATTCTGATTCCAAAACCAGGCAAAGACAACACAAAGAAAGAAAATTATAGGCCAATATCTCTGATGAATATAGATGCTATAATCCTCAACAAAATATTAGCAAACCGGATCCAACAATATATGGAAAAAATCATACACCATGATCAAGTGGGATTTATTCTGGGGAGGCAAGGCTGGTACAATATTCGTAAATCAATCAATGTGATTCATCACATAAACAAAAAGAAGGAGAAAAACCATATGATAATTTCAATAGATGCAGAAAAAGCATTTGATAAAATCCAGCACCCATTCATGATCAAAACTCTCAGCAAAGTGGGAATACAGGGAACATACCTCAACATGATAAAAGCCATCTATGAGAAACCCACAGCCAACATCATACTCAATGGGAAAAAATTAAAAGCAATACCCTTAAGATCAGGAACAAGGCAGGGGTGCCCCCTTTCACCACTCTTATTTAACATAGTCCTGGAAGTCCTAGCCACAGCAATCACACAAGAAGAAGAAATAAAAGGCATTCAAGTTGGAAAAGAAGAAGTAAAACTATCATTATTTGCAGATGATATGATATTGTATATAGAAAACCCTAAAGTCTCAGTCAAAAAACTACTGGACCTGATAAATAAATTCAGCAAAGTGGCAGGATATAAAATCAATACTCAGAAATCAGAAGCATTTTTATACACCAACAATGAACAGTCAGAAAGAGAAATCAAAGAATCAATCCCCTTTACCATTGTAACCAAAATAATAAAGTACCTAGGAGTAAACTTAACCAAGGAGACTAAAGACTTGTACTCGGAAAATTACAAAACATTGATAAAAGAAATCAAGGAAGATACAAACAAGTGGAAGCATATACCGTGTTCATGGTTTGGAAGAATAAACATCATTAAAATGTCTATATTACCCAAAGCAATTTATAAATTCAGTGCAATACCAATTAAAATACCAATGACATACTTCAAAGATATAGAACACATATTCCAAAAATTTATATGGAACCAAAAGAGGACACGAATAGCCTCAGCAATCTTAAAAAAGAAGAATAAAGTGGGAGGTATCACACTTCCTGATGTCAAGTTATACTACAAGGCCGTTGTACTCAAAACAGCCTGGTACTGGCATAAGAACAGGCATATAGATCAATGGAACAGAACAGAGAACCCAGAAATAAACCCACAGTTCCGTGGACAACTGATATTTGACAAAGGAGGTAAGGAAATACAATGGAGTAAAGACAGCCTCTTTAACAAATGGTGTTGGGAAAATTGGACAGCTACCTGCAAAAAAATGAAACTAGATCACCAGCTTACACCACTCACAAAAATAAACTCAAAATGGATAAAAGACTTAAATGTAAGCCGTGAAACCATAAGCATCTTAGAAGAAAACATAGGCAGTAAGCTCTCCGACATCTCTCGGAGCAATATATTTGCTGATTTATCTCCACGGGGAAGTGAAATAAAAGACAGGATAAACAAATGGGACTATATCAAACTAAAAAGCTTTTGCACAACTAAAGACAACATGAACAGAATAAAAAGACAAACTACACAATGGGAGAACATATTTGACAATACGTCTGACAAGGGGTTAATAACCAAAATTTATAAAGAACTTGTAAAACTCAACACCAGGAAGACAAACAACCCAATCCAAAAATGGGCAAAAGAGATGAATAGACACTTCCCCAAAGAGGACATACAGATGGCCAATAGGCTTATGAAAAAATGCTCAACATCACTAATCATTAGAGAAATGCAAATTAAAACCACAATGAGATATCACCTCACACCAGTCAGAATGGCGCTTATCAACAAAACAACACAGAATAAGTGCTGGTGAGGATGTGGAGAAAAGGGAACCCTCCTGCACTGCTGGTGGGAATGCAGACTGGTGCAGCCACTGTGGAAAACAGTATGGAGATTCCTCAAAAAACTGACAATCGAACTGCCTTTTGACCCAGCTATCCCACTTTTAGGAATATACCCCAAGGACACCATAGAACGGCTTGAAAAGGAGAAATGCACCCGCATGTTTGTGGCAGCATTGTTCACAATAGCGAAGATTTGGAAACAGCCCAAGTGTCCGTCAGAGGACGAGTGGATTAAAAAGCTTTGGTACATATATACTATGGAATACTACTCAGCCATAAGAAATGATGACATCGGATCATTTACAATAACATGGATGGACCTTGACAACATTATACGGAGTGAAATAAGTAAATCAGAAAAAAAACTAAGATGAATCCATACATAGAAGGGACATAAAAATGAGACTCAGAGACATGAACAAGAATGTGACGGCAACAGGGGCAGGGGGTTGGGGGAGGGGGGATGGGGTGAAGAAGGAGAGAGGGGTTAGGGGAGGGGAGGGGCACAAAGAAAACCAGATAGAAGGTGACAGAAGACAATTTAACTGTGGGGGAGGGGTATACAGCACAATCAAATGTCAAAATAATCTAGAGATATTTTCTCTCAACATATGTACCCTGATTTATCAATGTCACTGCATTAAATTTAATTAAAAAAAAAAAAGTTTTTTAAGGCTAACTTCCATCTCACCTGTGATTGCATGTCCTTTGTAACAAAAACAAAACAATGACATTAACTACCAGCAAGGAGAAATTGCACTATCCCTCATTTAATTCACAAAAAGCTGTTTTTTAAGAACATAGGTGCTCACACAGCCAGAAGCTTTGAGAAAAGACCTGTGATCTGGATTTCTGATTTGAACTCAGCCACTATATTTTGATGTGATTGAAGAAGTTATTTAGCTTTTCTGTACTTCCATCAATCCAGCAAGAGAGGCTGCATATATCACAAAGCGAGAATCTATTATACCTGGAAAAAATCCCCTAAACACCCTATGTCTGAGTTAACAAATCTTGCTTCATTAAACTTTTAATAAAACTAAAGCCTTTAAGAGCTAACAGCTATAACTTTAAAATGGTAGTGTCAAACTTTAAAGATAAACAAAATGGGCAGTCTTAAATGTAATCCCACATTTACGTTGAGTAAATATGCCTAGAGAAAATGCCCTTTTTGTTCATGTGCCTGAATCTTTCCCCTGTGAATAATAAAATCCCTCCTCCTCTGAAACCATCAAGACTAAGTGCAGTGGGCTGAGCTGCTTTCTGCAATATGCTTTGAAGGAGAGCAAATGTGCTTTGTCAATTAGCTCGTTATTGCCTCTTTCTTTGTAAAAAGATCAACTTAGGCCAATTAGAAAACTAGAGAAAAGGAACTTTCAACTGCTCAATGAGAGCATTGAAACCAATATTGTAGATATATTGTAGAGAACCAAATGGAAAGCATTAGAATGCATTATTGATTGTTCAGCCTGGAAAAATATGGTGCTTACTCTGTGAATAGTTGGACAAATGGACCAGATCGTCTACTGTGTCTTTTCAAGTTTTGTGCTCTTATCTAACTCTCTCTGGGTAATAAAGATGTGAATGGTACATTCAGATAAATTTGGGGATGTCCATAGCTATGTTGCTTAAGTAATCAAAGCTTTAAGAAAACAGCATGGAAATTCTCTGCCACCACCATATAGCTTACAAATGTAGCACACCTGGCGTCTGACCATATAATCATATATACTACTAAGTTAAACCACGTGAAAATCTGAATCATGCTTTTGAATAGCTTTATAACTTTTTGAAAGTAGTACACTCAAATAAATTATATTTCTATCAGACATTCTAATTTGAAATCAACATTTCCCCTTCTCTTCTGTTTTCTCTGATTGTTAACAATGTAAGGATTTAAAATTTTTAGAAAAAAATGTTTTGTATTCCCAAACACCATATTTATATTTCAAAGATGTATAATGTCTTTCTGAAAATTTTACATTATTCTCCTACTAGGTGTCATTCTGCTAAAATGGTGTACTGCTAATATGTGAGCAGTAATATTGTGACATTTCCACTTGCAGAATGTTAAGGTTTTCGAAGAAGAAATCACAAAGTGCCAGACTTCAATAAAGATTTTTTTTCTGTAGCTCTTGCAATAAAAAGCAGTCTTGTTTGGTAGCATGTTAACAGCAATTTTTTATCTAAAGAGGTAAAGCCAAATTGATAGAAACAACAGGAAATGTATCTTCTTGGGATGAAACAAAGCATTACTTAAGTTTTAGTATGAGAGATCACCAATTCACTTTATATCTAGAACCATTGAAAGAAACAATATCTAGGTTGAGAGGGAGGATGACTTGGAATTGGGGGTAAGAAAAGACAAGATAAAACTAATAGATAGGTCTCACAATCTTGGCAGGCTCACAGAATGATATAGAAAATTCTCCTTAGCTGGAGGGCTTTTAAACTGACAGCCCTGATATGTTATCCTTCCTGGGTGTACACTTCCTAATTGGAAATGTGGCATTTTATGCATACGCACGCAGGCAGTCAGCATAAAAGGGCAATACATGTCTTAGAGAAGATTCATCTTACAGAGATAATATGCATGAGGAAGAAGCTGAGCAAAAACACATCACAGATGACCTTTTTGTAGTTCTATGACTGAGAAAAACCATCCTCTCCCTCTTCTCAACAATATTGTCTATTGAGAAAAGGAATTTTTCTCTCTCTTATTATTTACCTTTAAATGCCTACCACTTTATCTGTGAAGTGAAAAAATACACTTTTTTAAAAAGGGTAAGATTAGTTTTGTTTATCATCAAGTGGTACTTATAGACTAAGCATACTGTATTATGTCCTTTCATTAAATAACATTATACTTCTCATTTGGAGCATAGTAAGTCAAAATAGACTTTCCTTTCTTCAGTTGTTTTCTTAACTCATACTGTTTTAGGACCAAGAATGCTGCTGTGTATAGTGATGAACAGAGTAATCATCTCCTATCCCGGTAACTTTGTGCTCTGTTCAAAATAAGATTTCTGTTTCCATCTAGGAAAGGGAGTGGTCTTGGGTCCATTATGCAAGCTGCTGGGGACCACTATAGAGATGGTGACCCAGTGGCTCGATGGTAAGCCTAATGCTGGTACAAATGTACTCACTATTCAAGTCTGTGGTAAGGTATCTCTTATCTAAGATACATTGTCCTGAATATCAGAACCAATTATGTCAGGAAGAGTAAGGCTTTTTGCTGTAATTCATACCTGTTCCAAAGGCCGTTTTGTGCTAACCTGTAATTCACTTTAAATAATTTGAGAATCACTTTATGGTATAAGACATTACCAATTGAAATGGTGACGTACCCTTGACAGAAAATACTTTTAAGACTTGTGATGTATTACGTCCTGGGCTCTGGTCATAACTGATGCTTTATAAGAAAAGAAAATGTGAAATTTTAAACAAAACAATAACTCCAAAACCAAAATTATGAACCATCTGGAGAAAACTTAGTAATGTATGAAAATTACCCAAAGAACACAGAAAAAATATGTTTTAAGCAAATTAGCAATTTTGCTTTTGTCTGCATGTCTGGGTAATTATGTCAAACTCTAGCCAAAATTAATCACTAGAAACCTAGTTCATTCTGAGTTTTCATGACTACTTTTACTCTAATAATTGCTTGTCAAATGTCAAAACCAATCTGTCTTCTATGCTGACTTTCTGCTCTTATGTACCGCTTTACCGTTGTTATATTAATTTTCAGATATGCTCATTTAGATCCACAAATAACTTAATTCATTCCAAAATTATACTCCTGAGATTCTTTTCTCTGAGCCTCCTAAAAGGTTTTCTTTCTGCTAATTCAATCTCCCCAAAGCATTTTCACAATCAACAAATATGAATCATGCTATAAAATTTTACTAAATCTAATAATCTATGTTTTCTCAGTCTTGGATATCACTCACCTGCAATTACCCCACTGAAATGGACTTTCGTAATTCTTACAGAACCAGATAAGCAGATTATGTGAATTAAAGTTGGAAAGCAGAGGCCATGTGGTGTGAGACACAAAACATGGCTATTAAGGAGATAACATGTTGGGAATTGATTATTCTGAGGCTCTCTCCAAATCTTTATAAAATGAAGCTATACTAATTGCTTACTATGCAAATTATGTGATAATGTTTGAAAAGTTTGATCTTAAGGTTTGCATGTATATTTTCCTCCATGAGCTATTTATGTATAGTAATTTCCCCCAGATGTTATTTTAAAATATCATAACATATATTGTAGAATAGTTCTTTATTTTTTAATTTTTTTTGGGGGGTAACAGAGACAGAGGACAGAGAGAGGGACAGATAGGAACAGACAGGAAGAGAGAGAGAGATGAGAAGCATCAGTTCTTCATTTGCAGCTCCTTAGTTGTTCATTGATTGCTTTCTCATATATGCCTTGACCAGGGGGTTACAGCAGAGTAAGTGATCCCTTGCTCAAGCCAGTGACCTTGGGCTCAAGTCAGTGACCACTGGGTCATGTCTATAATCCCATGCTCAAGCTAGCGACCCCATGCCCAAGCTGGTGAGTTAGCGTTAAGCCAGATGAGCCCACACTCATGTTGGTGAACCTGGGGTCCTGAACTTGGGTTCTCTGTGTCCCAATCTGATGCTCTATCCACTGTACTAGTACCTGTCTAGGCTGTAGAACAGTTCTTTAAAAGAATCCAGTGAATATATTTTTTTCTATGTCATATTATCCTCACTTATCTTCATTTAAGAAAATGTTGCTGTTTTCTAAAATATCTTGTTTATAAAATATAGAGAAATTTACTTTGTAGAAGTAAATATTTAATAGTCACATAAATAATGGGGGGGAGGTACGCTCTTATATTTTCTCACAAATAAAGATAATGCTACAATAAATCACAATACACCAAAATGGTTACTTGGAATTTGGTTTGGAATTACATCTTACATATTCAAGGGGTGAATATTGACACTTAAACTAAAGTGACCAACTTTTTTACAATAAAAAGGACAAAAATAAATTGAAGAAAACTATCATAAATAAAAAAACATTTTATTCATTGCAATAATAATATACTATAATATGATAAATGCATAATAAAAACATTTATAATATTTTATATTGTAATTATGTTTACATGCTTATTAATTTTTAATAATAATTGTAAGAAAAACTACTCATTTAGATACTGATTCTTGACGATTCATCATGTCAAATAAAAATACATCACATCACACGCAATGGATTGAGTCTGCACTGATCGAATACGGACATTTATAGATTAGTCTTACAATATCAAAAAGGAGAACATGTAGGAAGACACTTTTTGAGGGAGGACAAAACTTACAAAAAAAGGACTGTCCTCTCTAAAGGAGGACAATTGGTGACCTACTTAAACAAAACATTCTCTTTCACTGATGAAATTCTTTCTTCCTGAGATTTTGTTGAGGTTGCTGGCTTTTGGTATTGAAAAGCTTGATCTACAAAAAAAAAAATGCAGAAACATTACAATTCAGAGATAATTCAAAATATTCTAGGAAAGAGCTAATTTGGTGATGCTTTCACTACAAACAAATGGAAAGGTTTGCAAGTGGTGTGTATTTTTAGAAATATAGTTTACTCATTGTAAGGCTGGTGACCGTGGCCATACAAGTTCACATTGGATTCAAGCAGCTGGTAAAGGAACTGTGGAGCCAGAGAATAGTGGGCCATTTCATTTATTAGAGTCTCTCAATGGTGGACAAACAAGCAGGCAGAGAAAACTGCTTCCTTCTCTCTCAGGACTCTAGCAAAATAGGCTGGGGGAAAAACCCACTTTTCAGGCAAACAATAGCTAACAATGGCCCCTCCCAATAGCAGCAGGCAATATGCAATTTGCAATCTGCTGCCCTGAGGGGCAAGTACCTGCAGCCTTACATAGACTATACATACACACATGGCTCTTCCCTGTGCTCATGCACCAATCAGGCAAAGTACAAGGTGAGCAAGCCTAACACACTTGTTACACACTTGATTACCCAACACTCCTCCATTCACTATTATACATTTCCAATACTGTATTGTGCTTGGTTGGCCCAGGTATAAAAACATTAAGAGACAGGCTTTTCTCCCCTTATGGAGGTTAGCCTCTAAGGCAGGGTTTTTGGAAGGGCTGATCTGTTGCATTAATATCACCTGGAATGCTTGCTTAAAATACAGTTTTGGCTCCCCTCTCTTTATTTGAATCTCTAACAATAGCTTTAATATATGAACCTTCATGACATTTTAACAAACTTCCTTGGAATCAATTATTTTGGGCTCCAAATTAGGAAATGCAATGAAGAGTCCTGGAAAATTCCTGAGGCAGAAGTCAGGAGGGCAGTTCACAACTCTGATTGACTGGTATAATCTTAGAATTGTCACTTTGCCATTTTTTGCTTCAAATTTTTATTACATAAAATGAGGGTGAAAGAGCTGATTTAAATAATATCCAAATTTCCTTTCACCCCCAACTTCCTCTTAGACAAGGCATGATATTTGGCTATGATATACTGACATATTGCTACCAGTAGTAGAGTAATCAGTGTTCTCTTTTCTCGCAGCATTATATTTTGCTGTTATTACCTCTGAAAAGGGGCAACATAGCAAAAATACAAAGAGAAGAAAAAGAATCAAATACCTGACTTTTGAGTTTCAAGAGGAATGTCCAGGCAAAAGATACCAGAGTTAGAAGACTATAAAATGAATCAAAAAACACTTTTTCTTGAACACCCTAGATCAGATAAAGGTTTTATGGGCTCATAGAAGAGAGGCCAAATGACTCAAATTAAGTGACAGTACTATTGATTATAGAAAGGTGATGTTGTTTCTTATGTCCTGCATTTGTGCTCTGGGATTCATCTCCCACATTACAAACATATTTTCTTGAAAGTTCTTCTGCATCCTCCTAGATCCATAATAAGAGTTCACATTTTTGTGAGGGCTTCTCATTCTCTATCAAACCATAAGGATTTTCCTTCCATATTCCCACTGCACCTTGTACCCATTTCTATTATAGTATATATTTTATTTTATGCCAAATGTTACTTGAATGTCTGGCTTCTGAGTCTCCAGGGACCTCCATCAGGAGACTCAATCTGACATTTTCTATGTAGTCTTATTCAATGCCATAAATTATCATGTAGTCAAATCATTCACCAAACATGCCTAGGATGTACTTCTATAGAATATGTAAAGTTTTTTTTCCCTAATATTGTAGAGATAAGGTGAATTGTTATAAAATAAAAACAAGGGCAGAATGACAAGAGGAAGGTGATTAGCTAATGAAAAAATCAGAAAAGATCCCTTTGTTTTTTAGCAGCCCGAGGGAAAGGACAACAGTGTTGAGCTGAATGATTGTCAGTTGATAAAGGATGCCAAAGTGCTAGAATAGCCAATATGTCTTAGTTAAAACTCAGAAAAAAAAATGTTATCAGGTGACGTTATAAGTGAAATGGAAGTTCATAATGAATTCTCATCTTGTGTACACCTCAAATGAAGCAATGTGTAATATAATTCAGTCTTTCATATACTTCTTCAAGTAAAAAGTGAGGTATAATGTTAAATTGTTGTTCTGAGAAGACATTTCTGTGTTGGAAGAGTGAATGTAATACAGTAAACCCATACATCTTCTCATGATCTGAGCTGATAAAAATGTGGAAATTAGAGAATGTCAGAAAATAAATGGCTGGTCTGTCCTTATTTGGAGCAGCAGTTTTCTTCATGGGTTTTCTTATGGGAATCAGTGGAGTGTAGATGTTCTGTCCTATTGATTAAAAGGCAACCCATGTACTTTAGAATTTAGAGATTTAGGTAGCACGGCTGACATTTGATAAAATAATTAAAGAGCTGAACTAGTGTTTCTTATCTCTGGAGGTCTGCTATAGGAATATCTTCAGGCAGGGCCAAGACTTTTCTCAGAAAACCTTTTCAGAGAAGTGCAAATGTTCTAGAACCATATAAAATAAATCCCAGTGTTTCCTTTCATTGTGAATGGACAAGATTAATTTAGCTAAGGAGATAACAGAAGTTACCAGAAGGCTACCTTTATCATGACTGTGACCATCATAAGTTTCATCGATTATTCATTATGATTTCATCACTCATAAGACTATGAATCAGGTTTCTTATTCATAGATTCTGCATGTAATAAATTTGTTTTCTAACTTTTACATAAAAATTCATGTAATTTGTTCTTATGAATTGTTTTTTTTTTCAAATCTGTAAACCACTCATACATCCACAGGACTATAATCTAAATATCTGGCTCATTAAAAATTATAAAATAGGCTTAGGCTGGGTGTCTCAGTGGATAGTTTGTTGTCCCTGTATGCCCAAGTTGCAAGTTTGATCCTCTGTCAAGGCATGTAATAGAAGCAATCAATGAGTGTACAACTAGATGGAATAACTAAGTGGAACGATTTGATGCTTCTCTCTTTCTCTCCTTTTCTTCCTCCCTTCCACTTCCTCTCACTCAAAATAATGGAAAAATATTTAAATTATATATTTATATGCTTATAATATTAGTGAAAATTGATAATGTGTTTATTCATTTTTAGCCACTCATGAAGAGGTTCAATAAGAGAACTACAACAAAGATTCTAGTCATAGAAGTTTAGAAAATTAAAAAATATAGAAAATATTTTCCACATAGTTCTTAACAGTATCTCAATTTTTAAACAAAAAAAATACTTATGAGCAAGCAAAAATAAAACAATATTTTAGTAAAAAGTAGGAGTTCTGCCCTGGCCGGTCGGCTCAGTGGTAGAGCATCGGCCTGGTATGCAGGAGTCCCGGGTTTGATTCCAGGCCAGGGCACACAGAAGAAGTGCCCATCTGCTTCTCCACCCCTCCCCCTCTCCTTCCTCTCTGTCTCTCTCTTCCCCTCCCGCAGCCAAAGCTCCATTGGAGCGGAGTTGGCCCGGGCGCTAAGGATGGCTCCATGGCCTCTGCCTCAGGTGCTAGAATGGCTCTGGTTACAACAGAGCAATGCCCCAGATTGGCAGAGCATCACCCCCTGGTGGGCATGCCGGTTGGATCCTGGTTGGGCACATGCGGGAGTCTGTCTGACTGCCTCCCCGTTTCCAACTTCAGAAAAATACAAAAAAAAAAAGTAGAAGTTCTTTTGTAAAGAAGATTAAAAGATATGTAGAATCTTTCATAAAAATATATTAAGTGTTTTATTGAAATAATGCATATGTAATTTAGTAAATTCTGTTGGTTATTAAAACTAGCTCTTATTTTATTTCTCAAACTTATACCTGCCCTAATATTAGATTGATTTTTTTGTTCATTTATTTTTTTCTCTTTGACAAAATTTTTATTTTGCATTTCTCTGCCCTGAATATATATTATTTTTGCATTTAGAGAAAATAAGTTGTGGGTTCCTTAAAATTAATTTTAATGGGGTGAAGTTGGTCCATAAGAACACATAAGTTTCTAGTAAACATCTCTATAGCATTTAAACTGTCAATTGCATTGTGTGCCCATCACTCAAAGTCAAATCATTTTCTACCTTCATATATAAATATTTGTGCTTCTTTTCCCCCTTCCTCCCCACCCCATCCTTTGTAATCACTTTACTTTTGTCTATATCCATTAACAAGATATGGAAACAACCAAAGTGTTCCTCAATAGAGGATTGGGTAAAGACGATGTGGTACATATATATAATATAATGGAATACTCTTTAGCCATAAGAAATGATGACATATCACCTTTTATGACAACATGGATGGACCTTAAGGATATTGATTTGTTTTTCTTTTAAATAGACTATTTTTTAGAACAGTTTTAACCTTTAGCAAAAATGAGCACAAAGTACAGAGAGTTCCCATGTCCCTACTCCCCCCACACATTCA
The DNA here is from genome assembly GCF_036850995.1 of Saccopteryx leptura. Lineage (NCBI taxonomy): Eukaryota > Metazoa > Chordata > Mammalia > Chiroptera > Emballonuridae > Saccopteryx > Saccopteryx leptura. Next base: position 56,240,037 of record NC_089506.1, read on the forward strand.
CACCTTCACCCACTATGAACATGTAGCACTATACTGCCATATTTGTTGCAATTGATAAACCTACATTGACACATCATTGTCACCCAAAATCCAGAGTTTATTTTAAGGTTCATTACTGGTATTGTGCATTCTATAGGTTTTAACAAATGTACAATGATGCTTATCCACCATTACTGTATCACAACAGAATAGTTTTACTGCCCTATTTTTTTCTTCTTATCCATCCCCCTGCTCTCCCCAATCCCTGGCAACCTCTAATGTTTTTACTGTCTCCATGGCTTTGCCTTTTTCACTATGTCATATAATTGGCATTATATAGTATGTAGTCTTTTAATATTGATGTATTTCATTCAATAATATGCACTTATTTTTCTCCATATCTCTTCATGACTTGATAGCTCACTTCTTTTCAGTGCTGAATAATATTCATTATTTGGATGTACCACAATTCATTTATTCATTCACCTACTTAACATCTTGGTTGTTTCTAAATTTTGGCAATTATTAAAAATCTTCAATAACACCTGTGTGGACAGGTGTGGTATGAACATAAGTGGACAGAAGTTTTCAATTCATTTGGACCAAGTAGTATGGTTGCTAGATCACATAGTAAGAGTAAGTTTTGTTTTGAAAGAAACTACCAAACTCTCAAACTCTCTTCCAAAGTGACTGTACCATTTTTCTTTCCTACCAGCAATATATATGAGCTTCCATTGTTCCATACTCTTGTCCATATTTGGTATTGACAGTGGATGTCCCAGTGTGCTAAGGTCACAGGTTTGATCCCCAGTCAGAGCACATAGGAAAGGCAACCAATCTGTGCACAACTGAATGGGACAACTAAAGTGGAACAATGAGTTGATATTTCTCCTCTCTCTTTCCCTTATCCCCTCTCTCTCTCTCTCTCCCCCCCCTTCAACTCCCCTCAAAAAAAAATTATTTAAAAAATTATTCACAAACTATCAAAAAATCTTGGTTTTACAACTAACAATATAAATATAATGTAAAAATACTTTACCAATGAGAAGGGCTATTTATATAAGTAAATGTAATGAACAAGGTCGTGAGGATTATATATTGAAAACATTAGACCAATGGGCCCCTCGCACTTTGCCCCTCCTCAGCACATCATACGCCCCCTATAGCTGTTTCCCTAACAGTCATTTTTCTATTTATAAAAAATTATGATGTGAAGAGAGTGAAGTCTGCCTTTGTAAGAAGAAGATATATGGGAGAGAGTCCCTTCTCTCTAAGAAAGATAAATAGAACACTATTTCAGTTTGAGGAAAAAGAGAGAAAGAGAGAAAGAGAAAGAAGTGTGGGAAAGAGAGAAAGAGAAAGAAGAGGCAGAGGAAACAAATTGACAGATAACTTTAGGCATGTCTGCCTCTGAAGAAATTGGATCAGCAATGTTCTATAGTTTAAAGAGAAAGAAAAGTAGCGAAAACTGTGTCCAATTCTTAATTTGATATGCTTGAAGAAGATAGAAATGTAGTGCTTCTCAGAACCAATGTGCTGTAGCTGCACAGGGTAAAAACTTCTAATGTGTTTTTAGGCAAAGAAAATATTTGGGTGAGTGTTTCAGATCCTCTCTGGATTTCCATATGCTTTGATAGGGATGTAGGAAGGACTCCCTTGTGCTCTGAGAAGAAGGCAGATTGTAGCTCAGCTGCAATGCATCAGGACTTCCAGCAGTTGACTTGGATAAGGGACAATGTCACACTTTGTAGGGAGTGAGGCTGAGGACAGTCTGACATGTGTTGGATGGAGACTGGCTACATTCAGATGGTTGTTAGCTCTGGAAGAGAAATTAATGGGGAAAGATGAGGAAACATGATCATACAAGAGGATAACCCTTACAAGTACTGGCAACATCTTAGAAGCTGTACGGTGGCCTAGCTATCAGTCAAGAACAACCCATCATTCTGTAGGAGGCAAATGGTCCAACAACAAAGCTGGAGATTTACTTGTTTAGATCCTAAATCTTCATTGGTTAACACAAGGTCAAGTAAGCCCCAACCCTCACCTCCATCCACTCATCCTGGGGAAAATGGGATGGAGATAAGATGTGGCAAGGAGAAAATGTTTGAATACTCATCTGGCAGAGACTGGATTCCATTAAAGGGTCTGTTAAATTCACATGCCATTAAACACTATCAATTGGCAAAGGCGTATTTTGTTTATACTACCAGCAGAGTTGGATTTTATGGGAACAGTATATTGTTTGTAGAAAATAAGGAAGAAATATTTTGGGGATTTCTGAATACTAGGAGATAAATTTATGAAACTTTTAACATTTGTCGAATTGGGTTTGAGGTTATCCACATACCAACATTAATAAAGGTAAAACTGTAGTTGTTCTGTTTTTATAATCACATGTTTATATGAGCCTTCTAAAAGGTAGCATCTATAGTTATATACCTTGCAATTATTCTTCATTCTAGATAAAGCTGCAAAGATTTTCCTTGAATTTAGGCAAAATTCATAATACTTGAATAGCACAACAATATTTTGAAATATGGTTTTCTCTTCTCTTGCATTTCCTTGATCTTACTGCCTTATCTGTATTTTTCCCCCTTTATGGAGGAATGATAGTTAAAAAATAGAAAACAGAGTAGTCACCATGTAGCTTTTGGTTTGTAAAGGCTCATGCCCTGAGAGAACTCAGGCCACAACCACAATGATGTAAAAACTGGGCCCAAATGTGATAATTTCTCCAGCTAATAGAAGTGGAAGTGAAAATGTTTGTCAATCCCTAAAAAAAGCACCTGAGTTTAGTGCACTTTGCTGGATAGCCAAGTCTGGTGTGGGAGGATGATCAAATTTCCTGTGAGAATGGGAATCAGGGCAGGTGCTTACCAGTTTCAAAGTGAAAATTGGTATGTGTGCGGGGGAGGTATGTGGAAATCAAGAATTTAGAGGGTTAGGTAGAAAGTAAGATGGACAAACTGCAGCCTCCCAGAGATTTGACAGCCCCATTCTGGATCAGAATGATCCTGTGTGCCTGCAGGGAAAAGGAATCAGAATATAAACTACAACTCAGATGAGACTGGAGGTTATAGGCAGCTTCCCACATTCCTAAGAGTGGCATGAACATTTTAAAAAGAATAACTGATTGAGGACGCTAATGAATCACAAATGAGGAAGGAAGGAATGATGACCTAGGACTGAAAAACAGGGATGAGCAAGGGTGGGATTCTGCGAAGGCATAGAAAATACACAGGACTGATTGAGAAGTTGATTTTCATATAGAAAGAAAACTTTATATTTATTGAACAGGAAAGCTTATAGACTGAGATTTCTACTGGCTACTCTTACCTGAATTAAAATATTACTTAATTAGTAGAAGTTGGTAAAAGAGCCAACTATAACAACAGTAAGACAAATTTTAAAAGAAATGATCTTTCAAAATCTCATTCCTCGGTTCTGATTCATGTTCCCAAATTGTTTCCAGTTCTTGAAGATATACACACATAATTTGACAAACATGTAAACATTGTGCACATGCTGCATGGAAATTTTATTTTTATTTTCATATTATAATGTAAACATTTTACATGCATTCTTCAGACTTATATTTTAATCACTGAGTACCAGTCTGTCATATATCAGAATCTACTCAATCATACATTCCAATTTTTATATGTTTGGGATATATACATATTTTTGTTATAATAGCGAATGTTGCAAAGAACACTTAGATCTTATGACATTTATGTCTTATTTTTTTCTAATCCTTTAGTAATTATCTTTAACAAATTCCTAGAAAAAACATCAGTGAATCAAAGTATATAATTATTCTCATAATTTGGAATAATTACTATTATGTTACTGATTTGTAAAATTTTTGTTTCTTTTTGTTGTTATTGATTAATTATATTTCACTGAAAACATGTCCATAGTACTATCAATTTAAATATTTGCATGTTAAGAAAAATATTTAAAATTTGAGGAAGAGGCTTAAAATTATGCTGCACAAAGACATTGTTATAACTCACAATACAGTAAAAAGAAGGTTAAAGTTGAAAGAGAAGTAGTTGCTGAACCACATTTTAAGACAAGGAAAAAGATTAAGTCAAGACTGAAAAGAAAATGAATTCAAAAGTACTATTTTCTATTTCTAAATCATAGGATAGAATATTCACAGTTAGCAAAGATTTGTGTTGACTTTTGAAAATAAATGTCTCTACCTCTAATATCATTTCGCTCTTTGGTTGGAGGAAACAGAAGCAAAACCTCATTAGATGTTTTTCCCCATTTCTATGAAAAAGGTTTATTGGGTAACATTTTTCAAGTGAAAAACTTAATAAATAAGCAAATAAAACAATGTTCTCCCTCTCCCCCAAATTTCTCACTCTGAAAATGGCTAATGATGTCAAAAATATTATGGATATTGTATATACATGTTTATATGTGCAACTTAAAAACATTTCCAAGTCATTCTTATCATTTGATCTATATTGACTTAGTTTTAAGTAATTGATATTTTTGCTTAAAGTGACATCAGTTCCTCACCACATTAGAACATTTTTTAAAACTCTGATTCATATTTTCTCCTTGAAGATTAAAGATCATGAAATCTGTGGGCTTTATCAGCTCAAATGGTTCTTCAATGAATTAGTGATTCAAAAGAAGAATGTGTAGGAAGAAATCAATACTACTGTTGATCATTACTTGATTTTCAGTCATAAACTAGAAAGAGACACTTTTATTGATGCAAATGCTTCTAAAACTTTCTGTGTGAGAAATCTTTTGCAATTTTCTCAGCTGATTTCAAAAGTGAGTGTCTTCAGATTAGAGTCACTAAATAAATCACTGTTCTAGGGAAAAAAAATTAAAAAATTAATTTTCTAATTTTGGTCCATATCTCTTAGATAATGTAAAGAGAAGTAAGCCTACTGCCATGTGGCTGCTAATTTTTTATAGCATCTTGGATTACTAGGCAGTTTGGTGTGCCAAGCTCACATAATTCCATAGCAGTTTGTCAGTGGGTGTGGACTAAAAAGCCAAGGATATACCTAGTCTGAGCAAAGATAGCCACAAATAACGTAGCTTCCATCCTTTCAACACAGATTCTGTGTTCTAATTTTTTTTTTTGTTTTAGGTGAGAGGAGGGGAAATAGTGAGGCAAGCTCCCGTATGCACCCCAACCTGGACCCATCTAGCAACCCTGTCTGGGACCAATGCTCGAGTGCTTCTTGGACCAACTGAACTATCATCAGTGGCAGAGCCAGGCTTGAACCAATCGAGTCACTGGCTGCTGGAGGGGAAGAGGAAGAAAAAGGGGAGAGAGAAGGGAAGAGAAGTAGATGGTTACTTTTCCTATGTGCCCTGACCAGGAATCAACCTGGGGAAGTCCATAAGCCAGATCAATGTTCTATCCACTTAGCCACTGTCCAGGGACCCCTATGTTCTAATTTTGAGCAACAGAATCCAACTGCATAACTACCAACCACACTGTTCAGCTTGCTTCTCTGATTCTCTCTCCTGCTCAGGAAGAGGGAACACTATTTCTTCTCTGAGTCACTGGCTCATGATATTAAAGCAAAGCACAATTAAAGCTGTTCCATCACAAATGCACAGTTGGCCACATTATAATCCATGTGATTGTGTTTGTGGAAACAGAAGCAAAATTCAGTTGGACAAGTGCTCCTTCCTATTTCTAGGAAATGTTTTCTCTTGGTTATTATGTCCCAAGAAGTGTAATCTGAAAAGCAAAAACAAGTGAACAGTCCTCTTGCCCAAATGCTTCACTCTGAAATTAATGATACTAATAAATATAAGAAACAGTAATTACTGAATATACATATGCAAATATATTCATAGATAGATTTGTGCTACTACATAATTCTTGGTCTCTTTTACTTACCAGGACAAAATAAATTTATGTGATTTCTTTTCACTGAAAAAATAACAAAACATTAATCTGTGTCACTTTTAAAGATCTTATTCATAGAATTAGTCCTTATTAAACACAATTTTATTTTACAGCTTTTTAAATGGGAACTAGGAAAGAAAGCATATCAGCTTACTTTTGTTGCATAACAAAATATCTCAAACATTAGTGGCTTAAACAGCAACTTTTATCACTCATAAATTTTGTATGTCAGCTGGGCAGTTTTGACCTGGGCCAGCTTGGCTGGTGCTGCATCATCTAGGAGGGCTGCCCTCTTATGTCTGTGGCCTTAACTGATACAGAGGGGCCTTTCTTTGCATGTTCTGTTGTTATTCTGGTGGAGGCCAGCCTGGGCCAATTCACATGGTGACCAAAAGTTCCCAGCATTAAAGAGCCAGCTCCAAGTCACAAGCCCTATTTACTCCTCTGCTTGAATCACATCTGTTAAGACCTAACTAAACACTGCAAGTCATATGGTCAAGCTAAGTTTCAAATAGCAGAGAAATACTTCATCACTCAATTGGAATTAATGAAAAATAATATGGTTCGTTGTTGTTGTAGCAGTTGTTTCTTAAGCATCTACCACACAGAAAATGTTGGGATAAAAACAAAGAGTTGAGGAGCTACTCTTGAATATTCTTTTCCTTAAGCCTTTAGGCTTTTCTGTGAATGGGATTGACATGGCTTTGGGTCAGACTAAAAAATGGAGTTCTCTGGGCTTCAGTTATACACAGATTTCCTGAGAATTGGGAAAGCATAACTCTACACAGCACCACAATGTGGAAACTATGTCTTCAAGATATAAAATTGCCCTTGGCAGGCAACATCAAGCTGGGCTTCCAGTGGATCCCCAGAGTCCCTTGCTGAAAACCCCAGAAGTTGACATCTCCTGGTCTTTATGGTCTTTACCCTACTGCTAACTACACCATCCAAATAGCTCCCTGCTGCTCAATCTATAATGTACTGCCTAATCTGGCCACACAGATTAGGAGATTGTTGTGACTGTTTCAGTGATGGTCAGCTCTTCCTTAGAGATGATGAGGAAGAGCCACATATAGCCAATGAGTGTTCTGCATCCTGGGACTCTCCGCTACTCAACTTCTCTTGGACAGATTGTGGTGATTACTAAAGTAGAGAAATAGGCTTACTAGAGTTTAGGTCTTTTGTGTCTTTGTATGTCTCCAAAAGATACATAAGTGTTAGTTTTACAAGTATACTTACTTACTTACTTAATTAATTATTTTTATAGAGGTAGATATAATTCTTGTTTCCACCTGATCCTGGATTGGAGTGCACACTGGGTAAAAGAGTGTATAAGTAGAAATCAGATTGTAGGACTATAGGTATGGAAGAGGTCTAGAAAATCTGGATCATAATCATATAAAGAGTTCGGTATCCACATTATTATTTCCCTACTTTGGGCAAGGAGCTTTAATTACAAGCTCCCATTTAAATCTCCCTGTAAACCAGAGTTGTAGATGAAATCTTTATAGTACTTGTGAGACATTAGGCTCAGGTTTTTAATGAGGGTAAAAGATAACCCAACCACATTGAGGACATTGGTATACAGTGCTGCCTGCTCATTCCTCTGCAGGCTTTCCCCCCAGGGAATAAGGTATGTGACCTATATATACAGCCTCAGGCTCAGGGCTGCCTCGGTTCCAAAGAAAAAAATTACTTTAAAAAGAGCTTGTCCTAGATTTTACCATAGTTATCATAAGTTAATTATCAATAACCAATCAATTATTTAATACAATGGTCGAGTTTCTCATTCTAGCATCTCAATTTTAGTACCTAGGGCAGTTGTTCTCAAAGTGTGCACCAGGGCACACTGGTGTGCCCTAAAAGATTTCCAGGTGCACCCTAGAAGATTTCCAGGTGCGCCACATGGTATTCCAGAGAAATATGTGCCTGTTGGGGACCAAAAAACCAACTGGTTTTTGGAGTTTTGATTTTTGGGGAACAGAGGTATGAGGAATTGGCTGTAAATTGAGAGTCTGCCCAACCCCTCACCTCACTTGCCTGATTAGGTTGCAAAAGGTTGTTAAGCTGTGGTGCTGGATTGTTTACATTACCCCTCATGTTCCCTGTAAAGATTGGGGGCAAATTTCTTTTATCATTTGTTTGGTGTAAAGTTAAGATTTGCTAATGGCCTCACTTTGCCCTATAAATAAAGCAAGATGCAGTTTTTGGGCATGCTTTGTTCTTGCCAGCAGCAATTACACGGCTTTCCCTACCCCATGTTTTCTTAATTCTGCACTGTGCCCACTTGGGACCTGGAATTACTAGCTGCGCTGGTTTGTGGCATGTGCCCAGATACAAAAATAAATATAGTTACTGTATTATACCGTTTCATTACGGAAATACCACTCTTGTTGTTAACACATTATTATTATATTTATTATTAACACATCATTATATTATTTTTAGATAAGTACACCCAAATAAAATGGATAGATTTCTCGAAAAGAAGCGTGATATTGAAGAACTTGTTTTTCTTTTTTTTACGATTTTATTTATTCATTTTCAGAGAGGAGAGAGAGAGAGAGAGAGAGAAAGGGGAGGAGCAGGAAGCATCACTCCCATATGTGCCTTGACCAGGCAAGCCCAGGGTATTGAACAGCGTTCCAGGTCGACACTTTATCCTCCTGTGCCACCACAGGTCAGGCAAGAATTTGTTTCTGGAAGTGAGCAACAGTTAAGTGCAAGTATGAAAGCAAAATTGTGGACTACTCGCAAATATAATGAAAGTTATTTAAGCATTGGTTTCACTTGGACCAGAAGTGAAGATCATCCTTTACCGCTATGTTTAGTATGTGGATGTAAAATGACAAATGAATCACTGCTTCCTAGTAAATTGAGTAAACATTTTAAAACTATACACTAATTTACAAGATAAATCTGTAAATTTTTTCAAGAGATTGTCTGAACAGCAAACAAAAGTGGTAAATTCTTTTAAAAGTATAATGACTATTTCTAATAAAGCTCAAATTGCTTCTTATCAAGTCTCAGAACTGATAGAAAAAAATAAGAAAGCTCATACTTTAGTTGAATCACTTATTTTGCTGCATGCAAAAAAAATGGTTATGACAATGCTAGGAAATCAAGCAGCAATGAAAACAAGCAAGATTCCTCTGTCCAATGATAGTTAACAGACGTATTATAGAAATGTCTTCTAATAGCGAGAAGAATGTATGTAGTAATAAACTTCAGTATTCAAATTTTGCATTGCAAGTTGATGAGTCAACAGACGTTACCAACACAATGCAGCTCTTAGCATTCATCCATTTTATTAATGAAGATCAAATAGTAAATCAGTTTCTTTTTTCAAAGAGTTAGCTGTGGCTACAAAAGGTGAAGACATTTTTAACATTTTGAATAACTATCTTGATAAATGGCAGTGAACATGGAAGTCATGTGTAGGCATTTGTACAGATGGCACCCCTTTCATGGTAGGCTGTGTTAAAGGTCTTACACCTTTTGTAAAAAAACAAAATGAGAATGTTATCATAACTCACTGCTTTCTTCATAGGGAGGCCTTGATGGCAAAAACATTGGGAGAAAAATTAAGGAAGTTTTAGATCAAGTTGTTCAGATGGTAAACTTTATTAAAACAAGACTTGTCAAATCACGTTTACTCAAAAAGCTTTGTATTGATATGGATTCATAACATAGACAACTGCTTTTACACACTGAGATGAGGTGGTTATCAAAGGGAAAAGTACTTACCCATGTATAGGAGCTACAACAAGAACTTCTGGTGTTTTTGAAGAGATGAAACTGTTACATTTTTGTAACCTCCTTCGGTGTGAATTATGGATTGCCAGGTTACAGAATTTGGCCAATATATTGCAGCAGCTCAATATTTTGAATACTAGCATGCAAGGGAAAGAAGATAATATTTTCACATCCACTGACAAAATGAAAGCATTTCAGAGAAAACTACAGATTTGGAAAAGAAAAGCTGTTGAGGGTAATTTGGAAATGTTTCTATCGGTAAATAACACTTGCATAAATGAAACAATTCCAATAATAGTTGAACATTTAATAAGTTTAGAAGAAAAATTGGGCTCTTATTTTTTATCATTTAACACTGAACAATACAATTGGATTAGAAACCCATTCATGGAAGCTTCAAGTGATTTTGGTTTAACATTAGCAGAAGAAGAAGAACTGGTAGCTATATCCACTGATCATGGAATGATGATGAAACATAAAGAATTGTCTCTTGAAGCCTTTTGGGTTTCTATAAAATACGAATATGTGGCAATATCTAAAAAAGCTTTGAACATTTTACTACAATTTTCAACATTCTATTTATGTGAATTAAGATTTTCTACCCTCAACACAATTAAGAGTAAAAAAGGGGGAATTCTTCAATGTATTCATGAGGAAATGAGAGTCTGCTTTTCAAATATATGCCCAAACATTTAAGAAATTGCTAGGACACATCAGGCTCATGATTCTCATAAACACAAGAATGAAAAAACATAACACATTTGGGCCAGGACCTGCTGAATTTACTAAATCTTACTAAGAATGTATCTATATATAATATATAAAAAAATAACTATTTTGTTTTTTTAATTTAGTTCTTCTTTTTATGAATTCTAAAAAGCATAACTCAAAAATGTAACGTAAAAATGTTTTTTAATGTCAGAATAAATTTAATTTTGTCATATTTGTTTTGTTTAATTACCATAAAAGCATGCTTGGACTTTATATATTTTTTCTTTAATATTTGACTTAATTATTATAACATATTTCTCAGAAATTTGTATATAGTGTGCCTACAATTATTTGTAAGATTTTAAATGTGCCCTGACTTCAAAAAGTTTTAGAACCACTGACCCGTTCTAGGGTATCACTTTGTTCCCTTGACTCTTTCTGCATTTGTGATGTCTGTGCCTCTAATTCTCCATGACTAGAGTCCCCTTGTCTCTCTTCAGAGATTAGTCTCTTAACCCTAGTATTGAAATGAAGGCCCAGTTATTTACTCTCAGACTTCTTTAATCCCTTCTGCTTGCTTGCCTTGGATACTTAAGATGCTTAGCTTCTCCCTGTTTTTTAGGACATCTTGCATGATGCACCTCCCTTCACTCAGGCTGTTTTCTTAAGTGAATGCTGTGCATAATACACAATTATTGCCCAGATATAATTAATATGTTTTGTCTGTAGGATGCATCTTTTTCCAGCACCCATAAGTTGGTCATTACTTCTCTCATCTGCCTCATTCTGGTACCAAAGTTGCAGGTCAGAACGGTGGGTCTGGTTTCAGGTCTCAGGTTTGGCCCACCTGCCTATGCTCAAAGCAGTTAACTTCTAGGCTGGGTGCTGTCAAGATATATGAACACCACATTCTTTTTTTTTTTTTTAAAGATTTTATTTATTCATTTTAGAGAGAAGAGACTGAGAGAGAGAAGGTGGGAGGAGCAGAAAGCATCAACTCCCATATGTGCCTTTACCAGGCAAGCCCAGGGTCTGAACCGGCCACCTCGGCATTTCAGGTCCACGCTTTATCCACTGCGCCACCACAGGTCAGGCTGAACACCACATTCTTATCTTTGCTAGTTCAATGCAGATAAATGTTGATGAAACTAGGAATGTATATTTTATAGAGAAGTGCTATTCAGGGAAATACTCAGAATGTTATAAGAAAAGAATTAGTTCTAAATCATCAAAGAGAAAATATGTTTTCTTCAAAAACTATGCAATGACCCTGTAAAGAATATATTTTTTGCTCTTTTTAAAAAAAAATTATTTTAGAGAGGAGAGAGAGAGAGAAGGGGAAGAGGAGCAGGAAGCATCAACTTTCATATGTACCTTGACCAGGCAAGCCCAGGGTTTCAAACCAGCAACCTCAGCATTCCAGATCTACGCATTGCTTTATCCACTGCACCACCACAGGTCAGGCCTGTTTTTTTGGTTTTTTTTTCTCTTTTGAAAGTTCAGAGTATTTGTAATAAACCTGACTAATTAAAAAACTTTAGTATATTCTATCTATTAATCAGCTTGTATTTTATCCTATTAATTTAGCATATATGCCAAGTGATCAATGTTGCCTTTGTTTTTTCACTTGTTCCGTTGACTACCATATAAACTTTCCAAAGCAATTATTTAAACACCCACATAAAATTTAGATGATTTTCTTTGGAAGGATAAGAGAACTTGAATTAATAGGATCACTCTTCTGGATGTTTAGAGTAAAAGAAGAAATTATTCCCTCTCCTCCTTGAAATGGCAAGACTTACCATTATACTTGTATCTTACGCACCATCTTATTAAGTAATTGAAATTGTAGTTTGTCTTTCTTGGGTACTTTTTTTTATAACCATATAAGAATGGGAAAAAATGCTGAATTCTCTAAATAGGAGAGCTCTATTATAGATTTCACTGAGAAAAAAATTATAAGTATGACCTTCTACCTGGTTTTATAGTTATTGTATTTTAGATAAATTAGCCTTCCAAATGGCGCTGCAAATTTTATTTTTAATTTTGTAGTTAGTTCTTTAAAAAGCTTACATAAGCAGTTTAATGTGTTCACAATTTTCTCTAGTGTGAATATTAAAATGAGTTTATGAATTAAAAATTTTAGTTCTATAGTACAGTCATGTTTTAACCATTTGTAATAGTATAAATTTAATTCCTGCTGAATATTAAACATTAAACAATCAAGATTTGACTTATTGTAAATGTTTTAATATTTGAGTGAAAACTCAGATTATGCATGCATTTTTAGACTATAAAAACATTCTTGTAATAAATATAAATACATATAACATAAATTTTGAATTATTTAAATAAAATCTCTGCAGAAATCTTTCTATTTACAAAGATTTTTTTCTAATGTTGTGTGGACTAAGTTACAAAATCGGATTAAAAAGGCACATAAGTAATAAGAATAAAGACACTCTGATTCAATACAAGACTAGATAATATAAAATTATAATTTGTCTTCTAATTTCAATCATTTTAGAGTAAGCTAAATCCAAATAAACATTAGTACTTCTGAAAAAAGTTATACTAAAATTCCCACACTATAAATATTTATGCAATGAACAATGTCTTATTTACTCAAATTTCATTTTATATCACAGTCCAGGAGATATATAGCTATATATCTTTGTATATCCTAAAGCAGCCAGCTGCAACTCCTGAGGCAACATATCACATTAATTCAGTTTAGCCTTCTGAATTTTAGGAAATTTTGATTCAGACCACATATTTTGTTTGCTTTATGTTTATGGCTTTAGCCAAAAGATTAGCTGATTGATCTCTAAAATAGCTCTTTATCTTTTTCTTGTAAACTAAACATTTTCCCCTTCTATGTATATAGCAAATGATGCAAAGTGAACTAGTCTGTGCAGGGATAGAATTACATTATTTGCTGCTGATGTTACCATGGCATAGACTATAACATACTTCCTTTTATAAGAAAAAAAAAAATGAGGTACTTGTTTAGTTTGAATAATTTATCTTTCTTACTTCAAGAAAAATAAGAGGCCCTGGCCGGTTGGCTCAGCGGTAGAGCATTGGCCTGGCGTGCGGGGGACCCGGGTTCGATTCCCGGCCAGGGCACATAGGAGAAGCGCCCATTTGCTTCTCCACCACCCCCTCCTTCCTCTTTGTCTCTCTCTTCCCCTCCCGCAGCCGATGGCTCCTTGCCCTCTGCCCCAGGCGCCAGAGTGGCTCTGGTTGCGGCAGAGCGACGCCCCAGAGGGGCAGAGCATCGCCCCCTGGTGGGCAGAGCGTCGCCCCTGGTGGGCGTGCCAGGTGGATCCCTGTCGGGCGCATGCGGGAGTCTGTCTGACTGTCTCTCCCCATTTCCAGCTTCAGAAAAATACAAAAAAAAAAAAAAAAAAAAAAGCCTGACCTGTGGTGGCGCAGTGGATGAAGCGTCGACCTGGAAATGCTGAGGTCGCCGGTTCGAAACCCTGGGCTTGCCTGGTTAGGGCACGTATGGGAGTTGATGCTTCCAGCCTCCTCCCCCTTATCTCTCTCTGTCTCTCTCTCCTATGTCTCTCTCCTCTCTAAAAATGAATAAATAAAATAAAAATAAGAATATTTTGCATTTTGGCACATATTTTTTGGAAAGATTAATCAAGAGGACTGACCATATTTTGAAAACCAAAATACTAATTATTCTCTTCCTTTTTTTATGAATAGGAGGTAATTTATGATAGTGCAATTCAAACTTTTCACTGTTTTTCTGTTGTCATTAACAATTACGTATTTTCTGATTATGGATTTGGGAAAACATGATGTGTTCAGATTAGTCTGACATGAGAAAGGGGGTGAGTACAATTTGAAAAGATTGGAAAAAATAATTAATTAAATTATTTCAATTTATACTCAAATTCTACTATCAGAAACTAATTAATTTTTTTTAATTTTTTGATTAAAACTCTTTCTATATGACACTACATTAGGTTCAGGAGTACAAAATAGTGTTTCAACATTTATATACCTTACAATGTGTTCACTATGATAAATCTAGTAACCATCTATTACCATAAAAAGTTATAATATTATTACTCATGCTGTCCATTACATTCCCATGACTTATTTATTTTATAACTGAAAGTTTGTAAGTCTTATTTTTTTATTTATGATTTTAATTTATTGTGTTTACATAGATTCAAGTGTCCCACCAACCCCCATGTTCCCTTTGGACCCCCCACTTTGACCCTCCCCCCAATGCCTTCCCCCCCTTCCCTCCAGGATTTGCTGCCTGTTCTTTATAATGCTGTGTTATGTATATAAAATTTTACTAATCCCTTTATCTTCTCTGATCCCATCTTCTCTTCTACTTTCCCTCTGACCTCTTTCCCTTTGGTCCCTTTGATCCCACCTCTGGCTTCGTTCCATTCCTCAGTTCATTTTGTTCATTGGATTTCTCAAATCAGTGAGGTCATATAATATTTTTCTTTCTCTGCCTGGCTTATTTCACTTAGCATGATAGTTTCCAGGTCCATTCATGTTGTCGCAAAAGGTAAGATTTCTTTCTTCCTCACAGCCACATAGTATTCCATTGTTTATATGTAACACTGCTTTTTAATCCAGTCATCCATTAAAAGGACACTTAGGCAGTTTCTAGATCTTGGCTATTATAAATAAAGCTGCAATATTCATGGAGGTACATTTCTTCTTTAGAATCAGTGATCTGGTATTGATAGGATATATTCCTAAAAGTAGGATAGCTGGGTCAAAAGGCAGTTCCATTTTTAATTTTTTGAGGAATCTTCATACTGTTTTCCACAGCAGCTGCACCAGTCTGCATTCCCACCAGCAGTGCAGGAGGGTTCCCTTTTCTCCACATCCTTACCAGCACTTAGTCTGTGTTCTTTTGTTAATGAGTGCATTCTGACTGATGTGAGGTAATATCTCATTGTGGTTTTAATTTTCATTTCTCTAATGATGAGTGATGTTGAACATTTTTCATATGCCTATTGGCCATCTGTATGTCCTCTTTGGAAAAGTGTCTATTCATTTCTTTTGCCCATTTTTGATTGGATTTTTTATCTTCCTGGTGTTGAGATTTACAAAATTTTTATAAATTTTGGTTATTAACCTCTTATCAGACGTATTGGCGAATATATTCTCCCATTGTGTGGGTTGTCTTTTTATTTTGTTAATGGTGTCTTTAGCTGTGCAAAATCTTTTTAGTTTCATATAGTCTCATTTGTTTCACTTGCCCATGGAGATAAATCAGCAAATATATTGCTGTGAGAGATGTCGGAAGGCTTACTGTCTATGTTTTCCTCCAAGATGTTTATGGTTTCACAATTTACATTTAAGTCTTTTATAAATTTTGAGTTTATTTTTGTGAATGGTGTAACTTGGTGATTCAGTTTTATTTTTTTTGCAAGTACCTGTCCAATTTTCCCAACACCATTTGTTAAAGAGACTGTCTTTACTCCATTGTATGCTCTTCCCTCCTTTGTCAAATATCAATTGTCCATATAGGTGTGTGTTTATCTCTGAGTTTTCTGTTCTGTTCCATTGATCTGTATGCCTGTTATTATGCCAGTACCAAGCTGTTTTGAGTACAATGACCTTGTAGTATAACTTGATATCAGAAAGTGTGATACCGCCCACTTTATTCTTCTTTCTCAGGATTGCTGAGGCTATTCGTGTTCTTTTTTGGTTCCATATAAATTTTTAAAATATTTGTTCTATATCTTTGAAGGATGTCATTGGTATTTTAATAAGAATTGCATTGAATTTATAGATTGCTTTGGGTAATATAGAAATTTTAATGATGTTTATTTTTCCTATCCATGAACGTGGTATATGCTTCCACTTGTTTATATCTTCCTTGCTATTCTTTATCAATGTTTTATAATTTTCTGAGTACAAGTCTTTAATGTCTTCGGTCAAATTTACTTCTAGGTACTTTATATTTTTTTGTTGCAATAATGAAGGGAATTGTTTTCTTAATTTCTCTTTCAGATAGTTCATTGTTGGTGTATAAAAATGCCACTGATTTCTGATTATTGATTTTATATCCTGCCACCTTACTGAATTCATTTATGAGGTTCAGTAGCTTTTGACTGAGACTTTATGGTTTTCTATGTACAGTATCATATTATCAGCAAATAATGCTAGTTTTACTTCTTCTTTTCCAATTTGGATGCCTTTTATTTTTTCTTCTTGTCTGATTTCTGTGGCTAGGACTTCCAGAACTATGTTAAATAAGAGTGGTGAAAGGTGGCACCCTTACCTTGTTACTGATCTTAAGGGGATTTTTAAAAATTTTTGAACATTCATTATGATGTTGGCTTTGGGTTTGTTATTTATGGCCTTCATCATGTTGAGGTATAATCCCTGTATCCCCACTTTGCTAAGAGTTTTGATCATAAATGGGTGCTGGATTTTATCAAATGCTCTTTCTGCATCTACTAATATTATCATGTGATTTTTATTCTTCCTTTTGTTAATGTGTTAAAATCACATTGATTGATTTGCAAATATTGTACCAACCTTGTCTCCCCAGAATAAATCCAACCTAATCATGATGTATGATATTTTTCATGTATTTCTGGACCTGGTTTGCTAATATTTTGTTGAGAATTTTAGCAGCAGGCTGGGGCTTTGATCCTGGAGCTCAGAACCCTCCCATCTCCAGAAATCTCCCCTCCCAGCACTCAAGTATCATCAGGCTGCTACTCACTCAAGTCTTTTATTTATTTATTTATTTATTTATTTATTTATTTATTTATTTATTTATTATTTACCTTTTTTCACTCATTTTCTCACTCTCCTCCTTTCTTGGCAACCATATGTTTGTTTTCTGTGTTTATAAGTCTGTTTTGTTTGCTTTTTTGTTTCTTAAGATTTCGCATGGAATGAAATCATACAGTATTTGTTTTTTTATACTCTCTAAATCCATCCATGTTGTTGTAAATGACAAGCTTTCACTATTTATTTCTGAGTAATATTCCATTGTATACATATGCCACACCTTCATGCATTCATTTATCAATGAATACCTATACTGTTTTTATATCTCAGCTATTATAAATAATGAGGCAATAAATACAGGGGTGTGAAATTTAATTTTTAATGCTTCTCCTACAAAATACTGTTAGTCCTCACTTACCTTTGTCCATAAGTTTTTGGAAACTGTTACTTTAAGTGAAATTATGTATAACAAAACCAATTTTTGCCATAGTCTCATTGATGTAAACATATATAAAGGTCTTATCACATAGATTTAGTTACAAAAGCATCACAAAACTTCTAAATAAAGACCCAAAGTTTTTCTAATATGAAACATTGAAATGAGAGCTTTCCATATATTTAATAAAGATAAATATGAAAAGTAAGATCATTATTTTCCAACTTGTTTATTCTAGTTTAGGATCATCAATGATGAGATCTTTTTCCTGGTAGCTCATGGAGCAAAGCAGAAACCCACTCTGGACAAAGGCACCTTTCCATTACAGGGCTTACTCACACCCATTTTTACATTCACTCAAACTGGAACAATGGAGACACGTCCATTCAACCTCATGTACAGATCTGTGGGATGTGGGAAGAAACAAGAGTCCCCAGAGAAAAACAATGCAGACATGAGGAGAACATGCAAACTCTACACAGACAGTGCCCCTGGCCTGAGATCAATCTTTTTCATCAATGTTACAGTGGAAAGGTATTGAATGAAACAACATTATTCTAAGACTTGCTGTACTTAAGACAATTATTCTATCCAAGTCTTTCCAAGGTAGTCATCAAGACTAATCATTTTTACTAGAAAATGTAACCCCTCTATTAAGATTATATTTTTGAGCAATTGCAAAAAAAACCCAACACAACAATATCATAGACTGGAAGTTACATATTTTTAGGGCTCTTTGATTGCAAATAAAAGGAAAATTTTTGCTCTAGTTTAAGCAAACTGAAAACACTTATTACCAGACTGAAGAAACATTCCATTAACCCCAGTTTCAGTAATACAACTATGCCTGGAACCAAGACCTCAGATACTCTCAAGTCTTTCTCTGTATGTCTTTCCTCTTGCTTCATCTTGGCAAGTGGGCTTATAGTTCTCTTTTTGAAGACCTTACTTTAGAAGGTAAAATAAAAGCCTATAATTTATGGTCTCAGAATATTAAGCTCATGGGCTCAAAGTCATAGAAAGATCGGTTTTAGTAGATCAGCCCCAATTCTAGTTTCCCTGGGAAGAATAGCAAATTTTTACATTATGGATAAGGGATGCATTTTATGGTGAGTTAGAAATAGTCTGGCATGGCCTGACCTGTGGTGGCGCAGTGGATAAAGCGTCAACCTGGAAACGCTGAGGTTGCCGGTTCAAAACCCTGGGCTTGCCTGGTCAAGGCACATATGGGAGTTGATGCTTCCTGCTCCTCCCCTCTTCTCTCTCTCCTCTCTCTCTCTCCCCTCTCTATAATGAATAAATAAAATCTAAAAAAAAAAACTTTAAAAATAAAAAAGAAATAGTCTGGCCATATGGTATGGGCTACCCAACCCTATTTCAGAGATATGGAGAGTAATCACCAGAGAAGGGTAAATCATTTTGACTGGAAAGATGCTCAAAAACTTTTCTATTATAGGAACTGTGAGTAAGAGTAAGAAGACAGGAGAGCACTGAATGTAGATTTTATATACTTGAGACCTTTTCTGGAATCAATATTTGATTTCTCTGATTCTTTTTCATATTTTTCTCATTTTTTTGTATTTTTATAGAGCTAAAAAAGGACATCTATGGCCTTTAATATAGTGGCCTTCTTAGCAGGGAGTATTTGCCTTTCTATGTTGGTTTTTATGTGCAATTAAAGGCTTTCGCATAGTGAGGGATGTGTTGTGGAAAGACATCAAGCTTTGGATTCTGAAGACCTATATTCAAATTTGGTCTGTTTCACCTAGTAGCTGAAGCAGTGGTCAAGTTATTTATCTTCTGTA
Source organism: Saccopteryx leptura (assembly GCF_036850995.1). NCBI lineage: Eukaryota > Metazoa > Chordata > Mammalia > Chiroptera > Emballonuridae > Saccopteryx > Saccopteryx leptura. The sequence goes on from NC_089506.1 coordinate 56,259,358, forward strand.
TTAGTCAGGATGGATAAGGTGTGCAATAATAATAACAAATGACTTTTAAAATCTCAGATATAGGCCTTGCCCAGCTAGCTCAGTCAGAGAACTTCATCTTGAAACACCAAAGTTGCAGGTTCAATACCCAGTCAAGGCACATATGTGAAGCAACCAAGGAATGAACAACTAAATGGAACAACAAATGAACACCTTTTTCTCTCTCTTTTCCTCTCTCTCTTACAACCCCCATCCTCTTTCTTTCCCTTTCCCATCTTCTCTCTGTCTCTCTAACGTCAATCAATCAAAAAAAGTTTAAAATCTCAGATATATATTTTTCCCTCATGTTACATGTTCACTGTATGATTGCTGCCTTATCTTGTCCTCTAGCTGGGACTCACAATCTGGAACTTGTCAATAATATAGCAAAGGGACAAACAGCTTTGGAGGGTTATTTGGCACCAATTAAATCTTATATTGCACTGCTCAGAAATAGTTAGATAGCCTTCCTCTACTAGAAAGAGAACCAGGGAATACAATGCAATCTTGCACTTGGAAGTCAGAGAACCACAACTAATTGGTGAACAACATGAATGGTGACACAGTTTTCTGAGCTCCAGCCTTTTCATAAAGTAAATTAAAATATTAGAACTAACAAACAATAATATATGTAAATATCTACTGGGAATAGTACCTTATATGTAATAATTTTAATATATATTTTTATTGATTGATATTTAGAGAGAGAAAAGGGAAGAGGGACACACAGAGAGAGAAACATCTGTCCACTGTTTCACCCATTCATGCCATCTTCGGTTGATTCTCATATGTGCCTGAGAATCCAAATTGCAATGTCATGTGGGGAGAACAATAAACAACTGAGCTCTCCAGTTAGGGCTGTATGTAATAATTTTAATAAGAGGCAATTATTAATTTCATCAATCATTATAATTAGAATGCTTAAACTCATAGAGATCTAAGCATATTGTAATGAAGTACAAAAAGAATTAGGAAATTCATGGAGACAGCAATCCATGGCCTCATAGGCCAAATCCAGTGCATACCAATTTTTGTGATTAAAGTTATATTAGAAATATAGTTATGCTCATTCATTATTTAATGTCAATGGCTCTTTTCACTCTAAAATGGCAGAATTGAGTAGCAGCAACAAAGACCATATGAATTGCAATATGCCCCTTTAGAGAAAAAGTGTGCTGATCCTTTTTCTACAGTAATAATAGCAAGTAGTTAATAAAGTTATCTGTCCAAGTATGTACTCTCTTGAAGGTGGAGCCTGAAACAAGGATGTGGATGCCTGTAGTTTGGATTGGAGATGATCCAGGAAGCAGGAGAAGGTGTAGGTCAGATGAGACAAGATGTAATGAAAGTTAACAAGTAGACACATAATTGAAGTAGCTGCTTTCATTTGTGTCTCTTTTTGTTGAGAAGGAGATAGAATGTTCACCTGAATTCCTCAAATTGTCAACTCAAGGAACCTGAAGTAGAAGCACTTACCCACTAGCTCCTGCTCCCCACTATTAGGGGTTGTCACTGTCAGTACTAGACCAGTACTTCTGGACTGTGCTAGCATGTGGGGCTAGTGGCCTTCATGGTGGTGGAGAATGTTTTGGACAAGAAGTATATAAGGATCTGTGTAAGTTGAGTGGCTGTCACTGGGCACTTGTATGATGCTGCCTATCACAGCTGGGGCTGAAGTCAGAAGCCCCAGGAGAAGCTTGAGGACACGAGGCAGGGACCCAGAGGTCTGTCTTGCATTACCTGATGTCATAAGAGATCTCTCCTTCTCTCTGTTCTCATTTAGCTCTTGAGTAAATTCTATTGACCATAGTTGTGATGTGCAATGAATGAAGTATGAAGCTATGAGAAAAGATTATTTCATCACTATTTCATCACTGGCACTGAGATTCATCACTTGTAATCCCAGTTTAAGGGAGTAATAAAAACAAGTGCTCAGAAGGTGATAAGTGATGAAAAAGATAATTTAACATTTCTAGTGGCTTTTTTTCCCCTTTTTTACCATAAAGAATAAGGGAGTGCCTATCAGATAATAATTATTATGTACTCTTACCCTCTTGGGTCTGAAAGTAATGCCACTGATTAAAAAAGAAGTCCCTGTTTATCTCTGTTAGGAATATATACTGTTAAAATTTGAGAGGGTATTCATTACATTGCAGATACCATCAGCCCTTGCCTAAATTTGTATTGCAATTGAAACCAATAATTTTCAAATACATGGCTTCAAAAAGGAAATAAAACTGTTTCAGTTCAGCCTGGAGATGAGTGTTATCAGGAAAAGAAAACCAAATTGAAGAGCCTATTCATGCTTCATGGAAGGAAACAATTTTTTTCCTCTAACCATTATACAAGCTACATGAAGGAGACAAGATGAAGCAATAAGTCTGAATCAGATTATTGAAGACATTTATCTGCTAGATACGGCTCCATTAACGATTAAAAATTACCATCTCTGTTTTTAAAATAAAAGGAACAGTGTAAAGAAAATTACATTTTTTCTGGATTTTAAAAGTTTGGTGTCTTTCAGTTTATTGAGCTTTAATTCAGGCTTTTTGAAATCACAATATACTAGATAGACTAGAGTCAGAAGGCAAATATGTTTTTGTTTCAAAATAACTGTGTTTGTATATATTATTGCCCAACTGTCTCAGTGGGGAGAAGAAGTCAATATAACTATAGGGAAATAAGATAATAATGCTTTATAATATCTTATAGGAAATAATTAATAATATTAAAACTTATATACCAGGACTATTGCTTAAGGGAGGAAATTAATGAGTATGCAGTTTAAAGTGATATGCAATTTCAAGGAAACCCTGCATTTTTCTTCCAAAGATCTCTTTAGTTAAGAAGAAAAGTGTTAAGACTTTCCATCTTACTTCAACATACTCTCCATCCATCCACCTATGTCAGTCTCTTCACAGAGGCCCTGAACACCATTCTCCTTCTGCAGGCCTGTATGTTCTTCTCCTCTTCCAACATATATATATATGCATGCCTGCCTTTCTAGATCCAAGGTCAGCACCTTCTCTAGGAGGCCTTTTCATTACAGCTCTTGTCAGCTTTGAGAATGAACCCATATTGTTGTTTAAATTGATTTATGAATTAGATAGGCTAGCCATAAAATTAATACTCTGTTTAAGAAGTTAACTTTTACTTAATACTTACCATGTATATATCTATCGCTGTCTTAAATTGATCTAAGTCCTTGGAAAGGAGCTACATTTTTTTAAATTTATTATATATTATTTTTTTATTTTTTAAATTTTAATTGGAAATTGAAATTTAACAGGGTGACATAGATCAATAAGAGTACATAGGTTTCAGGTAAACATCTCTATAACGTTGAACAGTTCATTATGTTGTATACCCAATCACCCAAAGTCAAATCTTTTTCTGTCACTGTGTATTTGTCCTTTTTTGCTCCCTTCCATCAACTCCTTTTCCTAAATCCCTCCCCCTGGTAACCACTTCACTTTAATCTATATACGTTAGTCTCAGTTTTATATTCCACCTATGTGTGAAATCATATAGTTCTTAAATTCTTCTGATTTACTTATTTTACTCAGTATAATGTTCTCAAGGTCCACCTATCTTGTAAATGGCACTATGTCATCATTTCTTATGGCTGAGTAGTATTCCATTGTATATATATGTACCATGGCTGCTTTATCTAATCATCTATCGAAGGATACTTTGGTTGTTTCCATGTCTTGGCCACTGTGAATAATGCTACAATGAACATGGAAGCACATGTGTCTTTACGTACCGATGTTTTTGAGTTTTGGAGGTAGGTACCCAGTAGAGGATTGCTGGGTCATATGGTAGTTTTATTCTTAATATTTTGAGGAACCACCATACTTTATTTCATAATGGTTGTACTAATTTGTATTCCCACCAGCAGTGAAGGAGTGTTCCTTTTCATCCACAGCTTTTTCAACATTTGTTATTAGATATATTGTTGATAATAACCAATCTAACAAATGTGAGATAGTATCTCATTGCAATTTTGATTTGCATTTCTCAAATACCTAGTGAAAACAAGCATCTTTTCATATGTCATTTGGCCATTTGTATATCTTCTTGGGAGAAGTGTCCGTTAAGGTCCTCTTTCAGTTTTTTAACTGGATTGTTTGTCTTGTTTATTGTTGAGCTTTATGAGTTCTTTATATATATTGAATATTAACTTTTTATGGGAGCTGTTGTTTGCAAATGTTATCTCCCATTTAGATGTTTTCCTGTTTGTTTTGTTGTCAGTGTCTTTTGCTGTGCAGAAGCTTTTTAGTTTTATATAGTCCCATTCATTTATCTTTGCCTTTACTTCCTTTGCCTCTGGGGTCAAATTCAAAAATTTTTTGATATGGTCAAAGTCCATGAGTTTAGTTTATGGAAACAAATTGTAGTCAAGTTTTATTCTTTTGCATGTGGCTTTTCAATTTTCCTAGCACCATTTATTGAAGAGGCTTTTTTTTCTCCATTGTGTGTTTTTGGCTCATTTGTCCAAGATTATTTGCCATATATATAAGATTTTATTTCTGGGCTCTAGATTCTGTTCCATTGGTCTGTGTGTCTATTTTTCTGCCAATAGCATGCTGTTTTGATTATCATTGCTCTGTGGTATAATTTGAAATCAGGCAGTGTGATAACTCTAGCTTTATTCTTTGTCCTCAAGATTGCTTTGGATATTTGGGGTTTGTTTGTTTGATTTTAATGGTTCCATACCAACCTGTTGAGTTTTTGTTCTATTTCTTTAAAAACTGACATTGGGATTTTCATGGAGATTGCATTAAATTTGTATATTGCTTTGGGTAATATGGCCATTTTAACTATGTTAATTCTTCCAATCCATAAATATGGAATATTTTACCAATTCATTGTGCCTTTTTTAGTTTCTTTTAATAGTGATTTGTAGTTTTTAGTATAAAGGTCCTTCACATCCTTAGTTAAGTTTATTCCTAGGCATTTTATTATTTTTGTTGTTGCAATTATAAAATGAATTGTGTTTCTGATGTTTCATCATTGGTGTATAGGAAAGCAATATTCTTTTGTATATTGCTTTTATATCCTTTGACTTTACTGTATTAGTTTATTGTTTCTAATAGTTTTTTGTGGAGTCTTTGGGGGTTTCTATATACAGGATCATGCCATTTGCAAGAAGTGATGCCTTTACTTCTTTTCTGATATGAATGCCTTTTATTTATTTCTCTTGCCTGCTTGCTCTAGCTAAAACTTCCAGAACTATGTTGAATAGAGGTAGAGAAAATGGGCAGCCTTGTCTTCTTCCTGATTTTAGAGGAAAAGCCTTTATTTTATTTTATTTTTTTACCATTATGTATGATATTAGCTGATGGTCTGTCATATATGGCCTTTATTATGTTGAGGTACTTTCCTTCTACACCCATTTTATTGAGTGTTTTAAACATAAATATGCATGGTATTTTATAGAATGCCTTTTCTGCATCTATTGATAGAATCATATGATTTTGTGGGGTTTTTCTGGTCAATGTGGTGTATTACACTGACTGATTTACATATCATAAACCATCTTTGTGCTTTTGGAATGAATCTCACTTGATTGTGATGTATTATTTTTTTAATGTGTCATTATACTCAACTGACTAGTATTTTGTTTAGGATCTTTGCATCTGGGTTCATTAGAGAGATATTGGTGTGTAGTTCTATTTTTTTGTGCTGTCCTTGCCAGGTTTTGGTATGAGGGTTATGTTGGCCTCATAAAATGTTTTAGGGAGTATTACTTCTACTATTTTTTGAAAGGCTTTATAAAGGAGAGGAGCCAAATCTTTTTAAATGTTTCGTAGAATTCACTAGTGTAGTCATCTGATCCTGGAATTTTATTTTGGGGGGGGGTGAGATTTTTGGTAGTTGTTACTATTTCCTCCCTTCTTATAGGTCTATTTAGGTTTTTTATTTCTTTGTGCCTCAGTTTAGAAAGATAATATAGTTCTAAGAATTTCTCCATTCCCTCTACATTGTTAAATTTGGTGGCATATAATCTTTCATAGTATTCTACTATGATCCTTTATGTATATATAATGTCCATAATAACTGCTCACCTTTCACTTCAGATTTCATTTATATGAGTTCTTCCTCTTTTTTCCTTAGTGAGTTAGTCAGTGGTTTGTCAATTTTATTAATATTTTCAAAGAAGCAGCTATTTGTTGTATTTATTTTTTCTATAATTTTGTTGTTCTCTATTTCATTTAGTTCTGCTCTAATTTTTACTATTTTCTTTCTTCTGCTGACTTTGGGTAGCCTTTGTTCTTTTTCTAGTTCTTTAAGATGTAATGTTAGGTTGTTTACTTGGGATATCTCTTGTTTCTTGATATAAGCCTTAATAATGTAAACTTTCTTCTTATTACTGCTTTTTCTGCATCTCAGTAATTTTGATATGTCATTTTCAATTGTCTTCATGTATCCTTCTTATCATTATTAAATGAGAGGCAGGGAGGCAGTGAGATAGACTACCACATGCCCCCTGAAGGGGATCTACCCAGCAAATCCCCTGCTGGCATAATGCTCTGCCCATCTGGTTCCACTGTTTTATTGCCCTGCAACCAAACTATTTAGTGCCAGAGTGAGGCAATGGAGTCATCTTGAGTGATCAAAGCCAACTTTGTTGGAACCATGTGAGCCATGGCTATGCGAGGGGAAGAGAGAGAGAGAAAAGGGAGAGGGATGGCGAAGGCAATGGTGGTTTATCTTGTGGTCCCTGAATGCGAATTGGACATGGGGCTTCAACATAGTGGGCCAATGTTCTACCACTGAGCTAACTGGCCAGGGCCTGTATATACCTTATATACCTTTTTTTTTTTTTTACAGAGACAGAGAGACAGTCAGAGAGAGGGATAGATAAGGACAGATATACAGGAACAAAGAGAGATGAGAAGCATCAATCATTACTTTTTTGTTGCGACATCTTAGTTATTCATTGATTGCTTTCTCATATGTGCCTTGACTGTGGGCCTTCAGCAGACCAAGTAACCCCTTGCTCAAGCCAGCAACCTTGGGTCCAAGCTGGTGAGCTTTGCTCAAACCAGATGAGTCCGTGCTCAAGCTGGTGACCTTGGGGGTCTCGAACCTGGGTCCTCCACATCCCAGTCCGACACTCTAGCCACTGTGTCACTGCATGGTCAGGCTGCATATACCTTTTGATCTTTGCTTTTATTTCTTCTTTGACCTAGTCATTTATAGAAGGATGTTTAATTTTCACATTTTTGTGGGGTTTTTTTACTTCCTTTTTGTAGTTGAATACTAATTTCAAAGGCTTATGGTCACTAAATATGCTTGGTATAACTTCAATCTTCTTAAATTTGTCAATGTTAGTTCTGTGGCCCAAAATATGGTCTATCTTTGAGATCGTTCCATGCATACTGGAAAAGAATGTATAATCTAATACTCTGGGATTAAATATCCTGTTAATGTATATTATATTCATTTGGTCTATTGTGTCATTTAAGGCTAATATTTCTTTATTAATTTTCTGTTTGGATGATCTATCTAAAGCCATTAATGGTGTGTTGAGATCTCAAATTATGATTGTGTTTTTGTCTCTTTCTATTTTTAGATCAGTTAATAGATATCATATAGATATTTGTTGCTCCTTGATTCAGTGCATATATGATATATTAAGAAGTGTTATATCTTCTTGATACAATATCCTTTTATCATTACAAAATGTCCATGTTTGTCTGTTGTTACCTTTTTTTTTCCTTGAAGTTAACATTGTCAGATATTAGTATGGCTTCGCCTTCTTTTATTTACCTATCATTTGCCTGGAAAATTGTTTTCTAATCTTTCATGTTGAGTCTATTTTTGTGCTTGCAGCTTAGACACATCACTTGAAGGCAGCATATAGTTGTGTTTTTCTCTTTGATCCAATCTGCTACTCTGTTTCTCTTTATTGGTGAGTTCAACCCATTTCCATTTAGGGTAATTATTGACTTTTGAGAATTTCTTATAGCCATTTTATGTTTTGTTTCTTGGTAGCTCTGTGTCTCGTTTGGTTTTTCTCTTTTGTGTTTCTTTCCATTTTTATTTTATTTTATTTTTTGTAGTGGTATTCCCTACTGCTTTTCCCTGATTCTTCTTTTTTTAAGCTTTGAGTTACAGTAGTGGCTTTTTCATGGGTAGTTACCATTAATTTATTGAGAAAAATGTTCATATGTACAAGAGTTCTTTGTCTTATGAGTGCTTCCTCACTCCATCCTCCTTTGCTTCTGTAGAACTTTATCCTCTCCACTTTTATGTTATTGTTGTCACAGATAACCTTTCTTTTTATTTTGACTTTGTCAGAGCTTTTACTTGTAGTTTTGATTTGTTTTGTTCTTTGTGTCTGGTTGAATAACCCCCTTGTATGTTTTCTGTAGTGGGGTTTTTCTGGTGATAAATTCCCTCAGCTTCTGTATGTCTGCAAAGATTTTTTTCTTGTTCATATTGGAAGAATAGCTTTGATGGATATAGTGTTCTTGGCTGGTAATTCCTCTCTCAGTATTTTAAATGCTTGGGTCCACTCTATTCTGGCCTGTAAAGTTTCTGCTGAGAAGTCTGATCATAACCTAATGGACATTCCTTTATATGTTATGGTCTTCTTTTCCCTGGATGCCTTGAGAATTCTTTCTTTGTCATTGAATTTTGACAATTTTATGATGTGCCTTGGAGAATCTCTGTTTTGGTTAAGATAAATTTGCATTTTGTTTGCTTTTTTGATTCAAAGACCTAACTCCTTTCATGGGATTGAGAAGTTCTCATCAATTACTTGTTTGAGTAGGCTTTTCATTCCCTTCTTCTTCTTTTCTTCTTCTGATATGTCCATTATTCTTATATTGCTCTTTCTGATGGAGTCAGACAATTCTTGTAGAGCTCTCTTATTTTTTAAAACTTGTGACTCTCTCTCTTCTTCTCTCTGTAGTATCTCTAGTTGCCTTTCTTCAATATCACTTATTCTCTATTCTATCTGGCTTGTTCTATTACCTAAACTTGCTACCTTTGTTTTCAGTTCATGTGCTAAATTTATTATCTTTGTTTTAAAATTTTAATCTGCTTGGTGAAGTACTTATTTTCTTTAATAATTTGTTTTTGAGCTCATTGAAGTACCTCTCAATTTTTCTTGAATCTCATTGAGTATTTTCAAAACTTAAAATTTAAAATCTCTATGATTTAACTCCAAGATTTTCATGTGATTGAGATTTCTTTCTGAAGATTTATCATTTTCTTTCTAAATTACTTGTCTGTCTTGTGTAGCCATGGTATTTGATTTCTTCATTCTTGATGGCTTTTGAGAATGGTACTGTTAAGAATTGTAACAAAAAAACAAACAAACTAAAAAAGTGAAAAATAAAAATTGAAAAATACAATAAAAATATAAAAATTTTAAAAATAATTACAAGTAAAAAAAAACTACAGAAAATGAAGACCAAAGACCAAAAAACAAAAACAAAAACCAAACATAACACCCACAAACAATAAGAATATAAAAGTATAAAATATAAAAATTTAGAAGAGAAAAACAGAAAAAAGGGAAAAAAGAAAAAAATTAATGAAAAAAATTAGTTTTGAGAAAATACGGTGTTCTGCCAGTATGGGTCACTGTACTACAAGTTTTAGTTCTGTGCCATTCCTGGGCTGACCTCTGCTGAGACTTTGCTGTCTTAATGATGTAGGTGGGTCTGAAGTCGTGTTGGTGGGTGGGGTGTGTTTTGAAGCCTTCACAATTTCAAGGCTTTAGCAATGGCAATCTCAGACCTCTGGGTGCTCCTTCATGCATTTCAACAGTCTAGGGAAACCAACATAGTGTACTTCTGTTCTCCAGGGAAGAAAAGGTTCTGAAGAGTAAACTGTGTGGTCTGTTTCTGCCAATCTTTGTACCGTGGGGTGATAGACGCAGAATCTGGAAGGCTGCTGGGCCACACTTTGGTTTTCTCTGTTTCTTTGCTTAGTGTGGGCTGTGAGCAAACCATGGGAACACTGCTCTTGATCCTGATCACTGCTGCTGCTTTGATTTTGTGTCTTCTCATATGCCCCTCAATTTCTCTACTCCTCCAAGCAGGAGATCCAGTCACTCCAGGCTTCCTTTTCTATTTTCCCAGCAGACACACACCAGACAACCTAAACTTTCTTCCTCCCATAGCCCTGGCAGAGGGAAAAAAAATCAGTCACTCCAGCTTCTTTCCTGAGCAGACCACAAGTGCATTTTAGCTTCTGCTTCTTTTCTCAACCCTTCTCACCTTTAGTTCATTTGGTGCATGGATCTTTCAGGCACACCTGCAAGCCCAGCTTCAGTTCCTTTGTTGCATTATAGTTGTTCAATTTGTTGAAATTTCAAGAGCAGAGAGCAGAACTATCTCTCACAGTGTCATTACTTTGACGTCCAGGAGCTAACATTTCTTGTTCAAAATATTCTTCTCCTTATTCAACTTGTTGCTAGATTAAATACTTACATCAGTGTCATATATACTGTTCTTTTGCTAGTGAGTCAAGAATCATATTTAATTGATGAATTGGTCATCTTTCCATTGCTACAATAGTAATTTTAATACAAATCAGAAAGTGGCTTTGCCCTATATTGATGTGCAAGTAAGTAGTAATTTTTATTAATGTATCAATGGCATACTTCAAAGATATAGGACAAATATTCCAAAAATTCATATGGAACCAAAAAGAACATAAATAACCTCAGCAATCTTGAAAATGAAGAATAATGTGGGAGGTATCACACTTCCTGATATCAAATTATTATACTACAAGGCCGTTGCACTCAAAACAGCTTGGTATTAGCATAAGAACAAGCATACAAATCATTGGAACAAAACAGAAATAAAGACATGCTTTTATGATCAATTGATATTTGACAAAGGAGGTAAAATCACACAATAAAGTAAAGATATTCTCTTTAATAAATGGTGTTGAGAAAATTGGACAGGTACATGCAAAAAGAATGAAATTAGATCACCAACTTACATCATTCAAAAAAATAAACTCAAAATGGATAAAAAACTTAAATGTAAATTGTGAAACCATAAACATCTTAGAAGAAAACATAAGCAGTAAACACTTCAATATTTCTTGTAGCAATATTTTTGCTGATTTATCTCAACTGGCAAGTGAAATAAAGGACAAAATAAACAAATGGGATTATATCGAACTAAAAAGCTTTTGCACAGCAAAACACACAATTAACTAAATAAAAAGAGAATCCACACAATTGGTGAACATATTCACCAATATGTCTGATAAGGGATTAATAAAAAAAATTTATAAAGAACTTCTAGCCTGACCGGGTGGTGGCACAGTGGTTAGAGCATCGAACTGGGATGCAGAGGACCCAGGTTCAAGACTCTGAGGTTGCCAGCTTGAGTGCGGGCTCATCTGGTTTGAGCAAAGCTCAGCACTTGGACCCAAGGTCTCTGGCTTGAGCAAGGGGTTACTCGGTCTGCTGTAGCCCCTGGTCAAGGCACATATGAGAAAGCAATCAATGAACAACTAAAGTGCCACAACAAAAAACTGATGATTTATGCTTCTCATCTCTCTGCTTTCTTGTCCGTCTGCCCCTATCTAGCTCTCTCTCTCTGACTCTCTCTCTGTCTCTGAAAAAAAAATTTATAATGAACTTCTAAAATTCAACATCAAGAAGGTAAACAATTCAGTTAAAAAATGGGGAAAGGAACGGAACACACACTTTTGCAAAGAGGACATACATTTTATATGCCAATAGGGATATGAAAAAATGTTCAACATCACTAATCTTCAGAGAAATGCAAATTAAAACCACAATGAGATACCAACTCACACCTGTCAAAGTGGCTCTCATTAACAAATCAACACACAATAAGTGCTGGAGAAGGTGTAGGAATTCTCCTGCACTGCTGGTGGGAATGCAGACTTGTGCAACCACTGTGGAAAACAGTATGGCATTTCCTCAAAAGATTATACATGGAACCGCCTTTTGCCCCAGATATCCTACTTTTAGGAATACCCTAAGAATACCAAATAACTAATTCAAAAAAAGATATGTACCCCCATGTTTATTGCAGTATTGTTTAAAATAGCCAAGATCTGGAAACAGCCCTAGTGTCTCTCAGTGGACAACTGGATTAAAAAGTAGTGGTACATATAGTCAATGGAATACTATTCTGCTGTCAAAAAGAAGGAAATCTTACCTTTTGCAATGGCATGGATGGACCAGGAGATTATTATGTTAAATGAAATAAGCCAGGCAGAGAAAGATAAATATCATATGATTTCACTTATATGTGGACTCTACTGAACATGGTGAACTGAGGAACAGAATAGAAGCAGAGGTGGAGTCACAGTAAGTAGAGGGACATCTGTCAGAGGGAAAGGGGATGAGAGGATGGGATTAGAGAAGATGAAGTGATTGGTGAAATTATATATACATAACACATAGACAAGAAATCCCAGAGGGAAGGGGTGTCAGGGGTTAGGGGGAAGGGTACAAAGAGGTTGCAAAGGGGAACAAGTGGGTAAGGGGTGAGGGTGTTATATTGAGTGGAAAACTTGAATCCATGTTAACAGAATAAATTAAAATTAATTAAAAATTTTAAAAATAAACTGCCAAATTGAAAAAAAGAAAGATAATGTAAGCCTAATTCTTAATACAATGGTACCTTGAGATACAAATTTAATTCATTCTGTAACTGAGCTCATAAGTCAGTCAACTCATATATCAAACTGCCAATACTGGACCCGTGCGCCAATGCGCCAACTAGCAGCAGCTTCCCAAATCACGACTCATATCTTGGAATTTCGCTTGCATCTCAAACAAAAATATGGACCGAGTTGCAGCTCAAATCTTAAAAATTTTTATGTTGGTCTGTTTGTATCTCAAGATACCACTGTACATGGCCACTATGTCATAAGGAATGGATACTGTTATAGATAGCAGTGTTTATTTTTTTGAATTATATTTTATTCAGCAGAATGGAATAGAGTATATTGAAAAAAACGTTTTGATGAAAATGTTTTGTTGAATATATTCAGTTTTTATTTTTTGACAATACTGCTACAGCTTCCAGTCCTAAAATGATATGTTGCCTTTAGGTAGAACTTGTCTTTTTTAGTCATTTTTACTCATGTGCCTTAATAAAATGTCATGGAAGCTCTCTAAATTTCACAAGTGTATCTCTAGAGGGCCATTATCATTCCCAGACTTTTTAGGTGTGTGTGTGTGTGGGGGGGGGGAATAGTTAAATATGAAAGGAAGTGTGAAAATAATTGCAGCTCTGAAGACTTGGTTTAATGTAGACATCTTATTATTTTCAATTAATATATTAATATAAACAAAGATAAGTTTTAGAATGTAATCAAAGTAATACAAATGTTTTTTAAAATTCAATGCTTTCACATTCTATTAAATGCTTATATATATTTTTTTTCTTGAAATTTAGTGTCAGGCTAAATAACTAGTTTTATTTGTAGCAGTTAAGATATATGCCATCAACATAATTTTTTCACATGTATTTTTAATCACATTTTAGAATAATGTAAAAATAATGTGTTTATATTTAAAAATGTAATTAAATAAAGAAGTTTTGTTTTTAAAATTTGGTGGTGGTCACATCACTTTTAAAATAATTTTTGGGTAGAAAAAAGCTCTAATCAGCCAGCAATAGGCAAAGAATAAAACATTTTTATCAAACTAAACCTATTTTTTATCAAAAAATTTTAAAAATTTGAAAACAGAATAAATGCTAAGAAATTGGTTGCAAGAAGTAATATTTAAAAGATTTTAATTTGGTTGTTTTTATTTCACATTTATCTTTCTTTTTTAAAAAATTATAATGACATCATAAAGAATAACTTGAGTGGTTTTCAGTGTTTTACCACACTAAGGAACAAAGTTTATTCTTAAAGGACTTTAATATTTATTTTCTGAATTATTTATTCTATAACCATTCTAGTCATTGCCCTAATGTTAAGTTCATATTCTCTCAGATTTAAATAAAATAAATATAATATATAAACAAATAGAAGACACAAAATATTTTATGATTTGATTGTGGGAAGAAGGTGAAGAGAAAGACTCCACAATGCATTCCAAACTTTGTAGGATGTAAAACACTTTGAATGTGATGAGGCAAGAAAATATTAAGCAACTGAATAAAAATACACTGAAAATGGAAAGATTTGAAGCTATCATCATTTCTAAATATCACTCACAAAAATCTCTATACACCTTACACAGCAGTTTCAAGAAAGATGACACATAACTTTAAAGAAAAAAGGTAGTTACTTATCTACTGCTTGTATATGAAACAGAGCAAAGGCATTAAGGAGGGGGACTGAAAGTCTTCATTTTTACAAGTATATTTATGATTTACTTGAAGTGCAAGAGTCTAATCTGAAGGGTATTTCAAATGGTGGTAATCTATTTGGAAAGGATATTCAGGAGGAAAGAAAAGTATCATTTATTATTACAAGGATCTTTGAGTCACTGGTTCAATAACCTAATGAGAAAAATGGAAAGGGATTTTAAAGATAAATGTTTATTATTGAACTCCAAATTATGGGATAAATTTTCTTAAGGTAGTTTATCCCTAAAGAGAAAGTATAGATTATTACAAGTAAAATAGGAATTGGAATGTGGTTACAGGGCAACTTAAGCATAAAATATATAATATTAAATTGTGTTCACATAACTCACAGACTAGAACAAAATCACTTCAGCAGCATATCTTTGATGTGTGTGGAGTTCATTAGGGCTGTTCACAATGGTTCTAGTTCTCATTCTGGACACAGGCATAATTTTGCTTTGTTTCCCTTTGAAGTTGTACGTGGCCATTCAACTTGCATTGACCAACAAAATATGAGTAGAATTGTACATCAGTTTAAGGTGGTTGAAAAAACAAGTGCAGGATCACTATCTTCCCTTCCTAAGGTCTAGCATTGTAGAAGCACGTATAAAGATGGAACCTCTGTCATCCTTGATACATGATTAATGAATGGATCCTCCCACAGAGCAATGGGACTTTCACATTTATTAATTTCTTTGAATTACAGAGAGCCTATAAAGTTTATATAATAATAGTAATGTTCACTATTAGCATTACTGTTAAGCTTTCTCCAGAAGTTTTATATTTTTCTTCCTAAAGGATGCCTTTAAAAAAGTGAACTTTTTAATTTATCATATTAACTTTGTGAACTTTTTCCTTCTTCTTATGGTGTTAATTACTTCCAAAACTTGTTATCATTCAAAAGTCACAGAGTTGGCACATATGCTTAACCTAGAAACCATATTAAGAATGACATTAGAGCCTGACCTGTGGTGGCGCAGTGGATAAAGCGTCGACCTGGAACACTGAGGTTGCCGGTTCAAAACCCTGCACTTGTATTGTCAAGGCACATATGGGAGTTGATGCTTCCTGCTCCTCCCCCCCCCCTCTCTGTCACTGTCTCTCCTTTCTAAAAATTGAATTAAAAAAAAATTTAAAAAAAAAAAAAAAGAATGACATTAGACAGGAAACTAGGTAAGGTACAAAAATATGTGCTTACGTAATTAATCTAAAGTGACTAAGAAAAAAGGGCAGAAAAGAGGATGATAGTGAGTTAGCCTCTGGCTGTCCCAGGAGTTTGTGATGTTCTAAGACACTAGAACTGAGTGGTCAAAGATTATGTTTAAAATACTACCAAAAGAGCAAGGGAGTTACTTGATGAGATATTGTAAATCCAATCAATTTGTACCTCAGAATCATTAAAAAACATGATAAAATAGACAAGGGTATAACTGTAGAATAATCTTGGTTGTGAACCTTATAACTGATAACAGTTAATATTTCCAGGAGAATAGGAGCACACATAAGATACAGTCTAAGCCAAGAAGGGTGAGTTCCTTTTTTTTAGTAAATAATTTCAGTCTACAATGGTAAACATCTGACAAGGCTCAAGGACTTGCTATAGGATGCATTCAATAATGAAGCTGGTTTAAATAAAGTTGTTCAATCTATTTTTTTACTGTTGTTGTTAATTGAGGTTTTGCAATGCAAAAAAAGGGTTACTTAAATCAATTTATTGGCATCTCATTGATTAACTGAGACAATATAACTAACATAAACTAAATGATCCAAATACGCAATGGAGCTGGCTTTTTTCAAATCACTTTTAAAGTGGAGCTTTCTGTAAAATGCAGGCTGCCCAGAAGTTATTTTCGGAGTCAACTCTTTTAATATTTAGGACAGCCTTGTAAATTTTTTTCAAAATTTTCCAATCCACACAAGCATTTCACCAGCCCACGCTTCCACTGGAGATTAATCTGTTAAATAAAATGAATAAAAGCACTATGTAATTTTATTTACTGCACATAACAGTTCTCTCTCTGGTATAAAAAGAAAATAGGACCTGATTCACCTTGGCATCTAAAGCAAACCCACAATTGCCTGGTACACTACTTTGCTACTTTTCTTCCCAACTCGCTAATAAAACAACTTCACTAAAGTGGATTGCAGGCAACAGCTTTAGACTGCTAATATCAACCACTAGGGTGGCCCAAATATTAAAGAACTAGATTTTCCCTACCTTAAAAATCATCACTTTGAACGTCTGCTATGAAATAGCCTCTTGGCATTCTGGAAACTTCATGGTGTAGCTTTACAGGTTAGGGCCAACCTTGCTATTTATTCATAGTGATTAAATAAAAGCATGATTATTTCTAAACCTTTATTTTGCTTATAAATCAAATGTACACTTGACTAAAATAAAAACATCTGAAAATAACTCGTACTTGCCCAGTACTTTGGAGATTTCTAAAGGCCTTTTCATAAAGTATTTTACTTAAGCCTTAAAACAATTTTGCTTTTTCTACATTTTTACCTCAATTTGCATAAAAATTAGCATTTAGAGAGTTTAAGTGAATTGTTCATGGTCATACAGATACAAAAGGTAAGAGCCCAAGTTTAAATGTGTCTTACCTCTAAATTTTCTACATATTCTGTGCTACCATAATTTACTTCCACTGCAGCAATGTCCAACAGAAACATGATGTGAGTCACAAAGGACATTGAAATTTTTCCCAGAGCCATATTACAAAAGGTAAAAAATAACCAATAAGAATAATTTAATAATATATTCTACTTGATACAAAATATTAAAAATATTATTTCAATATGTTATCAATTTTTCCAGATAAGTTAAAATGGGCAAATTGATTGCACAAACTGAATTTTCCATAGAAACATATTGACTGAAAAAGAAAGGAAAAGAGAAAGAGCGAGAGAGAGTGAGAGAGAGAGAGAGAGAGAGAGAGAGGAAGGAAGAAAAAAATAAAGGACAGAAGGAAGAGAGAAAAGAGAGAAAGAAGAAAGAAAGAAAAAAGGAAAGGAAGAAAGAAAGAATAAAGAAAGAAAGCAAGGAAGAAAGGAAAGAAAAGAAAAGGAAGGAAGGAAGGAAGGAAGGAAGGAAGGAAGGAAGGAAGGAAGGAAGGAAGGAAGGAAGGAAGGAAGGAAGGAAAGAAGAAGGGAGGGAGGGAGGGAGGAAGGAAGGAAGGAAAGAGAGAAGTGTTTCTTTTTAATCTAGAGAGAGAGGGACAGATGGGGACCAACAGAAAGGGAGAGAGATGTGAAACGTCAGCTCATATTGATTCGTTTTAGTTGTTTATTGATTGTTTCTCTTACCTTCCTTGATGGGGGTGGGGGAGGGGATAGAACTCAAGTTGAGTCAATAACCTGTTACTCAAACCAGCCACCTTGGGCTTCTAGCCAGTCAACTTTGGGCTCTAGCCAGGAACCTTGTCAATGGTCTCAAGTTCAAGTCAGCAACCGTGCCCTCAGGCACACAGCCTGCACTCTAGCCGGCAACCTTGAGGTTTCAAACCAAGGCCCTCAGTTTCCTGGGTTAACAATCCACTGTGCCACCACCAATCAGGCTTCTATTTCTCCATTTTCATCTTTGTATTAAATAGGCGTTTTATTTTTTAAATAGGTTTTTAAATTTTTGCCTATATATTTGAAAATATTTTAAACATTTTTAGTCACTATTGTTTATTTTGCCTATTTTTAACACTTTTAGTCACCAATTTGACATATAAAATGGTGTATGTGTTACTTTGATATATATATATATGTATTGTAATATGATTGTGATATATCAATATTTATCACATTGCATGATTATAGAACAATATTGTTTGTTGTCTATATTCACTGTCCTGTAAGTTAAATCTCTATGGCTTATTTCTTGCAAGTTTATATCCTTAAATGACACCAGTCTTATCCCCCAGCCTTGATGCCATTGTAACCAACATTTTACTCCTCTCTCTCTCACTCTTTTTGTAGTTTGACCATTTTAGATTCTAAATAAATGATAGCATAGAATTTTTATCATTCTTTGACTTATCTCACTTAACGTAACATGCAATATCTATCCATGTTAGGATATCTTGCTTTCCCATCTATGAATAATAGATAATTTCATCTGTTTTAATAAATAGATGATTTCTAACATATCTCTTTAATTCCCTTGTATTTTTTCACTATATATATATATTTTTTAATAATTTTATTTTTTTAATGGGGCAACATCAATAAATCAGGATACATATATTCAAAGATAACAAGTCCAGGTTATCTTGTCGTTCAATTATGTTGCATACCCATCACCCAAAGTCAGATTGTCCTCTGTCACCTTCTATCTAGTTTTCTTTGTGCCCCTCCCCCTCCCCCTTTCCCTTTCCTTTTCCCCCTCCCCTCGTAACCACCACACTCTTATCAATGTCTCTTAGTTTCACTTTTATGTCCCACCTACGTATGGAATAATGCAGTTCCTGTTTTTTTCTGATTTACTTATTTTGCTTCATATCATGTTATCAAGATCCCACTATTTTGCTGTAAATGATCCGATGTCATCATTTCTTATGGCTGAGTAGTATTCCATAGTGTATATGTGCCACATCTTCTTTATCCAGTCATCTATTGACGGGATTTTTGGTTGTTTCCATGTCCTGGCCACTGTGAACAATGCTGCAATGAACATGGGGCTGCATGTGTCTTTACGTATCAATGTTTCTGAGTTTTTGGGGTATATACCCAGTAGAGGGATTGCTGGGTCATAAGGTAGTTCTATTTTCAGTTTTTTGAGGAACGATCATACTTTCTTCTATAATGGTTGTACTACTTTACATTCCCACCAACAGTGTATGAGGGTTCCTTTTTCTCCACAGCCTCTCCAACATTTGCTATTACCTGTCTTGTTAATAATAGCTAATCTAACAGGTGTGAGGTGGTATCTCATTGCAGTTTTGATTTGCATTTCTCTAATAGCTAAAGAAGATGAGCATCTTTTCATATATCTGTTGGCCATTTGTATTTCTTCCTGGGAGAAGTGTCTGTTCATGTCCTCTTCCCATTTTTTTATTGGATTGTTTGTTTGTTTGTTGTTGAGTTTTAAGAGTTCTTTGTATATTTTGGATATTAGGCCCTTATCTGAGCTGTTGTTTGAAAATATCATTTCCCATTTAGTTGGCTTTCTGTTTATTTTGTTATCAGTTTCTCTTGCTGAGCAAATACTTCTTAGTCTGATGTAGTCCCATTCATTAATTTTTGCCTTCACTTCTCTTGCCTGTGGAGTCAAATTCATAAAATGCTCTTTAAAACCCAGGTCCATGAGTTGAGTACCTATGTCTTCTTCTATGTACTTAATTGTTTCAGGTCTATGTTTAGATCTTTGATCCATTTTGAGTTAATTTTAGTACAGGGAGATACACTGTAGTCCAGTTTTATTATTTTGCATGTGGCTTTTCAGTTTTTCCAGCACCATTTATTGAAGAGGCTTTCTTTTCTCCATTGTGTGTTGTTGGTCCCTTTATCAAAAATTATTTGACTATATATATGTGGTTTTATTTCTGGACTTTCTATTCTGTTCCATTGGTCTGAGTGTCTATTTTTCTGCCAATATCATGCTGTTTTGATTGTCGTGGCCCTATAATATAGTTTGAAGTCAGGTATTGTAATGCCCCCAGCTTCATTCTTTTTCTTTAGGATTGCTTTGGCTATTCGGGGTTTTTTATAGTTCCATATAAATCTGATGATTTTTTGCTCTATTTCTTTAAAAAACGTCATTGGAAGTTTGATGGGAATTGCATTAAATTTGTATATTGTATTGGATAATATAGCCATCTTGATTATATTTATTCTTCCTAACCAAGAACAAGGTATATTCTTCCATCTCATTATATCTTTTTCGATTTCCCTTAACAATGGTTTATAGTTTTCATTATATAAGTCCTTTACATTCTTTGTTATGTTTATTCCTAAGTATTTTATTTTTTTTTGTTGCAATCGTGAAGGGGATTATTCTTTTGAGTTCGTTCTCAATTGTTTCATTGTTGGCATATAGAAAGGCTATTGACTTCTGTATGTTAATTTTGTATCCTGCGACCTTACTGTATTGGCTTATTGTTTCTAATAGTCTTTTTGTGGATTCTTTGGGGTTTTCGATGTATAGGATCATATCATCGGCAAAAAGTGATACCTTTACTTCTTCTTTTCCGATATGGATGCCTTTTATTTCTTTGTCTTGTCTGATTGCTCTGGCTAGAACCTCTAGTACCACATTAAATAAGAGTGGAGAGAGTGGACAACCCTGTCTTGTTCCTGATTTAAGGGGGAAAGCCTTCAGTTTAGTGCCATTTAATATGATGTTAGCTGATGGTTTATCATATATGGCCTTTATCATGTTGAGATATTTTCCTTCTATACCCATTTTGTTGAGAGTCTTAAACATAAAATTGTGTTGTATTTTATCAAAAGCCTTTTCTGCATCTATTGATAAGATCATGTGGTTTTTGTTTTTTGTTTTGTTGATATGGTGTATTACGTTAACCGTTTTACGTATGTTGAACCATCCTTGAGATTCTGGGATGAATCCCACTTGATCATGATGTATTATTTTTTTAATATGTTGTTGTATTCAATTTGCTAGTATTTTGTTTAGTATTTTAGCATCTGTATTCATTAGAGATATTGGATATTGGTCTGTAGTTTTCTTTTTTTGTGCCATCCTTACCTGGTTTTGGTATGAGGGTTATGTTGGCCTCATAAAGTGTGTTTGGAAGTATTGCTTCTTCTTCAATTTTTCAGAAGACTTTGAGTAGAATAGGAACCAAGTCTTCTTTGAATGTTTGATAAAATTCGCTTGTATAGCCGTCAGGGCCTGGACTTTTATTTTTGGAGATGTTTTTAATGGTTTTTTCTATTTCTTCTCTACTGATAGGTCTGTTTAGGCTTTCTGCTTCTTCTTGACTCAGTCTAGGAAGGTTGTATTTTTCTAGGAATTTATTCATTTCTTCTAGGTTGTTGAATTTAGTGGCATAAAGTTTTTCATAGTATCCTACAATAATTCTTTGTATATCTACGGTGTCCGTGGTGATTTCTCCTCATTCATTTTGGATTTTGTTTATATGAGTTCTTTTTTTTTTTTCCTTGCTAAGTCTTGCCAAGGGTTTGCTAATTTTGTTGATCTTTTCAAAGAACCAGCTCCTTGTTCTATTAATTTTTTCTATAGTTTTTCTGTTCTCTATTTCATTTATTTCTGCTCTGATTTTTATTATCTCCTTTCTTCGGCTGGTTTTGGGTTGTCTTTGTTCTTCTTTTTCTAGTTCCTTAAAGTGGGAAGTTAAGTGGTTCACTTGGGCTCTCTCTTGTTTGTTCATATATGCCTGAAGTGATATGAACTTCCCTCTTATCACTGCTTTTGCTGCATCCCATAGATTCTGATATGTCGTATTGTCATTTTCATTAGTCTGTATATATCTTTTGATCTCCGCACTTATTTCTTCTTTGACCCATTCATTTTTTAAAAGTATGTTGTTTAGTTTCCACATTTTTGTGGGATTTTTTCCTCTTTTTTGCAGTTGTATCCTAGTTTCAGTTGAATCCTGCAAAATCCTTTATGATCAGAAAATATGCTTGGTAAAATTTTTCTGAATTTGCTGATGTTGTTTTTGTGGCCCAACATATGGTCAATTCTTGAGAATGATCCATGTACACTGGAGAAAAATATATACTCAGTCACTTTGGGATGCAATGTCCTGTAGATGTCATTAAATCCAGGTGCTCTAGTGTTTTGCTTAAGGCCAGTATGTCTTTGTTGATTCTCTGTTTGGATGACTGATCTAGAGCCGTCAGCGATATATTGAGGTCTCCAAGGATGATTGTATTTTTGTCAGTTTTTGTTTTAAGATCAATAAGTAGCTATCTTACATATTTTGGTGCTCCTTGGTTTGGTGCATATATATTAAGAATTGTTATGTCTTCTTGATTCAGTGTCCCTTTAGCCATTATGAAATGGCCATTTTTGTCTCTGAGTACTTTTGTTGTCTTGTAGTCAGCATTATCAGATATGAGTATTGCTACGCCTGCTTTTTTTTGGATGTTATTGCTTGGAGTATTGTTTTCCAGCCTTTCACTTTGAATTTGTTTTTATCCTTGTTACTTAGATGAGTTTCCTGTAGGCAGCATACAGTTGGATTTTCTTTTTTAATCCATTCTGCTACTCTGTGCCTTTTTATTGGTGAGTTTAATCCATTTACATTTAGTGTAATTATTAACACTTGTGAGTTCCCTATTGCCATTTTATATCTTGCTTTCTGTTAGTTTTGTGTCCTGTTTGATCCTTCTCTTTAGTTTTTCTATCTTTTGTTTTTATTTGGTTGTATTCCATACATCTTTCCACTGTTGCTATCTTTTTTAAATCATGTGCTTCTGTGGTGGTTTTTTCAATGGTGGTTACCTTTAAGTAATGAAAGGGTTCCTACCCTGTTCATTGTAGTGAACTATTTTGTGAGTACTTTTGCACTCCATCATCCTTTGCTACTGTTAATCTCCATCTTCTCCCCCCCTTTCTTTTTATTGTTGTCACAGGTAAATTTGGTTTTATTGTGTTCTTCTGGGAGCTTTTACTTGTGGCTTTGTTTTTTTTTTTGTTCTTTGTATCTGATTTGAGAAGCCCCTTTAGTAATTCCTGGAGTGGGGGTTTTCTGATTATAAATTCCCTCATCTTTTCTGTATCTGTGAATGTTTTTATTTCTCCTTCATATTTGAAGGATAGCTTTGATGGGTATAGTATTCGTGGCTGAAAGTTCCTCTCTTTCAGGAATTTAAATATTGGGGTCCACTCTCTTCTAGCTTGTAGAGTTTCTGCTGAGAAATCTGATGATAATTTAATGGGCCTTCCTTTATATGTTGTATTCTTCTTTTCCCTGGCTGCCTTGAGAATTTTTTCTTTGCTGTTGGTTTGTGCCAATTTCATTATGATATGCCTTGGAGTAGGTTTGTTGGGGTTAAGAAAACTCGGAGTTCTGTTTGCTTCTTGAACTTGAGGCTTTAGTTCTTTCCACAGGCTTGGGAAGTTCTCATCTATTATTTGTTTGAGTATGTTCTCCCTTCCATTTTCTCTCTCTTCTCCCTCTGATATACCTATTATTCTTATGTTATTCTTTTTGATGGAGTCCAATAATTCTCGTAGGGCTATTTCATTTTTTTTAATTTTTGAGTCTCTTTCTTCTTCTCTCTGTTGTGCCTCAAGTTGCTTGTGTTCTATTTCACTAATCCTACCTTCTATCTGGCCTGTTCTATTAGCTAAGCTTATTACCTCATTTTTCAACTTGTGAATTGAGTTTTTCATCTCTGTTTGATTTGTTTTTATAGTTTCAATTTCCTTGGAAATATATTCTTTGTGTTCATTGAGTTGTTTTCTGAGCTCCCTAAATTGCCTTTCTGTGTTTTCTTGTATATCTCGGAGGATTTTTAGGATTTCTATCTTGAATTCTCTGTCATTTAGCTCCAAGGTTTCCAATATATTAAATTTTTTCTCCATAGATTTTTCCTCATCTAGCTGTGTTACCTCTCTTTCTTTTGTATCCATGATATTCGATTTTCTCTTCCTTAATGGCATCTGAGGGTGGTTTTGTTGATAGTATTAATGAGATTTAATAAAGAATAAAAAGTTAAAAAAATAAAAAATAAAAAAGTGTTGGTTTGTTTTAAAAAAAATTAATAATGAAATAAAGAAAAATAAAATAAAATAAAAATTAAAAAAAAGGAAATTATTCCCCCCCTCCTTTTTTCCTCTCCTCTCCTCTCCCCTCTTTCTTGAGAAAATCTTGTGGTGAACTGTGAATTTTAACAAACAATTTCTGTAATGGAGAGCCTGAATTGGGGAAATGTAATAAAGGGGCAAAAAAAGAAAAAAAAAAGAAAGAAAAAAGAAGGGGGTATGGACCCACAAAAAACAAATAAGGAAAAAATTTGGGTCAAGAATAAAATGATTAGCTTTTAGGTGTTGGTTGACTAAGAGTTATGATGAGAGGAATAAGAGTGAAACAGAAAAATGGGGGGACATATTAAAAAATTACTATTGTATTTAATGGAACAAGAACTAGATAAAATGGAGAGCCAGGGATGGGAGTACTGCTTGTGAGTTAAAAAGGTGAAGTAAAAAAAACTCAAAATGCCACAAACATAAATTTGAGTCCCAGATAAGATAATTTGTTTGTTATTGAGGTTTGAATGAGAGGAGATGTAAAGGAGAAAGGAAGAAACTAATATAGAGGTAGAAAAAAAAGAGAGAGAGAGAAAAAAAGAGGGAACCACTAAAAGAAGAAGAAAGAAAAAAGAAGAGAAAGAGTTAAGGGTTTTGGAGTGCAACCCTCATAGAGAGAAATGAATAGGAAAGAAAAGATAATGGGAGATGTAACACTTATGGGTAGTGTAGTTCAAGGAGAGGAGAGAGTAAGACTGGCAGAGAGTTAATCGGCCAAATTGGAGGAGGAAAAAAAATATCAAGAATGAAGATAAGAGAAACAAACGAACAAATATAATAAAATGGGATAGGTTATAAAGTCTGCAGATTATTCTTGATTTTGAGAGGTTATCTTCTTGCTTTTTCTTTTCTCTCCCTTTTTCTGGTCGGTTCTGCCCCTTTGGCACGCTCAGGTAGAGGTTTGCAGTTGATAAGTCTCTATGGCGATGTCATGTATTGTGCTTTAGTCTCATTGGCATTCGAGGCTCATTAGCATTTATAGGCTCCGACAGTGAGAGAGTCCGTGTTCCTGGAGCCTTTCTCCTAGTCTTTCCTTCCTCACTTAGTAGCCTGATAATCCAGCTATGGGGTTGCTGCTGCCTCTGCCTGGATTATAAGAGCCCCTAAGAGCTGGCAACTCCCCACTCTATTTCCACTCAGCACAGGGCTCTGGGTAAGGCTCAGTCAGTCAGAGCTGCTAGCATAATCAGGCAGGCTTTCTGGCCATTCAAAGACCTCTGGCTCTGCCACTCTGTCCGGTAACACAGGCAGGCATCCACTCCTGGGGCGATTGGAGGAAACTCTCGCTCACTATCTGTGTGTGCAGACCAGGATATCAGTCCGGCAGTCTTACGCTCTGAGTGAAACCCCCAACCGCATGGAAAAGTTGCAGCGTTGGAATTGGCTCTCGCTCCGTCCCCGTGCGTGGCTTTTGCAAGGCGCTGGGGCGGCCCAAGATTCTGCTTTGGCCCACACTACGGCCCCTGACTCTGCCCCTCTGTGTGATAACACGGGCGCGCACTGCCAAGGCACTTGGAGGAATCTCTTGCTCACTATTTGCGCGCGCAGACCAGGATATCCGGCCGGCCATGTTTCCCTCTGAGTGAAACCCCCACCAGCACGGAAAAGTTCCACCATTGGAATTAGTTCTCGCTCCCTCCCATGCGTGGCTTTCCCAGGGTGCTGTGGCTGCCCAGAGATTCCGCTTTCGGCCCACCCAAAGGCCTCTGACTCTGCCTCTCTGTGGGACAACACGGGCGCCCACTCCCGGGGCTTTGGAAGGAATCTCTCACCCACTATCTGTGCGCTGACCAGGGGATCGGGGAAAATGGCTGCTCCGCTTGTCTTTCTTTGTCTGGGTTTGGTGCGAGTATTAGCTTGTATTGCCCGGGTTGCCACAGGAACAGTTTTTCCTCGGCTTGGATCTCTGTGCCACAGCCTGGTTTGGCCGTTTGTGCCGTGGCCTGCCTCAGTTTCTATATTCACAGTTCCCAGAGAAAGCCGCCCTGTTTAGGTTAGTGAGAAAGGCGGAGCCTTTCTTACTCCCTATTTCCTTCGGGGTTTGGTTATATATTTAGCCAATTTTTCGCTTGACCATACCTTCGGTGTATTGCGAAACATCTGGAGGCTCCAAGGATAGGTTTCTCTGTTTCTGGTTGAAGATCCTGTTGAGTTTTGGGGGATATTTATCGATATCACTTTCTACCCCACCATTACTCTGACGTCATCTGCCTTTTTCACTATATTTTTAGTTGTTTTCTTAGTGATTGTCATAGAATCACAATTAGCATCTCATTTTTAACAATCTTGTTAAGATTAACTTAATTTCATAGTATATAAAAATTTTATAATATAGTTCTATTTCTCTTCCACTGTTTGTTCAGAGACTTTCCAATCTGATTCTATTGAATCTGTATTTTTTGTCATGTGTAGTCACTGAAATCTCCAATCAGTTAGCTTAGTGGTCAACTAACAATTAATTTTTATCAATCCCAAACCAATAATCTCTCAGTCTTTGTCAGGAGTTCTGAGTTCATATTAGGGCTTGCCATCAACACTCAAATTAATACCTCTGCCTTAGCCTTCACTTCCTGAATAGTTTCAAGTTCAGGCAGAGGCAAGAGAGAGCTTAGGTCCTTCTCAAGTTATTCTTGAACAAATGCACAAATCTGTGCATAGTCTTATTGCACTCTACGTGCTCAGAAATATTTTGGTGCTCTTCAAAGAGCAATGGGCAACTTATTCCCCAGCTTTTCTTTTTAAGCTTTTGGTTATTCTGCTATTTGCCCCAATTGTGATCCACTTCTTAGGCAGCCATGAAGTTCAACAATTGCCCATGTTTGAAAGTTCAACAAATACTCCCAGGAAAAAGGCTTTTTGAACTAGGAGAGTTCTAACTCAGGTAAAAGCAAACAAACAAACAAACAAAAACAGACAAATGAAAACAAATAAAAATCCCCAACTTTACAAGTAAGGACTTTCAAGAAACCAGCACACAGGTCAAATGATAACAATTTTGGGGGAAATAAAATTTGGAAGACGTTTCAACTCTGTTCTTTCTCCTCCAGTGACTGTCAGGCTCTTGGTTTTCACCATGGTGTGTGTGTGTGTGTGTGTGTGTGTGTGTGTGTGTGTATTTTAGGAGATATATGTGTATATCTTAAGATATATAAGACATATATAAAAGCTACAATGAAGCTCAATAGCTGATGGTGGGACTCAAGTAAGTTATAATACCACAGAACTCATAGTTCTTATCAAGATTCAGTTGCTCTTCTTGAATAAACACTCTTGGATTGCTGCAGGCTTTAGGTTAATTTCCAGAGTCCTGAAAGGTTAATTCTTATTTTACCAGTTCTCTCATTGCCTTTATAAAGAACACAAATTTTGGATGTCTTTATTCTGTTCTTTTCCAATATCCTTGTCCTAATTTTTGTGCTATTCAATAACTTACAGTAGACATGTATTTTAGAAAATCATTATTGAGTATTCAAGTCCTAGTCTTTATATGCCCGATAGAACAATAGAAACAAAAAAAGGTTTATTTTAAATTTATCTTCTCATTTTATTCCAAAATCAACATGAGATACAGAAATTGTTATATAACAAATAACCTCTGAGAGATAAATTTCTTACTTTTATTTTTTGGGTAGATATAATTGGTTTCAATTCTTGAAGTTTAGAAATAATGGCAAGGATGTATTTAAACTTTATCTTTAAAAAATGAAAACAGAATTCCTACAGTAAGTCTGATCCTTGACCTTTTCCTTCTCCATTTTAAACATCTAAATATTCCTAATAATACAAATAATTAGTTATATCTACCTAAATAATTTTTAAGTTATCTTGTCTAAATTTTAGAGAATTACCTTTCTAAGATCCATGTAGAGCATTTAATTGCTTCGAACAGTAGCTATATAGAGAAGAAATATATTAAAAAGTGTCTGGCTCAAGGCAAGGCAGAAATGTAACTATTGAGTTACTCCTTCCATTTTTTTTCTGCCACATTTACTTTAAATAATTGCACATGAGCCCTTCTGAAAGTTGTTTCACATAAACCTGAATATGGAAGGAGACCCAAATAGGTCTTTTTTATTCCTCCCAAGACACTAAGTGTAATGAAAAGAATAGTGACCTCCAGTAATATGTGCTGCAAAGACTATTTGTTGATATTTGTGAAGACAGCAGTAGGCGTGCAATAAATATGTGTTAAGTAGCTGGTCCTCCATATATTGCTGTCCTTAAATTATCTCTCTGTGGAGTGGATTCACTAAAAAATGATATGATTTAGCGTATTCATATGTCTGCCACATGTTCACTGGGGAGATCTAGGAAACTTCATTACACTTATTCTACTGCTTTGCAGATTAACACATCTGGGGTTAAGTTCTTAAGTACAAAGGGATACCTACTGAACCAAAGCTGACTTTGCTTTATATCCCCTAAATGTGCTGACTTCATTTGACACTTCAGCCTTTTGACAGGAGAATCTCAGCCTCTTGAATAATAATAAGTACTGCATTATAAAAATGTGGACTTGGTAAGTGAACAGAATCATTGTGTGTGCTCTTTGCAAGCTTAGAAAGATGAGACTGACAATTTAGAGTAGAAATTGTGTCCGGTCCCTGTTCAGAAATTAACTGTATGGCATTTTAGTGGGTGTTTCAGGAAGCTGTCATGCTTAAGAATCTTGAGAAATGATGATCAGATAAAGAACCCTAAGAGGTGTTAAATAATGATTTAAATAAGAGTGTAAGAGCTAAGGGGAAAAATCATGACTGATTCACCCTAAAGACTATTAGCTGAAGGAGAAACTAGATTCTAAAGGTTATGATTGTATTTTATATGGCATTCAAAAACTCCTACTAAATCTTCTTCAAAATTCTAGCAAGAAAAAATGGGGTGACACACTTATTATTGGGAAAAGCACAGAGAACAAACATAACAGTTTTATTTAATGCTAGTATCCATACTGGGTTATGCAGCTTTTATCTTTTGGAGAAAATAAAAATATAAAAGGTTTTGCTATTTTAGATTTGAGAAAGACCACTATTATTCTCAGAGGAATGAAAAGATAAAAAAAAATACAGAAAACACAAATCATGTTTTTAACAACATGAGAATCTGTTGTTTTCATATGGATGACATCAGCCTATGTTTATACAGAGAAGATACAGTATATTCAGCATTTTACAGAAATTATCTAAATATATGAACAATGCAATATAGTTGTGGATTATAAATATAGTATGCATGAAAAATAAACCTCTGACCATGTAATAAATTTTGCCTAATTATATTGCTTTGCTTAATCAAATTATGAAATATAATGAAGCTTGAATTCTAAAGCATTATTATTATGTTATAAAGATATAGAACACATATTCCAAAAATTTGTATGGAACCAAAAAAGAACACGAATAGCCTCAGCAATCTTGAAAAGGAAGAATAAAGTGGGAGGTATCACACTTCCTGATATCAAGTTATACTACAAGGCCATTGTACTCAAAACAGCCTGGTACTGGCATAAGAACAAGCATATAGATCATTGGGACAGAAGAGAGAACCCAGAAATAAACCCACACCTTTATAGACAACTGATATTTGACAAAGGAGATAAGAGCATACAATGGAATAAAGAAAGCCTCTTCAACAAATAGTGTTGGGAAAATTGGACAGCTACCTGCAAAAATGAAACTAGACCACCAACTTACACCATTCACAAAAATAAACTCAAAATGGATAAAAGACTTCAATGTAAGCTGTGAAACCATAAGCATCTTAGAAGACAACAAAGACAGTAAGCTCTCCAACATCTCTCGCAGCGATATATTTGCTGATTTATCTCCACGGGCAAGTGAAATAAAAGACAGGATAAACAAATGGGACTTTATCAAACTAAAAAGCTTTTGCACAGCTAAAGCCAATAAGAACAGAATAAAAAGACAAACTACACAATCGGAGAACATATTCAACAATATGTCTGATAAGGGGTTAATAACCAAAATTTATAAAAAACTTGTAAAACTCAACACCAGGAAGATAAACAATCCAATCAAAAAATGGGCAAATGAAATGAATAGACACTTCTCCAAAGAGGACATACAGATGGCCAATAGGCTTATGAAAAAATGCTCAACATCACTAATCATTAGAGAAATGCAAATTAAAACCACAATGAGATATCACCTCACACCAGTCAGAATGGCGCTCATTAACAAAAGAACACAGAATAAGTGCTGGTGAGGATGTGGAGAAAAGGGAACCCTACTGCACTGCTGGTGGGAATGCAATGGTATATATATACATTGGAATATTATGAGGCATGAAAAAGAAGGAAATCATGGATGGACCTGGAAACTGTTATACAACAGCATGGATGGACCTTGAAACTATTATGTTAAGTGAAATAAGCCAGACAGAGAAAGAAAAATATCATATGACCTCATTTATTTGAAGAATCCAATGAACAATGTAAACTGAGGAATGGAATTGAGACAGAGGAGAGATCAAAGGCACCAGAGGTAAAAAGAACAGAGGGAAACGGGATGATAGGATGGAATAAACTTGAAGGGAAGGGGGGAGGGCACTATGGGGAGGGGGGCAAGGGAGATATTCAGGGAAATATGGGGGAGGGGAGATGCATTTGGGGCAACACTAGAATCTATGTAAACACAATAAATTAAAACCAATTAAAAAGTTATATTACATTTAATTAAATAATTTTTATTTCTTACAGAAAATTGCTTCTTTAATTTAAAAAAATGGGAAAGATTATCTTATTTTTATATAATATATTTATTATATATTATTACATTAATATATTTTATTTTAATTTATAACCATAACATAATCTATTAATTGAATTATTAATTTATACTTATATTTTGAATTATTAATTTATAATTATATTATGAATTTTTAATTTGAAATTATACTTATTTTAATAACAATAATACATTTGGACAACTTAATAGTGTCTTTATTCTGTTAATTTCTCTATTACTTTTTCTTGAGTTTTTAAAATTACAGTCCTTTTTTTTACTGACTTAATGTTTTGCTTTATATAGTAGATTTTACTCTACTTGAAAGTACAACACATGACATTTTATTTGTATCCTTTGCATTGTATTAAGAAAGTAGTTGTTTTAAAACATAATATTTACATTCAAGTAGCTCCTTATGATAGCTGAACCATCACAATGGAGTATATATTTACTACTCAATCAGCTTTTCTTTTATTATCAAAGAATGCGATAGTGTAAAATCTTCACAGCAATGACATAATCCCTATCTCCTTCACCTCTTTTACATTTTCTAGTAATTCCATTTCCCTTGACTTAATCTTTTATTCTTTCTCCCTTTTAAGCCATGGCTATTGGAAGGCAGTAGAATGAATGTCTTAGAGTTCAAACTGTGCTTAAACTCAGTTCCAGGCTCTCACCACTACCTCCTATGAACTTGGGCAACATTTCTACTTTCTCTGTCTCTTTGGCAGTTACCACAGTTCATGTTTATATATTGAACAGAAAAACAAGTATACATATAAAGGGTCAGTTGGCTAATTTAGATTTGTGTAAGTAATAAAAATCATAGAGTAGGGCAAACCATGAGTGCTATGAAAGATCAAAGAAAAACATTTTTACAGGTTCTTTTATTCCCTCTCTTTTGTTACTTTGAGTTCTGTAATAGTGGAAAATTATGTAAATTATACTTTATTCTTCTTTATAGCAGAATTAACTTTATAACTTTAAAAAATAAATGACCTTTAGAAACTAATACTGTTCTATTAAGGTGTAATTTTATAGATGATTTGGGTGAAAAAATAAAGATACTATCAAAAAACAATTTTTATTGAACAATTCATGATATTTAAGATAGAGAACAAACATTTTCCAAAAAATGATAACTTTCTCAGGAAGAAAACATCTGGCTATTTTATATATGCATAAAAATAGACACATTTCTGAGTAATTAAAGCATTTGTTTCTCTCAAAATATCTTAAAAGATTTTTGACAGTAAAGTATTTTTTAAAATTCTTAAATGTCTATTTGTTATTATCCAGATTCTAAAACTAAGTACTAAAAATTTAGAAATAGGCCCTGGCCGGTTGGCTCAGCGGTAGAGCGTCGGCCTAGCGTGCGGAGGACCCGGGTTCGATTCCCGGCCAGGGCACACAGGAGAAGCGTCCATTTGCTTCTCCACCCCTCCGCCGCGCCTTCCTCTCTGTCTCTCTCTTCCCCTCCCACAGCCAAGGCTCCATTGGAGCAAAAGATGGCCCGGGCGCTGGGGATGGCTCTGTGGCCTCTGCCTCAGGCGCTAGAGTGGCTCTGGTCGCAACATGGCGACGCCCAGGATGGGCAGAGCATCACCCCCTGGTGGGCAGAGCTTCGCCCCTGGTGGGCGTGCCAGGTGGATCCCGGTCGGGCGCATGCGGGAGTCTGTCTGACTGTCTCTCCCTGTTTCCAGCTTCAGAAAAATGCAAAAAAAAAAAAAAAAAAAAAAAAAAATTTAGAAATAGAGCTTTAACCTCACATTAATATATACCAAATTTGATCAACCTTTCCAAAAGCAGTTATTCTAATTCTATGACAACCCATTTAAAATGTGATTTAAGGAGTATTACTTTTATTCATTAACTTTATTAAGCCAAAAGATAACTTTATATTTTTTTATCACTGCCATAACTATTTATTTAGCCAAGAGATTAGATTAATTTAAACACTATATAATTTATTTACATGATTTTGAGTGAGTAAAATGTCTTATGTTGCTTTATATTATATTTTGGAAAGTACTTTTGCCCTAGTTGTAATGCAGTTAGACATTAATATATATATTCACGTTTTTTAATGTAAGGCTATCTGTTTTGGTCTTTTGTTTGTGTCTAGCTGGAATTCATAAGTTGGTTTTTATACCCAAAGTGATGGTGTTAGGAGGTACAACCATTAAGGAGTAATTAGGTATAAATAAGGTCATAAAGGTGGAGCCCCATGGTGGAACTAGTGCAAACCAGAAAGAAACTCTCATTAGACATCAAATTTACAGTCCCCTCGATCTTGAAATTTCCAGCTCCAAAAGTATGAGAAATAAATGTTGGTTATTAAGCCACTCAGTCTACGGTATTTATATGGCAGCCCAAGCTGACCAAAAAAATTTTCAGTTCTGTTCTTAGGATAAGATTTTGTAGTTAACTTTAAGTCTAGAATAATCCAAGGAACATTGCTGGTTTTCACAATCCTAGTATTCCATCATTCAATGTTATTATGTTATATTTTAGGTATATAAAAATGAAGTAAGTTGGCTTTGTCTAGGTGATACATAATTAAGTGAGAAAAATAATTTTAATTAAATTTTAAAAAGACAAGGCAATTGAAAAAGGTGGACACGAATTGAGAAATACTTTTTGAAGATAATGCAATGTGCCATGTTTTTATTATTAATAATCCTCTAGGCTGTTTCAGGGTCTTTGTATATAATAATTGATTTGTAGAGTGTAAAGTTTGCAAAAGATCAAGAAAGGCTATGATCACGGTGGCCTGTATAAGGAACGATAAAGTTTTTTTGAGCCCATACTATGTACTCATCACTGGACAATCTCGTATTTACAGACGCAGAAAAAGAATTCTAACGATTAAGTAGCTTGCCTTGGGAATCAAAGCTTAGGAATAGCAGAGGTGAGGATTAGAGGCCACACTCTGAAGTATCATGTTTTCTTCCTACTTTGGATGCTGTACTTTGTTAATTTTTTTTCTCATGTATTCTCTAATTGATCAGTAGTTCTAGCTTTAATAGTTGTACCCTAGTAATAAAAAAAGAGAGGCAGGTAAAGATCCTTAGCATAACATGAATAGCAATTGGGTCTATTGCTAATAACACAGTAACTTTAATTCACATCTTTGTGACTTGTGGAACCCACAAGCCATAAAGATTCTCTCACTCTTTTATTTCCTTTCCATCTAATTACTATAATTTTCATTACTCCAAAAGTAATATTACCATGTTTGGGCTGGATGAGGTTCAGAAGTTAACTTTTCTCAGTTTAGAATTTACATTTTCTGCTTTACTCTGTCTCCTAATTGGCACAAAAACTAAGAAGATTGTTAATTGAAAGAAGGAAAAAACAAAGTGAATTCTACCAGATTTAGTTTCTACATTCAGGACTACCAGCATAGTGTTGGGCTCCAGCACAAAAGTAACTAAATCCCAACTTTTATACACATAACATGTAGTAACTTCATTTCCATGACTCACCTTAATTAAAACTTAATTAGCTTTAGTTATATGCCAGACACAATAAAAGTGATTAGCCTTTATTTTCTTATTTTATTTATTCATTAAATGCATATTTCATAGTATGTACCATGTCCCAGGTACTATTCTGAGCATTGGGATTGCAAAGATAAGCAAGCCTGACAACTCTATGTTTCTGTAAAGCTTAATTTTGTAGAAAAGATGAACAAAAAATAAGAAACAAATAAACAAACATAAAAGAATAAGATTATGTCAGAAGGTACTGTCCCGAGTGACGTCACGGA
Source organism: Saccopteryx leptura (assembly GCF_036850995.1). Lineage (NCBI taxonomy): Eukaryota > Metazoa > Chordata > Mammalia > Chiroptera > Emballonuridae > Saccopteryx > Saccopteryx leptura. Next base: position 56,293,957 of record NC_089506.1, read on the forward strand.
AATGGCGCCGTGAGCAGCGCGTCCGACAGATCTCCCCAAAATCACAACAAATTTATCAACTAGAAACAGGAAAATTTATCTTCGGAGCATTCCGGAGTTCCACACAAACTGAAAGCGAAGGGACTGTTATCACTTGGATCTGGGAGACGAGGGTGTGGAGGAAGCTACCGCAGGGACGTTCATTCAAGCCCCGAGGAAGTGCGCCTGTGGTGGTGGTGAGTCAGCCCATACTCGGGAGCCGCGAGCCGCCGCCGCGAGCCGCCGCGAGCAGCGCCCGGTTCGGTTGCAGAGCGAGCACCGCCGCCGCGAGCAGCCGCCGCGAGCCGCCGCGAGCAGCGCCCGGTTCGGTTGCAGAGTGAGCACCGCCGCCGCGAGCAGCCGCCGTGAGCAGCCGCAGGCAGCGCCCGGTTCAGTTGCGGAGCGAGCGCCGCTGACGTTCCCAGCGGCCCGCGCACGGGGAGTGGGAGAGGCCCCAGGGCGGTATTCCCTACTTGGGAAATTCTCTCCGCGGGCGGGGCACCTCACCCAGCCTTTCAAGCTAACAATCAAGCGTTGGGGGAGGGGCGCGCGCAGGCAGCCTGAAATACCTTCGGGAGCACAGCTGCGACCCAATTACTGAAATTAACTTAACCCGTGAAATCTGCGCACCCTTGGTTCTAATTGATAAGATCTCTCTCAGTTCACCAACCCAAGACAAGAGGCGTGATATTTTTTAGTGCCTCTCGCTAAAGGGGCGGGGGCAACTTCTGATTGATAGAGCCTCCATATTCAGGGATAAACGCTAACAAGAAGGACTTGGCAGATAATAAGATCTATACTACACTAGACGCAAGCAGAGACTAGTGCCTCTTCTTCCCAGCAAAAACAGGCTACAAAGTGTGGAAAGCCTGGGTTGAGAGGTCCAACGGAATGCTAGGCGCTGAACAGTCACCTTGACAACAATTGACTCCCACCCCTGCCTGATTACACTGGAGGCCCTGACTGCCAGAGCCTTTCCCAAAGCCTTGCACTGAGTGGGGATAGAGTGGGGATTTCCCAGCTCTTTGAGCCTCTTACACTCCAGGCAGAAGCAGTGGCAGCCTTATAGCTGGATCACCAGGCTGCTAATTCAGGAAGGGGGGACTAGGAGAGAGAATCCAGGAAAGAAAACTCTCTCATCGTTGGACCCTGCAAACGCCAACAAGCCTTGACTACCAGCAAGACGAAAGCCAATTATATGACATTGCCATAGAATCCCATCAACTGCAAATCCCTACCTAAGTGTGACACAGGGGCAGAGCCTGGGGTACAGAGTCACCAACCAGGAAGAGGAAGAGAAAAGAAAAAGGAAGAAGTTAACATCTCAAAATCAAGAAAAATCCACAGACTTTACAACTTGTTCCACTAATTTTTTTTTTTGTTGTTGTTGTTGTTGTTGTTGTTTGTTTCTTCTATCTTATTGCCTTTATTTCCTCCACCTCGGTCCTTATATTCTCTGCCCATCTTATGCTTCCCTTTTCTTGAACTACACTACCCATAAGTGTTACATTTTATTTCTCTTCTTCATCCTCACCCTCCTTTAAGATTATACTCCAAAACACTTAACTCTCACTTTCTCCTCTTTTGTTTTTTTTTGTTTTGTTTTGCTTTATTTTGTTTTTTTCTCTTCCTTTTTTATTTCTTCCTTCGTTTTTCTCTTTTTCTTATTTTTTCCTTTCTATTCGTTTTTTCTTTTTTTTCTCGTTTTACTTTCCTCCCATTTAATCCTCAATCACGAACAAATTAGTTAATTTGGGACTCAAGGCTTTTTTTTGGCTTTATTTTTCTTTTTCACTTTTGTTTTTGTTTTTTTCTTGTTTGTTTATTTTTGTGGCATTTTGGGTCCTCCCAACCCAAGGTCTCCATTGTATTTAGTCTCCGCTCCACTTAATACAACAGATTTTTACTTATTATTTTTATTTTTTTCTTCTGTATTATTCCTTTTTTTGTCCTTTTATCTGGTTCCCTCTTATCCCTCTCATTATATCTCTTAGTTGACCATCACCCACAAGCAAATCATCTTATGCTTGTCTAAGATTTTCTTCCTATTTTTTTTTTTTTTGCATTTAGTAGGTCCCTACTCCCCTTTTTTTTTGCCCCTTGAACTCTTCACCGCAAATCAGACCCTCCATTATAGGCACGATATTCCCCTGAGGAGGGGAGAGGAGGGAGAGAGAAGAAAGAAAAAAAGGGGGAAATAATAAATTATTACCGCTTTTTTTTGTGGGGTGTTTTACCTTTTTATTTTTCTTTTTTTTTTTTTCTACTTTTTACTCTTTATTAATTCTAATTAGTGCTATCAACAAGACCACCCTCAGATGCCAATAAGAAAGAGGAAATCGAATATTATGGATACAAAAGAAAGAGAGGTAACACAAATAGATGTGGAAAAATCTATGGAGAAAAGACTTAACATATTGGAAGCCTTGGAGCTAAATGACAGAGAATTTAAAATAGAAATCTTAAAAATACTCAGAGATATACAAGAAAACACAGAAAGGCAATATAGGGAGATCAGAAAACAACTCAATGAACACAAAGAATATATTACCAAGGAAATTGAAACTATAAAAACAAATCAAACAGAAATGAAAAACTCAATTCACGAGCTGAAAAACGAGGTAACAAGCTTAGCTAGCAGAACAGCCCAGATTGAAGATAGGATTAGTGAAATAGAAGACAAACAACTTGAAGCACAACAGAGAGAAGAAGAAAGAGACTCAAAAATAATAAAAAACGAGAAAGCCCTACAGGAATTATCTGACTCCATCAGAAAGAATAACATAAGAATAATAGGTATATCAGAGGGAGAAGAGAAAGAAAATGGAATGGAGAATATACTCAAACAAATAATAGACGAGAACTTCCCAAGCCTGTGGAAAGAACTAAAGCCTCAAATTCAAGAAGCAAACAGAACACCGAGTTTTCTTAACCCCAACAAACCCACTCCAAGGCACATCATAATAAAGATGACACAAACCAATGACAAAGAAAAAATTCTCAAGGCAGCCAGGGAAAAGAAGAGTACAACATATAAAGGAAGGCCTATTAGATTATCATCAGATTTCTCAGCAGAAACTCTACAAGTTAGAAGAGAGTGGACCCCAATATTTAAAGCCCTGAAAGAGAGGAACTTTCAGCCAAGAATACTATACCCATCAAAGCTATCCTTCAAGTATGAAGGAGATATAAAAACATTCACAAATACAGAAAAGATGAGAGAATTTACCAACAGAAAGCCCCCACTCCAGGAAATACTAAAGGGGGTTTTCCAACCAGATTCAAAGAACAAAAGAAAACAACACCACAAGTAACAGCTCCACCAAGAACACAATAAAACCAAACTTAAACTGTGACAACAAAGGAAAAAAAGGGGGGAGAGAATGGAGATTAACAGTAGCAAAGGACGATGAAGTGCAGAAATACTTATAAGATAGGGTACTACAATGAATATGGTAGGTACCCTTTTCATTACTTAATGGTAACCACCCTAGAAAAAACCACCACAAAAACACATGACTTAAAAAAGGTCGCAACAGAGGAAAGAGGTATGGAACACAAACAAACAAAAACAAATGATAGAAAAACAAAAGAGAAGAATCAAACTAGATACAAAACTAACAGAAAGCAATTTATAAAATGGCAGTAGGGAACCCACAAGTGTCAATAATTACACTAAATGTAAATGGATTAAACTTACCAATAAAAAGACACAGAGTAGCAGAATGGATTAAAAAAGAAAATCCAACTATATGCTGCCTACAAGAAACACATCTAAGCAACAAGGATAAAAACAAATTCAAAGTGAAAGGCTGGAAAACAATACTCCAAGCAAACAACACCCCAAAAAAAGCAGGTGTAGCAATACTCATATTTGATAATGCTGACTACAAGACAGAAAAAGTACTCAGAGACAAAAATGGTCACTTCATAATGATTAAGGGGACACTGAATCAAGAAGACATAACAATCCTTAATATATATGCACCAAACCAAGGAGCACCAAAATATATAAGACAGCTACTTATTGACCTTAAAACAAAAACTAACAAAAATACAATCATACTTGGAGACCTCAATACTCCGCTGACGGCTCTAGATCGGTCATCCAAACAGAGAATCAATAAAGAGATAGTGTCCTTGAACGAAATACTAGAACACCTGGATATGATAGACATCTACAGGACACTTCATCCCAAAGCGACAGAGTATACATTTTTCTCTAGTGTACATGGAACATTCTCAAGAATTGACCATATGTTGGGCCACAAAGACAATATCAGCAAATTTAGAAAAATTGAAATTGTACCAAGCATATTTTCTGATCATAAAGCCTTGAAACTAGAATTCAACTGCAAAAAAGAGGGGGAAAAACCCACAAAAATGTGGAAACTAAACAACATACTTCTAAAAAATGAATGGGTCAAAGAAGAAATAAGCATAGAGATCAAAAGATATATACAGACAAATGAAAATGACAATACAACATATTAGAATCTCTGGGATGCAGCAAAAGTAGTGATAAGAGGGAAGTTCATATCACTTCGGGTCTATATGACCAAACAAGAGAGAGCCCAAGTGAACCACTTAACTTCACACCATAAGAATCTAGAAAAAGAAGAACAAAGACAACCCAAAACCAGCCGAAGAAAGGAAATAATAAAAATTAGAGTAGAAATAAATAAAATAGAGAATAGAAAAACTATAGAAAAAATTAATAGAACAAGGAGCTGGTTCTTTGAAAAGATCAACAAAATTGACAAATCCTTGGCAAGACTCACCAAGGAAAAAAGAAAAACGACTCATATAAAAAAAATCCAAAATGAAAGAGGAGAAATCACCACAGACATCATAGAGATACAAAGAATTATTGTAGAGTACTACGAAAAACTGTATGCCACCAAATTCAACAATCTAGAAGCAATGGATAAATTCCTAGAACAATTCAACCTTCCTAGACTGAGTCAAGAAGAAGCAGAAAGACTAAACAGACCAATTAGCAGGGAGGAAATAGAAAAAACTATTAAAAACCTCCCCAAAAATAAAAGTCCAGTCCCAGACGGTTACACTAGTGAATTCTATCAAACATTCAAAGAAGACTTGGTTCGTATTCTACTCAAAGTCTCCAAAAAAATTGAAGAAGAAGCAATACTTTCAAACACATTTTATGAGGCCAACATAACCCTCATACTGAAACCTGGCAAGGACAGCACAAAAAAAGAAAACTACAGACCAATCTCTCTAATGAATACAGATGCTAAAATACTAAAAAATATACTGGCAAATTGAATACAACAACATATTAAAAAAATAATACATCATGATCAAGTGGGATTCATCCCAGAATCTCAAGGATAATTCAACATACGTAAAATGGTTAACATAATACACCATATTAACAAAACAAAGAACAAAAACCATATGATATTATCAATAGATGCAGAAAAGGCATTTGATAAAATACAACACAACTTTATGTTTAAGACTCTCAACAAAATGGGTATAGAAGAAAAATATCTCAACATGATAAAGGCCATATATGATAAACCATCAGCCAACATCATATTAAATGGCATAAAACTGAGGACTTTCCACCTTAAATCAGAAACAAGACAGGGTTGTCCACTCTCTTCATTCTTATTTAACGTGGTGCTAGAAGTTCTGGCCAGAGCAATCAGACAAGACAAAGAAATAAAAGGCATCCATATCGGAAAAGAAGAAGTAAAGGTATCACTTTTTGCCGATGATATGATCCTATACATCGAAAACCCGAAGGACTCCACAAAAAGACTATTAGAAACAATAAACCAATACAGTAAGGTCGCAGGATACAAAATTAACATACAGAAGTCCATAGCCTTTCTCTATGCCAACAATGAAATATTAGAAAACGAACTCAAAAAAATAATCCCCTTCACGATTGCAACAAAAAAAATAAAATACCTAGGAATAAACATAACAAAGAATGTAAAGGACCTATATAATGAAAATTACAAAGCATTATTAAGGGAAATCGAAAAAGATACAATGAGATGGAAAAATATTCCTTGTTCTTGGATAGGAAGAATAAATATAATCAAAATGGCCATATTACCCAAAGCAATATACAAATTTAATGCAATTCCCATCAAAATCCCTATGAGATTTTTTAAAGAAATGGAACAAAAATCATCAGATTTATATGGAACTATAAAAAACCCCAAATAGCCAAAACAATCCTAAGGAAATAGAATGAAGCTGGGGGCATTACAATACCTGACTTTAAACTATATTATAGGGCCATGATAATCAAAACAGCATGGTATTGGCAGAAAAATAGACACTCAGACCAATGGAACAGAATAGAAAGCCCAGAAATAAAACCACATATATATGGTCAAATAATCTTTGATAAAGGGGCCAACAACACACAATGGAGAAAAGAAAGCCTCTTCAACAAATGGTGTTGGGAAAACTGGAAAGCCACATGCAAAAGAATGAAACTCGACTACAGCCTGTCCCCATGTACTAAAATTAATTCAAAATGGATCAAACACCTAAATATAAGACCTGAAACAATAAAGTACATAGAAGAAGACATAGGTACTCAACTCATGGACCTGGGTTTTAAAGAACATTTTATGAACTTGACTCCAATGGCAAGAGAAGTGAAGGCAAAAATTAATGAATGGGACTACATCAGACTAAGAAGTATTTGCTCAGCAAGAGAAACTGATAACAAAATAAACAGAAAGCCAACTAAATGGGAAATGATATTTTCAAACAACAGCTCAGATAAGGGCCTAATTTCCAAAATTTACAAAGAACTCATAAAACTCAACAACAAACAAACAAACAATCCAATAAAAAAATGGGAAGAGGACATGAATAGACACTTCTCCCAGGAAGAGATACAAATGGCCAACAGATATATGAAAAGATGCTCAGCTTCATTAGTTATTAGGGAAATGCAAATCAAAACTACAATGAGATACCACCTCACCCCTGTTAGATTAGCTATTATCAACAAGGCGGGTAATAGCAAATGTTGGAGAGGCTGTGGAGAAAAAGGAACCCTCATTCACTGTTGGTGGGACTGTAAAGTAGTACAACCATTATGGAGGAAAGTATGGTGGTTCCTCAAAAAACTGAAAATAGAACTACCTTATGACCCAGCAATCCCTCTACTGGGTATATACCCCAAAACCTCAGAAACATTGATACGTGAAGACACATGTAGCCCCATGTTCATTGCAGCACTGTTCACAGTGGCCAAGACATGGAAACAACCAAAAAGCCCTTCAATAGAGGACTGGATAAAGAAGATGTGGCACATATACCCTATGGAATACTACTCAGCCATAAGAAATGATGACATCAGATCATTTACAGCAAAATGGTGGGATCTTGATAACATTATAAGGAGTGAAATAAGTAAATCAGAAAAAAACAAGAACTACATGATTCCATACATTGGTGGAACATAAAAATGAGACTAAGAGACATGGACAAGTGTGTGGTGGTTACCAGGGGTGGGGGGAGGGAGGACAGGGGGAGAGTTAGGGGGAGGGGGAGGGGCACAGAGAACTAGATAGAGGGTGGCGAAGGACAATCTGACTTTGGGCGAGGGGTATGCAACATAATTTAATGACAAGGTAACCTAGACATGTTTTCTTTGAATATATGTACCCTGATTTATTAATGTCATCCCATTACCATTAATAAAAATTTATTTAAAAAAAAAAAAAAAAAAGAAGGTACTGTCCCATAAAGAAAGCAATATAGGTAATGAGACAAAGAGGAAGGGGAAGTTATATTAAACTGGGTGGTCAAGGAAGGCTTAAATGCAAAATAACATTTGAAATAAGACCTGAATGATGAGATGCCAGACATAATAAAGAGCAGAGGAAGGCACAGACTAGGTAGAAGAAAGATCATGTGCAGAAGGACAGCTAAAGAGGGGTATTTTTGGATTATAAAGGAATTCAAACAAGGCCAGTGTGTCTGGAGAATTGGGAGGAGAGAAGAGAGGGATGAGAGACAACACTGGTGAGGTAGGCAAGGGTTAGACGAATTGTGGCTTGTAGCCATGAGCAGAAGTTTGGATTTTATTTTAGGTATAAAGCAAAATTTACACAGGGCAATGGCATTATGTGTTTCATATTTTAAATCAACCATTATTTAGTTAGATAGCGTATGGTTTGTAGGGGGGACACATGTGAAAACAAGGAATGCATGGGAACCTACCACAGTACTCTAAGCAAGAGATGCTGAGGCGAGAGAAATCAAAGGACTTGGAATGAGATTGAAAGATTGGTGATAGGATGTATTGAAGAATTGAGTGTAGTTTTTAGGGTAAAAGGAAAAATCAAGTTACCAAAGAGATGGACATAAGTATTTTGAGTGGCAATTTTAGTTAAGATACTGTTAGACTTATGGAAAACACCTTCCAGAAACTAGGGACCTAAATAAAATAGACCTTGATTTTTTTGTTACAGTCTGAATATAAGTGGATCATGACTAAGGTGATAGGGAATGGTGGGGACCTAGGGCTCTGTTATTTTCTTCTTCTGCTATCTTCAACTTAACTTTTCTTTGTATTTGTTTATGGTGACTGTTTTGGATCCTTCTATTATCTTCCAAGCAGTGGGAATGGAGAAAGAAAAGAAGGAGGGTGCATTTTTTCTTCTTAAGGATATAACTCTAAAGTTGTATTTATCACTTCCACCCTTTTCCCATTGTAACAAACCAAGATATATGGACTCACATTCCTGCAAACAAAAGTGTGAGTAAGAAAATGTATCTTTAGCTGGGTGGCCACATGACTGAGAAATATGACCACTTACATTAATATGACACAACTGTTAGAACTAAGGACTGAGAGCATCTGTGTCAACATGACTTAGTTGTTTGTTCCAGCACAGAAAAGATAAGAATATAAATCAATAAAAACTTCACTATCCGCTTTAGGAAATTCTTATAAATCAATTTATCTGAGACAGCTCTTTTTTTCTCATTGGTTCAAAGATGTTACTTTTTAAACATAAGTTTATTTCTCAGCACTTACTAAGACCTTTGCTTTACTATGTCCACCAATTCCGAACTATTATTATGACTTGAACTTTATCCAATTAAATCAGTTTCCTTGCTTGAAAAGCCTTCTTTAAACCAGTTAGGCAAGGATATAAACCCTATAAATATCTCACTTCTAAATCTCCCCTACTGATACACTAAAACTTTGTCAAAGTAGTATTCTTTCTCCTTTACTGAAGCAAGTTTAAATAACCTTAGGTTTTGCTATATTAAGACTGGTTATAGTTAAGAAATTTCAACTATTCTTGAGGTTCATCAGGAATCAACTGAGATGGCTCTTAATGACATAGCATAAGACCCTTGAACATTTCCTTACTAGAATGGTGGGCAAGCCTTGAATTAGATCTGAACTCCATTATTTTTTATTGTGCCACAAATGTTAAGTTTACATTTCTCCCTAGGAAATAATTTCCTTTTAAGAATCTTTTGGTAACTAATTGGATTTGAGAACTCACATCCTTGATGCAAACATGCCTTGTTACTAATAAAACTGCCATTTTGCTTATCCTAGTTCTTGTTTCAGTATGTTTTAAAATTATGAGTGAGTTTTTTAAGGAAAGGATGTTGGACATCCCTAGTACACAATTTTTTTTAGGAGGATCACTTTATCTAGACAGTATCAGACTTTTCTCAGTCTTGTCTTTGTATTCCTGAGAACTACTTCATTTAACCCCATTTTCTCAGAGTCTGGAGTTTTGTTATATTCTCAACCAGTGACAACTGCACACTCAGCACAATTAATGATCATGGCCAAGCTCTTGGGATTGTCTGTGTCTGACTCTGTTTGTTCCTCCTCTTGGCAATACTTCTTGTGTGTATTTACTGTATAACTTTACTTCGTGTCACTATCTTTCCGAATGGCATAACTTCACCAAGGATCATTTAGAATAATAGAAACCACTCTAGAGATATTTATTTATTTATTTATTTATTTATTTTTGTACAGAGACAGAGAGAGAGTCAGAGAGAGGGATAGATAGGAACAGACAGACAGGAACGGAGAGAGATGAGAAGCATCAATCATTAGTTTTTCATTGTGACACCTTAGTTGTTCATTGATTGCTTTCTCCTATGTGCCTTGACCATGGGCCTTCAGCAGACCAAGTAACCCCTTGCTCAAGCCAGCGACCTTGGGTCTAAGCTGGTAAATTTTTGCTCAAACCAGATGAGCCCACGCTCAAGCTGGCGACCTCGGAGTCTTGAACCTCAGTCTTCTGCATCCCAGTCCAACGCTCTATCCACTGCACCACCGCCTGGTCAGACTGGAGATCTTTAATATGCACAAAATTTGTTTGAAAACTGTCATACTATAAAAAGGGAGTAAAATCCAAAATATGCAATAATCTTTAATCCTTGATTGGTATAAAATTTTTTGTAATAAATTTAGATTCCAATATTGTTTTCTTAGAAGACTGTTTGGCAAAAACAAATTAAAAATGAAGAAATTTTAAAATTAGATTTTCTTTATCTTCCCAAATGAAGAGCCAAACCTAATGAGGTAAATATTTTCTTAAATGGCTCACAAGAAAACACGCATAAGGAATAAACAATGCATAGCTAGTGCAGTAGGCATAATAATGACATCTCTTATCCCCAAAGATATTCATGTTCAAATGCCCAGAAACTGTGACTATGTTATTTTACCCATCAAACATAGATGTAATTTGTGGATAGGATTAAGTAAAAGATCTTGAGAGGGAGATGTGTCCTGGATTATCTGTGTGGTTCCAATTTTATCAAAGGTTTTTGTAAGGGATAAGAGGAGGCAAGAGAGTCAGAATCACAAAGAAGTTTGAAGATATACCACACTGCTGGCTTTGATAATGGAGGCCAGGAACATGGGACAAGGAATGTAGGTGGCCTTGAAAGAATGAAGAAGGCAAGGGTTGTTATCTTCCCTAGAGCATCCAGAAAAAATGCAGTCCTGCTGATACTTGATTTTAGCCTCTGAAACCCATTTTGGCTTCTGACCTCCAGAAATATATGTAAGAATATGTGTTATTTCAAATCACCAAGTCTGTGGCAATTTTTTACAGTTGCAATGGGAAAATAATATAGCTAGTAAATGTTGAAGTAGGTATTTGCTTTACTGACATTAAATTTAACCAGCCCAGTAGCTCTACCAAACCAAAAGCTGCAAACAAACCAAACTTGCAAACCCCAAAGTGGCCAAAACCACAATGGAAGCCAAGATGAGTAAGTAGGAATCCAAGAGTAAAATCCAATATTAAAAAAAAAAAATTAAAAAAGTGTGTTGGTGGTCATAGTGGTGGGGAAGAAAAGATGTATTCTGATGGAGCAATTACATATAGATATTTAAAAAGCCTCAAATAAATATTGGTTTTATTTCACTCTGTTCAAAGTGTTTAGCCAGGAAAATCAAGTAAATAGTATCCAAACAGGGCAGGCACTGTCCACAGCATCCAACTTTTCAGAATTATTCTCTTTTGGAAAATATTCTTATATTTTTAATAAATGTGTGTCTTTATTTATTTCAGTATTTATTTCAGGAAAACTTTTACTGAATTTGATGATTCAATTTAAAGTTATTAACAACAGAAAAATATGGTTCAGCACGTTTTCTCTTTCTCAGGGCCTTTGGGTTAATAGAAATGATTTTGATTTTAGCCACTTCAGGTAGGATAAAATTTCATGATAAACTGAATTTGGAAAGAAAAAATCTTTGGGTTTCACAATGTTATATCCTTGTACACCCATGATGCCACAATAACAGACTTGTTAATTAGTTTAAGAATCTTGGTAGCTGACATTGCCAAGGTTCTGTAAAACTGCTGCCCATTGCCTGTGCCCCTATTTTTGTAATTGCCTACAACTGTCTACAACCAGCTCCCTCTTCACTTGAATATCCCTGATTTCATTATATTCTAAAAGTGCTAGAAAAAAAAGAAATATTATCATAAAGCCTACTCCATATTTATATATGCTGTTGGCACATCCCCTTATCCCTGACTTGTATTTATGAAAAACAGATTTAGAGAATCTAGTCTTTATTTTCATCTCTGGATTACCTCTTCTCCTTTTGTCTGGTCCCTCATTACCTCCAAGAAAACAAATATCTGAAAATACATGCGGTATTGCCAAGCATGCATAATTTTTTCCCCCTTGAACAAGATTTTGGTATAATTTAAATTCCTGTAAAGCAGCTGAAGTTGTTTTCAGTCATAGTGCTCACATTGCAATACTCACAGGATATCCTTTTGTGAAACAATAAAAATAAGGAGCCACATGTTCTTGCTAGTAAAAGTAAACTCTAATCCTCTTTTGCCCCTTCTATTTCCCAAATGAAATTTTGGAAGAGTGTATATTTGTTTCTTCCTTGGCAAAAGAGAGGTATGAAATCTGGTGATCCTTTCAGCACTGAGTATGGACAGCACCATGGCTGCCGCTCCTCCCAGGCAGGAGTTACTACTCACTGCCTTTGGGTAAAACAGATACTAAGGTAGACAGTGGGAATGATAATCCCTCTTCAACTAATCTGGGTTTTTTGTTTGTTTGTTTGTTTTTATTTTTTTGTACTGGCTAAGGCTCAGAAGCCTGTTTTCAAAACACTGTCGTATGGAAAATAAAGTCTGTCGTTCTTTTATAACATTTATTTATTTTTTGATTAGTGATACAAAAAAAATCACTATTTTATAAAATCTCCAAAGTGATTAAAATCTATCCTCCAATCCCCTAGTTGTCTTCCATATATATTGCCACTGTAACCACATCTGTGTCTTTAGAAATGTATGTATATATATTTTTCTTTTATTTCCCTTTGACATATGGATAGCATATCTCATACACCACTGTGGAACTAAATACAGTCGGTTTTCATTACTCAGTATTTATGCTCTATAAAGTTGCCACCAACTACAAATTTGCAAATATAGAACTAATCCTCCTGAAAAATATATATAAGTTTAGTTTCCTGTGAGTGTTTGGTCACATTTCACCAACTAATCAACACATAACTTTGTTTTAGGTAGCTTTCTGTTTAAAGACACCTTATTTAACATATTTTGTGGATTTATTCACTTTGAACTCATGGCCAACAACACTATCACTCATGCCTGATTGGTGATTATATAAGATACATATTTTCTCCATAAGGCACAACAAAGCCTCTTGTGCTTAGTAATGTTAACCATCTTGAGCACTATGCTTAGAGGCTATTTTAAACAGAAAAATCACCCACAAAAAACACAAAAGTGTGGCACTAAATAGGCCCCCTAAAAAAACACTTGTCTATAGAAGAAACAATGCTATAAGAAAAAGAAAGTCATCTTCTTCTACCTCAGCTTGAACATGCGTACTGAGTGACTCCAGTATTGCTGCTCTGTGCAAACCAATAAATAAATGTGAAACCTATGCCACTGTTGATTGGGGGTTGCAAAGAAATTTTAGCAAGCAGGCAAATTTACAAATATAAAAATTATGAATAATGAGGATTGATTTTCTTCACAATATACTTTGCTAATGTCTCTTAATAGTACACAGAGTATTTGCCCATTCTTTTAAATAGTTACACTTTATCTAATTTTTGAATGCAACACAATAGTTTTCATCAACCTGTTTGTTAATAGAGATTTGCAAACAATCCTAGGAGAAGTATCCTTGATTGTGTTATTTTGTACATATGTAAGGGTAACATATGTAAGAGTAACAATCCTAGGAGAAATGTCTTTGCATGTGTTATTTTGTACATATGTATATACGTATTGGATTTCCAGGTCAAAGTATATGGAAATTTTTTATTCTGATAGATATATTTTTTCCTACTAGATATGTTTTCTACTTTTAAAATAATAAAGCTGCTCTACCAAAATATTGCTGTCTCTATTTTATAAGCAAACATGCCATCTTTTAATAATAGAAGGATAGCATTCTTTTAAAAAGAAATGCCATATTTTTAAGTGGAAAATCTAAAACTCAAAATCTATTCCATTCTCTAAGAAAAAAGCAAGTTTCTTTTAAAAATAGTTTTAATCCATAAGACAAAAAATAAGGGGTGGGGGGAAGATGGTGAGTTTCACTTTGATTCATACTGCTTGCCAAGACTTGGTAAAAGTCCAGTGCATTTCAAGCAGAACATAGTGATTAATAAGTGATGACAAGTTTTAAAGGCAGTCATACACCCAGGCTGCTGCAGGCAGCTCCCATCCCACCATGCTTCTCTTGGCAGCAGACCTATTGGTATTGGATAATAGCAACATGAACTCCATGAATGTCCAGGGAGAGATATGTTACATATTTTTCCTGTCAAATAAAAATATGGACAGAGATATAAGATGACCTAGTATGCATATAGCTGGTTAACTGAGGACAGATTACTTAGAACTGCAAGAAAGGGAGTATATTTTGGTACTACTTTTGATCACAATATTCTAACTTTTATTTTCTTTTTTTTTTAATAATTTTATTTTTTTAATGGAGTGACATCAATAAATCAGGATACATATATTCAAAGATAACAAGTCCAGGTTATCTTGTCGTTCAATTATGTTGCATACCCACCACCCAAAGTCAGATTGTCCTCTGTCACCTTCTATCTTGTTTTCTTTGTGCCCCTCCCCACCCCCTATCCCTCTCCCATTCCCCCCTCCCCCCCATAACCACCACACTCTTATCAATGTCTCTTAGTTTCACTATTATGTCCCACCTACGTATGGAATAATACAGTTCCTGTTTTTTTCTGATTTACTTATTTCGCTTCGTATCATGTTATCAAGATCCCACCATTTTGCTGTAAATGTTCCGATGTCATCATTTATTATGGCTGAGTAGTATTCCATAGTGTATATGTGCCACATCTTCTTTATCCAGTCATCTATTGATGGGCTTTTTGGTTGTTTCCATGTCCTGGCCACTGTGAACAATACTGCAATAAACATGGGGCTGCATGTGTCTTTACGTATCAATGTTTCTGAGTTTTTGGGATATATACCCAGTAGAGGGATTGCTGGGTCATAAGGTAGTTCTATTTTCAGTTTTTTGAGGAACCACCATACTTTCTTCCATAATGGTTGTACTACTTTACATTCCCACCAACAGTGGATGAGGGTTCCTTTTTCTCCACAGCCTCTCCAACATTTGCTATTACCTGACTTGCTAATAACAGCTAATCGAACAGGTGTGAGGTGGTATCTCATTGCCGTTTTGATTTGCATTTCTCTAATAGCTAAAGAAGATGAGCATCTTTTCATATATCTGTTGGCCATTTGTATTTCTTCCTGGGAGAAGTGTCTGTTCATATCCTCTTCCCATTTTTTTATTGGATTGTTTGTTTGTTTGTTGTTGAGTTTTATGAGTTCTTTGTATATTTTGGATATTAGGCCCTTATCTGAGCTGTTGTTTGAAAAAATCATTTCCCATTTAGTTGGCTTTCTGTTTATTTTGTTATCAGTTTCTCATGCTGAGCAAAAACTTCTTAGTCTGATGTAGTCCCATTCATTAATTTTTGCCTTCACTTCTCTTGCCATTGGAGTCAAATTCATAAAATGCTCTTTAAAACCCAGGTCCCTGAGTTGAGTACCTATGTCTTCTTCTATGTACTTAATTCTAACTTTTATTTTCAACATAAACTTAAGCAAGGTTTGCTATTGATATTTGACCTAAACTTTGGCATTTTCTTTCTTTGACCTGTGTGATTGAAAGAATGGGAGAATTTGGCTATGCTTCGTGGAAAAAGAGAGATTGATAAGACTGCTCATTACACAATCTTGGAGCAGAAGAGGTTTGCAGTTCAAGAAATGTTCTTTAAGTAAGAAGCCCGAGGCAAAATGTGGTATGTAGCTTTGGTAGGTGATAAACTCAAGAGCTATTTATGCTTAGAAAATAATCAACTCAGAACCAGTTGCTGAAATCAGATGAACCAAATAGAGGGTAAAGTGTCAGAGACAGGCAGAGTCAGAACAGATAGGACTTGGTGGGCCAAGAATGCATAGAAGTTGAAAATGATCCTGACACATATGAATGATCAACTATAGATTCTCTCTAAAAAAGAAAATGGTTTAGAAACCAAGGCAAGTTGCGTAGGTTATAAATTTATCAAGATGAATCCATATGTTGACTAATAAACTGTTTATCCTTGGTATATTAAGATTTCTATCAGGATAAGAACATTTCCAGATTTGGCTGTTCTGGATTTTAAGTTGCACTTAAATAGGAGCATAACATAGTGAATGAGGATACAAAGATTGAAGTGCCATATTTAATAAATTTCTTGGAAAAGTTTTATGTCTATACCATAGGTATACTTTAAAAAAATCCTTCAGATTTTCCTACTTACAGGATCAATGATAAACTCTTGAATATGTCATATAACGATCATTTTTTAGTCCCAATCATTTTCCTGACTCAACTCCCAGCACTTCATTATGTCCATTCTGATGTGTAGCCATCCAAAGCATTGAAATTTCTTGAATATATCATGTTCTATCTTGACTTATTGTATATCCTGTTCCTTCTGCCACGATATCCCACCCTTGCACTTGTCCTCTCGTAAGACTGCCAATCAAGTACAACTTCTCTTTGAAGCCTTCTTGGTCATCCAGTAGAAATAAGTGCTTCTCTTCTTTTCACAAATCACCTGTTTTTTAATCTTCTCTCTGCTGCCATTGATACTATTATCTCCATATGATAAGTGTGGGAAGTGAACCTCAGAAATTAGAACAAAGTGGCATCCTTCCTGAATCAGGTATCCTCAAGCTGTAATCACTGGTTGATCTTTTTCAAAAGGTTTCATTGTCTATATTTTTTAGTATGGTATATATCATAATTAGTCTCTCTCTGGCACAATGGAATAAAATGCATGTAAAAGTACAGTGATAGTTGAATTTATTTTTAAAGTAAAAAAAACCCAATAAACTTGAATTAATCAAATTATGTATTTCCATGTAAAATTTTCTCTTTTCTTATCTATCTCCAATTATACCTATATATTATCTGATGATTATGCCTTTACTCTCAGTCATAATCATTATAATAATACCTCCAACTCATGTGATTTATAAACTACTCAGACATTACCTGCTTTTTTCCTTCAAAACAAGACATCAAAAATAGTTGTCTAAGAATTATTGCAGATGAAAAAGTGTGATTTGCACAAAGTAATATAGTCAACAGTGGTGATGAGACTTAAATGCAAAATGTCTGATTCTTCATACACTGTTTTCTCTATTGTACTGTTACATAAATTTAATATTAAACTTTTTTTGATAGCCCACATAAATTCTCAACTCAATTTCTAAAAATTGAATATTTCCAGATATCATGCTGAGAAGTGAATACTTGGGATATGGTAATGGGTATAATTATGACATTTCTTTATTTTTCAAAAATCAGTTAATTTCCACATTAAACTCATGACACAGAATTATAGCCTCATAATTCTTGGGCTTCCCTCCTTTCTCAAGGTTGTGAAAGTGTTTGGGACCTCAAAGTTTTAGGGTTTTGTGGTGAGGAAGGGTTCAAAAGTCATTGATAGCCTGAAAAAAACAATATTACTGACCAAATGGCTCCTGTCTGTGATTTCATGCAAGTGACTCAGAAAGATGTTTTTTTTTTTCTGGGATCTTGCTACACCTTGACAGACCTCTTCTCTTTCCCTTCCCAGCACTAAATGATATACAGTGTTTGTATGGGTGGTCAGAAACATGGTGAAGGAAGTCTTCCTTCTTTTAGGAATCTACCTCTATTTTCAATCTGCCTTTTATTTTTTTCCAACAATCTTGCTAAATATTCTAAGGGGCTTAAGTTTTATGAAACAAAATGAGAAAGACTCACAGCTTTTTTATATTTTCAAACCTTTTATACACCTTATTTTCTCTGAGTTGGCAACATGTTTTACCCAGGAAAAGAAGTTGGGTGAAGTATGTGTGGTGAGGAGAAAGAGAAACATTCAACAGGAAAAAAAATTGTAAATTAATCCAAAAACCTCAGCATAACAATGTCACCCGTCAATAGTTTTAATCTTATGGTACACCACTTTTCCATACCATAGATTCAGGTATAGATTAGGAGAAAATAAACACGCTTATATAATGGGATAATTTTTAAGATCTTTCAAAATCAGGCCATTGCCTCTGAAACTCTGGTTACCATATCAAATGTTAACATGCACATGATTTTAAAACCTAACTAGTAAGTTTCCCTACCCTATTTTAATGAAAGTTGTTATTTAATAAAATGTATTTGGTTTCTGAACTTCTATAATTGATTTTCTTTAGGAACAGGGTGAAGTGTCTCCAAACATTGGATGCTTCCATCTTGTATAACTGTTGAATTCTAAAGCTTTTTTATATCTTTTATGAACTTTTGTTTTCTTACATTACTTTTGGGTGGTAAGGAGACTTTCATGGTGGTTCCCATGTAGAAAGATGTTTTTTTGTCTAAACACTCTCAACCTTAAATCTTAACATTTGCTTCTCCCTAGTGAGGTGGAGTGAGTTTCTTCATTGTTGAGTTTGGCAGAAGAACTGGAAATCAGTCCTCAGCCTTCCCCTACCCATTCTTCTGGAGTTAACCCCCCCGTGGAAAGCAAGCCTTCTGCCCTCTAGTTTAAGTCAGTTTGACAGGAAAAGTCTCCACATGTGAAGTTCTGTCTAGTTTAGCCCTGAGTGGGTGGGTGAGTTACCCAACTCAGAATAGCCTTGAAAAGCTGTTGTCGTTTACTTTGAAAGTCATGTTAACTACCTTTAGTGTTATCAGTAACACAGATGACTTTTTAAATCTTCATGTTGTCTAACCTTTTCTTCTTTCCTTAATTAGTTCACCTCTTAGGTGGAGGAAAACAATGATGTAATTAAATAGGTTTCTTTTAAAACATTAGCAACCACTTGGAACAAGCTTTTTAGCCTCTAAAATTAAAAGCTGTGCCTCATATGGAATAAAAGCAATTGGTTGAAAAAGTTCAAAGCAAACATATAATAATAATTAATTAACTTTTTAACACATTGTCAAATACAGATGGCTATAATGTTTTAAATTCCTTAATTGAATTTCTAAATTGAGGTAAACAAATATACCATTCATTTTGTTTTCCTAGTTTCAGTGTCTCATACAATTCAATTCATTTTGTGTATTACTTTAAAATTTTTCTATTAAGAAGCAATCTTACTTATTTCACAAATATTTTTAGCATGACTCAGATATGCACAGTTATATTCTTAAACCCAATCATTTCTTTTTCTCTTCCAGCTCTTCCATTAAACATGTTTCCTACAATGGTACTGGTCAGTGTAGTCTTTGCTTTTGGGTATTTTTAAGAATACTGGAAGTGGGCCCTGGTGAGTTGCTCAATCAGTTAAGAGCATTGTCCCAAAACAGCAAGATTTCTGGTTCAATGGCTGGTTAGGGCACACACATGAAGCAACCAATGAAGATGTGACTGGTAAGCCCTGGCTGGATACTTTGATCCCTTGGAGTATTGTCCCAGAGCACAGATATGCTGTTTGATTCCCAGGTCAGGGCACATATAGGGGCAGCTCAGTGTTCCTGTCTCTCTCTCTCTCTCTCTCTCTTTCTGCCTCTCTTAAAGAAATAATAGAAGTGGAGAATAAGAAAATATAATCATTTACATTTTATGTAATCATTTAGTCAATTATTTATATATTGAACAAGTATTTCATCAGCATCTACTATAAAAAAGACACTATTCTACTAGAGCCTAGGGTGGCAGAACCCAATAAATTCTCAGGATGTAAATTTTAGTATCCATTTTATCCATTCATCCTTCCATCTCCATCCATCTAGGATTCATCCATTGCTCCAACCCTGCATCCATTCATCCCTGCATTCATCCACCCAGCTAACCAAATATCTATTGCTGAACATATGCATCAGTCACTTGTTCAATAGCTGTCACTCCTGTTAAAATAAGTTATATAAAGGAGGTTCCAATGTCACATGCCCCTGGTAGGCCAGTAAATATTTGTTGAGTCAATAAATGAGTATACCAGGCCCTGTGCTTGCTGATGGGAAAACAAGATCAAACAGCATACTTCCCTTTATTATTATATCTTAACACTTCTTTGGAAAATTAGAGTAGGGCCATTCTTGTCATCTGAGTGATCAAAGATGAACCTTAATGTTATTACTCCTAAAGAATAACCACATTTCTTATTACTAAAATTTCCAACCTTGGTTCCAGAAGCCAAAATTACGTTTTGCACATTCTTCTCATTGGCCTAAAAATGCTTTAGCCCATCTGACTTATTGTTAGCACTTTGTTTTGCTTCTCTCGTTAAATTAAGTCAAATACTTTTTGTGTTAATAGTTTTCCCTTCTATCCTTCTCTCCCTCCCCCTTTCCCTCCCTTCCTCTCTCCCTCCCTACCTCCCTCTCTTCTTTTTCCTTCATGTTTTTTCTTCTTTCCTTCCCTCTCCAAAGTCACCAATAAATTGGAATAACTAAATCTATTTCTGAATTAATATTTTGTTTTTAAAATATACCTGAGAGGTGTTTGAAATTAAGATTAAAAACCTTAAAAAGTTTTATTTTATTGTCATGTTTGCATTTATCTGCTGACATTAGAGTGGTGTTAGACTCTACATACTACATCAAACAGTTGAAAGTAACTGTCAGAGAATTTGCATTGGTTCTTAAATTTTTAGTTCAGAAGTGTAAAAATTTAGCAGAGAGGTCTCTCTGGTACATCCCTTGGCAATTAATAAGCCTTCACATTTCATTATGCTCATGTTGAAAATATATCTGCACTGAGACTTGACCTAAGGACACATCTAGTAAAATTGATATCTGCCATCATGTGTGTTCACATTTACATTTAGCCAGAGTAAGAAAGATGTCTTCAATATTATTTAAAAACAGTTCTGATTTTTATAGTGAAAATCAAGTGTATGCAAGAAGCTGCTATGATATGACATACATCTTCAAGGACATGTAATGTCTGTTACTTGGAAAGCACTATTAATAGAACAATCACTTCTCCAGGTGCCAACCCGATTAGATTACAATTAGAGCTGGGAAAATCTCAGGAAAGGATGATAACTTGTGAGTGAGGACTGTTGGCTTATTGGCCCATTTAAACCTTAACATAATTCGGCGACTTTTCATTAATTATGATGTCAGTGTTTTAGACCATGTTAACCTGAATGAGCTGCCTATTCTTTGGAGGGAAATATAATGGAAACATCTACAAAGTATTTGCCAACCAAGTGCTTGTCAGAAATATTTACTACCTAAATATTGTCACTATGAAAATAAAAGAAGTAAAGAAAAAATACAGAATTTTTTTTCTGACTTAAGATCCTTGTGCTCATAATGTAGAAAAGTTTAAAGAATTTGAATTGCTGACGTGAGAATTCTTTTTCTTCCTATTCCTGGAATCTACTTAGCTTAAGCAAAACTGGAATGTGATAGTGTAGCAATTTATACTGTCATGAATTATAGAAAGAAATCTTATTTTCTACTATTTAGTTTTTCTTAAAATTATGGAATATGAGTACTTCTACAGTTCATCATAAAAATAAGTGAATTATATTTTAAAATCCATTTTGTTGAATGAATCAAAGGTTAAAAACTTAAACTTAATTTAGATAAATTAAAGAAAAAATATAAAAGTTAACAGTTAAATTCAACTTGACCTTTTAGGGCATCCGTATTAATCAAATAATCAATTTGGACAATCTTTCTTCACTATGAAGCCATTATTAGCATTGATGAGCTATATGATTAGGTTTCCAGAAAAAAAAACCCCACAGAAAAAGACATATACTTGATACATACTACATGTAAAACCTGAAATATAAAAGGTACGTTAATATCAAAATAAACAATGTCAAATAATATGAGGTTAAAGAGGATGTACTTTAAATGAATTATTTATGGTCTTCAGATTAATTGCATACTTTCCTGAAGTGAAATTAGCTCTAATGGCTTTCTGTTTATATGAATTATACATACTCACAAAATGAATACTTTTATAAATAAAACAATAGTAAAGATGGGAAAAAAGGAAAATCAGCACACCACATTCTACAACTCAGAGATAATCATTGTGTATGTTTATTTGCCCTTGAATATTTCATAAACACTTTAGAATTAACAAGTTCAAAGCAAAATTAAGATCTTCCCTTTTATTTCTGCTTATTGTCCTGCTTTTTTTGTTTAATTTTGTTTTGTCCATTTCAGAAGTACCAGTCCACTTATGCAACAAACCCAGGTTTAATGCCTGATTCCTCCTTCTCCCCCACTTCCAACATCGAATGAATCAAGATTGATTCTACTCCCTCAAGCATTCATATTTATTCACTTCCTCTGCCCTATTTATATTTTCACATTGTAGTATAAGCAAACATCACCTCTGTTGGGCAGATAAG
Organism: Saccopteryx leptura; assembly: GCF_036850995.1. Classification (NCBI taxonomy): domain Eukaryota; kingdom Metazoa; phylum Chordata; class Mammalia; order Chiroptera; family Emballonuridae; genus Saccopteryx; species Saccopteryx leptura. The sequence continues at coordinate 56,316,387 of NC_089506.1, forward strand.
GTATATTATGCTCACTTTGTTAAAGATGGCGCTGCCCACATGGAAGCCCATCCCAGGTGATGGTATTGGTTGCTCTTCTTGCTTGGGATGGGTGTGATTATATTAATGTGTGTTGGGGCTGGCTTTGGGCAGGCAGGATCCTTGTAGTCTGGGGCTTGGTTTTGGAACTAAGCCTCTCCCACCCTTTTTGATGTGGGGTGGTGCACTCTCATGAGGAATCCCATTATGCCTCAGATAAGTGACTTTGTATCAGAGACTTCCTTGTTTGTATATTGGATTAAGGGTTTTGATTTCTATACTATAAAATGAGGGCAGACCGGGAGCTTGTTCTCTTGGTTCCTGAGATTAGCATTAGAGGAGAGAGCAGAGAAAGGAGAGCAGATAAAGGCCACATGGAGGAGAGGAGAAGCAGCCAAGATGGCAGAATGCTAAAGAAAGAAACAAGTTTGTGCAGAGTTTGTGCAGAGAGAAGGAGATGGTGAACAGAGGTGTATAAGGCTAGTGAGCTAGAGACCTTTGTTTCTAAGAAACTCGGATAAGTCAGTAGCTTTATGAGTGCTGAATGAGTGGGTTTTAGAGCCCAGTGTGTGTTTTTACTTGCCCGCTGGGTACAAGCTAGGATTAAAGTTAATGGCCCACCAGTTCTTGGCTCTGTTGTTTCATTACCATCTGCCCAAATCTAATGCGAACCTACATGGGCCACATGGCTGTAATGGTGGCCATGGCTACTAGCTTTACAACCTCTTATCTGGCTCACTCAGCAGCCTACTTTCCAATGTCTTTTCACCTCTTTGATTCCCTTTAATTTGGTGGTTCCCAGCAAGGGTAATTTTGTCACCCAAGGGATATTTGTTTGTCATGTTGGTGCTCACAACTAGTGAGGGGTGTGATTGGCATCTAGTAGATAAAAGTCATGGATATTGCCAACCATTATATCATACAATGCCGAGAATACTCTTCTACAACAAAGAATCAATTATCTGGTCCAAAATGTCAATAATACTGAGGTTGAGAACACTGCTCTAATTCATTCTCATCACTGCTTCCAGAATTCATTAGTAGAAATAGAAATTATATTAAGTAAAACTTCTAGATAGCAACTTTCTGCTCTTCTCATTATTTTAAAATTCACATTCAAAGGTTTTAAGTTGGCCTACTTTTCCAGATTTGTGATGTAGTATTTCCTTCTCATTTGCTTATATTGGGATATCTCGAATTTAAAAAAAAAATATTTTTAATTACACTTGACATACCATACATATTATATTAGTTTCAGGTTTACAACTTAGTGTTTAGACATTATATAACTTACTAAGCGACCATCCTGATAGGTCTTGCACCCATCTGACACCATAAATAGTTATTAGAATATTACTGGCTATATTCCCTTTGCTGTAATTACATCCTCTTGGCTATTCTGTAACAATTGATTTGTACTTCTTAATCCCTTCACCTTTTTTACCCTTCCCCACAAATCTCTCGCATCTGGTAGTCATCAAAATGTTTACTTTTTTTATATTCAATTGTTTATTTATTTATTATTAGTTTTAATTTATTGTGTTAACATGGATTCAAGTGTCCCACTGAATATAACACCCTCCTCCCTCCCTGTGTCCTTATTTACACCCCTTTTGCCCCCCTCCCCTTAAATCCTGCCCCCTTTCCTCTGGGATTTGCTGTCCTGTTATCTGTATCTCTGTATTATGTATATATAATTTCACTAATCCCTTCACCTTCTCTGATCTCATCCCCTCATACCCCTTCCCTCTGACTGCTGTCCCTCTGCTCCCTGTGACCCTGCTTCTGCCTCTATTTCATTCCTCAGTTCACTTTATCCATTAGATTCCACATATAAATGAGATTATATGATATTTGTCTTTCTCTGCCTGGCTTATTTCACTTAGCAAAATAATCTCCAGGTCCATCCATGCCATTGCAAAAGGTAAGATTTCCTTCATTTTCACGGCCTCATAGTATTCAATTGTGTATATGTACCACTGCTTTTTAATACACTCATCCACTGACGGACACTTGTGCTGTTTCTAGATCTTGGCTATTGTAAACAATCCTGCAATAAACATGGGAGTGCATATCTTTCTTTGAATCAGTGATTTGCTATTCTTAGCATATATTCCTCATAGTGGGATAGCTGGGTCAAAAGGCAGTTCCATTTTTTATTTTTGAGGAAACGCCATACTGTTTTCCACAGTGGCTGCACAAGTCTGCATGCCCACTAATAGTGCAGTACTTTTCTCCACACCCTCTCCAGCTGTTATTGTGTGTTGATTTGTTAATGAGTGCCATTCTGACAGGTGTTAGGTGTCATCTCATTGTGGTTTTAATTTGCATTTCTCTGATGATTCATGATGTTGAACATTTTTTCATATGCCTATTGGCAGTCTGTATGTCCTTTTTGGAGAAGTGTCTGTTCAGTTCTTTGGCCCATTTTTTAATTGGATATTTTACCTTCCTGGTGTTGAGTTTTAGAAGTTTTTTACTAATTTTGGTTATTAACCCCTTATCAGACATATTGGTGAGTATATTCTCCCATTGTGTGGGTTGTCTTTTTATTTAGTTAATGGTGTCTTTTGCTGTACAAAAGCTTTTTAATTTGATGTAGTCCCATTTGTTTATTTTGTCCTTTATTTCACTTGCCTATGGAGATATATTGGCAAAAATACTGCTATGAGAGATATCAGTTTATTGCCTATGTTTTCTTCCAAGATGTGTATGGTCTTTTATCCACTTTGAGTTTATTTTTGTGAATGGTGCAAGTTGGTGATGTAGTTTCATTTTTTTGCATACACCTGTCCAGTTTTTCCAGCACCACTTATTAAAGAGATTGTCTTTACTCCATTGTATACTCTTGCCTTCTTTGTCAAATATTAATTGACCATAAAGGTGTGGGTTTGTTTCTGCCTTCTCTGTTCTATTTCATTGATCTGTATGCCTGTTCTTATGCCAGTACCATGCTGTTTTGATTACAATGGTCTTGTAGTATAACTTGATATCAGGAAGTGTGATATCTCCTACTTTTTTTTTTTTAATTTGCAAGATTGTTGAGTCTATTCATGTTCTTTTATGGTTCCATATAAATTTTTGAAATATTTGTTCTATATCTTTGAAGTATGCCATTGGTATTTTGATAGGAATTGAATTGAATTTATAGATCACTTTGGGTAATGTAGACATTTTAATGATGTTGATTCTTTCTATCCATGAATACAGTATACGCTTCCACTTATTTTTATCTTCCTTGATTTCTTTTAATCAATGTTTTATAATTTTCTGAGTACAAGTCTTTTACCTCCTTGGTTAAATTTACTCCTAGGTACTTTATTTATTAATTTTTTTGTTGCAATAGTGAAGGGAATTGTCTCCTTAATTTTCCTTTCAGACAGTTTATTGGTGTATATAAAAGCCATTGATTTCTGAATATTGATTTTATATCCTGCCACATTGCTGTATTATTTAATAGGTCTGGTAGTTTTTTGACTGAGACTTTAGGGTTTTCTATGTACAGTACCATGTCATCAGAAAATAATGATAGTTTTACTTCTTTTTTTCCAATTTCGATGCCTTTTATTTCTTCATTTAGATTCAATTGTTGATAAATGTATTTATTGCCATTTTATTGTTCATATATTTCTTCTTCTTTGTCTTCTTCTTCTCTTTTCCTCTTCTTATTTATCTTCTTATTTTCCTCTTCTTATTTATCCCTTTAACATTTCATTTAATACTGGTTTGGTGGTGATAAACTCCTTTAGCTTTATCTTGTCTGGAAAGCTTTTTATATGTCCTTTGATTCTAAATGATAGCTCTTTTGGGTAGGGTAATATTGGGTATAGGTCCTTGCTTTTCATCACTTTGAATATTTTTTACCACTCCCTCTGGTCTGCAAAGTTTCTGTTAAGAAATTGTCTAACAGTCTTATAGGACCTTTCTTGTAGGTAACTGATTTTCTTTTTCTGCTTTTAAGATTCTCTCTTTGTCTTTAAACTTTTGCATTTTAATTATGATGTGTCTTGGTGTTGGCCTCTTTGGATTCTTCTTCAAAACTCTCTGTACTTCCTGGACTTGTGTGTCTGTTTATTTCACCAAGTTAAGAAGGTTTTTCATCATTATTTTTTCAAATAGATTTTCAATTTTGTGCTCTCTCTTTTCTCCTTCTAAAAGCCCCATGATGCAAATGTTGGTATGCTTAAAGTTGTCGCAGAGTTTCTTGACACTATCTTCATTTATTTGTATTCTTTTTATTTTGCTTCTGATTATCTGATTTTGCTTTCTTATTTTTCAAAATACTGATTTATTTCTTAGCTTCACTTACTCTACTGTCAATTCCCTGTAAATTAGTTTTCATTTAGGTTACTGTATCCTTCATTTTTGACTGGTTCATTTTTATAGTTTCTATGTCTTCACTAAGTTCTTTGAGAATTTTTGAAACTATTGTTTTGAGTTCTGTATGTAGTAGTTTGCTTGGTTATTTCTCTTTTTCTGAAGATTTTCCCTGTTCTTTCATTTGAGACATTTTTCTTGTTGTTAGAATTCCTTCATCTCACCATATTCTTTCTGGAAAGTGCTTTTGCTTTTGTTGTATTATAAGCCTGGAATGCCCTTTTCCCAATCTTACTCATTTGCCAGTCTGAGTTTAAATGCCACTTGTTCAGAAGCCTTCCTTCACTGATTCCTGAGATCAACTTAGTTCTCTATATTGTATGTACTCTTAGCATTTTGAATTTCTCTTTCTTAGCACTCATGTAACTCTCATTTCTTGTTCAGTCTTCTGTTACATGGCAAATGAAATAAAGGTGTGAATTGGGTCTATATTTCTTATCTTATTATATTGCCTGACACATCCAAGGATATCAAATTATTGTTATATTAATATTGTTATGAAAACCAATTTAATTTACATTCATTGTTATAATACATTATTGTCATAATAGCTGAGTTTAGTTGTTTTCCATCTTGTGTATGTTTGTTCTAGACTTTTGATTTCACTGTTCTTTGAAAGTTGCTATTTAGGCTGTTTCCCAATCCCTATCCTCTATTCCTGGTAATTTGTTAGCTATGCTGCATGTTTTCATTTGAACCAATTATTACTTTTATAAATAAGCTTAATGTATATTTTATAATTTATATTTAAAATTCTATTTATACTTCTGATATTAAATAAGAGATACTGAATTACTCCATCATTCCAAAAGATAATGAAATTTTCCACTTTTTTTTCCTTTTTGGCAACATCATCTTGTGTTTTGGTGTTAATTTATTATTTAGTCTTATTACTGTTATGATGTAATTTTTTCCTTTATAACATTTTTTAACTTTTGTAGTAGTTTACCTGTTCAATAAACAGTACCATTATTTAAGATAAATACACATTAATTTTATATGTATATTTATTTTTTATTTCTGACTAGCCTAAATTCTTCATTTGTGTTCTTTATTTGAATCTGCTGGGTTGTTTTTTTTTTATTGTTCTAAACATTTTTTTTCCTAGGAAGTCTCTTTCTCTCTCCCTTTCTATCTACCTACCTATTATCTATCTACATACCTATTCACCTAATTCCATATTCCCTGAACTTTTGAGATTGCCTGTTTAATCTCTTTAACCATGATTAATAACTGGACTGATAAGCATATAATTTTGTCACGGACTTCTTCCATAAAGACTTTGAGAAGTTGTAACACTCTTTTATAAGATATTGTCGAGAATGTTGAGACAAGTCATATTTTTCTTCTTTCATTGGTAGATGATCTCTTTCTTTTTATTCTACCTAACTAGGGTTTCCTTCTGGAAGTTAAAGAATATCACCATTTAGGTACATCTTGGTATTTGTTTCTTTTTTTTTCTTTGATATGGATATCTGTTCAAGTGTAAATTCAGGTCTTCCTTAATTACTGGTAAGATAAGCTATTTTTTTAAACAAATAAATTTTGTTCATATTTCTTTAAGCACATTTAATAGTTGCATGTTTGCTCATATTTGTTTGCCCTCTATATCCATCACCTTTCTTCCAATTTTTTTCTCCTTTATTTTCTGTGATTTTTCTCAAGATGCCTTCTCAATTAAGTTGTAATATATAATCTTTTCTTTGCTATTAAGTTTTTTTTTCAAAGTTAAGTCTACAATTGCATTATCATCCATTGAATTTTTTTACTTGGTCAATAACTATTTGTGTAATCAATAAATGTTTTATTTTTTATTTACCTAATAACTCATTATGAATCTTTTGTTTCAAGAATTCACACCTTCTTTTATATCTTTGGTAACATAGATCAGTTATATTAAATTTTTTTCTGTTTTTCTGGAATTATAAAGGAAATCTCTCAAATATGATTTTTTCTGTTTTCATGGTCTCTTTTCTGCCTTTATTTTTTCTCACTACATGACTATAACCCAGTCCCACTATACCCTGTAATAACTGCAGTTTTATATTTATTTTGATTATTTAACTTTCTTAGAATATGAGATAATCTTTCTTGAACTGATATGTGTAACTCCCTTTTACATACATTCTTCTGTTAAACCATGAGATGAGCTAGATATTATCAGCTTATATCATTTGTTCATCAACTCATCTGTGTAAAATATGGAGATAGTTATTCTAAACAGTGAATAATGATTTGGGAATCCTTATCAATGCTTCCCTGGCATCATCTGCTTTAAAAACTATCTTTCTAGTTGGTGGCATACAATTTTGAATCAGAGAAAGGCTTTTAAATTTTTCTTTAAAATTTCTCTACTTAACTACACTGTTCTTATAGGTAAGCTTGTTATTTAACTATAAGTCTAGTTTGCAAGGTATATTATACTTCATTGGCTTTGTTTTACAATAAATCCAAAACTGAGGTTTTCATGCTTGGTGTTGATAAATAAAAGCATTCTCTTCCTCTCAAATTGTGACCTATGTATACTGCTGTATCCATTGCTCAGATAAAATTACAATGGTGTAAAGTGTTTGGTTTTGGCCAACAATGAAATAATCAGAACAACATTTATCCTTCCATCATAAGCGACTAGAAAATAAGAAAGAATATAAATAGTTTTAGACAATTAGAAAACAAACAGTGCAGTTCTGTAATTTTTGGCAGAGGGTAAGAAAATATGGTTAGCCCTAGAATCACCTTGGCTTTTTCCTTGAAGGTACATTCCAAACTTCAGAGCAGGGAAAAGACACTGTAAATAGATTATGAGTGAAAATTATGCAGATATATTTAAGAAATAGGGAAACTTGCATACACTAAAAAATATCTCCGTAAATCTACCAGGTGCCCCATTATTTGTTTACTGAATATTAAACTGAATATATGTAAAATTAAACTCCATAAGATTGGACAAAGAAGCATGAGTGAATTGTGAACCAAATGGTCTCTAGACCTTGTACAACAGGATTATAAAATATATTTAATTTTCTACTAACCAGAGTTAAGAGTTCTCATTGATTTAAAAAGGCATTCACTAGACAATCAAAATGACAATGCCTTAATTACATGGCTAAACATTCTTTAGAGTATAAGCTACTGAAATGTACCATAATGAAATGAAAGTAAATCTTGAAAGAATCTATCTTAACCTTAAGCAATTTAACTAATTACACTGGAAAACAAAAGTTTTGTTGCATCACAAAGACACTTGCTCTTTCCTAATTTGAGTGTGCTAATCTCAAACCTGACAGTTTTTCTCTGTAAACTAGATTTTTTTGCAATTCAAGATTTATGTTTTCATCTTATTATAAAATTTTCAACATTTAGTTTAACATAATGAAGTAGAATGTCTTCTTGGGAATCATCTTTGTAAAAATATAATAATTTATATAATGCAGTAAATACACTAATACACTAAAAGATATGATTGCATCAGAATTTGTCTACAATTTTGAAATAGAACATATAAAAACATCATAAAATTTGCGTAAAACTTATTTAAATTCTATTCAGGCAAAATTTACATTTGTAGCTCTTGTGTTTGTGTACTTGTTGAAGACAATCTCGTTTGATGCTCCAGCAGTAGTCTGCTTATCAGTAACCGCTCCAAGATTTTCAGGAAACTTATCAAGGTGACTGTTCAGGAAGTGAATCTTAATGCTCATGTTATATCCAATGTCATGGAAAGCCAACAGCATCCTTTGAACCAGAAGTTTATAGTTTTCTGCTCTTTTGTTGCCAAGGAAGTTCTTTGTAACCACCACAAAAGACTGCCATGCTGCTTTCTCCTCCTTATCTATTTTCCTGGAAAATTCTTCGTCACGTGTGAGGGTTTGAATTTGAGGTCCATCAAATACACCTGCTTTTATCTTCTCGAAAGACAAGGCAGGAAAAGCAGAAATAATATGTTGAAAGCATTCACTTTCTCTATTCAAGCCTGAAAAAACTGCTTCATTAAGCCAAGATTGATGTGAAGTAGGGGAAAAATGATCCTGTCTTGATTAACTACAGGTTCATTCACAATATTTTGCATCCCTACTTCCAGAGCTTCACATTTCAGTCACTCCTTCTGTGTCCAACGTTTCTCCCGAGCTCAGCTGTCCCACAAACACAGAAAGCAAGGATATTTCGTGAAACCTCTCTGTTGTCTTAGCAGGAAATTTACCATTTTATGATCTACAAATATGACCCAGTTATGTTTCTCATACTTCAGAAAGTTGAGGAAAATTTTTATGTCACTATTATCTTCTCGCAGATGAATTGAATAATCAATTGGAACCACTGCATAAACATTACCGTTCTGTAGGAGAACACATTTCAAACTCCATTTAGAGCTGTCAAGAAATAGCTGCCATTCTGTTGGACTATAAGTGGTAACACCTAGCTGGCTGAGAAGACTACTGATATCATGACAGTAAACAAAGTGTTTCTCTTTGAAAAAAAAGTCCACAAAAATTTGTTCATGCTTTCTGAAATGGGATATTTTAGCTGACCAGTGAAGTACATTCTTTTCTTAAAGCCTGGAGGCTAATAACTCAGCTGCTTTCTTTGATAGGCCCAAATCGCTTTCTAAGTCATTCAATTCGGTTTGGCTACCTGCTGAGGAATTAATAACTGCTTGGCATCAAAAGAAGACCCTTCAGATTCTACAACCATTTCCTCATGCATCTTATCAAAATACACTTGATCACCATGTTCACTTTCTTCGACTTAGAAGAAATAAAACCATTGAAAACTGGAGCCGGGAGTGTCTCAAAGTGTGGGATAGGTTGTATTGCTGAAGGAATATTAGGATATGTGATCATATGCCATTTTTTCTTGCCGATGCCCTTTGTATGGATTAGACAGAAATAACAGTCACTGCTGTGGTCCCTAGGTTCATGCCAAACCATGGGAATACCAAAAGGCATTCCTTTGCATTTTTCTTTTGTCTAGTAACAAAGCATTTTCTCACAATTATTACACAGAATATGAGGAACCCAGTTCTTGTCTTGATTGCCATGGGGAACTTGAAAATAGACAATATATGCACATGTCACAAATGATGAAATATTGTGCCTTTGACGTTGAAGTGTGTAACAGACACATATATAGTAGAAGGTGTAAGGACTATTCTTACATTTATGCTTATTCGAAGAAGCCATGATTCAATCTTAAAACAAAATAAGAGGGTGTTTTTATCAGATAATAATTTTTTACATTTAAAAACAACTACAATTATGTAAAAGTGATATTTGTAAAACATTAATTGCCTTGTTCTTATGTTCAATCCAAGAGTCATTGCCCTTTAACTCCAACTTAAAAACCAATGCATGCCATTAACTATAACAAAAAGAAATTAAAATTGCATACAAACTAAAGCATGACCAAAAAAGGAATTTCAGATTTGGAATCAGCAATGCAGAAATATATAGATACTTCTAAAACCTCATGCAACATAAAATGAAAAAAAAAATTATTCCCTAGTGTTATTATAAGGATGATCAATACCCTTTAGAGAAAGTAAGCATAAACTAGACACTCAGTAACATCAGGTTTATAATCTCTGGCTTTCAGTGAAAAATTACTAGATATGCCAATAAGTAAAAAATTTTAACATAAAATCAGATGAAAGATCGATGTACAGAAAAAGGTTAATGTGTGAAAGAAGTAATAGGATTAAAAATAGGTTATTATAAATATGCTCAACTACATAAAAATATAAAGATAAATGTGAAATGGAAGATACTAAAAAGAATGATATAAAACATCTAAAAAAGCCTATCTGAAATTAAAGTCACTAATTCTTAAAAACAATATGTGAAATGAAATAGTATTAGGTGATTTGAACCTTCAGAAGCAAATCAATACATTTTAATCATAGCAATAAAAACAATGCAAAATTAAGCACAGTAAGAAAAAGATTCTGAAAACTAATAAACAGATTCTCAGTGAACTTATGACCATATAAGGAATTCTAACATTTGTGTAATAAGAGCCCACAAAGACAGAATGTCAAAAAAAGATTTAAGAAAATAATGGCAAAGTTATTTCAAATTTGATGAAGAGTAGATCTAAGAAGTTCAAAAACTTTCAAGCAGATTGAAATACAGAAAAAGGCACCTATGATAAAATTTCAAAATAACAGTGATAAACAGAACTTCATGACAGAAACTAGAGGGGGAAAAAAAAGCATTAGCATATGTCAAACAAAGATGAAAGGACTATAATATTTTCACCAGAAATTAATCAAGAAAGAAGACAATGGAACAGAAATTTATGTAAAGTCCACCAGCAAAAAAGCAATTAAAATAACTTATACCTAGAATTTTTTTTATCTTATAAAGTGTTCAAATAGCATAATTATTACTTGGGCACAACCATACCAATACTTTTGTTAGATATAAATATTCTAAATACTATGTTGAAAATAAGAAATTGTTAAATTGGATTTAGAAGCACAGTTGAACTATTTATTGTCCTCAAGAAACTCTCTTAATATATGAATAAAAAATCATATTAAAATTAGAGGGATAAAACAGGATATGCTGTGTAAACAGTAATCCTAAAAAATTATTTCACATAAAGAGATAAAGAGATACATTTCTGCCTGACCTGTGGTGGCGCAGTGGGATAAAGTGTCGACCTGGAACACTGAGGTTGCCGGTTCGAAACCTTGGGCTTGCCTGGTCAAGGCACATATGGGAGTTGATGCTTTCTGCTCCTCCCCCTTCTCTCTCTCTCTCCCCTCTCTCTAAAAATCAATAAATAAAATATTTAAAAAAAAAAAAGAGATACATTTCTAATGATAAAGGATCAATTCATTAATTATTCTTTTTTTTTTTTTTTAAATAAATTTTTATTAATGGTAATGGGATGACATTAATAAATCAGGGTACATATATTCAAAGAAAACATGTCTAGGTTATTTTGTCATTAAATTATGTTGCATACCCCTCGCCCAAAGTCAGATTGTCCTTCGCCACCCTCTATCTAGTTCTCTGTGCCCCTCCCCCTCCCCCTAACTCTCCCCCTGTCCTCCCTCCCCCCACCCCTGGTAACCACCACACTCTTGTCCATGTCTCTTAGTCTCATTTTTATGTTCCACCAATGTATGGAATCATGTAGTTCTTGTTTTTTTCTGATTTACTTATTTCACTCCTTATAATGTTATCAAGATCCCACCATTTTGCTGTAAATGATCTGATGTCATCGTTTCTTATGGCTGAGTAGTATTCCATAGTGTATATGTGCCACATCTTCTTTATCCAGTCTTCTATTGAAGGGCTTTTTGGTTGTTTCCATGTCTTGGCCACTGTGAACAGTGCTGCAATGAACATGGGGCTACATGTGTCTTCACGTATCAATGTTTCTGAGGTTTTGGGGTATATACCCAGTAGAGGGATTGCTGGGTCATAAGGTAGTTCTATTTGCAGTTTTTTGAGGAACCACCATACTTTCCTCCATAATGGTTGTACTACTTTACAGTCCCACCAACAGTGAATGAGGGTTCCTTTTTCTCCACAGCCTCTCCAACATTTGCTATTACCCGTCTTGTTGATCATAGCTAATCTAACAGGGGTGAGGTGGTATCTCATTGTAGTTTTGATTTCCATTTCCCTAATAACTAATGAAGCTGAGCATTTTTTCATATATCTGTTGGCCATTTGTATCTCTTCCTGGGAGAAGTGTCTATTCATGTCCTCTTCCCATTTTTTTATTGGATTGTTTGTTTGTTTGTTGTTGAGTTTTATGAGTTCTTTGTAAATTTTGGATATTAGGCCCTTATCTGAGCTGTTGTTTGAAAATATCATTTCCCATTTAGTTGGCTGTCTGTTTATTTTTATATCAGTTTCTCTTGCTGAGCAAAAACTTTTTATTCTGATGTAGTCCCATTCGTTTATCTTTGCCTTCACTTCTCTTGCCATTGGAGTCAAATTCATAAAATGCTCTTTAAAACCCAGGTCCCTGAGCTGAGTACCTATGTCTTCTTCTATGTACTTTATTGTTTCAGGTCTTATATTTAGGTCTTTGATCCATTTTGAATTAATTTTAGTACACGGGGACAGGCTGTAGTCGAGTTTCATTCTTTTGCATGTGGCTTTCCAGTTTTCCCAACACCATTTGTTGAAGAGGCTTTCTTTTCTCCATTGTGTGTTGTTGGCCCCTTTATCAAAGATTATTTGACCATATATATGTGGTTTTATTTCTGGGCTTTCTATTCTGTTCCATTGGTCTGAGTGTCTATTTTTCTGCCAATACCATGCTGTTTTGATTATTGTGGCCCTATAATATAGTTTAAAGTCAGGTATTGTGATGCCCCCAGCTTCATTCTTTTTCCTTAGGATTGTTTTGGCTATTCGGGGTTTTTTATAGTTCCATATAAATCTGATGATTTTTTGTTCCATTTCTTTAAAAAATCTCATAGGGATTTTGATGGGAATTGCATTAAATTTGTATATTGCTTTGGGTAATATGGCCATTTTGATTATATTTATTCTTCCTATCCAAGAACAAGGAATATTTTTCCATCTCATTGTATCTTTTTCGATTTCCCTTAACAATGCTTTGTAATTTTCATTATATAGGTCCTTTACATTCTTTGTTATGTTTATTCCTAGGTATTTTATTTTTTTTGTTGCAATCGTGAAGGGGATTATTTTTTTGAGTTCGTTTTGTAATATTTCATTGTTGGCATAGAGAAAGGCTATGGACTTCTGTATGTTAATTTTGTATCCTGCGACCTTACTGTATTGGTTTATTGTTTCTAATAATCTTTTTGTGGAGTCCTTCGGGTTTTCGATGTATAGGATCATATCATCAGCAAAAAGTGATACCTTTACTTCTTCTTTTCCAATATGGATGCCTTTTATTTCTTTGTCTTGTCTCATTGCTCTGGCCAGAACTTCTAGCACCACGTTAAATAAGAGTGGAGAGAGTGGACAACCCTGTCTTGTTCCTGATTTAAGGTAGAAAGTCCTCAGTTTTATGCCATTTAAAATGATGTTGGCTGATGGTTTATCATATATGGCCTTTATCATGTTGAGATATTTTCCTTCTATACCCATTTTGTTGAGAGTCTTAAACATAAAATTGTGTTGTATTTTATCAAAAGCCTTTTCTGCATCTATTGATAAGATCATGTGGTTTTTGTTCTTTGTTTTGTTGATATGGTGTATTACGTTAACCGTTTTGCGTATGTTGAACCATCCTTGAGATTCTGGGATGAATCCCACTTGATCATGATGTATTATTTTTTTAATATGTTGTTGTATTCGGTTTGCCAGTATTTTGTTTAGAATTTTAGCATCTGTATTCATTAGAGATATTGGTCTGTAGTTTTCTTTCTTTGTGCCATCCTTGCCAGGTTTTGGTATGAGGGTTATGTTGGCCTCATAAAATGTGTTTGGAAGTATTGCTTCTTCTTCAATTTTTTGGAAGACTTTGAGTAGAATAGGAACCAAGTCTTCTTTGAGTGTTTGATAGAATTCACTAGTATAACCGTCTGGGCCTGGACTTTTATTTTTGGGGAGGTTTTTAATAGTTTTTTCTATTTCCTCCCTGCTGATTGGTCTGTTTAGGCTTTCTGCTTCTTCATGACTCAGTCTAGGAAGGTTGTATTGTTCTAGGAATTTATCCATTTCTTCTAGATTGTTGTATTTGGTGGCATATAATTTTTCATAGTATTCTACAATAATTCTTTGTATATCTATGATGTCTGTGGTGATCTCTCCTCTTTCATTTTGGATTTTATTTATTTGAGTCCTGTGCCTTTTTTCCTTGGTGAGTCTTGCCAAGGGTTTGTCAATTTTGTTGATCTTTTCAAAGAACCAGCTCCTTGTTTTATTGATTTTTTCTATAGTTTTTCTGTTCTCTATTTCATTTATTTCTGCTCTGATTTTTATTATCTCCTTTCTTCGGCTGGTTTTGGGTTGTCTTTGTTCTTCTTTTTCTAGTTCCTTAAGGTGTGAAGTTAAGTGGTTTACTTCGGCTCTCTCTTGTTTGTTCATATAGGCCTGAAGTGATATGAACTTTCCTCTTATTACTGCTTTTGCTGCATCCCAGAGATTCTGATATGTCGTATTTTCATTTTCATTTGTCTGTATGTATCTTTTGATCTCTGCGCTTATTTCTTCTTTGACCCATTCATTTTTTAGAAGTATGTTGTTTAGTTTCCACATTTTTGTGGGTTTTTCCCCCTCTTTTTTGCAGTTGAATTCTAGTTTCAAGGCTTTATGATCAGAAAATATGCTTGGTACAATTTCAATTTTTCTAAATTTGCTGATATTGTCTTTGTGGCCCAACATATGGTCAATTCTTGAGAATGTTCCATGTACACTAGAGAAAAATGTATACTCTGTCGCTTTGGGATGAAGTGTCCTGTAGATGTCTATCATATCCAGGTGTTCTAGTATTTCGTTCAAGGCCACTATATCTTTATTGATTCTCTGTTTGGATGACCGATCTAGAGCCGTCAGCGGAGTATTGAGGTCTCCAAGTATGATTGTATTTTTGTTAGTTTTTGTTTTAAGGTCAATAAGTAGCTGTCTTATATATTTTGGTGCTCCTTGGTTTGGTGCATATATATTAAGGATTGTTATGTCTTCTTGATTCAGTGTCCCCTTAATCATTATGAAGTGACCATTTTTGTCTCTGAGTACTTTTTCTGTCTTGTAGTCAGCATTATCAGATATGAGTATTGCTACACCTGCTTTTTTTTGGGTGTTGTTTGCTTGGAGTATTGTTTTCCAGCCTTTCACTTTGAATTTGTTTTTATCCTTGTTGCTTAGATGTGTTTCTTGTAGGCAGCATATAGTTGGATTTTCTTTTTTAATCCATTCTGCTACTCTGTGTCTTTTTATTGGTAAGTTTAATCCATTTACATTTAGTGTAATTATTGACACTTGTGGGTTCCCTACTGCCATTTTATAAATTGCTTTCTGTTAGTTTTGTATCTAGTTTGATTCTTCTCTTTTGTTTTTCTATCATTTGTTTTTGTTTGTTTGTGTTCCATACTTCTTTCCTCTGTTGCTACCTTTTTTAAGTCAAGTGTTTTTGTGGTGGTTTTTTCTAGGGTGGTTACCATTAAGTAATGAAAAGGGTACCTACCATATTCATTGTAGTACCCTATCTTATAAGTATTTCTGCACTTCATCGTCCTTTGCTACTGTTAATCTCCATCCTCTCCCCCCTTTTTTTCCTTTGTTGTCACAGTTTAAGTTTGGTTTTATTGTGTTCTTGGTGGAGCTGTTACTTGTGGTGTTGTTTTCTTTTGTTCTTTGAATCTGGTTGGAAAACCCCCTTTAGTATTTCCTGGAGTGGGGGCTTTCTGTTGATAAATTCTCTCATCTTTTCTGTATTTGTGAATGTTTTTATATCTCCTTCATACTTGAAGGATAGCTTTGATGGGTATAGTATTCTTGGCTGAAAGTTCCTCTCTTTCAGGGCTTTAAATATTGGGGTCCACTCTCTTCTAGCTTGTAGAGTTTCTGCTGAGAAATCTGATGATAATCTAATAGGCCTTCCTTTATATGTTGTACTCTTCTTTTCCCTGGCTGCCTTGAGAATTTTTTCTTTGTCATTGGTTTGTGTCATCTTTATTATGATGTGCCTTGGAGTGGGTTTGTTGGGGTAAAGAAAACTCGGTGTTCTGTTTGCTTCTTGAATTTGAGGCTTTAGTTCTTTCCACAGGCTTGGGAAGTTCTCGTCTATTATTTGTTTGAGTATATTCTCCATTCCATTTTCTTTCTCTTCTCCCTCTGATATACCTATTATTCTTATGTTATTCTTTCTGATGGAGTCAGATAATTCCTGTAGGGCTTTCTCGTTTTTTATTATTTTTGAGTCTCTTTCTTCTTCTCTCTGTTGTGCCTCAAGTTGTTTGTCTTCTATTTCACTAATCCTATCTTCAATCTGGGTTGTTCTGCTAGCTAAGCTTGTTACCTCGTTTTTCAGCTCGTGAATTGAGTTTTTCATTTCTGTTTGATTTGTTTTTATAGTTTCAATTTCCTTGGTAATATATTCTTTGTGTTCATTGAGTTGTTTTCTGATCTCCCTATATTGCCTTTCCGTGTTTTCTTGTATATCTCTGACTATTTTTAAGATTTCTATTTTAAATTCTCTGTCATTTAGCTCCAAGGCTTCCAATATGTTAAGTCTTTTCTCCATAGATTTTTCCACATCTATTTGTGTTACCTCTCTTTCTTTTGTATCCATAATATTCGATTTCCTCTTTCTTATTGGCATCTGAGGGTGGTCTTGTTGATAGCACTAATTAGAATTAATAAAGAGTAAAAAGTAAAAAACAAACAAAAAACAAAAAACAAAAAAAACAAAAAACAAAACAAAACAAACAAAAAAAAGAAACAAAAAAAAAAACAAAGGGTAAAACACCCCACAAAAAAAAGCAGTAATAATTTATTATTTCCCCCTTTTTTTTTCTTTGTTTTCCTTCCCTCCTCTCCCCTCCTCAGGGAAATATCGTGCCTATAATGGAGGGCCTGGTTTGCGGTGAAGAGTTCAAGGGGGCAAAAAAAAAAAAAAAAAAAAAAAAAAAAAAAAAAAAAGGAGTAGGGACCTACTTAATGCAAAAAAAAAAAAAAAAAAAAAAGGAAGAAAATCTTAGACAAGCATAAGTTGATCTGCCTGCGGGTGACGGTCAACCAAGAGATATAATGAGAGGGACAAGAGGGAACCAGAAAAAAGGACAAAAAAAGGAATAATAAAGAAGAAAAAATAAAAATAATAAGTAAAAATACGTTGTATTAAGTGGAGCAAAGACCAAATACAATGGAGACCTTGGGTTGGGAGGACCCAAAATGCCACAAAAACAAACCAACAAGAAAAAAACAAAAACAAAACCGAAAAAGAAAAACAAAGCCAAAAAAAACCCTTGAGTCCAAAATTAACTAATTTGTTCGTGATTGAGGATTAAATGGGAGGAAAGTAAAACGAGAAAAGAAAAAACAAATAGAAAGGAAAAAATAAGAAAAAGAGAAAAACGAAGGAAGAAATAAAAAAGGAAGAGAAAAAAACAAAATAAAGCAAAAAAAAAATAAAATAGGAGAGAGTGAGAGTTAAGTGTCCTGGAGTATAACCCCAAAGGAGTGTGAGGATGAAGAAGAGAAATAAAATGTAACACTTATGGGTAGTGTAGTTCAAGAAAAGGGAAGCATAAGATGGGCAGAGAATAGAAGGACTGAGGTGGAGGAAATAAAGGCAATAAGATAGAAGAAACAAACAACAACGACAACAAAAAAAACAGTGGAACAGGCTGCAAAGTCTGTGGATTTTTCCTGATTTTGAGATGTCAACCTCTTCCTCCTTCTCCTCTCTCCCTCTTCCCAGTCGGCGACTCTGCACCCCAGGCCCTGCCCCTGCGCCACACCCAGGCAGGGACTTGCAGTTGATGGGGTTCTACGGCAATGTCACACAATTGGCTTTAGTCTTGCTGGTAGTCAAGGCCTGCCGGCGTCTGCAGGGTCCAACGACGAGAGAGTTCGCCTTCGTGGTTTCTCTCTCCCAGTCCCCCCCTCCTGAACCAGCAGCCTGGCGATCCAGCCACAAGGCTGCCACTGCTTCTGCCTGGGGAGTAAGAGGCTCAAAGAGCTGGGAAATCCCCACTCTATCCCCACTCAGTGCAAGGCTCTGGGAAGGGCTCTGACAGTCAGGGCCTCCAGTGTAATCAGGCGGGGGTGGGAGTCAATTGTTGTCAAGGTGATTGTTCAGCATCTAGCATTCCGTTGGACCTCTCAACCCAGGCTTTCCACACTTTGTAGCCTGTTTTGGCTGGTAAGAAGAGGCACTAGTCTCTGCTTGCTACTAGTGTGGTATAGATCTTATTATCTGCCAAGTCCTTCTTGTTAGCGTTTATCCCTGAATATGGAGGCTCTATCAATCAGAAGTTGCCCCCGCCCCTTTAGCGAGAGGCACCAAAAAAATATCACGCCTCTTGTCTTGGGTCGGTGAACTGAGAGAGATCTTATCAATTAGAACCGAGGGTGCGCAGATTTCACGGGTTAAGTTAATTTTAGTAATTGGGTCGCAGCTGTGCTCCCGAAGGTATTTCAGGCTGCCTGCGCGCGCCCCTCCCCCAACGCTTGATTGTTGGCTTGAATGGCTGGGTGAGGTGCCCCGCCCGCGGAGAGAATCTCCCAAGTAGGGAATACCGCCCTGGGGCCTCTCCCGCTCCCCGTGCGCGGGCCGCTGGGAACGTTAGCGGTGCTCGGTCTGCAATGCTCGGCCTGCAACCAGACCGGGCGCGCGCCAGCAGCTGCTCGCCGCTAGCTCTGCAACCGACCCGGGCGCTGCTCGCGGCAGCTGGCGGCGGCGGTGGCTGGCGGCGGCGGCTGCCGCTCGCGGTTTCCGAGTGCGGGATGACTTACCACAGGCGCACTTCCTCGCGGCTTGAATGAACGTCCCTGCGGTAGCTTCCTCCACACCCTCGTCTCTCAGATTCGAGTGATAACAGTCCTTTTGCTTTCAGTTTGCTCCGAAGATAAATTTTCCTGTTTCTAGTTGATAAATTTGTTGTGATTTTGGGGAGATCTGTCGGACGCGCTGCTCACGGGGCCATTTCCGTGACGTCACCCCCAATTACCTTCCATTAATTATTCTTAGTAATTCTAAATGTCTATGCAAATAATGATAAAACTTTAAAATGCATATATCAAATAGTGACAGAACTAAATGGAGAAATAGCTAAATCCACAATTACATTAGGAAAGTACCACATTCTTCTGCCAGCAATCAATAGAACAAGTGGACAGAAAATCAGTAAAGGTATTGAAGACTAGAACCACATTGTCAAGTAACTTGATCTGAATGACATTATAGGGCATTTCAGCTAGCAGTTGCAGAATGGCTATTCATTTCAAGTGCACATGGAAACATTCTTAAATCTTAAATATAATTTAAAAGACTAATTAACCCCCTTCAAAGTAAGTTCTTTGTCCATACATAATTAAATTAGGAATAAAACATAATAAGATATCAAGGGAAAAAATCAAACATCTGGAAATTAAACAACATATATCTAATTTATGGGTCAAAGTGAAATCACAAGGGAAAATAGAAAATATTTAGAAATGAATGAAAACAAAACTATGGTAAACCAAAATGATAGGTTTCAGCTAATACAATATATGGAGAAAATTTTTCATCTTTAAATAAATATTGATAGTAGAACAGAAGCAAGGTCCCAAATCAGTGATACAGGGTTCTTCCTTAAGAAGCAAGAAAAGGAAGAACAAATTAAATCCAAACTGAATGGAAGTAAAAATATAGTAAGAAATCAATGAAAAAACCTGGGAAAACATTACATACCAAGGAGCATAGACCTTTCATATAAATATCCCAGGACAGCTGTCCAGGGGTTTCTTATGATATGTTGGTTTTTACAATGAGCTATGGGTCACAATATGTCTTTCCATCTTAGAGTTCCAACGAGGAGGAACCTAGAGGATGTACCTTCTGAGCTAGTCATTAACAACTTTGACTTCCCAGAAAAATTATCTGGGGAGCTTTTAAAAACAAAAGCATAGAATCTTCAAGAGGGCCTGAGAATCTGTATTCTAAAAACCAAATCAAGTGATATAAAAATGACTGGTGCCCTGGCCAGTTTGCTCAGTGGTAGAGTGTCGGCCTGGCGTTCAGGAGTACTGGGTTCGATTCCCCGTCAGGGCACACAGGAGAAGCACCCATCTGCTTCTCTACCTCTCCCTCTCTCCTTCCTCTCTGTCTCTCTCTTCCCCTCCCACAGCCGAGGCTCCTTAGATTTTAGCAAGTCCAAATCCAGCAATATATAAAAAGTGTTAAAACATAAGTAATCGACCAAATAGAGTTCACACCAAGAATGCAAGGTTGGTTTTACATTTGGAAATGTATTTCACCATATTAACAGAATAGATAAAAGATTTCATATGATAATTTAACTGGATATAGAAAAGCATCTGACAAAAATTCAACAACCATTCATGACAAAAACTATTATCAAATTAGGAACAGAAGAGTATCGACAGAAAAATATAACTCTGATGACATGTTTAATCATCAAACTGAATGCCTTTGCTCTAAATTGGGGTATAAGGCAAGATTGCCCTCTCATCACTCTATTCAAATTCTCAGCAATAAGCTATAAAAAAGAAATAAAATATTTTCATATTGGACAAGAAGAATCAAGTGTCTCTTTTTTTAGGTTAATTCTTGTTATTTAGAAAGTGCTAAAAAGTATACATCAAATCTATTTTATTTTAATAAATTTAACAAATATAAGACTATATACAAAAATCAATTTTACTTTTAAATTACTAGCAAAAAATAATTGAAGATAAAATAAAAAATATTATTCATAATAACATTTAAAATATAAAATGCGCCCTGGCCGGTTGGCTCAGTGGTAGAGCGTCGGCCTAGCGTGTGGAGGACCCGGGTTCGATTCCTGGCCAGGGCACACAGGAGAAGCGCACATTTGCTTCTCCACCCCTCCGCCGCGCTTTCCTCTCTGTCTCTCTCTTCCCCTCCCGCAGCCAAGGCTCCATTGGAGCAAAGATGGCCCGGGCGCTGGGGATGGCTCTGTGGCCTCTGCCCCAGGCGCTAGAGTGGCTCTGGTCGCAACATGGCGACGCCCAGGATGGGCAGAGCATCGCCCCTGGTGGGTGAGCCGGGTGAATCCCGGTCGGGCGCATGCAGGAGTCTGTCTGACTGTCTCTCCCTGTTTCCAGCTTCAGAAATTTGCAAAAAAAAAAAAAATATATATATATATATATATTTATATATAAATATATATATATAAATATATATATAAAATGCTTTTTATTTTTATATTGGAAAACAAAGGATCTAGAAGAGTCAAAAGAATTTTTTAAAAGTTAGGACTAACATTAATTGATTTCAAGACTTACTGTAAAACTGAAAGAGCAATAGAGTATAGTATTGACATAAAGCACTTAGAAGAGCAAAAACATATATTTCAGAGGTCTATCTGTGCATATATGGTCAATTAATGGTTTTTTACACAAATATCCTAAAATAATGCATTGGAGAAAGAACAGTTTTTTTACCAAATTATATATGAGGATACAGCTGACTGATTATACATATGTAAATAAAAACTTAGATCCTCACTTCATTTTATACACAAAAAGTTGACTAAAACTGAATCAGAGAACTAAATAAAAAAATATAAAAAATATGACAGGGAAAATTTGTTTTTGATTTTAAGATAGACACAAATTTTTGGAATAGGACATAAAAGTACAAATCATAAAAAATAAACTAATAAAAGGTACTTTATCAATGTAAAAAAATTTATTAACAAAAGACAGTTTAAAATGGCAGGTGGGAATGCTTTTAGTACTAATCTGATGAGGAAGTTGTGTCCAGAAGGTGAAAAAAAGCTCTTACTACTCAATAATAAGACAAACTAATTAAAATGGGCAAAAGATATGAGCATATAGAACATAAAAGTTTGTATACAAAATAACCAGTAATCAAATGAAAAGTTGCTAACATTATTAAATTTCTAAAAAAATGCAAATTAAAGCCACAATTAAAAACTATTACATAATACTATAATAATTAAATTTTTAAGTTTACCATATATCTATGTAAAACGTTCACACAAATGTTATATCAGCTTTTTATTTGTTGGAAAAAACCTCAATGTTCTTCAGCAGTTCGATGTGTAAATAAATGG
This sequence comes from Saccopteryx leptura, assembly GCF_036850995.1. NCBI lineage: Eukaryota > Metazoa > Chordata > Mammalia > Chiroptera > Emballonuridae > Saccopteryx > Saccopteryx leptura. The sequence continues at coordinate 56,338,492 of NC_089506.1, forward strand.
CTATGTACACATACTATGGATTACTCAGTAGTACAAAGGAATAAACATCTTGATACATATAAATGAATCAATTTAATCCTGCTGACCTGAAGAAGTTAGATACAAATCCTACTGTAAAATTTCATTCATATGAATCATTGAAAAAAAGTTAATCTAGGATGAAAGAAAGCAGGTTTAGTATTTGCTTAGTGCTGGCAGCTGAAGAAAGATTGATAGAAGTATATGTAACCTTCTGGAGGTAGTGGCAATGCTCTGTATCCAGAGTGTGGTTAAGATTATATAGGTGGCCTGACCAGGCGGTGGTGCAGTGGATAGAGCGTCGGACTGGGATGCCGAGGACCCAGGTTCGAGACCCTGAGGTCACCAGCTTGAGCACAGGCTGATCTGGTTTGAGCAAAAGCTCACCAGCTTAGACCTAAGGTTGCTGGCTCAAGCAAGGGGTTACTTGGTTTGCTGAGGGCCTATGGTCAAGGCACATATGAGAAAGCAATCAATGAACAACTAAGGTGTTGCAATGTGCAATGAAAAACTAATGATTGATGCTTCTCATCTCTCTATTTCTGTCTGTCTGTCCCTGTCTATCCCTCTCTCTGACTCTCTCTCTGTCTCTGTAAAAAAAAAAAAAAAATTATATAGGTGTATTAAATTGTCAAACCTCACTGACAGGTACACTTAAATGGGTTCATTTTATTTTATGTCAAGAAAACTTAAGCTTCTGCCATAAGTATATTAGAAGGGACTAAGTACACTAAGTATTCTGAAGCTAAAGAATATAGGTGAACCTATTTACCAGCATGCACTGTACAAACTGGGGCCTCTTTAAAATGATTCAGTGGATGTGTGGGTATGGAGGTTGGAGCTGCAGCAGTTTATACATGTATGATGTAGTAAAAACCTTGATGTGACTTCTTTCATTTTTGTAAGGTCTAAAGGTAAGTGAATTATACCTAAGAATGGAGAATTGTTTTCCTTAAGTTTAAAAAACAGTGGTTAGTAGAATTTCTGATGAAATTTAACTGTGGTCCTCCATAGAAATAGAGCCATGAATGCATCATGTATCGTGAAGCATATGTAGTGTGTTATAAACTCAATTGGTACATGCATCAATAATTAGTAGAGTAATAAATATAATTTGGAATTTTAAAACAATATTTTGAAAAATCTATACATAACCATAATGTGAGAGCTAGAAACGGCCTAAAAATATTTAATCCAATCCATTCATTTCAAGTATGCTAACAGCCAGCTAGTTGGGTAGTGGTGGATTGCATAGTCTCCGGTTTTTCATTTTTCTATCTAGGCCTTTTATCATGTGGCTTTTGAGTTTTCACATAAAAATGGAGTGTATTTCCTAATCTTTTGCATTCTCATTTGGCAGTGTGACTTGCTTTGGCTAATAAAATAAGTCAGAAGTGACAGGGTGCCAGCGCCATGGTGTGAGAGGATTCTGAGCGTCCTCCTGTGTTTCTGTTGTCAGCAGAAGAGAACATGCTTGTGTTAACTCACAGGTGCAAGGGGTGAGGGTGAGACCCATGCTGCCCCAGGTAAGCTTTCCCATCCAAGCCACAGCTAGAATAGCAGATCCGCAGGCAATCTGCAGAAACAATGTTCTATGAGTGTTTCCTTATTAGTTTTTCCAAAGTCTAATAAAATAACTGATTTGGAAAGAGTCTGAGGTTGATACAACATAAACCATAAAATTAGAAATACTCAGTAAAATCTAATATTTCTCCATTAATTAGAGAAAAGACTTGATCTCAATAAAGTAAACTAGAGTATAAGGCCCAAAGTAAAGATGTAAAGAAAACAAAAATTAGTTTAATGCACATTTAATTGATCAGAAGCTAAGTATTTTTAGGTGTTCAGATGGTTTACTTTTGGTATAGTTTAAGTTGAATGCTTATTCTTCAATTGTATATTAAATGTAGCCATAATGTAATTGAGCAATGTTGCAGAGATTAGAAGACATTGAAAAAAAAAATGAACATAAAGAAAGAAGTCTTGTTTCTTGGGATTAAATAAACTTGGTGTCATTTTCTCCAGAAGTTATTATTTTAAAGTAAGGTATGTAGGATAAAATACCTTTATTCAGTTGAGTGAGGAAAGAGATGAGAAGGATCATCAAGATATAGAAGTGAGAAAAATTAATGTGATATTCTATTCTGTGTAGAGCAGTACTGCCTTATCTGATCAATGCGGCTGGCAGCTAGCACAGCCAGAGTGATCAGGCCTTGGGGGAAGCCTTAGTAAGTGAATGTAAAAACACAGTAGGAGTCACTGGCTGGATCAACTCAAATAACCACATAGTATATCTGAACTAAGCACAGATGGATTCAATACATCAAATGCAAATGATATAAAAAATGACAATTTTCTTTATTCTGATCAGACAGAATAAAATATATACCATTCAAGTAATGCCAAATGTGAAATAGATAAAAGATAAATAGAATCAGTATCAGAATAGCGTTTATGAAAGCATTTAGAGGATAATCCCTCTGTAACCTGAAATCTGACTTCAATAAAGCAAAAGGAAGGGAATTTTGAAGTCAGCAGAAAAAAAAATTACTTTTATTTTTTTAAAAGAACAGCCTGGTACGGACTACTGCGAATTCTTTGATAATCATAATAAGTCTTGGCTGAGGGGCATGCTGGCATCTCAACCAGGTGAGGCTAAAATTAGGAAGTTAATTTCACAAGGGGGCTGGCTTCAAGGGGAATGGCCACTTGCTGCCCGATGCTTCTGGCATTAGGAGACAAAACTCACTTGAGCTAGCCTAAGCAAACAACAAACATTTATTTGGAAGATGCAGCATTATTTTACAAAACCAAAGATTGTGGAATACAGTTTGGTCTAAAACAAAAATTGATCAGAAGTCCATACAGTTTCAGTTCATCTCATTGTTCCTGGGTCTCATGACCTCTTGTCTCTACTTTCCCCTGCATGTCTGCATCATCTCCACTCTTCACAGTCTAACTTTCCCTCTTCTTCTGTGACCTTCAAAGGGCACTAGCCACAGTCCTGCTGTTTTTGTAAGATCTCAGTTTAAATGGACTGTCAGGCTGACCTAGAATCACAAATTCCAAATTTTCTTTCTTTCTTTTTTTTTTAAGATTTCACTCTTTTTTTAATTTTTAATTTTTATTATTTATTCATTTCAGAGATGAGAGACAGAGAGAGAGAGAGAGAGAGAGGAGGGAGGAGGAGCAGGAAGCATCAACTCCCATATGTGCCTTGACCAGGCAAGACCAAGGTTTCAAACCAGCGACCTCAGTGTTCCAGGTCGAGGATTTATCCACAGTGCCACCACAGGCCAGGCTCCAAATTTTCAAAAAAAATGTAATGTTATTGGTTTCAGTTTAGTGCTGTGCCCATTTTTGGTCTATCAACTATACCCAGAGCAAAGAATTTCTGTAGCCATGTTGTATAAACAGACTGCCCAAGGCATTGTTTCCCATTGTGGGTAAAAAGGGTCAATTCCCATAAGAACTTGTCAGCAGCTGGGAGATATCTTTTGAGATGTTTCCCTAGTTTTATTCCTTTGTTTCTCAACAGAGAAATAACTTTTCTTTTTTCTATACATTCATAGATGTCCTTGAATATGTCCCCATCTGCAAAAGCACTCTACCATTTTCTAATGAATGGCAACCCACAGGCCCAGACAGCTACAGTGTCCCAAGGGAATGCTTAAAGACTGATGCCACCTATAACCTATAGTGGGGGTGAGCATGGAAAAGAACACTGTCATTAACAAATGATAGGATCACCTGTTTATTGTAGCAATGTGTGTTTATTGGTTTATAAATCTGACCACTATTTTTCCCTCCTGAGAGGCTTTTTCTTGTTCCATGTCTTCAGGGAACCACTGTGAAAAATTCCGGTAAGGTACATTTTGGGGTGACATGTAGCTTTAGCAGACCACTTCTTTGTATCTTTTTAACTGGTCCCTCAGTGTGCAGAGCGGCTGTAATCATCTACCCACAGACTCCTTTTTTGTGTAGTTGGTGTTTTTCTAATGCTACAACTTCTGTAACTACAGATTTGATTTCATTTTGGAGCCTTTAGCTTACCATAAGATATCTCAGGAATTTTTAAAAAGTCATGATCTGGGAATATCTTTGCTTGTTTGAATTAAAAACCAGATTTGGGCCAAGAGTGGTATGAAAATACTTAACAACAATTCTGGGTGCTACTCTATTTCTATTATTCCCTTCTAAATGCCCTTAACCTTAGGGTATCACAGAGAATAAAAACTTGGAGATAGTGAAGGCTCTGTTTACATCACATCATTAGCTACCAGAGTGTTTTTATTTTTACTTTCTGTGTTTAGGTTTATTTAGGTTATTATCATTCCATTGGAGCTGGGCTGTGGACAAAGTATCCTTGGATGGGTCTGAGTAATGGTCCCACAACTGAATCTTCTGTTATTTCTATTTTAATTGCTGGGAACCTACCCAGGCGTCCCCAAACTACGGCTAGCAGGCCTCATGTGGCCCCCTGAGGGCTCTCCAACGGTCTGAGGGACAGTGAACTGGCCTCCTGTGTAAAAAGTTTGGGGACCCCTGCTATACTCTCAATCAGCTTTTACATTTTTTACAGTGGGAGAGAGGGTTTATTAGCAAAGACAATTCTAGTTGACAGTCATTCAGAGACTTAGGCTATCTTAAAAAAATTAGCTTGCTAGGACTTTGTGGAATTCTGCCTCCAACCAGATGATACAGAAAGAGAGGAAAATTGGTCATGAGGGCTCTCACGGACAAGGTCCAGAAATGAAAGACCCCCTTCCTGTTGTCTAGAACTCAGTTGTATGACTGCATCTAATTACAAGAGAGGAAAATACTACTTAGATGCTCTTAAGGAAAATGACATTATGTTGGTGAACAACAAACCAGTCTCTACAACTTTAACAGTTTTCTCTTTTGTTGATCAAACATCTGTTTCCCATTTAATCCTACATATATAGTTAACCCAAACGCCTGTCTGGACACTACATTTGCTCAAAGTCCAGCATTTCTAGGTTACTCAGTCATCTCCATTTGACTGAACTGTGGCATCTTTATCCAATGGCTTTAGATCTAAAAAGACAAGTTATCTATCTGCTACCTGGACCAACAACAGATAATAGCAATAAAGCTCCCATGCAGAGACAGGTCAAATGGTAGGGTGATAGTGATAATTAGCCCCTAAAAGTTACCCTAAATAAAGTTCTTTGATTAGAATCTGATTCTGCTCTTTTAAAGAAATTGCCTTATTTGCTATTCTCTGTGGGCTCAGGCTCTGCTTTCTGGGAGATGTTTCCTTTTTTTTCTTTTTTTCTTTCTTTATTTTTTTAATTATCCTCCATGGCCAGTTCTGAGATTCACACTGTTCTCTCCTTAGTGGCTACATGGTTTACACAGCCCATTTCCTGCTGTTGCAAATTTGAGAACCCAGAATTTATATGAAGATTGTTATAGACAAAGGTATGTTACATTTTAGATTTGCTTTTGATAATACGTTTCCTTTATAAACTTAGTAGGCTACTGATCTACCTGCTTTCAGTAGATGTCATGTGTTAGTGACCATTAGCCAAATTCTTTCCTAGATATAATTCTCAGGGTTGATTTTTGTCTATTCTTCCTTGCCTTCAAGCCTCCTTCTCAGTAATGCCTTCTGAAATAATAGTTGGGGTGACTGCCTAATGAAACTGATATTTCTTTGTGGGGCTAAGTTTTAAGGGGCTTTTATAACTCAAATCTTTTTTGGCCTTAACTATTCATGTTTAGAGTCTAAAAGGGGCATTAGTTTAACTACCAAGGCTCCACTTTTCTGATTTTTCTCTCTTCCTCCATCTTCTGCCTGAATACAGAGGATTCAACGAGGAATCAAAGAGTTAGGGCACAGTGGAGCCACTGATGGATTAAGCCTGTGTCCCTGAGTTATTATTTACAGGATATCTGTTCAAGGTTGCTGCCTAAACAGAATTTTTGCTTGAGTGAGAAATAAACTTTTCATATGCTAAGCCTCTGAAATTTTGATGTTGTTTTTCACAGCAGTTAGCCTACCATTACTGATTGCAGGAACACAGCATAAAATTTTCTTTTCATAAATTTCTTGATCTAGACATCAGCCATCTGTAGGCATATGCTTTAGCTTTCTTCATTTTCAGTGTAAATAACCTGGACTTGAGTTTGTCATTCTAGTTTTGTATACTCAAGATCTCTGAGATTTACCAAGTCCAGTCTTATATTCTTCCAACATGTTTACAAAGACTGTTAGCGCCCTGGCCGGTTGGCTCAGCGGTAGAGCGTCGGCCTAGCGTGTGGAGGACCCGGGTTCGATTCCCGGCCAGGGCACACAGGAGAAGCGCCCATTTGCTTCTCCACCCCTCCGCCGCGCTTTCCTCTCTGTCTCTCCCCCCCCCCCCCCCCCCGCAGCCAAGGCTCCATTGGAGCAAAGATGGCCCGGGCTCTGGGGATGGCTCTGTGGCCTCTGCCTCAGGCGCTAGAGTGGCTCTGGTTGCAAAATGGTGACGCCCAGGATGGGCAGAGCATCGCCCCCTGGTGGGCAGAGCGCGCCCTATGGTGGGCGTGCCAGGTGGATCCCGGTCGGGCGCATGCGGGAGTCTGTCTGACTGTCTCTCCCTGTTTCCAGCTTCAGAAAAATGAAAAAAAAAAAAAAAAGACTGCTAGCTGCAGGCTCAATACAAGCTGAATCCTCATAGTTACACTCTTGTGCCCCAATGCCATACTTTCTGTTAGTGTCTGTGACTAGAAGTGCTATTTTCTGGTATGAATGTATTGTGGGGGTTGTAGAGATATTTTATAGAATGGAAAAGTATAAAACAGATAAACCTTGAAAATGGAAAGCCATCAGGAACTGGAAAATAATAAAAACTCAAGGCACTCTCTCCCAGGAACTTTCTGGTCTTTGCTTTTGGCTCTCTCTGCATGTGAGGCATATTCTTGTCTTCTGCTGATACTTTTCTTGCGGTCCTTCTACTAGATGCTCTGAAGAGTTTACATTACTACAGTCCAAGTAAATAGCTCATACTGGACGAGAATCTCTAGAGTGAGAATCTTACTGTCTAATTCAATCCAGCTGCAATGTCCCATTCACAGCCTATAACCTGGAAGGATGGGTCACATAGTACAAACATGGATGCAGGAGGTCCAATCCTCTGAATGTAAAGGAAACACCCCCCCCCCAAAGGAGGTTACAGATGCTTTATAAGTGTTATATGTTAACCAACTACAAAGGTCAGGGAGACCAATATGTACATATCCAATCTGGGCTAATAGATGATGTCTACAAATGAGAGAAAAACTTTGTTTCATTTCATACAAGTGAATATCCATGCAATCAGAGACACTATGGTGTAGCTAAAAAAATTACATTTAAAGGCCTTGGGAGTGTGGCTTTGCTTATGCTAGAAATATGATTTTAGACAAAACATTCAACCTCTTTTGGTCTCAAATTTGATGCTTGGAATTGGGCTAAGGGTCTCTTAGGTCTTCTTTGTAGATTTGATAGGATTTAACTGGTTGTTTTGACTACATATATTGATAAATACTAACCGTTGCTGTAGAGGTGATGATAGTTTTATGTTTAAGGCCTCAGGTTGTCTTTCTGATGAACTGAGTGAAAAAATGTATTCTAAACACCCAAATTCATGAACTTTCTACCAGTCCCCACGCACCAATTTCAGTTTAACAGAATCCTTCCTAAATGGGCACTAATTTATAAACAATCCAGCGTGGAAATCTATAAACTAAAACTTATTTCATTATTAAAACCATATTTGCTTAGATCATACAACTGCCAAATCTGAGTCTCATCTGCCTCAAATGAGATTTGTCTAAACATGTCTTTAATTACTTTGTTTTTAATATGCCATGATTGTCTTATCTAATCTAAATAAATGTTGCTGTTAATTCAGGAAGGCGTCAAACAGTTTCTTCCTCTGTACTTTGATGCTGTGCTCAGGAAGGCTTTGACTGCTTCTGCACTCTGTCCTGCACTCTGGACTGCTGAAGGCTCATGTGTGAAGTTGGTGAAGCAAGTGGTTGGCCTTACCTAGCTCTGCTCCTCTAACCTAAGCAGGGTCCCAGAGAAGACTTACCATATTACTTCTTCCTTAGCTGCATAGTAAACCTCAGCCTTTGCAGTGATTTCAGAAAATATAGAAAATCCTGAAAGCATTTCCTTTCTCCTCATGAAAGTTAAGCCATGTCTGGCGAGTAGAGTGTTCCTTCAGGGACCTGTTCTTCAGTGCAACAATGGTGGTAAATTAATCTGGAGCTAAATAGATAGTGCTGCTCCCTAGGTGGCATCTTGTTGCTACAGGTGTTAACTTGAACCAGTTATTGAGTTCCCCCAAGATCCACAGTTATACTTACAATTATGTCTGTCATTGTGTTTATAGTTATGTTTAACTTTTAAACTTCATCTTTTGCCACCAAAGTCAGAATGTTTTGCCTTTAGTTACTGCTCATGAGTCAGTCAATCCCATACAGATTTTTACATTATTTCTTATTATTCTCTCTATTTATATTTTATGTAGGCAAATACCTAGAAATTTAACTCTCGTGAAGTTTCCTTACTAAATTAAGCACAGTGATTTATTGACTCTTTTTTATATCTCATTACTTTCTCTAAACTAACCCTCATCAAATGTATTGCAATGACTTATTTTTATTTTTAAATCCCACTAGATTATGTATACTATTGATTAAAAAAATACTTTTTAAAAATATAATCCCTACCAGGTGACCTGGCACAAAGAGGGTACTCAAAATGTTTATGTTGAATAAAAACAAAATAGTTTTTGTTAACATTTTGTATAATTAGAGTGTGATCTTTTAAAAAACAATGTTTAGGTCAAGGAAAAATAAAACCCTTTAAGAAGTTTCATGTTTAGATTTAAATTTTTATTTAGAAGCAATTTTTCCCTATCCTGCACTGATAAAATTTCAGTACAGATAATGATGGCTTGGTTTAATATTATTGCTAGTGTTAAATATTTGGAAAATCGTTGAAATATTTTGTCATCTGAGTATCAGTTTCTTAGGTAACTAACATGTGTAGGCCAACTAGAACTTGGACTTTATCTAGATGTTAAAAATAATGCCAAACACAATCAATTTTTCTATATTGCCTTGTATACACAACTCATCATAGTTGTTTGATTCAACATTTTCTGATAGAAAAAGTAAGAAAACGTATTTTTTTTTATTGAGAATCAGCATATATAAGTAAAGTAAAACTATAAAATTATAGAACACTGTTAACTTTTTTTCCTTGTTAGTATTAAATATGTGAGCTAACAATTGAAAAGGTGTGTGATGGGGTTCTTTCTAGTATTAAAAAATGCTTGACAATTTTAATTTTATTAACAGACAGTAGTGATTGTCTCCCCCCCACACACACACAGAAAAAATTTTCTTCTTAAAAAACAAAAAAATAAAATAAAAACAATTCTGTTATGGTTAAATGCTTAGTGTAATACAAAATCATACTGTCCTAGTTAACATTTGGAAGCCCACTCCTAAAGGTCAAAAATGTGCTCAGCTTTTTTGGTTTGTAACCGTGGTTGTATTCATATTTGGGCTTCATTCTAGGCCTTTCATGGTAATTTTAACTGTATCAGTCATAGAGATTAGCTAATAATGCTTTAAATTTCACAGAAAAAAAGGCTAATTCTAAAACATTATGATTTAGTGATAAAGGCTCAGGTATCTTAACGTTAGGTATTGTAATTAGAATCCTTTAGTTTTGTTGTACTATTTTTATGTCTCGATGTGCCTCTTAAACTGTCCTTCCTTGCTGAATTTCTATGCTATTTTGTAGTACTAATTACTGAAAGGTGATTTTTAGGTGTGTGACCAAATAAAAATATAGTATGGTGGTGCCTTTGTCCCCTCTGGCTGCTATGACAAAAATAGCATAAACTGGGTTTCTTACACTACAAACACGTATTTCTCACAGTTCTGGAGACGGGGAAGTCCAACATCAAGATGCCAGCAGATTTGGTGTCTGATAATGTGAGGAGGTGTCTTCTCACTACACTCTCACATGAGAAAAGTGGTGAGAGCTCTCTGTGATCTCTTTTTAAAAGGCGCTCATTTCATTTACATGGGCTCCACCCAGAGGTAGATTAGGATCGGTTGAGACCCCGAGTGCAGAAGAAAATGTTGGGCCCCTTAAAAAAAAGAGACAAGGAAAATAAAAATACATGTTAACCATATTTTAAAATAAATAAATAAAAAATATTATGTATTATTAATGTTAATATTGCAGGTATGAAACCAAATGTGGTGTCATTAGAAAAAAATGTAAAGTTCAAGTTTTTGTGGGGCCCTTCAGAAGTCAGGGCCCAGGGCGTGCACCAGAGCACCCACCATTAATTCTGCCTCTGGCTCCACCCTCATGACTTAATCACCTCCTAAAAGCCCCACTTTCTAATACTATCACTTTGAAGGTTAGAATATCAAAATATGAATTTTGGGAACATAAACATTCAATCCATTGCAAGTAACTAAAAGACATTTATTAATTGTATTTAGTTAGGTTATTGTGGGAAGCTTAAGGAGTAAATGCTTGGTTACAAATTTTTTTTGACTACTATTGTATTTATTTTCTCCAGATTTGTATGCTGTTAAATATAGCATTGAACTCCCTTCTCTTTTAATTGTTTATTTTTTATTACTGAGTCCTGTTTTATCAATTTGTATTTCCTTCCATTAGAATTTATCAAAGTGTGTTCCTGATTTATCAGCCAGCCAGCATCATCTGAAATTAGTTCTTCACATCTCAACCCAGATTCACTGAGTCAGAAATTTTGGAGACAGGGCCAGAAAATTGGTTTAACCAAACACTTCCTGTAAATCTGATGATGCACACTAAAGTGTGAGATCCACTATCCTAAGGTGTTTTATTTTTTTAAGCTTTTGCTCTTTGGTTGACATGAGTTCATATCATTTTAATAGTCTCCACTTTTGTTCTTCATGTGTCTGTAGAAATCATGCAGTGTTACTTCTGATGCACTCTGCCAGTCAAGACAATCCCAAAGTTCTTCCAGGATCAGAGGAGGAGATACAAACTCTATCTTTTGATGAAGTGCATTAAGCTCACATTATAAAATGAATATGTAGGATGGAAAATAGTGTTATTCTATTTTCGCAAAATACAATCTGCAGCACCCTGTGAATCCTAAACATATTTAAAAATGTAAGACTTAGAATAAATGTGATTATCCCTACTTAAAACAAGACATCAATAAATGAATAGCTAAAATGAAATTAATCTTTATGAACAAAGCAAATGAAAACTATATTCACTGGAGACTTTTTGGTTTAGAAAGATTAGATGGGCCCTGGCCAGTTGGCTCAGTGGTAGAGCGTTGGCCTGGCGTGCAGAGGTCCCGGGTTCGATTCCCGGCCAGGGCACACAGGAGAAGCGCCCATCTGCTTCTCCACCCCTCCCCCTCTCCTTCCTCTCTGTCTCTCTCTTCCCCTCCCGCAGCAGAGGCTCCATTGGAGCAAAGATGGCCCGGGCGCTGGGGATGGCTCCTTGGCCTCTGCCCCAGGCACTAGAGTGGCTCTGGTCGCAACAGAGCGATGCCCCGGAGGGACAGAGCATCACCCCCTGGTGGGCAGAGCATCGCCCCTGGTGGGCGTGCCGGGTGGATCCTGGTCGGGCGCATGCCGGAGTCTGTCTGACTGTCTCTCCCCGTTTCCAGCTTCAGAAAAATACAAAAAAAAAAAAAGAAGATTAGATGTTAATTTTTTTTTAAAAAATTTTCCTACTGAATTTAAAGGGTTCAAATAAAATGATAATTTACAAGTAGTCTGGCCATAGTTTGTGAAATAAGAAAAATATTTGAAAGAGAATAAATAAATCCAAAAGCCTGTTAATAGAAATTGATGCTATATGTTTACAATTTCCTTGGACAGGAACATGAGTCCTGTAAAGTATTGATCAGAGCCAATTAGACAAAACAACTGGACCTTGAGAAGGCTGAACCAATGTGCATAAACCACTTATTTGGATAGAGATTTCTGGCAATTGAAACTGGCCTTAGGAATGTGGTGCAAGAAAATTTTCTAGGCTGTTGTACATGCAAACACAGGGAAACCAAAACTCAGCATCTTGGAATGAAGAAAGAAATAGAAATAAAACAAGTAATCAAACATAATAATCAACTCAATGGATTGGGATGAATGTGAAAATAAAAGACCAGGGCAATGCCGTATACATAGTAAATCATAAAGCAAACAGAAAAACTACAGACTTGGAGGATTTCTTAGGGACATCAGGGCTTTGCCATTGTCCTATTGTGCCCTCTGGCCCTATGGATGGTTGATGAAGCTACTATATTAAATTCAACATTCACTGCTATTTACTATTAATATATACATTACAAATACAAGTTCTTAGATCATCTGAGCATTTCTGTCAATTTGACTTGGCTGACCTCAGCTGAATTCCCTTGGGCAGCTGTGGTCAGTTGTATGCAGACATCAATGAATGTATACCCAAAGATGGATAAATGGCTTTGTGGTTTTGACTGAGCATTTTCAAATGTTGTGGCCTTTGATGGCAAAGATTAGATGAACCAGCTTCTTCACTTGGCTGCTGAGCAAAAGTCTAAGAGACGCATGGCTCTGAGCAAGGACTTTTGAGGCCCAGAATTGGAACACGCACAACTTCATTTCTTCTTCATGCTATAGGTGCACCGCTGGCTTCAATTTAAAGTGTAGAGAAACTTCACCGCTTGATGGAAACTGCGGCTGCAAGTCACACTGAAAGGGGGAATACGTTTAACAAAGAAAGTAATTGCCATTTTTACAGTCTGCCATGCCCTTGATAGAACTAAGTTACTTTCTAGTGAGGGAGAGTGACAGTGTTTATACAAACATAAAAGAAAGAAAAAAGAACCAACAATAACAGACAAATAAATAGACAAAGTAATATTATACTATAATAAGTAAAATAGAAAGAATGCACTTGGGGAATGAGTAAGAATAAACATTGGGCAGGATATACTTGTATAAGAATTTTGGGTTAGAATGAGCTATGCATTTGAGCACAGCAAAGCAAGTGGATGTGGCTGCCTGCAGTGACGCTAGGGTGGGACAGGCACGGGGGGGGGGGGGCGGTATTTAAGGGGCTCCGGATCATTTGGTATTTTAAACACTGGAGTGTTTTATAATTAGGAAAGAGATCTCTTATAGGTTAAATCCCATTTTGAGGTTTCAACAATGTGATATCCTCAAATGACCTTTATGGTTGAAAATGTTTCTTCCTAAGTGTTCTTCTCTATGCTACTTGTAGTTTATTCTATTACTCACAATTTTGGCTGTTAGGAGTGGTGTCAACAGGCCCTTGGCACAGCAAATGCTGCTTCCAGCTTAGCGACCTCATGTTACCTCAATGAGCCCAAATTGCCTCGAAGACCAACATAGGAGAGGTAAGACCTGAACTCTAGACTAACAGGGAAGTATAGTTCCCATATATAGCACTTTGTTCTACTAGGTATTGTTTTCTGTGTCAAATAACTAAGAAGCATACAAATGAGTACATTTACTGTAGGAAATATTTATGATTAAGTTTCTAAGTATAAAAATAATAGGAGCCACAAAAAAATATCACATTTTTACCCACTAGAGCTCCAAAGAATAAGGTTCTTCTAGGTAGAACACTGTAACATTGTAATATGGAAGTTCTACCTCTCTCAGAGGCAGCTGTTACAAAGAAACTGATGGACTAAGGGACACTTTTTCAAGCCCTACCTACACAACACCAAAACACTATTTGGGAACAAAGAAATAAACCAAAATATTAAAGTCTAATGCACACACACATACACACATATATCAAAACATAAAACCTGTTGCTGAAAATAATGCCTCCAGAATTGTTCACATCAGGTCATATAGACATATAAAATGATTGTATTTGTAAAGCACATTTACATAAAAAGGTGACTTCTTGTTGAAAGAGGGACTATATTCAGTGACTTCAGCTTCCACAAATTTTATCTTGCTATCCCCAGGGATTAGGGGACCAATCTTTTAGTACATGTATGACTTATTTCTTGTATAATGGTATAAAAAAGAAAGAAAAAGTAATATCTAAGTTATTTTTATTTCAGGTGAATTAAATATTAGTCTACTTATCTTGGGTACAGATATTTTCTGACATTATTGATACAAATGAGTGTTATTTTGGCTTTTGTAAACAGAATAATTTTAGCTGTCTCCTAATCCTTTCACTATTGACACGGTTTTTAAAAGGTGAGGGATAGAATAAGTTAACAATAGTCGTGTGTTTATATGGCAATTTTGAACAAAGAACAAAAATACAATAAACACAATCCATCAATGTATCCATTGGAAAGTGAATTGTCTCTTTGCAATGTTATTTTCATTGGCAAAAACTTTTTTGGAGGTAGCTCTATAAAATGAGTACATCATTCTTGACATGCTCTTCTTGTCACACTTATTTGCAATAGTTCAGTAATCATCAAGATGCATGCTAGAGTCATGCTGTGCATATGCTGAGTTTTAGTACCACATAAGTAGCCATTTTTACTAAATTTGAAAGATAAAACAGTAATTTTTCATAGAAATTTTTGTCTCTGAGTTGATAATAGAAATTCTTTTCTTGGTTGTGGCTTTTGCTGCTTTAACATTTGTTGTGGTTTTGGTTACACATTGCTAGCTTTATTTTCCGTTGTGCTGTATTTGAATTAGATACTCCCAATTCTGCAGTGGATTTGAAAATTCATCTTAAAAGGGATTTTTATCCAAGTTTGTACACTTAATCTCAGCCAAAAGGCTGAGAAGTTATCATCATCCAAATTTTTAAAGCTCACCTCCATGTTCAGGTAACTATTTATTGCAGCTTTATTGATTTGGATCTAATTATGTGTCCCAATTCGTGTCATCACTCTGTATTAAGGATGTTTTATGACTTTTGTCCCAGACTATTAGTCTATATTTTATTAATTATGCTTTTTTAAAGATTAAGAACCTTTTCTATTGAAACAAATGATTTTTTAAAGTAATCATTTTAAAATTTACAAGTATATTTTCTAAGCATTACATATTGCTATTATCATTATAACAGAATATTAATGGAGCATTAGTATACTGGATAACATAGAGCATATTAAATTAGAAATTTTTCCTCCACAGCCACTAAAAATTGGAAGAAAACATTTTACTCCTGATTCCCATATAGTTGAGAAAATAAAACCTTGGGGCATGAATGCAGAAGTCTCTTATGTTTCATGCCTGGGTATTATTTCTTCAAATATCTGTGGAATGAGTAAGCCAGTTGTCATACATTCTGGAGCATAATGAAGAACTGGCTTCAAGAATTGCATTTTGTTCTATTGGCAGTAGATTCAGATTCTTCTTTCTTTTTATGTACATTCTTTGATGTGACTTGAATGATTGCAGCAGTGGTAGGAGACATAAGATGCAACATCCTGCCATACAGAGGATGCATGTGGATTCTGGTATTTGTTGTTGCACCATCTGCCTTCTTTTCTATCATGCACTCTTGAGGAACACAGACATAGACCCCCTAAGCTTGTGTAAGGTAGAAGACCACTGGCCAAGCTTCTTCTTCAGAGCATGTAGGAAAAGACAAGGAACTTTGGGCCAGGTATTTCCAATTGTTGCGTCTCAGATTCATCAGTGACATGTTTCTTAGGATTAGGGAACATGGATGAATGACAATGACACAAATCCTCTCATTTCTAAATTGTTCACTGAGGAGAACAATCACACTCAGGGCAGATACTTGGGTATCTACTGCAGAGCATATCAGGTGGTTTGGCTTTTCTTTTACCTAGCTCACTCCCTTACACCTACGTTAAGTAATGCAATGCTTTGCTAAGTTTGCTTTCTAAATGCTTTTTATAGCTGTCTTATTTATTTACAAATACTGTCGTGGAGCACATCCTCATCTTCTTGCATCTTTACCACTGAAACAGTCTATTAACCAATTTTTCTACCTTTAGCCTTGCCATTCAAATCAGTCTTTCTCAAAATCAGATGGGTCTAAAATAGAAATCTGATTCTGTTATTTCTTTTTTAAAAAATCTTGAGTGGTTCCTGTTGCCCAGAGGATACAGTCTGAGTTTCTTAGCATGGAACTCAAACCTCTGCTTGATGGAGTTTCCTCCTCTCTGGCTTCATCTTCACTGTCTGCTCCAAGAGCACTGAACACTTGTGTAGTTTCTCATACCTTTGCTCATGATGTCCTGTCTGCATGAAATGTATTTTTTGTCCTACTCATGATGAACTCTTTGTCAGCTTTTAAAACTCTGCACAGATATCTTCTCCAGGAACATCCCCTACTCACTTCCAGGCAGAATTAGATACCCTCACTCTGGTCCCCAGATGCTTGTAATGCACTTATTTTATAACGACACTTACTATATCATCTCTGTGTTCATTTTCACCACCTACTGCAAGTTCTTTGAAGACAGAATCCATCTTATTCTTTAAATTGTTGGCTCCTTACCAAGTACATGACTCATTAAAAACACTCTGACCATGTTTGCATAATGAATGAACTAAAATGCCTCTGTGAATAGACGAAATCTCTGTGAAGCAGGGAAAGAGAGAGAAAAAAGAAAAGAAACCTGGAATGAGCCTTTAGAAATTTTTACAATTATGTGCTTTATTGTATTCTATTTTGTCTGTCTATTCTTGTTCTTATCTTTAGATCAAGAGCTACAACTAATTTCCTGCTTTCTCAGAACTGCTTCAAAATAGATGGTATGTTTCTCAACACACACTGTGTGCTCAATGAATATTTGTGATTGATTTATAATCCTTGCGAAACTACTGAGATATTGCTCAGTGTCAAGACTGAGTAATGTACAAGAAAAATTGGTTAAGAGCAGAGATATACATACTCAATATTATACTGCGAGGAATGTTATTCTGCTTTATAAAAAAACATAAGGACATGTGTGGAAAGAAAGAAAAATGAAAAGCAGAAAGATACATCCTTTTAGTCTGTTTATCTTACAATTTTTCATCTATTTATTACCTTCCTAATCAATTTCACTCTGCCCATCATATATGTTTTCCCACCACTAATCATTGCATTAGCTTAAAGCAGTGCATATATTTTATTGCAGTAGCACCAATGAAAAATATTTGTAAACAGAAGGGAGAACTGAATGCTGACTATGTTTACATGTACTCAGTGGTGAGATTCAAATAATTTAACAGCTGGTTCACTGCCTTAATGACAATTTTAAGTATAAAAAAGATACACTGGAAGGTAGTATATTATTTTATGCATTTAATGCTTAAATAAGAATTAAAAAGGTATACAAAACTAGATTATAAGAAAGAATTTTAAACTGTTAATGAAAAAATATTAAATAATAGCTGACAAAAAACAATAAAACTGTTATTTAAGATATTTCCATATTGCTTGTTGATTGACATCTTACTTGCAATTGTTTTTCACCGATGGACAGAATGAACATTACTATGGGTGCTTAGAATACGCTGTTGACAGATGAACGTTAAAAAAGAGTAAAGAATGTAAATTTGTGATTTCCACTTGGGCAGCTGTCCAGGCACCCACCTTAGATAGAACCCTGATTACAGGTGCCATTTTAACAACCAGTTCAACAAACTCAACAAAAAACTAGCCATGGTTTTTGATAAACTGGTGCGAACCAGCTGAATCCCACCACTGCATGTACCCTATTACTTATAGAAAAGCCAAAGTCATTTTCTTCTTCCTGTCATCACTATACAGGTAGATAACCTTTTACCCAGAGAAACAAGAACAGTGACACCATTCTTATATACCCAGAAAATCAGAACTAAGTGCATTCCATAAAATTATTCCATATGAAATTGGCATCAATTAATGCACTGAACAATTCTTTCTTTCAGATGGAAATATCATTTAAGAAATATGAAGATATTGTACTGTGAGGGAAAACTAGGCATCAGGAAGATTCTTATTTAAGCACAGATAGCTATTAAAACCTTACCTGAGGTGCCCTGTAGCAAGGCCTCTCACACATCCTGTCTTATCTTGGACAGCTTGTCTTAATGCTTAAGGCCAGAGACAGGCCACACAGTTCAGAAAGGTGAACATTGCATCTATTGCATTAGATTTTACTGTAAATGCTTTTGTCCGTAATTCCCAACAGGCATTTAGATTCTTTATCACTGTATACATCCATGAAACTCATGACAGTAACACACATCAATCAGGAAAAGTTTACTCTCCCCTCTTTCTGCTCACAAGGCACTTAAAGAATTGAGGCAACAGAATTTCATTGAATTGTACAGTTGGCCACAAAGGGATGTTTAACATTTTCCTACAGAGCAGCAAGCTATCATGGAATGAGGCATGGCTAGTTCTAGTTATACACTTGATCTTGTTAGCAGAGTAACATTCTTTGATGGAGAAATTCTTAATAAAAATACCTGGAAGCCTGTGAAATTTTTGGCAGCATATATTAATTTAGAAGAGAGAAATAATTATAAGTTTATTGTGTTAATAAGAGCTGATTGTTACAAATTATGAATAAAATTTAAAATGCAGAGGGTGATTCTGGCAAGGTAAATAAAAAAAAGACCTATTGGGACTTGGGGGGTAATTGAAGAATTGCTTAACACTGGCATAGCTCTCTTCACTACATGTTGGATATATTCAAGATTCCCTGAATGTTGTAAATATTATTCTAAAATATACAAATACATGGAAGGAGGAAATAAAAACCCTAATCTATAATGAAACCATGGATCTTGAACAGTCCCTGAACACATATTATAAATAATATCTGGAAAATACAAAAAAATTTTGACCAAAAGAAAGAAGAGTGAGATTCAAAAATTACTCAATATGATAAAAACAAAATTGTTTTCAATAAGGTAAGCAATAAAGTTGTGAATCACTTTTACAATAGTCCCTGTCTTGGCAAGACAAGAACTGGGGACCTGTGGGAGCCAAGAGTGAAAGGTAGTGAGTGACACACTGGTCTCTCGGAGAGGTCTATACTCATTTTTTCTGAGAGAGCATGAATTTAGGCCTAAAATAGGTATTGAGATTCCATGTCATCATAAGACTTAGTCACTTCTTAAATAGAGAGGTGACTAAGGATATTAGAAGAAGCAGAAAGAGGGCAGACATTGGTTAAAAAATAGTAAGCCTTCTGAGAAGATATTAATTACTAGAGAAATAATAAATGCAATGACTAAATGTTGAAGGATGCTATCTAACCCCAAGGAATTGACCACACCTTTCACACAGAAGATATAACAGATTTGGGATCCAGAGATAACTGTTTATACATGAGATGCATGCTATCCCAAAGCATTCATCATTTCCATCCCTCTGTTTTCATGCATCCAACACTCACAAACAGTTAAAGAGTGAACCAGAGAAATAAAATAAATAAAATTGTATTTATTTTTCTATCTGGAGACATAGAGGGATTATTCTAAGGACATCTTATTTTAAAAGGAGGCTAGCAGTAAGAGCCCTCCACCACAGACACACATATTATCTTTCTGCATATTACAAAACAGATATTACATTTAAAAATGATTAATAAATGTACAAGATCTGGTATATATAAAACAGTACTGAAACAAATGAAAGAATGGGTTAACATTCAAAGACAATTAAGATTGAATATTGGAGGAAGAACTTACTCAGAAAATAAACTATTTTAAGAAAAATTATCTACAATCTCAGGGAAATTAGGAGAGCATGGAAGTTCTATGAAATAAGGATTCATGTGAAATATAAGAGTTATAGGCAAAGCTCAAGAAAGAAATGGGAGAGAAATATAAAATATGAAAATACTTAAAACTATTCGTTTTTAGGGAAGAAAGCAGAGAAATTGTTGCAACTAGCAGAAGCAAATGAACCGCAATGAACACTACCAAACAAGTAAGTGGTGTGGGAAGTAGGCTAGATAAGATCATACATACTGCAGAAACTATTTAGGAGCAAAACTGACGAGAGAAAATGATAGGTATGAAGAAATGGCTATCAACACACTCAGTAAATAGAGAATTAGGGTTTCTCAGGAAGAGAACTCAACAATTGGATTACAAAAATATTTAGGGAAGTATAGAAAATTTTTCTTAAAAAATAATTTGAATATGCATATTTTTTCATTTATTGTTTTATCAGAAATCAGTACAAAATTTGAAGGTTGAAACAATTGCAACTGCTTAAAAAAAAAAAAACAAATAAAAAAAAATCTCATTTCCTTGTTCTGGCTCAAGGAATGTCTTTTGGTAGCTGAAGTTAGAACAGCTAGAGTGGGCTGGGCAGCTCTCTCTGTCTTCATGGGAGAACTTTGGGGCCCTTCCTGTGGCTCTCCACACAGCATCAGGGCCTCAGGACATGGACCACTTAACCCGGGATGGAACACTTCTAAGAGTTAATATTTTAAGAAAACAAAGTAGATATGCATAACTTTTTATCACTTGTACTTAAAAGTCACTTCGAATCACATTTCCCATAGTTATTAGCTCACCAACATTCCAGATAAAGGACAATACAACCCACGTCTTTACAAGTGACACTGTCAAATTATAGGAAGAGCATATGGGTTAGATGATATTATTGTGGTGATTTTGAAAACAGCACCTGTCTACATATTGAAAGAGGTTACTGTAAGTATTATAAGAACTAATGAAGAATTAATAGAGAATAGTAGACAGGTATATAACGTGGTAACAAATTTAAACTTTAAGGAAAGAATACTATCATTCTGGGAAAAGAAGGAGTCACATGTGAAGGGAAATTCAGGCTGATCTGAGATTTCCACACAATGATGTTGAAGAACAGGAAACTTTGGAGCACTTTCTTTGAAGTTATAAGGAGAAAAGACTTTTCCCCAATAACTTATACCTAGTCTATACACACGTTTTATTTATGAAAATGACAGGAAAAAATTTAAAAATATATAAAGGCTCAGAGTATAAATTGTTTATTCACCATTATCAAAAATCACCCTAAAAAACAAACCTAACCACATTAAAAATAGAATAAAATTTCAAAATAAAAAAATCATATTTGAATACTAGAATATAAAATCAGCATTTTCTCTTATCTTATAGAAGTCATTCAAAAGCACTAAGGAAATTATAAGTAAGTTTGGTGAAACTGGAAAACAGCGAAAACCCCAGAACTCCAGATATAAAAAATAATAAATAAAGAAGGCAGGGTAGGAAGAAACTTTTGGAGATGATGACTATGTTTTTGATATTGAGTACAGTGATAGTTTCACAGATATGTAGTTTTCCTTAAACTCATAAAGTTGTATAAATTAAATATATTCAGCTTTTTGTAAGTCAAATATATCTCAATAAAATAGTTTTAAAAATATCTGGAAGAGTGAATTACAGCAGAATTCATGTAGTGGGGCAAAAGAAAAAAGGCAATAAACGATGATGTAGCAATGGCATCAGAGAGCTACAGATGTGAGAAAGAATCCAGCAAAAAAATATAGTATCAAAGATGAAGGTCACACCAAGGATAAATCCAAGTTCTTCATTTTCAATAGCGGATACAGCAATACACCTGGCATAAGTTTTACTTGACTCAGTTGGTTCTAGGAAGCAGAATTGAGACTAAATGAGCAATCCTATGGACAATCCATATGTGCAAGCAATACTGTTTGTTGCAGTATAGGAAGAGACATAGAATTAAAATTGTAAGACCCCTGAAAGCTAACATAAGAGAGAACCTAGATGACCTTGGTTACAGTGATGACTTTTTAGATTTGACACCATAGGCATGATTCATGAAAATGTAATTTATAAATGGTATTTATTAAAACTTAAAATGTCAACAGAACGAGAAAACAAGCTGCAGACTGGGAGAAAATATTGTCAAAAGACAATTCTGACTTTTATCTAAAATCTACCAAGAACTCTTAAAACTCAACAATAAGGAAAACAAATAACCTAAAATAAAAAAAAAATGGATTAAAGATCAGCACAGATACTTCACCAAAGAAGATATAGCGGTGCCATATAAGCATATGAAATGATGGTTCACATTATATTTTCTAAGGGGAATGCAATTTAAAACAACTAAATATCACTACAAACATTTTAGATGGCCAAAATTTGTAACGATGACAAAAACAAATGCCAGCTAGGAAGGAGAGCAGCGGGAACTCTCATTCACTGCTTATGGGTATGCCAAGCGGTACAGCCACTTTGGAAGAATGGTTGGCAGTTTCTTTCACAATGAAACATACTCTTACCACACTATCCAGCAATTGCATTCTGTGATACTTACTAAACAGAGTTGAAAACTTATGCACACAAATGTACAAAAGCTTTATTAATAATGGCCAAAACTTGGAATCAATCAAGATGTCCTTCAGTAGGTGAATTGATACATAAACCTTAGTACATGCAGATAATGGAGCATTATTCAGTGCTAAAAATATATGAGCTATAAGCAGAAAAAGACAGGGAGGAACTTTCAAGTCATATTACTAAGTAAAAATAAAACCGATCAGAAAGGCTACAAACTGTGTGATTCCAATTATATGACATTCTAGAAAAGGCAGAACTATGGAAACAATAAAAAGATCAATGGTTGGCAGTGGTGTAGAAACGAATGAATAAACCACAGAAGATTTTTAGGGCAGGGAAACTACTCTGTATAATATTATAATGATAGATATCTGTTATTTTGCATTTGTCCAAAACCCTAGAATGTATAACACCAAGAGTAGGCCCTAAGGTAAACCTGGGCTTTGGGTGATTATGATATGCCAACACAGATTTATCCTTGGTAAATAATACCATTCTGGTGAGTGATTTAGATAATAAGGGCAACCATGCATGTGTGGGGAAAAGGAGTATATGGGAAATCTTTGTATATTCCTCTCAATTTTCTCTGACCTGAAACTGCTCTTAAAAAAGCTTTTGATGGATAATTTGATAAAAAAGATGTGGTACATAAATACAATGAAATGTACTTAACCATAAGAAAAGTTAAGATATTTCTATTTGTGACAACATGGAGGGATCTTATGAGTATCATGTTAAGTGAAATGAGTCAGATGAAAAAGAACAAGAACCTATAATTTTACTCATATGTGGGAATATAATATAGAGAGCAACAAATGAGCGAACAAAACAAACAAAATCCTCATAACAGAGACAACAGTATGATGGTAACCAAAAGGGGAAGGAAGTAGAAGAAGACTGAAGAGGATAACAGGGGTCAAATATATAGTGACAAATGGAACCTGGACTTCGGTTGTTGGACACACAAAGAAATATATGGGTGCTGTATCACTGAACTGTACATAGAACTTATATAATCTTATTAATCAATGTAAGCCCAATAAATAAAAAAAGAACAGCAAAAAATTAAATAATAAAACAAAAACAGAGAAAAGTTATATTCAAAAAGAAAACTACAAACCAATCTCACTATGAATATGAAAATAAAATTTCAAAATAGTCATTGGCAAAATAATAATAATTATATACATTTGCAAAGTGGTATTTATTCCAGACATGATTGTTCCATAATGATTCAAATTAATCACATTAATAGATCTAAGAAGCATTATATCATCATTCCATTTTGAAAAAACATTTTTCAAAGTTTTATACCTATTCTTGATATGAACTCCTAAAATTATAATTGAAATAGAATAATATCCCAACATGATAAAATAAGCATCTCAAGCAAAAATCCTGGAACAATACTTGTTGAAAACCATTGAAAGCATCCCTGTACACATCAGGAAAAAGGCACATAGTGTACTACCACCACTATTAATTGAATAGTGGCAGGTTATGTATTTATTTATTTATATGTTTGTTTGTTTGTTTTAGTTAGCATATTTAGACAAGTGAAATAAATTACAAAGATTGGAAACAAAGAGGTTAAATTATCACTATTTGCCGATAATATGTTTTTATATTTGGAAAACTTGAAATTTTCAGTTAAAACCAATAGATATTTCAGTAAGGTGGTGAGGTAAAAAATAAATATGCAGTAATCGATAGCCTCTACTGATACAAACAATACTACATGACATAACACAATGAAAGACCTTAT
Source organism: Saccopteryx leptura (assembly GCF_036850995.1). Classification (NCBI taxonomy): domain Eukaryota; kingdom Metazoa; phylum Chordata; class Mammalia; order Chiroptera; family Emballonuridae; genus Saccopteryx; species Saccopteryx leptura. Next base: position 56,362,583 of record NC_089506.1, read on the forward strand.
TTATATAAACAACAATAAAAGATAGCATGTCTAGTTTTTACAGTTGCTATAACAAATTATCACAAACCTAGTGATTTAAAACAACACATGTTTATTATCTCAGTTCTGAATGTCAGGAGTCCAGAATGATTCAAATGAGCTAAAATCAAAGGATCAGCTGGCCTGCATTCCTTTGGGCTGCTCTAAGGGAAAACACATTCCTTGCCCTTTATAGCTGTTAGAGACTGCTCACATTCCTTGGCTCAGGGTCCTTTTCCTCCACCTTCAGTACCACTTAGGCCAAGTTCTTTTCACACAGCTAGCTCTTTGATTCTTCCTCCTTATTTTCCTTCTCTCACGGATAAAGGAAACTGTGATTATATTGGGCTCTACTGAATATTCTGGGATCATTTCAACATCTCTACATTAGCTGATTAGAAATCTTAATTCTATCTGCAACCTTTACTCACTTTTGCCATGTAATGTAACATATTGTATTTATAATTTCTGAACATTAGACTGTGGACATGTTTGGAATGGAGAAGGCAATTATTCTGCTTACCTCATCTAGCAATAAATTTAAAAATAAAAGTGCAATGTTTATTTTAAGAACATTTTGAGATGTTTCAGGGAGCCGCAAAAGAATGCTTGAATAAATTAAAACACGTACTCGTTGTTTGTATGGTTTTTTTGGATAGAAAAAAATAACATGGACACAGATGACAAAAACATCAAATTATATCTATTATCATTAAATTAATCTATAATTTAATGAAACCCAGATTAACAAAAAGCAAATTTAATAACTTTGGAAAGAGATTAGAAATAGTAAAAAAAAAACAAGCAAGTATAAATAGAAAAATTTTGTAAAAGAAGAATAAGGAAGTTTTAACCAGATGCTAAAGTATATTTCTAACCCTCAATAATTCAAACAGTATGATATCATTGATGAATAATCACATAAATACAACCACACAGAATTTCTAGAAGTAGTCCTAATTCATACAGGATTTACTCAGTGATAAAGATTATATATTTTAGACCATGTTGAAAGATTGTTTATTAAAACCAAATGGTGTTGGGGCATCTTGGTAGCCATTTGGACTTAAAAAAATATTTAATTCTCATAATTTATAAACATTACATTTCAAATGAATAAAAAATTGAAGATATAAATAAAACCAATACAGAAATTCATGGATAAATGTTATAATATTGAAACAAAAGTGGCTTTTCTATGACAGAAAACCCAGAAGTCATAAAAAATTATTAAAATTTTTAATTACTTAACCATAGTAACAAGAGCAATAAAAAATGGCAAAATTAATCATTAATTCAACATTTAAGATCTATAAAACTACCTATAATTCATAGGCAAAATTATAATTTCCTTCATATATGAAACATTTCTAAAAATTAAAAAGAATAAAGATGAACAAATAAATGTAAGATAGCAGAAGAAAAACAATTTGGATTTTAGATATGTGGAAAGAGTCTCAGCTAAACTCACTCATCATGAAAGAAATAAGAATAAATCTACAGTGAGATGCTATTTGTCACCTTTTGGGTCACCCACAAATCCAAAAGGTTAGTATTCTATGTGTGAGATTGAGGGGAACAGCCACACCTGTTTATTGCTTGTGAGAATGCAAATTGGTGAAATCTTTTGGCAGGGAGTAAGGGAGTGGAGGAGGAGTTAATGTCTATCAAAATAACATATCACATACCTTTAACACCCAACAGTCCTACCCTGACAATATATTCAATTATGTATACAGTAAAAAGATTATTCACTGTAATCTCTTTTTAATAGCAAAATATGACAAAAATTCTAAACATTTATCAACAGGGGGCTAGTTAATTAAATTGTGGTACATTAAACCATTAAACAAAAGATATTGTGCAGCTAGAATACATAATGTCAAAACTCTTTAGGTAGAGATATGGAAAGACCATAATACATTTTTAAATAAAAAAAGCAAGGAGTAGACCAATGTATATAATATTAAGGTATTACTTACTTAAGGAGAAAACAGAGAATGCATATGTAATACTAACACTTGCAAAGCACTTTTTATCCACTCTATTCAAAATCACTCTGTAAGGCAACTTATTGTCCTTCCTTTTGCAACACCATAAACAACACATTGGTATTATTTGCTGCTTCATCTTCAGTACCTACCACAGAACATGACATATAGGGTGCTCACTACATATTTGGTAAAGAACAAACAAACAAACAAACAAAACACCCCCACAAAAAACCCAAATAAAATATATTCTTTTTAAAAAAGAAAAAACTAAAGCTCTAGTAAATGAAGTAACTTGATCCACATCACACAACCAATTAGTGAAAGAATCTCATTTCTGGATATAACAGCGTTGAAAGTATATACACTTACTCATTTTCACAAACTCATCCCATCAGTTATCTGTGAAGACACAAACTGGCTGGAAGGGTATTGGGAACACAGGTAAAGGTGAGATTGCTTCTATGTGCTCTTTTATACTTTTAGAAGTTGTAAAATAGGTGACTGTGTTATATATTCATAAAAGTATATTAAACATAAAACTCAGGAATAATAATGCTGACATATAAAACATCAGAGGCAAGCACAAAATACCTTGAAAATTTAAATAAACACTTAAATAAAGGTGGTTAATAACTGTTACAAAAGAGAAATTCTTTCAAAATACATCTTAGGATACTCATTGAAAATAATAGACTGAGATAAAACCTTAAATACAACCACAAAAGCTGGAAATGAAAAGTCATAAGAAGAAAAACAGTATGATCATTATAGTTTCTAGGTCTCTCATTGAAGGGAGCCTCTCTGAACAGCTTTGGTGAAGAGAGTATGTTGCTACATAGACACCTATCTTACTTAAATGTATATAATTTCCATAGTGTTGAACATTATTAAAAATAATTTCTGCTCCTGTGGGCCATGAAAACAAAGTATAGCCAAAAAATGCAACTAAAAAAATTCCTACATTAGATGCACAATAACTCCATATGTGCTCATAACTAAATTCCGAACCTATTGATAAAATGTCCGAAATAACTAAGAGAAATTGCAATAATGGACAATAAAGATACAATCAGCAAATATAAATTAAAAGAAGGGAGAGTTCATAATATCAAAATTACACAAACTACAAATTTGGAAAAATTTAATTAAATGAGAACATGGACCTTAACAATAATGAGTTAAACAAGTTCTCAATGAGCCTTTATGTACCAACAGACATAACATCAGAATACCTGAAGAAAGCATTGTAGAACTAAAATGAGAAACAGATGGAAGAGCAACAGGATGGAGATAATTTAAGAGGTTACTTTTTTGTCCTTGAAATATCATGTATATAAAAGTTGTTTCTACATAAAAAGTTAAACAATACTCTAAAAGATTGATATAGTCTAGTCAAATAAAGAATGTATATACTCAGAGCTATAATCTGCAAAAAGAGAATTTCTTTTTAAATGGCCCATGGGGAATTTTACAAAAAAAAAATGTAATTACATATTAGCCAAAAAGAAATATTCATTTAATTTGAAAGGAGAAAATACTTCAGATCATATTCTGAAATCACAAACTAATAAAGTGAAAAATGAATGTCAAGCTTAGAAACAAAAAACTCAAAGCATTTGACATTTTAATATTGTTCTTTTTTAAATAACCCTCAAAGCAAAAGGAACAAAAAAACCTCACAATTTCAGGGTACTTATGAAATAAGGATAATAATATGGCTTAAATATTTTGAATGCCAACTAAAATAATAAAAATAATAAATAAGATACATGCTGTGAAAGAAACACAGAAAGAAAAAAATTAATGAGGATGAAAACATAAAAATGAATTATGTAACAAAATATAATTGCCAATGGCTTATTTTAGGGGAAAAAAAATTTGAACCACTCACTTGCCTGTAAATGGACAGAGGAAAGGAGAAAATGCAGCACAAACATAAAAACATTAGGATAAAAGAAAAACAAATATTAATGGTATTAGATATTCTAAAATAATATCCTCATCTTTCATCCAATTTCACGTTAATTGATAACCTAAATAAATAAATTATATTTTATTAAAATTAACCCATATAAAAAATAGGCCTAAAAACACAAAAATAAAAATAACCGGGGGTAAAAATTCACAAAGTTGTGTAACAGCTATATTTTTTAAAAAAATCACCTGGTTCTGAGGAAGACCGCACTGTGTCAATGTAGAAGCTACCAGGTGGAGGTTTTTCTTTTGATAACTGCTGCAGAAATGACGTCTTGGAAGCTGATTCTGCCAAGAAAGAGTAAAATCTTCCAATGCTTTGGAAAATAGGCACAACCATCGCGGAGGTTGTTTATACAAATGCAATAGTACTTGGAGCAGATGCAAAAAACTGAAGGGATGGTTGTTGCCGACAAGAAAGAACTGTTCAACAATAGCTTTATATCTCCTAACATTTATTGTTGTGGCGCTGGGGCAGCTGCAGACATAGATATGACAACCCAGCTCATTTCTTCCAACTTGGAGCACCACTCCCTCTCTACTGGCCACCTTCCCAGAGTTGTGATGACTAATTGGATGCTGAAATAGAGGCTTTTCAGCTATCACGGTTACACTGGTGCAGCCCTAGTTTTGGAGGGACATAAATGTCATTGAACCTCACCTCTTCAGTGACTGTCCTCATGAATCAACTGATAAGTTGCCTTATGTCACCATGGATTCTGGCTCCTTAGCAGCAATGGTTGTGTTTGAAGATAAGTTTAGGCCAGATATGGAGGAGGAGAAAGCCAAGAAGCTGGTGAGAGTGGCCACAGCAGCTGGCATCTTCAATGACTTGGGGTCTGGAAGTAATGACCTCTGTGTGATCAGCAAGAGCAAGCTGCATTTTCTCTGCTGTACTCAGTGTCCAAAAAGAAGGACACAAGATTGGGGTACTACAGGTGAGAGAAAAAAACCACTGCAGTCCTCACTGGAAAAAGTTTGTGCCTGGAAAATGAGATGCTGGAGGAAACAGTTCAAATGATGGACACTTCCTGAATGGTGTCAGCTGATGATGGTTGATGATGTAACTGCTCTAGAAAACAGGGGTGAAGAAACAATGAAGGCTGTTCCTCTATCTAAGACATTCATTCAGCTAGTGTTTGCTGAATGAAACCCAATAAAAACGAAAACAAACACACACACAAAACCAATCACCAGATTCAGATTATTGCATGTTTGAACTTCATCAACCCCATCATGGAACATCTAGTTTTCCTTTCAAATGAATAATTACAGCAAAAATACCACAAAGAAGGCCGCTCTCTATTTCTTGTTATGCAACCATGTGACCAACATACCAGTATTTAAGAAATATAGCAAACATGCAGGGTAAAGTCATACAGCTCAAGGTCTAAGGTCCTTCTCCCAGAATCTGAGCTCCAGCTCTGCTAGATCTCTGTGCTCTACCTTGGAACACAAAAAGGAGCAGAAGACCTATCCATCTGATACCTCAATAAAAGAATATAAACCTTAAGGAACCCAAAACAAACAAACAAAAAACAAGTAAACAACTAAAATAAAACTTTTATGCATAAAATAGAGTTTAATTAAATTTTTAATTAATATTTAAAAACCATCATTAGCTTTTCTATGCACAAATAAACATTAGTGAGAAATGTGATTTAATCCAGAAAATAATATAAACATGCAGCATATACAAACAAAGAAAAATAGAAATGCTGAGACACTGATATCAATATTGATGATCTCCAAGAATTGTTCAAGTCATAGGCATTGATCATAATCTCACTTGCCACATATGTTATCCAAAATGTGGGGCAAGCAGCATCTGATTGGATAAGGGACAGATGACATTGCAAGAGCCCAGAGGAGATAGAAGCTAGATCATCATTCTACACAGTGAATCCACAAAAGCCACATCTTCCCCACCCTTAGTCCTCCTTTTCAAATGACATCTAAGCTATAAGCTGGGTTTGGAGAATTTAAGACTGAGAAGTCTTGGTTATTGAATAAGTATTATTTCTCCCTATGAGAGCCTGAGAATGGAATACATGAACTGAGAGGTGCTCAAAATGGCCAAACCTGAAGGCAAACCTATTTCAAAAATGGCTTAGTTGCACAGCAGCTTGTACAGTTGTTTTAGTCCTGAAAATCAATTATTAGGGGAATATGAATAAGACAAGGTTCACCATATAAAATAAGTGAGTTTACATTGACTCTGAACATCTGGATTGCAGAGTGAGTTAAGCTTTGTTGTCAAAGATAGTTATATATATATTAAGGGCACAAAATAGAAAAGAATATATAGTACATGCTAAAATTTCCCCATAATTTTTTGAAGATCAGTTAAGATTTCAGAGATCTTTCTGTTCTTATTTTTCACATATTTTTTAAAAATGTACAATATGTATTATTTTAGCAATTATAAAAAGTAAACATAGACAGTCATAAGAAAGAAAGAAAACAGGATAAAATATAGGTAAAAAATTTTAATTCATACTATATGCCAGGTAGTATGCTCAATGCTTAACAAGTGTTAACTCATTTAATTTTTCCATCAGCTGCAGGAGTTATATTCCATTTTTATAGAATTGAGGCTTGAAAAGACTAAGTAACTTGACCACAGTCATAAAGCTAGGTAATATTGCATCATAGATTCAAAACTTAGCAGTCAAACTTCTGAACATCTAAGTTTAACTAACTTGTTCTATTGCTTCCCATGAGGCACCATCAATCTCCCATTCTATGGATTCAATCTGGCTCCTGTACCTTTTTTCTATAATCATTTTTATGAGTAAAACCAGAGTAAGGAGCAGTCAGGGAATTCTTATCATGGAGTAGGTGATTTATTCTTGTTGGCTCATTTAGGACTTATTCCTAAATTCACTTTCTGTGCTTTGGAATTGTCCACAAAATGCACTTAATGGAAATTATCTGTGGACAAATTTAAGAGGAAGGGAGAACCTAATTTCATGTATATATTTTCTTTTTATTTACCAAATAGCATTCTGGCATTTCATAGAAGAATAAAATATCAGACCCCCAAGAAAGATTAGACATCAAGTAGTCTACCATACTATTCATCCATGCTAGTTTAATAAAGGTAGGTGAGTAGAATGAAGAAGAATAAAAAACATAGATTGGAACCCATCTAAATATCCCCAGATGTCCAATAAGAGAGTTAGCACTAGAGACTTAATCTTGTGACCATGTGCTCTTTTAAAAATTAAAGTGGAGATAGCTGAATGTGAAAAAATAAACTAGAAAGTTAATATAACAGCTCAGGTAAGAACTTAAAAGAGAGAAGTAGTCTTAGAAATAAAAAGCGAGAGTAGACAGTGTCAAGAAAATATCTTAGAGACAAATAATGAAAAAGAAAGGAAAGGAAGGAAAGAAAAGGTTGTGATTATGAGTGTAAGTATTATTAAGAATTGTGGTATTAGAATAGTCTAAGAAGGAGAAATTATGAATTTACTGTTGTATGCGAAGAATGTAAGGTACTTGTGGTACTTGCAGATAGATATTAAAGTCCTACAGGTGGCTGAAAATACCAAGATATAATTGGAAAGAGCAGTTATTTTGAGAAGTATAAATTTTGGAGTTATTTACATTATATGATAGTCAAAATTTTGAAATGGTTAGTTTATCTACAAGACAGAAGATTGACAGAGGGAAAAAGTCCTGTGGACAAGACTGAGCAATGCCTACTTTTCAGCAAGAAAAAAATTACTAACCATCAGTAAAGGGAAAGAAATGGTCAGAAACTGAGAAAGAAAAATGAGAAACAATTGGTACAGTAAGAGGAGATGGTTTTGTAAAGGAGTGTTGGCCAACAGTTCCAAATGCTGGGGACTGTGTAAGCTGGAAAAGAGGATTTGAGAGAATCATGGTGATAAACATTGACAGAATTCATTACTGAGAAACAGATTGAATAGAATAATTGAGAAAAAAGACAATATGCAGAAGATTGAGTGAGTTAATTACTCCCTATCTCTTTTATTCCATAGCTTATTTTACACACTGTATATTTTTGGGGCATGTTAATCTTATAAATGATTTCTTATTTAGACTTAGTAACTAATAATCACCTACCAGCCTAAGGAAGACATTTAAAAGATGATTTAAATATTACAAGGAAAGCAATGATAAATGATTATTTGTTGAGAGAAAGGAGCTATATTTAAAGTATAATAAAAGCTTTAAAATGGAGATATGTTTATACATAAAAACATAAAATTCAAATTACATATAATATCTATTTTACCTACCTGATGATCTGTTTAGATTCCCATCTGCTTAAAATATTCACATACCAATTACCAGCTGTCCTTGAACCCAAACATTGAAAATACTGGGTTACCACATCTTAGAGCAATTAATTACCTACAAAAGGAAAAAAAAATGTTTCTTGCGTTCTTTTGACTAGGTAGAGCAATAAGTTTTTCACTTGAGAAAAGATTATAGGTTATTCATTAGATTGTTAATTAACACAGAAACACATTTTATCTTAGTGGTTATTAAGTTGAGATTTTTCTTAAAACCTTAATAACTCTGTTTTGAAATGGTTTTAAGATTCCACAAGGTTCACAAACAAAGATTAACTATGAATTTTCCCTCTGAAGATAAATATAAACTTTTAATTGTGTGAATGTGGTGTGTCTCTCTTTCTTTCATTTTTTTTTTAAATTTTAATGAGAGGAGGGGAGACAAAGACAGACTTCTGCATGTGCCCCAACCAGGATCCACTTGGCAAGCCCTCTTGGGGGGGGGGGGGCGATGCTCTGCCCATCTGGGGCCATTGCTCCAGTTGCAGCAGGAGCCATTTTTTAGCATCTGAGGTGAGGCCATGGAGCCATCCTCAGTGCCTGAGGCCTACTCACTCAAGCCAATCAAGCCATGGATGCAGGAGAGGAATAGAGAGAAAGAAAGAGGGGGGGGGGGAAGGAGGGGTGGAGAAGCAGATGGTCACTTCTCCATTGTGCCCTGACCAGGGCCTGAATAACCACACACCAGGCTGATGCTCTACCACTGAGCCAACCGACCAGGGCTTGTGTCTCTTTTTCTGTGTGTATATGTGTGTGCACATATGGAGATGACAGGATACTTACAAAAATGAAATGAGTTGTAATGTAGGTAATGCCTCAAGAGACTATTTGTTTATAAAGGGACTTTCAATCTACTTTTGTAGTGGACAAAAGAAAAATAAGAATAAATTAAAACATTACCTAAGGAGAGTATTAGCGTTCATATTAATTTGAGAATTCTATTTTTTTATGTCTTCCACTGTTTTCTATGAGATAAAATAAAGTGGACACTGGTCTCAACTTCTTTTAAAATTCTTACTATTGTATACTGTGAAAAAATAAAGGGATGCACATATTATGTATTGAGAAGGAGCTGTAAGCCTACAAATTTGATAACTTAGATAAAATGGAAAACCTTTCATTAATTTCTAACTATTATTTTTAAATTGTCTATTTCTCCTTAAGTTCGGCCAGCATGGGCTTCATGTATTTTGTTGTCCTGTTGTTATATGGATATGTATTGTCCCTGATCAGTGGATTTTTTCTTAATTTTCACTTTAAACCTGGCCTCCTAGAAGAATGCCCAGCCAGCAGCATTTAGAGGTAAGCCACCGAACGGTCAGAGATTGTCTGCTGAGGCTGAAGTTTCCGACTTTTACTGTTGTATCCATGAGGCTGGAAGATTGCTTTCAATAGCATAAGATCTATGAGTTTGTCCAACATTCAACCATGACTTGGAGTTCAGAATGTCACTTTCCAGTTGTGCATTTGTATTGTGTCATCTTTCTATGAACCTGATTTGCTTATTTTTCCTCTTGATTATGGGCAATGATTTTTTTTTTTCATTTTTGCATACATGATCATTTTTGATGCTGAACATTATTCACTTTACATGACTGAATGCTGAATTTTGTTGTGTTGCTTATAAGATTGTTGAATTATGTTCTGGCATTTAGCTAAGTAACATGTCAATCAGTTGTACTTTTTCAAACTTTCTTATGGCATTCAGATAAACATTTTGTTTGGGACTAATTTAGCCTCATTCCTGAGGTATGACTCTTTTGAGGACCCCATGTGGTACAAAATATCTCCACTTTTTCTAGTGGAGCTATTTTAAGGGGGAACACATAGGGACAGGTGTGAGGAAAGTTTGAGATGTCTACACTCTCTGCTTCCTACTCATTCTTTCCTGGCCTCAGGTAGTTTCTTCTTGTCCTGTATTGGTAACTCCTCAGCCCAGAAATCAAGAAGAGCTCTGTGCAGATTTCTGGAAAAGTCTACCTCTTCTCCTAAACTCTGCCATACAAATTCTAGTCACCTCAGCCTTTTCAAACTCCAGTCTTGTCCTTAACAATTCAGGCTTGCTTGCTGGTTTACTGGCTGGTTTGGGTCTGCCAAACTCAGTTTACTGAAGCTTCAAAGGGCCTCCAGGCAGTAAACTGGAACATTGACCAGATTTAACTTTGTGTCCCTTCTCTTAGGGTTTACTGTCAGCAAAGCACCTTTTTTCCATATATTTTGTCCTATTTTCAACTTGTTAATGGTGGAAAGGCAATTTCTATAGCAGTTTGTCACTGGCCTAGCCATGTGCCTGCTTTTTAACATCAAATTTTCCACCTAAATGAGTGATTATCTTTCCAAGTAATAATAGTGTCCCAACACTGTTAATAATTCATAATTAAAAATAAATAAAAATAACTAACATTAATCAAGTGCTTACAACTCTGCAATAAAAATTAGGAGCATTTTATAACAAATTTTAAAATTTATATTACAATCTTTTTCATAAGCTGATGTCTTTCATGATCATAAAAGATTCAATCCTGAATGTTAAGTCATTTGAATTTGAGAAGCTAGTAAAATATATGGTCAGCATAAATATTCATTTGTTTGTAGTAAATACAATGTGGTTTTAAAAAAGTATTGGATTTTGAACTTGTTTCCCTTTCTTTTTGTACTAGATAGTTCTTACATGTGCTCCAAGACTCAGATAACTTTTTCATAAGAATGGACCCTTTTCTAGCTCCTCCCCAACCATGTTTGGTATTCTTTTTCTATGTTTTCATACTTTTCTGCACATCATACATTTATGGTGTCTAACACTTCAGAAAACATGGTCTGTTTTCTTTTTTTTTTTTTTTTTTTGTATTTTTCTGAAGTTAGAAAAGGGGAGGCAGTCAGACAGACTCCCACATGCACCCGACTGGGATCCACCTGGCATGCCCACCAGGGGGCGATGCTCTGCCCATCTGGGGCATTGCTCTGTTGCAACCAGAGCCATGCTAGCGCCTGAGGCAGAGGCCACAGAGCCATCCTCAGTGCCCGGACAAACTTTGCTCCAATGGAGCCTTGGCTGCAGGAGGGGATGAGAGAGATAGAGAGGAAGGAGAGGGGGAGGGGTAGAGAAGCAGATGGGCGCTTCTCCTGTGTGCCCTGTCCGGGAATCAAACCTGGGACTCCCGTACGCCAGGCCAACGCTCTACCACTGAGCCAACCGGCCAGGGCTGTTTTCTTTTTTGTTTCTTTCTTTCCATATGTTTTTCTCATTCTCCCCCAGTGCAGAATCTTGTGCATATTCATCCTTCACCATGTATGACAGATGATATTTTCTCAATAATTTTTAATATTTCTTCAATTTCTTCATTTCTATACTCTCTGCTTTCTCTTGCACACTTATTAGCTCTCTTCTTTATTTTGGTAGTGAATTTCTGAGTGTACCCTTCTCCATACAGGCCCACCTTCTAATCCTATCTAACTAAATCTTATCTAAATAGCTTTTAGTGGCTCTCCATTTTTTCACCACTGAGTCCTAGCACAGCATAGCACATTTACAGCTAGTGCTCGACCTGTGACCACGATTGGTTCCGACAGACTGGTCGTAACACGATTTGATCTTAAGTTGAGTAGGCTATATGTACAGTACTGTGAAATGATGTTATAAAAATCTTTAAGTCATATTTTATTATAATTTTCTTTCATTATTGTTATATATCACAATTTTCTTTGTTCATTTTATGCCATTTTTATCATCTCTACACCATTTTGTTTCTTATTTTTACATTGATCAGGTTTAAGTACAACACTGCATTACCAGTACAACTGGTTTAATATTTGCAAAGACAATTTCCTCTTGGTAGACATCTTGGGAAGAGTTTGATGAAAAATATCCAAGACACAATACACAAATTGCTGTACCGAGTCTGGAATAACAGTTGAAATGGTGCACGCGGAGATGGTAGTGCTGCCGGAAGCTGGTCCGCACTGTCGTACGCCCAGCTGGGCAATACAGGCTCTACCAGACGCGGAGCAGTTATGGCTAGTGATTGTGGTCATAAAGTCGAATGGTGGTAAGTTGCATAGGTCATAAGTCGATCAATATTTATACTAAAATTACCTAATTCCTTATCTACACCCAGTAGTACTGTGAGTTCCTCAGAAACAGAGCTCCAGTCTTTCTTTGATTATATTCTTTCTAGCATCAGCACCTAGCATAGTGACTATGGAGAATGTAGTAGTTCAAATAGCTGGCTGATGATTCATTTCTCTACAATGACCAAGGAATGATGTTAACCCCAAAGTGAATGCACATATTTGGCCTAATTTACTTGTAAACATGCTATTTATGATAAGCTCAATGGTAAATAGACTAATGATATTGGCTAAGAAAAAAGTACTTATCAGTGAAACATATCTGACAGGATATCCCTGTTTTAGAACTATTTTAATAAACAAATATGATATCTAGATTTATGATGCAAGGTTACCTGAAGAATATCATGTAAGCCATTAAGTGATATGAGTACACATTGGAGATGATTAAAAACAGAATTCCTCCCTGCTTGCTGAGAAAATAACTTGTGTATCTTAGAAACAACCTTGTTGGGAAAATGGCTGTGTTAGACATGCTTGCTGGTTTACCGGCTGCAAGCACTTTGCTTGATTAGTGTATGAGCACGTGGCAGAGGCATGTGTGCATAGCCTATGTAAGGCTATGGGTGCTTGCACTCTGAAGAATTGCTGATGGCAGATGGCAGATTGCCTGCCTGCCACTGTGAGGGGACATTTTGCTGTTTCTTTGCCTGAGAAGCAGCTTTCTCCAGCCCATGTGTTTATCCACCATTGCAAGACTCTACTAGATGGAATGGCCCAACACTTTCCAGCTCTGCAGTTTCTCTACCATCTGCCTGAATCCAATGTGGACCCACCTGGCCTCTGCCACTAGGATTATTACACCAGGCATAGTGGGCAGGATTCCAAGCAGTTTGGGATGGAGCTGCCAGCACTTTTGAAGGGTGGAATAGAAGATTGGCTGTTTCCAGTGGTCTCCTGTTGGGGACTATGGGCTGGGTGTTTTTTTGTTTTTTTTTTTTCATTTTTCTGAAGCTGGAAACAGGGAGAGACAGTCAGACAGACTCCCGCATGCGCCCGACCGGGATCCACCCGGCACGCCCACCAGGGGCGGTGCTCTGCCCCCCAGGGGGCGATGCTCTGCCCATCCTGGGCGTCGCCATATTGCGACCAGAGCCACTCTAGCGCCTGAGGCAGAGGCCACAGAGCCATGCCCAGCGCCCGGGCCATCTTTGCTCCAATGGAGCCTTGGCTGCGGGAGGGGAAGAGAGAGACAGAGAGGAAAGCGCGGCGGAGGGGTGGAGAAGCAAATGGGCGCTTCTCCTATGTGCCCTGGCCGGGAATCGAACCCGGGTCCTCCGCACGCTAGGCCGACGCTCTACCGCTGAGCCAACCGGCCAGGGCCTGGGCTGGGTGTTTTTTACAATCCTGCAAGAAGAAACCAAGAGCTCTGTGCATGAGGCTGTGCAAGGTTGAAAGCTCTACGGTGACAAAGCAGCAATGACAGTGTGAACTGGAATGAGTGCTGGAGAAGGAGTTACAGGTTTTGAGCTCCAGTTTGTCTTGGAGGTGGAACATTGGCACCGGCTGTGGTTGGAGAAATAGCTGTGGGTTCAAGAGCTTGAGCTTGAGCTTCAAGCTGAGAGCTGGCCACTGCAGGAGCTGAAAGAGTTGCTGAAGCAGCATCCGTACTTGTGGAGTGGCTCTGAGTTGGCAGTAGTAGGTGTTTCCAACTCATTCTCTTTTGAGGGGGAGGCTCTAGCTAAAATTGCCATGCACAGACTCAGAGCCTGGCCAGTGGTCACCCAGAACATAAAAACCCAACAGCCAAGAGTGCCCCAGGGGCAGGCACAACCCCTTCCACAGGTAGTGGAGCACTCTGTGGTCTGGCCCTGCAACCAGGCAGAGCTGATGGAGTTGAAGGTGCAGTTCAGGCAGAAACCCATCAAACCCCTGGCAGCCTGGTTGCTGTGGTTGTGGGACATAGAGGGTGATTGGCATCATGCTCTCCTGAGCAGAGATGGACCATAAGGCTGTGAGGGCTACTGCCCGTGCTGACCCCTGACTAACAAGAGAGATGGACCTATAAAGATGACCTGAACATAGATTTTGTTAGATTTGATTATGGTTGGGGCAGATAGGGAGAAATTACCATATTTTTCACTCCATATGATGTACTTTTTTTCCCCCAAAAGTAGAGGGGGGAATGACTATGCATCTTATGAAGCAAATGTTCATTTTTTTAGCTGCTGTGGATTCCCTGACAACTAGAAGATTATTTGAACATTAAAGTCTCTTCTCATCTGTTAATAACAGTACTAATGGTTGTTAATACTGCTATTGAGTTTATATTGTTGAAATATTATTGTGGTATATTTTATTAAATATTTTAACACACCATTTGGTTCAGAATATTTTTTTTTCTTATTTTCCTCCTTAAAACCCTAGGTATGTATTATGGTCAGGTGCATCTTATGGAGCAAAAAATACAGTAGATGGCAAGCCTAATAAAGTCTTGTTGGAACTTGGCAGCAGCTTGAGTCAGAACAGAGGTTCCAGCCACTGAAAAAGTGGGGGATGTGGGTAGCCTTGGTATCTGCCAGGAAAATGGCTGGCATTCAGGTTGCATGGTTGCAGGATTACTTGCTGAAGACAGCTGTGGAAGAGGAGGATCCCCAAGACCAATTATCCCAGTTTGAAGAGAGGGAAGGCTGAGTGACCCATCAAACAAGGATAGGCGGGGGGATAGAGGGCCCATATGAAATTTGCAATTCACTGGTCCACTTCTAATGTGCAGTAGGTGTTGGCATTAGAAGGTAATAGGTGCTTTTTTTTTTCAGCAACAGCTAAGAGAACTGTCAAGGCGGCACAGGCCTTGAATATGTTTGATTCCACCAGGCCCTGTGAGCTTGTGGCTATGGACAGCACACTTATGGAAAGGTGCTGAGTTCCGTTAATAAAGAGCTATCTGGCTAGTTGCCTGTAATGAACCTTTGCCTTAGTGTTTTGCACGGACAGCTGGTCTGTCTATTGTGTGTGATCATTGAGTGGTGTAATGGACTGTGCCTAGAGAGGGGCACTGAATCTCTTGCTGGATGGACACACTGCTTGCAGACAGTATGAGAGACCCTGATGGGGCGCATGGCATTTGTGGAGGCCCTCCTGCACCGGGAAGCTGCTCTCATCCAGTTGCAGAGATGCACGAAGGACATTTTCTTCAATGGATATAGCTTTGGACTATGCCATGGGGTAGGGAGTTAGAGGTGGCCTTCTAGTTGATGCTCTGGGCAAAGTGCTCAGGGAGACATTGTGAAGGTCACCTTTGTAATTATTGTGTAACTTTTGCTGTTGCTATAGTTTCATTTGTGTTCTTTCATGTAGATTGTAAACCAAGCAATCCCAAAGGGGTGGAATGTTGGGAAAATGGCTGTATTAGGCTTGCTGCTGGTTTACCGTGATTAGTGAATGAGCATGTGGCAGAGGCACATGTGCATAGCCTATGTAAGGCTATGGGTGCTTGCGCTCAGGGAGATTGCAGATGGTGGATGGCAGATTGCCTGCCCACCACTGTGAGAGACCATTTTGCTGTTTCTTTGCTTGAGAAGCAGTTTTCTCCTGCCCATGTGCTTGTCTGCCATTATAAGACTCTACTAAACAGAATGGCCCAATGCTTCCCAGCTCTGCAGTTTCTCTACCATCTTCCCAAACCCAGTGTTCACCTGCCTGGCTTAGGTCACCACCATTACAAACCTCTTACTCTAGTTGAGCCAGAAAATGCATATTTGGAATGGGAAAGACATGGGGAGCCACATGGATGGCACACACCTCTCTCTGTTTCACCTGTCTCTCTCTTTTATTTAAATTAGTTGTATTTTCATCATTTCCTCAGTTTATTTATAAAACAACCCTTTCTGATATATAGTCATGGATTTTAGATTAGTTATCTCAAAGCACACAGAAATTACCTATATTTGCCTAAATTAAGCACAGATGGAAGAACAGTTATTACTATGTCAATTTTTAAGCATTCCACATAAAAGAACTTTTTCCAATATTTTAAATTACTTTTTCCATCTACACTAATTAGATTTGACATTTGGGTTATTGGAATACCAGTGGTCGAGGCTAGGCAGGTTCAACTTGGATTCAGGCAGACTACAGAAGAACTGCAGAGCCAAACGGCATTAGAGCATTCCATTTATAGGATTGTCGCAATGGCGGGTGAGCAAATAGGCAGGGTAGAACTGCTTCTTGTGGCAGCAGAAGAGCTAACAAGAAAACTGCCCCTCAAGGTAGCAGGCCAGTAATCCATGCCAAGGGAGAGTACTCGTGGCCTTATATATGCTACACACGCACACACGTGTCTTTCTGCCACATGCTCACACACTAATTGTGCAAAGTGCTTGCAGCTGGTAAATAAGTGAGGAAGCCTACACAGATTTTCCTACAGTGTTATATGCATATAAAAGCAGACACATTCCTCAGACTGACCAGAAGATAAACCAGCAGACAAGTGTTCTTCTTTCTGTAGATAATTAAATTTCCAAAGGCAAAGTGACTCAAATGGGAGCAAGTAAGCTTATTTTCTTATAACATATACTAGATAGACAAAAACTTGGAACTGTTAAAAGTGCCAAAGGGCCCTGGCCAGTTGGCTTAGCAGTAGAGCATCAGCCCAGCATGGGGAAGTGCCAGGTTTGATTCCTGGCCAGAGCACACAGGAGAAGCGCATATCTGCTTCTCCAGCCTTCCCCTCTTCTTTCTCTCTTTCAATCTCTCTCTTCCCCTCTTGCAGCCAAGGCTCCATTGGGGCAAAGTTAGCCAGGGCACTGAGGATGGCACCATGGACTCCACCTCAGTTGCTAGAATGGCTCCAGTTGCAATAGAGCAATGCCCCAGATGGCCAGAGCATCACTTCCTAGTGGGATGCTGGGTGGATCCTGGTCTGGTACACGTGGGAGTCTGTCTCTCTGCCTCCCTGCTTCTTACTTTAGAAAAACCCCAAAAAACAATAAACTAAAAAAAATAAATATATATATAAATAAAAATAAAATAAAAGTGCTGAAGATTAATTCTGTAAATCTTTCTGTTTTCTATCTTTTTAATATACAAGTGTTCATGAGGGTGTGTGAATTACCAATTTTTTTTCCAGGCTGTGAACTCTATGGGTGGGGCTATTACTACTCAATGAAAGTCATGGCAGAAGGAGGTAGTGCAGGGGACAGCGAGTGTCTGTCTTCAGGTCATCTACACAAACTTAATTCTCTCTCATCTGCCTTCCCTTTCTATTTATAAGAACTATTATAATTATGTGAACCTGACTCAAATGATCTAGGATAATCTCCCCATATCAGAGTCAGGTGATTCACAATCTTAATTACATCTGCAGTTTAGTTCCTGTTTGCCATATAACCTAATATATCACAGGTACTAGGGTTTAGGATGTAGGTCCCTTTGGTGGGCCAGTATTCTACCTACTATAAGTAGCATCATACTTTACTAATGATGTGAAGCATATGAGCAATTAAGAGACACATTTGATTACATACTATACATGCGCAAAAGCAATCTGAGAGAGTTGAATAGAAAAAGTAATCACGTTGAAAATGCGAAAGCTAACACTGCACTGCTTGGAGCTATGATCCACAAACAACTCATTATAAGATCGCTATTATGGGAATGACTCTAACTTTGAGGCTGTCTACCAGCAGTGTGTGAGGTACTGCAAGGCTTCCTGCAGAAGGTCAGCCGCTGTGTCCATACTTTCTGCAGCTAGGGCCTGAAGCCCTTTGTTTCTCACAGGTCAAAGCGTAATCATGTTCCACAGCTGAAGGCCTGTGCTGTTTCTTCAGTTTACCTACTGTTTATTATATTTAAAAAATTATTGTAGATGGAAATCAGTTGCTGTGTTTGGCAAAAGAATAAATAAAATATTTGATTCAGATAGTGTTCTTAGACTAGCGGAACCTCCCACTTTGCTTCAGTTAGACAAAACTGTAGAACAGGGATCCCCAAACTACGGCCCGTGGGCCGCATGCCATTTATCTGGCCCCTGCTGCACTTCCGGAAGGGGCACCTCTTTCATTGGTGGTCAGTGAGAGGAGCACAGGATGGATCTGCATCCTGTGCTCCTGGAGTACTGTATGTGGCAGCGCCGCAAAGCGCAACGTCACTCACGTACAGTA
The DNA here is from genome assembly GCF_036850995.1 of Saccopteryx leptura. Lineage (NCBI taxonomy): Eukaryota > Metazoa > Chordata > Mammalia > Chiroptera > Emballonuridae > Saccopteryx > Saccopteryx leptura. The sequence continues at coordinate 56,381,126 of NC_089506.1, forward strand.
CTACTTCCAGTGATGCAGGATGCATGCCTCATGGCCCCAGAAGCATATCATCACTTGTTACGGCTAGCAGTGACAAATATGGAACTGGACTTGACATCTCATTAGCCAAAAGCAGGCCCATAGTTCCCATTGAAATACTGGTCAGTTTGTTGATTTAAACTTACTTGTTCTTTATTTTAAATATTGTATTTGTTCCCGTTTTGTTTTTTTACTTTAAAATAAGATATGTGCAGTGTACATAGGAATTTTTTCATAGTTTTTTTTTTATAGTCCGGCCCTCCAATGGTCTCAGGGACAGTGGGAACTGGCCCCCTGTGTAAAAAGTTTGAGGACCTCTGCTGTAGAAGAACGAAATAGAATATAGTGAAGTAAAACATCATTCTAAGGTCCAGGTCAACATGTGATACTTGTAAACAAAGCATTAGTAAAATTTAGAAAACCTGTTGTGGAGTGAAGTCGGGAAATGATAGAATGAAGCCTAACTTCAGGCATTGCAGTGACCAGTTTAGAGCATATTTAAGAAAAGTCAAATATTTTGTTTTGGTTGTATCTTGCAAAGCCGTGTTTGTGCTCAGTAGAAAGTGTGGATTGTACTGTGCTGTGCTATGGATCAAGCAGGTTAAATTTGTTTTCTATAGCAGGTGGGGAAATTTTGAAGATATTTGGACAGGGAACTTTCATGATTATAATTGCACCTGAAAGAATTCTGTGGGCAGGTGTATATAAGTGTGATTGGAAGTAATAGACCTTTTAGAAGGCTATTACAATTTTCAAACAGGAATTCATGAGTAATACTATATGCATACTGGCCACTTTCACTAATGTCCGCTAAGCTATGCCATCTGGCATGCTGATCAATTCTTCTGCGCATTCTCTTACCTGTTCTTTGTAAATATTTTCCTTCCAAGGTATACATTACTTTTAAGCTGTGCAATTAAATCCTGAAAATTAACCAATTGAAAAAAGAAAAAGCAATTTTGAAAATTCTAAAATTGGGTCTAATGGATTGTTATGTTATCATTGTAAATTTGTTTACTGAGCATCCAGTGGAAGTGTATGAACTCTAGTCACTAGCATTATACCTGTTCTACAATAAAGAGCTCTGTTAGTAAAGAGACATGCTATTTTAATATATTAATGGAGTTTGTATGTCTTTATAAAACTAACTCTTCTCCTTTGTTCTTAATCATATAGTGACTAAATGCTCACTCACTGAGGTCAGTAATAATAAAGTTAACATCCGTATGTGTCAGCTATGCTCTAGACATTATTCTAAGAACTTAAATACATCAAATCATTAATGTTCACAACAACCTTAGGAGGTACTATCATGAATCTCAATTTAGAGTTTTAGAAATAGGAAAACAGAGAGAAGTTAAGTAACTTATCCAAGATCAAAGAGCTAGTGAGTGGTAGAGCTGAGATTTGAACTGGTACAATTGACTGTTAGAATCCAAATTCTTAACTAGTATAATCATTGTGGGGCAGCTGTGTTAGGCTTGCTTACTGGTTTACTGGCTGCAAGCCCTTTGCCTGATTAGTGCATGAGCACGTGGCAGTGCCACATGTGTATAGTCTATGGAAGAGTGTGGGTGCTTGCACTCAGGGTGATCGCGAATTGCCTGCCCACCACTGTGGAGGGCCATTTTGCTGTTTGTTTGCCTGAGAGGTGGTTTTCCCTGCCTGTGTGCTTGTCTGCCTTGTGATCTTTTATTAAATGGAATGGCCCAACCCTTTCTGGCTCTGCAGTTTTTCTACTGTCTGCCTGAATTCAAAGTGAATCTGCTTGTTCTCAGCCACCGGCATTACAACCATATTCCTTCTAACAGAGTTTCTTGGTGATGTTTTTGCTACACAATATATTGATATCATTTTGTAGCTCAACACTGATGTCTGCTTATATCTGTATGGCCAGTAGCCATGGCTGTCGCTGCCTGGGTGCAGGTTACCATTGGATTTGGGCAGATGGTAAAGAAACAGTGGAGCCAAAAAATGGTGGGCCATTCCTTTATTCTAGCCTCACACTGGCCGAGGAGCAACAACACACAGGGAAAACACTCAGGGCTTTCACTCAGGGCTCCCAAAGTCACTGACACATTCTTCGGTTCCACAACCAGTAGAACCTTCTCTGGTTTCTCCCAGAATCAAAGGCCTCACCAGTCCCAAAAGCCACTCACCTCTGGTTCCCCAGTTTCTCCTTCAGCACTCTGCCTTCTCTCTGCTCTCACTCTCTTCAAACATGGCTTCTCTCTTTCTGCAAAACTGGCTTCTATTTCCCTGCCATCTTGGCTTCTTTCTTCTTCTTTTCTCCTTATAAAGCTTTTCTGGGACCAAAACCTCTCCTTGAGCACACATTAGCAAGACAATGGCCCTTCCCAAGCAGGAAGGTAATTAGCAATTTCACAGATCACATACCTGGTGCTGCCTAGCGCCATTTTTAACAATAAAAGTGAGCAAACTCAAAAAACACAAATTTTAGAAACTCATTTGCCCAACAGTGTTCCACGTTGCCTCACTTGTTAGGAGCAATGTCCCAGTAGAGCTCGAGCTGTACATTAATCAGGCATCCTCGATTCAACTTCCTAGTGCAGTGAGACACTACTGCTTATTGTTACCGAGACCAATTGCCACTGGAGGAAAGACACAACCAATACGCAAGTTAGTTGTAAGAATCACACAGGCAGTTTATTACTCACAAAATTTTATGGCGTGCCTCGGTACAGCTTAATGGGGCCCCATCGGCATGCTCATCTCTGCTGTCCTTGGTCAGAAGGCAGGGAGACAGTCCATGTTTAACATTGGAGTCTGAGCAACTGACAGCAGGAGGGCGGCCCCCTTGACATTAGTATTCTTTTCTGGCACATGCCTTCTAACAGGTGTTAATCTATGGGATTATCCCATGAAGGCCCTTTTTGAGAGTTCCTAGCAGGAAGCCCTTTTTCATGTTAATCTACAGCCACTTTTAGAGTGTTCCTAGGGAAGCTTCTTTTTTATGTTAATCTACAGAGTTGTCACATCAAGCCACTTTTTATCTATGTATAACTTCACACACACACTCACTGGGCTCTATGCAAAAGGCATAGTCTGTCTATCACATCTGTACACACTAGATTAGTTCACACCCAGAGGATATATCCTTATTCAGTTGCCTTAATGGCTTTTAATATTATATCCTAACATATCTATATATCTGTTATATTTTTCTATATTTTGATATATTTACTTATTATAACATTATATAACTGTAACAAGCAACAAGTAGATATATTTTGTAAAGAGAAAAGGGTAGGGCAAAGGGACAGGAGAGGAACAAGAACAGGAGTGAGGAAAAGACATAGGTGATTTTTAGTGTAGCAAAAAGTAAAGAATTGGATACACACAGTCAATATTATGATGTAATTAAATTTGTCCTAGGAGGCTTAAAATATCAGCTAATAAATGTAAAGATTTTAGATAGGTGGAGGATGGAATCCTAAATGATTAAGTCACTACTTCAAGGTCATGTGTTGTTAGTAGGAAAGGAAATATTTAGCTATTCTCTTATGAAAGTGGTCAGTCTATTGCAATGTTTTGATAAATGTGGTATGAAAAAATAAAGCTCTTTATAGAATTAAATGTAAAAGTGGGCTTTAGAATAATTTGTCCTTACAATAAAAGAAAAATTATCATTATTTGTTTCTTATGTTGAGTTTAGCTTTTGTTTTTTAATATTTTTTATTTATTCAATTTAGAGAGGAGAGACAGACAGACAGACAGAAAGGAGGAGCAGGAAGCATCAACTCCCATATGTGCCTTGACCAGGCAAGCCCAGGGTTTTGAACCGGTGACCTCAGCGTTTCCAGGTTGACACTTTATCCACTACGCCACCACAGGTCAGGCTAGCTTTTGTTTTTATCAGTTACAAATGTTCATATCTATACACATTATATACATCTTTGTATAAAAAAAATGTTCTCACCCCAACTTTCCTGCTTCTCAAACATAACCAATATTTTTAATTATTTAAAAAATCCATTAGCTTTACTATTATCTTCATAACTTTAAATAATATGCTTTTATCCTGACTCTTTGCTTTTTAAATTTTAAGCATTAGGTGTTGACCTCCTGCTATGAGGAATGATTCAGCTCAACCAAACACATATTTTTCATCTGCCACCCTTCCAACTCTAATTTTATTAGATAATTCTTGTGTGCATTGCAAATTAGGTGTTTCTTAGCTCTTTTTACTGTTTGACTGAATTTCAACATTTCTGAGTCTGCTGATTCATTATTGCTTGTTTTTCTGTTTCCCAATGTGTAAAATTTTGTGGCTATATCATGTGTTCTCCCATTTCATTTGTCCTTGTATGGTTATGTATTTAAACATATCTCCTTGCTTGTGAGTGAGTGGTTAATATGTGTTCAATATGCCATATTTTCCCAGATGTCCTTTTAGTTCCTTAGTATCCATCAGAAATCTGGGGCAAAGTTATAATATAGTTTTCACTTGGATAGAAGCAATGTCTTGAGGACAATCAGAACTCTGAGTCAGGTAAATACAGTAGAAAATGAGCAGTGTATTTTGTAAAATGGATTTGAAATGTTGGGAGCTCTGCTCCTCTGCTATCCTGACAAATTTGCTTAGTGGCAATACTTCTTCTTTTCTTTTTTAGAAAGGCTGTTTGGTTTGTAGCTTAATATTAAAATACCTTAAACACTAATATTTGGGAATACTTTCCACAAAAGTACATTAGAATTAATTTTGTTTACATGCTGTTATAATTTTTTTATACAGATAGTAATAACCTCCAGAATTATAAGACTGGAATTGGTACTTTCTTTTCAAATCAACTCAAAATAAAGAAATGTGTCATTCAAGATAGAAAAGATGAAAGAGATATTAATGTAGAAAAATTAAGCTTTTAATGCTTAGAGAAAGTTATTGATTTAGATATGTTTGTGACAATAATTCCTATAGATATATTAATTTGGATAAAGTGTTTAGTCACTGAAAATTTCCTAAGAAAGTCACACTTCTTGGATGCTAACAAGTTATATGAGATCGTTATACATCATTTGAACCTACCAACATTGTATTTATTTTCTTTTGTTTTAATTACAGCTGTAATTTATGGTTTGTCAAATATGGATATTCATATTCTATCATATTAAAATTATGCTTTTGAATATTTGAATGTACCAACTCTTGGAATTTTTCTTTTCTAAATCTTATAAAATCTTCCTTAAATAAGATACAAATTTAGAAAAAAAATTATTAATAGAAAAGAATTAAATTGTATTTTTTAGGGGTAAAATAAAATATTTCTGAAGAGCTCATTCACATTTAGATAATTTTTTCAGTCATTTATTATTACTTATATGGCAATTCATTCAACTAGCATTTATTGAAAATATTCAATGCATAAGATACCATCATTGGCCCTGTTGATACAAAGAATGACAAAATGTTGCCATCAAGGAACTTGGAGTTTAAGAGAAATGCCATCATTGACTTCTTCTTTGTCATAAAGTGAAAATATTTTCTAATTTTTTTTACATTTCCATGACAAAGTTAATGTATAGAGACAGCTGTGCTGAGAAAAGTATGTTGACTTTGGAACTATTTAAGCATATATTTAAGTCCTTCCTTTGGCACTTAACTGACTGGTTGAGCTTGGAAGTGTCTCTCATTTTTCAAAGTCACAATTTCCATAGGTGTAAACATGTTATAGATTCATCGTTAGGATTAAATGAGATAACATGTGAAAACACCAGACATATAGTAAAGCTTAACAGTTTCCATTTTTATTTTCATAGATTTTGGCATATACAGTGCCCTAATATAGCATTAGCTCCCTGGATAATCATCACTGAAGCACCAACAATTGTGATGACAGCACTGTAAATAGTTAGAAAAAAAATTAGAACTAGAAGGAGCTGTACAAATTATCTAAACCATCTCATGTGTAATCACCTATCTCACAGTCACACAGCTAATTAAAGGCAAAGCCAGTGCAGGAATCAGATTTCAACCTTTATGTTCTTCCACCTTTATAATAGATAAGACACAAAAATTCATTTTTAAATGGTGGTAAACTGTAAATTGATAAATAAAAAATAAAATAAAAATCCTTTAAGAATTTTAATACCATCCTAAATAATAGTTTCAATTTAATTCCTTGCTATGCCTTAGAAAGGTATTGAAAAATATATGACCTTGAGCTTTGGAGCTTAAATGACTTAAAAGCATTCACCAGCTATTTGTGCTACTGTTCCTAGCTCTCTTTTGAATTTCTTAGTGAATATTTGTTGCAGAAATGTAATGTTATAGTAATGAAATATATAGAAATATGGAAAATATATAGAAATAATTAGAATATAATATTAAAAGCAATTAAGGAAATTAAATAAAATTATGTGATCTGGATGGGAATTAATCTAGTGTGTGCAAATGATAGGCAGACTCTGTGTTTCACACAGGGCTCAATTAGTGTGTGTGTGAAGTTATATATAGATGAAAAGTGGCTTGATATCATAACGCTGTAGGTTAACAGAAACGAGAAGCTTCCCTAGGAACACTTTAAAAGTAGCTTGATGTGACATTTTAGTAGATTAACATAAAAAGGGCTCCATTGAGGAACTCCCAAAAAGGTGGTTTGAGGTGATAATCCTGTAGATTGACATCTGTTAGAAGGCATAGGTCAGAAAAGGTACTAAAGCTAAGCCTCCCCCCCACCACCACCTCGCTGCGGTAGTCACCCAGACTCCAACAATAAACGTGGACTATCTCCACGCCACTCTGAAGCATGCCAACCCCTTAAACTGTACCCAGGGATGCCATAGGATTTGTGAGTAATATACTGCTTGTGTGATTCTTGCAACTAACTTGTGTGTTGGTTATGTCTTTCCTTTGGTGGCAGTTGGTCTCATCCCTTGTAGGGCCAGTAGTCGTGGCCACCATCACAGTTGCCTGGCCCGTGCAGGTTTCCATTTAATTCGGACAGATGGTAATGAAGCAACAGAGCCAATAACTGGCGGACTATCCTTTATTCTTGCTCGCAACTGGCAGGAGAGAAAATACACACAGTGGAAAAACACTTCCCTTTCCATTCAGGGTTCCCAAAGCCACTGACTTTCTCAGGTTTTTTTCCTAGAATCAAAGGCCTCACCAGCCTCACTCAGTCGCCTCTGCATGCCTCCATTTGGGCTGCCTCCTCCACCCCAACCACATGGCCTCTCTCCCCTTGAACAACATGGTCTCCTCCTCTCAAAGGAGGCCTAGTCCTAGCTCCTCCTTTAAAAACCTTTCGGTGGGACAATCCCTCCCCCAGCACACATTAGCGTAACCAAGCCCCTTCCCAAACAAGTGAGCATAAAAATTATAGTTTACAAACTTCTCTGCCCAACAGAACTGATAAATAGAATCTCATAAGTAGTCTCGAAGAGGCTGCCAGCCCTGCTGTTAAGCAGAAGTGTCCCACTGTGTGGGAAAGTCAAATCGGGGATGCCTGATCAACATAGAGCTTGGGTTCTACTGGGACAATATTGAGTGCCCTCTACCAGCATTGTGTGTTAAGCCAGAAACCATAAGCAGCACCAGAGAACAATTTCCAACATTATTTCAAATGCCTAACCCAAAATTTAGTTGGCTGCTTTCAGAATCATTCTCTCTGATTCTCTAATCTATTCTTCTCGACAATAAATGACTGGCTGATTCCATTTAATTCACCTTAAGACACTTAGGTGAGAAAAACAAAACGAAACAATGAACTACAGGAGCATATGTTTCTGTTAGGTTTGAGTCCTTGGCCCCTTACCAAAGCCTCAACTAGCCGGGTTGAACTTTAGGTGACCCAGTGCCAGGGCAGTTCCCCTAACTCTCCACTTGAGCAATCCTGATCAATATCTTACCCCCCCCACCACCTGACCCTGGGGCATCCTGGTAGTTAGTCATCCCCCTTATTCACTTATCTGACATCCACTTATCTGAACTTTCTGCTACTTAGTCAGCACCACCCTCCCTCTCCCATTGTTTAACAGTCACAGGTAACAGAAGTTTTCACCCTGCGGCAGGAAGTGCTGCCAAACCCCATCTTGTAAAAGCTAAGGTTTCTCATCCTCTCACAGCTGAAGCCACTAGGGTCTCAGTCCATCTGTTTGCAGATGCATAAATAATTTTCTTATAAAACTCATTAGGCTTTGTGTGTCCCTCCTTTGGCGACCTAATAGTTTCTGATGGACTGTAAAGCTTTGAGGAGTAATGGACTAGCCAACTGTAGCTTTCTCGTGGTAGCTTTTGGGCAGAGATAACAATGGGCGGGGGTTTAAGAACTTTCTACAGTACACAGATAACGGAGTCCCTGAGTTCTCAGGCCACACTCCCTGAATTATGCTGAGTCTTATAAAAACGATCACCAAACAGACAAAACCTTTTAAAAGGTGGCAATCTTCATTCGACCTCTTTCCTTGGAACGTGTTTGGATGAGCATGACACCTGAGATGGGAAGCCAGGCAGTTTCTTGTTTAGTTGCCAAGTCCTTAAAGTGGTTATGACTTCAATATAGACTCTGGACTAACACTGATGGGCAGTTAGATGTTCAGACGCCTTTCTACCTTTTCCGTTTTTGTTTTTCATTTGAATCAAGGAAAAGGAGCTTCTACTGCATTAGTCTCTAAATCACAGTGAAATAAATGCATGCGGGGACAGCTTAAACACTTTGCCTTTTGCATTAAATTCAGTTCTCAGACTGTCTGCTAGAGCAGCCAGAAAATGATGAATTATGATGAGAATAAAAGGGAGGTCGTCTCTGTGGTCCTGTTTCTTCCTACAAAGCCAAGGTATTTCAGATATCTTAAAGATGAATTCCTGTTTTAAAGAAGAATTTGCAATTTTTCAATTGGAATTCTCTTATACTTGAGATTAGATTTGCAGACAGTGGAGGGCTTCCTCTTGCTTCATTTCCTCTGGATCCTTACTGTATCAGAGGGGAATTAGCCTTTTTTTTTAAATGCATATGAATTCTATTATCTATCATGCACTTCCTCTCTGCAATGAGTTAAAATAAAAGCAATTATTCTATGGCTTCCTCTTTCAGTTCTCTCCTTGACTCTCTGAGTACAACTAATCAGAATGCAGCAGACATTAGCATTTCCTGCAACAGACAGTGACCCAGCATAGAGGCTCCTTTGAAAGAGGAAGCATGACTGCAGCTCTCGTCCTCTTGCCTGTATAAGAACCAATGAGAAATCACCATTTCTCCAAAGGAAGGTACTTTCAGGCATTTCTGTTGATGGGCAAAGTGCTCTAGATGATTGGTCTCTGAAAGCATACAGACCTCCTAATCCCACTTTGGTGGCTGACATATAAAATATATTGCACAACTCACATGGGACATCATTTTGAATAAAACAGGATGATATCAGTGAAGGTTCAATGGTTCTGAAAACTGTTTATGGAGTTCCCTTCGTTGCTCAGATTTATGTGGCCTTGTGCTGTACCATGTACATTGGTTAGAAATTTTCTTGTACAACATGGGTGGGTCTGTGTAAGCTGGCTGTTGGGAAAATTATTTCAATGTTGTTGACTCTGGTTCTCTCTGTGCATAGGTGGGAGTGAGCTGATTTAAAGACGTTTATAGTGTGTTAAAAGTGAATAAATTACATCAGAACTTGAGCCCCACTTATCTTCTTTCTATACCTAAGGCTCTCTAATTCTGGCAGCAAGCACAGTGCACATGCAGGAGGCCCTTAACGCCAATATGCTATGTGGTTATTTGTGGGGAAAGCACAAACAATATGCCTATGTGTCACATGAACACTCAGTACTTCATTTATTGAAAACCTATGTTCCAGCCAGTACCTATCAATGTACTAAAGAAGGCTCTGTCTCTTTCAATTCTTACAATGGTTTCCTTCCTTCAATTAACAATTTTGTTGAGGGTACCTATTCTAAGAAAGATATTTGTTTTCTCATTTAATGTGAGAGGACTGAAACCCAGGATGATTAAAATTTTTTGCTTGAGTGATTGCAGAATCTCAACTCTATGCCACTCATTCTTAATTACTCCATTGCAGCACTCCCCTCACTCCATCCCCTCCTCCGTTCTCTTACTGCCTCTGGCTGGACACCAGGGCCTCTCAGGCTGATCAAGAAAAAAACTTTTGATATGTGACCTTGAGTGAATCTTGACTTATTGCTTACGTGCTCTAATATTCTTAGTAAAATACAGAATGTTAATATATCTGGGATTTTCACATCATTCAATGCATAAAGTTGCCTGTTTGCAAAACTGCTGTAGCTGAAATAGGACTGGGGTCCAGGGCCCAGCCCTTGGCTTCTGCTGACAATAGGACAATTATCTTCTTAAACCAGAATCCATTGCTGATCTATTTCATTCCTTTCTGTTTTTGCTTGTTTGGTTAATTTTTAAAATGAACATAAAGTAAAAAAATAGTAAAACTATAAATCTTATCTAGAATTCATAATGTAGTCAATTCTGCTATAATGAGATATGTGTATTCCTAAAAAATCATCCTGCTAAGAAAAGTCACATAAAACCACAGGGCTGATTGAACAAAATGGGGTTAAGGGGTCTGAGGATCCTTTCTTGCCACTATATATGGCCATTAGCTCAACTGTCCATTGAGATTGAGTTGATGTGCACTGATGTAGTTATTATGGACATGTTCCCAACTGCTATCTCTTTCTTCCTGTTTTCCACCTAATGAGGACAGAATCTTTTGAGACCCCCAAAAACTAAGCTCCTCTATTGCTCCCCAAATTTCACTTACAGACAATTGGACCTAAATTCCTAGGGACTGGAAATAAAAGATATCAGGTAATACAGCTAGCAATAGTTTAAGAATATTTAATATGAACCAGGGATCATAAGAATTTCTTTACAGTTATTGCTTCATTTTGTCCTCACAACAGTCTATGATGTATGTATTATTATTCTCCATGTAATGCCTACATAAATGGAGGCTTAGTGATGTTTAATAATTTATTCTAAAGCCTTATAGGAGGTGAATGGCTAACTTGGGGATGATTTGTTCACTAGCTGATGGATGCACTCTGAAGCCCACATTAAACTAGGATGCTTCCTGAGAGGAGTCCTGGATAGCTGGAATTGCAACCCAAGATGTGTTCAATTCTATAACTGATCATGCTCACTTCCCACTTCTAGCTCCTCTTGCCAGATTCCATTCCTTCTCCCCACTTCTCACTTCCACTTCAACTACCAGCTGCTTCACCTTCCAAACCAAATACCCCATATTTCTGGAATTCAGCTTCAGATTAGCAACAGCCGCTAGTCTTGTATCTAGCTTGCCAGACTTGACCTTAGAGTCATCTCTACCACTCATTTGGTCATTTTCGTGCTTACTTGAACCTGGGTATGGTTCTCCTATCAAGGACCTGAGACCTGACTTTTCTCTGGCTATCGTCTTTTTCCATGAGCCCCTTGCCTTGCAGGTGATTCTGAATGGATCCTTAATGAAATCTGTTTTATTTTTGAACATGAAGTGAAGTTCTTCATCTTCTATGCAGGCACCAGTACTTCTCTACCCATGCTGCTTCTGAATCTCACATCGGGCCAAGTATGTTTGTGTTTTAAGTAACATAGAATAAAGGCAAAGTATTTCCTCAGAAATCTCAAACTTTCAAACTCACATTCACTTCTGGCATCAAAGCTTATTTGCTCCCTGCTATATAGTTCAAGGGGTCAAATAACCGTCCTGTGGGTATGTAAATTATGTGTATGTCTTCAAGTGTGTTCAGGTTTTGTCTTCTCATGATGAAGAATTTTGAGTTTTTGGCAAACCTTCACTGAATTGTTTGTTTCTACAGGGAATTCATTATCTCTGCTATTTCTGTTTTTAAAACCAGGACACCTACTGCCCTTTCACACTCGAAATGAAAGCTGTCACAAATAGATTAATGAGCATCATCAGGAAAATTTGGAAAAGACTGGAGTAGTGACAAGATAATTGTATCATTGACTGTAAGAGTGGTAGATCGAAGAGAATGACTTAATTGATTTGTACATTAAACCAATCTTTTTAGAAATCAAATGCTTTTCAAGATTTAGGGAAGTATGGTCAATTTTTCTTGGCAGTAGACCCTGTTTTCTGCTGCGGAATGTAATGGTGTGACAACCTGTTGGTTCTCTCTGAGAAACAGACATTGGTGGCTTCAAATTAGGCTCTTGTACAAGAATATGTTTGCATTGCTATTATTTCTTTTCTTTCTATTAGGTTCTGAAATTTAAAAGAAAGTCTTGTCGTCTCGGGGGTTGTTTTGGTCACATGGTTCTAATGCAGAGCATGATTCCTTTGAGGCAGTTAAAAATGAGAGCAGGCAAACTGTTCAGGCAAAATTGAACAGTAAATCCGTTGTTGGGAGAAGTGGGTGAGGCTGAACCACACCATCTGCACAAGGCATCCTTTCTTCATCTCCATTTTGCACCTTCAAAATACTTATCTTCTCAAAGTGTGGGACAAAGACACTTCCTTATTGTGCTTTCTATATGTGAAGAAAAAGCTAAGACTGTGTAAGAATGTAATTGACAGAGAGAAATTATTTTTACATTCTTTTGTGCTTTGACAGCCAACCCTTAATGTCACTTAAAAGGAAATAGCGGTGTGTGTTTCTATGGTAAGAAAATACTATTTTCTCCCTTATTGTCAAATAAGTGATTTGGGGGCAAAAAGTGTAGTTCCTTGTTCCACAGCTTCCCAAAGCATAGCCTGGCTAGGTACGGCTTAGATACAAAATGAGACTATCTTCTGTAAAGTAAACCATACTTCACATGCAAATACCATTCTTTTATTAAAAGGAAACTTAGAGCTCACATTTTAACTCATTTATTTTACAGATGAATAAACAAATGGAAACATCTGGGGGGTCTGTGACTTATCTGAATCCTCACAGCTTTTTAGAGGTAGATTGGAGTATGCATTGTTCCATTGTTCCTTATGTATAATTAATTATTCTCTGTGAACCTCCACACATTTATGAGCTTATGACTGAGTAAATTTTGTACCTTGGAAGTGGGCACATCTGGCAGAAAAGGAGGGAGTATATAGGTATATTTCCATTTGTAGAGAAACCCCGATCTATCCCTAATTTTACACTAAGTGGAGGCCCATGGAGGTTCTAGATTCTCCTTAAAAATCACCCTGGGCTTGACAAAAAACAGGATTATGATAGTCTCATGCTCTGCCAATCAGGCTAGCCAAAAAGACCCCAAATTGCGAGTGGGTTTGGCAGATTAGTTCAAAGAGGTAAAGGGATTAAGAAGTACAAATTGGTAGTTACAAAACAATCATTGAGCTATAAAGTACAGCATAGGAAATATAGATAACTGTTGCATTAACTATGTATAGTGCCAGGTGGGTACTGAAAATATTAGGGGGAACACTTTGTAAATTATACAATTATTAACCATTGTGCTGTACATCTGAAACTAATACAAAATAATATGAAAAGTAAACTGTATTTGGAAAAAAAAAACGATAAACCCTGGCATTTTTTTATGTCCTTCTATCCGTGACTTCAGTTTAGTTATCACCCTGTCCTGGACCCGTATACCTGGGTAAATTAATAATTGGTAGGCCTTTTCAACAGAGGAAAAAATCGTACTGACATTTATTTTTCTTTCTTTCTTTCTTTTTCTTTCTTTCTTTATTTTTCTTTCTTTCTTTCTTTCTTTCTTTCTCTCTCTCTCTCTCTCTCTCTCTCTTTCTTTCTTTCTCTTTCTTTTTTAGGTGAGAGAAAGGAAGATAGTGAGGCTAAATCCTGCATATGCCCCAACCAAGATCTACCCAGTAACCCCATCTTGGGCTGATGATGCTCGAGTACCAAGCTATTTTTAGTGCCTGAGGCCGATGCACTTGGACCAACTGAGCTATCCTCAGTGCCTGTGGCCACACTTGGATCAACTGAGCCACTAGCTACAAGAAGGGAAGAGAAAGAGAAGAAGGAGAGGGAGTGGGGAAGAAGCAGATGGTCACTTCATCTGTGTGCCCTAATCTGGAATTGCACCTGGGACATCCATATGCCAGGTCAGTGCTCTATACACTGAGCCATCAGCTAGGGCCAATATTTTTATTTCAATTTTAAAATATCAGAACTTCACAGATTTTATTCTTTTTTTTGTGACAGGGACAGAGAAAGGGACAGATAGGGATAGACAGACAGGAAGGGAGAGAGATGAGTAGCATCAATTCTTTGTTTTGACTCCTTAGTTGTTCATTGATTGTTTTTCTCATATATGTTTTACCGGGGGGCTACAGCAGAGCAAGTGATTCTTTGCTCAAGCGAGCAACCTTGGGCTCAAGCCAGCGACCATGGGGTCATGTCTATGATCCCTTGCTCAAGCCAGCACCCTGCACTCAAGCTGATGAGCCTGTGCTCAAGCTGGCAACCTCAGGGTTTCAAACTTGGATCTTCTGCATCCCAGTCCGACACTCTATTCACTGTGCCACCTCCTGGTCAGGCTGATTGTATTTTTGAGTAGTTTTTAATCGAAAAATCTTGTTTTAATATTAAAAATACTACTTATTTGTTTTATACCAATATATGATACATGAAGAATATATGTATGTATACATGTGTTAAAATATGTATGTATAGATTTTAAACTAATACATAGACAGACACACACTTATTTAAAACAGCAAAACCAGTATTACAGATGACAATTGTTGAATAGAGCTTAAGATTTCCTTCTAGTTCTTTACTACCTCACAATATATCCTATTAAAGTTGAACAATTAAATACTATCAATTAAAATAGTTTTTGTTTGTCTCTCAGGTGATTAGCTTTCAATTCTCATGCAGTTAAGTTTTGTTGTTTTATTTTTGTTTCAATTTTAAGGTTTGCTTTTTAAAAATTTAATTTGTAAAACATTCACATAAAATAAATATGTAAAATTTAATATGTAAAATACTCAGTTATATAAAAGACAGAGGCAGAGATCTTTCTTTTATCTATGTCACTGCCACACGCTTTCTTCCTCAAATATGTGCAATATATAACCATTTTTATTAATTTTTGGATAATTTTTAAAGTTTTTTATTGTGACTATTGTTATTGCAAGTATGTGTATCTTTCCCCCTGCCCTTTTTTCACTATATGTAGTATGTACTTTTCATTGTTCTGCACCTTGTTTTCACTTGGCAACATACCCTGAAAATTATACCATATTAGTATAGAGAGATCTTCTACATTCTTTATTTTGGGTGGGGGAAGGAATCTCTCTATATATTATATTACTCTATTATTCTGATTTCCCAAAATTTATTTCCCTAGCTTCTTACTGATTGACATTTGAAAGGTTTCCAGTTTTTGAATAGGACAGATAAGGCAACAATGAATAATCTTGTTCCAATATTATTATATAGTTAGAGAATGTGCCTATGGAATAGATTTCTAGAAGTGGGATTTCTGGATCAAAGGGAACATTCATCTATTGTATTACTAGAAGTTGCCAAATTCTTCTCAACAGGGGAAATATTTTCTATTTCCACTTTTGTTATCTGAGACTACGTATTTTCCAATAGTCAACCCAGTTTATTGTTATTTTAAATTCACCATTTTGATATGTGAAAAATGGTTGTTTGTGGTTTTATCTTGCTTTTTTAAACTTATGAGTGAAGTGAGCATCCTTTCGTGTCTAAGAATGATTATTTAAAGTTCAAGCTTTAAAGAAAGTCAGATTTTAAAAAAAGGTTTAAAAACTCTAATAAAATTTCATGAGGATATAACTTCCTTTTTGAATTAATATTAATTCCATTTGATATAGTAAAAATAATTTGCGATAGTACACATAGAAATAGAGCTGCTTGTTGTATCACTGCAAATTTCTGAATTAGTCTACTGATTCAAACTATTAACAATTAAGATTTTTTTCTCTTATTATAAAAATAACGTGCTTTTTTATTTAGAGTCCATAGAATAGAAATAAAAGCAGTTATACCAGCAGAAGGCAGCATATATTGGAATTTTTTTCAGTCTTTTTGTATTCTTTTTAAACATTATTGTTCATAGTAATTTTTTTACATTTTAATAAACTGTATTTTTAGAGTATTTAGGTGTACAAAAAAATTGGGCAGAAAACCCACAGAATTCCCATATGCATAGAAGATTTCTCCATTCATTTAGATCTTTAATTTTTTTAATCAGAGTTTTATAGTCTATGTATAAAATATACACATTTTTTTTTGTTGATATAATTGTGTTATGTTTTTAATTTCAATTTCTAATTGTTCATTGCTGGTAAATTGGATACCAATTGACTTTTATATATTAATATTAATTACATATTAATATTATATCTTGCAACCATGCTATTATCACATATTTAGAAAAGTTGCTCTGATGATTTTTTAAGATTCTCTACATAGATGATCAGTGATCTGTAAACAGAGATAGTTTAATTTCATTCTTCCCAATCTGTATGCTATTTATTATTATTATGTTTTGTATTAATGAGGTCTTCCAGTACAATAATAAACAGAAATTGTGACTTTTTTTTTGCCATGTTTCTGTTTTTAGGGAAGAGTGTCTATTTTCTCACCATTAAGTATGATTTAAACTATAGGTTTTGTTTTATATAGATATTCTTTGTCAAGTTGAGGAAGTTCCCCTTAGTCATAGTTTGCTAAGAATTTTTTTCTTAAATGAATGTTGAATTTTGTCAAATGTTTTTTCTGCATTTATCAATATAATCATATGATCTTTATGAGTTTGTTGATGCAGTGGATTATGTTAATTGATTGTTATTGTTAAACTAGCCTGTATATATATAGCTAGAATAAATCTTACTTGGTTTGAGTATATATTTCTTTTTATACATTGTTGAATTTGACTTCACGATACTTCATTTAGGAGTGCATTGGTGATTATGAGAGATACTTATCTGCAATCTTCTTGATAATGTTTTAGTCTGATTTTGATATTATGATAGCCTCACAGGATAAGTTAGAAAGTAGTCCCTCTGATTCTATTTTCTGAAACAGAATGCAGAAATTGGTTTTATTTATTCCTTAAATAAGTAGAATTCAACAGTGAAACCATCTTACCCTGATGCTTTCTATTTTGGAAGAAATATTAATTATTGATTCATTTTTTCTACTAAATTCATAAAACAGGCTCTGTCTTTTAATTAGTATATTTGAATCATTAATATTTAAAGTGATTATTGATATAGTTGGACTAATATCTTCTGTATCTGTAACTGCATACCATCAATATTTGTTATTTTTTTTCTTCTACTACCTTTCCTCCCTCTTTGGTTTTAATTGAACATTTTGTATACTTTTATTTTCTTTCCCCCTTAACATAATTATTCTTTCTGATTTAAAAATTTTTAGTGGTTGCCTAGAGTTTGTGATATACATTTACAACTAATCTAAGTTAATACACTTTCCAATAATACTCTACCATTTCATAGGTAGTACAGGTATAACAGAGTATTCCCAATTCCTTCCCCTTGTTCATTATTATATTGTTGCAATCCATTCCACTTATTCACAAGCTTTAATCTTCCAGTACATTGTTATTATTATTTTGAACAACTTTTAATTGTTAGGTCAATTTTAATTAAAAAATATAAATATTATTTTTCCTTTACCCTTTGTTAATGCTTTTGATGGTTTTAATGTAAATTCAAGCTTTTGAACCATATTATTTTTCTTCTCTCTGGGGAACTTTCATCATTTCTTGCAAGGCAGGTCTGCTGGCAACAAATTCCCTCAATATTTGTTTATCTAAGAAAGATTATATTTCTTTTACTTTTGTAAGATACGTTTGCTAAATGCAGATTTCTAGGTTAGTTTTTTTCAAATTTTATTTAGAAAATAAAATTTAAAAGAATGACATTGATTCATAGGAGTACATGGTTTTAGGTAAATATTTTTATAACATTTGAACTGTTGATTATGTTGTATACTCATCACCCAAAGTCAAATTATTTTCCATCACTTTATATTAGTCCTTCTTTACAACCTTCCTCCACACCCTCTCCTGATCCCCTCCCTTATGACCCACTCCCCTTGGTAATCACTACACTTTTATCTATGTCCATTAGTCTTAGTTTTATATCTCACCTATGTGTGAAATCATAAAATTCTTAACTTTCTCTGACTTACTAATTTCAGTCAGTATAATGTTCTCAAGGTTCATCCATCTTGTCGTAAATGGCACTATGTTATCATCTCTTATGGCTGAGCAGTCTTCCATTGAATATATGTACCAATCCTCTTTATCCAATCCTCTATTGAGGGACACTTTGGTTATTTCCATTTCTTGGCCACTGTGAACAATCTTGTGATGAACATGGGGGGGCAGGTGTTTTTATGTACCAATGTTTTTGAGTTATGGGGGTAGATACTCAGTAGAGGGATTGCTGGGTTATATGGTAGTTCCAGTCTTAATTTTTTGAGGAACCACCAAACTTTCTTCCATAACTGTTGTATTAATTTGCATTTCCACTAGCAGTGAATGACAGTTCCTATTTTTCTACAGCCTTTTAAAAAGTCCAACCTTTTTATTACCAGTCTTGTTGATAACAGCCAATTTAACAAGTATTAGGTGGTATCTAATTTTAGTTTTGATATGCATTTCTCAAATAGCTAGTGAAGATGAGCATCTTTTCACATATCTGTAGGCCATTTTTATGTCCTCTTGGGAGAAGTGTCTGTTCAGGTCCTCTTCCATTTCTTTAATTGAATTATTTGCTTGTTTTCGCTGAGCTTTGTGAGTTCTCTATATATTTTGGATATTAACCTCTTATCGGAACTGTTGTTTGCAAATATTATCTCCCATTTAGTTGGCTGCCTATTTGTTTAGTAGGTTTGTGTGTGTGTGTGTGTGTGTGTGTGTGTGTGTTTCTGTGCAGAATCTTTTTAGTTTGATACAGTCCTATTCATTTATCTTTGCCTTTACTTCCCTTGCCTTTGGGGTCAAATTCCTAAATTATTCTTTATTACCAAGGTCCATGAGTTTAGTACCTATGTTTTCTTCTATGTAATTGATTATTTCAGATGTTATATTTAGGTCTTTGATCCATTCTGAATTAATTTTTGTGCAAGGGAACAAAACTGTAGTCAAGTTTCATTCTTTTGCACGTAGCTTTCCAATTTTCCCAGCACGATTTATTAAAGAGGCTTTCTTTTCTCTATTTTGTGTTTTTGCCTCATTTGTCCAAGATTATTTTGCATATATATGTGGTTTTCTTTCTGGGTTCTCAATTCTGTTCCATTGGCCTGTATGTCTGGGTGTTTTTTTTTTTTGCCAATAATACCATGCTGTTTTGATTATCATGGGTCTATAGTATAATTTGAAGTCAGGTAGTGTGATACCTCTGGCTTTATTCTTTTTCCTCAGGTTTGGTTATTTGGGGTTTTTAATGCTTGCATACATATATGATGAGTTTTGTTCTATTTCTTTTAAAAAATCACATTGAAATTTTGATAGGGATTTGATTACATTTGTATATTGCTTTGGGTAATGTGGCCATTTTAACTATGTCGATTCTTCCAATTCATAAACATGAATGTTTTTTCCATTTCCTGTGGAAGACCACAGGAACACTGGCTGTAACCCTGCACTCTGGCCACTTTGGCTTATCTCCCCCTCTGCCCCTCTAACTCATCACTCACCCTGGCAGAGGGACACCCAGTCACTCTGGGTTTTCCTCTCCATGTCCCTCAGACAAAATTCAAACCGGCTGCTCTTCCCTCTTCGCGATAGTTCAGCAGAGAATAAAAACCCAGCCACACTGGGCTTGTCACCTCCTCAGAGCCCTCCACAAGTGCGTTTTAAACTCTACCCCCTTTTCCAACCCATTCCCCCATTAGTCTATTTAGTGTATGGATCTTTCAGGTTGCCTGTGAGCCCAGCTGAGTTTCCTTCACTTTTATAGTTGTTGAATTTGTTAAAATTTCAACAGGAGAAATCAGTAGTATCTCTCTTGCTGAAATTTCTCTAATGTTTCTAAGTTAGTTTTATTTTCGTTAAATACTTTAAATATTTCACTTTACTCTCGTCTTGCCAGCATAATTTTTGAAGAGAATTTTAATACAAATCTCATCCTTGTTTCTCTATCAATAAGATGAGTATATTTTTTTCTTCACCTTCTTTCAAAATATCGTTTTCTTTGATTTTTTTTTTTTTTTGGTAGTTTGAGTATAATGTACCTATGTGTACATTATTAGTTATTTAACCTGCTTGGCATTTGAGATTCCAGGATATGTCATGTGGTATCTATAATTAAGTTTTTAAAATTCTATTATTATTAATTCAAATATTTTTCTGCTTCTTTCTCTCATTCTCCTCTTTCTGATGTTTCCAATATGTGTATGTTAACTTTTGTAATTGTCCTACAGTTCCTGGATATTATGTTCATTTTTTCACTTTTATTCTTTTTTTTTTCAGTTTGATAGTTTCTACTGACATATCTTAAAGCACTGAGTCTTTCCTCACTTGTATGTAGTCTGTGGATGAGCCCAATAAAAGGCATTTCTCATATCTATTATTGTGATTTTGATTTCTTTCACTTCCTTTTGATTATTTCTTAGTATTTCCATCTCTCTGCTTACATTACCCATCTTTTCTTGCATATTGTTCACCTTTACCATTAGAGGCCTTAGCATATGAATCAGTTATAAATTCCTGGTCTGATAATTCTAAAATCTCTGCAATATCTGAGTCTTGTTTCTTCTTTTCAACCTGTGTTTTGCCCTTGTCACATGACTTGTAATTTTTTTGTTGCTGCTGAAAGCTGAATATAATGTACTTGCTAAGGGAGAATAGGTAAATAGGATGTTGATGTGATATTTTATTATCTGGATAGGAATTAGGGTGTATTTACTTTTTGCTATAGCTGTGCTTACAGATGATAGAATTTCCCATGTCTTTGTTGTTGTTTTCAGTCTCCCTGCTCTTTTTGGCTTTCCCTAGAGACTCTTCATTGAATAGTATGAAGCTTACAGTTCTTCCAGCTTTAATCATCAGTTATACCAGAGCCCTGTTGATGTATTGGTAAATCGTTGGGAGAGGGGAAATGTTTTATAAGCCTTTGATTAGGTCTCAGTCTTTTGGTAAACTTGTGTGCCTTTGTTCCTAGGCTGTGATCTTCACAAGCATTTTTCAGCTTTCTCCATCAAACTTTCAGAGGAGGTAGGAAAGCTTTAGAGGGGCTGGAGTTGGACATTTCCTTTCTCCTACTTCAAAATCTAGAGAGAAATGAGTTTAGGTCTTTTAGGGTCTGTGAAAACCCAAGTGGGTTTGGCTTTGGTCAAAAGAGTTTTGCTTGAGAGTAGGCCTTTTTTATAAGGAGAAAAGAAAGCTCTGGGTATACTTAAAAATGGTTACTTCCCCCACCTCCACCCAAGGCATTTTCCTCTGATTTCATCTTGAGCACCTGGTAGGGCTGCGGGAGGTATAGCCAAGGAACTGTGGATACCTTTCTAAAGGTGAACCCTTACAATTTTAATCTCTTAAACTGGTCTGTACTCTGTCTCCAGTAACGAGTTAGTTACACTTTAAGTGTTTCTACCAGGTACTGACTCCAGCAGTGTTTCTGTTCCAGGTCATATGTGAGGCTCTTTGATTTACCTACTTATCCAGTTTTGAGGCAGCAGTTAGTTCTATGACCTCAATTCTCTGATATATCTAAAAAGAATTATTAGTTTCCATTTTGTTCAGCATTTTTTTTTTCTTTTCTGTTTGTGATGATAGGAGTAGGGACTTCCAAGCTCTTCACTTATCTATCCAGGAATTATTATTATTTACAAACATTATATGAAAGATAATAATCTGGAATATTTATTTATTTCTAGTTCCTCTGAATGCTTGTTCATTTTCATGTTTTTTTATTTCCATAATTGTTTTATTTTTATGAGGATTTATCAACAGTAATACATAGTTGAGAATTTCATCATTGCCTTTTCAAAATTGAGTGAATAATACACATTAGAAAAGTTTATTTTCCATGTAAATTTTCACTTTTTTGTGATATCTTATATGTATATAGGCCTATATGTAAATGATTCCTTTTTGAGATAGCAACTTAATCTCTTTTCTATTAAATGACTTTCAGAAATTACCTCATAAATAGGTATCTTATTTTCTAAAAATTAAATCCCTTTAGGAAAATTATTGAATTTTATGATTAACTTTATTCAATGAATAGCATCTGCATCAATTATATTCTGTCTTATATAATGCAATTTCTCTTTTTACAGAAGTTAATATATATAGTGTTATGACCACTAGACTTTCCCTCAGAATGACTGGAATTGATGCTCTGGAAAAATCAAATTAAACTTACATTTTATTCTGAACTTCTTTGTGAAGCAATAGTAAATTAGCATGACCTCGTTAAAATTCACAGATATCAAATTGTATCCATTGAACCATTTTTGTTTCATAAAACAGTGGATGCTTCCAAACTGCTCAAGTATTTCTTATCATACACTGAAAATTCTAAGTTATAAATGAGGTACATGGAGCCAACATCATCATCATTCTTTAGAGACAAAAGCACATATGGAAATACTTCATGGATTCATTAAATATCAATCTAAAATAACATAACATCAATACTGGAAGCTCAAAAATGATAACAGCTGACAGATGGTGACCAATTAGAGAAATTGGCAATTAACTTGTATGTCCCTGTCCCACCTTCATCCTCCTTCACTGGCTCTATGAATTCCTACAATTCCTGGAAATATGCCTGAGATTTGGACTCTGTTAGGCAGTTATTGAAAATAGATTTAAAGGGAAAGACAATGTCACTTTCAGCTCTCATTCAAAATGTCTATTTTATTTTTAGAAAAGATACAATTTTAACATATACCCTGAGACATTTTTTTTCTAGAGTGAAAGGAAGTGCTAAAAATAAAGTTATAAAAATTTTGAAATACTTATTTATTAACTTACAATTAGATTTTACTGTATCAGTTGCCCTAAACAGAGTTTAATTCAAAAGTATTTTAAAAAAAATTATGTGAAAACATATAATCATGCATATTACATTTAAAAACTTTTATGATTATCATTAAAAATACTGAAATAATTATTTTTCATAGATAGTCACAAACTTTATTCAGTTTCCATATTTCTAATATCATGTCAATGGTATATTTCTCAAGAATGCATTTTTGCCCTGGCCGGTTGGCTCAGTGGTAGAGCATTGGCCTGGTGTGCAGAAGTCCCAGGTTCGATTCCCGGGCAGGGCACACAGGAGAGGCACCCATCTGCTTCTCCACCCCTCCCCCTCTCCTTCCTCTCTGTCTCTCTTTTCCCCTCCCACAGCCAAGGCTCCATTGGAGCAAAGATGGCCCGGGTGCTGGGGATGGCTCCTTGGCCTCTGCCCCAGGCGCTAGAGTGGCTCTGGTCGCGACAGAGTGACGCCCCGGAGGGGCAGAGCATCGCCCCCTGGTGGGCAGAGCGTCGCCCCCTGGTGGGCGTGTGGGGTGGATCCCGGTCGGGCGCATGCGGAAGTCTGTCTGACTGTCTATCCCCATTTCCAGCTTCAGAAAAATACAAAAAAAAAAAAAAAAAACTAGAAAAAAAGAATGCATTTTTAAACTGAATCCATTGAAGTGACACTGGTTATATAATTATACAGGTTTTGGTTGACCAATTCTATCACACGTCTCTGAATACCATACTGTGCACTCATCCCCCCAGTCAAGTCTTTGTCCGTCACCATTTATCCCCCCAAATGCTTTTTTTTAATAAACTTTTATTTTTTTTGTATTTTCTCGAAGTTAGAAGCGGGGAGGCAGTCAGACAGACTTCCCACCTGCAACGGACTGGGATCCACCCAGCATGCGCACCAGGGGGTGATGCTCTGCCCATCTGGGGCACTGCTCCACTGCTGCCGGAGCCATTCTAACACCTGAGGTGAAGGCCATGGAGCCATCCTCAGTGCCTGGGCCAACTTTGTTCCCATGGAGCCTTAGCTGCAGAGGGGAAGAGAGAGATAGAGAGAAAGGAGTCAGGGAAGGGTGGAGAAGCAGATAGGCATTTCTCCTGTGTGCCCTGACCGGGAACTGAACCTGGGACTTTCACATGCCAGGCTGATGCTCTACCACTAAGCCAATGGGCAAGGGCCTAATAAACTTATTTTCAATTTAAAATATTGCCTGACATCTCTGAAGTTGCACTTTATGGTTTCTAAAAGTTGAAAACTTGGCATGTTTTATTTAACTTTCCTTGTAAAAATAATTTTTAATTGAGAAAATATCTTTTTCTATAGGTGCTGAAGTGGTAATAGGCTCAAAGAAACTTTTACTAAATGACATTTATATTTTATACTTTCATATTGAAATATGTTTTCAGTTTTTATTCAATGTACCTTCATTTGAAACATATTTGCAAGATAAGATTCAATAAGATGTTTCTCATTATGATTATTATTAATATCAAATTTAGATGTTGCAAAAGTGAAGGATTTGTCAGTCGAATTCAATTCAGGCAATAGATATAAATTTACCTCTAATTCTGAATAAAATTCCCATCAGGAGATTAATCTTACAAGTGGAGATATTAAAATTATTGAACTTTGGAAAGACTTCGTTTGTTGAATAATTTGATTAAACATTTTTAACTGATTTTAGACAAAGTATGACCAAAATTCAAAGATTTCATTTACACACAAAAATTTCAACACAATTATAAGTCACTAACGGTAATTTTCAAATTAATTCTTGAGAGGTTTAAACTTTCTAAAACTCTGTTGATTATAGTTAGCAAAAAAGAGAATGAATTTGCCGCGGACCAGCGCGGCTCCAAATAACGGTGCGGAATTGAGGAAACACACTTGTCAAAACAAAACCGATGGGACCAGGAGGACTCTTCAAACTGCCTGGCAGCATCTGAGTGCCTCACAGCCCCAGTTCGCTTTATTATATGGACCTATGCAAATCAAGGACCCTGATACAAAGTTGCACATCAAAGGCTAAGACAGGAACTCTCCCAAGGCAAAAACAGGATACATTAGTGAAATTTACAAACATCTGAAACAAACAAAGAGTCAGAGGAAGGGCATGTATATTGCTTCCTGCAACCCAAGGAAGGAAGTGGAGTGGGTGCAAATACTCAGCATCAAAGCCAAATATGGAGATAAAGGGGGGAGAACTTAGCCCCCTGCCAAGCCTCAAATCTATAATGGCTTTTTGCCATTAATGGTCCACAACATGAATTTATTACCATGCCAAGATATGTTTTATATTCAATATCAGCTCCATCACAAAAAATAAATTATAAAGCCCTGGCTGGGTTGCTTAGTAGATAAAACATTGTCCTAGAGTGCTGAGATAATGGGTTCAATTCCTGGTCAGGGCATATATGATAAGCAATCATTGAGTACACAACTTAATGGAAAAACTAAGAAGAACAACAAGTTGATGCTTCTCTTTCTATCCCTTTACCCCCTCCCCGTCCTTCTTGCTTTTTCTCAAATCAATGGAAAATTAAAAAAAAATAATTACAGAAAATTCTTCTTTGTGTGCATAATATGTGTGCAGATTTTGACAACTGCATTTTTATTTCAATTTGAAGAGTATCATAGCATTTTGATACAGTTATTAAATCTATGTTTATTGCAATGCATTCTATTCTGTAGGCTTTCCTAATTCAGCAATAATATTGTTTATATCAAGCTAATTGACACTAACTCCTACCAAAATTTGTGTTTATACTATCAATAAAAAACAAGTAATTTTTTCTTTATGTTGATCATTTACAGCGATTTTATAATAATAATATCTACAGTGATATAATATGATTTATTGTATTTCCCCATGTAGAAGACAACGCCATGTATAAGACACACCTTAATTTTGGGGCCCGAAATTTGAAAAAAAGACAAGCATGAAAAAGTAGGAAATGCAAGGAAAATATCTACAACCATTGTATAAGACACACCCAGTTTTTAGACCCCAAATTTTTTTGTAAAAAGATGTGTCTTTTTTTTTTTTTTTTTACAGAGACAGAGAGAGAGTCAGAGAAAGAAATAGATAGGGATGGACAGACAGGAACGGAGAGAGATGAGAAGCATCAATCATCAGTTTTTTGTTGCAACACCTTAGTTGTTCATTGATTGCTTTCTCATATGTGCCTTGACCATGGGCATTCAGTAGACCAAGTAACCCCTTGCTCAAGCCAGTAGCTTGGGTCCAAGCTGGTGAGCCTGCTCAAACCAGACGAGCCTGTGCTCAAGCTGGCAACCTCAGGGTCTTGAACCTGGATCCTTCACATCCCAGTCCGACGCTCTATCCACTGTGCCACTGCCGGGTCAGGCTAAAAGATGTGTCTTATACATGGGAAAATATGGTACTTTTGGCAAAATGAGCTTCAAGATCTTTACTTTGATTCCTTGAGTTGATTGAAATAATTGAGCCATCATTGGAATTAACTGATTTTCTGGCTGAAGCATTCCATGTGACTGTCATAACATTAGCAGCATTTAAATATTTGCAAAATTCTCTGAAGAAATCACCATAGGCCTTCTTCAATGAATGTCCTTCCTCAACTTTTAAAGATCATCTTATTTGTTTTTTTATTTCAATTTTCTTTAATTAGTGGATGAAGAAACAAGAGTAGAGCAAAGCTGGGGGGAAAAAACTGCTTTATACTAGATGGAACCCTGTACAAAGTTATTCTCTAAAAATGGCAAAGAAAATATGACCCTTGCTCTCCTTCCCAAGCCATGGTCACCTAGGGGGATTGTATCATCCTGGAAAAGTGGAAGAATTTTTAAATTAGCACAAAGTCACTGACTGCTTTCAAACCATATGTCCACAGAGCTGCTCCTGCCCAGATGGGCCTCTTTGCAAATTCACATGAAGGTTCCCTGTGGACTAGGTGTTTCTCAGAATACCACAGGAAAGGAAATATCCTTTGAAGGATCAGAAAGAAAAATAACCTCTAAATTATTGTCATGTAGCTCCAAACACATTGCATTTCCAGAAATCTTTAATTAACTTAAAGTTTCCTTGAATAGAAAGACTATTTTCTAGAGCTCTGACTTCTTAAAGTTTAATCATAGCTCATAGCTTTTCAACCTGAAGTATTTTAAGCCTTTTCTGTTATGTTTTCGAGGGTTTAGTCATCTCTTTCTGAATGTGCTTTCATATGACTGTCAAGGAATATTGTAGGAAGAACTTTTCCTATAACTTTATCATGTACCAAAGGAGACACAGGTTTAATGTAATATGTGTTTTTTCCCCCAACTATAACTTAGAATTATTTTTGTAAATTATGAACCCTGTAGAATTATAGAGAATTATCATTTCAGCGAGAAAACATGAAACCATTATCAGCGATAAAGCATTAACAATTAAGTAGTTTCTAGAACCATTCTTTTCCCAGAAGTCTCTCCTAGCTCAGCATTTAACATAAACTATCTTCTACAGCTGGGAGACACACATGAAATTTTGGAAAGGCGAAGACAGAGAGACAGAGCTTCTTTCTTTTGTTCTTTGGACAAAATATCACTTGTTCTTTTTCAGTTCAGAAATAGACTGAAAAACAGCTAAAGATAATTTATTAATATGAAAAATTCAGTTCTCAAAAGAATGTCTTTTATGATAAAACAGCTTTTATCTAAAGAAGTCCAAAGATTTAAAACATATACATATGGGTTTCTCCAAAACAATGTCAACAGCTTGGCAGAACTGTATATCGTTAACCCAATAACAACAAAATCAACTACAGTGTAACCTCCTTATACAAAACATGCAAGACTAGGGTATGAAAGCTTTCATTTTCATGTTATTTTATTCTTTTTTGCTTATGTAAGATAATAAAAAACTATTGAGCTATTTATCATTCCTTTAATACTTATAGTAATTTTTATTCTGCAAAATATTGAATAATAATAAAAAAATCCCATATGAATTGAAATGGGATTCAAGAGCCCACCAGATGTAGCTGTATGTCTCGCATGAAAATAAACTGAATGTTTTCTTTAATCAATCAGAATGAATAATGTTGATAAGCTTTTTAGTGACTCAATCAGGGCTGCCAGCTCCAGCTACCCTGTATGATTTCATCTTTCTAACCAGACTAAAAAATGCTTCTCCTTCACACTGGACAATTTTGTTTCCCATGTTCAATTTAACAATGCTCAAAAGGAATTCTAAGAGCTTTGCTTGTCTCAAAAATGTTTGTCAGATATCTGTACAGAGTGGCAGCTGTCCAATAATATTTCATAGTAAGGAGAAATAAAGTGGCCGAGTAAACTCCCCTGATGAGCGTAAACAATCATATTGTTGGTGGGAGGTTGGCTGTTGCCAGTCATGCTACAAGGTCGCATTTTTCAGCACTCTTGTTTAAGTCTTCATTTCAACGACTTCCTGTTATAAAAAGTCCTGGACAAATAGCTATGGGGCTGCCTTTGTTTAAATCAGCTTTGAAAGTGTGATTGAGTCAACGATGTTCCTTATCTTTCTATTTTTAGTAGGGACTCAAATGCTAAAGGAAACAGTCTGTTTTGACTCCCAATGTATTATATATAAATATATCCACAATTATTACCATACTGACTCATCATAAGCACATTAAAAGAAAAAAAGGAGCACTCTTTTTTTTATCTTTTTGTTTTTTGTTATTACCAATCCTTCTATTTATTACATAATTAACATAATATGACCTTCAGAGGAAAAGACCTTCTATGTAGCTGGATAGTAGATCTAATATACTACAACTTTTGTTTGTTTGTTTTCATAAACATATAAATATATTGCAGTTTAAAATGATTTACATTTATATAAGATTACTTATTAGATTATTTCTCAAAACAATTTTATTTTATTGATGAGGATACTGAGGTAGAGGAATGTCCATTCCTTCACCAAGGTCACACTGCTTGAAAACGGCGGAGACAGATTACATCCTCAGCCAAATCTGATTACAAAACTCATGTACTTGATCTCTACCCTGTATTGCTTTGTGGAAATCAGTTTTTATTTTCTCTTTGTTTTATCTTCTTGGAATATTCTTTTCTACTCTTTCTGAAGGTTCCTTGTCTCAATTATTGCCAGAGATAATTAAGATTCACATTTCTGGATTCATGAGTGGTGTAGGGCAATAGGTGATTGAGAAAGAGAGAGAGAGAGAGAGAGAGAGAGAGAGAGAGATGAAAATTTCCAGTGACTGCCTTCTTAAATTACTTGCACTGAAGAGAAAAGAAAATCAGGTATTCTTTATTCTTGGATACTACCATTAAGTCACACTTCGGCGTTTCCACACTGACCCACAAATAACTGTGGTTTTCGTCATCGTAATTCCATATGTAGCCATGATAGTTGTTATTGCTAAACAGAGCAGCACTATTCTGTTGTGAAATATTGGTGCCTGAGATGTCACTAGCAGTAAAGGGTCTCCTTTGAATACAACACATAATGTGGCCACCTGAAAAAATATACATCCTAGAAAGTGGTGAGTCATTGCCACCTGGTGGTTAAAGACATTTAACCTTCTATGTAGGTGGAGAAATCAACAATACTAAAAGTTGGCTAGTTCACATGATTTTTCTGACTTGGCAATGGAGACACTTGTTTAATGACAGATGGTTTTAAATATTAAGTAGAATAAATTTCTACCTTCAATTCATTTCCACCTCCCCATATTTTTTATATGTTTTCTGATTATCTCCCCTTTCTCTTCTTGCCCTACTTACATGGAGTTGGAGGAAGATCTTACCAAGGCTCCATATTTGGTACTTCTGCAATGCAGTCTATTCTGAAATTTTATTATCTCAGAATATATCGTGAGTGTCCTGAAAGTGTAGACATACATTTTTCAAGGCCATTATTCAAAAATTTGTTGTTTTTGAAGCGTTTTAAACTCTAATGCAAGGAATACATGCTTGGAATTCAGCCGGATTGTGTTGTCATGATGTCTCAGAAGCCAGATGTGTATTTTGGGGTATAGAAATAAAAGAATGGTGTAGTAAATATCTAAATGGAAAGTAAAGCCAGACATGACTGGTTTATGAGATTAGATAGAATTAAAAGGAGGATAAGAACCAAAAGAAACATTTATAAAACTGGTACACATCAATTGTAGTTCTGATTTCATTTAATATCAAGGCAATGACGTGTGTGCATAATATATATATATGATCACATTGCTTAAAAGAAAGAAATATTTTACTTAAAAATATTTACTTAAAAAAAACAATAATAGATAAACAAAGTGAATGTCCTAGTTACTTCCTTAGTTTATGCCAAGGCGGAAATAGAGCTGTCTGAAGCCACATGCATGTAACCAGCAAACACACCCTTCTTTCACTGGTGATTTTTTCTTCACAGTTGTGGAAATATTGTGGAAAATTCAGTGTCTCGGATGAAAACTTTTTCTTTTTTTATTTATAGCAATAACTTTGTCTACTTTTCACTCTTTTTGTGACAAAATACTATCTTAGAAAAGATGCAATAGCTTTTATTCTATCAGTAAGCCCTGTTCCTTGGTCTTTTCCTTTAGTCCATGAAAGAAGTGACTTGAGAAGTTATTTAAAATTAAAAAAACTCATTTTTTAAAATACATATTAAAATATACATGATTAATGTTATTATTCGATGAACTACAGAAGCAACACTTGTTCCATTGAGTTAAATAGATAATGTTTTGACAACCATTTTAGAGAACATAGATATCTCCTAATCTTGATCTCTGGTTTTACTACATATATATTACATTACATATTTACTATATATATAAACTGCATATATTTTTTCAGCTAAATGATCATAAAAATACAATAAAATGATTAAGGACCCGTCCTCCTTTTTGTCAGCACCACATCTCATTGCAGATTTTATTTCTACAGGATACCATAAAGGCAGCTATGTATCAGCAGGAAAATATACTTCCTAACATTCAAAATCAATGATGCAGATAATAGGGAACCAGCATCCGCAGTGTGGGATACATACTGTCCTCAGTCCCTGGCCCAGATGTTGGTAACAACCAATAAACTGCATTATACACACATATATAAAAAAGCAGCTTGAAGAAATGGCCTGCTTAGCAAGATTTATTAGGAGAGATCTTTAATATGCCATATGGCAGCTTGGCTCTTCCAAGCAGTGCAGCCCTGTGAAGGAATGGTTTGAAGTGTAATGACCAGCCCCAGCACAAACATTGATGCCTCTCCTGGGGAAACAAGTGCTTGCTGCAGGATTTTTTCCAGTGTCACCCATGATTTGTGTCCTCGTTGTCTATTATGCCTCAATATGTTTTCAATCAGAACCAAGATCTCCATTGCCCCCTACTGCTTCGAGAAGTCTCTAGACATCTTTGGGATGGGGGATGTGAGAAAAAGAGGGCAGGGCTGAGGTTCATCATCTTATTTAACATAGCTACTGCTTTTTATTGAGACACTTTATGTAGGAAATACAAACTAGGGGATTTGCAATGGTTTTAAAAGCTATTATTCAAGTAAATGGGAAAATGGCATGTCCTGTCTGTTGTTTGGAATACCAGAGAGCACAAAACAGATAAATTATTCTTCAACTTAAAGATGGCTGTGTGGGAACTACTTTTGTTTATTAAAACATAGGTTTCCAAACACATAGGCTTTTATTCAATAATTTGTATCAACCCTTTTACTTCCTTTTCATTAATGTGCAAGATAATTTTGTCAATATTTTAAAGTTGACAGGGAACAGTCACTGTGATATATTAACTGTGTCTTTGCAAGTTGGAAACAAACACACTTTCTAGGCAAATGACAGGACACTTTTATGGTTTAAAAATTCTTTCTTTTCCCTTCCTTCCTCCCTCCCTTCTTCCCTCCCTCCCTCCCTCCCTCCCTCCCTCTTTCCTTCCTTCCTTCCTTCCTTCCTTCCTTCCTTCCTTCCTTCCTTCCTTCCTTCCTTCCTTCCTTCCTTCCTTCCTTTTTCTCTCTTCTTCTCTTTCTTTCTTTCTTTCTTTCTTTCTTTCTTTCTTTCTTTCTTTCTTTCTTTTTTTCTTTCTTTCTACTTTCTTCTCTTCTTTCTTTCTCTTTCTTTCTTTCTTTCTTTCTTTCTTTTTTCTCTTTCTTTCTTTCTTTCCTTTTTCTCTCTCTTCTTCCATCTTTCTTCTTTCTTTCTTTTCTCTCTCCTTTCTTTCTTTCTTTTCTTTTTCTCTCTCTTCTTTCTTTCTTTCTTTCTTTTTTCTCTCACTTCTTTCTTTCTTCTTTCTTTCTTTCTTTCTTTCTTTCTTTTTTCTCTCTCTTCTTCCCTCTTTCTTTCTTTCTTCCCTCTCTCCCTCCCTCCCTCCCTCTTTCCTTCCTTCCTTCCTTCCTTCCTTCCTTCCTTCCTTCCTTCCTTCCTTCCTTCCTTCCTTCCTTCCTTCCCTTTTTTCTAAATGCTTAGGCCCTGTTGTGTCAAAGAGCTGGAGTTAAATTAAATTCATTAAAAATGAATACCAAAACATGTTTTGTAAATATGAACATAGTGAGAAGAGGAATATATAAAATTAAGCCAAGAGGAGAACACACATTGCTTATATAATAATTCTGCTAGAATGAAATATCTGAGTCTAATTATAAAGTAAGTTCAAGCAAACACAAATTTGAAGAACATTCACAGAAATAACCAACATATCATCATACTGATCCTTAAAAGTATCAAGGTCATAAAAGTCAATAAAAGTTTAAAGAATGAGCCTGATCTGTGGTTGTGCAGTGGATAAAGCGTCGACCTGGAAATGCTGAGGTCGCCAGTTCGAAACCCTGGACTTCCCTAGTCAAGGCACATATGGGAGTTGATGCTTCCTGCTCCTCCCCCCTTCTCTCTCTCTGTCTCTATCTCCTCTCTCTCCCTCTCTGTCTCTCCTCTCTAAAAATAAATAAATAAAATTTAAAAAATAATAAAAAGTTTAAAGAATGGGACTTCAGTGAAGGAGAAAACATAAAAACTAAATAGAACATAGCACTCTGAACTGAATCCTTTAGCTATTAAGGACATTATTGGGGCAATTAGTAAAATTGAATGAGGTCTATGGAATAGATTGGAATCTTATTATTAATGTAAATTTTCTAATGTTAATGGTTATATGATGACTATGTAGGAAATAGTCTTTTTTGTGGGATATACAAAATATTGAGAAGTGATGGAGCATCATGTTAAAAATTTACTCTCAAATAATTCTGTTAAAAAAGTTAATTTTTTTACCATTCTTCAACTTTTCCTTGAATTGAAATTATTTCAAAATTAAGAAATAAAATTATGCCATCTTTTGTCTTCTAATTTTTTAACATTTTGAGTGTCTCCATGGACATGGAAACACTTGTTAATTTAATCAGTAAAAGTAACAAAATATGAGAATTTCTTTAAAGAGATAATTAGCTAGTTATTTTTGATGATTTCTGAAACATATTAGTGACATAAAATTTAATAATTATATAAGCAAAATGGCATTTAATATTTTAATTTGTTGCTAAATTGCCTGATTAAATTTTAGATAAATTATTACGCTGAGTGAATGCTAGAGAAACAGTTATGAAAGTATTATGCTATTGAAATACAGTGTATGTTGTTCAGTTCAATGAAAAGTTTCTCATTAACTTTTTAATGTGCAATTTTGTCTTTGTAGCAAGGCCAATTTCATCTATAAACACAACGTCTTTGACAGAAAACTTGTAGTACTGTAGGCACTGTCTTGTTTAGCCTTTGAGCATTAGCTGATATGTGAGTAATAATATTTGCAGAAGAGCTGCTATGGCTTCATGTTGACAAGCCATTAACTCTTTTTTCCCTGTAGCAGCTACTAAACAATTCACATGGAAATTTATAATTCGATTTTCCACTTAGCTGTTTACTGCTTATTACTTTATTATTTCATTCCTTCTCTGGAACCTTTGACTTGTTTAAATATAACTAATATATTTGTTCTCTTCTTTTTTTGTTGATTGGCTGTTAATTATAGAAGAGTAAACTCAACATGGGTATGCATTCAGTCTGAATTGTGTTTGTTTATTTTTTAGTAGCAGTTTATTTTAATATAGCAGGACATTTACTTAAGCTTTTTAGTAAATGTATGCTGAGTGAAATGGTTACTTATTGAGTAGTTGATAGGATGAGTGTGCACGGACTTTTAAAAATAATGCATGAAAGGAGAATATAACTACACTTAGACAGGAAATAGGTAAAAAATCTTAAAAGTTATAAAATTTAATTTCTTTTGTCTTCTGAAACAAAGATCCTGAGAATCCTAGAAGCTGCAAGATTGGTCCATGGACTTTCAGGTACCTTCAGTGTTCCATGGTATCTTGAACGTTAGATATAGACAAAAGACCATTGCAAATATCATATTAAAATAAACCCTAAGAAAGTTTCTATAAGGAGCTTTTACTTTGAAACTTATTAAAGCCTCTGCATTATTTTCATTTTATAATTTTATCCTGGAGGTATATGTAAGCTAAATAACAGATGAAAAATAAAATTTTAGTAATAAATCAGTTATTTTTTAGCTTGATGGGACTTATTTTCCCTTTGAACTAAAGCTTTTGACAACTTGGTACTTTTTGTACAGATGTGGTCATTCCATGCCTAAATATTTTCTTTCTCTTCTTTTCAGAAGTTGACCAATTTTCTCTTTCCCTCTGACATACAGAACACTTGTGTTCAATCTTATTTCATCCAGGTTTTCAGTCATAATCAGACTGAAATGGTGTCTTGCTTGGGTATTTGAAGTATAGGGGCAAGACTGTTCCTACAGTGATGATGTTTCTATAGGTCACCAGCTCCTAGGGTACCTTATGGCATCTGTTTTAGAATTCCAGCTATGAAATGAAAGGCTATGTGCTAAGGACTAGTTAGACCATAAGCAACTGGCAGGTGATTTGCCTGCCATATCAGCAGTATGTTTTTGTACTTCCGAGGCCTTATCTAGACCCAGACAATAGTCCAGAGGAGAACGGAAGATGTTTCTTTTCCATCTGGTCTGAGGGACTTGTTATCCTTTTTAAGATAAATTTATTAGAAAGAACTAAGTGAGTTTTTATAACAAAAGTTTTGGAAGGCATAGGAGGGTTATGTGCATTACTACAAGGTCATATTTATTGTTTTTCAAGTAAAGAGCAAAAAAAGGAAAATAATGTTGTTTATTTTTCTTGCTTTGTATTTTGATGATGGGAAAATTTTAAGTATATTGTATTTTCCTAGTAGATATTTTGGCAACGATAGGTCAGAAATGTGGGAAGATTTTATTTTTCTATAAGTCTGTGGTATAAAATTAGGAAGAAGTGATCTGAAGTTTAACTTCCTTACTTTTTGTTATGACTAGATCATTTGGCATTCTAAATATCTATGTATTAGTTTCATATTCACTCATTTTTAATCTAAAATGTTGACATGTTATTAAAAATAGAAGATACTTAACATTATTAAAATAAATGCTATTTGAAGAATAATATATTCAAAGAACACTATGCTATGAACTGAATATTTCTGTCTCTCCCCCCCCCCCCAATTCTATACCTATATATCACTTATATTTCTTAAAGTTTCATCTTAGAAATATCGGAGATTCACCTTTACTCACAATTGCAGCTTTTATTATTTGCTTGCTTTCATGCCCCATGTCTTTGTCTACACTCCCTACCATTTCCCCAGCTTGTGAAGATGGTCCTTGTCCTAACAGAAGCAGGCATAGAATGTCACAGCTCAAGAATTGGTAGAGGAAGGGCAGGGGTCTCTCACTGCTGAAAGATGGAGCAAGGTTTTCAGGAGGTTGAGACAGGGAATATCAGTTTAAAAAATGGAAGAATGGCAGAAGATTCTACTGGTGAAACCATATTACCTCTGGTAGAAGAAAAGTATCAATATTAGAGGAAGGGTATTAGGGGCCTTGCCATTCAAGGTGTGCTCCCTTGGCCAGCAGCAAGTCCTCTGAGGATTTTGTCAGAAAAGCAGACTCTGAGCCCCTACCTCAGACTTACAGAATCAGAATCTGCATTTTAATTTGAGAAGTTTTTAATTTGAGAAGTACTAATTGGGAAGAGTTCAAGATATTCTATCAGGGAGGGCATTGTATGCTTTCATTGTACTTTCATTAACCGAGCATACTCATTTATCATACAAAAAGATTTTAGAATTACTTTGGAAAGCTGGCCTATATCCGTAGATTTTCACTGAACCAATGCTGCCCTTACCCTAATTTCTTCTGTCTCCTGATTTCTTTCTTCAGCCATCATCTCAAGCCTCTGCCTTTCAGACTTGGCCTTAGTTTACGTATTAGCTATCAGCTCCCTTCAAGGTCTTGTTTTATTTTCTGTTTATCTGTTCTTCTTCTTTGTATTATCATTGGCACTTATTTTTTGCACCCCCCCAATTTGGTTTCTTAGATTCCAGAACTTACTTTAAGTCAATAACTGCCCATTTCCAGGCATACTATACCTTTCAAAGAGGGATTCCGACCATGTCACTTGTCCTTTTGGGGTCAGAAAGTAGACATATATCTTGTCAGAATCAGACTCATCAGAGGGTGAAAATAAAAAGGAGTAGCATTCATATTGGTGAAGAGGAGGTATCTTAGTCTGAGCTGCTATGACAAACTACCTTAGACTAGGTGGCTTATAAACTTATTTCTCACAGTCCTTGAGGCTGGTGGTCTGAGATTAGAATGCCAACATGGACAGGTTCTAGTGAGTACTCTCTTTTTTTTTAACTTTTATTTATTCACTTTTAGAGAAGAGAGAGAGAAAGAGAGAGAAGGGGGGAGGAGCAGGAAGCATCAACTCCCATATGTGCCTTGACCGGGCAAGTCCAGGGTTTTGAACCGGCAATCTCAGCATTCCAGGTCGACGCTTTATCCACTGCGCCACCATAGGTCAGGCCAGTACTCTCTTTTGAGTAGCAGTTGTCTACCTCTCATGATATCTTTACATGGTAGAGAGCAGAGAGTAGAAGCAGTCTTTCTCACAATATTTTGAAGGGCAATAATCCCATTCATGAGGGCTCTATCCTTATGACTTCATCTAATCTTAATTAACTTCCAAAGGCTCCACCCCCTAATACCATCACATTGAGGAGGCCAGTGCTTCAACATAAGAATTTGGGAAAGAAGAAAACATTCTGTCTCTAACAGGAGGCAAGAGAATGAATTCATATACTTAGTGTATGTTAGATTTTTAAAAATCTTGGGATCCAGAGTAGTTTGAATGACTTGATCAAAATTTCAAAGTTACTAAGAAAGCTGGACTTGGTATTCAAGTGACTATTTCTCTTTCTACCACCAGAGTAACCATTAGTTTCTGAGGCTGGTTTCTTTTATGTATTTAGAGTTAAAAAAGACTAGTAAAAAAAAGTTATCTTTATTTTAAGTTTTACTATGTATATGACACTATATTGGGCACTGTATATCTATCTATCTATCATCTATCTATCTATCTATCTATCTATCTATCTATCTATCTATCATCTATCTACTATTTATCTATCTATCTATCAATCGATCAATCATCTATCTATTATCTATCTATCTATCAATCAATCATCTATCTATTATCTATCTATCTATCTATCTATCATCTATCAAAGATTACTGGTATATTTATATCTTGAATTATATTTCCTAGACTTCACAACAACATATTCAAGTCGACATTATTTTCATAATTTTTAAAAAAAGAAAACTAAAGCTCAGGAAGTCAGGTCACTTGCCTAATATCACATACTTAGTTATGGAGATAATCAAAATTTGAACCCTGACAAACTTAATTCATCTGGATTTTCTACTGTTTTCTTAAGTTTATCTATGATGAGAGATTGTTCTTGAATGGGCTATTAATTTACATGTAAAGGTTGAGTAATATTTAATTGAAGGCGTAGACTCTAGAGTTAGGAGTTGGTACAAATTCCAGCTTTGTTATGTGCAAGCTTTGTGATCTTTGGCAAGTTACAGGACCTCTTTGTGCCTCAGTCACTGTAACTGTAAAATGGGACTGATAACCATAGTATCCATCTCAAAAAGTTGTTGAAAAGATTAATTTAAGGCACTTAGAAGAGGGTCTGATGCAGGCAAAGTGACAAATAAGTGTTATCTACTTATTATTAAAGATACATCCTAGTACTTTCTAAGCATAATTGGGATGTAAAGATATTCAATAAATGTTTATCAATTATTTGATTAAGTTTGAGATACTGGTAAGATCTTTTCCACTATGTATCTATCCCTGTA
Source organism: Saccopteryx leptura (assembly GCF_036850995.1). NCBI lineage: Eukaryota > Metazoa > Chordata > Mammalia > Chiroptera > Emballonuridae > Saccopteryx > Saccopteryx leptura. Next base: position 56,419,297 of record NC_089506.1, read on the forward strand.
GCTGGTGTAAACATCGGCTTTAAACATATGTGTTGATAATGTGAATTCCCATAGAGTTCCCAATTTTAGTCTTCATAAGCAAGGTTAAAAAATACAAAATACTGTACTTAATTTTTCATGCAGCATGGATTCTTCTGAAGTCAGCTGTCTTTATCCAAGCTTTTAATAAGTTTCAAAATCACTAGGGTTATTATTTTTTTAATCAAGTGAGAGGCAGGGAGGTAGAGAGACAGACTCCCACATGCACCCTGACTAAGATTCACCTGGCAAACCTCATCTGGGGCTGATGTTCTGCCTATCTGGGGCCACTGTTCTGTTCCTCAGCAACCAAGTTATGTTAGCACCTGAGATGAGGCCATAGAGGCATCCTCAATGCCCAGAGCCAACATGCTCATTCGAGCCATGGCTGTGGGAGGGGAACAGAGCTAGGGTAGGGGGGTGAAGCAGATGGTCACTTCTCCTGTGTGCCCTTACCAGGAAATCAAACTCAGGACTTCCACATATCAGACCAACACTCTACTGCTGAGCCAACCAGCCAGGGCCTAGGGTTACTTTTAAAATACTATACTTGCCTCGTTTGGATCCCAAAAGGAGACATGCCCCATGTGATTAAACATATGAGAAGATGCACAGAAAGTGAGCACCTAAACTCCTGACTTCCCAGTTAAGAATTCTCACCTGAAATTGTAAATTATATAGAGATTGTATAAATTAGGGATATTAAAAGTTCATGCATAAGTCAAGGTTCTGTATACCTGAGCAGAAAGTACAGATATTCTAAAACAACTCTCACATGCAAACATATATTACAAATTTTTGTTTATAATCTATAGGACCATCAAAGATTACTTTGTTACATTAAATTATGCTTGCTCAATGAGCTGATTGACATGCACAGTTATTTATGTTTGCTCAGTACCAGAAGAGAATTCATTTGATGTGAATGATGTCACACAATAAAATGACTTGATTGCATATTTGAAATTATAGCTTCAATTTCTTTCAAAAAAGGCAACACTTTAAAAATTGTAAGTGCTTAAGGTGCAATAAAGACTGAAGGAAGCCATTGTTCTCATACTGTAGAATCAGCATTTTAGTGTTTTATTTTTTTTTTAAATTTCAGAATTTAAGTTAAACACTCAGCTCAAAGATTTCAAGGGAGAAAGATTTCAAAACCAATCTTTTTTCATTATAAGTTTTAAAGCAAAGCTTCTCAATAATGTAGCAATTATTTTTTTTTAATGGCCTTGAAGATTTATGATTTTGGGTGTAGAATATGTAACAAGCATTGGTTAGTTTTATTCTGTTGTACTTTAATTTTACTCTTTGTGTCTTTTATACCTTATTGCTCTTATGTTAAAAATAAGGATCAAATGAATAAAATCACCATAGAAGACATCAAACAACTCAGAGTTATATGCTATTTTATTTTTTAGAAGGAATTCAGCCAAGATAGTTAAGCTATATGTGTTCTCTTTAAAATGTTATTAGCAGTAGAGCACTTAAATACCAAAATGCAATTATTGTTGTCCATTCTGATTTTGTCATCCAATTATGATATGATTGTGAAGTGAAATGGAAAAGGGTAAAAAGCTATAGATACTATATAAGACTGGGTTGAAGAATTGACTTTTGCCATTTGGTGTTTTACATTAAATAAGCTTCTTGGTTTTTTAACACTTTAGTTTCCTCATCTATATAGTTAGTGTTGATGACACTGATGAGATTTTTGTAAGGATTAAATAAAATTACTGACATAAGAAGACCTATAACATAGGATATTCATAGCCAATGCTACCTCTCTTTATTGTATTATGCACAGATTTGAACTTAGAATTCAAGCAGAAAGGTTGCCATTTTAAAATTAACATAAACTCGGCCCTGGCTGGTTGGCTCAGTGGTAGAGCGTCGGCCTGGCATGCGGAAGTCCCGGGTTCGATTCCCGGCCAGGGCACACAGGAGAAGCGCCCATCTGCTTCTCCACCCCTCCCCCTCTCCTTCCTCTCTGTCTCTCTCTTCCCCTCCCGCAGCAGCCGAGGCTCCATTGGAGCAAAGATGGCCCGGGCACTGGGGATGGCTCCTTGGCCTCTGCCCCAGGAGCTAGAGTGGCTCTGGTCGCAATATGGCGACGCCCAGGATGGGCAGAGCATCGGCCCCTGGTGGGAGTGCCGGGTGGATCCCGGTTGGGCGCATGCGGGAGTCTGTCTGACTGTCTCTCCCCGTTTCCAGCTTCAGAAAAATACAACAACAAAAAAAAATTAATATAAACTTACAAATAGCAAAATTTTCAGTAGCTCCCTTTACCCAAAGCAGAAATCCAAAGTTATTAGCCTAACCCTCAATTTTCTTCCTAGTCATATATATCATCAGTCTACTAAAAGTAACACTTCAATAAAAGGATGTACTTATTAGATTCTACTTCTGTTATCATTTTGATCTTACTTGTCTTGATAAGATTGCTTTTCTTCAACTCTCTTTCTTATTATTTGTCCCAGTGGTGCCCGAGCTCTACGTCGATCAGGCGTCCCTGATTCGACTTCCCCATGCAGTGGGACACTCTTGCTTATCAGCAGTGCTGGCAGCCTCTTCAAGACTACTCTTGAGGTGGCTATGAGGATTCTACTTGTCAGTGCTGAGACCAACTGCCACCAGAGGAAAGACACAACCAACACACAAGTTGGTTGCAAGAATCACACAGGCAGTTTATTCCTCACAAATCCTTTTGGTGTGCCTGGGTACAGCTTAACGGGACCCTGTCGGTGTGCTCCTCTTGGCTGTCCTTGGTCACAGAGGCGTGGAGACAGTCTATGTCAATGTTGGAGTCTGGGCAACTACCGCATCAGGGGGACCCCTTAGCTTTAGTACCTTTTCTGGCCTTTGCCTTCTAACAGGTGTCAATCTACAAGATTATCATCTCAAACCACCTTTTTGGGAGTTCCTCGCAGGGAGCCCCTTTTATGTTAATCTACTGAAATGATACATCAAGGCACTTTTAAGATGTTCCTAAGGAAGCTTCCTATGTCAACTCACAGAGTTATGACATCAAGCCACTTCTTATCTATATGTAACTTCACACACATACTAACTGAGTCCTGCACAAAAGGCAGAGTCTGTTTATCATATCTGTACACAGTATATTAATTCTTATCCAGATGGCATAACTTTAATTTCCTTAATTGCTTTTAATATTATATCTTAATTATTTTTATATATCTTTCTATATTTCTATATATTTAATTACTATAACCTTATATTATTACTGCAACATTATTTCCTCTAAGTCTAGCTCAAGGGATAACTTTTTGGGACTCTCTAAAGACTGAAACCCACAGAAGTGTGTGTTTTTTTTCCTGTGCCTTTGAAGTACTTATGGCCTATTCAGCTCATTAGGTACTTAATTGTACAAAGCCCTCTGATAACAATGCCGGGAAATAATAATGTGAAAGCTGGGAATAGAGTTCTTTTCTGCAGAGCCAGGCACCTACAACACCCTCCATTCGTATTTATTGGGAAAAAAATGCCTTTCTTCATTAGTATTGTTCTTTTTACTTGTTTAGTCATGGTTTCGTGCCTCTTTTGTGATCAGAATTATATGCAGCTGTAACAAAACTAAAAATATAGTGTCTTAAAGAAGATAAGTTTTAGATTGAAATTTGGGATTGAGACCATCCAACTTGGGCAGATGTGTAGCCATGTTGAATCTAGTGAATTGATGGCTTTCCCTCTGGAATTTCTACAGTGTGGTTCTTGTCTTACAGTTCCGTCACTGAGTCCACATTCTGTTGCAATAGGTTAGAGAAGGTAGGGAGAAGGGACCAAGGGCAAGCTCTTTATCTTTTTTCCCCTAGGAGCAGGTAAGAATGTGGATGTCTCAGCTCAGCAGTGAACAGTCTCTCTCTTCCTCTGCCTCTTTGTTTCATCCAGGCCCAGTTGAATTGGTGAGAGCAACCTTTACTTAATCCAATTCAAATGCTAATCTCTTCCAGGGACACCTTCAAAGATACACCTAGAAACAATGTTTAAACAATTATCTAAACATCCATTAGCCAGGTTAAGTTGACACATAAAATTAACCATCATAACCACTGCTTAAAGTTATTGGTCAGAACACAGTCAGGACCATGTCTATTTGCAAATGAGAATGGCAAATCCTGGGTGGACATCCCTACCTAAAAATGAGTGAGTTTTATTTTCAAAGGAAAAAAAGGAGATAGGGTATTGGGGTTTGTTAGCTGTGTCTTTTAGATCTCTATCTGAATAGGAAGTTGCTTAAGGGCAGGGTTGGCATCTAATCTTGTCACCTGAAACATTTTATGAATCGAAAGCAAATATTTCCAAAAGCCTTGCAAGGAAGATGAAAGAATCTCAGGTTACCACACAGGGAACACTGTCGCAGTTGTTTTCAAAGTACATGTTAGGGAGCCAATGTTCACAATCCCGAGAATGACAAATGGAAGAGTCAAAATAATGTTTTAGTTTGAACTGATAATATAAATGTACGTTTTTCCACCTAATAGCATCCCAGAGAGTAGCATTTCCTTCATGGGATAGCAGGGTAAGAGAAGAGAAGACAAGAGCCAGAAACTAGATTTTTTTTTTTTTTTAGGGAGTTCAGAATGAAAAGAGGAAGATTAGCCAAGCTCTCCAAATTCACAAGAAACTGGATATCCAAGAAACTGAAAATCCAATTGAATTTATAATTTGCGATATATAGTTTATTTTTTCAATGCTTGCAATAATTTTGTTCATTTTCTTGCACTAATAAATATGATGCAAGGAAATTTTCTTTAGTAACTAGAGCAGTCCTGATGAGCAGGGAATCCAAGCAAAATAAAATAGAATATTCTCAGGGATATGTTCTCTAAGTCCTAGAGGTTTCTAATAAGCATGACTATACTCTGAAAAGGAACATCTTTCTAGCATATTCTAGAACATATATGTATCAACTAGGCTCTGTCGGAATGCGAAGAATAGCAATTTACTCAGTTACTGTAGCTATAAAGAGAATATAGAGCTGGAGGCATGGGGTGGTGGTGACGCAGAGCTCTTGTGCCAGGGTCCCTCATAGGCACCTGCTAAGATATACATTCCTGTTTATATTATTCATGTTTGCTTTTGGGGTCTTATCAGTTAGAATCACAAGTTCTCTTAGATAAAAACATAGCTGAGCAGTTATGTTAGTAAATCTGTGTGGACTTCTGCCTGAAATGTCCTGCACCAGGGAATCTGTCCAAGGCCACACACTAACAAAGCATGAGGGGGTCAAAGTCTCCTGGGCTGGTTGGATGTTCATGAGAATTGAGATGGAGTGGCTGAGCAGATAAGAAAAACAGAGGTAAAGTATCAAAAATTTTAGAATGAATGACATGAAAGCCATACCCCAGCACAGATTGTCAAGATGTGGAAACCATCGGCATGGCAGAATTCACAGTCTGGGTGCAGATAACATCCACAAGCAACATTCTAAAGCGAAATGCACTTATACACATGGATTTGCAGGCTGTATAGTCTGCTTCCTTCAAGGCAGTCTTATTATGTAAATATTTACTAAATTAAAGTATTTGATGTCTGGAATGAGGCAGCTGGAATGAGAGAAGCAATTCTAATAACTTCTGTGACATGGAACTAAAATTCACCCTTGGATGTTACAACCATCACCAGAGATTGTTTTTGAAAAGGGCTGTCATAGCATCAGCCCAGTCATCAGGAGGAAAATTCAGAAAGACTCTACTTGCTAGGAAACGACAGGGGCTCTATCCTCTGTACTAGAGGAAGTCAGTGCTTCAGGTTCCTCTTTATTAAGGAGTTCAATGATACATTTTAAGAGTTCAGCTCTTTTAAACCTCAATGTATTTTGAGAAGTATCATTTTGACAAAAATATTTCTGTAGATTTTTTTTTTAGTTCATTTAGGCTGCTGTAAAATAAACTGGGTGGCTTAAACTATAACACTAATTTATTTCTCACAGTTGTGGAGGCTGGAAAGTCTAAGACCAAGGTGCTGGCAGATTTAGTGTCTGGTGAAAGCCTGCTTCCTCATTCATGGATGGATATCTTTTGCTGAATTCTCACATAGTAAAAGAGGACAATGAAGCAATCTGGGTGTCCCTTTATACGAGTGCTAATCCCATTCATGAGGGTTCTACCTTCGTGACCTAATCACCTCCTAAAGTACCCACACTCAAATACCATCATACTGGGGAGTAGGTTTTTCAACATATAATTTTTATGGGGGGAGCAGGTACAAACATTCAGTGTATAGCAGCAGCAAAGAGGTGTGACTATGAACAAGCAGCATTGCCTTTAAAGCCTAAGTCTCCAGTAGTAAATTTCTTCCACTGCCCAAGATTCCTGTCGCTGCCATTGTATATAATTTTTCCAAGGAAGATCATCTTTCTCTTCAAGGTTAGCATACGAATTTTAGGATCAGCCTGTCAATTTCTGCAAAAAAAAAAAGCCAGCTGGATTTTGATAGAGAATGTATTGTATCTATATATCATTTTGGGGATTCTTGAAGGTCTTCATTTTAAACAAGTTGTGTTGTCTTGGGTAATGTACATATGTGTTCTGGATTTTAGCTTTCTTTTCTGCAAAATGCAGAAAAATACATGATGATTAGGTTTCCATATAGTTTTAAAATCAAATGATTTGCCATCATTTCAGTTGCTTACATCTTAATGTAAAATATTTTACACAAGGGCAGGTTTTGATAACATATTAACTGATGTTTTCTTAATACCACAACATGCCAGGTACAATAGATGGATCACTAATTAAATCTTCCCATCAAAGCTGCCAAGGAGACGGGTTATGATTATCTTTATTTTACAGAATTTCAGAGAGCTGATGGCAGAGCTGGTATTGAAAACATGGGTTAATCTTATTTCCAAGCCTGAGTTCTTATTTTGCACAGTGTTTCATGCAGGCACTGAGAATCTAGATAATAAAGATAAGGAAATATTAAAAGTTGAGTGTCACTAAAGGAGAATGCACAGTTGGTGACTTGGGGAAAATGAGGATAAATTTTAGTCCCTTTGAATTGTCATTCCTTTCTTGATCAGTTTACCTTCAGATAGTTAACAATCTAAAAGCAAGTGAAAAAAAAAAAGCAGGTGGGTGGTTAAAAGTCACATTTATATATATATATATATATATATTAATAAGAATAATAAACTAATATTTTGTGTTCATTGTATAGTTCCCCAGAGAAATAGTCTTTTAAGGAAAATAGAATTTGTAGATGAGGCTGTGTGAGTATTTCTGTAATATAAACTTTATGTATGAGTCTTTTTACTGCTGCAGTGGTCATATAAATTTTTTCGTGTATACTAAGACCTTTGTTTTATGTTGATCTGGTTGAAATTAAAAATCAAAGTTCATTTGGAAAAATAAGTAGAGATTTGAAAAATGTTATTTTAATAATCTCAATTTTTGATTAAAAAACCAGCAATAATTGACATAAAGGAGAGTTTTATGAAAATGTAACATTAAAAAGCACTTTTTATGTTTTATGTGTTCATAAAGCATAAACACAATAACTTCACTAAACATATAAACAAATGAATCATGAAAGTGTATGCATACTTTATAGATAGATATAGATAAATGTAGATATAGATAAATGTGTATGTGCTTGTATATTTATATTTAGTCATACCCATAGTGTAACAGATGTACAGCTAAAATAGTAATAAAATAAAATTACTTGTTATAAATTTATTGCTGTTAATCATCTGTGATGAAATTCTCATAGATTCTCATAAATTTTTTAATAAATGAAGAAAACAAAATAGTATAATTATAAGCACACCATATTTAAAAGCTATCCTTTTAAATAAGCTGTGTTTCCAAGCTTCCATCTGCTTACTTGCTGAATGATACAGAACATTTGCTCCAATTGCTGCAGTTCCAGTCTGTCTTTATTTTCTGAATTAGCCCTTGCACTACAGGGAGCATGATAACATGCTCCTATGCTCTGTCAGCTTGTTCTGTAATAAATCATCAGGGGCAACAGCATTTGTTTAGGCCTACTTAAATGGGTCTCCTGGGAAAATCTGTGAGAAGAGAAAATACTATCCAACTAACTTTTGTAACTTCATTTCTTACTTTCACACCCCTTTATCTTTTGGTGTTTTAATAGTGGTACTCTATGTGTTTATTTTTAAATATGTGAGACACAACAGCTGAATTAGTAAAGACTTCAGAGAGTAACTCCTATAAGATTAGCTAGAAGAAGCAATTAGTTGCTAAGAATTAAATGACAGCATAGATGTCTTTGCTTCTATTGCCCTTATTGCTTATATGCCTATATTGTCCTATTCATTACATAAAAGAGAAAAAAAAAAACAAAAAACCACCTTTGCTCCAGCTAGCTTCCCTTTACCTCTTCTTACTTTGAAGAGCCACCTCCTTCTATGTGATAAAGAAATTAGAATTATGACTATAATGCATAAAGTTGTAACTAAAATGACATTTTATCCATCACTTTTTAAAGCACCTTTTCTATGTTGATAGTTGGTTATAATATAAGACATCAAGTAAATCAATACTCTGTACCACTGCACTGGGTTTTCTGTTTTAAGGCTAGGAATCCAGAAGTCTAGGAGGAAATTTAGTAATCATCTGGCTTGAGTACATTATTTTAAGAGGTTGTGGGACTTTCTGAAGGTCATACAGAAAATTGGTACTCAAACTTTGAAGCTGTGTGTGTTCCGCATTCTCTAGCAGTTTTGGATGGTTGTAAGTCAGTGACTGAGATGGTCTCCCCATCAGGGGGCCATACTGGGGCATCTGGATCTGGCATATGGAATCTCTTCAGGATGCTCACCTTATTACCAGAGCTAAATCGGAGATGAAAGAAAGATGAAAGAAAACAAAAAATATTTGAGAAATTAGGTGACAATAAAAAGTGAATGTAACAAAGGAAAATTCAAAAATACCCTGCAAAACCTACAAATAACCCAACCTAATCAATTGACCATAGGTTTATTGAACTCATGGGGTCCTGAGGGATAAAGTGGGAAAAAAATTGAAGTTTGAATTGATTTATAATAGTTGCTTTGCCACCTATTAGCAATGTGAACTTAAGGAAATGACTTTGCCACTCAGAAATACCCACTTGGTGGTAACTTTCAGTGCAACACTGAGCAGCATGCTGCTTGCTCATTGATAATTAGTTCTCATCCCTCTTGGGCTGTGCTCTACTCCATGTTATAATGACGCTGTCAGGGTTGTCTGAACTGCCTTTCAAGTAGACCTTCAAGCTGAATGGTGAGGTTGAGGTTTAAATTTGTAGTAGTTAGAGGCCAATTGACATGTGAACACTGGGTTATGGCTAACATTTTTTATAGTCAATAAAAGCAAGAGCTCTCTAATTCCCTTTATTTTTGAAATATATTTTCAATAAATAAGTAAAACATGAAATAGGCCAGAGGGTTCTCCTCCAAATTTTCCTTCTTCTTTTTTCTCATCTACCTTTCTAAGCTCTACTTATTCATTCTCAAAACTCCTTCTTTAGACTATTTTCCTATTGAATGCATAGAGGTTATAGGGGAGATAAATGGTGATGGAAAGAGACTTGACTTGGGGTAGTTAATACACAATACAGTACACAGATGATGTATTATAGAATTGTACACCTAAAACCTAAATAATTTTATTAACTAATGTCACCACAATCGATTCAATAAAGAAGAAAAAAATTCAGAATTAAAAAAAAATGCTTATGAACAAGCAGAATTTATAATATATTTTGACATTATCCCATGCTGGGAACATATGCATTTTAACAGAAGGTTTAATAGAAAGACAATTATTATTTTTATTAAGTTTTTAATTTATTGTATTAACATGGATTTCAGTGTCCTACTCAATTGAATACCCTCAATCCCCTACAATGTGCCGGGATTACACACCCTTTGCTACCCTCCCCCTAACTCCTTCTCGCATTCCATTTGGGATTTGCTGTCCTGTTATCTGTATCTATGTGTAATGTATTTATAATTTTATGAATTCCTTTACCTACTCTAAACCTATCCCCTCCACCTCCTTCCCTCTGACAGCTGTCCTCTGCTCCCCTGACCCCATCTCTGCCTATATTCTGTTCCTCAGTTCACCGTGTTCATTAGATTTTACATATAAATGAGATTATATAATATTTGTCTTTTTGCATGGCTTATTTCACTGAGCATAATAATCTCCAGGCCCAGCCACGCCATCACAAAAGGTAAGATTTCCTTTTCTTTTCACAGTTGTGTAGTATTCCACTGTGTATATGTACCACACTTTTATATCCTTTCCTCCACTGATGGACACTTGGGCTATTTACGGATCTTGGTTATTATAAACAATGCTGCCATAAACATGGGGGTGCATATTTCTTTTGAATTAGTGTTTGGGGATTCTTCAGATATATTCCTAAAAGTGAAATGTCTGGGTCAAAAAGCAGTTCCATTTTTAATTTTTTGAGAAAATGTTAGTGTTTTCCACAGTGGCTGCAAAAGATTACATTCTCACCAGCCATGCAGAAGGGTTTTGTTTTCTCCACAACATAGTCAGCACTTGTTGTTTATTGATTTGTTAATGAGTACCGTTCTGACAGGAGTGTGGTGGTATCTCATACTGGTTTTAATTTGCATTCCTCTGATGATTAGTGATGTTCAACATTTTTCTATATGCCTATTGATCAACTGTATGTCCTCCTTGGAGAAGAGTCTATTCAGTTTCTTTGCCCGTTTTTAAATTGGATTGTTTACTTTCCTGGTGTTGAGTTTTAGAAGTTCTTTATAAATTTGGTTATTTATTCCTTGTCAAATGTATTGGTGAATATGTTATCCCAATGTTGTAGAATGTCTTTTTATTTTGTTAATGTTGTCTTTTGCTTTGCAAAAGATTTATCGTTTGATATAGTCCCATTTGTTTATTTTGCCCTTTATTTCACTTGCCCATGGAGATATATTGGCAAAAATATTGCTGTAAGAAATATCAGAGAGTTTACTGCTTATGTTTTCTTCCACAACTTTTATGGTTTTGCAACTTATATTTATGTATTTTATCCATTTTGAATTTGTTTTTGTGAATGTGTAAGTTGGTGGTCTAGTTTCATTTTTTTTTTTTTTTGCATGTACCTGTCCAATTTTTCCAACACCATTTATTAAAGAGACTATCTTTATATACTCTTGCCTCCTTTGTTAAATACCAATTGACCATAAAGGCATGGGCTTATTTCTGGGTTCTCTGTTTTGTTTCATTGACCTATATACCTGTTCATATGCCAGTACAGAGATGTTTTGATTACAATGGCTTTGTAGTATAACTTGATATCAGGAAGTGTGATAGCTCCATCATTGTTCTTCATTTTTAGGATTGCTGAGGGGCCCTGACCGGTTGGCTCAGTGGTAGAGCGTCGGCCTGGCGTGCGGGAGTCCCGGGTTCAATTCCCGGCCAGGGCACACAGGAGAAGCACCCATCTGCTTCTCCACCCCTCCCCCTCTCCTTCCTCTCTGTCTCTCTCTTCCCCTCCCGCAGCCAAGGCTCCATTGGAGCAAATTTTGCCCGGGCGCTGAGGATGGCTCTGTGGCCTCTGCCTCAGGCGCTAGAATGGCTCTGGTTGCCCCAGAGCAATGCCCCAGATGGGTAGAGCATCGCCCCCTGGTGGGCGTGCCAGGTAGATCCCGGTAAGGCGTATGCGGGAGTCTGTCTGACTGCCTCCCCGTTTCTAACCTCAGAAAAATACAAAAAAAAAAAAAAGATTGCTGAGGATATTCGGGTTCTCTTTTGGATCCATATAAGTTTTTGGAATATTTGTTCTAATCGGTAAGGTATGCCATTGGTATTTTATTAAGAATTGCATTAGCCTGACCAGGCAGTGGTGCAGTGGATAGAGCTTCAGACTGGGATGCCGAGGACCCAGGTTTGAGACCCAGAGGTCGCCAGCTTGAGCGCGGGCTCATGTGGTTTGAGCAAAGCTCACTAGCTTGGACCCAAGGTTGCTGGCTTGAGCAAGGGGTTACTCGATCTGCTGTAGCCCCACAGTCAAGGCACATATGAGAAAGCAATCAATGAACAACTAAGGTGTCACAACAAAAAACTGATGATTGATGCTTCTCATCTCTCTCCATTCCTGTCTGTCTGTCCCTAGCTATCCCTCTCTCTGACTCTCTATCTCTGTGAAAAAAAAAGAAAAAAGAAAAAAGAACTGCATTGAATCTATAGATTGCTTTGGGTATATAGACATTTTAATGATGTTAATTCTTTCTTTCAATGAATACAGTGTAGTTTCCACTTGTTTGTATATTCCTTTTTGTTCAAAGTCTTATATATATTTTTTGAGAACAAGTCTTCTTTGGTTAACTTTATTTCTAGGATATTTATTTATTTACTTTTGTTAAAATAGTGAAGGGGATTGTTTTCTTAATTTTTTTGGCAGTTTGTTTTTGGTGTACAAAATTATCACTGATTTCCTAATATTAATTTTATATCCTGTCACCATGTTGACTTCATTTATCAGGTCTAGTAGTATTTTGATTGAGATTTTAGGGTTTTCTATGTACTGTACTATATTTTCTGAAAATAATTACAGTTTTACTGCTTCTTTCCAATTTGGATGCCTTTTATATCTTCTTCTTGTCTGATTGCTGTAGTATGGACTTCCAGAACTATGTTGAATAAGAGTGGTGAAAGGGGGCACCCCTGTTTTATTCCTGATTTTAAGGGACTTGCTTTTAATTTTTGCCCATTGAGTCTGATGTTTATTGTTGGTTTATCATAAATGACCTGTATTATGTTGAGGTATATTCCCTGTATTCCCACCCTACTCAGAGTTTTGATCATAAATGGGTGCTGGATTTCATCAAATGGTTTTTTGAATGTATTGATACAATATGTGATTTTTAAAAATTTATTTATTCATTTTAGAGGGGGGAAGAGAGAGAGAGAGAGAGAGAGAGAGAGAGAGAGAGAGAGAAGGGGGAGGAGCAGGAAGCTTCAACTCCCATATGTGCCTTGATCGGGCAAGGCCAGGGTTTTGAACCGGCAACCTCAGCATTCCAGGTTGGTGCTTTATCCACTGAGCCACCATAGGTCAGGCCACAATATGTGATTTTTATTCTTCATTTTGTTTATGTGATGAATCACTTATATTGATTTACAAATATTGTTGAAGGATTGCCTCCCTGGAATAAATCCCACTTGATTATATTGTGTGATTTTTTAATGTATTGCAGGATGCAATTTGCTAATATTTTATTGAAAATTTTAGCATCTACATTTATCAGGATATTGGCCTATAGTTTTCTTTTTTTGTAGTGTCTTTTTATTTACCCTGATATTTTATTTTATTAATTGACATTGATAAATCAGGGTATATATGTTCAGAGAAAACATCTCTAGGTTATTTTGACATTTGATTATGCTGCATTCCCATCACCCAAAATCTAATTGTCTTCTGTCACCTTCTAACTGGTTTTCTTGTGCCTGTCCCCTCCCCCACACCACTATCTCTCCTCCCCCCCCCTGCCATAACCACCACACTCTTGTCCATGTCTCTGAGTCTCATTTTTATGTCCCACCTATGTATGGAATCATATAGTTCTTAGTTTTTTTCTGATTTACTTATTAATGTTATCAGTATAATGTTATCAAAGTCCACCCATGTTGTTGTAAATGATCCAATGTCATCATTTCTTATGGCTGAGTAGTATTCCATAGTATATATGTACCAAAGCTTTTTAATGCATTCATCCACTGACAGACACTTGGGCTGTTTCTAGATCTTTGCTATTGTGAACAATGCTGCCATAAATATGGGGGTGCATTTCTCCTTTTGAAACAGTGCTATGGTGTTCTTGGGGTATATTCTTAAAAGTGGGATGTAAGCTGTAAAACCATAAGCATCTTAGAAGAAAACATAGGCAGTAAACTCTTTGACATCTCTCGCAGCAATATATTTGCTGATTTATCTCCGTGAGCAAGTGAGATAAAATACAAGATAAACAAATGGGGCTATATCAAATTAAAAAACTTTTGCACAACTAAAGACAATAAGAACAGAATAAAAAGACAAACTACACAATGGGAGAACATATTTGATAATATGTCTGATAAGGGGTTAATAACCAAAATTTATAAAGAACTTGTAAAACTCAATACCAGGAAGACAAAGAATCCAATCAAAAAATGAGCAAAAGAAATGAGTAGACACTTCTCCAAAGAGAATATACAGATGGCGAATAGGCATATGAAAAAATGCTCAACATCACTAATCATTAGAGAAATGCAAATTAAAACCACAATGAGATATCACCTCACACCTATCAGAATGGCGCTCATCAACAAAACAACACAGAATAAGTGCTGGCGAAGATGTAGAGAAAAGGGAACCCTCCTGCACTACTGGTGGGAATGCAGAATGGTGCATCCTTTCTGAAAAACAATACGGAGATTCCTCAAAAAAATAAAAATTGAACTGCCATTTGTAGTGTCTTTACCTGGTTTTGGAATGAGGATAAATCTTGCCTGGTAAAATTAGCTTGGAATTCTTTTCTTCTTTTGAATTTTTAAAAATATCTTGAGAATGATAGGTGTCAGTTATTCCTTGAATGTTTGGTAAAATTTGCCTCTGAGGCCATCTGGTCTAGGACTTTTGCTTGCTGGGAGGTTTTTTTTTTTTTTTTTTTTTTTTTTTTTTTTTTTTTTTTTGATATCTGTTTCAATTTCATTTGTTGTAATCAGTCTGCTTAGGGTTTCTAATTTTTCCAGAATCAGTGTTAAAAGATTTTATTTTTCTAGGAATTTACACATTTTGCTGAGGTCGTTTTGGCATATAGATCTTTATAGTATTTTCTTACAATCCTGTGTATTTCTGTGGTATCAGTTATTACTTCTCCACTCATTTCTAATATTATTTATTTGGGTCCACTCTATTTTTTTCTTGATGATTCTGGGTAAAGGGTCATCAATATTGTTTACCTTTTCAAAGAACCAACTGTTGGTTTCATTGATCTTTGAATTGTATTTTTATCCTCTATGTTATTTATTTCTTCTCTGATCTTCACTGTTTCCTTCCTTCTACTTCATCTGGGCTTTATTTGTTGTTCTTTTTTTAGTTCTTTTAGGTACAGTGTTAGATTGTTTATTTGAGCTTTGTCTTGCTTCTTAAAGTTTGCTTATAATACTTTGAACTTCCCTCACAGAACTGCTTTTGCTGTGTTCCATAGATTTTGAGTTGTATGTTCATTTTTATTTGTTTCAAGAAATAATTTGATTTCTAACGATCTTATTGTTAACCCATTTGTTATTTAATCACATGCTATTTAGCCTCCAAATGTTTAGGGTTTTTTGTTTGTTTGTTTGTTTGTTTTTAGTTTTTCTATTGTAGTTGATTTCTAGTTTCTTCTCATTGCGGTCAGAGAAGATGCTTGATATGATTTCAATATTCTTAAACTTATTGAAACTTTCTTTGTGTCCTAACATATGGTCTATTTTAGAAAAATACCATGAGCACTTAAAAAATGTATATTCTGCTGCTTTGTGGTGAAATGCTCTGAAAATATCAATTAAATCTAGTTGATCTAGTGTGTCATTTAAGGTTGCTGTTTCTTTTTTAATTTTTTGTCTGCAGGATCTATCCACTGATGTTAGTGAGGCATTAGAATCCACTACTATTATAATATTGCTATCTATCTAGCCTTTTATGTCCATCAAAATCTGCTTTACATATTTAGGTGTTCCTATACTGGGTGCATAAATAATTATAATGCTTATATTCTCCTGTTAGATTGCTCCCTTTGTGATTATGTAATCACCTTTTTTGTCCCTTATACTAGCCTTTATTTTAAAGGCTATTTTGTCAGATATAAATATTGCAACCTCCACCTTTTTTTCATTATCATTTGCATGAAATATTATTTTTCATCCCTTTATTTTCAATCTATGTGTATCACTTTTTTGAGGTGGGTTGCTTGTAAACAGCATATATATGGGTTCTGTTTTCTTATCAATGTAGTTACCCTATGTCTTTTGATTGGATCCTTTAATCCATTTACATTTAAGGTCATTATTAATATGTACTTATTTATTGCCACTTTATTTTTTAAGCCTACAATCCTCTTTCTCTTTATTATTATATATATATTGTTCTCTTTATTATATATATATATATATAGTTGCTTTTTTTAAAGCAGGCCTTTTAACATTTCTTGCAGTAATGGTCTGGTTGTAATACACTCCTTGAGCTTTTCTTTTTGTGGTCTGGGAAGCTTTTTATTTCTTCTTCAATTTTAAATGATAGCTTTGCTTGATAGAATTGTTTTGATTTAGGTTCTCGTGTTGTATGCCTTTGTATATTTCATGCCATACCCTTCTGGCCTGAGGTGTTTCTGTTGAGAAGTCAGATGTCATCCTTATGCAGCTCCTCTATAGGTAATTAACTGTTTTTCTCTTGCAGCTTTTAGTATTTTTTCTTTGTCTCTTAACTTTGGCATTTTAATTTTGATGTATCTTGGTGTAGGCCTCCTTAGGTTTCTCTTTAATGGGACTCTGTGCTTCTTGAACTTGTGTGACTTTTTCCTTCATCAAATTAGGTAAAATTTTGGCTATGATTTTTTTCAGTCAAGTTCTCTATCCCTTGTTCATTCTCATCTCTTCCAGGAACCCCTATGATGTGAATGTTGTTTCTCTTCATGTTGTCACAGAGGTCTCTTAGAGTTTCCTTTGTCTTTTTGAGCCTCTTCTTTTTGCTGCTCTGCTTCTGTGCCTATGTGTCTCTTGTCCTCCAAATTGCTGATTTGATTCTCTATTTCATCCACCCTGATTTTGATTTCTTCTAGCACAGTCTTCATGTCTGATACTGTATTTATAATTTCTGACTGGGTATTTTTTTTATGATTTCAATGTCTTTTTTTGATGCTTGTTATCTCTTTGTTTAAATTCTCATTGTGATCATCAATTACTTCTCTAAGGTCATTGAGCATCCTAATAACCATTATTTTAAACTCTATGTTTGAAAGTTGGGGACTTCAATTTCATTTAGTTCTTTTTCTAGGGATTTCTCTTGTTGATTCATTTGGTCATATTTCTTTGTCTTCTCATTTTTATCTATGTCTAGCTCTGCTCTGACATTGAAATTTGTTGTGTTGTCTGTATGAGAAAGATGGGCTTAGTGATACTGACCTCTAGGCCTGCAGAATTTCTTGGTCTAGGAATGCTTCTTGAGGATCATATTTACCCTGCTGTTGTATGTGTGTATTAAATGTAGCATGTCCTTTTATTGGTGAGGTTATCTCTTCAGGCTGGCTGGCTCTAAGGGTCAAACTTGATCATGTGTATTAAACATTGTGCAGTTTCCGTTTTGTTTGGCATATTCATTCTCCAAATGAATTATTCATTATTATTATTCATTCTCCAAAGCATTATGTCTAATGCTTGCTGGACTTCTCCTTTGGGTGTCCTGTTTATGTACCTAGGTGAGCCTAGCATTGGTGTTGTCTGCCACCCACTATGGGTTGTGTTGGTTCTGGGTCTTATTGGGTTGATGCCAGTCATTGTTTATAACTTACCATGGGTTATATGTCTGGAGCTACTGCTCTTCACTGTTTTTGTTTATATATTCTTTGCCTGAGTAGTGTAGGAAGGGCCAGCCTATGTATGAGGATCAATGTCTTCACCTTTAGAGGTGATAGCAGTTCCGTAAAAACCCCAAAATCTGTAAGATTTGCCTCCACTTTTCAGCTGCTCCACCTCCTCTTGTAGCTGTGTGGTCTTCCCAGAGTCTTCTGTAGAAAGCCTGCAGTGTATGTTCAGACTGGCCTCACCCAGAAAACCATCTATAAGGTTCCAAGCTTGGTGGGTTAGTGCAGCTGAGTTTCGGAATACAATGTTAGTGAGACTCCCTAATCCAGGGGTCTTTGGTCAGGAGTTCAGCAGAAAGAAAGTGACCCCTACTCCAGAGCCTAGTTCTCAGACACTGCTAGATACTCCAAATCATTTTCTCCCCAGTGAAGTGAGCATCAGGTTGAGATTTGGTGGGGCTAACAGTCCCCTCTGCAGAAGTTCTTTCAGCTGGTGCACACCTGGTTT
The DNA here is from genome assembly GCF_036850995.1 of Saccopteryx leptura. Lineage (NCBI taxonomy): Eukaryota > Metazoa > Chordata > Mammalia > Chiroptera > Emballonuridae > Saccopteryx > Saccopteryx leptura. Next base: position 56,437,371 of record NC_089506.1, read on the forward strand.
TAGGGAGGAAGACAGAATGTCCTCCTCTGTGGCTTACTGTGCCCCTCAGAATGTGGTTAAGACCCTCACCTGTAGCCAACAATAGGCTCGAGGTGACTCACATTTTGAATGTCAAGGCTCCAAGCCTCTCCCTGACCCTGCAGATTCTAGCCCAGTGTGGCAGGATATATGTGACCTGGGTTGGCCAGCTATGAAGCTCCACCCTGTCCAATGTGCTCCAAGCCACTATGCCAATGCTGACCACAGAAAGCAGAACTTGCCTCAGCTGGACTTGGTGTCTGATAAGCCTTCCCTTAGGATACACTACCAGCAAGCATCATTAAGTCCTGAACCAATTCTTTTCATAGTTGGTCACTAGATGTGCTGGCCCTGGGCTTTCCTGGAGGAAACTTATCATAGTCCAGTCTCCACATTGCCTGTGACTGGCCCTCTGCAACCTTCTTGGAGCTACAAACTATCCAGAGTTTGTGGTTTCTTCTGTTGGTACAGGTGAATATGGAAATAATAAGCCAAACACCTAGTCTGGTTTTTATCTACACTAGACCTGGGGGAAAGTTAGCAAAAGGTCAAGGTTCCCTGAAACCCACCTCCTGCAGCCTCTCTCTGCTGGATGCTTGTTAGGCTCAGCCACTGAAAAAAACCTCTGGTAAAGTCTAGAGTTTGAGTCAATTCAGGGATTAGGAAGGGTGATGGGTGTGGCTTCCACCTCTCAGCCCCAGGTGTCAGTCTGTCCAGACTGTTTTCACAGAATGTAGCTAGTAGTGTGTGACCCCCCAGGAGTCTGGTGGGTGTGGCCTGAGACCCAGAGATGATCTGCTCACAGTACTGACATTTTTTACTAGTCTCCTGTGAGGTGGGAGCACCAGTCATATTCTCAGGAGACTGTAGGGAAAAGCTCCAGGCTCAATGCCAGAAAACTGAGTCACTGATGTGCCCCCTGCTTCCTGGCTCATTTCTCAGAATGGCCCAGTCTCCATAGGGTGGAGCAGGAGAGACTCCTGAGGGTGGCCAGTGGCTTTCCCCCAGGCTGATGCCACACAGAGGGGATAACTCCACCCGAAAAAGATGGTGACTGCAGTATTGGAGAATGTCTCAGCACAGGGGTTCTGGTGTTTGTCACTCCCAGTGTCTCTCTGCCTGGGCCACCAACTTCACACTCTCATCAGGCAACTCTGTTCCTCTTAGCCCTCCCTCTGATGGAGCCCCTGGTAAGTGGCTGTGAACAAGATTTTCACAGCCACTTCATGGGCCTTTTAAGACAAAGCCTGCATCTCTGACAGCTCCTGTCTCTTTCTCACAGACAGAAACCTTGGCTCTTTTCATGGTCAAATGCTATGTGGGTGCCTCTTCTAGGCTCTGGTGTGCTAGGCTCAGGTGCCTGGACTGAAACTTAAGACCCCCACCTCTCACAGCAAACCTCCCCACAGTGAGACTCCCTCCAGACCCACAGCACCATTCTTTCCTGGGAGTGGGCAGCCCTTTTCATGTCTCTGCCCTTCCTACCAGTCTCAATGTGGCTTCTTCTGTGGTCCTTGGTTATGTACTTCTCTTCATTTAGTCCAAAGTTGGCTTTTCAAGATGATTGTTCTTAAATTAATTTGTAATCCAAATTGGTCTTGGGAGGTGGCCATCTTGGAATCCCAGGGAAGGAATTATTAAGTCTTATTATGCTCCAGATGGGTTCCTAATATGTGCTGCATTATCTATTTTTCTAAGTAATGCCGATTTAAACATAGTTATCTCTGTTTTATAGATAAAAAAACAAGAAGTAGAAACAGTAGTACAAAAATGTGTGTTATGTATGAGGTGAGTCAGAAAAGCATAATGACTATGCTTATTACATTCTGGAAGCCTTTGACAATTTTAACTACAGTTGTGGAGGTGGCATCTTTCTTGATTCTATGTGGGTCTTTCAACCTCATTCTTAAGAAATTGCTGCTGTTGAAAATTCTTTACCTGGGCAGTCCTTAGATTTCTTAAAGACATAGAATAAGGCAAGTATTGCTGAACACACTTGACTACTCACAGCATTTGTCTTGCAATTTTTTCTTCTTCTTCTAATTCTGATGGTCTTGGCTAGGTAATCTGAAGAAAATCAGAGACCATCCTTCAACTCTTCTTCTAAAAACATTTATTTCTTCCAGTTCATTATTTCTCAAAATTGGGTATTGAAACTCATAAAAATAAGAATTTACTTATCAAATTACTGAGCCATTCCTATGAGTTAATCTCATTTCTCTATCTCCAGCCAGTTTTGATCCTTAAATATTCACTATTTTATTTCTGATTTTATGGTGGTTCAAATTCCTCTAGTCCCATTTCTTTCCCCCTGTTCTGTCAGGTACTCAAAGTAAAAATTTTGGGAGAAAGTAGGATGTGTGATCTCATAAACTTCTTGGTAAAGATGATTCCAATATGATAGTTTACAAGTTTAAGAAGGTGAAAGACTGGAATGAGATGTTTTAAAATGTATCTGTTAAGATTATCTCTACCTGACCCTGTTCCAATAAGTTATTGCTGTTGTTACTAGGAAGATATAAATTATTTTGTGATAGGATTCTTCAATTTATTTCTTCCTATAAAGACAGAGAGGATAGTTTACAAAACACATTTGACCAAATATTTATTTATACAAGAATGGTAATGAATAGCAATTCAGTCATCATGTAATTCTAGCAAAGGCAAAAAACAAACAAACAAAAAAAGTAGACTTTCAGCCTAAAACTTATTGTAAGTTTGATCAGTAATTATTTATATACAGCAATCTGTGTTCAATAAAAAACATGATATTCCCAAAGTTATACCTAAAACATTAAGACTTATTATTTCTGAATTTTCATATAAACCATATAATTGTGTAGTATACTGAAGATTGTAACCTGAACAAATACCAACATCACAGTCTGTCTACTCATTGAATATGTCATAGAATAATGAGAGTCAATGTTGGATTCATTCATTAAAAAAAAGCAATTGTTATTAGTACTTGAAGAATTCTGATGATACAAACAATATTTTTAGTGATAGAAAACAATTAAGAATAAGCTAATTAAGTCTTTTTCAAAGCATCATTTTTGAGCAATTTGGAAAATCTAACTGTTGGGAGTAAGTGGCTTATTAACATCTGACTTTTAATGAGAAGAGAACACTCTAGACATTTTATTAAAAAGATGTCTCTGAATAGTAGAGGATAAAAAGGCAAATTAAAGACTTAAAATAATATTCTGCCACATCAATTTTCCTTCATCCCTCTTTCCCCTCTATCTCTCCTTCCTTTCCTGTTTTCTTCCTTCATGTTTTTGTCATCTTGTATTTTATGGCCAAAAAAATGTTCTATACCCTACAGTTTCATATAAGAACCATTTCATGATAGCTAAAAAACATGTTTTCTTTCTCATTTTTGATAGCTGATTTATTTTGGGGGTTGATGTGTTTTGGATTTACACATGTGAGAAGGTACAGATTGGCTCTAAAAATGTTTATATTTACATTTCTCCTATTCATTATGCTTGTACACTAATGTGTGCTTTGATAATTAGTACAATGGTACAGTCAATTGTATTTGTTATTTAAATCCTAGTTTTGAGACTTAAATTACCTCTAAATCAGAGGTCTCAAACTCACGGCCCACGGGCCGCATGCGGCCCACCGAACAATTTTTTGCGGCCCACAGACTAATCCACGAACTACAGTTTCTGGTCGTTTTGTGACACTGAAAAGTGTTGCATAACAGTTGCCTTTTGTAGACCTAGTGCAGCCCGTCAAACGGCTGTGATCTTGCTCTGCGGCCCACATGCTGAGTTGAGTTTGAGACCCCTGCTCTAAATGATTTTTATTCTAACCTCATGTTGTTGTTTTTTACTACTGTTTTGAAACAACCCTACCTTTGAACCAAGGATATATACAGTTTATTTAAACATTATACTCACCCAGGTGATTCTTCTATGATAAGGTGTATGACATCAAATTATATAATATTTCTAAGACTCAGATTTTTCATTGGTAAAACAGAAATAACGTTATTGAGGAGACTACAGTAGACTGTTTATAAAAGCAGTTATTATTATGTCTATACAAAGGAAATGCCAACAAGATGTTAGTTCAGATTGTTAACTTTTCTTTTTCAATATATACAAAATGTTGTATTTCATGATCACTTAAATTTATGTAAAAATAACTCAGAGATTCATGAATATGATCTGATTTAAATGATCCCAGTATTATTTAAGACTATAAAGATGTGTGATATTTTAAAATATATCCATTAACTTAAATTCTATTCTTTAAGTCATTTTGAAAGTAGAAATGCTTTCTAACAATTGTACTATGCTCAAACACTTTGTAGGTTTTACTTATGAAAAATATTCAGAAGCAAATTCTGAGCCATATTAAAAAATTGTCATTGTTTTTATTTGACTAAAAATCAAGCCCATCCTTGATGATGAGGAAGGTTAGATGAGATACTTTATCTCACCCTGAAAGAGCTTTGTAGCCTGAACAGGCAGTGGTGGAGTGGATAGAACATTGGTCTGAAATGCTGAGGACCCCAAGTTCGAAAACCCAAGATTGTTGGCTTGAGTATGGACTCGTTGACATGATATCATGGTCACTGGTTTAAGTTCAAAGGACACTGGGTTGAAGGTCAAGGTCACTGGCTTGAGCTCAAGGTCGCTGGCTTGAGCAAGGGGTCACTGGCTTGGCTGGGGCTCCCTGGTTAAGGCACATATGAGAAAGCAATCAATGAACAACTAAGGTGCCACAACTCTGAGTTGATGCTTCTCATCTCTCTACCTTCCTGTCTGTCTGTCCCTGTCTGTCTCTCTCTTTCACTAAAAATAAAACAAAACAAAACAAATAAAAAAGACTGTAAATTATAAAGAGCTGTATAAATGTAAAATGCAGTAGAGTTAAAGGATGAATATTCTCATTGAGATTATTAAAAATTATGTCTCCATCTCTTAAAATATTTCAGAAAACTTCCAAGTGTTTTGAGCTTTAGCACCATTATGATATATATTGTCTCCAAGGCGCCTACCTGGATGTGGATAACACTCATTTGAGTATACAAAATATACTTGGTAATAAATATTCACTCATACTATTTTTTCCTTTTAATTTTTATTGAATATATTGTTGTGACATTGGTTAATAACATTATATAGTTTTTGGGTATACAATTCTATAATACATCATCTGTATATTTTATTTTGTGTTCACCACCCAAAGTCAAGTTTTCGGTTACCATTTATTGCCCCTTTATTCTTTTCTACCCACCCCCACACTCCTTTGCCTTCTGGTAATTACTGTACTATTATTGCCTGTTTATAAATTTTATTTTCTTTTGCTTAATCTTTTCACCTTTATCACCTAGTATCCTAAACCTCCTACTCTCTAACAGCTGTCAGTCTGTTCTCAGGAACTATGGAACTATGAGTCTGTTTTTATTTTATTTGTTTGTTTTGTTCATTAGATTCTACATATCAGTGAAATCATATGGTATTCATTTTTGTTTTTCTCTGCCTGGTTTATTTTACTTAGCATAATAATCTCCAGGTCCATTCATGTTATCGCAAAGGGTAAAATGTCCTTTTTTTTTTTTTTTTTTTTACAGCTACGAAGTATTCCATTGTGTAAATATACCACAGCTATTTTTAATCTGTTCATCTGATGAACACTTGGGCTGCTTCCAAATCTTGGCTATTCTAAGTAATGCTGCAATGAACATAGGGATGAATATATTTTTTTGAATCAGTATTTTGGGTTTTCTTGAGTATATTTTCAGAAGTGGAATCACTGGGTCAAAAGGCAATTCCATCTTTAATTTTTTTGAGGTAATTCCATATTGCTTTCCACAGTGGCTGCACCAATCTGCATTTCTTCCCACAGTAGATGAGCGTTCCCTTTCTTCATATTCTTACTAACACTTGTTTGTTGATTTATTGATGATATCCATTCTGACAGGTATGAAGTGATATCTCATTGTGGTTTTAATTTAATTTGCATTTCTATGATGGTTAGTGACCCTGGCAGCAGAATCCTCACTGATTTTTCATAGCTAGATATTATGTGGGTACTTATTCCCAGCTCTGGGCTGAGGAGCTTAACCTGGGGCTGAGATAAGACACTCCGCAGAAGAAAACTTTGCAGCTTTAGCTCCTTTGGAATTTCAGCTACCACCTATGGGTTTGGGGCTAGCCCTTTTCATGTTTCTGCCCTTCCTACCAGCTTTGATGTGCCTTCTTCAGTAAATCTTGGTTATAAGACTTTTATTCAGCTAGTGTTCAGTTGGTTACTCAGGTTGATTGTTCTACATTATAGTTGGAATTTCAGTTTGGTCTTAGGAGGAGGTGAGTGTAGCATCCACCTAGTTCACTATTATCTTGGGTCACTCCATTCACACTATTAACTTTGTTATTACTCTGCTTTTATCAATTTTTTGCCATATCTAAAATGATCTCTTATCAGCTAATTTTATCCAGAAACATCTTAGATTGCTAAACCATGCCCTTCAGTTTGATTTCCTCCGAATTCTTCTAGGTTGGGTCAGAAGTTTTGTCAGAGCAAATCAACTATGATGTGGGCTGGAGTGCAGCAAGTTATTATTATTTGTTTCAGAGTTCTGTAAATAATGAGTTGATGTTGAAGTAAAAATTTTAAAATCTATTTTTAAGATATAATTTGTAGATTGTGGTGGAGCAAATGAGTTATAAACCAAGTACATAATCAAATAAATATTAAAGTCTGGAATAAAAAACTAGAAAAATGACATCCAGAATTGGCAAATGAAATAACCCTTTTAGTTCTGAAACATGTTTGAACAGATAATAAAATCTGATTTGGCAGTTTGAACATATTATGATTTAAACTGACCATTGTCAGAGTGTTTGGTTAATTGAGACTCTAAGAGAGAACACAGTTTGATCATATACTGTTTCATGATTTGGAGAGAATGATTTCACCCTACAGATATTAGCTATCAGTGGAGTCCTCAGTAACTCATTCTCAGAGGTCACTTAAAATTCTTTTGATTTTTAAAATTTTATTTTTAGGCTCAGCTCTTCTTTTTTTTGTTCTGTCACTTTGTGTTAATAACAATTTTTTTAGGCTATCAACAGGATGTAATTACTTCTTAATAAAAGCTGATTTATCTTTTCATCCTTAAGTGCAACAATAGAAATATCATAATCAGTGTCAAAGCATCTCATCATAGCTGGAAAATCAGAGACTGTGGATTAGCAGCTTTGCTAATGTGCAATGAAGAGAAGAGCTAAAACATTGCATACCTTATTTTTTGTATTAGTATGTCTTTAGATATTCATTGGAACCTTAGAAATGTATATAGACAGTTAATTGTTTAATATCAAGGTATAAAAAGAAATAGCAAATAATATTTTGGAAATGGATGGATATATAATTTTTCCAGGAAAATATGATCAATATTTTTAAAAATGTTCCACCAGATAATTAATGGCTTTATTAGAGATATTCCTAGAACAAGCATGTGCTTTGCAACATAGCTAAATCTATTAGGCAAAGAGAAAGGCAGGAACAGAGCTACAATATCAGATTGGATTTTGAATACAATGGAATATAGATCAGAAACTACCAAAATAATCAGTTAAGGTTTGTCAGTGGCTAAATTACAGTGAATAGAAATTATCAATCTTCTTCAATGAAATTATGTGAAATGTTTCTCAGCAATCTACTCTATAATGTATAGGTGTTCAGTAATTTCTTTCTATAACTTGCAAAAATGGAAGATTTTCTTAAAAATGCATGCATACTACTTGCCATTGTTTATTTTGATTCATTTAATGGAATCCTAATTCCAGTACTTAAGAAACACTCTGTAATGTTTGCATTGTCCTGCAAATACATCTTCATCCAAAATATTTTTCTTTTAGAAAGGAATGGGTTTGGAATTTAGGATGATAAAATAACAGATTCTGTATTTGCAGATTTACTATGTTAGAATTTAAGAAGGTTTAAACTAGATTCAAAGGAGACAGCTTTTCAAACATTCTATACTTTAAATGTTGATTTTTACATACTTTTCAAACCTTCCAACATATTTTATAAGAGGTGTTACATACCTTTTCATAAATATAACTGTTACATAAAAAAATCTTATTCCAATCAGATAGAGAGGGAGAGTAATTAGACTTCAAGAAGACATATATATCAGGGGAGAAGAGTGCAGTTACCAAAGCCCAGGGAATAACATCACCACACCCATCAGAGTCAATGTCATTGACTCTGTTGCTGCTGTACATCCTGCTCCTGCTGTGTCTAAGGTATTATCACCGTCTGTTTGATGGATTTGCTTTACATCACTGAGGTTCATCTCATCTGGCATCCCTGCAGAGGCAAATAAGAAAACACAGGATGATGCATGATTACTTTACCATGATACATATAGAACAACTCTTAAACCTTAGTCTGGACACCATCATTTTTTCATAGCATTCTCTAAATGATTAATGTGATCCACGTATTTCTGTTCTTCTAAAACTGGAGAGTCCAGATCCTTGAGTGAGAGTTCTCAGAAATATAAAAGTAAAGTGAAATGCTTTTCCTTCCAATTTCTTAAAGCATTTGGAGTATTTCCTTAATGTCACTGATCGGCAAAACAGTAAAAATAAATTAATTAAAATGTAATGAGCAATAGCATTATTTCTTATCCCGAAACCTTAACAACTGTAGTAACTATGTGCAAACTTTCTCTTAAAAATAAAAAAATAAAAGGAGAAATAATTAAATAGAGCATTTTAAAAACAGGATCCTTATTGGAAATATATCAAAGAATAATAACTAATATTAAATGATGTCCTTTATATACACATAAACTTTGGGAATGTTTATGTGTAGAAATCAGTCAATAGATCAAAGAATTTGTATATTAGGTGGCCTTAATATTAAATTTAGTGATGAAGTAATTGATTAAAAAAAGTCATAAAAAAGTCATTAATATTGACCACAATTCAGTCATACTAGTTATCATTTCTCTGTGTTATAAATCTTGACAAGCTAAGGAAGAGACTAGCCCCCAAATTATTGGGGATAAAATAATCATTTTTTAAAAGAAGTCTACTATAATATATCTAGGAAATTACTAACTTATCATTGATTGTCTAATGCCACCTATGTTCTGGGGCCATGTGACTGGATTATCTCATGGCATATCACTATCATTCACAATTAAGTTTAAACTCAGTGTTGTTATAGCCATACATATTGACATCATAATCATAGCGAGACTGAAAAAAAGCTTCAGAAAAAGAATAGCCAATACTTATGTAATTAGGTCAATACACATATATAATTCAGAAGTAAGCTCTATTGCATTCAGAACATTAAAATGAAGTGCAACTCTACTGATCTGCCATATTGATTTTACACTCTGGGTTCCTGCATTATTATTCATTGTTTGGATACTTGTTTTGCCCTTCTGTGTCATTAGGCAAGATGAATAAACTAGTGATTTATTTTTTATAGGGACTGGAGTAGAGTGTAAATATTTTAGTCATGGTTTTATACTTTCTATTATGCTACAGCTTAACAATGAGTTATGAGGGCTCTAGGCACTTAAAATAATTTTTTCTCCAAGATTACTAAATAAATTTGAAATTTAAAGGATTTACTTTTCTTTTCTAAAGCAATGTAAAGAAGTGCCTGGATTGTATTAATGAATAACTTCTTCTAATACCTCTCTAAACTGGTATTTTTCTAATTCATTCATGAGCCAGGCACTGGTCTGAGTTCAAGCAATGCCATCATGAGTAATAATATGTAAGTAGAAAGATGTTAAATTTATGCCTACAAGTCAGACAATGCCAAAAGATATATTCCATGTTCAATCTAATGCCATTTTACATCTGATGGAGAGATGTTACTAATAATTATAATAGTGCTAAGGAGGCTGATCTCTTGAGGTAAGATTTATAGAAAAAGGATTGAAGATTCCTTTCAGAGCATGACAGGGCTGCAGTTTTGAATCAAATCACAACTTGGCCTTGATGTTTAAGAAAGCTCACTATGCTGAGAAAGCAAGCACCACAATTATTTGGTACAATGATTATTTTCTTAAAGGAATTTAGTAGACTAAGTTTGTAAATTATACCAAAGCTTACCCAAAGACCCCTAAAGGAAAAATCAGTTTAGAAATTTATTTGATTAACAAATTAAGAAAACCAAATGAATCTTTGAATAATCCTCTCTATGCATAATAGCAACACACAAATATGCCAATAAATTCATATTTCTGCCCTCGGTAGCTTACCGTCAGGTAGGGTAAGATAGTCATATTATTACAAAGCTAATGTAATACTAAAACTTGAGTACATGCCTGATGATTGGTGCTGTGAAGTATATAAAAAGACTGTAACTTGGTGAGGGAAGGCTCCACTAAACAAGTGTTAATGTGGATTAATTTATTTGGCAAAGCAAGAGCGCTTGCTATGGTGCCAGTATTATTCCAAGTACTTCACAAATATTAACTTGTTTAATTCTCACAACACTTCCATCTGGTAGGCACTTACTATGCCTGCTTTTTACAGATGAGAAAAATGAGACACTGGGAGTTTAAGTAACATGTGAGTAGAGGAGCCAGGAATCAGATCCAGTCTAGACCCAACCTGTGTTGTAATCACCTGCTGTGCTGACTTCAAGCACTTTGCTGGACACCAAGAAATCAGGATTTAATTTGGGAGCAAACAAAATCAATTATGTTTATCCAGAGAGTTTCATTAGGAGAATTATTTTCTCCTTCCTTGATCTGGGATGGCTGATTACGTGCTTGTTTGGTGTATTAATCAAGCGATTGGAAGTTTTCAGGGTTAGAATTCCTGTGAGTGAGTAAAAAGGATGAGTCAGAATGCTTGAAGAATCGGAGAGCATTGCAGCTTCTTTTGTCATGTATATGCTGGCCTTTCCCTTGAGGTGGGAGTGTGGGAATTTTTCCTTTTCTATCTATTCTGCCTAAAACATTATTTTAAAAACTTTCATTAAACAACATACACTATGTTTAAAGAGCATTTGTTTTTTATTTTTCATAAGAAAAATTGTCTGGGAAGGAAATTGTTAATTTGGTTACTCATGGCTCTGTGTCAGGTACGGTGCTGGAGACTAAATATATACTATCCACTTCCAGGCTTTTTTCTTCATCCTTTGAGTCTAAAATAACTACCAGGTGTCTTTTCCACAAATGGTGAAAGTATAGAGGAGATTTAAATGTTGGGAGCAGAACTATAGGTCATTATTTGAATTCAATGAAGTCAAAATAATTTGCCTCTACAAACTGTGTTTTCAAGGTAGCTATAATCATGACACCACAAAAGAAATGCCTATTACAAAGTATGCTTTTAATAAATATTGTTGAATAGATGCATTGAATAATGACTCTGATTCTCATATAACAGTAGGATGAGTTAGGTACAATTATTTTTTCTCATTCTACAGATTAGGAACAGGTGCAGAGAAGTAATTTCCTCGAGGTAACATACTGTGGTTGAATCCCAGGTGTGTCCCTGTCAAATGAGGTTCTCTTTGCTTTGAGAGAACCAAGTTTATTGCCACCACATAATCAAAGCATTGAAGTTACAGTCAAACTCTGCTCTACCACAGAATGGCTGGGTTACTTTACACATGACCCCTCATTTTACAGAACTTTACAATGAGAGCATTTTCAGTGAGAGAAGGGTTAGTCAAAATACAGTGCTAGCTAATTGATTAAATAAATATTTGGAAAATAAGCTAGATTTTTATTTCACAGAATCTCTGAAGTAAGTGCCTCTGTGACCAAAGATTTAAGTGCAAATAACAAAAAACCAAACAAAATATAGATGTTGATGTTTTACTTTTGTTTATGTGATAGAAAGCATATTGATTTTTTAGGTAGAATCTATAAGATGAATAGTTTTAACTTTATAAAAAAGAACTTCTGTATAACATGGAACATCATTTAAAAAAAAACAAGGAGACAAAAAATGGAGAAAATTATGCAGTGTATATTGAGACAAAAATATAATGTCTTTAACATAGGAAGAATTCTCATAATTCGTATGAAAACTACAGTGTCCTCATAGAAAAATTGTGAAAGCAAATAAATAAAAATTTACAAAAAAATATATAAAAAATTAAAAGTCTTCTGTTTTGGAAAGCCAAAAAATACAATATTACACCTAATAAGGTCTTAATTATCTAATGCCTAGTTGACAAAGACAAGGCAAAGAGCAGATGATAGACATTTTTGGCAAGGATAGAGCTCTTTTTAAGGAAGTTGGCTGAAATATATAAAAACTGTTTAAAATGCATGTTTATCTTGACCCAGGAATTATACTTTTATAAAGCAATTCTATGGAATTAAGAAATAATGCATATATATAACAAAATATAAATCTGTACATTATTGGTGAAAAATTATAGCCAGTAAGTGTCCACTTATTTTTTTTCTTCTAAAATTATATTTACTTCTCAGGGAAAACTAGGCAAGGATTGGTAGATCAGTACTCTTTTTCTTAATTGACTTTATTGGGGTGACAATGGTTAATAAAATTACATAGGTTAATAAAATTACATAGGTTTCAAGAGTACAGTTCTATCATACATCATTTGTATATTGTATTGTGTGTTTACCATGTAAAGATGAGTTTCCTTCCATCACACTTTATCCCCCCTTTACCGTCTCTATCTCTTCTTACCCCCTTTTCCTCTGCTAATTACCATACTGTTGTCTGTGTCTATGAGTTTTCTTTCTCTTTTTTTCCTTATTATTTCATTGTTTTCACCTAGCCCCTAGCTCTCTCTCTCTGGCAGCTGGCAGTCTGTTTTTTGTATCCATGAGTATTTTCTCTCTCTCTTTTTAAATTCAATTCCTACCCTTAAAGACCCCTAAACACCCCCATCACCCCAACAGCTGTCAGCATGCTTGCTATCTATGAACCTGTTTCTATTTTGCTAGTTATTTTGCTCATTAGATTTTACATACTAGTGAAATCATGAGGTAGTTGTCTTTCTTTGACTGGCTTATTTCATTTAGCATAACGCTCTCCAGGTCCATCTATGCTTTCACAAAGGGTAAGATTTCTTTCTTTTTTTACAGCAGAGTAGTATTCTGTTGTGTAGGTATACCACAGCTTTTATATCCATTCATCTACTCATTGGTACTTGGGCTGCTTCCAAATCTAGGGTATTATAAATAATGCTTCAATGAACATAACTGAGCATATGTTATTTTGAATCCGTGTTTTGCGTTTCTTCAGACATAGTCCCAGAAATAGAATCACTGGCTCATAAGGCAATATTATTTTTAATTTTTTGAGGTAGCTCCATATTGCTTTTTATAGTCATTGCACCAATCTGCATTCCCACCAACAGTATATAAGAGTTACCTTTTTACCTCATCTTCACCAACACTTGTTTGTTGATTTATTGATGGTAGTCATGCTGACAGGTGTGATGTGATAGCTCATGGTGGTTTTAATTTTCATTTCTCTGATGATTAGTGACATTAAGCATCTTTTCATGTCTATTGGAACAGTGACATGAACAGTGTCTATTCAAGTCCTTTGCCCATTTTTTAGTTAGATTTTTTGGGGAGGTTTTTGGTGTTGAGTTGTGTAAGTTTTTTTTTAATTTTGGATAATATCCCCTTATCAGATATATAATTGACAAATATATTCTCCCATTTAGTGGGCTGTCTTTTATTTTGTTGATGTTTTTTCCATACACATATAATAAATTCAAACAGTAGATATTTTATTGATATAGAAAAATGTGTTTTAATGTAATTATATATATAACTTTTATGATTAATAAGATTCTTTAAACTCTAATAATCTGTGGCTACCTTTATTTGAAGGTAGAGAATCCCTCAATTATTTCTGTATTTACCTAGTGAATAAAGCATTTAGTAATAATTAGGTGAATGAATAAATTGATTTTTAATCCAAGAGAGAGAATTATAAAATAAAAATGTTTCTCCAATTCAGTTTTTTCTCTTTTCTTTGTTTCCCTAGCTTTATGAGGTATAATTGATTTACAACATAATGTAATTTTAAGGTGTTCAACACAATGACTTTAATATACATATATATTGTAAAATGATTACCTCTACAGTTTTAAGGAACATCATTATGCTGTGTAATTACATATTTTTTTGTTTGTGTGGTGAGAACATTTAAGATAAAATTTCTTAGTGACTTTCAAGTGTGTAATACTGTATTAGTTATAATTGCCATGCTGTATATTAGATCCTCAGAACTTATATATTTGATAACTAGAAGTTTGTACTCTTTAACTAACATCTCCCATTTACCCAACCCCTAACCCCTGCTAACCACCAATCTAATCTGTTTCTGTGCTTGGATATTTTAGATTTCATGTATAAATAAAATCATACAGTATTAGTCTTTCTTTCTTTTATTTATTTCACTTAGCATAACACTCTCAAGCTTCATCCAAGTATTTACAAATGGCAGTATTTTCTTCTTTCTCTTGGCTGAATAATATTCCATTGTGTATATATATGTGTATTTAAATATATATGTATACATCTTATATATATATTATACATAGTATATATACATATGTAACCTTCCTTATTCATGTATGAATTTGAAAAATCTTAGTCTGTTCCATATAGTGGCTCTTGTGAAAGATGCTGCAATGAACATGGGTGTGCAGATATCTTCTGGAGATCCTGTTTTCATTTCCTTTGGCTATATACACGAAAAGGGATTGCTGGATTATTTGATAGTTTTATTTTCTCTTTTTAAAGGTATCTCCATATGGTTTTCTATAGTGGCTGTATCAACTTATTCAATACATTTCCACTAAAAGCACAAAAATATTCATTTTTCTCTATATCTTCATCCACACTTATCATTTGCCTTTTTGGCAATAGCCATTTTAACAGTTGTGAGGTGATATCTCATTATAATTTTGATTTGCATTTCCCTGGGTGGTTAGTTATGTCCAGCACCTTTTCATGTACGTGCTGGTCATTTTTATGTTTACTTTAGAAAAATGTTTGTATAGTTCTCAAATGTGGGTTATTGTAATAAAAGAACATAGGTATGTTGTAGCAACACAGAATTTAGAATGAAAGATTAGAATTAGATGTAAAGTTAAAGAAGAAAAGCTATATATGTAATAAAAAAGATCTCTACCAGAAAATTAACTTTGCAAGTACTTGCTAAAAAGAGTTACTATGGCTTTTGTTATATTGAATAAAAACTGTTACCCTTAGTAACTATTTTCTGGACTAATGATGATTACTTATACCCAAATAAGCCATTTGTATTTGGCTAGACCTTAGGGAGTCTAGAATATCTTAAATGTCTTAATATAACAGTTTGCCCCTTTTTTTGTGTGCGTGAATGTCTAATTCAGTTATATCCTATCTTCTAGGAAATATAATTGATAGGTGCACCCAGGATGTTGAGTCTTTTAAGTTCAGGATATATCCTGAAAAGTGTTGTTTTTTAAAACAATTTTTTATAGTGACTCCCATATAACCCAGTAACAAAAGCAAAGTGGCTGTATGGTTGAAGAGACAAAATCCCTGATAATTCTATAGCCTCATAAACACCTTAACTATAAAGATCATCTCTGGGATATTCTGCTTGACTTTTAGTAACCCTGCCAATAAATAGGGCTGTTCTCATAGTGCCTTATTCCATCCTCTGTGGAACAGGGAGATGAAATTTAATTACAGTTCTTTTGGTAGCAATTACAGACTTTTAATAGCAATGTGTAGTCTTTTACAACAAATTATATGAATTATGGAGTAATTTTGGTTGGTAATAATTAAACAATTTATTTAAAAATTAATAGAAAATTATGACTATAAACCAAAGCTTTCCTTAAAATAGTATAATTTGTTGTGACATTTTAGCTCTGGGTAATGTTGGGGATCATTATCACTTATTTGTTGTTATATCAAATGAATTATCAGTAATCACCCAATTATTAACAATGAATAGGTTGTGGGAGGGATTGTGTTTTAGCACGAAGAGAATGATGTTTATATTTTTTGTCATTTCCTGACTTTATATTTTATTCAATACAGATCATCTACGTTGTTCCCTGTTTGCTTTATTGATTTTTGAAACTTTATAAAGAAAACAGATACCTCGTGTTAAAAATGACAAATTGTTTTAAGCAATTTAATAATAATATTACTGTTGTGGGTTTTGATGCTTTATTGTGAAATTTCTTCTACAATTAATTTTGAAATATAAAATTTAAAGTTCCTTTCTTATGCACCATTGGTAATTATCACCAAATATTAAAAGTATATTTATTAAATATACTGCAGTTCTCAGTTATATAGTATAGTTCTTTTTTTAATCTTATTTTTATTGATTTTAATGCAGTGACATTGATAAATCAGGATACATATGTTCAGAGAAAACATCTTCAGATTATTTTGACATTTGATTATGTTGCATACCCCTCACCCAAAGTCAAATTGTCTTCCATCACCTTCTATCTGGTTTTCTTTGTGCCCCTCTCCTCCCCCTACCCCCTCTCTTTTTCCTCACCTCCTCCCCACCTCCCACCCCAACCCCCGTAACCATTACATTCTTGTCCATGTCTCTGAGTCTCATTTTTATGTCCCATCTATGTATGGATTCATATAGTTCTTAGTTTTTTCTGATTTACTTATTTCATTTTGTATAATGTTATCAAGGTCCATCCATGTTATTGTAAATGATCCGATGTCATCCTTTCTTATGGCTGAGTAGTATTCCATAGTATATATGTACCAAAGCTTTATAATCCACTCGTCCACGGACGGAGACTTGGGCTGATTCCAGATATTTGCTATTCTGAACAATGCTGCCGTAAACATGGGGGTGCATTTCTCCTTTTGGAGCAGTTCTATGGTGTTCTTAGGGTATATTCCTAAAAGTGGGATAGCTGGGTCAAAAGGTAGGTCAATTTTCAATTTTTTGAGGAATCTCCATACTGTTTTCCATAGTGGCTGCACCAGTCTGCATTCCCACCAGCAGTGCAGGAGGATTCCCTTTTGTCCACATCCTTGCCAGCACTTATTCTGTGTTGTTTTGTTGATGAGTGCCATTCTGACTGGTATGGGGTGATACCTCATTGTGGTTTCAATTTGCATTTCTCTAATGATTAGTGATGTTGAACATTTTTTCATATGCCTGTTGGCTATCTGTATGTCCTCTTTAAAGAAGTGTCTATTCATTTCTTTTTTCCATTTTTTCGATTGGATTGTTTGTCGTCCTGGGGTTGAGATTTACAAATTCTTTATAAATTTTGATTATTAACCCCTTATCAGACGTATTGTCAAATATGTTCTCCCATTGTGTAGTTTGTCTTTTTATTCTGTTCTTATTGTCTTTAGCTGTGCAAAACCTTTTTAGTTTGATACAGTTCCATTTGCTTATTCTGTCTTTTATTTCACTTGCCTGTGAGGATAAGTCAGTAAATATATCGCTGCGAGAGATGTCGGAGAGCTTACTGCTTATGTTTTCTTCTAAGATGCTTATGGTTTCACGGCTTACATTTAAGTCTTTTTTCCATTTTGAATTTATTTTAGTGAATTGTGTAAGTTGGTGGTCTAGTTTCATTTTTTTGCAAGTAGCTGTTCAATTTTCCCATCACCATTTATTAAAGAGGCTGTCTTTACTCCATTGTATTTCCTTAACTTCTTTGTCAAATATCAGTTGTCCATAGAGCTGTGGGTTTATTTCTGGGTTCGCTGTTCTGTTCCATTGATCTATATGCCTGTTCTTATGCCAGTACCAGGCTGTTTTGAGTACAATAGCCTTGTAGTATAACTTGATATTAGGAAGTGTGATACCTCCTGCTTTATTCTTCCTTTTCAAGATTGCTGAGGCTATTTGTGTTCTTTTTTGGTTCCATATAAATTTTTGGAATATGTGATGTATATCTTAAAAGTATGTCATTGGTATTTTAATCGGTATTGCATTGAATTGATACATTGCTTTGGGTAATACAGACATTTTAATGATGTTTATTCTTCCTAATCAGAGCACAGTATATGTTTCCATTTGTTTGTATTTTACTTGATTTCCTTTATCAATGTTTTATAATTTTCCACTACAATCTTTAGTCTCCTTGGTTAAATTTACTCCTAGGTACATTTTTTTTTTTTTGGTTGTAGTAGTGAAGGAGATTGTTTCCTTAATTTCTCTTCCTGACTGTTCATTGTTGGTGTATAAAAATGCCTCTGATTTTTGAGTATTAATTTTATATCCTGCCACTTTGCTGAATTCATTTATCAGGTCCAGTAGTTTTTTCACTGAGAATTTAGAGTTTTCTATATACAATATCATATCATCTGCAAATAATGATAGTTTTACTTCTTTTCCAACTTGAATGCCTTTTATTTCTTCTTCTTGTCTGATTGCAGTGGCTAGGACTTTCAGGACTATGTTGAATAAGAGTAATGAAAGGGGCACCCTTGCCTTGTTCCTGATCTTAAGGGGATTGCTTTTCATTTTTGTCCATTGAGTATGATGTTGGCTTTAGATGACTTTTAGCATGTTGAGATACGTTCCCTATATTCCCACTTTGTTGAGAGTTTTGATCATGAATGGATGCTGGATTTTATCAAATGCTTTTTCTGCATCTATTAAAATTCTCATGTGGTTTTTCTCCTTCCTTTTGTTTATGTGATGAATCACATTGGTTGATTTGTGAATATTGTACCAACCTTGCCTCCTCAGAATAAATGTCACTTGATTATGGTGTATGATTTTTTCCATATATTATTGGATCCGGTTTGCTAATATTTTGATAAGGATTTTAGCATATATATTCATCAGGGATATTGGCCTATAAATTTCTTTCTTTGTGTTGTCTTTGCCTGGTTTTGAAATCAGAATTATGCTCGCATCTTAAATGGAGCTTGGAAGTCTTCCTTCCTCTTGAATTTTTTGAAACAGCTTGAGAAGAATAGGAGTTAGTTCTTCTTTGAATATTTGGTAGAATTCACTTGTGAAGCCATCTGGCCTAGGACTTTTCTTTGTTGGGAGTTTTTGACAACTGTTTCGATCTCATTTGGTGTAATTGGTCTGTTTAGGTTTTCTGACTCTTCCAGATTGATTTTTGGAAGATTGTATGTTTCAAGGAATTTGTCCATTTCATCTAGGTTGTCTAGTTTTTTGGCATACAGTTCTTTATAATATTTTCTTACAATATTTTGAATTTCTGTTGTGATAGTTGTTATTTCTCCACTCTCATTTCTAATTTTATTTATTTGAGTCCTCTCTCTTTATTTCTTGGTGAGTCTAGTTAAAGGTTCATCAATCTTGTTTACCTTTTCAAAGAACCAGCTTCTAGTTTCGTTGATCCTCTGTATTGTTTCTTTAGCCCTATGTCATTTATTTCTGCTCTGATCTTTATTATTTTCTTCCTTCTACTGTATTTGGGCTTTACTTGCTGATCTTTTTCTAGGGGATTTTAGATGCAGGGTGAAGTTGTTTCTTTGAGCTTTTTCTAGCTTCTTAAAGTGTGCTTGTACTGCAATGAACTTCCCTCTCAGTACTGCTTTTGCAGTGTCACATAAGTTTTGAGTTGTTGTATGTTCATTATCATTCGATGCTAAAAATTTTTTATTTCTTCTCTGATCTCATTCTTAAGCCATTTTTTATTTAACAACCTGCTATTTAGTTTCCATGTGTTTGAGAATTTTTGAGTTTTTCTGTTGTGGTTCATTTCTAGTTTTATGCCATTGTGATCAGAGAAAGTGCTTGATATGATTTTAATCTTCTTAAATTTGTTGAGACCACTTTTGTGCCCTAACATGTGGTCTATGCTAGAGAATGTACCATGAGCACTTGAAAAGAATGTATATTCTGCTGCTTTAGGGTGAAAGGTTTTGAAGATATCTATGAAATCAAGTTGATCTAGTGCAGGGGTCTCAAACTCAACTCAGCATGTGGGCCACAGAGCAAGATCACAGCCATTCGGTGGGCCGCACTAGGTCTACAAAAGGCAACTGTTATGCAACACTTTTCTCACTGCAGTTGAAAACAAAAAAAAATCAGTACAACAAGCACAATCGTACATGCAGTTTACTCAGTGTCACAAAACGACCAGAAACTGTAGTTCGCATCACAACTGCTGTTAACTAAGCTAATATCTAGCTAGGATGCTAGAGAAATGAAAAATACAAGTAGGCCCCTAGGCTTACTTAATTTTATCCAAAATATTTTGAACTTCGTGGATTAGTCTGTGGGCCGCACAAAATTGTTCGGCGGGCTGCATGCGGCCCATGGGCCATGAGTTTGAGACTCCTGATCTAGTGTGTCCTTTAATTCTTCTGTTTCTTTGTTAATTTTCTTTCTTGAGGATCTATCTAATAATTTTAGTGGGGTATTGAAATCCCCTACTATTATAGTATTGCTGTTGATCTCTCCCTTTATATCCATAAAAGTCTGCTTTATATATTTAGGTGCTCCTATATTAAGTGTGTAGATATTTATAATAGTTATATCTTTCTGTTGGATTGCTCTCTTTATCATTATGTAGTGGCTTTTTTTTTTTTATCTCTTACTATATCCTTTGTTTTAAAGTCCATTTTTTCTGATATAAGTATTGCTACCCAGCTTTTTTTTCTTTTCCATTTGCATGAAATGTTTTTTTTCTGGCCTGACCTGTGGTGGTGCAGTGGAGAAAGCGTCGACCTGGAAATGCTGAGGTTGCCAGTTCGAAATCCTCGGCTTGCTTGGTCAAGGCACATATGGGAGTTGATGCTTCCAGCTCCTCCCCCCTTCTCTCTCTCTGTCTCTCCTCTCTCTCTCTCTCTCTCTCTGTCTCTCCCTCTCCTCTCTAAAATGAATAAATAAATATAAAAATTTTTAAAAAAGTAATGTTTTTTTCATCCTTTTAACTTTAGTCTATGTGCATCTTTTTTTTAGGGTGTGTCTCTTTTAGACAGCACATGTACAGGTCCTGTTTTCTTATCCATGCAGCTACCCTATGTCTTTTGATTGGATCATTTAATCTATTTACATTTAAGGTTATTTTTATATGTAGTTGTTTATTGCCATTTTATTCTTTAAAGCTGTATTCCTCTTTTGCTATATTCTTTCCCCACTTTGATCTCTTTACAACAAGCCCCTTAACATTTCCTGCAGCATTGGTTTGGTTGTAATGAAATTCTTGAGTTTTTTTTTTTTTTTCTGGGAAGCTTTTTATTTCTCCTTCAATTTTAAATGATAGCCTTGCTAAATAAAGTAGTCTTGGATGTAGGTTCTTGTCCTGCATTACTTTGAATATTTGTTGCCATTCCCTTCTTGCCTCAAGTTTTTCTGCTGAGAAGTCTAATGTCATCATTATGGGGGCTTCTTTGTAAGTGATAGCCTTTTTTTCTCTAGCAGCTTTTAATATTTTCTCTTTATCACTTAGCTTTGGTATTTTAATTATGATATGTCTTGGTGTAGGTTTCTTTGGGTTTCTCTTTAAGGGAGTTCTCTGTGTTTCTTGAACTTGTGAGAGTTTCTCCTGCATTAATTTAAGAAAATTTTCAGCTACTATATGATTCACCAAAGTCTCTATCCTTTGTTCTTTCTCTTCTTCAGTAAACCCTATCATGTGGATGTTATTTCTTTTCATGTTGTCACAGAGCTCTCTAAGAGTTTCCTCTGACTTTTTGAGTCTCTTTTCTTTTTTCTTCTCTGTTTTTATGTCTTCATTCCACTTGTCCTACAACTCACTGATTCGATCCTCAGCTCCATCCATCCTGTTTTTAATTCCTTCCATTGTGGTCTTCATTTCTGATATTGTGTTTGTCATCTCCGACTGATTCTTTTTTAATATTTCAATATCCTTTTTTTATACTTGCTATTTCTTTATTTAGGTGCTGATAATGAACATCCATTGTTGTTCTAAGGTTCCTAAGCATCCTTACAATCATTATTTTGAACTCTGCAAACCAACAGTTTGGTTATTTCCATATCACTCTGTTCAACTCCTGAAGGTTTCTCTTGTGGTTTCATTTGGATTGCACTTCTCTGTCTTCTCATTATGTCTGTGTGTTTGGATGTTTTGTTTGTAGAGCTGGTTGAGTCTAGGCTTGGTGTTGTCTGCCTCCAGTTTTCAATTGTGTTATTTCTAGGTCTTCTTCCATTGGCATCAGCTATTATTTGTAATCCACTTTTGGATTTGGGCTGCTTTGAAGTCTTGATTTGTTTGTTTTCTTAACAGGTGATAGTCTTGTTTACTGATCTCAGCAGGGGGTTTATTTGATACTGTTTCCAGGAATGTGTTGGGAGTAACCTGAGATTCTGAAGGCCTCTTCTGCCAGTTACTTTCTCTGGGGGAAAGGTGTTTTCTCAGCTTCAGTAGGGGAAGTGTATCTTAGATCTCCATGGAGACCTGACTTACTGTCCGTCCTCCCCACTTCTTGTTTTCAGCTGTGTCTTGTTGCACTGATTGAAGCTGGAGAGATTTCTGGAGATCTGTGACCTGGAAGAACTTAAGTCTTTTGTTTTGTGGAAGGATCAGCCCCTCCTCCAGCTATGGCTGCCTCCAACACTGGATCAGTCAGCTTCTCAGGTTGTCCCCTGCATTCCTCTGCCCCTCACTGTCTGTCTCTCTCCCTCCCCTTTCTTTTTTGGAAGACAAACCGGGCCTTTCAACACACCTCGTTCCCTGGTCACCAGGCAAGTGACTGTGAACAGTATTTTCTGCTTTTTTCCTTGGAGTGAGAGCCCTTCTGGGCTCTCAGCCTCACCTCTCCTCTGTTCTTGTAAGCAGGGGAGATTCAGGCGCTCTCTATCAGGTTTGTTGTGGTTTCTTCTTTGCTCCTTGGTGTTTGAGAGCTGTCCTTGTAGTTCAGATTTGGTTTTTCAAGCTGATTGTTCATATATTAATTTGTAATCTAGTTTGTTGGTGTGAGCTGGGAGTCTATGCGTCTGCCTACTCTGCTGCCATCTTCAGGTCTCCTCCAGTATAGTTCTTATTATTAGAATTTATAGCTAATTTGGAACAATTCTAATTAATAGATCTAAATTTTTTTAAATGTGTAAGACTGATGAAATAATGCTAGTTATGTAATAAAATTACAAGATATTTATGTCTTGTTTAAGTTAGTGATATATGGGCTTATAAAATATTAAAAATAAAATAAAAAAATCATATCTATATATAAAGACATAGAGAAAAATTTTAAAGCATTCAAGAAAGGGAGCAATGACCTTAACAGAAAAATATATTAATTTTTAAGATCAATAATAGGAACTAAAATAATAATTTATTCTGAATTTGAAAAAATGTAGAATTCTATAGAAATATTCAAACAAAAAATGAGTTTTTAAAATTTCCCGAACAACCCTAAAAGAATTTTAATAAAGGTTATAAATAAAAGTGAAAGAAATTAAGCCCATATAAAGCAGTGAGATGAATGTTATAATAGTGATTAAAGTAATTAGCAACTATTTAGGTTACTGTATTTTGGTGTTGTGATTGAAAAAAAAACCAACAATAACAAAATTATTAATTGAGAGATTTAAAAATAATATGTAATTAAAATACTTTAAAATAATTGCTAAAACATTCTAAAGTTATTTGTATTGGGAAGAAGTGATAAATATTATCTTTAGGTGTTTTAAAGATACTTTATTTAAATGGATAGTAAAAGTTCAAAGTTAAGCATTTTAAGTATTAATGTAAAATATATACATTCCTAATTCACTGAGGTAAAGGATATTAACAAAAATTAATAAAAGTGAGGAAAGAAGAAATGCACAAACAAAAATGCCTGGTAAAGAGATAGCACCAAATTAGACGTTAGATAATTATGCAAATAATTTAGTACTATCTAAAGAAATGAATTTAATCTAATTAGATAATATCCTTTTAGTTTGGGTTTAAAAAAAAAAGAACAACTCTAGCAGTACACCAAAATATAAAGATAAAGAAAGGTGACAGATCCCAGCAGAGGCAGCGACAAATTCTGGAATGCTTGTAGCTGCAAAAGGTTGCTGAGGAGCAGTCACAAGTAGTGTTCCACACTCGTCTGTGCCAGGGTTCCCTCCAGGAAGACCCAGAGCACATCTGGTGGCCAGCTGCAGAGAGCACTAATTTAGGATGTAACAACCCTTGTTGCCTGCATGCCGTAAGGGAGGGTTTATTGGACAGTGGACTCAGGTGAGGTGAGTTCTACTGTCTGTGGTCAGCACTGGCAAGTGTCTTGCCTGCATATGTGAGCTTCAGCCAGCGCAGGTCCTGGATATCCTGCTCCGCTGGTCTAAGTTCCACAGGGGGAAGAGAGAGAGTCTTAAAGCCCAGATATTCAAGGTGTGGGTCCCCTTGAGCTTATTGTTGGATCCAGTTGAGGGGTTTAGCAACTTTCTTGGGGGGGCACAGTCAGACCCAGGGGAGGACTCTCAGTCTTCCTCCCTGAGACCAGTGGTTCCCCATCTGGAAGAACTTCTGCAGAGTGGAATATCAGCCTCATCCAGTGGTGGGATTCAGCTGGTTTGCACAGGTTCAGCAGAAACAATACCTAATGTTTTGTTGAGGTTGGCAAACCGGTTGTTAAAATGTCACTTGTAATCAGGGTTCTTTCTAAGGTAGGAGCCTGAGAAGCCGCCCAATGTGAAAATCACAAACTTGCATTCCTTACTCTTTTTTAACATTCATGTGCACAACAGCTTATTCTAAACACTACTTGTAGTAGATCTAGAACAAATATTTCAAAAATTTATATAGAACTAAAAAAGAACTTAAATAGCCTCAGCAATCTTGAAAATGAAGAAGAAAGTGAGAGATATTACAGTCCCTGATATCAAATAATACTACGAGGCCATTATAATCAAACAGCAGGCTACTGGCAAAAGAATAATCATACAGATCAATGGAACAGAACAGAAAACCCAGAAATAAACCCACACCTTTATGGTCAATTGATATTTGACAAAGAAGGCAAGAGTATACAATGAAGTAAAGACAGTCTCTTTAATAAATGGAGTTGGGAAAATTGGATAGGTACATGCAAAATAAAAAAATGAAACTAGATCACTAACTTGCAACATTTATAAAAATAAACTCAAAATGGATAAAAGTCTTAAATGCCAGTCACGAAACCATAAAAATCTTGGAAGAAAACATAAGTAGTAAATTTTCTGATATCTCTCATAGCAATATTTTTTCAGATATATCTTCATGGGCAAGTGAAATAAAGGGCAAACTAAACAAATGGGATTATATCAAGCTATAAATCTTTTGCACAGGAAATATCACCATTAACAAAATAAAAAGTCATCCTACGCGTTGGGATAACATATTCGCCAATACGTCTGATAAGGTGTAAATAACCAAAATTTATGAAGAGCTTTAGTTCTAAAAGTCAACACCAAGAAGGTAAACAACCCAATTAAAAAATGGGCAAAAGAACTGAATAGACACTTCACCAAAGAGGACATACAGATGACCAACAGGCATATGAATAAATGTTCAATGTCATTAATCATCATAAAGACAAATTAAAACCACAGTAAGATACCACCACACTCCTGTCAGAATGGTGCTCAACAAATCCACAAGCAACAAGTGCTGGCAAATGTGTGGAGAAAACCAAATGCTCCTGCACTGATGGTGGGAAAAACAGTATGACATTTCCTCAAATAATTAAAAATGGAACTGCCTTTTGACCCAGCTATCCCACTTTTAGGAATATCCTAAGAATCCCAAAACACTAATTCAAAAGAAGATATGCACCCCCATGTTTAATGCAGCATTGTTCACAATAGCCAAGATCTGGAAACAATCTAAGTGTCCAACAGTAGACAAGTGGATAAAAAAAGCTGTGGTACTTATACACAATGGAATACTATGTTGTTGTGAAAAAAAAGGAAATCTTACTTTTTGCGATGGCATGGATGGACCTAAAGATTAGTATTGCTATGTGCAATAAGTCAGGCAAAGAAAGACAAATATTATATGATTTCACTTACATGTGGAATCTAATGAACATGATGAACTGAGGAACATAATAGAGGTTGAAGTAGTTTCATGGGATGTTGTGGGACAGCTGTCAGAGGGAAGGGGGTGAGGGAATAAGATCAGAGAAGGTGAAGGGATTAGTCAAATTATATATACATAACATGTAGATACAGATAACAGGACAGCAAGTCTTGTGGGAAGAAGGAAGGGTAGTGGGGGGAAGGGGGCAAGGAGGTGTAATGGTGGGTACATTGTTGGAGTTTTAGGGTTTTATATTGAGTGGGGCAATTGAACCCATTTTAACGCAATAAATTTAAAAAATAAAATAAAATAAAATAAAATTTTAAAAAATATATATAAAAACAAAAATGTGAGAGGTGTTTGAAAAAATATATTCCAGACCAATATCTCTCAGAAGCTGATATCATTCTATTAATAAAAGATAAAATGGGTTTTAAACATTGAAAGGAATAAAAAAGGTCATTCTATGATAAAAATAATTTAACATCTATTATTACAAATCTGAGTGTATAACAAATCTGTGTCCTTAGCATGACTTCAAAATAGAAAAATAATAATTAAGAAAAATATTTGAGTAAAATAAATTAAGACGTACACATCCAGTTATTGGGGATTTTAACCCCATTGTCTCTATAATTGGTGGCTCAAGCAGATGAAACACTAAGTTTGGATATGGATGACTTGGTAGCCAGAACTTGGGGGGAAAGAAAGGCGAATGCCATGGCCTCTTATTATGATTCTAGTCCATTCTGTGCACATTCTTTTCCTAACTTTCCCACTCCTTCACATGGAAAGAAAGCACCTCACTCTGGTTAGTAAGTTGGGAAGAAAGACCCAATATGCTGAGCTTTTGAATATCTCATCCCCATTTGAATTTGCCTGCCCACAGGAAGGATGCATTCTTCCTTGTTCTTCACTATAGTGTAAGCAGAGGCCAGCTCTATTCTTGCAGGGAAAATATAGTTTTCTAGCTATTTTTCTGACTTAATGATCATTCTTGAATGAAATGCTAGACATTATATGTAAGCACATTCTCCATTTCAGTTTTTAACAGCAAAAAACTAATATTTTTAGTTTTACTTGTTTGACACTTGTGCTTATATTTTAATTGCTACTGACCTCAGAGGAGAATAAAAGAATGTTGCTTTTGCACCAGCTTCAAATACAAACTTTCACAAGCTTGATGTAATAAATGGATACATTTGGTGACCCCTATGTGTGGCCGATGCTCTGCCCATCTAAGGCCATGCTCATAATAGAGCTATTTTTAGTGCCTGAGGTGGATGCTCCATGGAGCCACTCTTAGCACCTGGGGTGATGCCCTTGAGCCAATCAAGCCATAGCTGCAGGAAGGAAAGATTGAGAGAGAGAGATAGAGAAAGAGAGAGGGGGGGAAAGGACGGGTGGAGAAGCAGGTGTTTGCTCCTCCTGTGTGTCCTGACCGGAAATCAAATCCAGGATATCCACACCCAAGGCTGACACTCTAGCACTGACCAAACAGCCTGGGCAACACTATATTAAAGCACATATAATACATTTACAGAAGAGAGGACACATCAGTACAAAGCAAATATCAATAATTAAAGTTATTTTAAGTTGACTACAACATAATAAAAATGAAAGATGAACCTACAGGAGAACCATGTTCTCTACAGCAAACCTAGTTGCATGGCCATTCTTAATGTTAAGGAGCTAGGATGAGTAGTCTTACTAAAAATTAAGGAATATTTTATCGCTTCATATTCATTTTTGGAATATCCCCTAATTTTTGTGAGCAGTACATATGGACAAGGATAAAAGACTCAAAAACCAGAGATGTCCTATCTATCAGGTCTCTTTATTTATTTATTTTTATTTTTTTGAAAATTTTCTTTTTTTTTTAATTCATTTTTAGAGAGGACAGAGAGAGGGAGAGAGAGGAGAGAGAGACAGAGAGAGAGAGAAGGGGAGAGGAGCTGGAAGCATCAACTCCCATATGTGCCTTGACCAGGCAAGCCCAGAGTTTCGAACCGGCGATCTCAGCATTTCCAGGTCGACGCTTTATCCACTGCGCCACCACAGGTCAGGCTCTATCAGGTCTCTTTAATTGAGTTTGTTTCCTCTTAAACTAGGCAGAGCTAGAACGTTTATTCCAATATACTGTTTTATAGTAATTCCTTGGCTGCAATAATTCTCGGAGCTAAATGGGAGGAGCAGACTAGGGGTAGCATGTAGACATCAACATTCACAATAGGTAAATAGATAGGTAGACATATAGATAGATAGCTATATATATATTTGTCAGTTTTTTTTCAGAATAATTCTCCTGCATCTGGCATACCTCAGTCCATATGTTCTTTCAAGGTTATGTCTCCAGTATCATACTGATGTATGAGAGAGCCAGATACCTATCGGTGTGAAGAGGGGGAAGGAAGCAATGTTATAGTTCTTGACTAGTCCTTTTGTTTACTCCTTTCTTTTATACCCTTTTACCTGAGGTGACAGGTGATATCCATTTCTGTATCTTTCGTGGATTCCAATGAGAAAATCTATTTCCTCAATGTTGCTTGGGATTTGACTTTCTTTGGCCTACTACCATTCATCTATCTACTTTATAGCTACCAAATGTTGTTACCTTTTCTGTTTCCTCTACTCTCAGTAAATGCATGATTTTGGAAAAAAAAAAAAGGCCTTATTCTGCATTTTTACTGGGGTTGCAGGAGAGAATAAAAATAAATATGTCTGATCTATTTTTTCATCTTGAAGTTAACTTGCTAAATAATTCTGATTTCTGGCCACTGGAGCTTCATCCTAACTGGGAAGTGTAGGTCTGTTCAGCCAGTTCACACAGGTGTAGTTCAGGTTATTGTCTGTTCTGGTTGGTAAGTGCTCCATCTGTAGATGCTGTTTTTGGTGACTATCCCTAAAATGGTGATAATTTTCATTCAAAATACTGAGCAGCATTCCATTTTTCCAGGAAACTTACTAGTAAAACATAACTACTCCCATCCCACTAATAAATAGTGCAAAACAACCTGCTGCCTTTTGGAAGAGTGACTGAATGCACATTGGAGGACTGGATGGAGGGTTGTTTTGCTTTTGCATTGCCTAATCCAAGGTTCATTTGCTGTATAATATTGTAAACTCACTCAATGTGCCAGAAGAAGGCCCAGTTAGCTGTGGAGCTATGGAGATAATTAGAAAATTGAGGATTACTATAATTTGGGTCCTTTAAATATTTTCTTTTATTTAGACATATTTTTGTCAGATCTATATGTTTATTTGAAATACTGGATTGAATATTGATTAAATAGATGAAAATTTTCTGACTAATATAAAAGATTAACTGCAGCAACTTAAATGTGAACACTGAGGAGGAGACAACTTTTCCTCCCAATGAAATGTGAAAATTAACTTCAGGCACATTTTACCTGTTTTACTTCAGTAAATGAAGAATATTAAGTAGCTAATCCTTAGAGCCAAAAATTGTCAAAATGTCTAAGAATGTTGTGCAAGAGAGATTGTGAAGCTTATTACATTTATTAAATAGAAATGAATTTTTTTGCCTTTTATATCTGATTCATTATGTGTGTTATAAATCAACATATTTAAATTAATAGTTCAAGCTCTAAATATTATATTTGTTAATTTTAAAGAAGAAATTATATTGGCTCAAGGTATATCTAAATAAAATATAGATAAATAACCATTGCCATCATCCCTGAGATTATCCACAATATTCATGAAAATATACAAAACATAGCACACATGAAGACAAGTACTTAGGCTTTGGGGATAGATTTCTGCTTGCTCTTGTGTCATTCTCAAATGGAGATCTGTCTTCAGATGGGACTGTGTAACATTTTAAAATGCATTATTTGTTGTACTTTGGGTTGACGAGACATTATGAAAATAACAGGTGCATGTGTGAGGAGAGAACACTCTTGTATTGAAAGCAGGGGAATTATGCAGATGTTAAAAATTATAGGATCACCTTCCTTGACCCAGTAGGGAAATCCTTCCATTTGTGCATTTTATCTCCTGGAATAAATATATCTGTTCTCAATTGCTCTCAAACCCACAATTTGTTGTAGCCCTCAACATCTAATCCTATGTGACATATCATAATAAATTGCGGTTTTCCATCTACTGTAAGTTTTTGGCATAAACCCGTGTAGCAATGATGTCAGTTTCTTCTGCCCTTGTCCCTATCCTTTGTCCAAATAAAAGCACTGTTGTGTTCTTACCCAAACTATGTATAGGTTTTCTTCTTTCCATGACTCACTTTGACTATTTAAAAAATACATAAAATGTGTTTTATATTATATACATATATGTCTTTGTCACTTATATTTGGGTCCATAGGTTGATTTCATTCACTTAAATGTAAGCCCCTCAGAGTCATGATTATATTTATGTCTTCTATTCCTTGTGTTTATAATAGCTATCCACAGTGCTCTATATTTGGTAGGATATCTTTGATTATATGATTTATTGAAAATAAGTTGGATGTATAAATAAGCATTTAACATTTTTCTTTTAATTTATTCAAATTGCAGTTATACAAGTGCCAAAAATTCTTGCTAGAAGGCAATGGAGTGTACTAGTGAGAGCTGGGGTCAAGCCCCAGAAATCTTAGAAAATTCATACAGTAATTGAGATTCAGTTTCTCTATCTGTAACATTTACATGATAATAAGGCCTTGTCCCGGGATAGATATGAAAATTAAATGAGATCATAAATATGAAAAACACTTTGTACTTTTTTACATCAACAGAGATACAGTTATTATTTGAATATTAGAGGTTGTGGAAAGCAAAGTGAGTTGAAAAGCAAAATTTCTTTAGATAGTAGCTGATAGTGCCAGAAATAGGATGTTAATTTCTTAAGTCCTGGTCAGGGCCTGCCAAGGGGACTTGACATCTTAGAATAAACTACCTGCATATTAAATAAGCTAGTCAGATATTGTGTAACATAAATAAGAGCTTAATAAGTTAGAGAGAATCATATATTTCATTAAATAGTTATTATCATAAAGGCATTTTAACTGCATTCTATATATACATTACACACACACACACACACATATATAATACTTAAATATCAAGGTTTAGCAAAGATGATTATTTAATTTATGTATAGGATGAGCCCCTATGTTGTTGGTACTTAATAAATGTTGTTAAATAAATTTTTACAAAATCCTGGCTACAGCAGATTTTAGGCACGTACAAAAATTAAATCTTCAATACCACACACTAGACCTCTGCGTTTTCCTGTGAGGACAGTTGCTTGCTCTTTTCCAGATTTTTAAAAAAGATTTTAATATTTTTAGAGCAATTTTTGGTTTACAACAAAATTAAGAAGATAAGATAGAGACTTCCCATATATATACCCTTACTCCCATAGCAGTCATAGCCAGAGTTTTCCTTCACACCTGTCCCCTCAAAGCCTTTCCCATTATCAACATCACTCAGCAGAAAAGTACCTTTCACATTATGAACATGGCTCACCAGAATAGTACGTATGTATTTATTTCTTTTTATTTATTTATTTATTTATTTATTTATTTATTTATTTATTTATTTATTTTTACCAGGAATAAATCTACATTGACATCATATTACCCAAAGCTCATAGTTTACCTTAGAATTCATTCTTGGTGTTATACATTTTATGGTTTTGAATAAAGGCATAAGAATATATATTCATCATTGTAATATCATACAGAGTAGTTTCAGTGTCCTAAAATCCTCTATACTCTGCCTGTTCATCGCTATTATCCACACCACTGGCTACCATTGATCTTTCCCTTGTCTTCATGCTTTTGCCTTTTCCAGAGTGTAATATCATTAGAATCACACAGTGTGTATTCTTTTCAGATTGGCTTCTTTCATTTAATATGCATTTTAATCCACATTTTATCAATTCACTTTCTGAAGACATCTTGGATGCTTCCAAGTTCTGGCAATCATAAAACTGCTATTAAGATCTTTGTGCAGAT
Source organism: Saccopteryx leptura (assembly GCF_036850995.1). Lineage (NCBI taxonomy): Eukaryota > Metazoa > Chordata > Mammalia > Chiroptera > Emballonuridae > Saccopteryx > Saccopteryx leptura. The sequence continues at coordinate 56,469,319 of NC_089506.1, forward strand.
TTATGTATAGGCATGTTTTTTAACTCTTTTGGGTAAATAGCAAGGAGCATGATTACTAGATCATATAGTAAGAATATGTTTAGTTTGTGAGAAACTGCCCAAGTGTCTTCCAAAGTGGCTGTACCATTTTGCATTTCCACCAGCAATGTATGAGAGTTCCTGTTGCTCCACCACCTCATAAATATTTAGTGTTGTCAATGTTCTTGATTTGTGCCTTTTTAATAGGTGTGTGCTGATATCTCATGGATGTTTTAATTTGGATTTCTTTTATTATATATGACATGGATTATATTTTCATATGCTTATTCGCCATTTGTGTATCTTCTTTGGTGAGGTACTTGTTAAGATCTTTGATCCATTTTGAAATCAGGTAGTTTGTTTTCTTATTGTTGAGTTTTCAGTGTTCTTTTTATATTTTGGATAGATATATTTTATCAGATGTGGCTTTTTTTTAAAATTTAATGCAGTGACATTGATAAATCAGGGTTCATATGTTGAGAGAAAACATCTCCAGAATTTTGACATTTGATTATGTTGTATACCCCTCACACAAAGTCAAATTGTCTTCCATCACCTTCTATCTGGTTTTCTTTGTGCCCCTCCCCTGCCCCCACCCTCTCTCTCTCCTTCCTGCCCCATCCCTCCCACCCCCCCCATTATAATCACATTGTTGTCCATGTCTCTGAGTCTCATTTTTATGTCCCACTATGTATAGATTCATATAGTTCTTTGTTTTTTCAGATTTACTTATTTCACTCCATATAATGTTATCAAGGTCCATCCATGTTATTGATGACCTGATGTCATCATTTCTTATGGCTGAGTAGTATTCCATAGTATATATATGTACCAAAGCTTTTTAATGCACTTGTCCTCTGACGGACACTTGGGCTGTTTCCAGATCTTTGCTATTGTAAACAATACTGCCACAAACATGACGGTGCATTTCTTCTTTTGGAGTAGGTCTATGGTGTTCTTGGGTTATATTCCTAAAAGTGGGATAGCTGGGTCAAAAGGTAGTTTGATTTTCAATTTTTTGAGGAATCTCCATACTGTTTTCCATAGAGGCTACACCAGCCTGCATTCCCACCAGCAGTGCAGGAGGGTTCCCTTTTCTCCACATCCTCACCAGCACTTAATCTGTGTTGTTTTGTTGAAGATTGCCATTTTGACAGGTGTGAAGTGATATCTCATTGTGGTTTTAATTTGCCTTTCTCTAATGATTAATGATGTTGAGCATTTTTTTCATATGCCTATTGGCCATCTGTATGTCCTCTTTAAAGAAGTGTCTATTCATTTCTTTATTCCATTGTTTGTCTTCCTGGGGTTGAGATTTACAAGTTCTTTATAAATTTTGGTTATTAACCCCTTATCAGACGTATTGTCAAATATGTTCTCCCATTGTGTAGTTTGTCTTTTTATTCTGTTCTTATTGTCTTTAGCTGTGCAAAACCTTTTTAGTTTGATATAGTCCCATCTGTTAATCCTGTCTTTTATTTCACTTGCCCGTGGAGATAAATCAACAAATATATTGCTCCGAGAGATGTCGGAGAGCTTACTGCCTATGTTTTCTTCTAAGATGCTTATGGTTTCAAGGCTTACGTTTAAGTCTTTTCTCCATTTTGAATTTATTTTTGTGAATGGTGTAAGTTGGTGGTCTAGTTTCCTTTTTTTGCAGATAGCTGTCCAATTTTCCCAACACCATTTATTAAAGAGGCTGTCTTTACTCTATTGTATTTCCTTAACTTCTTTGTCAAATATCAGTTGTCTATAGAGCTGTGGGTTTATTTCTGGGTTCTCTGACCTGTTCCATTGATCTTTATGCCTGTTCTTATGCCAGTACTAGATTGTTTTGAGTACAGTGCCTTTGTAGTATAACTTGGTATCAGGAAGTGTGAAACCTCCCACTTTCTTCTTCTTTTTTAAGACTGCTGAGGCTATTCAAGTTCTTTTTTGGTTCCATATAAATTTTTGGAATATGTGATCTATATCTTTGAAGTATGTCTTTGGTGTTTTAATTGGTATTGCATTGAATTTATACATTGCTTTGGGTAGTATAAACATTTTAATAATGTTTATTCTTCCTAACCATGAGCAGGGTATGTGCTTCCACTTGTTTGTATCTTCCTTGATTTCTTTTGTCAATGTTTATAATTTTCTGAGTACAAGTCTTTAGTCTCCTTGGTTAAATTTACTCCTAGTTACTTTATTTTTTGGTTGTAATAATGAAGGGAATTGTTTCCTTAATTTCTCTTTCTGACTGTTCATTGTTGGTGTATAAAAATGCCTCTGATTTCTGAGTATAAATTTTATATCCTGCCATTTTGCTGAATTTATTGATCAGGTCCAGCAGTTTTTTGACTGAGACTTTAGGGTTTTCTATATACAATATCATATCATCTGCACATAATGTTAGTTTTACTTCTTCTTTTCCAACTTGAATGCCTTTTATTTCTTCTTCTTGTCTGATTGCTGTGGCTAGGACTTCCAGGACTATGTTGAATAAGAGTGGTGAAAGGGGGCACCCCTGCCTTGTTCCTGATCTTAAGGGGATTGCTTTTAATTTTTGTCCATTGAGTATGATGTTGGCTGTGGGTTTGTCATAGATGGCTTTTATCATGTTGAGGTATGTTCCCTGTAGTCCCACTTTTCTGAGAGTTTTGATCATGAATGGGTGCTGGATTTTATCAAATGCTTTTTCTGCATCTATTGAAATTATCGTTTGGATTTTCTCCTTCTTTTTGCTTATGTGACGAATCACATTGATTTATTTACGAATATTGTATCAGCCTTGCCTCCCCAGAATAAATCCCACTTGATCATGGTGTATGATTTTTTCCACATACTGTTGGATCGGTTTGCTAATACTTTGTTGAGGATTTTAGCATCTATATTCATCAGGGATATTGGCCTATAATTTTCTTTCTTTGTGTTGTCTTTGCCTGGTTTTGGAATCAGAATTATGCTCGCCTCATAAAAGGAGTTTGGAAGTCTTCCTTCCTCTTGAATTTTTTGAAATAGCTTGAGAAGGATAGGAGTTAGTTCTTCTTTGAATATTTGGTAGAATTCACTTGTGAAGCCATCAGGCCCAGGACTTTTCTTTGTTGGGAATTTTTTGATAACTGTTTTGATTTCATTTGGTATAATCAGTCTGTTTAAGTTTTCTGATTTTTCCAGATTGATTTTTGGAAGATTGTATGTTTCAAGGAATTTGTCCATTTCATCTAGGTTGTCTAGTTTTTGGCATACAGTTTTTCATAGTATTTTCTTACAATATTTTGTATTTCTGTTGTGTCAGTTGTTATTTCTCCACTCTCATTTCTAATTTTATTTATTTGAGTCCTCTCTCTTTTTTTTTTTTTTGGTGAGTCTAGTTAAAGGTTCATCAATCTTGTTTACCTTTTCAAAGAACCAGATCCTACTTTCATTGATTCTCTATATTGTTTCTTTAGCCTCTATGTCATTTATTTCTGCTCTGATCTTTATTATTTCCTTCCTTCTACTGTATTTGGGCTTTACTTGCTGATCTTTTTCTAGGGGATTTTAGATGCAGGGTGAAGTTGTTTCTTTGAGCTTTTTCTAGCTTCTTAAAGTGTGCCTGTAGTGCTATGAACTTCCCTCTCAGTATTGCTTTTGCCTTGTCCCATAAATTTTGAGTTGTTGTATGCTCATAGTCATTAGTTTCTAGGAATATTTTTATTTCTTCTTTGATCTCATTCTTAACCCATTCATTATTTAACAACCTGCTATTTAGTTTCCATGTGTTTGAGAATTTTTGAGCTTTTTTGTTGTGGTTCATTTCTAGTTTCATACCATTGTGATCAGAGAAAGTGCTTGATATGATTTCAATCTTCTTAAATTTGTTGAGACTGCTTTTGTGCCCTAACATGTGGTCTATCCTAGAGAATGTACCTTGAGCACTTGAAAAGAATGTATATTCTGCTGCTTTAGGGTGAAAGGTTCTGAAGATATCTATTAAATCGAGCTGATCTAGTGTGTTCTTTAAGTCTGCTGTTTCTTTGTTAATTTTCTTTCTTGAGGATCTATCTAGTGATGTTAGTGGGGTATTAAAATCTCTTACTATTATATGTTGCTGTTAATCTCGCTCTTTATATCCATCAAAGTCTACTTTATATATTTAGGTGCTCCTATATTAGGTGCGTAGATATTTATAATAGTTATATCTTCCTGTTGGATTGTTCCCTTTATCATTATGTAGTGGCCTTCTTTATCTCCTACTATATTCTTTATTTTAAAGTCCATTTTGTCTGATATAAGTATTGCTACCCCAGCTTTTTTTTCATTTCCATTTACATGAAATGTTTTTTTTTCCATCCTTTTACCTTCAGTCTATGTGCATCTTTTGTTTAAGGTTTGTCTCTTGTAGATAGCGTATGTATGGGTCCTGTTTTCTTATTCATGCAGCTACCCAATGTCTTTTGATTGGATCATTTAATCCATTTATATTTCAGGTTATTATCGACCTTGTTAATATAACGAGGTCAATTGTTAATAACAATTGTTAATATAACAACTACATAGTTATTTATTGCCATTTTAGTTTTTAAAGCTGTATTTCTCTTTTGCTATGTTCTTTTCCCAGTTTGATCTGTTTACACCATGCCCCTTAACATTTCCTACAGCATTGGTTTGGTTGTAATGACTTCCTTAATTTTTTTTTGTCTGGGAAGCTTTTTATTTCTCCTTCAATTTTAAATGATAGCCTTGCTGGATAAAGTAGCCTTGGATGTAGGTTCTTGTTCTGCATTACTTTGAATATTTGTTTCCATTCCCTTCTGGCCTCAAATGTTTCTGTTGAGAAGTCTGATGTCATCCTTATGGGGGCTCCTTTTTAGGTGATAGCCTTTTTTTCTCTAGTAGCTTTTAATATTTTCTCTTTATCACTTAGCTTTGGTATTTTAATTATGATGTGTCTTGGTGTAGGTTTCTTTGGGTTTCTCTTTAATGGAGTTCTCTGTTTCTTGAACTTGTGAGAGTTTCTCCTGCATTAATTTGGGGAAGTTTTCAGCTATGATATGATTGAAAACCGTCTCCATCCATTGTTCTTTCCCTTCTTCGTCAGGAACCCCTATGATGTGGATGTTATTTCTCTTTATGTTGTCACAGAGCTCTCTAAGAGTTCCCTCAAGCTTTTTGAGACTCTTTTCTTTTTTCTTCTCTGCTTTCTTGCCTTCATTCAAGTTATTCTCCAACTCACTGATTTGATCCTCAGCTCTATCCATCCTGTTTTTAATTCCTTCCATTGTGGTCTTCATTTCTGATATTGTGTTTGTCATCTCCGACTGATTCTTTTTTAATATTTCAATATCCTTTTTTTATACTTGCTATTTCTTTATTTAGGTGCTGATAATGAACATCCCTTGTTGTTCTAAGGTTCCTAAGCATCCTTACAATCATTATTTTGAACTCCGCATCTGGAAGTTTGGTTATTTCCATATCACTCTGTTCAACTCCTGAAGGTTTCTCTTGTGGTTTCATCTGGATTGAACTTCTTTGTCTTCTCTGTGTTTGAGTGTTTTGCTTGTAGAGCTGGTTGAGTCTAGGCTTGGTGTTGTCTGCCTCCAGTTTTCAATTGTGTTATTTCTAGGTCTTCTTGGGTTGGCATCAGCTATTTTTGTAATCCACTTTCGGTTTTGGGCTGGTTTAAAGTCTTGATTTGTTTGTTTTTTTAACAGGTGATAGTCTTGTTTACTGATCTCAGCATGGGGCTTCCTTGAAACTGTATCCAGGAATGTGATGGGTGTAACCTCAGACTCTGAAGGCCTCTTCTACCAACTAATCTCTCTGGGGGCAAGGTGTTTTCTCAGCTTCAGTAAGGGGAGGTGTATCTCAGATCTCCATGGAGATCTGAGTTACTGCCCCTCTTCCCCACTTCTTGTTTTCAGCTGTGTCTTTTTGTGCTGATTGGAGCTTGAGAGATGTCTGGAGATCTGTGATCCAGAAGCAATTCAATTCTGTTTTGTGAAAGGATCAGTCCCTCCCCCAGCTATGGCCACCTCCAGTATTGGATGAGTCAGCTTTTTTAGATCGTCCCCTGTATTCCTCTTCTCCTCACCATCTATCCCTCTCTCTCCCCTTTCCACTTGAAAGATAAGCCAGTCCTTTCAACACACCTCACTCCCTGGTCGCCAGGGAAGTGGCTGTAAGCAGTATTTTCTGCTCTTTTCCCTGGAGTGGGAGCCCCTCTGGGCTCTCAGTCTCACCCTCCCCTCCATTCCTGTAAGCAGGGGAGATTCAGGCACTCCCTACCAGGTTTGTTGTGGCTTCTTCTTTGCTCCTTGTTTTTTGAGAGCTGTTCTTGTAGTCCAGAATTGGTTTTTCACGCTGATTGTTTCTAAGTTGATTTGTATTCCAGTTTGGTGGTGAGAGCTGGGGGTCTGTGCATCTGCCTACTCTGCTGCCATCTTCCGGTCTCCCCCAGATGCGGCTTTTGAAATATTTTCTTTCCATAAATGGTTTTTCTCTTCTCTTCTTTTCTCTTTTCTTTTCTTTTTTCTCTTCTCTTCTATTCCTTTTTCTTTTTAAAGTGAGAGGAGGGGAGATAGTGAGACAGACTATAACAGGAGCCCCAGCCAGGGTCCACCCAGCAACCCATCTGGGTCTAATGCTTATAACTGAACTATCCTCAGTGCCTGGGATTATGCTTGAACCAATCAAGCAACTAGCTGTGGGAGGGAAAGAGAGAGAGAAGGAAAAAAGGAAGGGAAAGAGAAGCAGATGGCTAGTGTCCTTGTGTGCCCTTACCAGGGATGGAGCCTGAAACATCCACATGCCAGGCTGATTGTCTATCCACTAAGCCACCAGCCAGTGTGATTTATCTTTTCATTGTCTTGGTACTCTCTTTTGCAGAGCAGGTTTTTATGCATTTATTTAATCACAATGCTGTCCATTAGATCTCTCAAATTTACTCATCTCCAACCTGAAACAAGAGTTTAATTTTAATGATGCCAACTTCAAAATAGTTTCTTTCCAGGATTTTGTCTTTGATGTTGTATCTAAGATAAAATGTTATTACCAGGTAAGTTTTCCTGCAAGTTTCTCATGAAACTCTGCTTCCTGACTCTTAGAAGTAGATGGAAACTTTGAGTAAAATAAGTCTGTTATTTCAAGATGTAAAAAAATAATAAAAAAATAAAAAAGAAGAAGAAAATGGTTCTCTAAGTGACAGACACTATTCTAAGAAAGTGTCAGTTTCAACACAGAGTCAGATGAGAAAAAGATATTTACAAGTACAAAATTCAGAGAGAATGTTTCCATGAAGCTGGTGACACTGGAAGATATCACACAGTGGAACATGAGTAAATGGGGACTAATGGAAAATGATTCTCTATGAGCATTTCTAAGTCATCTCACAATATCATACTACCTCTGAATATGGGGCCAAATTTGTGCCATATAGTTCAAACTTCAACAATTAATGCATCACAAGTGTGAATGCTGCCAATGAGAGTTTTTTTTTTTAAAGTTTTAAGATGGATATACTTTTTATTTCTAAATAGTGTATGTACCTCCTCAAAATTTTTGTACATTTCTCCTTTCTAGGATTTATTTGGATATGTGAAGCAAAATTTAAGCAGCTTGTGTAGAAAATACTTCCAGAAGTTATCCAAATATTATTATCCAAATTTGTTGTATGATTACTGTCACAACCAGATGGCATACATTATGCACTTGATAAAGGTCTCTCATAACATTCTCACTAATATTATCTTGTTTATGGAATACGAAAGCTGTGACACAAACTGACAAGGTCTGGGATGCTGGTATTCTTTTCTTAACTCATTCTGTTGTGCAAAAATAGAGCAGCATAGGGAAAGCTAGCTAGAATCTCAAAAATCATTACAGCAATATTCTTCAATTAAATTAAGAACAAAATAAATCCTATACTCAACACCATACTTTTTCCCCAAACAATATCTGGACTTTATTAAATTATTACCTTAAAACAGCAGCTGTCTTTCCATGTAGTATGGTTTCTCAATCTTATTTGTATAAGTTATGGCCAATTTTAAATGAAAAAATAAATTTTGTTTATACTTCCAGTTTAGAAAACTGAATTTAATTAGAATGTTAGTTAAATATGTATAAATTCACAACTGCATATAAAGTTTATATTTATGATGTAAAGCTAAAATAGTTACAGATTAAAATAAAAAATTATGACATTAACAACATTAAAATTATCATTAAATTAATGTGGTAAATGATTTAGTCCTTCTCTTATAAATCCTCATTATACCATAAATACATACAGATGGTGCAATAGTTAATTTGTGTGTCGACTTCTCTGAGACACGTGGTACCCAGGTATTTGGTCAGATTTTATTTGCGGTAGTTCTGTGATGGTGTAGGATGAGATAGCATTTAAATTAGTAGTCTGGCCTGACCAGACAGTGGAGCAATGGATGGAGCATCCATCTGGGATGCAGGGGACTCAGATTCAAAACCCTGAGGTCACCAGCTTGAGCGCAGGTTCACCAGTTTAAGCACAGAGTCTCTGGCATGAGAGTAGGATCCTAGAAATGACCTCATGGTCACATTCTTGAGCCTAAATGTCACTGGCTTGAACTCCAAGGTCGCTGGTTTGAGCAAAAGATCACTGGCTCAGCTGGACTCCTCCACCCCGCCCCTGTCAAGGCACATATGAGAAAGCAGTCAATGAACAAACAAGGTGCTGCAACGAAAACTGATGCTTCTCATCTCTCTCCCTTCTTGTCCAATCATATCTGTTCCTCTCTCTGTCTCTCTCTCTGCCTCTGTCTCTTTCGCTAAAAAAAAAACAAAATAACTCTAAATAAATCAGTAGACTGATTAAAGAAGATTGCCTACTATAGTTTTAGAGAGTATCATCCAATCAGTAGAAAGTCTAAATAGAACAAAAAGCTGACCATTTCCTAAGAGAGAATTCTATCTTTCTGCCTGACTTACATTGAACTGAGGCATTATCTTCTTTCTGCTTTTGGACTTGAACTAAAACACAGGCTTTTCCTGGTTCTTGAGCTTGCTATCCTTTAGAATGGAACTATGCCATCAGCTCTCTTGAGTCTCCAGCTTGCTGACTCAACTGCTGATCTTGGGACTTGTTAGCCACCATAACTGTGTGAGCCAATTCCATATATATCTATGAAAAACCCAGACTAATATGGATTTGGTGCCAAGAGTGTTTCTAGAGGAAGAGAATTTTGATGAGTTTTCCACATTGCTTTTGGGGTTCCTGGAATTGACTTTCTAATCTGATTAGATTCAAAGATGCTAATAATTCCATTTCCAGTAGTGAAGAAAGAGATCACTGATAGTCCTTGGCATGATCTGGCAATAGGGATACATAAAGCATTTTTTTTATACTTGTAATCAACCACCTATGAGAAGCAAGAAATTGAGTGAATGTATATACAATAGTTTTAAACAGTTTACCAATCTAATTACTATCATGAAATTGGCTGGATGCTCCTAGTGTTGCTGGACAAAGTAGGAAAAGAAAAAAATGAGCTCAAAGATTTAAATTCCTAATTCTAATGCTACATAAATGATGTGAAAGATTCAATATGAGCCTTGAAGGAGATGCCTATCTGCCGTAGCTGCAGAGTTAAATTTGCTGGAAATCAAACAGATTATCCTCCTGCCATGGGCTAAATTACCACATAAATTGAACTCCCATGCTAGGAGACTCTCCTGTTAAGTGATGACATTAATTGGAAGAAATGGTATCCTAAAGGTTGAAATGGGATGTATGGGAAGGCCCTGATGAAGCTGGAAACCTTGAGCATGTAAATTCTGAAGAGTCTTTGCTACTAAGGCAGCTTCTGCACCCTCTAGCGAAAGTGGCCTCTCCATCTCTTCTGAGGGAACTAACCCTGCCTTGTCTGAGGAAAATACAATGGACATTCTTGAGGCAATTGACATTGAGACCATAATTATTTTTATCAGGATCTATTCCCTACCCAACCCCCAACTATCCTTCTTTGCTTCTAAACTTATAACTAGTCTCAAGTCCCAGCAGGCACTTATTGGTGAACAAGAATGTGTAATCCATGAGGAGTTGTACTATACTCCCAAAAAAATTACTTGAAATTTTGAATTTATACAGGTAGAATGCAGGAAATATGTCTAGGAGCTGATACTAAAGGTGTGGGGTAATGATAGAAAGAACATAAAGTTGGCTCAAGCTGAACTTGTGAATATAGGCTTACTGAGCAGAGATGCTGTGTTCAATGCTGCTAGCCACTGTGAGTAAGTTATAAGTGTTAGACAGGCCTTGTTTTAATGTAGTGGAAGAGATTCAAAGTGTTGGGGAGATTGGGATGTTGGAGTAGATTTTTTATTTAAGACCAGCTCATCCACCCAGGAAGAATCCAGAACACATAACTTGACCATGACTGTGAGAAATAAATTTGTGAGGGGAGCCCCAGCATATTTGAGGAAGTTTGTAATCACTTTTTTCTATAGGCCAGTCCTTACAGTGGGGACTGAGGTTACTAAATTAAGAAACTTAAATGGAGTAATTAGATTTTGAGGTAAAGGTACCAAGTGGTGCTACTCAACCAACAAAGGCAGATGGGTGTGGTTTCTATAACAGAGGGCAGAGTCAAAGCAGCAAACAGAACAACCTGACTGGTGTTGAACTATGGTGTTGAGTGGTTGAACATGGTGTTCTTGAAAGTGAAATAAATAGGAAGTCTCTTACATTCTGACTTGAACTGTATAAGTACAAAATTTCTAGGTCAAAGGGAAAAAAAGTCTAACCTGAATCATATAAACAGAGATTCACATTTTCTCAACAATTCCCAAACTTGAATCATTTTATAGATACAGAACCTCTTGAATGAAGGGAAGGTGGGTCCTTTGGAGGGAAAATCTTGGTACACTGTCAAAAATTTATACCCTTAATCTTTCTTCCAACTTTCACCGAAGGGTCCTATGTACTTTTGCTAGGGTAAATGTGCATCAGGGAAAAGAAAATCAGATCTTTCAGGTACTACTAAACACTGATTCTGAACTGGAGGTCAGATGATCAATGGGATTTCAAATGAGGGCCATCTCACAGTGATTACATTGGGTCTCTGAACCCATTCTGTTGTTATTTCTTTAGTTTCTGAATGCATGATTGGAACATGGGTTTTCTGACCTATGGAGTGAAGACTATTATAATGGGAACCTCCAAGAGGAAGCCATTCGAAGGGCATCTATGAAGACAAATGGTAAAATGAAAGCAATCTTGCATTCCTGGAGGGATTGCAGAAATTAGTATTACTTTCAAGGATTTGAAAGTTGAGGGGTGATTTCCATAACATATCTATTCAACTTATCTATTTGGTCCATGTAGAAGACAAATGGATCTTAGAGAATGACAGTGAATTATAAGCTTAATCAAGTGGTGAGTTCAATTGTAACTGCTGTATCAGATGTGCCTTCATTACTTGGGCTAATTAGCCATTTTGATCTGGAAAGTGTTTTTATTCTGCATCTTTGTCAGTAAAGACTAGCAGAAGCAGCTTGCTTTCAGCTGGCAAGACCAGTAATACACTTGCATTGTCATACCTCAGGGATATATCTTGTCTCCAGCCCTATGTCATAATTTGTTTTATAGAGATCTTGATTGTGTTTCCCTCCTACAAGGGATCCCATAGTCCATTACATTGATGACATCATGCTTATTGGACTGAGTGGAAAATAGCAACTACTCTTAAACTTATTGGTAAGACATTTGTGTGAGAGAGGGTGGGAAGAAAGTACAACAAAAATTCAGGAGACTTCTATCTCAGCAAAATTGCTAAGTGTTCAGTGGTGTAAAGCATGTCAATATATTCTTTCTAAAAGGAAGGATAAATTGTTTCATCTGGCTCTTCTTGCACCCCAGAAAGGAGTACAATGCCTAGTGACTTTCTTTGGATTTTAGAGACAACACATTCCTTATTTAAGTGTGTTACTCTGACCCATTTACCAAGTGGCCCAACAGAGCTATTTGTTTTGAGTGGGGTCCAGAACAGGAGAAGTCTCTCCACAATCTGTAGCTCAAGTTGTACCACTTGGGCCATCTGATCTAGTTGATCCATTAGTGCTTGAAATGACAGTTGCAGTTAATGATGCTATTGGGATCCTTGGGCAGTCCTTACAGGTAAATCATAGCACAGTCCCTTGGGATTTTGGAGCAAAACACAGCCATTATCCACAGCATCTCAGGACACTGACAATAACTGGCATAAAGTATTTACTTAAAAAGAGACAAAAAACAATTTACAGTGAATCATAACCCTGATAATCATTCATAGATTTTGCAATGTTCTGCATATTCCTATTTGAGAAATATAGTGAATTGGTAAAAACTTGAAAAATAAAATCAGCTCAACCCTGCCTTAAATCTTAGTTTATTATCTGTGAGTACTTGAGAAATGGGGCAGGACATATATAGAATTTAGCACAGTATCTGGCACATGGTAAACAATAAATACCAGCAGTTATTATTAATAAAGGATGGAGAAGTCAAACCTTATGGTTTTACATATTTTTTTCTACTTCACTGTCTTTTTCTGTCAACCATAGGCTCTAAGACCTGGTCTGTCCTTAATATTGTTCCATCATTAAGCCTCTCCTGTACTCAAAACAATAAAGAGATGGGGAGCTGTGGACAATTCTATATACCTTCAGCCCATTGTTTCCAAACTTAGCTGAACATTAGTATTACCCAGAGCATTTAATTCCAAATACTCAGATACTGTCACCAAGAATCTTATTGCATTGGCCTGAAGTGAGTTCTTATATTCAGTATTTTTTAAAATGTAGATAAGTCATGGGAAAGCTCCTTGCACTAAGTTCTTTTCCACCTCTTCATAATCTTTTTTTTTAGGTGTTAGTAGTATTTAGAATCTTAAAGAATGTATATAGTACCATATTAAAACATGTTTATTTAGAAAAAAAAATTTCCATTAGGATCTTTAGTATTTAGGAAACAACAGGTAATTGCAGACTATGAAGTACCTTGAGAAAATTATACTATATCAATGTGAGCAGCTCAGAGGTTAGTGCTGCGTCCTCACCAATGAACTCCATTGGCAAGTAGGCACCAATGGTACTGATGAAAATGTCCACTGACTACCAGCTGAGTTCTAGTCCCAAAGCTATCATGGATGTTGCAAAATAAAATAAAGTGATTTTATTTTAATTCCCAAATTATTTGAATTGTATTGAGAATAGGATTGAATTTGCTGAGTTTTTTTTCTTTCTTTTTCTTTTTCCCTTTTCCTATGCGACTATATATAATATGGCTTCTATTAATAGTTGACTTAATTCTACTTCACTTCATATTTATTTATTGGAAAATAAAGAAATGCTTGGGATGTTTCAGTAATGTTTAAACATTACACATAAAATTAATATTTCACATTTAGGTTTTATAGGGGAGCAACATGCCAATTTATAACAGGAAGAATATTTTATATCAGGGTTTTACAAGAATTACTGCTGTGCTAAAGCAAAAATCAAAACCACTGCTTTTAGGATTTTAGAGCAACAGGAAATCTCATTTAAATTGTCATTTATATCATATTATATCATTATATAAATTTAAAAGCTTACATTCACTGGAAGAAAATATAATGAGAATAGAGTTCTCATAACCTTTTCTATTTTCAGCATGTAATATCTGATCATTCTTTTTCTTAAAAAAGAAATTCTTTTGAATAGACTATATATATATTTGTGAAGAAAGGCTGTACATTGGACCTGTTACCATTTAGAAAATTTGGAATTCTACCTATTAGAATGTGCCCCACTTTTGCATTTTTTGAAACAAAGTAAAATGTATTACACAAAAAGCAAAAAAAAAAATTCTTTATGGACCACAGTATATTCAACTTCATGGCAGTAGAGTGGAGAGGCATACACAGTACAAGCTGTTTGGAACACTGAATAATCATTGCAACAATTTTCCTCAAAGTTGCTGAGAAGAAAATGTGGAATCCTGTGCAACACTCATACCCTCAATTGTATCTATGATGGTTACTCAGATCTACAGAAAGAGGAAAATAGAGACTCAGCAATAATTTCCTCCCTGTTATATCTTTGAGCATCATGGACATGAAGAATAGAATATAAAAGTTCAAGGAGCACTTCTTGCTCTCAAATGTTTCGGAGATAAGTTTTCTTTCTTGTCTTGGAAATGCACTGGGCAATCACAAGTATAAATATTTCAACTCAGTAAATATTGGTTAGCTTCTGGGAACTGTACTAGGTATTTTTTGTGTATCTAATTGCATATATTCATATGTTTTATAGTTAATGCTGATCAGAATATTCCAAAATACCAAATTTGTATACGTGAGAAATCAAAAATAATTTTTTACTTCATGGTGTGAATGCTTGTGTCCAAGGCATAATGCACATTAAAGAGAACATAAATAAGCATTTGCCTAAACAAATAAAATCAGGAAGTCAATTCACACAAATTGTCCTTGCAAAAAAAAAAAAGATACAAAAAAATTAGTTAAATAAGTCTTATATTTTTAAGTTCTGTTGAGACTGACTCTGATTAAGCTCTCTGCCAGCTTTCTGTTATAATCTGCTCTTAAGTACTATACTTTTCATGTTCTGTGCTTATGGACTTCGTTTTATTTCCATGCCTATTTTGTGTGGTTTTTCCAAAGTCTCTTTCAGTTCCAGCACCCTAAATTGTGATTAATTGAATCACATTACAGCCTAGCAGTCAGGGGTAAAGGCTAGATGGGTAAATCTTAACCATAGGAGGTCCTGTCACTCTATCTTAATATTCTATCTTCTATATAAAGATAGCAGTTGCACTATTATTCCTTATTTAAAGTAAGGATTACTTTAAAACAATTCAGCTAAACAGTTATATCAGATGTGTAATTTTCTCACTTGTCATTTAGCAACATCAATGACAGATTTAGGCAAATTACAGATATTTTTCTCAAGGACACATGGTGTCATGCACTTGTAATATTTGGAAGTAATGAGTAATATATGCTTGATGAACCAAGAAACCTTTCTCTCTTTAGATATTATAAAATGCAGAGCCACATCCTGCTTTTGATCTGTTTGCTCTTTGTGATCTAACCCTTCAGGTGTGAGCTCTTTTTATATAATGCTATCCATCTAAGATTCTCTCTTAGAATACCAAAAAAGTGAAGTGAAGGTGGATGCTTTTGGAAATGTCTTTATCTTTCTTTGGTCCCAAATCCAACTCTGTAATGTTTATAGAGTTTGCTGTTCTTTTGCTTTCACTAACTGTATTTTTGGCCTTGATTAAGCACAGCTATACTTAGATCAGTTTAAATCAATTCACCTAAACTCAACTGAATTCAGTTTAAGTATTTACCAAGTGCTGGGAGAATGAAAGAATTATACCATAAAATATAGACTGTGGTTGTGAGGGAGTGAATATTTAGATTGTATAGCATTTATTGTTTCATGAAAGGAAGTATATCAGTTCAGCATGAAGGGAAAATTTATGGTTAACATTGACTGGAACGGTTAATACTGAGGAGAATATTGACTATATATTTTTTTAACTATGCTATAGAAGGATACAAAAATTATAAAAACCAATCCACATTATAATTATATGATTTAGTCTAAATTATATTACAGAAAGTAATTTAATGGGCATTATTTCTTCTTATATAAAATCCAGGTAGCAAGGAAAATATTAAGTGCTCAATAAATATTTGTTGATAAATTACTTGGTCTATGTTCTTTCATCTGGCTGAATAGTAGAATTTTATTCTTGAGACCATTTTTTTTTCTTTTTTGTTGAGGACCTGAGCAATAAAATCTTTAAAAAAACTTATAAATATAATTTTCCCTCACTTTTTAATGATTTTATACATCATTTTGAAGCAGTATATAAATTAATATTCATAATTATTGTATCAGCCATTTGTATATTTTTCATTGTTTTCTGTCATTATTTTTTGCTGATGAATATATACCTGTTTTTTAATTATAATTTCTTCATAGATAATCATCTATTTTTGGTCATGCCAGTGAAAATAAAACTGTGCTGCCAGTCATATAAAAGAAGGGCATGGACAATTCTGAACAATACAAAATATTTTGTAATAATAGTAAGTGACTATATTACTGATTTATGTATTTACTATGCTATATTTTAAACTGCACTCTTTCTCCTTATGGAAAATAAGAAAGTTTGCTGTTACACAGTATGCCCTGTTATGCTGGTAGCAGCCACATATATCTTGTGTTTACCACATTTGTGTGTGTGTGTGTGTGTGTGTGTGTGTGTGTGTGACAGAGACAGAGAGAGAAATGAGAGGGACTGATAGGACAGAGATGAGAAGCATCAATTCTTTGTTGCGGCTTCTTAGTCTCCTTAGTTGTTCATTGATTGTGCCTTGACCAGGGGGCTGCCCCAGAGCAACTGACCCTGTGCTCAAGCCAGAGACCTGGGGCTTCAAGCCAGTGACCATGGGGTCATGTCTATGATCCCACACTCAAGCCAGCAACCCCACGCTTAAGCTGGTGAGCCCATGCTCAAGCTGGAGACCTCAGGGTTTTGAACCTGGGTCCTCTGCATCCCAGTCGGAGGCTCTATCCACCAGGTGGTGACCTGATCAGGCTACCACATTGTTTGACTGCATCATTTTCCCTTGTGGTTGATTTTATCACTTGTTTTGTACAGTAACATGCTTTACAGGCTTGTAGCCTAGGAGCAATATACTACACCATATCGCTTATGTGTGTAGTAGGTTGTACCATCTAGATTTGTGTAAGTGTGCTCCGGGCTCATTACACAAAAATGAAATCACCTAACTATGCATTTTTCAGAATGTATCTCCATCTTTAAGTGACAGATGACTATATTATTGACAATGTTTCCTATGTTGTATATTAAATCCCCATGGCTTATTTATTTCATAAACTGAATTTTTTACTTCTTGTTCCTCTTTATTTTTTAAACCCATCCACCTGAGCTCATTCCCTCTGGCAACCATCAGTTTGTTCTTTGTATCAATGAGTCTCTTCTTGTTTCATTTTATTTGTTCATTTTATTCTTTTAGATTACAAATATCAGTGAAATTATATGGTAGTTGTATTTTTCTGTCTGACTTATTTTACTTAACATAGTACCCTCTAGGTCCATCAGTGTTCTCCCAAATGGAAAGATTTCATCCTTTCTTATTTTTGAAGATGTGGTGAATATATGTACTACACCTTTATTCATCTATCTATGGACATTTATATTGTTTACAAACCTGGGGAATTGCAAATGATGCTGTAGTAAATATACAGATTTTCTTCAGATTAATGCACAGAAGTGAAATTGCTGGGTTGTGTGGTAGTTCTATTTTTAATCTTTTGAAGAATCTCCATATTGTGTTCCAAAATGTCTGTACCAATTTACAATACTACCAACAGTGCATGAAAGTTCCCTTTTCAACAAGTCTTCTCTAACACTTGTTATTTGTTGTGTTTTTGATAATAGCCATTATGAGAGGTATGAGTTCATTACTCATGGTCATTCTGATTCAGATTTTTTATTGAATTATATGAGTTTTTTATATATTTTGAAGATTAACCCCTTATCAAATATATAATTTGAGAAAATAATTTCCATTCAATAAGTTGTTTTTATTTTGTTGATGGTTTCCTTCACTCTGAAAAACTTTTTAGTTTGACAGAGTTCTATTTGTTTATTTTTGCTTTTTTTGCCCTTGCCTGGGGAGACATAGCCAAAAACATGTTGCTATGACTGATGTCAAAGAATTCACTACCTATATTTTCTTTCAGGAGTTTTATAATTTCAGGTTTTACATTTAGGTCTTTAACCAATTATGAATTTATTTTTCTATCTGGTGTAGGGAAGTGGTTCATAAATATCAAGGTTTCCCAATACCATTTGTTAAAGAAACTGTCATTTCCACATTTTGTGTTCTTGCACCCCTTTTTTGTAGATTAATTGAATGAACATAGAAGCATCTACATATTTCTGAGTTCTCAATTCTGTTCCATTAATCTATGAGTTTGTTTTTCTGACAGTACCATTCTGTTTTGATAACTACAGCTTTGTAGTATAGTTTAAAATTTGAGAGCATAATACCTCCAAATTTGTTTTTCTTTCTCAGGATTGCTGTATCTGAAGTCTTTTGTAGCTGTATCTGGAGTCTTATTTTATATAAATTTTAGAGTTATTTGATGAGTGTGGCTAAAGTTTCATCTATGTAAGTTTTGCTTAATAATTAAATTAATTTAAAATAAGCTTTTATTTTTTCAAATAAATAGCTCTTAATTTAATTGATCTTTTCTATTGTTTACTTAGTCTCTATTTTCTTTATTCATTCTCATATTATTTTCTTTTTTCTACTATCTTTAGATTCTTTTTGTTCTTTTTTTAGTTCCTGAGGTATACCATTGTATTATTTATTTAGTATTTTTCTTGATTTGTAGTAGGCCTGTATTAGTATAAAAGTCACTTTTAGAACTGCTATTGCTTTATACCAGAGATTATATAAAAAATAGTTTTGTCATTTTTATTTGTCTCAATATTTTTAAAAATTTCTCTTTGATTTCTTCTTTGACCCATCAGTTATTTAATTTCCTATTTTTTTAATCTTCACATTTTCCTGGTTTATTTTTTTAGTTTTCTTTTTGTTTTTTATTTGTTTGTTTTTTTTTGTTTGTTTTTGTTTTTTTATTAATTTTTAGAGAGGAGAGAGAGAGAGAGAAACAGAGAGAGAGAAGGGGGAGGAGCAGGAAGCATCAACTCCCATATGTGCCTTGACCAGGTAAGCCCAGAGTTTCGAACCAGCGACCTCAGCATTTCCAGGTCGACGCTTTACCCACTGTGCCACCACAGGTCAGGCTAGTTTTCTTTTTGTAATAAACTCTAAGCTGCATACACTTGTGGTAGATTAAGATATTTAATATAATTTTAATCTTGAATTTATTGAAACTTGTTTGTACTTAATCTGTGATCTATCCTGGATAATATTTCATGTGCACTTGAAAAGTATGTTCATTCTGCAGTTTTTGGATAAAATGTTCTGTAAACATATATTATATTCTTCTGATCCAATGTGTCCTTTAAGGTAAGGTGGGATTCAGCAGTTTGAACCCATTCAGTAGAACCAATACCTAATTTTTTCTTGAGTTTGGCAAACCGGTTGTTTAAATGGCACTTGTATTATCTAAGGTCAGCAACTGTGCAGCCACCCAATGTGAAATTCATGAATTTACATTCCTTACACTTTTTTAATATTCATCTGTGCAACAGTGTATTCCAAGCACCCATTCCATCTATAAGTGAAACAAATTGCACCAATCAAGAAACAATATGGAAATATCTTAAATAACAGTTTTATTGTTTTTTAAGTATTATTTAATATTTTTCATTAATATTTTAAAACTTTCTTATAACATAATCTAGTTTTGTGTACCTCTTTTATTGTTCTCATTTAAGTATTAAATGCATGAAATAATAGACTACCTTTCAGTATATCAATGATTTTTTATACTTACAATGGTCATTACGATTGTTAAATTATTTGAATCCCACCACTGCTTTAAGGCCAATGTTTCATATTGATTTTATGTCTAAATAATCAATATTGATATAAATTGGATATTAATTATTATCACTATTATTATGCTATTAATGTCTCCATTTATATCTGCTAATGTATTTGCTTAATTTATTTAGGTGCTCCGATGTTGGGTGCATAAATATTTATGACTGTCATATTTTCTTCTTGGATTGACAGCTTTAGCAATATGTAATGTCTTTTGTAGTGTCTTTTTACAGTCTTTGTTTTAAAGTTGATTGTCTCTGATATAAGTATTCCTATCCCAAATTTTTTATTTCTATTAGTCAGAGGCAGATTAAATTCAGTTGAGGCCCTGGTCACAGAAGAAAATATTGGGCCCCTTAAAAAAAAGAGAAAGACAGGGAAAACAAAAATATATATTAATCATATTTTTAAATAAATAAAATGTTATGTATTATTAATGTTAAAATTGCACATATGAAACCAAACTTGGTGTCATTAGAAAAAAGTGTAAAGTTGGGCTTTTGCAAGGCCCCTCAGAGGTCAGGGCCCAGGATGCATGCCTAGTTCACCCACCATTATATCCACCTGTTATTAGTATGAAATATCTTTTCTCATCCTTTTAGTTTCAGTCTCTGTGTATCTTTTGATCGGAGCTCAGTCTCTTGATCTGAACTGAGCTGTTTGTAGGCAGCAGATAGATACATCTTATTTTGTTATCCATTCAGGCAACCTATATCTGTTGATTAGAGCATTTAGTCTACTAATATTTGGAGTAATTATTGATAAGTAAGTACATATTGCCATTTTGTTCATTGTTTCATGGATATTTATGTAACTCTTCTTCTCTTGATTTTTTTCCTTATGGTTTTCTCATTTTCTTTAGTGCTATGTTTGGGTTCCTTTCTTGTTATTTATTTTTTTTTGGTGTGTGTGTGTATCTTTTATATGGTTTTAGTTTTTGGTTACTGTGACATTCATATATATATCAGCTATATATAAAGCAGTCTACTTTAAGCTGATAGACATTTAAGTTAGACTGCATTCTAAAAACAGTATAATTTTACTGCCCTCGCACACATTATGTCTTTAACGTTATAGTTTAGGTCTTTCTGTTGTTTTTAAAGTCCTTTTATTAATCATTATATTTATCTTTAATTTTGTTTATAAATAAAATTTTATATGTGTGTGTGTGTGTGTGTGTGTGTGTAGACTTTAATACTAGCTTTTTACATGGCTGGTCCACTGCCTTTACTACACAATTCCTTTTACACTTAAAATTTGTCTTTTATATATTCTTTTTTTTCCAGTTACTGTATTGACTTAAAGGACTTTTTTTGTAAAATTAAAAAAAACATATCTTTAAAGACAATTTAATAGTAATGAATTTCTTTAATTTTTGTATGTCTGGAAAACTCTCTTCTAATTCCGAATGATAACCTTGCAGAGTAAATACTCTAGGTTGTAGGTTCCTGCCTTTCAGCCTTCTGCATATAGCCTACTGCTCTCTTCTGGTGTGCAAAGTTTTGCTAAGAAATTCACTGTAACCTAATTGAATTTTCCTTTACGTGGTTAGTTGTTTTATGCTTGCTACCTTTATGAGTCTCTTTTTATCTTTAACTTTTACCATTTGACTATAGTATGTCTTCTTGCAGTTTTCTTTTGGTTCATTTTCTTGGAACTCTGGGTTTCCTGGACATATATGTCTGGATCCTGCCCAGGTTAGAAAATATTTCAGCCATTATTTCTTCAAATCAGTTTTCTGTCCATTTTTCTATTTCTTCTTATTCTGAAATTCTTATAATGTGAATGTTAGAGTATTTCACGTTGTTCTAGAGGTTTCTTAAACTATTATAATTTTTTTTCTTTTTGCTATTCTGATTGGATTACCAGCTGAAAGCAGTGGAAATCACCCATTCTTCTTTATTATATAATCTACTCTTAATTCCTTCTAATGCACTTTTTCTTTCAGTTACTGTATTCTTCAGCTCTGATTGGTTCTTTATTACATTTTCTGTTTGTTGAAGTTCTCACTGGGTTTCTTTATTATTTTTTCCCAGTTCTGTGAACATCCTTATTATGACTGTTACTTAAAATTCTTTATCAGGTAAATTACTTTATTTCATTAGCATGTTTTGTTCCGTTTTCTTTCTTGTTTTCTCAATTAAAACATATTTCTTTATCTTATCATTTTGTTTCATTTTCTGTATATGGTTCTATGACTTAGATGAAACAACTCTTCCCCTAATCTTGAAGGAGTAGCCTTGTGTAAGAGCAATCTATGTGCAGACTATGTGTGCTGGGTGGTTTTTAAAGCCTACCTGGAGATAAAGTTGGTACATGCAGCACCCGACTTGCCCTGGGTGATTAGCATGCTGGGGTTGTAGGGAATGCTGGCTGAACAGGCCTGGGGTGTGTGGCTCCAGTGATGCCCCAAAGGGCTGGCTGGCGGGGGCCTACTGTGGTGGCCTCACAGGGAGGCTAAATCACTTGGACTGAGCTACTATCTGCACTATCTAAGTGGAGTAGAAACATGAACAATGGCACTTACCAGCACTTCTGATACTGGAAAGTTATCATAGATCCCTGAGAGTTCCTATAATTCTCTATCTATTTGGCAGATGTCTTGGGGTTAGTACATGGATTTTTAAAATGTATAGTCTACCTGCTTTTTAAATTAGTGCTTTATCCTTTGCTTTAGAGCAGGCCTTAGCCCTCTCAGTGATATTTCTCCCCACCGATGTTGCCTCATCAAGGCAACACCTCTCTATCTCTTCTACCCTTCTCTATATGGTTCTTCTACTGTTTGTTGTGCAGAATGTGCAGAAAGCAAGTAAATCTAAGTTGTGTTTCAAGAGCAGTTGCTGTCATGTAGTTGTATATTTGGTGTGTCTGTGAAGGAGGTGATTCAGGGTCTTCCTACACTGCTATCTTAGACCCATGAGTAGAAATAGTTTTGGGATTAATTACATAATAATATCTATTAGTATAAACAAAACAAGTATACTTCAGTTTCCCTTTTAAAAACCTTGTATTTTACAATTTCATAACATGTTTAAGTAAAATGTGTGTACTTTACTCTCCCCCTCACCATTGACTGAAGAAAGAATTTTCTTGTATGGGGATGACATAGCTTTATTTCATAAAATAACAAGCAATAACAACTAATATGTTATGTTTTAATAGGCAATTTGCTTTTTATCTAATAATTTTCAGAAAGTGAAATCTTCTCTCTCCTCATCAATAAATCACTGTCTTGACAATTTTACCTTCTATCTCCTGAATCCATTCATACCTGTCTAACTCCACTATCACTACCCTAATCTTGACCATCATAAGTACTTTCTGACTTCTAAACTAGGGATAAAATAATTCAAATCAGATTATATAGTCTTGCTACTTAATATCCTTCAGGTTTCTTTTGGCCTTTGGATGAAATCCAAACTCCTTCTCATTCCTTACAAGTCTCTGTGTGAACCAGGTTCCTGCCTCTCTCTCTCCAGGTTTAACTCTTGCTCTGATTCTTATTTTTGTCCCAGTTTTAAGGTAACTTCTCTCATGAGGCTGTTTTGGATATCCTTAATCAGCTTAGCATTTCCCTCAATAATAGCCCATACTATCATATTTCTCATTATAAATATTATAGTAAAATACTATGCATTTTAAAATAACATTTGATATCTGTATCAATTCCAAGACAATGAGTTGAAAATAGAATAAGTTATTTTTATTTTTGTACACTTTATCTTTCAGAGTGAAAAGTAAAGAAGATAATTTTTTATAGAATAAATGAATTAATGAATCAATGAATAGTTATATTATCTATTTCTTCAGATTTTCTAAAATTAATTTTGTTTACCAAGATAATCAGAAGACCAAGCATTTGTAATGTTTTAATTCTACATCAAATTTCTTTTTCTGAAGCCTGCTTAGATATCATGCTTTCTCCTTGCATATTGATTCATTTCCTGGGAGGAACAATTTTCATGAGGTGTTCTGTGGCAAATCTCTCTGGCTTTGACAATAATCACAGGCATTCTGCTTTTAAACAATTCATTTACTTTTATCACATTTTGTTTATCATAATAGTGACTTAATATCTTTCTGTTGGCTCTGGGATGCTCAAATTCAATTTTTTTGCCCATATTTCTCAAAGATTAAGGACTTCATCATTATTAAATGCGTCTCATTGTGCTGTATTGTAGGTATTTTTGGAAACCATCTCAAATCCTTCAAGTCAGGAGAAGTTTGCATAGGGATGGGTGAGGAAGTGAGGGAGTCAGAATGCCAAAGGAGGTGAAAAGGAACTAAAATATGTAGAACTTTTTCACAGTGGAGAGAAAAATAAACTTTAGGTAAGATGAAAATAAAGGAATTAAAATATTAAGTGGCTACTTTATTCACAGACATATGTTAGCAATAATCTTAAAGAAAACTAGTATAAAATTTAAAAAAGGTTACTAATACAAATAAAATATTTTTATTTCAATATTCCACTGAGTTGGTAGTTTCTGTTCTAGTTTTAAGTTCCAAGATCTTTGTTTATTGCCAAGTAAATGCCAAACACAAGAAGAGTTGATTAAGAAATACATGCAAACAAATGCCAACTTGATCTCTAATAATTTGCAAAACATTAAACTCTTTTTATGTTAATGTTTTAAGCATGTGTTTAAGTGTCAATAAAGGGAGATAAATATTAATAATCTCTTTTCATATTTATTTTTTATTTTGCTATCTAGCTTGTCCTTAAAATTAGTTTAACTTTGTATAACTATGCTACTAACTTCCTGGCTGACATGCAGTAAGTTATTTCCTGGTTTTAATTTCTTTATTGAAAAACTAAGAGTGTTTCAGTCAAGAATATTGTATTATATATTGTTGATCAGCCCATCTACTTGGGCAGTGATTTATTTAGGGCTGGGCACATGTTTTAAGCAATGCCAAACTGAGTAGTCATCATGACTTTACTGCTTTAGGTTTCAAAAAGAAAATCACAATTATTTTTGCATATAAGCTGTACTGTAAGGATAATTAACTTAGGCTACTTATGAACATCTTACCAGTTGGAAAGAGATCAACAGGTAAAGAGTATGATATCTTAAAAATATAGAAAGAGCTTAGGTGACATCTTTGGAATTCCTTGATTCAGACATGCCTGAAGTCAAATATGCTCATGCACACTTCAATATGATGGAGTCAGTACATTTCTTATATCCTTTTGCTGTTGTTGTTCCTCACAATTCAAAAATTCTTGATTATTACAACCTTCATATCTATGATTCTATAACTTCTCTACATAAAAACTGTTAAAGTTGCTTAATAATGTTTTAACAAGTATCTAAATGACCAGTTACTCTGATCATTTATTTGAATACAAAGACAAACAAGAAGAAAATTTTGAGCTCATGGAGCTCACAGACTGGAAATGGGAGTATTATTGTAATGAAATATTATGGCATAAAAAAGGCTATTTGAGGCCTGACCTGTGGTGGCACAGTGGATAAAGCATCGACCTGGAAATGCTGAGGTCACTGGTTCAAAACCCTGGGCTTGCCTGGTCAAGGCACATATGGGAGTTGATGCTTTCAGCTCCTCCCCCCTTCTCTCTCTCTGTCTCTCTCTCCCTCTCTCTCTCCTCTCTAAAAATGAATAAATAAAAAATAAATAAATAAACTTTCCTTTAAAAAAAAAAGGCAATTTGAATTAGATTTTTTGGAGTAAATAATCTTGAAATAATATGTCTTCAGTAAAAAAGAAATAAATGAAAACAGCAGAAAGTGATTTATGCTTTATTAAAGTAGATTTCTTTAAATGCAAGAATGGTGAATTTCCTTCATTTAAGGCAGTTAAAATCTGATTCACAGCTAATACGCAGAAACAGGAGTTTAATTTCATCATTTTATAGATTTAAACCAAACCTAGCCATGAATACGACTTTGTATAATTTTCTCACCGGGATCATTTCCTGGTGTTATTTGTGAACATGAGATCTTTGTGAAAGTAGGCTTTCACTAGCTGAATGAGGCTGACATCAAGCTCTAAGCTAGAGCAAACAAGTAGACTGTTTTCAGAACATTTTCCTTGAATTTGTAATCAAACCAATCTATGTAGAAACAGCCAAGTACCACTGTTCTAAAACAGAAAACTCTTATTTAAAAATAAAAAAAAACATTTTTCTTTTTCCAAGTTAAATAATGTTTTATTTTTCTGACGGAACTCTTTCTCAATTTACCCTAAAAAAGATTAACCGGATTTTAAAATTATTTACAGTTAATACTTGGGAAATTCAAATGTTTTAGTATTTCATAATTCAGAAATTTGTATGTTTAAAGTTTTGTTTTCTATTTCGTAAGATGCCAAGTGCGGCTGAAAAGGACTGATTTTAAAATGGTGGCTTCCTATAATTCTCAATAAATAAAACTTCTTTATATAATTGCTTAAAGTATTTTTTAAAAAAGTGCCACAACATGCAAAATATTACAGGTTTAAATACTAGTGTTCTGAACACATATTTAAATACAGACTTTCTGTATGTGGCTTATTTCACATTATATCCCATTATTACCCTCAAGTAACAGAAATATAAAGCAATGTAGAACTCCAGTGATTCTGTTTGGAGATAATATTTTCAAAAAATATCTTTAGGTGCTGAACTACTGAGTTATGAGCTTTTGACTGGGTAATTATATGAACCAAGCCTCTGAATTCTTCTATATGAAAAAAATCTGGAAAAGTATAAGAATATTATGATGTGAATTTTGTAGGATCCAAGGATACGTGTCAACCATTTCCAGCACATCCTATTTTAATTTATTTTTGGCTCATGTAGACCAGTCTTAACTGAGAGATGAAACATGGAAAAAAAGAACATGTAAAATGATTAATCTGACTTAAGAAATGAAATAGGAATTATGACATAGCCAGGACATTTACACAAGTGCACACCATTAATCAAATATGGAGGGTAGTTGCATATTCAGTTAGAAACAATGGCTTTCCTGGTAGTCATGAGGTCATAAGAGCTTCAGTTTTAATTTTCTTTACTTGTTTTTTGTTTGTTTGTTTTTTACATTCTTATTTTTATTTATTTTTTTCTTATTAATTTTACTAGGGTGAAATCAATAAATCTGGGTACCTATGTTCAAAGAAAACATGTCCAGGTTATCTTGTCAATTAATTATGTTGCATACCCATCACCCAAAGTCAGATTGTCCTCCATCACCTTCTATCTAGTTTTCTTTGTTCCCCTCCTCCTCTCCCTTTTCCTCTCCCCCCCACCCCATAACCACCACACTCTTGTCAATGCCTCTTAGTCTCGTTTTTATGTCCCACCTACGTATGGAATAATGCAGTTCTTGGATTTTTCTGATTTACTTATTTCACTTCGTATAATGTTATCAAGATCCCACCATTTTGTTGTAAATGATTGGATATCATCATTTCTTATGGCTTAAAACCTCTAATTGCCTGAATGACTCTTATCCTTTATATCTTGGTTTGAACCAGAAGTTTAAGTTGCATTACAATCTATGAAAATAATGTAAAATTTTTTTAAATTAGTTTGGCAGATTTTATACTGTGCAAACTGCATATACCATAAGTAAAAATAACTAAAATAACAAAAACCTAGAACTTAATCTTTTATACCATTTATTGAACTTTTCTCTATCTCATTTTAATAGTTATTTTCTTAATATTATTTTTGTTTCTAAAAATAATCAAGAGAATGTAAAGTAAAGTCAAAGAACAGAGACTTGATTCTAATGATAGACAATTTGAAGGGGCATTCATTCAGATTCTAAAGCAATCTAATAGTTTATTTATAAAATTTTATATCTGAATGTATTTTGTATTTAAATTAGTTTTTCTAAAACATTTAGTTCTAGAAATGCAATGGATGAAAATATCATGAGATTAAAATTTCTCCAATGAATAGGTGTTCTGTTTTTACCAATAAAAGATAACATCTGAGGGTCATATGTATTATGTTCTGCCAAAACCAGGCTTTGAAAATACAATAAATAATAATGACCTTCAAATTTTATTCCAAGTCCACATTTAGCAAATTAAAAAAAGTAAATAAAACTCAAATAATTTCTGTAGCAAGTCTGACTACCTTCTGAAATAAAAATGCCATATAAGTGTTTTAATTTGAAATAATACTTTATAATATTTGTGTAAGCTAGCTAGTTACTTTATGGCGGTAACTTCTCATATCTGACTAAACCCACCTTCCAGAACCAAATACCTAAGTAAAATGACTCCTGTTTTAGAAGATGTTTCCTGAAAATATGAAGATTCTCTTTCAGTCTTCAAAACATAGATTCTTGGGTACATATGGGCATTTATATTTTTTTTCTGGGCATGTTTGGAATACTTTACCTAGTATATATTACATCTGTTTCTTTTTATCAGTTAGATTCCCTGATTGAATTGGGAGTTGATGCTCTAGAGTACAACTGCCACATGAATGTCTCCTGGGGGTGCATTTTAATTTAACGCTATGCTTGTGAAATTTTAGTGGATGTTTTTGTGCAGTACTATGCTCATTTTCACAGACTTCCAGCCAAAGCTCTAGGATCATTCCAATAGTACGTTACAACTGCACTGAGTTTTCCTACTGTGCATGGTCACACTCCAACAAAGACAGCCACAAAACAAATGGGGGTCCAGGGGATTCAAAGAGGCATTAAATAATTCACAGCTGCATCATATTATATTGTGATGTTTCTAAGTGTTGGACTGAGCCTTTATCACATCAAACATAGAATGAAAAAGTACAAAATTTAGCCAGTCAGCCAGATGTTTTGCCTGTAACTGGGCAAACGTCAACATTGGGTGAAACATCTGGGAGTTTCAAGTATGATTTAACTGGCATCGTGAATGGAGACATTGCTATGAGTAGCTAATTTTAAATAACTAAGTGAAAACAAAGATATTTTTAATACTAAGTGGTTATAATCTTTGTGTGGACTCATATTTATATGAAACAAGATGGATAGAATGTTAAATCCCACTGCCATGCAGATGTGTGAGGAGAAAAAAAGCAGCTTCTTTATATTGATTTTAACTAACCTAGTGTGCCTTCTGAGCCCCTAGCAGCTGGTGGGGGTAAGGGGGGAGCAAGGTGAAGAGTTAACATTAACTTAAACAGACTTATTCGGCTGGGCTCTGTCTCTCAAATGTGAGCTTCCTGTGCTTCTTATGTATTGTCTGTTTGGTTGGAGCTGTTTGTGACAAATCTGTCCATAGATAACGGGGGAAGGGTAAAAGTCCTCAAGTGTGGTGTCTTGTAGCTCCCTCAGGATCTTTTGTGCCTCTTCCACCTGACAATGGTTGGTGGACATTGTAGGCCTTTTTCTCTTTCTCTCTCTCTATTTCTCTTTGTTTGGTTTCCATGACACTCCCCAGTGTACTTCACCCCTCTCATTTCTGGCTGTCTCCCATGCAGATTTTGTCCTAAAGGTCTGTTTTGCAGCTTCCATGTCATTCTCACAGAGTCTCCATTGACTTTTCCAGTCAGGGCTCTCAGCTAGTCTAGGTTCCCACTATGTTGTCTGGGAACCAAGGCTCTTGACTCCTGCCCAAAGAGTGCCTCAGGTTGGTATGGATGAATACACAGAGTAGTTCATTCTGACTCTCAAACTGCAACTAGGGGCACAGTGATTCTTCTTATCTCAATGTTACCAAATTTAGTTCAAGCTTCTCCTTATGTCTGTCTTGCAATTCATAATTAGAAAACTTTAACACATCTGACCTACACTATCATTGTCTCCTCTCATTTACCAACATTCTTCAGGCTGCAAAATGGTGAGCTTGCCTCGCCTGTGGTGGCACAATGGATAAAGCATTGACCTGGAACTCTGAGGTTGCCAGTTTGAAACCCTGGGCTTCTCAAGCCAAGGCACATATGGGAGTTGATGCTTTCTGCTCTTCCCTCCCTTCCCTCTCCTCTCTCTCTCTTTCTCTCTCTCTTCTCTCTAAATGAATAAATAAAATCTTAAAAATGCTGAGCTTTTTTTGAAGTCATAACCTCCTTTCTCCAACCTCATGAATAAGAACATCAATTGAAGTCCAGATATATTTGTACTACACTTTCAGAGAGTTCTAATTTCACATTATTTAGGATTATCCATTCATAAGTTGAATGGCAACTACAAGAACATAATAAAAGTCTACTTTTCATTGTCATGTCTTGCATGACTGCTATCTGGATATATGATCCTACTCTTGAATGTTAGCTTTTGTGAGCCATCCACACTGCTCTTTGTGTTCTTCCTCTGTCTACTTCCTATTTTGCTTTCTGCTTCCTGCTTCCTTTCTGTCTCTCACTGCAAGATTTTCAGATAGGTAAGATCCCAGACTTGTTAGGCCTACAAAGAAAAAAAATTATAAATTTTATGATGTTAACAGTAAGGATTTACTCCAACATGTTAACTGGAAAATATGAAAAATATGACAGATAGGGAAAAGCTCCTTAAAATATCTAAGACTAATGAGAATTAGAATATACAAAGAACTCCTGCAAAACAACAATAGTCAGGAAATTTTGTAGAAAAATGGCATAGAATATGAACAAGTGGCTTATAGATGAGGAAACTCAAAATAATAAAGACATGAAATTAGCAAATGAAAGTTGCCTAAACTCACTTAAAATAATAGAAACACACAGTATCAACGAGATAAATATTTACACCAAGTATGCTGCCAAATATTAAAGTATAGGCAGGGATACTGGAGTATAAGAATCCTCATACTCTGATGAACAAATAAAGTGTACATGTACCTAATGGCTTGGAAATTCTTCCCCTTGAAGCAAAATATATCGTAAGGAGATTCTCAAACATGTTCAACAGAATATATTAGTTTTCTGTTGTCATGGAACAAATGACCACTATCTTGGCAATTTTAAACAATACACAGTTACTGTATTATACTTCATGTGGGTCAGAAGTCTGGCCTTGGACTCCTTGGGTTCTCTGCTTAGGATTTCACAATGCTGCAGTGTAGATGTTACATAGTGCTGTGGTCTCATCTGACACTCAAGGTCCTTTCCAAACTCATGTGGTTGCTGGCTGAATTCATTTCCTCACAGCTACTGAACTCATGGTGTCTTGTTTCTTCAAGGCTAGCAGCAGAATTGCTCTCCATGAAAGACCAAGTCTCTTTTTTAAGGGCTTTAACCCTACGAAGTCAGGCCTACTCAAGATAATCTCATATTTGATTAAATTAAAATAAAGTGATTTTGAACCTTAACTATAAATGCAAAATCCCTTTGCTTTTGTCAAGGAATGTAATCTAATCATAGGAGTGAAATCCCAGTATGTTCCTAGGTCCTGCATGTGTTCAAGAAAATATTATACAAGGGCAGGCATTGGTCCATTCAGGGTTAACTTTGAACTCTGTCTTCCACAAGGAATAGTAATGGCAGCTTTGTTTATTCTGGCAAGGTGTTGGTAGCATTCTGGAGGCCCATCACTGGAGAATCCATAGACAGAAAATGAGAACTGTATTCCAGTGAAAAAAAAATGCTATTTTTATAATCAACAGGTTTTATGTATTTATAGCATTATGAATACATATGAAAAACATAGTATTGAGTAAAAATGTTATAAAATGGAATGATATCTGTAACAGTGCCATTCATGTATACCAAAAGTACATGTACATTACAGTGACATAGGTTTACAAGGACATAAAAAGAACAATAAAAGACTGCCCATGAACATAGTGTAACAGGAGAAATAGAAGGGAGGCTATAGTTAAAAGGACATAATTAACTAAATAAATCAATATATAAAATTCTTGGTAGAAATTATTTCTGGTACTCTGTTGGCATACATTTGATATAGTACCAGCTATAGTTACGATAACATGTGATACTTTGGGAAATGCATAGTTCATTTATTGTAACATGTATACTAACTTATATCCAACATAACTTGAGCATATTTTGTCACTTTAATATGGGAAAATACCACCCAGTGTTTTATAAAAGTGATTATATGTAGCCCATAACAGGTATTGCATTAATAACATTTATATTGTTTTTGTGCTTCTAAAATTATTTTATACCATTTTGTTTTAATTTTTTATTGGTAGATTACACATATCTTTGCACTGATTTTAATCTTTAACACATACAAAGTTTTAGGAATATCTTTGGTGTCTTTAAAAATTCAATACAAATTTATATGTATCATAAATTTTGAAATGCCCTACTGTCTAAATTCTTTATTCTTAAAGACTTTTGCCTTCAAAGGGAGCCTGAGAAAGGAAGAAAGCTTAGGCACATGGCTCATGCAGTGATTACCTCTGGAAAAGGGGACTTCCTGGGATCAGGGCTATTATTATTTGATCAAAGATCACAGAGATTAACAGAACTTCAAATTCCTTCTTTAGGAGATATCTTAGCCCACAAGTAAATTAAATGGCTATGTTATACAGTATGTCTGATTTGTGTTAATATAGTTACAAAAGAAAGGTTTTAGAATTTCTATTTTATCTTGGAAAGTACTGAGTCAAAAGCTTCATAATAGAAAAACATTCAGAAAGTTTCAGTGATGTATTTATGCCATGCCATACAAAATGTACTGAAATAAAAAAGAATTAATCAAAATTTAATTTTATTTCTTTCAGATGAATGTAATCATGGACAGAGGCTTATAGATTGTTTAGCACAAGAGATAGTATTCCCTTCCTGAAGTATGCTACGTTAAAATATAAGAAGATTCCCTTTTCTAGAAGTGTTATTTTCAGTTAAAATAAAACATTGGTTTAAGGTTACTTTAATGATACATTAATGTATGTATTCAAAAAGAAATCTTGTTTGCTGAAGCCAGAGGATGGTAGTGTTACCACTGTTTCTTCTTTCGTTTCTTCCTCTACTCCCTCTCCATTTAATACAAATGTTTGAGAAATTTATATCTGGATATTATACATGACAGAGTCATTCACTAAGAAGCTTACATTCCAGCATTGTTCATGGTTGCTAAAACATGGAGACAACCAAAATGTCCTTTGATAGTTGATTGGATAAAGAAGTCATCGTACATATATACAATGGAATACTACTCAGCCATTAGAAAATATTAAATACTGCCATTTGAGACAACATGGCTGGATCTTGAAAATATCATGCTAAGTAAAATAAGCCAGATAGAAAATGTCAAGAACCATGTAATTTCACTCATATGTGGGATGTAAAATGGAAGCAACAAATGAACAAACACAAACAAAAACTCATAGACACAAACAGCGGTATGGTGGTTACCAGAGGGAAGAGGGGTGGAGTCTAGCAAATGGTAAAGAGGGTTAAACATATGCTGATAGAAGGAGAGTTGACTTTGGCGTGTAAACACAAACAAATATAGTTGATATATTATAAAATTATACACTTGAAACATACATAATTTTATTAACCAATGTCACTGCAATAAATTTAGTACAAAAAAAGACGCTTACATTCCAGTTGCCAGTCTAAAGGGTTCCTATGAAACTACAACAAGCTAGAGAAAAAAGATGTCTTCAAGAAGCTGGGATAAGCAGGACATGATGGAGGGCTAGAAATAGGAATTTATTCCAAGGAAGCAGATATCAGAACTGAGTTTTGAAAGGTGGGCCTGAGCTAAGGTGAGCTTAGGAAAACAACTGTCAGTTTGGCTAGAGAGTGAGATTTCCCTGGAGAAGAGGGTGCTTTGTATACAGGGAGAAGGAACAGTGCTGAGAGGTAGGTGGAACTTGGGAAGTGAGAGTGGTGAAAGGACATAAGAGGAAATGGAAAGCAAAAATTTAACAGGATTTTGAACAAGAAACTTACGTTTAGAATATAGAATTTAAGAACCTTAAGTACAACATTAGGAGGAAGAAACTAATGAAGTCATGTGTATTCAGGACCCACCACTGCCTTTTTGACCAGAAGACATAAGAGTTAAAGTTGACATCTAGGTAGAATGGCAGGGAAGCTATAAATTTAAAGAAAAATCTACAATAATAATAATAATAATAATAATAATAATAAAAGATGGCTAACAGTAATACCAGTTCAGGGAATTTGAGTTGGTATTGAGATGAATGATATTGATGTATACAGAAATATAAAGAAACTTGGAGAGAAATATCAACTTGGATGCCTAGATTTAGGTAGAGTTTGAATAAGATAACAGATGTAGATCATTTAGAATATTTCCTCAGACACATATATCTTTAATATATTATACTGTTACTCTCATTATGCTAAGGACTGTGTTCTTTGCATAGTTTGTCATTAGAGCTCATTGTAATTTTTAATTGCAATGGTTTGTTTTACTTTTTTTTTTTTTTTTTTTACATTTTCTGATGTTATAAACAGGGAGGCAGTCAGACTCTCACATATGCCCAACCAGGATCCACCCAGCATGCCTGCCAGGGGGTGATGCTCTGTCCATCTGGGGCCTTGCTCCATTGCTGTGGGAGCCATTCTAGTGCTTGAGGCGGAGGCCATGGAGCCGTCCTCAGTGCCCCAGCCAACTTTGCTTGAATGGAGCCTTGGCTACGGGAGGGAAAGAGAGAGATAGCGAGGAAGGAAAGAGGGTAGGGTGAAGAAGCAGATGGGTGCTTCTCCTGTGTGCTCTAGCTGGGAATCAAACCTGGGACTTCCACACGCGGACCCGACACTCTACTGCTGAGCTGACCGTCCAGGGCCTGTTTATACTTTTTAATATGATTTTTTCAATGTCAATAACTATTTGCATGGCATATGTATATTTAAGATTTTGTTTTAGCATATTTCGTTATTTTTGAGTTGTTCAACATTACTAAACAGATGTAATGAACATAGTAAAGCATTCCAGAGTATTTAAGTCTTTCTGGGATAATTTATTTCTCTGGTCACTCGAGCTTTAATATAAATTTCTAGGCATATTCTCTTTTCTTTTCATTAAACCATATAACAAACCAGTTGAATCAAAATAGACTAATAAGTTATATTTGTCCTTTGTGTTTTTTCAAGTCATTCCTTATACATTATGTCATCTGAAAGAATGTAAAATTTTAGGTAGATATGACATTTAGAAAGAAAGCTTTATTTACTTAGTTGGTTAATTTTTTTTTTAACAGAGTGGTGTGCTATAACCAGCTATTTTTCTTTTGTACCTGGTTCACCTGTTTTCACAGGAATATAGTAATTCTTTACTTCTCAATTTAAGTGGCAGCAACATTTTTGAAATAACATTTTAATTTGAAAGTGGATAAAATATAGTTGTTTCTATCTGGCAGATATTTTTGTCCTTTTACTAACTATGGTCACCTTCTTTAACCTTTTAATGGATAAAATACCAACAGGTTTGGTAACTTCTGTGGGGCTTTCCTGATTTTTTCACACTTTTTCAAAAAGCATTAGCTACAAAGAATTGAGCTTCCTTTCAAGTAACACTGTTAATGAAAAAAATACACTTCTTCTAGATATTGACATCTGCTGAAAAGTTGCCACTATGAAAATATCCAAGATATGATCCTTAGAAATTTTACATTGCTTTTGAAATTTCTATTCCCATAAGATACATCTGCTTCTCTCTGGGAAGTTCAATTATTGATTTATTCTTCTTCTGCAGGTAAAAATACAATATTTTATACAACTATATGATGCTATTGCATTGGGAAATGAGATCCCTTTTAAGATCCTGTTTCACTTCTGCCTTCTTAAGTTGCAAATTTAAAATCACTTTAGGGTCACATTTACTTAAGTCTTTATTGTGCTGCATACAGGCCAGAAATATCCTATTCATTTATAATAATAAGGCTGAAATATGATACAACCTAGACTGGAAAGTACAGTAAATTTCAAGTCAGACTTTCTGGATTTGAATCAGGAGATTTACCATTTACTAACTTCTTTACATTTCAATTTCTTTATCTATAAAATGGGAATAATAATCCTTACCTCATAGAGCTGTTGTGAGAAGTAAATGGGTGAATGTCTAAAATGAATATATGGCTACTGACTGTCATATATTCAGTGCTAAATGAATGGTACTTGTATAGTCATTTTACCTTTTCCATACATTTAGTTTGGAAAAATAGTTGCATAGTCATAATTTGTAAAACATATAATATTGACATGAATAAATTAGTAGCTATTAACATGAATAAATTTATATCTATCCAAGTTTTCCTATAAGTAAATACTTATTTAATTCTTGTAATAATTAATTATTCATATTTTACAGAAAAAAAGTAACAATCAAGAAACAATATACCCTGTTCAAAGCCACACAAGAATTGCTGTCCCAGTCCCAAAAGTCTATGTGGTTTCCCATACCAGGATTATACCTTCTCAGTAAACAAATCCTCTTCAGGATGTTTACCCCATAAATCCTAGTTAATTCTGTTATATATATACTTTATTTCTTTTTTTTTAATTTACAGGGATATTTTGAAATTTATTATAAAACAATCTTAATTTATAATAAGAAAAAAAGAAGAATTTACAATAAGAACGTGTTCTGTGCACCCACTTCTAAACCTGTTGTTTGTATCATGAAATTAATTTTGTCCCAGGAAAAAAAATACTAATGGTGCTGGCTGGGTTCCCAGGAGGGTATAAAACTTAATTCATATATAGGACTTTTTATTTAAAGAAATAACACTTGGCCATTTCATTTTAACCATTTCAGTATATGGATTGATTACATATGCATTTCTGGGATAGTTAAGTGATACTGATATACTTTAAAAATATTGGTTAATAGGAAAGTGCATGTTAGGGCAAAAGTAAAGAAAGCCATGTGGAGGATGGAAGAAAATCCTGGCCTCTCACTGTAGCTGAAAATAGGAGTTCTACCTCTGATAGCCATCACCCAATGTTGTAAAAGCATAGCCAGCCGCACAGCTAAATAAATAAATAAATAAAATTAAGAAAAAATATGATTTCTCACGCTTTGGTTTTACTGAAGTGAATGTGTTGACTTGTGAAGTATATAAATAATTATAAATTTGCAATTCTTATTTTGATTACTGGGAAAGCATTTATTCATTATTTTTAATTATGGTAATTGGAGTAACATTGTCAATATCATTGTGTTTTTTAGATGTTCAATTCTATAATCCATCATCTGTATATTGCATTGTATGCCTACCACCCAAAGTCCCCTCTGGTAACCACCATAGTCTGTGACTATGAGATAATTTGTTTC
This sequence comes from Saccopteryx leptura, assembly GCF_036850995.1. NCBI lineage: Eukaryota > Metazoa > Chordata > Mammalia > Chiroptera > Emballonuridae > Saccopteryx > Saccopteryx leptura. The sequence goes on from NC_089506.1 coordinate 56,506,028, forward strand.
GTTTGTTGTTTAATGCTTTATTTACCACATATGAGTGAAATCATATGGTTCTTATCCTTTTTCATCTTACTTAAATCACTTTCTCTAAAGCTCCATCTGTGTTGCTACAAATGGCAGTATTTCATTTTTTTTAATAATTTTATTTTTAATGGGGCAACATCAATAAATCAGTATACATATATTCAAAGATAACAACTCCAGGTTATCTTGTCGTTCACTTATGTTGCATACCCATCACCCAAAGTCAGATTGTCCTCTGTCACCTTCTATCTAATTTTCTTTGTGCCCCTCCCCCTCCCTCTTTCCCTCTCCCTCTCCCCCCTCCCCCCATAACCACCACACTCTTATCAATGTCTCTTAGTTTCAATTTTATGTCCCACCTACGTATGGAATAATGCAGTTCCTGGTTTTTTCTGATTTACTTATTTCACTTTGTATAATGTTATCAAGATCCCACCATTTTGCTGTAAATGATCCGATGTCATCATTTCTTATGGCTGAGTAGAATTCTATAGTGTATATATGCCACATCTTCTTTATCCAGTCATCTATTGACGGCTTTTTGGTTGTTTCCATGTCCTGGCCACTGTGAACAATGCTGCAATGAACATGGGGCTGTATGTGTCTTTACGTATCAATGTTTCTGAGTTTTGGGGGCATATACCCAGTAGAGGGATTGCTGGGTCATAAGGTAATTATATTTTCAGTTTTTTGAGGAACCACCATACTTTCTTGTTCTTGGTTAGGAAGAATAAATATAATCAAGATGGCCATATTACTCAAAGCAATATACAAATTTAATGCAATTCCCATCAAAATTCCAATGACATTTTATAAAGAAATAGAGCAAAAAATCATCAGATTTATATGGAACTATAAGAAACCCCGAATAGCCAAAGCAATCCTAAAGAAAAGAATGAAGCTGGGGGCATTACAATACCTGACTTCAAACTATATTATAGGGCCACGACAATCAAAACAGCATGGTATTGGCAGAAAAATAGACACTCAGACCAATGGAACAGAATAGAAAACCCAGAAATAAAACCACATATATATAGTCAAATAATTTTTGATAAAGGGGCCAACAATACACAATGGAGAAAAGAAAGTCTCTTCAATAAATGTGCTTGGAAAACTGGAAAGCCACATGCAAAAGAATGAAACTGGACTACAGTCTATCCCCCTGTACTAAAATTAACTCAAAAGTATTTCATTTTTTTATGGCTGAGTAATGTTCCATTGTATATATACCGTATGTCTGTAAAGTCATGGTGCACTTTTGACAGGTCACAGGAAAGCAACAAAAGATGATAGAAATGTGAGATCTGCACCAAGTAAAAGGAAAACTCTCCCAGTTTCATACCTATTCAGTGCGGTTTGATGTGGGCTCCATTTGTTGCCCTAAACACATCTAAACGATAGTGAAGTTCTTGCCACACACGGGTAAGGACATCTGGCGTAACAGAGTGAATAGCATCTGTGATTCTCTGTTTTAAGTGATTAATGTCGTTGATACGTTTACACATGTTGCTTCACATAACCCCAAAAGTAAAAGTCTTAGGGTGTCAGATCTGGGGATCGTGGTGGCCATGGCTTGACAGAACTCCTGCCTACCCACCGCCAGGGGAATGTTTTATCCAGAAACTCATGAACAATGGTGGCGTAGTGTGGAGGAGCGCCATCCTGTTGAAAGATGACACCTTCTGGAAATTGTGGCACTGCATACAATTCTAATATGTCAAGATAGGACTTTGCCGTCACAGACTGCTCCGCGAAAAAAAATGGGCCTATCACCTTATCATGCATCAGACCACACCACACGTTCACTTTAGGGGTGTTACGTTTGTACTCAACATAGGCATGAGGATGTTCAGCAGCCCATATTCTAACGTTATGGGGATGAACATGTCCACAGATATGGAAGGTTGCCTCATCGCTAAACAAAATCTTCTGCAAAAATCTTGCATCATTGTCGATCTCATGAAGCATATATGTAGCAAACGTGCATCGTGTGGGTCTATCCACCAGTTTGATAGTGTGCAACAGCCGCAATTTGTACCCCGTAAAACAGAGACATTTCTTTAATACCTTATGAACTGTAGTCTTGCTTAGGTGTAATTGTTGAGCACATGCATGCACAGATTTTTTTTAGGGTTCCTTAGGTAGCTATCCTGTATAGCCTCTATAGACTCATCACTGACTGATGGCCTACCAGAACGGGATTTCTCCACCAAACTGTTGGTTTCCTTCAACTGCTTATCCCACTGAGCAATGTTATTCCTATGTGGTGGCGCTTCGTTATAAACGCGCTGATATTCACGTTTCACTTTGGTCACGGATTTGAATTTAGCAAGCCACAGAACACACTGAACTTTCCTCTGTACTGTCCACATCTCGACTGGCATGGCTGTGGGCCGCTCCACTGTATACACGGTGTTACATCATCATTTGCGCATGCACACATGCTGCCACATCATTCTACAGAAACTGGGAGGGTTTTCCTTTTATTTGGTGGAGATTTCATATTTCTATTGCCTTTTGTTGCTTTCCTGTGACCGGTTAAAAGTGCACCATGACTTTATGGACACACTGTATGTATCACTTCTTTTTTATCCAATCATCCATTTAAGGATACTTATGTCATTTCCATATCATTGTTATTGTGAATAATGCTGCAATGAACATTAGGATCCATATATCTTTACAAATAAAGGTTTTCAACTTCTGAGGTAGATACCCAAAAGTAAGATTGCAGGTTCATATAATGGGTCTAGTCTTAACTTCTTGAAAAACTTCTACTATATTTTTTTCTATAGTTGTTGTACCAGTTTACATTCTGACCAGCAGTGTACAAGGGCTCCCTTATCTCCACATCCTTTGCAACACTTGTTATTTCTTGTCTTATACAGGTGTGAGGTTGTATCTCATTGTGGGTTTTGTTCTGTTTTGCATGCATTTCCTTTATAGCTAGTGAAGTTGAGCATATTTTCATATATATATGTGTTGATTACTCTATGTCTTTGAGAAAAAGTGTTTGGGTCTTCTGACCATTTTTTAAAATTGCCTTGTTTTTTGTTGTTGAGCTCTATGAGTTTTTATACATTTTGGATATTAGCCTTTATTGGCGGTATTGTTTACTAATATCTTCTCCAATTGGTTGATTGCCATTTTGTTTTGTTGATGGTTTTTTTTGTTGTACAGAAGTTTTTTGTTTAGTGTAATCTCATTTATTTATTTTTGCTTTTACCTCCCTTGCCTTTGAGGTCAAGTTCACAAAAAACCCTCTGAAACTATAATCCAGAAGTTTATTATTTATTTTTATTCTATGTACTTTATTGTTTCAGGTTTTATATTCAAGTATTTAATTTATGTTGAGTTAATTATTGTGTCAGATAGCCGTCTAATTTCATTTTTTTTTTGCATGTGCCTTTCCAATTTCAAATACAATTTATTGAAGAGGTTGTCTTTATTGTATATTTTTGGCTGCTTTGCCAAAAAATTACTTGCCTCTATAGGTATGGGCTTATTTCTGGTCTCTTAGTTCTGTTTCAGAGGTCTGTGTGTCTATTTTTCACTGTGTGTCTATTTTGATTACTGTAGCTTTGCAGTATAATTTGAAGTCAGGAAGTGTGATACCTTGGGTTTTGTTCTTTTTTTCTTCTTCTCAAATTGTCTTGGCTATTTGGGGTATTTTGTGGTTCCATACAAATTTAAAGGGTTTTTTTTTGTTGTTGTTGTTGTTGTTGTTCTACTTTATTTTAAAATGCCATTAAAATTTATAACTATTTTTTTAGATTTTATTTATTCATTTTTAGAAAAAAAAGAGTGAGAGAGAGAGAGAAAGAGAGAGAGAGAGAGAAAGAGAAAGAGAGAAAAGGAGGGAGGAGCAGGAAACATCAACTTCCATATGTTCCTTGACCAGGCAAGCCCAGGGTTCAGAACTGGCAACATCAGCATTACAAGCCAATACTTTATCTACTGTACCACCACAGGTCAGACACCATTGGAATTTAGATGGGGATTGCATGAATTCTGTATATTGCCTTGGGTAATATGGCCATTTTAGTTTTGTTAATTTTTTGAATCTATAAACATGGAATATCTTTTCATTTCTTTGTGTCTTTGATTTTTAAAAATAATATCTTTTAGATTCCAGTATATAGGTTCTTCACTTCCTTTCTTAAGTTTATTCCTACGTATTTTATCCTTTCTGTTGCAATCGCAATGGGATTTTCTTTATTTTTTTTCTGATATTTCACTGTTAGTATAGAAGAACACAACAGGTTTTTGTACATTAATTTTATATCCTTCTACTTTACTATATTTGTTTATTGTTCCTAATAGTCATTTGGTAGAATATTTAGGGGTTTTTATATGTAGAAAAATGTCACCTGCAAATAGTGACAGTTTTACTTCTTTATTCCCAATTTGAATGCTTTTTGTTCTTTTTTTTTTTTTTACCTGTTTGCTCTGGCTAGGACTTCCTTACTGTGTTGAATAACAGTGGTGAGAACAGGCATCCTTATTTTGTTCTTTTTCTTTTTTTAAAATTCAGTGAGAGTAGGGGAGGCAGAGACAGACTCCTACATAAGCCCCAACAAGGATCCATCTGACAAGCCCACTAAGGGCAATGCTCTCCTTATCTGGGGCTTTGCTCTGTTGCATAGCAACTGAGCTCTTTTGGTGCCTGAGGCAGAGGACAAGGAGCCATCCTCAGTGCCTGGGGCCAACTTGCTCCTATTGAGCCATGGCTTCAAGAAGGGAAAGGAGAGAGAGAGAGAGAGAGAGAGAGAGAGAGGGAGGGAGAGGGAGAGGGAGAGAGAGAGAGAGAGAGAAACAAAAGGAGGAAAGATAGAGAAGCAGATGGGCACTTTTCCTGTGTGCCCTGACCAGGAATCAAACCCAGGATATTCACACGCTAGGCCAATGCTCTATCACTGAGCCAACCAGCCAGAGCCCTTATCTTGATCTTGATTTTAGAGGAAATGCACTTCATTTTCTTTTTACCATTGAATATGATATTAGCTAAGGGTTTATTATATATGGCCTTATTATGTTGAGGTATTTTTCTTCTATAATCATTTGATTGAGTGTTTTAATCATGTTATCTCGCCAATTGCTTTTCCTGCATTTATGGATGTGATCATATGATTTTTATTTTTTATTTTGTTTATGTGGTGTATCACATTGATTTTCATGCAATTTACTATCCTTGTGTCCCTGTAAGGAACCTCAATTTATTGTGATATATTAATTTTTTAATTTATTGTTGTATTTGATTTGGTAGTAATTTGGTTAGAATGTTTGTATCTATGTTCATCAAATATATTAGCCTATAATATTTTTTAGTGTTGTCTTTGCCTTGTTGTAGCATTAAGGTAATGTTGGCTTCTTAAAATGAGTTAAGAAGTATTCTCTCTTCTCTAAGTTTTTGAAAGAGTTTGATAAGGGTAAGTATTAAATGTTCTTTGACTGTTTGTTAGAATTTACTAGTGAAGCCATCTGGTTGTAGGTTTTTTGTTTTTTGGAAAGTTTTTGATTATTTTTTTCAATTTACTTACTGTTGACCTGCCTATTTATGTTTATCTTTTTTCTTAATGAGTCTAGGCAGTGGCTTGTCAATTTTATTTTTCTTTTTAACAAGTCAGAACTTTGATACATTTTTTCTATTGTCTTGTGGTTTTCTATTTTCTTTAATTCTGTTCTCATTTTTATTATTTCCTTTACTCAACTGACTTTGGACTCCATTTATTCTTTTTCTGTTTTATAAAGTGAAATATTAGACTTTTATTTTTTCTTCCTTCCTTCTTTCTTTCTCTTCCTTTTTTTTTTTTTTTTTTTTTTTCTTTTTTGGATAGGCCTATAACACTATAAACTTTCCTATTGGTACCACTTTAGCTGCATCCCAGAAAATTTGATATATGGTATTGCCATTTCATTGTCTCTATACATCTTTTCATCACTTACTTATTTCTTCTTTGGTCCAAAGTTGTTCGGTAGCATGTTATTTACTTTTCCATATATTTGTGGTTTTCCCAGTTTTCTCCTTGTAGTTAATCTCCAGTTTCATACCATTGTGGTCATACAGTATGCTTGGTATGATTTCAATCTTCTTTATTTTATTGAGAGTAGTTTTGTGCCCTACCATATGGTCTATACTTGAGAATGTTCCAAATGCATTTGAGAATGTATATTTTACTGTTTGGGAATGTGATGCTCTATAGTATTTATTATATACATTTAGTCTAATGTGTCATTTACAGCTACTATTTTTTTATTGTTTTTCTTTGCATGATCTATCCATAGCTGTCAATGGGATTTTTAGATCCCCTAATATAAGTGTATTTTTGTCAGTTTCTCTATTTTGGTCTGTTAGTAATTGTTTTACATATTTTGGTGCTCCCAGGTAGGGTGTGTGTGTGTGTGTATGTGTGTATATATATATATATATATATATATATATATATATATATATATATATTAATAAGTATTATTTTTTTGATAAATTATCCCCTTTATCATTATAAAATGTCTAGTTTTTTCCCTTGTTTACTATGAATTGGCTGTTCTTAAGAGGAAATGCCTACATGATTCTCATTTTACTAATTGTGCAAAGAAAATACAAGAAATACAGAAAAAGTTTTTGCCTGAGGTCCCAGAAATCTTTAAAAAATGACAATTGGAAGCATAGTGTAAATAGTTCTCTTTTGCTCATTATTTTATGTTTACTTAATAAATGTAATACCTGTCATTGAGATCAATGTAGTCTGGCTAAAAATTTACTTCAAAGGCAGTGACAATAAGTGAGAGCTTTGGTACTATGGGAAGGCAATAGGATGTCAGGAAATATGTCAGTAGCACAAAATTAGTCTGGATTAAAAACAGGAGACAGACACAGCATAAGTCTAAATAGGGTAAGTGAGGTTTTAGCATAATGTTCAAGATCATTGGCACTGCTGCTGCTGATTAAATGCTGATTCTGCTAGTTACCACCTTTCTGATTTTGAAAGTTTCCTCAGTGTTTTTCACATTCCTTATTGTAAAATAGTGACATTAATAAAAATATATAGAATTGTTATAAGAATTAAAGAAGTTAATATATGTAAAATGCTCTAGAATTAAGCTTTATACATAGAAATGACTCAAAGCACTTTAGGAAAAATTATTTTATAACACAGCTGAGAGATGAAAAAATAATAGGCAGAAAGAAGAACTTACCTAAAGGCCTTCAGAGAAGAGAAAGGAATGACTCATTCTGGGAATTGAAAGTAATTCAGCATGGTAGTAATCATAAGTTTAGAGCAGAAACAGGGAAGAAAAGATCTAAGGTAGAAGATAAGTAAGTGTTAGGCAATGAAAGGATTTATGAGCCTTGTTAACAAGTTTGGATTTATCTTAATGTTAGTGGGAGGTAACTAAAAGGGGTTAAGCAAGAGAGTAATGTAACCAGATTTGCATTTGGTAGAGTTCACTCTTTCTCCTGAGAGGTGAGAGTGAGGGGTAATATATAATATAGATAGATTTCAAAGAGGAAAGAATAGGAACAAGATGCAATTGAAATATTATAGTTGTTTGGATCTAGGGGTGAAAGTGAACATGGGGAAGAAACCTGACAGGGTTGAGACATGTCTCTGAAGGTCAAGTTGATTATCCTTGCTTGAATATAGTATTGATTTTTAAAAATTATAGTTGATATATAATATTACATTAGTTTCAGGTATACAGCATAGTGATTCAATATTCATATACCATACAAAGTAATTTGTACCTAAGTCCAATAAGTCTTTATGAATATATAAAGTTTACTATGATAATGACTATATTTTCTATGCTGTGTATTAAATAACTGTGACATTTACTTTATAACTGAAGGTTTGTACCTCTTCACCTTTTTCACCCATTCCCTCTGCCCCTTCTTTTCAGGCAACCATGAAATTGTTCTCTGTACCTATTGTATATTTTTATTTACTTTTCTGATTTTTAGATTCCACATGTCAGTGAAGTCACATGGCATTTGTCTTTCTCTGACTTATTTTAATTAGCATAATATCTTCTAGGTCCATCCATGTTCTCCCAATGACAAGCTTTCATTCTTTTTCATGTCTAAGTAATACCCCATAGTATATTTGTCTATTTGTGTGTGTGTATCACATTTTTTTTTACCTATTTATTGTTTGATGGATATCTGGGTTGCTTCCATATATATTTTAGCTATTGTTATTAATGCTACAGTCAATAAAGAAGTACATATATCTTTTTAACTTAGTGTTTTCTTCATTTAAGTACCCAGAAGTGGTTTGTGGGGTAGTTCAAAAATGCTGTTTTCCATAGTGGCTGCACCAATTTACAATCCTACCCAACAGTGCATATGGATTCCTTTTCTTCTCATCTTTGCCTACATTTCTTACTTGTTTTTGTTTTTTGTTTTTTTGATAATAGCTATTCTGACAGGTGTGAGCTGATATACCAATGTTGTTTTGATTTGAATTTTACTAATAATTAGTGATGCTGAACATCTTTTCACATGTCTGTTTCAATTTTATCTGTCTTCTTTATAAAAAATGTTTATTCAGGTCCTCTGCCCATTTCTTAATTGGATTGTTTGTTTTTAATGTTGAGTTGTACGAGATATGTATATATTTCAGATATTAACCTTTACCTGATATATCATTTGCACATAACTTCTCTCATTTTAGTAGTATGTCTTTTGTCTTGTTGATGGTTTCCTTTTTTGTAAAAAATCTTTTTTAGTTTGATGAAGTCCCATTTGTTTATTATACTTTTGTTGTCCTTGACAGGGGCAACATATTAAAAAAACTAATACAGATGTCAAAGAGTTTATTGTACATAATCTCTTCTAAAGTTTTATGGTTTAGGTCTTTCATTGAAGTCTTTAATCCATTTTGTGTTTATTTTTGTGTGTAAGGTAAAGAAAGAAGTCCAGTTTTATTTCTGCTTGTATCTGCTTGACTTTTCAAACACCATTTATTGAAGAGACTGTTTTTACCTCATTATATATTCTTAGCTCCTTTTCATAGATTATTCGACCATATAAATGTGAGTTTATTTCTCAGCTCTCCATTCTGTTCCATTGATCTATAATATGCATCTTTGTTTCAATACCATATTGTTTTGATTATATATTTTGTAATATAATTTGAAATTCAGGAACATGCTATCCCCAACTTTGTTTTTTTTTCTCAAGATCATTGGCAATTTGGAAAGTTTTGTAGTTTCATATAAATTTTAGAGTTATTTGTTCTAGTTCTGTGAAAAATGACATTGGAATTTTCATAGAGATTGCATTGAATCAGAAGATTGTTTTGTGTAGTATATTATAATGAGATTAAATCTTCCAATTTATGAGCATAATATATTTTTCTACTTATGTGTCATCTTCAGTTTCGTTGATCAATGTATTATAGTTTTCAAAGTACAGTTCTTTTACCTCTTTGGTTAAATTTAATACTCATTATTTTACTTTTTAGATGCAAATGTAAATGAAATTGCTTTCTTAATTTTTCTTTCTGACAGCTAATTATTAGTGTATATAAACAATGAATTTATATATTTTAATGTTACATTATGCAACTTTTGGAATTCACTTATTAGTTCTAATAGTTTTTAATTTTAATTTATTTTTTTCTTTTTAGTGAGAAAGAGAGAGACATACAGAAGGGCCAGACAGACAGGAGAGAGATGAGAAGCCTCGACTCATAGTTGTGGCATCCTAGCTGTTCGTTCATTGCTTTTTCAAATGTGCCTTGACCAGGGGACTCCAGCCAAGCCAGTGACTCCTTGATCAAGCAACAACCTTGGGCTTAGCCTGACCAGGCAGTGGCGCAGTGGATAGAGCGTTGGACTGGGATGTGGAGGACCCAGATGAGCGCGGGCTCATCTGGCATAAGCATAAAGCTCACCAGCTTGGACCCAAGGTCGCTGGCTCAAGCAAGGGGTTACTTGGTCTGCTGAAAGCCCGCGGTCAAGGCACATATGAAAAAGCAATCAATGAACAACTAAAGTGCCGCAACAAAAAACTGATGATTGATGCTTCTCATCTCTCTTCGTTCCTGTTTGTCCCCATCGATCCCTTTCTCTGACTCTCTGTCCCTGTAAAAAAACAAACAAAACAACCTTGGGTTTCAAGTCATCAATTTTTGGGCTCAAACCAGGGACCATGGGACAATGCTTATGATCCCACATTCAAGCTGGTAACCTCATGTTCAAACTGGTGAGCCTATGCTCAATTAGATGAGACCTCACTCAAGTAGGCAACCTTGGGGTTTTGAACCGGGGTCCTCAGTGTCCCAAGCTGATGTTTTATCCACTGGATCACTGCCTGGTCAGGCTCTAATAGTTTTTTAAATGAAGTCTTTAAAGTATATTATATTTTCTATATAGCATCATTACATCTGTAAATAGTGACAGTTTTATCTTTTTACTTCCAATTTGGATGCTTTCTATTTCTTTTTTTTTTCTGATTATAGTTAGGACTTTCAATAATATGTTGAATAAAATTGGTGAGAGTGAGTATGCTTGTCATTTTCCTAATCTTAGAGAAAATACTTCTCAACATTGAATATGATGTTAGCTGTGGGCTTGCTATATATAGCCTTTCTTATGTTAAGGTACATTACTTCTAACCCCACTTTGTTGAGAATTTTTATAATAAACAGATATTGAATTTTGTCATATTTTAGGGGGGGACTCTGTTGATATGATCAAAATTTTTATCCTTTGTTTTGTTGATGTGGTTTGTATCACGACTGACATTTAAATATTGAACTATTCTGGCACTTCTGGAATAAATCCTACTTGATCGTGGTAAATGATCTTTTTACTATATTGTTGTATTTGGCTTGCTAACATTTTATTTAGAGTAGTTGCATCTTTGATAATCAATGGTATTGGTTTGTAATTTTCTTTTCTTCTGGTGTCTTGTCTGGTTGTGGTATCAAGGTAATCCCGGCCTTACAGAATGGGTTCCAAAATATTCCCTCCTCTTTAACTTTTTGCATAGTTTCAGAAAGATAGGCATTAATTATTTTCTAAATGTTTGGTAGAATTCACTTGTGAAGTTGTCTAGTTCTGGACTTTTGTTTGTACAGAGGTTATGATTAATATTACTGATTTAATTCAAATCAGTATATTCAGATTTTCTGTTTCTTCCTGGTTGGAAGATTTTAGGTTTCCACAAATTTATCCGTTTCTTCTAGGTGGTCCAATTTTTTGGTGTATAATTGTAGGGTTGTTTTATGATCCTTTGTATTTCTTTGATGTAAACTGTAACATCTCTTCTGTAACTTCTGATTTTATTCATTTGAAATCTCTCTCCTATTTTCTTTTTTTTTTCTTTTTGTATTTTTCTGAAGCTAGAAATGGGGAGAGATAGTCAGACAGACTCCCGCAAGCGCCCGACCGGGAACCACCCGGCACGCCCACCAGGGGGCACTCTCTGCCTACCAGGGAGCGATGCTCTGCCCCTCCGGGGCATCACTCTGCTGCGACCAGAGCCACTCTAGCGCCTGGGGTCGAGGCCAAGGAGCCATCCCCAGCACCTGGGCCATCTTTGCTCCAATGGAGCCTCGGCTGCGGGAGGGGAAGAGAGAGACAGAGAAGAAGGAGAGGGGGAGGGGTGGAGAAGCAGATGGGCGCTTCTCCTGTGTGCCCTGGCTGGGAATCGAACCCGGGACTTCTGCACGCCAGGCCGATGCTCTACCATGGAGCCAACCGGCCAGGGCCTATCTCTCCTATTTTCTTGATGAGTGTAACTAAAGGTTTTTCACTTTTGTTCATTTTTATAAACAATGTGCTCTTGATTTTATTCATCTTCCCATTGTTTTTTTTTTTCTATTTCATTTATTTCTACTTTGATCTTCATTATTTCTTTTCTTCTAGCATCAGGCTTTGTTCTTTCTTTTTTTTTTCTAGTTCCTTTAGGTGTAAAAGTATATTGAGCAGCTGAGAAGCTAGTATCTTTCATAAATGACTTAGGAACTAAGTGGTTAATAGTGAAACTCACTGACAAAGAAGACAGGGAAGGAGCATGCTAGGGTGGTAGAACATCAATTTGTTTTTACACATGCTGTATCTTGCGGTTTTGAAATAATAGAGATGTGTACTAGGCAGTTGCATATGCTAGTTTGTGTCTCAAAAAATTCCTTGCTTTGGGGATATTACTTGGGCATATATTAACATTTGAGATTTGAAACCCTGGACACAGATGAGATATTTGAGAGATAAGAAGTAGAAAAAAAAAAGACAGCTCAGGGTAAACAGAGAAGGATGAAAGATGAGCCTGTATTGGAGACTGAGAAGTAATAGTGAAGAGAGAAGGAAAGCCAAGGGGGTATTGTTAAAAAAATAGCCATACACGCATATTCATATATGTACAGTTGACCCTTGAACAACATGCAGTTGAAGGACACTGACCACCGAAATAAACTGAATTCATTCCACACACGGATTTCCAACTACCAGTTCATGCTTGAAGAGCATGAGTTTGAACTGCAATAGTCAATTAAATTGAGTGCATTAACTAAAAAATATCTTTATATAAGTGGACCCATGTAGTTTAAACCACCATTGATGAAGGGTCAACTATATATGTATATTTTCAAAATGAGTCAGAAGTTAGTCATGTTTAAAATTGCTAAGAGTTTAAATAATATAAGAACTGAAAAGTGTCCACTGAATTTAATTGTTAAGAGTTCTGAAAATTATAAGCTGTAAGATTCCTCTCCATCCTTACAATTACACATGAGATAGTAAATAATACAGTACCTCATGTACTAAATTCTATTACATCTTTTTTTGCTAACTCACACCAACCCTAGGAGGATAAATCTAGAATGACATACATATTTTAAGACAACTAGTGAAAACTAGAAAAACAAGACTTATATTTTTTAAAAAGTCAATGAATGAATAAAGAAAACTTTATTTTTAAGAAGTAATTTGAACACACGGACTATTAGAACTGAAAGACATTTTACAGTTTATCTAGTCAAACAGCCTCATTTTTAAAATGAAGGAATTAAAATTCAGCAAAGTTACTCCAAACTTATTTCCCTTTTATTCTTTAGTATCAATTTTCTCATTCCTTTTGAATGTGTTGAATTTTAAAAATATTTCAGTGCTTATGAATCCACATAGTATAAAGCATTCTATTACAGTAATTTAACTTAGGCCATTCTAAGCATGTGATAGGTATTTTCTACATATAAATGAGAAGAATGAAATCTTATGTTTTAAAACCGTTGTTATGCTATTACAGTGTTGTTAAATTAAATTCTTTATTAGTTTTATGGTAAATAGAAACTAGAACTGGGAGGACGAAAGGAGCTAGCTAACTCACTTTTCACAGAGTGAGAATCCAAAATGACTAGCACCTCACAGACATAAGAAATACACCCTTACAATGCCGATATTTCCTGTACAAGACTTTTGTTTCCCGTTGTATATTTTTGATGGGATGAAGCAAGCAGCGAGTGACAAATACAGGAATAGCAGTGCAAATAAGCCTAAGGAAAACTAATTCAAGCTGCTACCTTTTGTGATCAGTCTATACTGCTTTAGAAAGAACTGTATTTGCCAGTGGGTTAGAGCAGTGTATTATTTTTTGAATCAATCTTTCCTTTTTTCCAAGTTCCTAATACTTCTCATTCTGCCCTAGTCCGATACTTGGACGGTGGAAGTTCTCTATTATTCATCAAATGCCTCAAGCTGTTCCTGTCAAGTTTCTCTACTCATTTCCTACAGACATTTCAAAAAAATATAGCAAAAAACTTCTCTGGCAGTTATAAGCCCCCCTGAATAAAGAATACAGGAGCCAGACTTTTACAAAAAAAGAAAATGGACTGGAAACCTGTACTGTCTCAATACCTGCAGTTTGTTTATTTTGTACCAGCTGTTAAACCCTCTTTCTACCAATTTGATTATTCATTTTTATCTTTTCAGGCATAACTCCTTCCCCAGGGAAGAAAGAAACATTCATAAGAACAGCGCTGTTTCCTATGTACACTTCAGTTGACTTAAAAGCATTTAGACTTTGGAATTAGTTAAATAATTGTTTGTAAAGCATATGAAGTAACTAATGAGTAAAATAAACTTCAAAATATATAAACAAGCAATTTAAACAGAATGTTTATTACTTTGGGGGAATGTTTTGTGTATATGTTAATTTCTAAGATAAATATCCTGTCATGTAAGACCTTTTTAAAAATTCAGAATATTTAAATAAGAGATAAATAGAAAAAATATTATTTTGCATTAAAGCCTTGTTCTTCTCTGTGTCTTATGATTAAATAACATGGACTTGGAAGACTGAAGTGAAGATAGCACATACTAAAAATGCTTAGTTTTCTTGGTCAGTTTTAGTTTTGTTTCTCAGATATTCAGTAAAATGGTGTACTTATATGACTTGAAGAAGGTCTTAAGAATAAGTAAATATGTTGGATTAGAAATAAACTTTCCAAAAAATCAACAACAAAAACAGAAGAGGTTCTCAAATAAGATAACTATTGTAATTATTCTGATTAATTTTATAAAGATTAAATATATTTAAGAAATAGAATAAACTAAAAGTTTGGCTGCTGTTGACATTTTAAGTAAATGTGTGGTTTTATGTATACAGAGTTTTAAAACTTAGAAAGTTATGTAAACAAAACCTATTTTTTTCTCTTAATTATCAGTCAATATATTTTATTCAGGATAATTAAGGAAAAGTTCCTGGATAAAATAAAAGCTAATTATTAGTTTTTAAAAATATGATTTTATCTGAAAGTAACATATAGACCAAATACTTTTCATTCAACATGTCTTAAATTTTAGATTTTTAAAATTTTTAAAAATTTTAAACTATAAAAATTCATGCTAATTAGTTTTTACTGACTTCTCATCTAGTACTTTCTTAGATGTTATGAAGAAAGATTGTATCAACAAATCATTCATCTCTTGAAGAATAAATATCTAATGAATGTGGAGATAACAATGACCACAAAAAAATAAGAATTTAAGAAAGGTTTAATGGAAGGAAATTTGAATGAGGAAAGACCTAAGGATATGAGATGGATAAAAAACAAAACAAAACAAAACAAACAAAATAAAAGAACCCAAGGAAACAAATAGATAAGTATTGTCCATTAAGAAAGAAGTGGGATTAAGATACAGACAAAGGTTGAGGTGGGAATGTCTGCTGTCAAATGAACTCTTATCAGGTGATTTAAATCATAGAAAAATATAAAACTAGTTTACTGGTGGAGAATAAAATTGATATAGAGATAAATTTTGGGGCTGTAAATAATATAATATAATATAATGGTTAGGAGATTGGGCTTTAGTGTCAATATCTAGATGCAGAATCTTGATTCTATCATCCATTGGTTATATAACCTTGGTCATAACCCTGTGTACCTCAGTTTTTCTTATCTGTGAAATGGAAAATATAACACTGTATACTTGTGAGGATGAAATGCATTAAGAAATATATATCAATATGTAATTAGAATATTTCCTGGAACTGAGTGAATACTAATAATGATAGCTGATATTATAATTACTATTACTATTATTATTACAAAGTTTGAGCACAGTTTGGAAAGGGCTCTCAGTGAAGATTATAATCAATAACCAATTAATGATAATTGAAGTATTACCAAGTAGATGAGTCAAAGTTATGTTAGGGCAATGTAAATTATCCTCTTTTTCCTGATATTCCAGAATATTTTATCTGTACCACATTACAGTATGTATCTTTTTATTTTCTTTTATAAATATTTATGTACAAGTTCTATTTTACTTTGAGGCTATAAGATTGTAGAAGACAATCACAATACTAATTTATTTTCAAATCCTCAGAACATGTGGAACAGCTTCTTATAAATAATAGATGCTCACTAGCTTTACTTAAATGAATAAATGAATGAGTTATTGTTAGAGTACTAAGAATGTGTGGAAGCAAAATTAAAAGAACTAAATCTTCAGATGTTCCCATTGTGAGGGAGGTAGAAAGAGGATAAAGAGCCCACCAAGAAGGACAGTTATAGGGTTGGGAAGAGAAACAAGATCTGATGAAGCCTTGACTTTTAAATAGTACTTGGCTTTCACAAAGATAGTTTTCTGTACAAGTACATAACATTGTATTAGTACCAGGTTTTATATTTAAATTCTCCAAAGACATCAGCAAAGAGTTCTCTAATAATAATACTAATATTTTTGTTATTTTATTAGAAGCATAATAAATGATCAGCAATGTGAAATTAGCACGCAATTTAAATGCTTATAGAAGAAAGGAAAGTACATTCCTTCCATTGATTTCTCTACTATTATAATGTTGGGCCCTCTTTTCTATTCCAGAAATAAAAATAAAAATTAATATATTTTATTTATATAATGATCAAAATATATAATTTGTTCCAAATTAATAATAATGCTGTCTTATTTATTTATTTAAAAAATACTTAGTTTACAATGAGGTATTATCTCACAGTTGTTAGATTGGCTATTATCAACAAGAGAGGTAATAACAAGTGTTGGAGAGGCTGTGGAGGAAACCCTTATTCACTGTTGGTGGGAATGTAAATTAATGCAACCATTATGGAAGAAAGTATGGTTGTTCCTCAAAAAATTAAGAATAAAACTACCATATGACCTAACAATCCCTCTACTGGGTATCTATCCCCAAAACTCAAAAAGATTGGTACATAAAGACACATGGATTCCCATAGTCATCACAACATTATTTACAGTGGTCAAGACATGTAAACAACCAAGGTGTCATTCGATAGAGGATTGGATAAAGAAGAAGTGGTACATATATAAAATGGAATACTACTCAGCCATAAGAAATGATGATGTAGTGCCATTTACAACAACCTGGATGGACTGTGAGAACATTATACTGAGTGAAATAAGTAAATCAGAAAAAACTAAGAACTGTATATATTTACACATATGTGGGATATAAAACTAAAACTCATGCAATAAATAAAAGTGAAGTGGTTATCACAGGGAAGGGGACATAGGGAAGGGAGATGGGAGGAGGAGGTGGGAAAAGGGTGTAAAGAGGGACAAATATAAGGTGATGGAAAATGATTTGACTTTGAGTGATGGGTACACAACATAATTGATCAATATCACCGTTAAATTTAATTTTTTAAAGAAAGAATATTTATGGTAGAGCATTGGCCCAGTGTGTGGATGTCCCAGGTTTTATTCTCAGCCAGGGCACACAGGAGAAGTACCCATCTGCTTCTCCACCCTTACTCCTTTTCTTTGTCTCTCTCATCCCCTCCTGCAGCCAAGGCTCCATTGGAGCAAAGTTGGCCTGGGAGCTGAGGATGGCTCATGGCCTCTGCCTCAGGCACTGTGGAAGCTCCAGTTGCAATGGAGCAATGACCCATATGGGCAGAGCATCACCCCCTGGGGTGAATGTATGGTAGATCCTGGTTGGGCGCATGTGGGAGTCTGTCTGTCTGCCTCCCCCTCCCTGTCCCCTCCCCTGCTTCTCACTTTGGAAAAATACAAAAAATAAAAATATATAAAGAATACTTAGTTTAGCAGTCA
The DNA here is from genome assembly GCF_036850995.1 of Saccopteryx leptura. NCBI lineage: Eukaryota > Metazoa > Chordata > Mammalia > Chiroptera > Emballonuridae > Saccopteryx > Saccopteryx leptura. Next base: position 56,523,596 of record NC_089506.1, read on the forward strand.
AAACACATCTATAGCTGAATGAGGAATTTGTATTTTTTGTATTTGTGGGGAAACAATAAAATATGTCCTTGGTAATTTTACCTCATGTAACATACAGTCTTGATGAAATACTTTATAAAATTATGTATCAAACAAAGATATTTGCAAAGATAATGATGTTTTAGTTTTTTAGAAAATATAAATCATAGATTTATATTACTTTATATTTCCTGCTGCACAATAACAATCTTGGAATATTTATATGCATATGTGTATGTGGTAGGGTGGGTAATAAGTCAGCTATTGAAAAATAGGTAATTTAGAGCAAATTTTAAAAATATTTTTATTATTATAATTATTATATTAGATCGATTTAGGGGCAGCTTTAGTCTTCTTTTATAAGATATCATCTGAACTTTCCAACTTTAAAGTTAAACATTTTAAAGCATGTTTATACACCATGAACCCATCCCTGCCTGGTTAAAGCTAACTAGACCAGGGTTGGGTAACTGGGACATAAAGAGACAGGGTCAGTTATTTGTGAAAATGGACTTGTAAGTTTATATATCATATTTCAGGGGTTGAATGTAGCATGTTGGTGGAGGCAGGACAGATTATGTGTATTTAGAGAAAAGAATATCAGAATGGAGACTAAAATGCTTTCATTTTCTGTTTCTGTCTCTCAGAATGTGGAAGCACTTCCTGACTTTGAGGTCTGTGAGATGCCCTGGATCATCTATGCACACGCTATTTTCTGCACTACCCAGCTTCAGAGAATTTCTAGTTTTTGAAACTAAACCATCCATGGCCAAGTTACAGAATGATAAATTTAATTAAAAACTAAACTGAGGCCCTGGCTGGTTTGCTCAATGGTTAGAGTGTCAGCCCAGCATATGGACATCTGGTGTTCATCCTTAGTCAGGGTACACAGTGGAAGTGACTATCTGCTTCTCTTCCCTTCTCTCCCTCGACCCCTCCCACAGCCAGTTGTTTGAGCGTGGCCCCTGGTGCTGAAGGTAGCTCGATTCAATGGTAAGATTCAGCCGGTTCACACTGGTTTGGCAGAACAAATACCTTTTTGTTGAATTTGGCAAAACGATTGTTAAAATGGCACTTAGAATCAGGGTTTTTTTTATGGTGGGCACCTGGGCAGCCACCCAATGTGGAAATCACAAATTTACATTTCTTACTCTTTTTTAATGTTCACCTGCTCAACATCATATTCTAAGTGCCCATAGTAATGTTCATTGTGTCCACAGGTGAAAAAAATTTGATGGAACTATGCTTGTAATATTTATTTATTCATTTTATAAAACTAATTATACATTTGATGAAATATTACATTTTAATTCCTTTGCGTTTGTTACTACAGTAAACAAACATAACATAAAGAGAAAAAGTAACAAACGAGGTGACAAGCTGTCTTTGGAAATATCTTAAATAACAGTTTTATTGTTTTTTGTCAGGCACTATTTAACATTTTATGTACTGCTTTTATTATTCTTATTTAAGTATTAAATGCATGAAATAATTAACTACCTTTTGGGTTTTTTTGTTTTTTTTTTGTTGTTTTTTACAGAGACAGAGAGAGAGAGTCAGAGAGAGGGATAGATAGGGACAGACAGACAGGAACAGAGAAAGATGAAAAGCATCAATCATTAGTTTTTTGTTGTGACACCTAAGTTGTTCATTGACTGCTCTCTCATATGTACCCTGACCGTGGGGCTACAGCAGACTGAGTACCCCTTGCTCAAGCCTGCGACCTTGGATCCAAGCTGGTGAGCTTTGTTCAAACCAGATGAGCCCATGCTCAAGCTGGCAACCTCGAGGTCTTAAACCTGGGTCCTCCACATCCCAGTCCGATGCTCTATCCACTGTGCCACTGCCTGGTCAGGCTCAGTGTATCATTTTTTTATATTTAAAATGATTATTAGGGCAGAGAACTAGTTATTAAATTATTTGAATCCCACCACTGGCTCAGTTGGTCTGAGCATGGCAGCCTCAGGAACTAAATATAGCTCGACTGGTTCAAGCATTGGCCCCAGATGGGTTACTTGGTGGATCCAGGTTGGGCACAAGTGGAAGTCTGTTTCACTATTTACCTTTCTTTCACTTGAAATGAAGAGGAGAGGAGAGGAGAGGAGAGGAGAGGAGAGGAGAGGAGAGGAGAGAAGAGAAGAGAAGAGAAGAGAAGAGAAGAGAAGAGAAGAGAAGAGAAGAGAAGAGAAGAGAAGGAAAATGAATTTGAGAAATAAGCCAGTGCTTTGCAAGAGCAGCTGCAAAGCATTCGGAGGTCATTAGAAATGACATAGGTTATTTCCATGCAGCTAAATCTTCTTTCCTAGACTCATATCTTCCCTTCCAGGGAACCAATGCATATTAAAACCTTAGTATTAGTTTTATTCCTTGTTCTTTCCTCTTCTCAGACAGTCAACAAGCTCTGTTGTTTTAATTCATAGATGATGAGGCTAAAACCCAAGAAGGTATGGCGTATAGCTCAAGGCCATGCACGGATCTCATTACCAGCACATGTAGGGTTAGATGCAGAGGTGGATTTCACGGCAGGCACACTGGACGCACCATGAGCCCCGACTTCTGAAGGGTCCCACAAAACCCCCACTTTACACTTTTTTCTAATGACACCAAATTTGGTTTCATATGTGCAATTTTAACATTAACAGTACATAATATTTTTTATTTATTTAAAAATAAAAATATGGTTAACATGTATTTTTATTTCCCCTGTCTTTCTCTTCTTTTAAGGGGTCCAATATTTTCTTTTGCATGTGGGGCCTCAACCGACATTAATCCACCTCTGGTTAAATGGCTTAGTTATAGGTTCTTCCTACCATCACTTTATTTTTATGGCTGTGAAACAAAATGACCAATTCTATATAATATATTGAAAAAAAATTTGTTCCTCTTAAATTTAATACATATCAGGATCCAGTCTTTGGTGTTTTCTACAAACATTCATTAATGACTTGAGCTGACCTAGTTCTGTGGTATTAGTTACCCTCAATATGCTCTGACTCGCAAATTATCACTCCAGCTCTCATCTTTCTCTTGGGCTCTATCCACTGTGCCACTGCCTGGTTATTTGGAAATATCTTAAATAACAGTTTTATTGTTTTTTGTCAGGCACTATTTAACATTTTATGTACTGCTTTTATTATTCTTATTTAAGTATTAAATGCATGAAATAATTAACTATAATTAATAATAATAATTATCACTCCAGCTCTCATCTTTCTAGTGGGCTCTTCTATTGCCCACTACTTAGTTGATATCTCCAGTTATTCAAACTTGACAAGTACAAAGGCAGGTACTTGAATTCCATCCTCTAAATGAGCCTTTCCTATATTCTCATTTCAGAATTTACTTCTACTTATTTACCAGTTTACTCAGACACAAAACCTTGACATTATCCTTGACTTTCTCTCCCATTCCACATCCATTCTACAAGCACAGCATGGTGGTTCTGTCTTCAGATTATACTCCAAAACTGGCCATTTTCCCCCACTCTACTATTGACACGAATTCAGTCCAGCACCATTGGCGTTTATTGCTCTTGTATAGTCCATTCCCAAATCTCCTGACAGAATCATTTTCAACACACACACAATAAAATTTATGTAACTTTCTTATTTATAGAACTGCAGCATTTTCAGATCTCATGTACAAAACAATTCAAAAATTTCTAAGGCTTGCACAATGAGGCTCTAACTTCTTGCCGAAGAAATCAACCCTGATTTCTTGACCTAAATCTTCTTCGATTTTTACTTCATCCACCTTGGCTTCCTTGCTTTTACTCTAACACAATTGAATTTTTTTTCTTTTTTGTTTTTGTTGTTTCAGGAATTTGTATTTGGGGATTCCTCTGCCTGGAAGGCTTCCCTTTGTGTCTCTATCTACCACTTTGTTCATAATCCTGGTCAATCACATCCTCTTTAGGAAGTCTTTCTTTAATCTCTTTTCCAAGAGTAGCAGTCTAATATCCTTCACCTTTATATCTTTATACTGTCATTTCTTTTATAGAAGTCTATGATACCTGGTAACATATGTATTTTTTTTAATTGTTACTCTCTTCTATCAGAATTTATCTCCAAAAGAGAGAAATATTTATTTTGTTCACTGAAGCATCCCTAGAACCTAGAATCACATTGGGCATATCATGGGTGCTGAATAAATATATACTGAATGTGTCTAAACTTTCCAATATAGACAATTGTTTATTTTTAATAAAAAACATTTTTAAATGTCATTTAAGATTTGAGAATATGGCAAAGAGAATTTTAAAACATGTATATCTCACATATTTACACTATCTAATTTGATAAATTTATCAAAACATTTAAAATGTATAATTAGTACATGTTCAGATGTCTAAATTTTGTACTGCTTAAAATGTACAACTTGGCCTGACCTGTGGTGGCGCAGTGGATAAAGCATTGACCTGGAATGCTGAGGTCACTGGTTCAAAACCCTGGGCTTGCCTGGTCAAGGCACATATGGGAGTTGATGCTTCCTGCTCCTCCCTTCTCTCTCTCTCTCTCTCTCTCTCTCTCTCTCTCTCTGTCTCTCTCTCTCTCCTCTCTAAAATGGATAAATAAAGTATTTTTAAAATAAAAAATAAAAATAAAATAAAATGTACAACTTGATTAATGTAAACAGGAGTATATTCCTGTGAAACAATCTAATCAGTAAAACAAGCCTTCATGTGACAGTTTCCTCCTGCTCCTTCCCTTTATAATATCTCCTTCCAGCGCCTATGTCTATCTTACCCCACCACCAGCAAACACTCCTCTCTTCTAGTTGCTACAGATTATAAGATGGCATTTTATAGAATTGTATATAAATGGAACCATACAGTATATACTCTTTTTTAGTCTGTGCATTCATAGTGTTGCATGTATGCATAATACATTCCATAGTATTGCGGAGTATTAGTCTATTGCATCATTGAAACAATTTGTTCATCCATTCACCTCTGATGGACATTAGGGTTCTTTCTAGTATGAGCTATTACAAATAAAGTGCAGCAATGAAAATTCATGTATATGTCTTATATGGATATAAATTTTTATTTCTCTAAAGTATGGAATGGAAGGAGGGTAATGGTTGTGTTATATGGCAGGTATCAAACTTGATAAGAAATAGAAAACCTGTTACCCAAAGTGGTTGTATGATTTATATCACCACTAGTTGCTCCTCATTCTCACAAACAGCTGGGATTGTGAGTCCTTTTAATTTTGAATATTTTAATAGGTATGAAGTGGTATCTCATTTTGGTTTTAATTTAAATTTACCTAATAACTAATGATGATGAGTAATTTTCATGTGTTTATTTGCCATCCTTATATTTTCTTGAAGTATTTTTCAAAATTTTGTCCACTTATTTATTAAAAGTGTTTGTTATCTTTTTATTAAGTTTTGAGAAAATGTTATATATTATGAATAAAACTACTTGCTAAATTCATTTATAATTTTAAAATAAATGTGGCTTGATATTTTATTTTCTCAATTCTGTCTTTCAAAATTAGAAGTTAGTAATTTTGATGAAGTTCATTTTTATAATTTTTTTATTATGGGTTGTGCTTTATTTGGGCATATCTAAGAAGTCTTTGCCTAACCTAAGATCAAAAGAATTCTTCTGTCCTATTTTCTGTAAGTTTTATAGGCTTAGGTTTTATAGTTAAGACTATGAGTTAAATTTTACACTAGTGTAAGGTATGGATTGTAATTTTATACATGTTCAATTGTTTCAGGACTATTTTTTGAAAAAACAAATTATTTCTTCACTGTATTGCTTTGGCACCTTTGTGAGAATTTAATTGACCATACATATATATTGTCAATTATTTTGTTCCTTTTATCTGTCTTTCTTAATACATATACCACACAGTCTTATTTCTACTGAGTCTTTTTTCTACTAAGTCTTTAAGTCAGAAAGTCTAAGCCATTTAACATCATTCTTTTACATAATTGTTAAGGCTCTTCTAGGTACTTAGCATATCTGTGTTAATTTTAGAGTTCGCTTGCTAATTGCTATATAAGCCTGAAGGGATTTTAATTTGGATTGCTTTGAATGACTAGATCAATTTAGGAAGAAGTGAGTTCTTAATAATATTGAATTTTCTGGCCTATGAGAATGGTACCTCTCTCCATTTATTTAGGTCTTCTTTATTTTCTCTTAGAAATGCTTTGGACTTTTCAATACATAATACTAACATATTTCACAGTTTTTAAAAAAATATTTGGATAAATAATACGATTGTTTGTTTCACACTGAGAAAGTTTTAACTAAAAATTGTATCGCACCATCTCTGCATCTTCCGCATCCCTCAAACACACTTGTTGGTTTGTTAACTGAATTTATTAAATGCTTTCATGGTGAAGAGTTTCTAAAAACCATTCTAACCCAAATATTTACATAAAAGCGTTTGGAATTATGGGGGAAACGATGCTAGTAGAAGCAGTGTAAATGTTAAATAACAGATAATCACCTGGAGTAGTTTCATGGAGCACTGGGATTTAAGAATATCAATATTTTCAAGTAAAACTATATTTGTATTTAAAATATATCGTTTTCTTTGAATCACACCTATATTTTACTATAATCAGAACCTAAAGATAAAACTACAAAATTATTTTTATCTATCTTCATGGCCTCACTAAAAATAGTAATTATGTTTCTTAGTTGTAATAATACAACAAAATAGAACAAGAGACTCTTTTCTGACACTGACAGGATGCCTTGGTGTTCTGACCAAACATCATTACAGAACACCAAGTCAGAGCAATAAAACCAGTGCTTTAGGGTAAGGATTGCCTAAAATACAGTTCCTGTAATAAAAACTTTGAAAGACTGGTATCTAAAAAAAGGAATGTTTTCATTTTATTATTTTTACTTAAATAATTTTTTACTTAAATAATTTACTCAATAATAAGTTCATTAAATTTTAGAAAATTACTTAACACTTACTAAGAAAAATCAAGAAATATTTTATTTCTTCCTTTTTAATTGGGATGCTTTTTATTTTATTTTTTCTTAGCCAGATAACTTAGGTGGAACTGCCAGTATAATGTCTAATAACAGTGATGAAAGCAGATGGCATTGCCTTGTTCCTGATCTTGAGGATGTTCTCTTTTATTACTACTTGATTGTCGTGTTATTTTTTCATAAAATGTCATTGAATTTGTCAAATGCTTTTTCTGAATCAGTCAAGATTATCAGGTAACTTTTGCCTTTATCATACTTATGTGGTAAATTACATTGTATCGATTGTATTTTATACAACACCAGTGAATAATCTAAAAAAGGAAACTAAGAAAACAGTTGCATAAACACCATATACAACGGCATCAAAAATAATAAAACAGTTAGAAATAAGTTTAACCAAGGAGGTCAAGGACTTATGTACTGAAAAGTATAAAACATTGTTGAAAGAAATTTAAGACCTATATAAATGGAGAATCAGCTCTTGTTCATGATTGGAAGATGTAATAACGTAAAAATGTCAATGCACTTAAAGTGATCTATGCATTCAATTCAAACCTTATCAATATTCTAACAGCCTTTATTTTCAGAAATGGAAAAATCCTATCTTTAAATTAATATGCAAAGTGTCTTGAATAATTAAAATAATGTTGAAAAAGAGAAACAAATTTGGAGTTTTCACACTTCTTGATTTCAAAGTACAACAAGCGAAAGAAATCAAAACAGTGTGATATTGTGACACACAAGCAAGTGGAATAGAACTGCAAGTCCTGAAGAAAATCCTCTCATATGTGGTCAATCGATTTTTGGCAAGTGCCAAATCCTGCAATGGGGCAAAAACAGTGAAAACTGAATTCCCACATGCAAAATAATGATGTTGGACACTTAAAATAAATCAATGACCTAAATCTAAGAGTAAAAACTATAAAAATCTTATGTGAAAACTTAGTGGTAAATCTTTATAATCTTGTATTTGGCAATAGATTGGTATATATGACATCAAAAGCACAAGCAACAACAACAAAATATAGATAAATTAGAATTTATCAAAAAATATTTTTGTGACAGAGACAGAAAAACAGAGAGGGACAGATAGGGACAGACAGGCAGGAAGGGAGAGAGATGAGAAGCATAAGTTCTTTGTTGCAGCTCCTTAATCTCATTAGTTGTTCATTGATTGCTTTCTCATATATGCCTTGAAGGGGGGGATACAGCTGAGTGCGTGACCCCTTGCTCAAGCCAGTGACCATGGGCTCAAGACAGTGACCATAGGTTCATGTCTATAATCTCATGCTCAAGTCAGCAACCCCGCACTTAAACTGGTGAGCCCCTGCTCAAGCTGGATGAGCCCATGCTCAAGCTGGCGACCTCGAGGTTTCAAACCTGGGTCCTCCACATCCTATTCCAACACTCTATTCACTGCGCCACCATCTAGTCAGGCAGAATTTATCAAAATTAAAAAGTTTTATGCATCAAAGAACATTACTGAGACAGTGAAAAAAGAAAATATCACACTGTTTTGATTCCTGTAGCTTGCTGTATTTTGAAATCAAGAAGTGTGAAATCTCCAAATTTGTTTCTCTTTTTCAACATTATTTTAATTATTCAAGACACTTTGCATATTAATTTAAAGTATTGAAATAATTTATATAAATGAAAGTGTGAGGGCTTTATAGCTAAGGAAGAATAAGGAAATTCACTAAATGATAAAAATATAAATGGAATACATTTTTATAAATGTGTTATGTAATATTTTTTATGTGACTATAATATTTAGAGAAAATGGATTAATTTTATTAGTATCAGTTTATTACAGAAGTGTGTGTGTGTGTATATGTGAGCATGTGGGTGTGAGAATTCCTCCAGAACTTAAACTTCCGTTTTTCCTATATAATATATAGTATTTAGCATTGTTTGCTTGAGAAACTAAATCCAAATTCAGAGATAATTATTTATTATTTTTGTAATCATTTTTATTCCCTACTTGTATGAAAATAGCTGATTAAAACTACTCAGTCTTTAAGTTTTTCAAGGACTTGTCACCATTCATGAAAAGAAAGTTTATCAGACTTTAAATCATTATTCACATAAGAGTACATATTCATGAACCCAAAATAAAAATGTATAATTATAACATAATTAAAATAAAATAGCTATGAGGAATATTTTTAAGTTGAATTCACAGAGAAAAAAATAATAAAAGTTCTAAAAATGAGAAGTAATATATGAATCTACATTGAAAAAGACCAAATACTGTGCCTTTTCAGATATGTAAGTGTAGCATGATACAATTTGCTCTCAGAGTTAAGAGGACCCCAGTCAGAATCTGAGATTTGACTAAGTTCCCTGAGCAATTCATTTAACCTCTCATTTTTGTCTGTACATAGAGGTATAATAAAATCCCCTCTTCCCACTCACTGGATGGTGAAGCAATATGCTGTTTGTAAACATTCTCTGTAAGCTATAAGCTTGATATGAGAAACTATTCCAATATGTTCAAGGCCTTGCAATAACCAGACTCCCATTGCCTTTTTAGTATCTGCATTAAATACTGGAAAACACATCAAACTCAGATATATTAAAGATGAAAATTCTATTTTCATTAGTAGAATACCAGCTGCACTTGTGTGACAACAGCTACAAAGTCTTTTCTAGTCTTAAATGTTATTTAATAGAGAGTAACCATCCATTCTTTTGAACACTTCATAGATGAGCAAACTGAAGCAAAATGATTCCAAATGGTTTTTTCCAAGGGTAAACAGAGGGCAGCAAATCTAGTCCTAAAATTCATGTTTTTCATCTTCTAGTTTTATACTTTGGGAATTTGCAAAGACTAACAGTTGAAAAGGGGAACATAAAACAAATAATCTCTAACTCCTGGTTTCCTTTATTTGCCGAGAAGAATGCACTGAATAGTCTTATTTTTAAGACTTTTTATGTAATCCTGGAATTAAATAGGCAAAAATTTCAAGGGCAAGTTCTTGGGAAAATGCTATTCATTACAAAAATTAGCTAAAAGCAAAAAGTTTAAATATATACAAAGTGTCTGTCAAAATATAAAACATAAGAAGATGGAAAGATGCCAAAAATTAAATATCAAATGTGAGTGATATTTAATATTCTAAAACTGCATTTTTGCCAACTGATTAGTTGTTTGTAGTTATTTTGGGTTTGACATTTTAAATAAATTGATTAAAACCAAATCTATTAGAACTGCCTTATTAATTTTCTGTAAAGTCAGCCAAAATTTGAGTTTTATAGCTACTTGATAACAATTTGAGACCCTTTGCAATGAAGTCTTCAGGTGATCAGACTTGAAATTAAAATTAATTCACACCCTAGAAGTAGCCATCAGAACCAGTACCATCATGAGTACTCCCTCCGACAATAAAATAACTGAGTAGACATATTTTCCAAAGAAGACATAAAAATGTCCAGAAGGCAAATGAAAAGATGCTCAATATCACTAGTCATCAAGGAACTGGAAGGTGATATCACCTGATACACGTTAGAATGGTTATCATTAAAAAAAATGTCACGAGTGTTAGCAAAGATGTGAAGAAAAAGAAACCCTTGTGCACTGTTAGTGTGAATATAAATTAGTGCAGAGTGAAGATGTCTAAAAAATTTAAAAATAGAACTATCTTATGGTCCAGCAATCCCACTTCTGTGTATATATACAAAGGAAATGAAAACAGGCTTTCCAGGAGATGCCTCTTATATTAATCACAGCACCAAGCCCAGTAGCCAAGATACACACATGTATCAAATCATCAATATACCTACTTTGAGTATCTATACATTTATTTGTTAATCATACCTCAATAAAGCTAAAAAATAAAAAATAATGCAATTGGTATTTAAGTACATTAAACTTTGCTCTAAGTTGACTACATTATATTTTTCTAAATAAAGAACTAGAAAAGTATATCAAGCTTTGTGCAACATTTGTGCTATTTGGTGTGTGTTTGCATGTGGGTGTGTTTAATTTTCTTGAGGAGAAAAGTCATTCTCTTTCAAAGCATTAACATATGCGAGCATGTCACCTCAGACCTAAAATATTGGGATGTTTGTAATAAAACTTGTGCAGCAGATTTCTAGAACTGTTTAATTCATTTTTTTCTTTTACTGATTACATGTCTTAAGGAAACAGTGTATATATACACTGTTGGAAATGTTAGACTTCCTCCTATAACCTTGAGCTGGTATACACTGATAAGTGACACATGTATTCACAGACCTGATCAGTCCATGAAATCATTATATAAAAACTTCAATCATAATTTTGCTATGTTTTTGACATGTTTTGTATTTATGTGTACAACTACTTTCACCTTTAAAATATAGTACCCATTGAAAATAAATTGGTTAAGCCCTGGATGGGTGGCTCAGTGGGTAGTGTGGCTTCCGGGGTGCTGATGTGGGTTCTATCCTGGACAGGGCCTGTACAAGAAGCAATTAATGCGTACACAACAAAATGTAAAAACGAGTTGATGCTTCACTCTTGCTCTCTCATTCTCTCTTTCTGTCTCTAATTAATGGAAAAAAATTAAAATGAATGAGTTAAATTTAATATATGGTACATTCATTGAGGAAAAAGCCAAACCAGTTGTCAAATATTACATATTGATGTATGTAAGGAACGTCAGTTGTACTGACTTTACAAGTAGGCACCTTTAAAAAAAATTCTGTTATTCTAATTTTACAATAAAGAAAATAATTTTTACTGTTTGCAACTTCCCTTATGTTTTTTCCTGGGTTGAAAGCTTAAAGATCAAAAATGTTCCACTAATGCCGCGTTATTCTATAAACAATCTTCCCAGTCACCCTCCCGCCACTTCTCTTTGCCAGAAGAAACAAAGTCTGGCTGCTTTCATGCAGCCAACACTGAATTTCCACAAGGAGCCAAAATGATACAAAGCCAACAAATACCAGAAGAATAACGCAAGGAATCTCACCTCAAACTGAGAGCACACAGTCAATAGCGGCAACCAGAAAGCTGACTCTAATCTTGATTTTGATAATCTACCTCAGGTTTCAAAGCATAACTGAAATATATATTTTCCCACATACTAACATCATGAACAAGTTAGACAGATGACTATCAACCATAATATATATTTTGAATTTTAACACTTTTCTTTTTCTTTCTGTTGTTGGTTTTTTTTTTATTCAAATAGCTTCTATAGTGCCCCAAATTATTAAATTTTGCTTTTGCACGTAGGGATTTTTGTCAAACCAGGTCATTCTTCATTACTGCACAAAGTTAAATAATAATGGTATTAATTATAAATATAAAGAGATAACATCAAAATCTTTTTACAGTGCTTGCTAAATTTCAGGTATTGTGCCAAGCAATTTACATATATTATTCCTTTTAATTTTCACAACAACCCTATGAAGTATTATAATGATCTCCATTAAACAGCTGAGATTAAGAGTGAACGAAATGAAATAAATTGCCTCATTACTCATAACTGAGAAATGGATGGACTGTCCCTCAAACCCAGAATTATTTGATGGCAATGACTGTTCTTAGCCATTATGCCCCACTGCCTTCTAATAGAATATATGTCAATTTTGTCACCTGAGGGTTCTAAAAAAGGTCTACTTTACCACTGAATATTAGAAGACAAAAATACTCTCTTCATATGACTGGTATGGGTTTTGTTATCCACAAACTGCAAGCTGATTATCCTAGGAACAAGGAAATAGCTACAAGAGGGAGTTTTGTTTCACTGAAAGAAAACAAGGAAGTGTGATAATATGTTTTGTTCAGTGTTAATACAGATCGCTAAGGAAAACTGAATCTTTTCTGAAGATATTTCTTACATTTTTTAAAAATTGATTTTAGAGACAGAGAGAAAGGCAGAGATGGAGAGAAAAAGAAACATGGATTTGTTGTTTCACTTATCATTGGTTGATTCTTTATGTGCCCTGGTCATGGATCAAACCTGCAACCTTGTCTGAAGATCTTTCTAAATTACCGGTTTCTGATGACTTTTATACAATCTTTTCTTTTTTTTTTTTTTTTTTTTTTGGAGACAAAGTGAAATAAATGTGTGTGATCTAGGATATTATATATTTTGATACTAGAGTTCAGTTAGAACAGTTAATATATACAAATCATAAAGCTACATTTACAGATTTTTTTATAGCAGTGTGTTTTTATAATTAAATTAAAATGCCTTTGATTTTTAATGTGTTTTTGATTTGTTTGTTTAATGTATTGTCTGACCATAACTTAGAAAATTTTCAATGTGTGCAAATAAACATTTGCTGCAGCTTAATATTAAGTGAGGTTTTACTTTGTAAAGGTTAAAAACAGTGGCATGGGAATTGTACTTCATATCTAGTGTAAAATTTAAAGATTAAATTAAAAACAGACATGAAAATCACACAAACAGTTGAAATAATATTCCTGTCTAAATGTCTTGAAATTTTATATTCTCAAAAGTAAATTTGCTTTTTATTGTGTAAGGTGTCATGACAATAAGGCAAACAGAATATTTTTTCTATCTCAAATATTCTAAAAATCCTCAATATAGGGAATATTTAATTTCCCAGCAAAGAAAAAAAAATATAAATGATTTACTAGCTGGTTCAAACTTGGAAACCAAAAAAGCACTGCATTCTACTTGCATCAATTTAGTATAAATTATAAAAAGAGCAGGGAGAGTGCCTGCTGTGTTGACTGCTCTTTTCTACAAATGCTGATAACCTTTCATCTTGTGACATTCACAAATACCCATCAACAAACATCCATAAATGACGTCTGATGTTGAAATTTGGTTGGGGTAGAATGGTTCTCTTAGGCTTCAGATGTCCAGTTTTCCAGGAAGCATACCTCCTCCTCAGCATGGTGTGCCTTTTCATCTATGGCATGCCCAGTCTAACATAGATAAAACAACATGGCTGTGTGGTGCTGAACGATACTCTCGTAGGCGTCCCCAAACTACCTTCCGTGGGCCACATGCGGGCCCCTGAGGCCATTTATACTGCCCCACCCCCCCGCCGCACTTCCGGAAAGGGCACCTATTTCATTGGTGGTCAGTGAGAGGAGCCCTGTATGTGGCAGCCCTCCAATGGTCTGAGGGACAGTGAACTGGTCCCCTGTGTAAAAAGTTTGGGGACCCCTGCTAGAGCATGGGGAAAGACATAGTAATTACAGCTTTAAGAGAGATGAGACAGATGAGAAGTGGAAAGTGAAGGAATTAATACTTACTATGCATTTTATAGTCTCTAGACTCTACTCTATTATCTATCATCTATTTATCTAGGATATTTAATGCCTACCATTTGGTAGGTGCTATAAAACTTTTTTGAAAAACTGAATGAAACTTCAGAATATTTCACATCATTGAAAATTAAGGGAGATTCTATTTTTACCTTCATGTCAAAGATGGAAGAACTAAGTTCAAAAGAATAAATAATGTACATAAAGTTATTCAATTAGGAGTGGCAAAACATGACTCAAGATCAAGTTTATCTGATTCCTAAATCTATTTTCTTCTTGTATAGTCTAAGGAAAGCAAATAATTTGTATAAGAAACACAGAGAAAATACAGCACTTGGAAACTTAAAAGACATATCATCATACAATTAAACTGGTAGAAGTCCTAATGATTATGTAATTAAATCTCCTCATTTTAAACATAAGAAAAAAATTAAGAAACAGGTTTTAAAAGAGATTGAGTCAAAAGTGAAAAACAAAGAATGTGTTTGTATTTTAAGATATCATAAATTCTATAGTATATTGCAATTCTTTGTTTTTGAAAAAGTTTATATTTAATGGGTAAGTTGATATTCATTTATACAATTATTAGTTTTGGTATTTTGATCTAGCTTTAGAAAAGACCTGTCTCATCATTGTTAAAAAATATTGTCTTTTGAATACCATTTTGGAAATGCATTAATATTTTTTTATTTAGTACGTGGCCAATTTTTGTTAAGATTCCATATATGCTTTTAAAATGTATACATTCTACATTTGTGGAATTCAGGATTCTATATTTATAGTAGAACATTTGTTGTTTTTAATTTTATATTGTTTGTATCCTTGCTGATCTTTTCTTCTCTATATTTTATCATTATCATATCATATTGACATATCCTTACTTTTCCTTATAACTCCTCATGATTTGAAAAAAAAATGTTTTTAGGTGCATCCAAGTTGAAAATTGTTACAAATTTTGTTTTTACAAATTTTTATCTCATAATGTAATGTCCTTTCTCTTTCTAGTGTTTTTCATTTAAATTTAATATCAAGGTATAGGTTTCCTTTTTCACACTAATTAGTACTAGATATGTACTTTCTATCTAAATACCTCATGTTATTCTTCCATTCTTTCTTGAAATTTATTTTTTCGACTCTTCAATTTTCTTTTCTGGAATGCCTATTAATCACATTGTGGTGATTCTAATCCTTTGTCTATGTTTTAATATTTTTTTATTTTAAAAAGTCTTTTTTTAAATTTTAGTTTAGTGAGAGGAGGGGAGGCAGAGACAGACTCCCGCATGTGCCTGACCAGGGTTCACCCAGCAAGTCCACTAGGGGGTGATGCTCTGCCCATCTGGGGCCCTTGCTACATTGCAAAAGTCATTTTTTAGTGCCTGAGGCAGAGGCCATGGAGACATCTTTAACACCTGAGGTCAACTCATGGCTGCAGGAGGGGAGGAGAAGAGAGAGATAGAGAGACAGAGTGAGAGGAAGAAGCAAGAAGGGGAGGGGTAGAGAAGCAAATGGGCACTTCTCCTGTGTGCCCTGGCTGGGAATCAAACCCAGGACATCCACATGCTGGGCTAATGCTCTACTGCTGACCAACTGGCCAGGGCCATAATTATTTTTTATTAAACAATTTTTGTTGTACCCCAGCTGAATTACTCATTACTTTTATATTGATTTCTTCTTGACTGATTTAAGATAAATATAATTATATGCATTTAATTTGTTTTCACTTTAATCATTACATCTTTATTATACGTGGCTTAAGTGTCTGTTTGTTGCCGATAGCTTATTGGTTGCTTGTGTAACTGTACTAGCCAATAGGGTGAAGTTGCCATGGCATTCAAATAGTCCCACCTTCTGGCATGCCACTTCACAAATTGAGGTTCAAGATTGGAGCAATTATTATGCTGTTAAGAAATCTTAACACCAGAAGGGGTCTTTGCAATGGTACAAGACTAGAGGTTCTCCAATTGAAAAATAATGTCATAATAGCTAAGTCTTTGACTGGCTCCTCTAAAGGTGAAATAAATGTCATTCCAAGAATTGATTTGGCTCCATCTCAAACAGGGTTGCCGTTTCAATTGAGACGTAGACAATTTTCTGTAAAACTTGCCTTTGCTATGACCATCAATAAGTCTCAGGGCCAAACGCTTAAGTGTGTTGGCATTTTTTACCTGAGCCTGCATTTAGACACGGTCAACTTTATGTTGCCTGTTCAAGAGTTCATGAAAGAACGGACGTAAAATGAAAAATAATTGATGGTCCTCTGCAAGGCGAGCTTAAAAATGATGGAAAGATCTACACAAGAAATGTTGTGTACAAAGAGATCTTTGACATGTGAATTAACATTTTATTATTTAAATCACCTTTATTTATTGAGCTAGCGGTGGCTCTTAAGAAATGTACCGCCAGTGGTTTCCTTCATTGCACTCTATTTTAAGCAATTAAGCAAGTGGAAGGGGGAAACCCCGTGGGGCAGTAAGCAAAGGGGCGTCCTCACTGCCTGCCCTGGGTAATTCAGTTTGAATTAGCAGACACCTTTGCACAAATCATTTTAATTAAAATTTATAATATCTAGAACAGCAGTCATTTCGTATGACGGCCGGGCTTTCTAGTTTTTTATAACCTGATTTTCCCAGGGGAATTCTTTTGTCCCCTTCCTTTTGCTTCATCTATATCTATTTTTGTTTCATAATTTATCATTCTTTTTATAAGTGCTATTAATTTTATACTTTTATATTAAAATTTTGTTATTTAAAAGACAGGTTATATTTCTTCTATCATCTTCCAATTTTGGCAATAAATTCATTTTTGTTGGTCGTTTTTCATCCGCTATTGAGAGTATTTTTGGGGGGAGCTTATCTTGAATACTATATTCCTCCTGCTTTAAATCCAGTAATAGGTTTCTATTAATATATTGTTTACTGAGGGCTCTTTGCCCTGCATGAAGTTGGTGAGCGGGATAATTTAGACCAAGTTCAGTCCAGCGGTTTTTTTTTATACTTTCTTCAGGTATATCAATGTATCAGTTGCAGTTCCAGTCAGCAGGGCAGCTATTTCAGGCTTCCTACAGGGCCAGTGAGCTCTGTTGGCATCCCCTCTAATGCAGTGAGTCTGGCAGCAGCCCTCTGCCATTCCCGTGCCCTTGTTTTACTCATTGTCCCAAAACTCTTCTTATTTTGGGACAACATGCTACCGCCGCAGTGCTCATCACTATGGGCTTCTGTCCCATATCTGATCCAGAGTATTACTTTGATTTTAAGTGCAGCTACATATGGTGTTTATATAATATATTGTATTTTATAATTTTTGTTCTGTACTTGAGGTGATTGTGGAAGTTCAAAGCATAACTTCAAAGCATTATTTTACCAGAACAGTTTACCAAAAGTTTCTTGTATATTCTTTATACTACTGCCAGTATTATATTTCTAACAATCAAATCTATTTTTATCTCTGCACTGTTTAAATACTTTCACTGTCTCTCTCATCTGAAGATATGTTAGTCTCCTTAGTGAAGCCTTAAGATTCCCATAATTCTCAATCAAAACCAAATCTTTCTGTCTCAGTATCTCTTGTTACACCTCTGTGAAAAGTTAGTAACAACAAACTACATTATCTGATCATACTGTCCTGTCAAAATCATACATATTCTCTCAAATTTTAGTCCAAATATTTTGTCTGAGTAAAAAACTTTTCAAGGCCCCTGTAATTAAATTATGCTTGTGCTTTTATTCACCACTTTTTATATCCTAGATTTTATTAAAATCCACTATACTTCTTCTCAGCATGGAATTTTAATTTTCTTAGTGGAAATATCATCACTTATTTGTATAAACATTTTATATAATTATTATAGGTCAATTTTTCAAATTAATGGACATTTGAAATCAGTACTACAAAGTTCCAGTTCATCCGCTAGTTAGTATAACATACATCCCCAGAGAACATTTTACTGTCCATATTTTGAGAAGGGTTGATAATTTAGACCTAAGAAATACATGCAAACAAACAAACAAAAAGAAATACACGCAATAATAGCAACAGAATTTCACACGAATGCAGAACTTCTCAAGTGCCAGATTCAGTGTAAGCACTTGATATACAACAATTCATTAAATCCACAAACAACCCTTTAAGGCAGGTACTGTTAGTGTCCTTGTTTTACAGACAAAGAAACTGAGGCCTGGAGACTGTTAGTGCAGAGATATGCTATCTGAAGATATGTAGCTAGTAAATTGCAGGCTGAGGTTTGCAGAGAAGCAGTCTGTCTCTTGGGTCTGTGCTCTTAGCCACCAGGTTTTACCACCTCTCAATATATTATATATATATATATCACCTTTAAATGGACTAAACAAATAAGTGGCATAACGATCACTTCACGTGGCTTTCAACAAACACGCAAAACCACTATATGATGAATTTCTAGATTGATAGTATATTCCATGGAGAACTGCCGTTAATGGTTTTACTCTGCCATGATAATTTCAACTCCACAGATGTGACATGAGCTCTTTTCTTCCTCTGAGAAATGTTTGTGGTTTCATGATTTAAAAAGATGAGTTTTATCAGCTACTTTCTTCTATGAAAAAAAAAGTGTTTCAAATGCAAGAGCTACCTTTACAAGTTGGAGAGAGGAATATGGAAAATTAGTTAATAGTTCCCATCCTTCTATATATAACTGTGTAACTACATACAAGTGATGAAAAAGGCTTTATTTTGTGAACATTCACTTCACTCATTTTCAGATTGGAGTAAAGAGGATAATCAGACAGCAACTGTCTACATATTTTAATACAGTCTATAATAATTTCTGCTACAGGCTTAATATTTAGATAATTGTTTTGTGCTCATTGTTTGCAAAAGTATATGCTCCTAGAAAGTGATCAACTCTTTTAACACCAAAGGTAATCTTATATATGTTGAGAGCCCTGGGTTAGTTTCTCATATTTTAGTTTTACTGGTGAAAGCACCATCATCTGTGGTTCTATTCCTGAAGGAAGATAAAAATAATTTCCAGTTTCCTGCTACATTCCATGGCTAGAAGGCATTTGCTAAATGTTTTCAAAAGGAGATCACACAATAGTGTCATGTTTGTTCTTAATATTCTTTAAATTTTTTATTTATCTGTTTTGTTTATTTTATTGATTTTAGAGAGAGAAGAAGGGAAGGAGAGAGAGACAGGAAGATTAATCCACTCCTGTATGTGTCCTGACCGGGGATTGAACTGGCAACCTTTGTGCTTTCGGATGATGCTCTAACCAACTGAGCTGTCTGGCCAGGGCTTGTCTTAATATTGATGGAAAGATTACTGAAAGAATGTCACAGATAAAGTGATCTTTTAGATAGACTGGTACTATCAACTCATTCATTAAAATTGTGTGGAAAAGATGAGACTTCTGAATGCAATGAATCTTCTGGCAATATCTGTGATCTTAATAATTAGTCATGCTCTCTTTGCCAAGTTTCATCATAGCTAAATTTACCACTCTAGTGGCAGAACAACTTTCTTTATAAACTTTAGCCAAATCATTATATCACAGATAATCATAAAGAATCTAAGAGCAGGACATACCCACTGATTATAATTATAGCAGAGCTGACTCATTCACTCAAAATTATGGTGACATTTATTAGTTCTGTCTCTAAGTATAAACCAACCTACTTGTTTGAATGATTTTTTTTTGCTTGAAGGGCACTCACTGTTATTGAATTGACCAATAAATATTTGAAACCAAATTGTCAATAATTCTTTGTTGTTGAAATAGCTGATATTTCCCATGAAGCATACTTATGCAATGCTTTGATTTCAGGTAATTTTGTCCCAAACCCTGCAATATTTTAAAGACAACTCTTCTACCATTAGAAATTATATCAATCATGTGGAACAGGTCATCTCTGAAGCATAACTTGGATTTTACCAGCTGGAAAATGGGAAGAAGGTCAGTTTGTGCAGAGGAAAGATCAGGGAGATAAAAAGCAAGATTATAATAATTAAACAGTAGAACTGCTTGGTAGACATTATTTAAAATAATAATATCTGACATTATAGTAAGATATCAATACAGTATCAAGGTTTATTAATAATTTGGTTTCATAAAAGTTTTCTATAATGTTAGTCTACTCTTTCAGCAAATATGTTGACTAGTTATACAGGGTAGGGCAAAAATAAGTTTACAGTTCACATGGACAATAACACAATAATTAATAAATAGTAATACAGAAATAAGTTCTGTTTTATGTACTCACAACTGTAAACCTACTTTTGTCCTACCATGTATTTTCCATTTTTTTGTGAGAAAATAAAAGCATAGCTAAATGGCATCTCTGATTTCATCTCTAAAATCATGAGCTATGAGTCAGAGAAGAGAATCCATGTTCAAAAGTAGTCCAGAACCTCAGATATTTCTAACATAAAGCCCATAATATCCTAATGCTATTTAAATGTCTGAAGCTCAGAGGTGTTTTTAATATCTTAGATTTTAGATGCAGTAGCCAGAAACAAACCAGTCCTTAGTCACAGACAACAGAGGTAATAAGATTCTGATTACCTTTATAAAAAGTGAACAAAAAAATCAGTTTATTATTTAGTATTTTACTGTGATGAAGATGTTGGGTCTCCTGGGGTCTTTAAATTTAATACTCTCTCAATTCACAATGATCCTTCTTTCCATTGTCAGAAGGGCTTCCTCTTTTTATGTCCTTTAGAATTCATGTTCTTTTTATTAAGAGATGCCTTCCCCCAGTGAAACGCCACTTGGCCCAACTCCTCATTCTTATCACTTTCTTTATACTTTACAGAACTTGGCATGATCTGAATAACCTTGTTTGTCATGTGTATCTTTATTCTGGAGTAGAAGTTCCATAGGGGCTTGGATTACTATACTTTTGTTATCACTATATATCTAAGACATAGAACAGTAATTCAATAAGGATTTGTGAAAAGAATGTAAAGAAAAAGAAAGACAGGGGAAGAAAACAACTACCAGGGGTCCTAGGATTATGACACAGTTCCATTTCTATGACAGTGACATAACCTGAATTTGGTGTAAGTCAAAACACACCCTAGCCTAAGTCACTTACCTATCCTAACACAGTTGTGAAATCATAATCTGGAACAAAGCAATATAAATGAAAACACTTGTACTTTTCACAGTCCAAAATGGCGTAGGTAAGCATACTGGGGGACACCATTCTTCCACTGCATGCAAGTAAACTAGTTAACCCACATAGTCCATAAGTACGATGCTAATGGTGTAAGCCAAAACACTCATATCTTAATTTTTAAAAGTTTTTATGGGAATGAGCATCTTAAAATGGAAACATCATATGTTGAGACTGTCGTAACCTGACGACCCCCTGTAGTTCAGAATCATGATAAGGAGATGAATGGTGATAGTAAATTTGATTTCTTTTTTTCCTTCTTTTTTTCCTTACTCCCTCTCTCCCTCCTTCCCTCCCTCCTTCTCTCCCCTCCCTCCATCCCTCCTTCCCTCTTTTTTTCCCTCCCTTCTTCTGTCCCTAATTCCCTCCCTCCCTCCCTCCCTTCCTTTCTTCCTTCCTCACTTCCTTCTTTCCTTCATTTATGAGTGGCTTATTCACTCATAGGCCAATAGGCCAATAGTTTTTCATGCTATATTAAAATTCAGGCCAGAATGCTTTTCATACTATATTAAAATTCATAATATTATTACCCCTGAAAATTATGTGGAAATTAATTTTTGTATGCATTATCTGAAATTATTTTGGCAATTAACTTGCTCTGTAGCTTCACAGCTGCTCAGTCGGAATTTCCAGTTGATCCTTGGCTCACAGCAGCTACTAATGCTGTAGCTGTACTATCTCAGCCTATTAGTCACAGCTAACAATCTGTTTGCAAATATTTTTAAATGCTCAGGGAAATATGCCATTTAAATAAACATTTGGATAAAGTTTTTTAATAATGCAAGCTTTACCTTATCTATTTTAAATTGATAATATTCAACATAGTGCTTGAGAAATAGCAATAGAAATGCTCTTCTCCATGTTAATTTTACAAGTGGGTCTAACAGTTTCTTGGTGTCCTTCGTATGTATAAAAACTGGACACAGATATTTGGCAGTAGAGGTCCTACACCATCAAGAGTTCTATTAAACAAACCTCTACATAGAAATAAATAAAAATTATGTTCTTCTGAGTGTACATTATACTTGCATATATATTTATAACATTAGGAATTTGGTTGAATTTGGTGCCAGAAAGTATGTACACTGTACTCATAAAGAAATTTCAAAGAATTTAGGAAATGATATCAGATATCTAGAAAACTATTAATTTTATAATTTATAAACTATTATTTATACTATATGATTCTGAATTTTTAAGAATGAATGAAAATAATATACAGAATAAAATTGTTTAATAATAAGTATTTGTTTTAGAAATGGGACAAATATATATATATTCACATATATGTGTGTATTGAACATATATGTGAATATATATTCTGTATATACTGTATTAATTTTAATTTAAAAAAGCACCATTTGTGGCCCTGATCAGTTGGCTTAGCGGTAGAGCGTCAGCCTGGCATGTGGAAGTCCTGGGTTCAATTCTTAGGGCACAGAGGAGAAGCAAACATCTGCTTCATCATCCCTCCCTGTTTTCCTTTTCTCTCTCTCTTCTCCTCTCCTTCAGTCATGGCTTGATTGGCTTGAGCGCATTGGCCCTGAGAGCTGAAGATGGCTCCGTGGAGTCTACATCTCAGGTGTCAGGTTAGGCAGAGCATTATTGGCCCTTGATGGGGGTTGCCCGGTGAATCTTGGTTGAGGCACATGTCTCTATCTCACCTCCTCTCACTTGGAAAAAAGAAGGAAAATTAAAAAAAAAAAAAAATTTAAAATCACCATTTGTTACTATAACAGCTAATGGGCATATTTTGAGAAATTCATCATGTTTCTATAACCTCTATTGGTTTTCAGAATTCATATTAACCAAAGAAAGTTGAAATAGACTTACCTTTTTCTGAGTTGTTACTTCACTTATTTAACCTTATAACTCTGTCTCAAGGAATGCCTAGTGTTGTTCAACATAGCTACTTGGTTAAGGAAAGCTCTATTTTCATTGTCATAAACTTTTGATGTGAAGAGGTGTATGTGTGTTTGTGCGTGAGTGGTCCGTTTATGTAAAATAGCCATAACTTTCTTGATATCAATTGTGAATTCCCTTTATTTACATAAGTTTTAAAGGAATGAAAAGAATTCATATAATGTAGATATATATATATATATACATGATATACATGTTAAAATAAGTTAGATTTTTAAACAAAATTATAAATTTTTCAAAAAGAATTAAAATAACATCATTCCTTTTAAAAGATGGAACTGTTATTGATAAAAACAATTTTATTTTTAACTTGATTAAATATTTGAAGTTCTAAGATAATATATTTTCATAGTATTTTCTGTTCATTATTATCTTCCTGGTGATCTGTTGCTATTATTAAAGGCAATCATAACCAATATTCTAACAAAATGTGCTCTATGTGGGGAGGGTGTAGGTCTTCCAAGTGAGTGTAATCTGAGATCTAGATTCTAGACTATGGTCTGGATTCAAAGCTATGGTATATTTTCAGAAAAATGTTTCTCAAGACCTTGAAGCTAATGAGCATTATATTGATACTGAGTTTTATGAACTTTTTTTGGTAAAAGCTCAGAAGTGAACTAGAAATGATTACTTGGTGAGAGCTCTTTGATAAGATTTAGGTAGTAGAATGCAGTGACATTCAATGAAATATAACTTAAAAGAAACTGTAAAGACAACGTAGTGATAATAAATATTTGAAGTCTTGCATCATACAGGATTTTGAACAGGTAGTTTAAAAAAATAATAGTAAATGTGTTTTCAGAAAAGGAAAATTAAAGGAAATTGTACTGTAAATAGACTTTAATATAATAATATACTTAGTAAACATATCACTATGTTGATTTATCTTTAATAGAAAAGAAAATTTTGTAGTTTGGGGATATAAAAAAATTGTTTAACCTTGTTCACTGACTTAACTTTCCATGAGAGCTTCTCAATTTTAAAATTAGTATAAAAGAGGTTATTTTCTGTAAATAAAAAGTTATTTACATTTGTGAGTGTTCTGAAACACTTGGCATTAATACTTCTAAATAACATAAATAAATTTGTTATTTGGCTTATAAATTTGTTATTACAAATTTAGTTAGTTTGTATCATCTATTGCAGACCAATTACTTCTGGGTCAACTGATAATTAAGGCTTTGAACTTGTATTCTTTTGTATACTTTTTATAAAGCCTTAGATGTTTATTAATTCCACATGTCTCTACAGAAGAGTAGATATCATGCATATTTGATGGGTTTTAAAATCTAAAATTAATAGTAACACCCATAGCTGTTGCTATTCTAGGAGAGAAGGGTGGCTGCTAATGCAAACAAGAAAAATATGTGGAGTCAACATTTTATTGTTCCCCAGATGGTACTCAAATCGGAAGTTGCTTTTGTCCAACTAAATTATCAGGCTAATCTACCCAGGGAGTAACCCCTCCCAGCTTCCAACTTGAGAAAGAGGAAGGGAAAGGAGGGAGAGAGAAAGGGTGGAACACAGCATACACACATAGACAGAGGCAGAGGCAATGAGCATGATGAGGGTTAGCACTGAGAAGCGTTGTACACTTTTATGTTCTAGTGTATCACAGTTGCATACAATTGCAAATTAGTATCAGATATTGAGTTGCTTTTTAAATTATTGATATGTTATATTCTCATTTGAGCGAATAGTGATAGAAAAAAAAAACTAGCTATACTTAGTAGGAAGATACAGCTCAAAAACTATTACCTCATTTATTTATTATTTTTTACACTTTATTTTTTTTTAATGGCTCATCTAAATAGACCCACATAGGTTACAGGGAGGGATCAGCGGCAAAATTCAAAATAATGAAATAAGAGTTGATGATGGGATGAGACCAGAATAGACATGATTCCTTCCTTCCCCAGAACTGCTGGAGTGACCACTTCCTCAGTGAGGTAGATTGAAACTTGTATTAAGAAATTATGTGTTTAAAGTTAATGTCACTAGTGTTAAGTAGATGGCATCTTTTTTATAAATAATATATCATTCAGTCCATAATGTAGGCCTGTCGATTCAGTTTAACACTTAAGCAAGGTTCAACTTGAAATAACATTTAAGAATTCTTATTCAGAATCTGGTGGACAGATACAGGGCAACAACTGTGAAAAGGCCAAGTCAACAACACTCCTTAGAAACAGAGCCCCTCTAAAAGACTGGTTCCTGACTAGAAATCCACATAGTAAGAGCCAATCTAGAAGAGTCAATGAGTGGTATAATATTATAAAAACTTAGTAAAAATTAGTACACTATTAAAAATAAGGTATGTTATTTGAATTTGAACAAAACATTCATGAATTGTTTTTTTTTTTTTTTTTTTTACATTTGTACACATTCACTTCAAAAAAAAAAATGGCAGGGAAGTCTGCAGTTTTAGTGTTGAGTTAAAACCTTTGGGCATTGCTCCCTTCCCGTGAAAATATATAATTTAAACATCCTAATAGTTCAATAAATTTGTCACATTCTGTAGCCTCAAGGATACATTAGTAGACCTATTTGTGACTGCACCATTTCCAAAGAAACATCATTTAATTTAGTCACTCAAACTTTAAATTTTTGTTCAGTGGTGTTGCTAAGCACTGTAATAAGTGCTGGGTATACAGAAAATCAGACTGTAATCCCTGTCCTGCAGGCATGTGGAGGCTGAGCTAGGGCATAAATAATTCTGTCAAGTGCTAGGAAAAAGCATTCTCAGCTCTGGAAAAACAGAGGAGGCAGAAAATACCATACCAGAGTGTCAGGGAAGAGCTAACAAAAGGAAGACATTTGAGTAAAACATTTACTAAATTAAGAGTTTAGGGTAAGATTTCCCAAGAGTCTGTTAAGGAAATAGTGGGTGTCACTACTGTGACCAAAGTTGAGTGCATATTGGGGGAGAGTCCTGGGATTTAAACCAAGAAGACAGGCTGTTAACAGGTCTCCCCAGTCAGTTACATTATAATAAAGACTTGGATTTCATCTGATAAATTGATGAAGTATGACTTTTATAATTAGAACATTTTTTTGTAACTAGAAAAAGTACTATATATTATATAGTATGATAAAGTTTGGACAATATTAATAAGTAGCATTTTAAAATGTCACAAAGTATCTGCCCATTTTGTTAGACAAGGATAGTGTAACAGCTGCCCACCCCACTCTATCAACCCAAGATGTCTATGTCTTAATACCAAGAACTTGTGTGTATTTTACATGCCGGTGGGCTACAGAAGCTGGAAAGGCAAAGGGATAAATGAGTTATCCACTTGAGCCTCCAGAAGGAGGGCAGCTCTTTTAATATCTTGATTTTAGGACTCTGGTCTCCAGAACTGAAAGACTGTGTTGTTTTAAGCCACTAAAGTTTGGTAATTTGTTATAGCAGCAATAGGAAACTGATGTAACCTATAAGCTCCAGAGGGCAGGGACTGCATCTCTCTAAAACAGTGATGAATATCTCTTCTGCTTATCACGCAGTAGATGCTGAAAGGTGATTTTGTGATGAATAAATATTTCAATAAGAATAGGAAAACTTTCCATAGCCAGTTGGCTCAGTGGTAGAATGTCAGAACAGCATTTGGAAGTCCTGGGTTGGATTCCCAGTCAGGGCAGACAGGAGAAGTAAACACTTGCTTTTCTACCCACCCCCTCTCTTTCTCTCCTGAAGCCATGGCTCAATTGGTTTGAGCAAGTTGGCCCCAAATGCTGAGATTAGTTCCATGGCCTGACTCAGGTGCTAAAATAGCTAGGTTGCTGAGCAACAGAGTAACGGCCCCAGATAGGCAGACTATGGCCTGATAAGGAGCTTGTTGGGTGGATCCCGGTTGGGTGCTTGTGGGAGTCTGTCTCTCTGCCTCTCTATCTCTCACATAATAAAAAAATAAAGAAATAAGCAAAATAAAAGAACAGGAAAACTTATAGATGGTTAAGGACAGCCTATAGGATTTACCAGAAACATTTAAAAACAATGTCAAAAAGGTTTGTAAAGCAGGAGCACAATATGATTGTAATTTCTGCTGGTATGAACTAAATAAATGAGAGTGACAGGAAGAGAATCCAGCTAAGAGGCTACTGAAAAAGTTTAGGTGATCCTGGCCAGTGGATCAGTGGATAGAGTATCCACTTAGCGTATAGACGTCCCAGGTTCAATCCTAGTCAGGGCACACAGGAGAAGCTTCTCCCCACCTCTATCTCTGTTTTCTCTCCCTCTTCCCTTCTCACAGCCAGTGGCTAGATTGGTTCAAGTGTGGCCCTAGGGCCCGGGCACTGAGGATAGCTCCATTTGAGTGCATCATCCTCAGGTACTAAAAATAACTCAGTACTCCAGCATTGGCCCCAGCCTGGGGTTGCTGGGTGGATCCCAGTCAGGGCACATATGACAGTCTGCCTCACTATCTCTCCTTCTCTCAGCTA
Organism: Saccopteryx leptura; assembly: GCF_036850995.1. Classification (NCBI taxonomy): domain Eukaryota; kingdom Metazoa; phylum Chordata; class Mammalia; order Chiroptera; family Emballonuridae; genus Saccopteryx; species Saccopteryx leptura. The sequence goes on from NC_089506.1 coordinate 56,551,327, forward strand.
AAAAGAAAAGAAAAGAAAAGAAAAAAGTTTAGGCAAGAAGTCATAATGACTGTACCAAGACAGCTGTTGAAAAAGGAGAGGAAAAAAACATGCATAAGAAGTTGTGATTGAAGGTACTTAAGTAGATAGGAGGACCTGGTTATTGGGGACTAGCCAGACAATGGAATCCAACCTGAATTTGGTCATTAGCTTCCAGTGTGACTTTAAGGAAAGTATCAAATTATTGGTTTTTTATTACTGCAGTGAAATCTAGAGGAAAAAAAAAGACAAGAATTTGTTTATAAAACTGCACAAATGACTTACAATTGGCTTATTTGAGGCAAAAACAAAACTTCAAAGAGTTGTGCTACAGTGACTCTTAGATGCCATTTAGTACTTTATTGGTCACTATGTTAGTATTTATGGTTTTTTGTCATTTAATTCTATTATTTGAGAATAATGTATACTTTTTTTTTTTTTTTTTACAGAGACAGAGAGAGGGATAGATAGGGAGGAACAGACAGACAGGAACGGAGAGAGATGACAAGCATCAATCATCAGTTTTTTCGTTGCAACACCTTAGTTCATTGACTGCCCTCTCATATGTGCCTTGACTGCAGGTCTTCAGCAGACTGAGTAACCCCTTGCTCGAGCCAGCGACCTCGGGTCCAAGCTGGTGAGCTTTTTTCTCAATCCAAATGAGCCTGCACTCAAGCCCAGCAATCTCGAAGTCTCAAACTTGGGTCCTCCGCATCCCAGTCCAATGCTCTATCCACTGCATTACCGCCTGGTCAGGCTATACTTTATGTTTTTTATTATCTTCTGTGAAATGTGATTATTTTCTGAAATAGCTCAGTAGTAGCACTTAATAGTGAAGTTTATTAAAGTGCTCTGGTTTTTTTTGTTTGTTTGTTTCACACTGTCTTATATAAAGCACAACAGCTTCAGGACAAGACAATCAATGAATGACATTATTCAGTTCATAGGCTTCAAATACTGTAAGTCATTAAAAACCCTGATGGATAAATTGCCTGATATCTCATTTTCAATTTAAAGAAATGAAGGACAAAGGATGTAGCTGGTGTCCTTGTACTCAACACAAAATTTTTACAACTCTGCAAGCAAATGAATTAATTTTGTCTCTAATTGTAATGTTGGACAAGAGGCAACTTTATTTTTAAAAATATATGTGCTACTGACCATCCCACATCAATAAAAAATTTTTCCTAAATTTTAAGGATTCTTCTAAAAAGAAAACAATTTTTTTTCTTATCAAGTTAATCAATTTAAACAATCTTTTCTTAGGAAGAAGAAAATACCCAGCTGGTTAGTTGAATTTTTCAGTCTTTCAGTGTGTCTCCTTATTTATTTATTTATTTATTTATTTATTTATTTATTTATTTATTTATTTATATTAGAAACAAAATTTAATGGGGTGACACTGGCCAATAAAAATATAACTCTATAGCATTTGAATTGTTTATTGCATAAGATCACCCAAAGTCAATCTTAAATCTCTAATCACTGAGCATGTATCTTCTCTGTGCAAAACTGGGCTAGAATTAGGAATAAAATGGAAGAGAAGGTACCGTGCTGAGAAGTACATAGCTTAGGGGTGGACTTCGATATATTCATCAGTTTGTAATGGTAGATCTAGCAAACCTCATCTGATTCAGGTTGGGGAGGGATTCAAAGGGAAGTAAACAGAGAAGTCTTCATAGCGTGGAAGCTCCAAGATGGTAGAATTTATGTATTTACTTGACTATGAATTATTAGATCCTAAGCAATGTCAAAAACCTGGAAATATTTCCAGAATTTTCCCTTAATACAGAAAGTGATGTTTAAATAAGCCTTGAAAAATATATAGAACATTGACAGTTATGCAAGAGGGAAAGGTGCTTCAGAGAGAGGTGAGATACTTGCCAGCTGTGGCTTGCTATAGACTTATGAGACTGTCCGTGCAAGGCCAGGCAGGCAGAGATGATGCGGCTGGAAAGTGATGGCTGGGGTGAAGCCATGAAGGCACCTTGTCTGACGTGGGAAAGATGTGAGATATTTTTTCTTCGGAAATTTTAAATGGATTGCAATATTTTTAACAGGTGGAATTTGAAATTGAGGACCACTTTTGTAAAGAGAAAATGGGAGATGTTTTCATAGGCCATTAAACAGTCTGGTGGCAAGAAAGCTAGTTAATGCATCGTTGCAATTTTCCAAGAGAACTAGAAGGCCTGATAGAATAGTCAGAAACATACGTTTTCATGGCTAAATAATATGGTGACTTTATTTAAATAATTTGGTAATTTTTTTTCTAATAATTATAGATACAGGAAAGCCATTGGCACATATAAATATCTTAAAAGAGGAAATTCTTTTTGCTAATGCCTAAATATATTTCAGAATTTGTCATTTAAAGTGTGAATTTGTATCTTTAGAAGTAGATTTCACTCATGTTCACCGAGCACAAAGTCCCAGGAAATTTGCAATCAATATGGAAAAATATGATATATAATACATTCTGGTTTCCACAATTCTAGAAGATTCTACATTAATGAGTCTACCTGCTGTTACAAGATTGTTAGTTCACAAGGAAATAGAAGTGAGCTTTAGAAGTAAATCCTACCATTAGAACACATAGGCTAATAATAAGTATTAAAGAGAATGTATATTTCATTCAGAAGTAATATAATATTATAAATATTACTTTTTCCTATACTTTTTAGAAAGAGTGTTATAATAGATGGTCTCTATATCTAGAAATTTATATAAAAGGAAATGGAAATTTTAATGGCTAGAAAGAGAAATATAGACTGTCTCATTTCTGAATGCACACGTTTTATTTGGACTTAGTCTTGCTTGTTTTCTTATAGTTTGGCACTAATTTAAACATGTTTCCTTGGGAAGAAGAAAAGAAAATATACAAAGCAAGAGATGAAAACTATTTAAATATATATCTTTGATTTGTTCATACCTATATTTGGCAGGGGATGCATTAAACAGATATAATGAGGTCCCACTGTGCTATGTCACTGGGGACCATGGGAGTAGTCTGGACTTCTATACCCACCTCTATTGCCTCATTTTTTTTTTTTTTTATTGAACTCAAGTTTTTTTTTTTGGTTTTTTTTTTTGTTTGTTTGTTTTTTATTCATTTTAGAAAGGAGAGAGAGAGAGAGAAGGGGAGAGGAGCAGGAAGCATCAACTCCCATATGTGCCTTGACCAGGCAAGCCCAGGGTTTCGAACCGGCGACCTCAGCATTTCCAGGTCGACGCTTTATCCACTGCGCCACCACAGGTCAGTATTGCCTCATTTTTTGACTAGGTTGTGTAAAAGAACTCTGTGGAGGGTGAGGGCTATCCCCCTTTATCATGAGGACACCACCATTTTCCTGGTATTACTGGAGGCCCAGTAGGAAGCTAAAACTCCCAGCCCTGGCAGAAATGATGAGGACTATGACCCCCTTGAGTGCTAATGAGCCAAGTAGAAAATAAGGACTTTACCCACATCTAGAAGAAAGAGGAAGAATGGTATTAATGGAAGTTAGCAAAAACGGAAGTTTGAAATTGCAACTAGATCTCCTAACATATAATCCTTAAAATAGTCTCTGGGTTTCTGATAAAAATGACTCATTAAACCAAGAACCAGGAAGATGCAATCTGAATAATAAAAAACCCCACAATCAATATATACCAATATCAGGATGATAAAGATGTGGAGTCACCCAACAAAGGTTTTAGAGCAGCCATCATAAAAATGCTTCACCCAGGACTTAACATCCTGCTAGAGACAGATGAAAAAAATGAAGTTCCTAAAAAAAAAAAAAAAAAGAAGATATAAAGAATTCAGCTAAGAAATATAATTATAGTAAAACAGTCATCAGAGAACTTATTTTAAATAAAAATAATATTATGAACAAAGTTATGGATATGAGAATGTTTGACTTTTAAAAGGTGGAGATGTTTTGCAGTATGAAAGAGGAGCTATTAGTAGACTCAAGTCTAACAGCAGGAGAAAACAAATCAGTAAAACAAGAGATGAAAGTCTTTCTTTAAGTCAGTAATGAATTGATGAAAATTTATAGTAAAGATTAATATGTACAAGTCTAGAACTACAGTCTGAAAATACAAAGATGTTTAAGCTACACTTCTGCCTTTAAGGAAATTAAAATCAATTTAGTGAGACAAGACATAAATACAAACAACATTTAAAGAAAATAGTCTTCTTGATTATTTGGGTATAAATACAGAGGCAGTATTGTATTATTTAATTCAATGAGTTTGCATTCAGATACTCTGATATATTTTCAGATATATCACATTTTTGGTTTTCATTTAAATAATAATCTGTAAAGTACGGTAAACATATTCTGTGCCATCTGGATGCCAGCCTCCTGACTGCAAACTGCAAGATTACTTCATTTGTGTGTGTTTATCACTCACTGCATGATAATCAGGTAACACTGCTTTAATTTCAGTGAACTAATGAGAAAAGAATCCAGGTGGATTTAGGAGGTAAATGATGCATTTGAAACCAAGGAAGGTAAATGATATTGCGGCACACGAAAGCATAAATGTTTTAGAATATTTTGAATAAGAAAAATGTTGGGAAGATTACATCATCTCACATTACAGAGCATTATTTATAGTCCTAACATAACACCGTATTCTATAAACTAATGCAATCCTCCCAACATTCTTAGGCTTGCCCATGCTCAGAAAGTAGCAATTAGTACAAAATTCATGTAGTTGGTGGAAATTTATGTTCATTCATCTGAATCATTGAAATTGTTAGTGTCATAAGTTTGTTAGTGTTAGTTGACAACTCAGTTGATTATATATTTATGCTTATGTAAATTCATGTATATACATTCTATGTAAGTATTTATTCTATGTATGTATTTATACATAGGCTTATGTTAGCACTACTTATATAATACTATTGTGAAGATCATTTAACTCAACATTGGTGTTCTATAGGATTTTTTTTTCCCTCTAAAATGAATTCATATAATCTTGAAGTGGGGGAAATACTGATTTAAGTTGTTCAGCAGGGGACTTGCCTAACACCATCGGATTTTAGAGAACACAGAGCAGATGAACTGCAGCTGGGAGAGGGTGGAGTAGGCAGGAGTGTTAGATCATCTGTGCAGTCAGGGTTCCAGGGATGAGAACATGAATTATGAATGGTAGTGGGAAGACAGAGAAAAGGGATTCCACTGGCCAGTGTCAGGAATTGATAAATAATAGATAGGAGAGAGTGGTTGGGGAAAACTGATTATGGGGAAAAAAGATTTTACTTTAAGTAAAAGATAAATCAAGCAAAAGGAATAATAAAATATCTTCCTTAAACCCAGGAACAGTAAATGAAATTATTTTTGTATATAGAAAATGATTCAAAAGTGGAAAGACTGCATTAAATAAGAACAAAAAATTCCAAGGAATCATAGTATAGGCTGCAGGACAGAATGACATGAAGGGAAATTCAAACAACAGCCACCACAGAAAAGTAAATTAATGAAAGCTACAAAATTAAGCTTGTAAAGTAGATTGAAATTATAAATTTTCTTAAAGTAAAGCAATTTATCATTACGAACTCCTAGGTACGCTTTTAAGTCTACACATCATCACTAATCACTAGAACAAGCAAAATCTACAATTCACTTTTTTAAAAATTTTTATTAATTTTTAATTTATTGTGTTTACAAGGATTCAAGTGTCCCACTGTACAATTCACTTTTTAATCTGTATTTTCTATAAAGCTATATTTGTATTTCTACATATGAAAAATTACAATTATATAGATAACAGATGAGAAACATTTTATTATTTATATTTGGCTAATGCATTTTATTAACACTTCTTTTTATAGATGGTAGGTTTTTGCATATTTTCTAGAAAGGTGAGTGATCTGGATTAATATATTACAGACACCAAACTGTGGCTGTGTCTATTCTTATAGTTAAAAACACATCTAGTTGGAGGCATAATTTTGAATAAAAAGACACACAGGAGACTAAATAATAAATTATTGCATAGAATTTTAAGAAACAGACACATCTAATCTATGGTTAGATAAGAAGAGTGTTCACTCCTAGGATGGGTATTGGCTGGAAGGAGTGTAGAAAATGTTCTCTCTTGTGATTTGGAGATGTTACCACAGAAATGTACATAAAAATTTATTGAGAGGTACATTTAAAAGTAGTGCACTTTATAGATTCTGTCATGTGTATATTTTACCTCATTGAAAAATGAAAAAGAAAGAAAGAATAAACCTGTATGTTGGTGTAGCAAATAGAGATTGGAAGAGTTCAGACTTTTGCTCCTTGAAGAGGAGAAATACCAAAAATTGAAATAAGACTTGAAATTATCTTTGTACCTGTTCCTGGAAATTTTGCTGCCATATCTAATGCAAATACCAAAAGAAAGTGAAAGAAGCTAATTTTCCACCCCGGAGAAAGAAAATTTTTTCTGGTTTTACATTGTAAACCGATAATCAATGTTTTATTTACCTCTGCCATCTTCTCCCTTATACATAGCCTATGGCCAAGCACCTTGGTTCAGTTCTTGACCAGATGCACAAGTGCACAATACCCACAACTGATATGCTTAGACTAGAGTCGGGGGTAGGGAGGGAGAATAGAAGCTCTTCTTTCACATAGCATACAGTATAGGAACTAGAGGAACTATTGCAGTTCTGAATAAAAGGATTAGAGAAAATGGAGCCCAAGCAATTTTTAAACCTGAATAATCATATTCTTATAAATGCCCTAATGAATATATAAAGAAATTAAACTAGTCAATTGAATTAATTGCAAGAGGCAACCTTCGGGCAAAAGCAAATGAGTTGATTCAACTAAATTGTGCCCTCCATCTGCTTTTACTTAAGACAGAATCTTTGATTAAAAAAGATATTTGTATCTAGTATTCCCACCCAGATGGATAAAAGAGACTCTGAATAATATGTCTAATTCAGAGGCTGATAATAGCTAATTGCTTGAAGTCTTTTTTTTTTCCTGCTTATATCTTCTTTAGAAGAAGAGATGACCTTGATATGTTTTATTTCAGTTGATCCCTGAAACACTGTTGACCATTAATAATCTTTTTTCTCAAGAAGCAATGAAGAAATCATAAAGAATGTTGCTAATAGATTCAACAGTGATTTTAAATTATATCTATAAAACCATAAATAGCATTTGGCTTTAGTCTGGAAGAAATCAGTTCAGGAATTGAGAACTCATTTTGGACATGTCAAGTCACTTTATTGGTTAGTTTTCATGAAAGATCCACAGATAGTGGTGGTGTGGGTAGATGGGGTTAGGTTCAGGATGGAGTGTCAGGATTTGTACTTTGGGTTCTCAATTTTACCTGAAGAGGAGAAAAGACAATTATAGTTATTGATACAGGTAGATTTATAAAAGGGTAGAAATGGAGAAGACTTTAGAGATCTATATCAGTAGTGAAATATTCTGACCTGCCACCTGGTTCTTGTGGTCCATGAGGTAAGAATGATTTTTAAAGATGAATATATGTAATTGATTTGATGATTAAAAAACATTACTAAATTTTGAACTCAAACTCATCAAAATAGTATCCTTTAAAAAGATTACATTCTTGCCCTGGCTGGTTGGCTCAGCGGTAGAGCGTCGGCCTGGCGTGCAGGAGTCCCGGGTTCGATTCCCGGCCAGGGCACACAGGAGAAGCACCCATCTGCTTCTCCACCCCTTCCCCTCTCCTTCCTCTCTGTCTTTTTCTTCCCCTCCCGCAGCCGAGGCTCCATTGGAGCAAAGATGGCCCGGGTGCTGGGGATGGCTCTGTGGCCTCTGCCTCAGGCGCTAGAATGGCTCTGGTTGCAACAGAGTGACGCCCCAGATGGGCACAGCATTGCCCCCTGGTGGGCATGCTGGGTGGATCCCTGTCAGGTGCATGCGGGAGTCTGTCTGTCTCTCCCCGTTTCCAGCTTCAGAAAAATGAAAAAAAAAAAGATTACATTCTTTTTATCTGTAGACACATATAAAAAAAATTGTTCTTAAGTATTTTAAATTATGTCAAGAAAAAATTATCTTTTTTATATTAATAGCTACATAGTATCTTTGATTTTGTTTTCTGTCTCAGAGAATATAAAATATTATTGTTTGGCCCTGTGGAGAAAATATTTACTGACCCTGACCTAGAGTAGTGGTTCTCCACCTTGCTCATAAATCAGAATCACTTAAGGACTTGTTAAATCACAGATATCTTGGTCACATTCCCAGAGTTCTGATACAATATGCCTGGAATGGAGCCCAAGAATTTGCATTTCTAACAAGTTCCCGGGTGATTATCACATTGCTGGCCCAGGGATCACTCACTGAGCACCACTGGTCTAGATCACTTCCTACCTTAGGAGAAACAGAGGCCCAAGAAATTATGTCACCTTGTCCAGGTCACAGCTATGAAGTGGCAGAACCATATTTCAAATATAGCTTATAGGTTCACGGTCAGACTTTTTTTAGCAGAAGAAAACTTTTACTAGCTAATAAATTATATATAGGTTTTGCAATGAATTAAGAGAGAAAATTCAAACTAAACTCTGTAGAATAATGTCTCAAAGGTAAAAACCCTATCATTGTGCAGGCCTAAAGACTTTTGAAAGTTGTTTTCAAGGCTACATTAGGCAGTCATTAGATCTGTTCTTAAATTCATCAGTCTGCACGCAACATGCATCTGGCCCAGAATCAATGAGAAGACCATGGGGAAAATACTTATGCAGCAAGTTCCACATGGCAGCTTATCAATCTAATAGGGCTGTTCCACACTGATATCAACAAAATCTCCACCTGCACATCACGTCTCATTCTCAGTGTTCTTTCTAATTCTCCAAATAAATCCTCTTAAGAAATTTAAAAATTGAAAAAAAAATCTCTGAAAAATGAAAGTAAAGAGATTGGTAATATTGCCGGGATCAAAGAGCTATTTTTGCAGTTAAATTTTAAAAAGTGTGGGCCTTGGTTTCTTTATGTTAAATTCAAATTTTCTATTACTTTTGTTTGGAAAGGGGAGAATAAAACCACTTCATTTATTGTTATGCTATAATTTTAAGTCTTGAATCCTTTCCACATAGAAAAAAACTATTTATTCCCATTGTAATTTCTGGCTTATTGGTTCTCATGAGTAGGTAAAGGGAAAATTGTAAATGAATATTATAGAAAAGAGAGAGAGGAATAGAATTTATATAATGTAACAATCCTAAAAATAAATATAAGTACAGGTGATGTTAACCCGTTTTATTGCCAAATGATTGCAAGAGTCAAAGAATATCTACTCTGTGTTCAGAGCAATTATCATTCATAATTTTCTGCCCATGATAATAATAATCCTACATTTTCCTCACACACTATATGCCAGGCAATGTCTTGAACACTTAAGTTTTTAATCTTTACAACTCCATCAAGTAAGCACATTTATTATTTGCATTATCTTCACAAGTGGTATAAGAAATTAGATAGGCTAATAATACCCTAGAGTGATAATTCTCAATTTGGGGTGGGGAAATGAGCATTTTGCACACTCCTTCTTCCCCAGGATATCTGCCAATGTCTGGAGATATTTTTGGTATGGAAGGGGGAGTACCAGTGGCATCTAGTGGGTAGACGAAGGGATAATGCTAAACAGAACACAACAGACATAACAAGTTGCCCCCTTCCCCAACAAATAATTACTTGTTCCAAGATATTAGTAGTGCCGAGAATCTATGCTCCAGAAGTTTTGCTTTTAACTTCTACAATACACATTTAGAAGGACCAATACCCATCTGATGCCTGAAAATTAATTGGTGTATAAGTTTGGCAGCTGCTAATTAACTTATTTTCTCTCTTTTTTTTTCCATGTTTCCGAAGCTGGAAATGGGGAGGAAGTCAGACAGACTCCCGCATGCGCCCGACCGGGATCCACCCAGCATGCCCACCAGGGGGCGATGTTCTGCCCCTCTGGGGCATCGCTCTGTTGCATCCAGAGCCATTCTAGCACCTGAGGCAGAGGCCACAGAGCCATCCCCAGCGCCCAGGCCATCTTTGCTCCAATGGAGCCTCGGCTGCGGGAAGGGAAGAGAGAGACAGAGAAGAAGGAGAGAGGGAGGGGTGGAGAAGCAGATGGGCGCTTCTCCTGTGTGCCCTGGCTGGGAATTGAACCCAGGACTCTTGCATGCCAGGCCGATGCTCTACCACTGAGCCAACCAGCCAGGGCTATTTTCTCTTTTTAGCTAGAGAATATTTTCTCTATTTATTAGACTGACACACTCCATGTGTTTCCTCTTATCCATAAATTAAATTTTACTTTGATTCCATATTCTATAACAAGAAAAACTAAGAACAAAATAGTAAGACTATGCAAAATAGGAAGGTAAGCTTCTATCTTTGTTTTCTGTTCATTTTACTAAACAATAAAATTGTGGTTGGGTTATTGGCAGATGATGTCAGAGTAATGGCGTGGTAGGAAGCGATACCAATAAATCTCCCCCAAAACTCAACAAGATCTTCAACCAGAAACAGAAAAATCTATCCTTGGAGCCTCCAGATGTTCTGTAATACACCCGAAGGTATGGTCGAGCAAAAAATTGGCGAAATATATAATCAAACCCCGATGGAAATAGGGAGTAAGAAATACTCCGCCATCCTCACTAACCTAAATAGGGCTGCTTTCACTGGGAACTGAGAGTATAGAAGGCGGGCAAAAGGGGTGAATAGATCCAGGCTGTGGCACAAATGGCAGAACCAGGCTGTGGCATGGAGATCCAAGTCAAGGAAAAACTGTGCCTGTGGCAACCCAGGCAATACAAGCTAACACTCGCGCCAAACTCAGACAAAGAAAGACAAGTGGGGCAGCCATTCGCCCTGATCTCCTAGTTGGCATGCACAGAAAATGGGGGAGAGATTCCTCTGAAAGCCCCGGGAGTGGGCGCCCATGTTATCCCACAGAGAGGCAGAGTCAGAGGCCCTTGTGTGGGCTGAAAGCAGAATCTCGGGACCGCACCAGCGCCCTGAAAAAGCTGCACATGAGGAGGAAGCAAGGGCTGATTCCACACTGGATCTTTTCCGTGCAGGTGTGCGTTTCACTGGGAGTGTGGGACTGCTGGCCTGATATCCTGGTCAGTGCACATGGAGAGTGGGCAAGAAATTTCTCCAAGCGCCTCAGGAGTGGGCATCCATGTTACCCCACAAAGAGGCAGAGTCAGAGGTCTTTGGGTGGGCCAAAAGCGGAATGTGCAGGCCACCCCAGTGCCCTGAAAAAGCTATGCACAGGGAGGGAGCGAGAGCTAATTCCAACGCTGGAACATTTCCATGTGGGTGGGGGTTACACTCAGAGTGTGAGGCAGCTGGCCTGATATCCTAGTCAGCGCACACAGAGAGTGGGCAAGAGATTCCTCTGAGCAGCCCGGGAGTGGGTGCCCGTGTTACCCCACAGAGAAGCAGAGTCAGGGGTCTTTGTGTGGGCCAAAAGCGGAATCTTCAGGCTGCCCCAGTGCCCTGAAAAAGCCGCACATGGGGAGGGAGCAAGAGCTAATTCCAACGCTGGAACTTTTTCATGCGGTTGGGGGTTTCACTCAAAGTGTGAGACTGCTGGCCTGATACCCTGGTCTGCATGCAGATAGTGAGCGAGAGATTCCTCTGAGCACCCTGGGAGTGGGCCCCTGCCCATGTTACCAGACAGAGTGGCAGAGCCAGAGGTCTTTGTGTGGGCGGAAACCCTGCCTTATTATGCTAGCAGCTCTGACTGAGCCTTACCTAGAGCCCTGTGCTGAGTAGGAATAGAGTGGGGAGTTGCAAGCTTTTTGAGCCTTTTACTATCCAGGCAGAGGCAGCAGCAACCCCATAGCTGGATTACCAGGCTACTAATTGAGGAAGGAAAGACTAGGAGATAGGCTCCAGGAACACGGACTCTCTCACTGTCAGAGCCTAAAAATGCTAATGAGCCTCAACTGCCAACAAAACTGAAGCCCAATACATGACATTGCCATAGAGATTTATCAACTGCAAACCTCTACCTGAGCGTGCCACAGGGGCAGAACCTGGGGTACAGAGTCACCGACCAGGAAGAGGGAGAGAAAAGAAAAAGCAAGAAGATAAGCTCACAAAATCAAGAATAATCTGCAGACTTTATAACCTATCCCATTTTATTATATTTGTTCATTGGTTTCTCTTATCTTCATTCTTGATTTTATTTTTCCTCCTCCAATTTGGTCATTTAATTCTCTGCCGGTCTTACTCTCTCCTCTCCTTGAACTACACTACCCATAAGTGTTACATCTCCCATTATCTTTTCTTTCCTCTTCCTTTCTCTCTATGAGGGTTGCACTCCTAAACCCTTAACTCTCTCTCTCTCTCTCCTTTTTTTTTCTCTTTTTTTCTTTTAGTGGTTCCCTGTTTTTTTTTTCCGTTTTTCTGTCTTTCTTTTCTCCCTCTATATTAGTTTCTTCCTTTCTCCTTTATGTCTCCTCTCATTCAATCATCAATAACAAACAAATTATCTTATCTGAAACTCAAACTTATGTTTGTGGCATTTTGGGGACTTTTTACTTCACTTTTTTTAACTCATTAGCAGTGCTCCGAACCCTGGCTCTCCATTTTATCTAGTTCTTCTTCCACTAAATACAACAGTAATTTTTTAATTTTCCTCCCTATTTTCCTGTTTCCCTCTTATTCCTCTCATCATATCTCTTAGTCAACCAACACCTAAAAGCAAATCATTTTATTCTTGATGCAAATTTTTTTTATTTGCATTTTGTGGGTCCATACTCCCTTCTTTTGCCCATTTACTACTTCTCCCTAACTTAGGCCCTGCATTACAGGCATTTTTTGTTCTATTTAGTACAATATAGTTCACAGTTCACCACAAGATTTTCTCAAGACAGAGGGGAGAGAAGAGGAGAGGAAAAAAGGAGGGGGGGAGGAATGATTTTCTTTTTTTTTTATAATAATTTTATTTTTTTAATGGGGTGACATCAATAAATCAGGATACATATATTCAAAGATAACAAGTCCAGGTTATCTTGTCATTCAATTATGTTGCATACCCACCACCCAAAGTCAGATTGTCCTCTGTCACCTTCTATCTTGTTTTCTTTGTGCCCCTCCCCACCCCCTTTCCCTCTCCCATTCCCCCCTCCCCCCGTAACCACCACACTCTTATCAATGTCTCTTAGTTTCACTATTATGTCCCACCTACGTATGGAATAATACAGTTCCTGGTTTTTTCTGATTTACTTATTTCGCTTCGTATCATGTTATCAAGATCCCACCATTTTGCTGTAAATGTTCCGATGTCATCATTTCTTATGGCTGAGTAGTATTCCATAGTGTATATGTGCCACATCTTCTTTATCCAGTCATCTATTGATGGGATTTTTGGTTGTTTCCATGTCCTGGCCACTGTGAACAATGCTGCAATAAACATGGGGCTGCATGTGTCTTTACGTATCAATGTCTCTGAGTTTTTGGGATATATACCCAGTAGAGGGATTGCTGGGTCATAAGGTAGTTCTATTTTCAGTTTTTTGAAGAACCACCATACTTTCTTCCATAATGGTTGTACTACTTTACATTCCCACCAACAGTGTATGAGGGTTCCTTTTTCTCCACAGCCTCTCCAACATTTGCTATTACCTGTCTTGCTAATAACAGCTAATCGAACAGGTGTGAGGTGGTATCTCATTGCCGTTTTGATTTGCATTTCTCTAATAGCTAAAGAAGATGAGCATCTTTTCATATATCTGTTGGCCATTTGTATTTCTTCCTGGGAGAAGTGTCTATTTATATCCTCTTCCCATTTTTTTATTGGATTGTTTGTTTGTTTGTTGTTGAGTTTTATGAGTTCTTTGTATATTTTGGATATTAGGCCCTTATCTGAGCTGTTGTTTGAGAATATCATTTCCCATTTAGTTGGCTTTCTGTTTATTTTGTTATCAGTTTCTCTTGCTGAGCAAAAACTTCTTAGTCTGATGTAGTCCCATTCATTAATTTTTGCCTTCACTTCTCTTGCCATTGGAGTCAAATTCATAAAATGCTCTTTAACACCCAGGTCCCTGAGTTGAGTACCTATGTCTTCTTCTATGTACTTAATTGTTTCAGGTCTTATGTTTAGATCTTTGATCCATTTTGAGTTAATTTTTGTACAGGGGGAGAGACTGTAGTCCAGTTTCATTCTTTTGCATGTGGCTTTCCAGTTTTCCCAGCATCATTTATTGAAGAGGCTTTCTTTTCTCCATTGTGTGTTGTTGGCCCCTTTATCAAAAATTATTTGACTATATATATGTGGTTTTATTTCTGGACTTTCTATTCTGTTCCATTGGTCTGATTGTCTATTTTTCTGCCAATACCATGCTGTTTTGATTGTCGTGGCCCTATAATATAGTTTGAAGTCAGGTATTGTAATGCCCCCAGCTTCATTCTTTTTCTTTAGGATTGCTTTGGCTATTCGGGGTTTTTTATAGTTCTATATAAATCTGATGATTTTTTGCTCTATTTCTTTAAAAAACGTCATTGGAAGTTTGATGGGAATTACATTAAATTTGTATATTGCTTTGGGTAATATAGCCATCTTGATTATATTTATTCTTCCTAGCCAAGAACAAGGTACATTCTTCCATCTCATTATATCTTTTTCGATTTCCCTTAACAATGGTTTATAGTTTTCATTATATAAGTCCTTTACATTCTTTGTTATGTTTATTCCTAAGTATTTTTTTGTTGTTGTTGCAATCGTGAAGGGGATTATTCTTTTGAGTTCCTTCTCAGTTGTTTCATTGTTGGCATATAGAAAGGCTATTGACTTCTGTATGTTAATTTTGTATCCTGCGACCGTACTGTATTGGCTTATTGTTTCTAGTAGTCTTTTTGTGGATTCTTTGGGGTTTTCGATGTATAGGATCATATCATCTGCAAAAAGTGATACCTTTACTTCTTCTTTTCCGATATGGATGCCTTTTATTTCTTTGTCTTGTCTGATTATTCTGGCTAGAACTTGTAGTACCACATTAAATAAGAGTGGAGAGAGTGGACAACCCTGTCTTGTTCCTGATTTAAGGGGGAAAGCCTTCAGTTTAGTGCCATTTAATATGATGTTAGCTGATGGTTTATCATATATGGCCTTTATCATGTTGAGATATTTTCCTTCTATACCCATTTTGTTGAGAGTCTTA
The DNA here is from genome assembly GCF_036850995.1 of Saccopteryx leptura. Lineage (NCBI taxonomy): Eukaryota > Metazoa > Chordata > Mammalia > Chiroptera > Emballonuridae > Saccopteryx > Saccopteryx leptura. Next base: position 56,566,475 of record NC_089506.1, read on the forward strand.
AACATAAAATTGTGTTGTATTTTATCAAAAGCCTTTTCTGCGTCTATTGATAAGATCATGTGGTTTTTGTTCTTTGTTTTGTTGATATGGTGTATTACATTAACCGTTTTACGTATGTTGAACCATCCTTGAGATTCTGGGATGAATCCCACTTGATCATGATGTATTATTTTTTTAATATGTTGTTGTATTCGATTTGCTAGTATTTTGTTTAGTATTTTAGCATCTGTATTCATTAGAGATATTGGTCTGTAGTTTTCTTTTTTTGTGCCATCCATGCCTGGTTTTGGTATGAGGGTTATGTTGGCCTCATAAAATGTGTTTGGAAGTATTGCTTCTTCTTCAATTTTTTGGAAGACTTTGAGGAGAATAAGAACCAAGTCTTCTTTGAATGTTTGATAAAATTCACTTGTATAGCCGTCAGGACCTGGACTTTTATATTTGGGGAGGTTTTTAATGTTTTTTTCTATTTCTTCTTTACTGATAGGTCTGTTTAGGCTTTCTGCTTCTTCTTGGCTCAGTCTAGGAAGGTTGTATTGTTCTAGGAATTTATCCATTTCTTCTAGGTTGTTGAATTTAGTGGCATAAAGTTTTTCATAGTATTCTACAATAATTCTTTGTATATCTACGGTGTCCGTGGTGATTTCTCCTCTTTCATTTTGGATTTTGTTTATATGAGTTCTTTCTCTTTTTTCCTTGGTAAGTCTTGCCAAGGGTTTGTCAATTTTGTTGATCTTTTCAGGGAACCATCTCCTTGTTCTATTAATTTTTTCTATAGTTTTTCTGTTCTCTAATTCATTTATTTCTGCTCTGATTTTTATTATCTCCTTTCTTCGGCTGGTTTTGGGTTGTCTTTGTTCTTTTTCTAGTTCCTTAAGGTGGGAAGTTAAGTGGTTCACTTGGGCTCTCTCTTGTTTGTTCATATATGCCTGAAGTGATATGAACTTTCCTCTTATCACTGCTTTTGCTGCATCCCATAGATTCTGATATGTCGTATTGTCATTTTCATTAGTCTGTATATATCTTTTGATCTCTGCACTTATTTCTTCTTTGACCCATTCATTTTTTAAAAGTATGTTGTTTAGTTTCCACATTTTTGTGGGATTTTTTTCCTCTTTTTTGCAGTTGAATTCTAGTTTCAAGGCTTTATGATCAGAAAATATGCTTGGTACAACTTCAATTTTTCTGAATTTGCTGATGTTGTTTTTGTGTCCCAACATATGGTCAATTCTTGAGAATGATCCATGTACACTGGAGAAAAATGTATACTCAGTCACTTTGGGATGAAATGTCCTGCAGATGTCTATCATATCCAGGTGCTCTAGTGTTTTGTTTAAGGCCACTATATCTTTGTTGATTCTCTGTTTGGATGACCGATCTAGAGCCGTCAGCGGTGTATTGAGGTCTCCAAGTATGATAGTGTTTTTGTCAGTTTTTGTTTTAAGATCAATAAGTAGCTGTCTTATATATTTTGGTGCTCCTTGGTTTGGTGCATATATATTAAGAATTGTTATGTCTTCTTGATTCAGTGTCCCCTTAGCCATTATGTAATGGCCATTTTTGTCTCTGAGTACTTTTCCTGTCTTGTAGTCAGCATTATCTGATATGAGTATTGCTACACCTGCTTTTTTTTGGATGTTATTTGCTTGGAGTATTGTTTTCCAGCCTTTCACTTTGAATTTGTTTTTATCCTTGTTACTTAGATGAGTTTCCTGTAGGCAGCATACAGTTGGATTTTCTTTTTTAATCCATTCTGCTACTCTGTGCCTTTTTATTGGTGAGTTTAATCCGTTTACATTTAGTGTAATTATTGATACTTGTGAGTTCCCTATTGCCATTTTATATCTTGCTTTCTGTTAGTTTTGTGTCTTGTTTGATCCTCTCTTTCGTTTTTCTATCTTTTGTTTTTATTTGGTTGTATTCCATACATCTTTCCTCTGTTGCTATCTTTTTTATCTCATGTGCTTCTGTGGTGGTTTTTTCAATGGTGGTTACCTTTGAGTAATGAAAAGGGTCCCTACCCTGTTCATTGTAGCGAACTATTTTGTGAGTACTTTTGCACTCCATCGTCCTTTGCTACTGTTAATCTCCATCTTCTCCCCCTCTTTCTTTTTGTTGTTGTCACAGTTTAAATTTGGTTTTATTGTGTTCTTCTTGGAGCTTTTACTTGTGGCTCTGTTTTTTTTTTGTTCTTTGTATCTGATTGGAGAACCTCCTTTAGTAATTCCTGGAGTGGGGGTTTTCTGATGATAAATTCCCTCATCTTTTCTGTATCTGTGAATGTTTTTATTTCTCCTTCATATTTGAAGGATAGCTTTGATGGGTATAGTATTCGTGGCTGAAAGTTCCTCTCTTTCAGGATTTTAAATATTAGGGTCCACTCTCTTCTAGCTTGTAGAGTTTCTGCTGAGAAATCTGATGATAATCTAATGGGCCTTCCTTTATATGTTGTATTCTTCTTTTCCCTGGCTGCCTTGAGAATTTTTTCTTTGCTGTTGGTTTGTGTCAATTTCATTATGATATGCCTTGGAGTAGGTTTGTTGGGGTTAAGAAAACTCGGAGTTCTGTTTGCTTCTTGAACTTGAGGCTTTAGTTCTTTCCACAGGCTTGGAAAGTTCTCATCTATTATTTGTTTGAGTATGTTCTCCATTCCATTTTCTCTCTCTTCTCCCTCTGTTATACCTATTATTCTTATGTTATTCTTTTTGATGGAGTCAGATAATTCTTGTAGGGCTATCTCATTTTTTTTAATTTTTGAGTCTCTTTCTTCTTCTCTCTGTTGTGCCTCAAGTTGCTTGTCTTCTATTTCACTAATCCTCTCTTCTATCTGACCTGTTCTATTAGCTAAGCTTGTTACTTCGTTTTTCAGCTCGTGAATTGAGTTTTTCATCTCTGTTTGATTTGTTTTTATAGTTTCAATTTCCTTGGACATATATTCTTTGTGTTCATTGAGTTGTTTTCTGAGCTCCCTAAATTGTCTTTCTGTGTTTTCTTGTATATCTTGGAGGATTTTTAGGATTTCTATCTTGAATTCTCTGTCATTTAGCTCCAAGGTTTCCAATATATTAAATTTTTTCTCCATAGATTTTTCCTCATCTAGCTGTGTTACCTCTCTTTCTTTTGTATCCATGATATTCGATTTTCTCTTCCTTAATGGCATCTTTGGGTGTATTGCGAAGCATCTGGAGGCTCCAAGTATAGGTTTTTCTGTTTCTGGTTGAAGATCTTGTTGAGTTTTGGGGGAGATTTATTGGAATCGCTTCCTACCCCGCCATTACTCAGACGTCATCTCCTGATTTTCTTTTTTTTTCCCTTTTTTTTAATTTTTAATTTTTTTAAAAAAAACTTTTTTCTATTTTTTATTTTTATTTTTTTCACTTTTTATTCTTTATTAAATCTCATCAATACTATCAACAAAACCACCCTCAGATGCCATTATGGAAAAGAAAATCGAATATCATGGATACAAAAGAAAGAGAGGTAACATAGATAGATGAGGAAAAAAATCTATGGAGAAAACATTTAATATATTGGAAATCTTGGATTTAAATGACAGAGAATTTAAAATAGAAATCCTAAAAGTACTCAGAGACATACAAGAAAACATAGAAAGGCAATTTAGGGAGCTCAGAAAATAACTCAATGAACACAAAGAATATATTATCAAGGAAATTGAAACTATAAAAACAAATCAAACAGGATGAAAAACTCAATTTACGAGCTGAAAAATGAGGTAACAAACTTAGCTAATAGAACAGGCCAGAGAGAAGGTAGGATTAGTGAAATAGAAGACAAGCAACTTGAGGCACAACAGACAGAAGAAGAAAGAGACTCAAAAATTTAAAAAAAATGAGGAATTATCTGACTCCCTCAAAAAGAATAACATAAGAATAATAGGTATATCAGAGGGAGAAGAGAGAGAAAATGGAATGGAGAACATACTCAAACAAATAATAGATGAGAACTTCCCAAGCCTGTGGAAAGAACTAAAGCTTCAAATTCAAGAAGCAAACATAATTACGAGTTTCTTAACCCCAACAAACCTACTCCAAAGCACATCATAATGAAATTGACACAAACCAAGGACAAAGAAAAAATTCTTAAGGCAGCCAGGGAAAAGAACAATAAAACATATAAAGGAAGGCCCATTAGATTATTATCATCAGATTTCTCAACAGAAACTCAACAAGCTAGAAGAGAGTGGACCCCCCATATTTAAAGTCCTGAGAGAGAAACTTTCAGCCACGAATACTATACCCATCAAAGCTATCCTTCAAATATGAAGGAGAAATAAAAACATTCACAGATACAGAAAAGATGAGGGAATTGATCATCAGAACACCCCCACTCCAGGAATTACTAAAGGGGGTTCTCCAATCAGATACAAAGAACAAAAAAAAAAACAAACAAAGCCACAAATAAAAGCTCCAAAAAGAACACAATAAAACCATATTTAAACTGTGACAATAACAAAAAAGGGGGGGGAGAAGATGTAGATTAACAGTAGCAAAGGACGATGGAGTGCAAAAGTACTCACAACATAGTGCACTACAATGAACAGGTAGGAACCCTTTTCATTAGTTAATGGTAACCACCATTGGAAAAACTACCACAGAGGAACATGATTTTAAAAAGATAGCAACAGAGGAAAGATGTATGGAATACAACCAAATACAAACAAAAGATAGAAAAACGAAAGAGAAGGATCAAACAAGACACAAAACTAACAGAAAGCAATCTATAAAATGGCAATAGGGAACCCACAAGTGTCAATAATTACATTAAATGTAAATGGATTAAACTCACCCATAAAAAGGCACAGAGTAGCAGAATGGATTAAAAAAGAAAATCCAACTGTATGCTGCCTACAAGAAACTCATCTAAGCAACAAGGATAAAAACAAATTTAAAGTGAAAGGCTGGAAAACAATATTCCAAGCAAATAACATCCAAAAAAAAAGCAGGCATAGCAATACTCATATCTGATAATGTTGACTACAAGACAGGAAAAGTACTCAGAGACAAAAATGGCCATTACATAATGGCTAAGGGGACACTGAATCAAGAAGACATAAAAATTCTTAATATATATGCACCAAACCAAGAAGCACCAAAATATATAAGACAGCTACTTATTGACCTTAAAAAAAAAACTGACAAAAATACAATCATACTTGGAGACATCAATACACCGCTCTCGGCTCTAGATCGGTCATCCAAACAGAGAATCAACAAAAACATAGTGGCCTTAAACAAAACACTAGAGCACCTGGATATGATAGACATCTACAGGACATTTCATCCCAAAGTGACTGAGTATACATTTTTCTCCAGTGTACATGGATCATTCTCAAGAATTGACCATATGTTGGGCCACAAAAACAACATTAGCAAATTCAGAAAAATCAAAGTTGTACCAAGCATATTTTCTGATCATAAAGCCTTGAAACTAGAATTCAATGGCAAAAAAGAGGAAAAAAATCCCCCCCCAAATGTGGAAACTAAACAACATACTTTTAAAAAATGAATGGGTCAAAGAACAAATAAGTGCAGAGAGCAAAAGATATATACAGACAAATGAAAATAACAATATGACATATCAGAATCTATGGAATGCAGCAAAAGCAGTGATATCACTGGGGAAGTTCATATCACTTCAGGCCTATATGAACAAACAAGAGAGAGCCCAAGTGAACCACTTAACCTCACACCTTAAGGAACTGGAAAAAGAAGAACAAAGACAACCCAAAACCAGCCGAAGATAGATAATAAAAATCAGAGCAGAAATAAATGAAATAGAGAACAGAAAAACTATAGAAAAAATTAATAGAACAAGGAGATGGTTCCCTGAAAAGATCAACAAAATTGACAAACCCTTGGCAAGACTCACCAAGGAAAAAAGAGAAAGAAGTCATATAAACAAAATCCAAAATGAAAGAGGAGAACTCACCACGGACACCGTAGATATACAAAGAATTATTGTAGAATACTATGAAAAACTTTATGCCACTAAATTCAACAACCTAGAAGAAATGGATAAATTCCTAGAACAATACAACCTTCCTAGACTAAGTCAAGAAGAAGCAGAAAACAGATCTATTAGTAGAGAAGAAGTAGAAAAACCATTAAAAACCTCCCCCAAAATAAAAGTCCAGGCCCAGATGGCTATACTAGTGAATTTTATCAAACATTCAAAGAAGACTTGGGTCCTAACCTACTGAAAGTCTTCCAAAAAATTGAAGAAGAAGCAATACTTTCAAACACATTTTATAAGGCCAACATAACCCTCATACCAAAACCAGGCAAAGATGGCACAAAAAAAGAAAACTACAGACCAATATCTCTAATGAATACAGATGCTAAAATATTAAACAAAATACTAGCAAATTGAATACAACAACATATTAAAAAAATAATACATCATGATCAAGTGGGATCATCCCAGAATCTCAAGAATGGTTCAACATACGTAAAACGGTTAACATAATACACCATATCAACAAAACAAAGAACAAAAACCACATGATCTTATCAATAGATGCAGAAAAGTCTTTCAATAAAATACAACACAATTTTATGTTTAAGACTCTCAACAAAATGGGTATAGAAGGAAAATATCTTAACATGATGAAGGCCATATATGATAAACCATCAGCTAACATCATATTAAATGGCACAAAACTGAAAGCTTTTCCCCTTAAATCAGGAACAAGACAGGATTATCCACTCTCTCCACTCTTATTTAATGTGGTATTAGAGGTTCTAGCCAGAATAATCAGACAAGACAAAGAAATAAAAGGCATCCATATCGGAAAAGAAGAAGTAAAGGTATCACTTTTTGCAGATGATATGATCCTATACATCGAAAACCCCAAAGAATCCACAAAAAGACTACTAGAATAAATAAGCAAATACAGTAAGGACGCAGGATATAAAATTAACATACAGAAGTCCATAGCCTTTCTATATGCCAACAATGAAACATTTGAGAACGAACTCAAAAGAATAATCTCCTTCATGATTGCAACAACAACAACAAAAATACTTAGGAATAAACATAACAAAAAATGTAAAGGACTTATATAATGAAAACTACAAACCATTGTTAAGGGTAATCAAAAATGATATAATGAGATGAAAGAATATTCCTTGTTCTTGGTTAGGAAGAATAAATATAATCAAGATGGCCATATTACCCAAAGCAATATACAAATTTAATGCAATTCCCATCAAAATTCCAATGACATTTTTTAAAGAAATAGAGCAGAAAATCATCAGATTTATATGGAACTATAAAAAAACCCTGAATAGCCAAAGCAATCCTAAAAAAAAAGAATGAAACTGGGGGCATTACAATACCTGACTTCAAACTATATTATAGGGCCACGACAATCAAAACAGCATGGTATTGGCAGAAAATTGGCAGAGACTCAGACCAATGGAACAGAATAGAAAGTCCAGACATAAAACCACATATATATAGTCAAATAATCTTTGATAAAGGGGCCAACAACACACAATGGAGAAAAGAAAGCCTCTTCAACAAATGGTGCTGGGAAAACTGGAAAGCCACCTGCAAAAGAATGAAACTGGACTACAGTTTGTCCCCTTGTACTAAAATTAACTCAAAATGGATCAAAGATCTAAACATAAAACCTGAAACAATAAGGTACATAGAAGAAGACATAGGTACTAAACTCATGGACCTGGGTTTTAAAGAGCATTTTATGAATTTGACTCCAAAGGCAAGAGAAGTGAAGGCAAAAATTAATGAATGGGACTACATCAGACTAAGAAATATTTGCTCAGCAAGAGAAACTGATAACAAAATAAAGACAGCCAACTAAATGGGAAATGATATTTTCAAACAATTGCTCAGATAAGGGCCTAATATCCAAAATATACAAAGAACTCATAAAACTCAACAACAAACAAATAAACAATCGAATAAAAAAATGGGAAGAGGACATGAACAGACACTTCTCCCAGGAAGAAATACAAATGGTTAACAGATATATGAAAAGATGCTCATCTTCTTTTTTATTAGAGAAATGCAAATCAACACTGCAATGAGATACCACCTCACACCTGTTAAATTAGCTATTATTAACAAGACAGGTAATAGTAAATGTTGAAGAGGCTGTGGAGAAAAAGGAACCCTCATTCATTGTTGGTGGGAATGTAAAGTAGTACAACCATTATGGAAGAAAGTATGGTGGTTCCTCAAAAAACTGTAAATAGAACTACCTATGACCCAGCAATCCCTCTACTTGGTATATACCTCCAAAACTCAGAAACCTTGATACGTAAAGACACATGCAGCCCCATGTTCATTGCAGCATTCTTCACAGTGGCCAGGACATGGAAACAACCAAAAAGCCCGGCAATAGATGACTGGATAAAGAAAATGTGGAACATATACACATATACACTATACAATACTACTCAGCCATAATAAATGATGACATCGGATCATTTCCAGCAAAATGGTGGGATCTTGATAACATTATAAGAAGTGAAATAAGTAAATCAGAAAAAAACAGGAACTGCATTATTCCATACGTAGGTGGGATATAAAAGTGAGACTAAGAGACATTGATAAGAGTGTGGTGGCTATGGGGGGGTGGGGTGATAGGGAGAGGGAAAGGGGAGGGGGAGGGGCACAAAGAAACTAGATAGAAGGTGACAAAGGACAATCTGACTTTGGGTGATGGGTATGCAACATAATTGAATGACAAGATAACCTGGACATGTTTTCTTTGAATATATGTACTCTGATTTATTGATGTCACCCCATTAAAAAAATAAAATTATAAATTAAAAAAATAAAAAAATAAAGTTATGGTTGACCAAGTATTTTCACAAAATTATTCTTATATAGTTAGCTTGTCAAGTATTTCTACATATGGACACAGTCATGAATCTCTAGATCAGTCTTTGGAAAATATTAGCTTACATTTGGAGGAAAATGTTCATATCTGAGGTGGTGATTCTAATAAAGGATGGATTCTATTATGAATTAGCAAGAGTTTTGTATGTATCAATTTTTGAAAAACAGTATACTTTGTGCTTCATAATACCCTAGAGGAGCTGTTTTCCTGCTATGAGCATGTCTATTTTAAACAACTGGTGAAAATAAGAATCCTAGGACAATGTGAATGGTAAGAATATTTTTCTTTTTGTTTCTATAGAAATGTATTTAGTGTGGAAACACTGTGAATATAGCATTGTTGAAGGTCAGAAAACAAACATATTATACTAGACTGTAAACAGGAAAGATGATGGGCTAGCTATTAGCTCAGATCTCCAATAGGAAAAATGGAAGAACGTGAAGCTCCATGCAGAACGACAGCCTTTCCTTTGCCTAGGAGTTTGTGCTTAATTCAGAATGAACTGAATTTAAGAATTAGCTCATGTTTGCACTACAGGTCAAATTCTAAGCCTGAGTAATTACCATAAGTACAGCAAATTATTTAAATACTAGAAGTGAAACGTTGATACACTGGTCAAGAGTTCTAAGGAAGTGCAGCCACTAGAAAATTAAGAAATCATCTTCCTGTTATGAACACAAGATGATTGTTTACAGCTGTGCATGGTCTCTTTCTTATTCCTCTTCTTGATATGCATTGTCCTCTCATTTTTTGCTTTCTCTGCCCTGGTTTTAATTTCATTTCCACCCTCTTCTCTCATTACCTTTTCTCCTCCTTAATAAGATTTCAAAGACATTGAACCCCAGAAAGGAAAACTGAGAATGATAGAATTCACTGAAATATGATTAGATTGGCATAAACTATTAAGAAAGCAAAAGAATGTGCATTTGTCGGTAGAGTATCATCACAGTTTAGGGAACTAGTCAGTATTCTCATAGTCTACAAAACAATTGAGAGAAAACATATTTTTCCTAGAGTTCTAGGAAATAGCATTACTATCTCTCTTCCTTTTATTACTTCTGACATTGTGTAGGAATAGAACCTTAAAAGGCTTTTCTAAATATTATTTAGGTATTGAAGAGATAATTATAAAACTATGTTAACATTATTCTGGTTCAGCCTACCTTTTGTGTCTGTGGATAGAACTGGGAAAATATTCAGTCTAACTTTAATACTTTGGCAACTGTAAAGCCACATAGCTCAGTGAACCAAACTTTAGTTGGGAGAAATATAATCTATCTCAGACTCTTCGAATATAAAATTGCCATTGATTTTAGTGTGCACATAAAGTGGCCTTCTCACCTTTTTTTCCCCAAAATATTCTTTCATTCATTACATAATCATAAAAAATATGAAGTATATTTTCTGAATACATCCCTTTCTTTTTTCAAATTTTCACAAACTCTTGGTTCTTTGAATTATAGATATCATTGAGCATAATTACGTATTGCCTATGTACCTTCTGTGTTTCATTGAACTAAGATTATAGCAAATATTTCAACTAAAAGATGTTATTAAAAACTCTGTAGATTAGTCAACAAAAGCATATTAATGTTCATATGTATCTCTGTATACTTTCAAAACATTTGAACAGTTTGTCCGAATCAACCAAATCCTTTATGTCTGGAGTATTGTGGTTAATAGTCATATATTTAAATGGTGTCCTCACTTGAGTCTATCAAAAATCAAATAGGATACTATCAGTAAAATGAGTGATTTTACAGATACTGTGAAACACAACATTGCATTCATTATTTTCTCATAAACAATAAAAGTATTTTACATATAATGACACTTACATAGCTATTAATATGACACAATTTACCAATCTTCCACCTATGTTAATAATACATAGAATGATGTAATATATGATATATTCTACTAATTGCCCAGCGATTCATTGATTAATTTCTCAAATATACCTTTTTGAGCAATAAGGAAACTTCCTTTTGTTTCGATTTTATCAATTTGGTATAAAGCAGCTATGTTCTGGATTTGGGTTTCCTGGTGACAATCCAAGAGACACGCTGAAATCTCTGAGACCGTAAGAGCAGTCCTAGAGACATCAGTGCATTCTAGCTTGGCCAAGAACCCCTCCAATTGTATCTGAACCAGTGCCCCAAATAAATAGTGCAAGTAATTTTAAAAAGTTTTTTTATTATTAAATTCTAAAAGGTTAATACAGACTGAAGTTTTAAAGTAAAGGCAGACCTACTACTTTTCTGACAAAGGGATATTTAGAATTTCATTAGAACTGGAGAGATGTAATCAATATTCTCATAACTTTCACTCATTTGACCATTCACTGAATCACCAGCTTACATTTAAATGCTTACTCCTGGGAGAGTAAAATGTGCTAGGTGCTGAAAACAGTATCACATTCATAAATGTAATAGTGTGGAAAAGAAATATTTCTGTCAAAAATTAAAGACAGAAATACCCTTTTAAACTAGAATGCACTCCAAAATCAGCCTGTAATAACAGATGCCAGTTTCTTCAACTTTTCAGTTTGGAATGATCTTAGCTTTACATTGTTATTTATTAACAATGGTGTATATAAAGCTATCTTAATTACTAAGTTCATAGTCCATGATTTAAACTCAAGTAGAAGCTGGTGAAATGTTATTTTCTATTTCCCATGTTTAGGACTATTTTTTGTGGTCTTATGAGGTAATGCAATAAAACTTATATTAAATCTTTCAACAAGAAGAACAAACCCTTTATTACATATTTATATAATTCATATGTTAGACCAAGACTTCGTTATTCTGGTTATTCGAAGAAAATTGAAGTTACTATATCTATCTATACATATAATTCTTTTTTGTGAAAAATAGTTATCAAAGTGACCCTGCTTTTACCACTGGCTTATTTTATGATTGAGCTACAAGCTTGTGAGAAAAGATTTATAATAGAAATACTTACAACTTCTTAACTATGGCACTATGAACAACAATATAATAATATATTATAACAGAAAGCACCTAATCAATAGCAGCTCATTAAAGTCAGTAGCATTAGTTTAATCAGGGAATCTCTATAAGTTTTCAATAGTCAGTAAAAGGTCTTGTCCATCAATGTCTAGTTCAATTTTGAAGTTGCATCTGACAAGTTACAATCAATTTTGTTAAGAGACTTGCATACAAGCTAATGTTAAGACCATCTGTCATTTTAATATATGATCAATGCAATCCATAACCAGTGTCAGACTCAATGAGGAGATCGATGCACACCCCAGTGACCTGATTATTATTTCCCTAAGTTCTCACTTGGAATCTCTATTAAACATAAAGTGATTTCTCTATCTCTTCCAACTTGAAACTAAATGTAAGCATTCATAGGCTGAAGCAAACTGTCTTGTGTCTGTTCTTTGATTTCCACCTTTTTTTTTCTTTTTGGTTCAAAGGTGTCGTCCAGGAGAATACCAGTGGGATTAAATACATACAGTACTTTAAGTTATTTAATACTATTTCCTTATCTACAAAATCAGGATAATATTAACTTACCTGTGCACATAAATCCATATAAATTTTAGGCTTCTTTACCAAAATACTAGAAATAAATGCATCAAATGAGGAATATATGTATGTATGATAATGACTCAGGAGCCAAAGCCTACCATTTGTGAGCTGAATTATGTGAAATGCTATCTTCACCAAGATATCCTGTGTTGTCTTGAAAATCTATAAAGACCTCCATATTGAGTTATTTAACAATATTTTAGTAATCTCTGAATATTTTCAAATGGTGATGTCTAGGTTTTGATAGATAAATTGGGTATTAAAACTATCTCACACAAACAGAAGGCAGAGGGAAAAACCTCCTGTATATGAATTCCTCTGCCTAGACAAGGACTACTGGGAAGACACATTCTTTGTTTTCCCAATGGTGAGATAATTACTTAGAATAAAATGCAAAAATGTAGGTAGTTTAAAAAAAAAAACCCTGTTGTTGCTCTAAGTTCATAACTCTTACTTAAAATTGTAGTGAGAAAAATATTTATTCTGAAGTTAGTTTGGCAAAAAGACCAAGCCAGAAATGAAAGTACCTCTTATACAGCTACTATTCATTATGCTTTTAACCTTTCACTATTATAAAGTTAGTTGTATGTGCTAAGTCAATTTCCCTTTCCAAAGAAACAGATGATGGTTTGGGGACCAGTATTTTTATTTGTGTTTTACTAGTGATAGATAAAATATCCTTCAGCTCAGAACTAAAACAAACATAAAAAAAAGATCAAATATATTAATGGATAAAATAAGATGTGTTTTTTTAAAGGCTTAATTGTATTCATTGATGGTGAATGCTTTTAGAATTCCAAAATACAGAAATAATAAGCTCAGCCTTATAAAAATATATATATATTTTTTTTTCTTTATAGTTAGAGGAGGGAAGGCAGAGACAGACTCCTACATGTGCCCTGACTGGGATCCACTTGGCAAGCCCTCTAAGGGGCAATGTTCTGTCCACCTGGGATGTTGCTCCATTGCTCAGCAACCAAGCTCTTTTTAGTGCCTGAGGCAGAAGCCATGGAGCCATCCTCAATGCCTGGGGTCAACTTGCTCCAATTGAGCCATAGCTGCAGGAGGAAGACAGAAAGAGAGAGAGAGAGACATGAAAAGGGGAAGATAGAGGAGCATATGGGCTCTTCTTCTGTGTGCCTTGACTGGGAATCAAACTGAGATATCCAGATGCCAGGCCAATGCTCTACCACTGAGCAAAATGGCTGGAGCCTATAAAAATATTCCTTTAAAAAGACAGAGAACTTATCATGTTATTAAGTAATTCAAAGAATGGCTTAGAGTGTAAAGGTAAACTTAAAGGTAAAGTTTATTTAAAGGTAAACGTTGTGTTTAACTTGACATGTACAGAATCCATGTCTGAAAGTAACTAACATGACTTTGAAAATTTGAACTATTTGTTTTTACTTGTTGGTGACCAGCCTAGAGAGTTTCTAAAATGCCTACCACTAGTCAGGAATATCAAGAGTTAAGAACCACATTTTCATGATTAATGAAGTGAATAAAAGTCAAAGGCAAGACTAGCCAAGGGCTTAAAAATAAATGCTATTTTACCTTCATGATCAGAGGATTCAGCTTGTTCAGAAAGGCAATGCCATCTGGAGTGGCAAGCTGGCTAAAGGGAAGGTTTCAGGACCATGCCAAATTTCTATAAAACATGAGTCCAAATTATGACAAAAAGAAATACAATTATTTCAGACTTAAGTTTTACCAAGAGACCTTTTGCAACACTGATTTCAGAGAACTAAAATTTAAAATAATTGTTCTGATGTCACTTAACATTTTCAAAGTTGCCAAGTGTTTTACAGTGTCTGGAATATGAGGTGTAACCAGTGTGTGAAGGTATCAAAATGCTAAACTATATATTAATAGTTTGTGGTTTTTGATCCCAGAATCTTAAAACATAACTCTTCCCTTAGTGGACTTTACTGAAAGATAATGTCAGACTAATGGTGGCGTGAGAAATACCCCTGATCTTTCCCCTTGAAATTTCAGCAAATTGAACAACTGTAATGCAGCAAAAAAACCAGAAACAAAACAAGCTATGCTTGCAGGCATGCCTGAAAGATCCATGCACTGAATGGATTAAAGGTGGGACAGGGTGAAAAGGGGGCAGAAGATAAAACATATTTGCAGTGGGCTTTGAAGAGCAGAGGAGACAAAACTGGAATGACTGAGCTTTTTTTTTTTTCCTCTACTGGACTATAGGGAGGAGGGAAGCTCGAGTTCTTTGAATTTTGCCTGAAAAGTAGGGAGAGGAAAACTCTGAGTAATTGGGTCTCCTTCTGCTGGGAGGAGTGGTGAGGTGGAGGGTCATATGGGGCAATAATTCAAAACAATCAGAGCATAGGGTCGAGGCCAGTGTTACCATGGTTTACCTGCATCCCAAACTCAGCAGAGATGAAGAAAGCTAAAGTGAATCCTCTCAGCCTCCCACATCTTGCCTCCCTGACTTTGCAGTACTGAGAGAGGCAGAAACAAAACTCACAGCTAGCTCTTCAGAGCTACTGTCTACCCTAAAGAACAGGGATAATCTGCATCAGGCCCCCAGGTCTGTTGAGACATAAGAAGGAGTACCAGGAAGTCTGAAATTACCAATTGCTAGAGTTGTAAAGGTGGAAATCTGAAGCCATAAAGCCAAAGCCATAAGGCCAAAGCCAAAAAGCCCTCAAAACATGTTGCACCCATGAATGAGACTGCAGCCTTGACTATATCACTGCAACAGAAACATCTTAGTGGAGAGCCTAGGAACTTCACAGAGCTATAAGTTGACACCTGCTGGAAAAAACTCAAAACAAAATATATTTTTTCTTTCCCGCACTTTTTCTCTATTTTCTTCTTTCTTGTTTCTCTTTTGAATTCATTTTGTTTAATTTTTATATGTTATCCTTACTTTTTGTGGATGTTCTGTCTTTGAGTTTTTTGTTTGTTTTTGACCTTTGTGTTTTTTCTTCTTTATTTTTCAGTTTAAAATTTTTATTGTATTTATTTTTTTTAATTTGTTATTTTTTAGTGTTTTTTTTTGTTAGGGTTCTTAACAATACCAATTTCAAATGCCATCAAGTAAGAAGAATTTGAATACCATGGCTACCCAATACAGAGATGTAGTTCAGAAAGTAAATGAAAAATCTCCAGAAATAGAATTGAATCACATGTAAACCTTGAAGTTAAATTATAGAGAATTAAAAATTGAAGTTCTAAAATACTCAACAATATGTGAGAAAACACCTATAGGCCACTAAATGAATTCAGAAAACAAACTAAAGAACAAAATAAATACCTCAAAAAGGAGATTAAAACTTTAAAAACAGAGAGCGTGGGCTCATCTGGTTTGAGCAAAGCTCATCAGCTTGGACCCAAAGTCGCTGGATCAAGCAAGGGGTTACTTGGTCTGCTGAAGGCCCATGATCAAGGCACATATGAGAAAGCAATCCATGAACAACTGAGGTGTCATAACAAAAAAACTAATGATTGATGCTTCTCCTCTTTCTCTATTCCTGCCTGTCTGTCCCTATCTATCCCTCTATCTGACTCTGTCTCTGTGAAACAACAAACAAACAAAAAGCATGGATAATCTGTAACAAAAATAACATAAAAAAGGAGAGGATAAAAATTTGAGGTAGCGGCCCTGGTCGGTTGGCTCAGTGGTAGAGCATCAGCCTGGCGTGCGGGGGACCCGGGTTCAATTCCCGGCCAGGGCACATAGGAGAAGCGCCCATTTGCTTCTCCACCCCCCCTTCTTCTCTGTCTCTCTCTTCCCCTCCCACAGCCAAGGCTCCATTGGAGTGGGGATGGCCCGGGCGCTGGGGATAGCTCCTTGGCCTCTGCCCCAGGCACTAGAGTGGCTCTGGTCATGGCAGAACAATGCCCCGGAGGGGCAGAGCATCGCCCCCTGGTGGGCAGAGCATCGCCCCTGGTGGGCGTGCCGAGTGGATCCCGGTCGGGCGCATGTGGGAGTCTGTCTGACTGTCTCTCCCCGTTTCCAGCTTCAGAAAAATACAAAAAAAAAAAAAAATTGAGGTAGCAAAGGAGGATGGAGTGCAGAAGGATTCATAAGACAAAGAATCCTTGTATATATGAACTTTTTTTTTCTTAATAACCTAATGGTAATCACCAAAGAAAAAAAAGCCACTACTGAAACATACAGCTTAAAAAAAGAAGAAACAGGGGAAAAAGCATGGAATACCACCAAATAAACACAACAAACAGAAACACTAAAAAGAAACAAAAGAAACACAGAGATACCAGGAAACAAGATATAAAATGGCTATAGGAAATCCTCAAATGTCAATAATTACCCTAACTGTAAATGAACTGAACTCACCAATAAAGAGGAAGAGTGGTAGATTAAATAGAAAAACAAAATCCAACCACATGCTGCCTTTAAGAGACACATCTATGCTGCAAGGACAAAAGTAGACTCAAAGTTAAAGGTTGGAAAATAATTCTCCAAGCAAATAATATCCAAAGAAAGCAGGTGTATTAATACTCATATCTGACAATGTTGACTTCAAGACAACAAAGGTAACCAGAGGCAAAGATGGACATTTCCTAATGATAAAGGGGACAGTGTATCAAAAAAACATAGCACTTCTTGTCCTGGCCAGTTGGCTCAGTGGTAGAACATCACCCTGGCATGTGGAAGTCCTGAATTTGATTCCTGGCCAGGGCACACAGAAAAAGTGCCCATCTGCTTCTCCACCTTTTCCCCTCTTTTTTTATCTCTATCTCTCTCTTCCCTTTCTGCAGCCAAGGCTCCATTGGAGCAAAGTTGCATGAGCGCTGAGGATGGCTACATGGTCTCTGCCTCAGACACTAGAATGGCTCCAGTTGCAACAAAGCAATGCCCCAGATGGACAGAGCATCACCCTTTAGTGGGCTTGCTTGGTGGATCCTGGTTTGCACATGTGAGAGTCTGTCTATCTGCCTCCATGCTTCTTACTTCAGAAAAATTTAAAAAAATAAAAGAAAAAGAAGACGTAACATTTCTTAATATATGTGCACCAAATCAGATAGATTTCAACACACATTGATAGCTTTAGATAGATCATCTAAACAGAAAATTAATAAATAAATATTGGCTTTAGAGGATACTCTGGATCATATGAACATAATAAACATTTATAAGACATTTCATCCCAAAATATGATATTATTATACAAGTTTCTCCTGTGTACATGGAACATTCTCAAAGATAGATCATATGTTCAGTGACAGAACTAACATCAACAAATTCAAGAAGATTGAAATTATACCAAACATACTTTCTGATTATAAAGTAAATTCAACTGCAAAAAGGGAGTAAAAAATTCCACAAAAATGTGGAAATTAAACAATATACTTCTAAAAAATGACTGGGTCAAAGAAGAATTAAAAGCAGAAATCAAAAGATATATACAAACAAAAGAAAATGACAATACAACATATTAAAATTTCTGGGATACAATGAAACTAGTAAGAAGAGGAAAATTTATATCATTACAGGCTTATATCAAGAAACAAGAGATCACAAGTAAACAATCTAGCATCATATCTTAAGGAAGTAGGAAAAAAAACAAAGGCAATCAAAGTCAGCAAAATAAAAGATATAGTAAAAATTAAAGCAGAATTTAATGAAATAGAGAACAAAAAAAAGGGTAGAAAAAATTAATACAACAAAATGATGGTTCTTCAAAAAGGTAAAAAAACTCCACAAATGACTGGCTAGACTCACTACATGCAGAAGAATGAACCTTGACTACAGTTTGTCTCCTTGCACAAAGGTTAATTCAAAATGGATTAAAGACCTAAATATAAGATCTGAAACAATAAATCACATAGAAGAAAACATAGGTACAAAGCTCATGGATCTTAGAGAACAGTTTATAAATTTGACTCCAAAGGCAAGGGAAGTAAAGGCAAAAATAAATTAATGGGACTTTATTAAATTGAAAGGCTTCTGCACAAAAAAAGAAACACAACAAAACAAATAGGCAGCCAACTAAATGGGACACGATATTTGCAAACAACAGCTCTGATAAGGTGTTAATACCCAAAATACATAAAGAACTCACAAAGCTTAGCAATAAACAAGCAAACAATCCAATTAAAAAATGGGGAGAGAACCTGAACAGACACTTCTCCCAAGAGAACATACAAATGGCCAACAGATATATAAAAAGGCGCTCATTTTCACTAGCTATTTCAGAAATGCAAATCAAAACTTATAATAAGATACCACCTTACACCTGTTAGATTGGCTTTTGTCAACAAGACAGGTAATAACAAGTGTTGGAGAGACTGTGAGGAAAAAGGAACCCTCATTCACTGCTAAAAATTAGTACAACCATTGTGAAAGAAGTATGGTGGTTTCTCAAATAATTAAAAATAAAATTTTCATATGACCCAGTGTTGGTCAAATAACTTTTTAAATATGATATATAGTGTATATGTGTGTTTGCTTATATGTATAGTTTGCATTGGGTGAGGCGGACAGGCTGTAAGCAGGCCGGGTCGTTATAGCCTAAGGCTTAGTTTTAAGAGTAAGCTTTTCCCCACACCCTTGACTGATTACATGATGTGGGATGGTGCACTCTCATGAGGAATCCCACTGTGCCTCAGATAAGTGACTTTGTATCAGAGACTTCCTTATTTGTATATTGGATTAAAAGTTTTGATTTCTACAATATAAAATGGGGGCAGACTGGCAGCTTGCTCTCTCTCTCTCTTTCTCTCTTGGTTCCTGAGATTAGCATTAGAGAAGAGAGCAGAGAAAGGCCATGTGGAGGAGGCCAGGAGAAGCAGTCAAGATGGTGGAGTGCTGAGGGAGAAGCCAGTTTGTGCAGAGTTTGTGCAGGGAGAAGGAAGGAGATGGAGAACAGAGTTGAATAAGTCTGGTGAGCTAGAACCCTTTGATTCTAAGAAACTTAAATAAGTCAGTAGCTTTGTGAGCACTGAATGAGTGGGTTTTGGAGCCCAGTGTGTGCTTTTACTTGTCTGCCAGGTGCAAGCTAGGATTAAGGATGATGGCCCACCAGTTCTTGGCTCTGTTGTTTTTTTACTGACTGTCCAAATCCAATGCAAACCTGCACTGTACAGGCGGCTGTGATGGTGGCTGTGGCTACTGGCTTTACACCCAGCAACTTCTCTACTGGGTATCTACCCCCATAACTCAAAAACATTGGTATGTAGAGACTCATGTTCTCCCATGTTTATTGCAGCATTATTCACAGTGGTCAAAACATTGAAACAACCAAAGTGTCCTTCAGTAGAACATTGGGTAAAGAAGATGTAGTACCTGTACACAATGCTGCTCAGCCGTAAGAAATGGTGATATAGTGACATTTATGAAAACATAGATGGACCTTGAGAACATTATGCTGAGTGAAATAAGTAAGTCAGAAAAAGCTAAGAACTATATTATTTTAACTACATTTGTGATATAAAACTGAGACTTGTGGACATACATAAAAGTGAATTGGTTACCAGGGGGAAGGGGATGTGAGAGACAGAGGCAGGAAGGCAGTGAGGAGAGGGTATAAAGAGGGACAAATGTAAGGTGATAAAAAATGATTTGATTTTGGGTGATGGGTATACAACATAATCAACAGTTCCAATTCTATAGAAATGTTTACCTGAAACCTGTGTACCTTTATTGATCAATGTCACCCTGTTAAAGCTAATTTTCTAAATAAAATTAAAAAATTAAAAAAAAAAAGATGACTTTGCTGAAAAGATCAGCATTGTATCTATGCTGGACTAACAGAATAGTGATTTGCTTTGAGTAGATCCTCCCACATAAATAGTGTCATTCTAATGGAAGATACACATCAATCTTATGGGCCAAAATTTGAACATAAATTCCTAGTGATTAGAATAATAAATGTAATCTTTTTATAAATAATGCTTCCTAAATATTTTTTCTCATTGATTACAATTTATGTTTACATAGATTCTAGTGTTGCCGTGAAAACATCCCCCCTCCCCCATTTTCCCCTCAACATCTCCCTTGCCCACCTCCCCATAGTGCCCTCCCCCCTTCCCTTCAGGTTTATCCCATCCTATCATCCCCTTTTCCTCTGTTCTCTTTTCCTCTGGTCCTTTTTATCTCTCCTCTGTCTCAATTTCATTTCTCAGTTCATATTGTTCATTGGATTCCTCAAATGAGGGAGGTCATATGATATTTTTCTTTTTCTGCCTAGCTTGTTTCACTTAACATAATAGTTCCCAGGTCCATCCATGTTGTCACAAAAGGTAAGATTTCCTTCTTTTTCATGGCCCCATAGTATTCCATTGAATATATGTACTACTGCTTTTTAATCCACTCGTCCACTGACGGACACTTGAGCTGTTTCCAGATCTTTGCTATTGTGAACAATGCTGCCATAATGTAAAGGGGTGGAAAAGGTAGGTTTACAGTTGTTTGTATGGAAAAGACCATGCAGTTTATGATTATTTTAATAATTTTTTAACTCAAAAGAATGCCACACAACTGCAATTCTACTTTTTCCTACCCTGTGTTATCATTAAGTAAGAGTTTTTATCATTTTACAGTTAGGCATTATTCTATTAAGGATTATAAGATGCATCAAGAAGTAAAAAAAAGCAAGATTCTACAGTTAATTTACAGTACAACAGGACAACGTTGTTAACATATTACAAATTCATGAATATACATAGTCATACAGTGGGATGAATATCTATTTCTCTCTATATATATATGTCTTTAAATCTGTAGGCAGGTGTGCAAGTACATATCTGAGTATTTATCATCTATTTATATATCTATCTGTCTATCTATCTATCTATCTATATCTATCTATCTATCTATCATCTATTTATCATCATCTATCTATTTATCATCTATCATCTATCTAACTGTCACTTTACTTTTTTCTAGCCCAGAAGTTTGCTACAGTCTGAATTAGGCTTATTCTATTTTCTAGGTAATCCCTTACTACCATCATCCATTGGTACAGCATCACTGCCATCCTTTTCAACCTGGTATGTCATTGCTTTAACTGGTTCCTGCATATCTTTATGTCTCTGGTTTTCTGACATTATGTCATGAATCCCAAACATGCTTGCCATCCTGTATCCTTAGCAGCAGCTTCTTAGATAACTGTGGATGTTCCTGAACTATTTGTATTCTTAGGCTTTTATATTTTCTTTTTCTTTTTCTTTTTTTTATGACAGAGATAGAGAGAGACAGAAAGAGGGACAGATAGGGACAAACAGACAGAAAAGGAGAGACATGAGAAGCATCAATTCTTTGTTATGGCACCTTAGTTGTTCATTGATTGCTTTCTCAAATGTACCTTGACCGTAGGGCTACAGCAGACTGAGTGACCCCTTGTTCAAGCCAGTAATCTTGGGCTCAAGCTGCTGAGTCTTGCTCAAACCAGATGAGAGCATAGTCAATCTGGTGATCTCAGGGTTTCGAACCTTGGTCCTCCGTGTTCCAGTTCAATACTCTATCCACTGTGCCACCACCTGGTCAGGCATATTCTGTCTTTTCTTTCTTCACTCTTCCTAAAGTCACACTCATCTCCTTTTAAAGACTAATAACTACTTACAATAAATCAGTGATTCCTCAATCTCCAGCCTTGATCACTCATCTGAGTTACAAAGACATTCAATACCTTTTCACTCAACCTCTTTCCTTGAGGGATTATAGACTCCTTCTATCCAAACGTAACCTTATGACTTTCTGTCAAACATCTGCTTTTCCTTTATCTTTTGGATGTTACTTCTACCCCTCTAGTTTGAAAAACTAGATAACTAAGCATTAGTATAATCTTATTCCTCATTCTCACACTTAAAAACAATGACCAAATATGGCAAAACTGCTTTTGAAATTTTAACTCTGTCTATTTCTCTCTATTCCCACTACCAGTAATCTAGAAAAGATGATCTGAATATCTTTCCCAGATTTCTTAATTATGGCAATATCCTTCCCAGTCCTACCTTTTATCCTTACCCTCCTCCCTTACTGTTTACCTACTCTGTTGAGGTCAGGAACATTTCTAAAGTGCAAATTAGATGTTTCTTCCCTGTTTGATACTTCTTATAGGATAGTGTCCTTGCTTTTAATCAGGATAAATACACACTTCTCTTATAGGATCCCTGATAACTAATACAGCTTCTTCTAGTGCCTTAGTAACCATGCAATATTTACACAGTATGCCAGAAGTTCTATTAAATATGATGTCACATGTTGTACCTGAGTTTTTGTTTACAGAACTGTGATATCCAGAAAACCCCTTCTCATGTCTTTAAGTTCACATTCTCTCAGGAGGACAAATCATTTAACACCTTTCTTCTAAATTCTCACATCTCTCCTCAGAAGTAGGCAAACCACTGGCTCACAGATGCCCTCAATGGAATACACAGATATTGTTAGCATCATAAGCAATACATGTCAATGCATTTTTTTACTTCTATGTCATTGATTACTAGACAGAAAAAAGTTTAGTCCGCTTTTTAATCTAAGTACTTGGCACAAACTGAGACCGCAGTGACTATTGGCTAACATGAATTAATAATAAGTAGATCATACCATGCAACAAATAAAAAGTGGAGGTTAACTTTATAGCTACCCAAGGAAAGACTACTAACATGGTGTTATTAACTTTGGTCACTAGTGGAGATTGCTATTTTTTAAATTATCTGACTATATTTAATTATTACAGGTTAACACAAATTTCTTCTAATTCTTTATCTGCAAATTTGTATTTTCATTGACAAACTGTACCTGTACTAATTCAAAAGCCAGTTGTATGTTTTTCTTCCTCACTCTAATTTATCTTTTGAAGAATAATTAGAATAATCAAGCGGACCTTTCATAATGATTAGATCTTTGTCAGTATGTTCAAAATTGGTATCTTTACTAATTTTCCATTGATTCCTCCCCAAATATATTATCACTGCCATTTCTTAAACATCTTTAGCTTGGTGGCCAATAGCACCTGCAGGCCAAGTTTCTAAACCCCAAATCGTTATTTACCAAAAAATATTTCCCACTTTCTGGTAATGGCTGTTACAAACCTTGTAGCTGATACCTAGTGAACAGTGTTTCCTTTTGTCCTCCTTTTTGCATCTTTATTTGTTCCACTCCGCTTATATACTCATTACCTCTTAACTAGGTGGAATTACCTATTGAAATTTATTTTGAGATTGCCTCCGTATTCTAAAAACTTTCTGCTGTGATAAAATTGATGATGCTAGATACATCTCTCTAAAGTGGCAATTCTCAACAGGTGTGCTTTAAGAATTTTTAAAGCATGTACTACCTGACTTTAGTCAGGGCATTGACCACTTTTCTCTTATATTGTCAAATAAAAAAATGACAATAGTCAATACAACAATAGCTGTCTGGTGTGAATGAATCAAAATTATACCATTTTTTTGTCATATTAGCAAAAATATTATTAATTAGTTTATATGTACCATGAAATGAAAAAGATGGAAAATTGTTGCTTTAAATACAATCTTGAGTGTGATATTCAAATTTAAAGATGTTGTGCAGGTTTCCATTTCCTACTTAATGCAGACTCAACTGGAATTAAAGAACTTCTAGAATTCTTTTCATTTAATTTTCTCAGTATTTTATGTTGTAAGTTTTGCACTAAAAGGTGTTTGCCTCTATTAATGAAACCAGCTTTCACTAAATCTGTGATGGCGAACTTTTTTATAAAAACCGTCCACTTTTGCAGTGATGGTCAACCTAGTCTTTCCTGCCCACTAGTGGGCATTCCAGCTTTCATGGTGGGCCAATCTTGGCACTGTTTGGTTGCTCCACTACTGCCTACCATGAAAGCTGGAAACCCACTAGTGGACAGGAGGGACCAGGTTGACCACCACTGCAAAAGTGGGCAGTTTTTATAAAAAGGTTCACCATCACAGCACTGAATACTTAATGCAACACACTTTCACCGACTGCTTATCAGGTTGAAGGGATAGTCTTAGGCAGTGTTAGATTCAGGGAGTACTGATATTCCCGGGGCTGCCAAGAGTGTAACTATTGAAGGAACAGGGAGTGCTGATATGGCCCTGTGCGGCTGAGAACAAAGAAGGTCAGAGACCCTTATCAGAAGTTTATGTTTGAAATTCGCCACTAAGCTAAAACCAGCCCCTGTTGCTATGCCGGCCCCTGTTGCTATGCTGCGTGCGACCTCCCTAGCCAATAGCTAAACTGTCACATCTGCTTCTGTATTATGCTTGCTCACTTAGAATATATAAGGACCTGGCTGTAAGTGCCAGGCGTGGATTCCATTTGCAGCTCCTCATGAGCACAGTGTCTCCGGACATCTTGGGAGTTTGCCCCTGCGCAGGTTAAACTGGCCAATAAAGTAACATTTAAACTCCTGAAAGTCTCCGACATTTGTTCTCGTACCCGGTGGACGCAACAGGCAGAAACAAAAATAAGTATATAAATCAGATGGCTTTTACATCTTATTCTAGAGTAGGGGATATATACATATATATATTCACAAACATACCCACATATATAAATAATTAATAGTTCCTGATAAATCAGTAAAACTAGTAAGGCCTATACAACCAATAAAAATAATGTAGAGAGATACTGCCTGTTTTTGCATTTAAAAAATTGATTGAAAATATTTGAGAAGTAGGGAAGTTTATTTTGACATTTGGCTTCTTTTGAATCAATATATTCTACCTACCTTACCATTCAATAGCAAAAACAACAACAGCAACAAAAACTCAAAATAACCCTAGTAACAAAATGGACAAAGAACCTGAATAGATATTTTTCCAAAAACAACATACAGATTACCAGCAGTTATATGAAAAGATGTTAAACATAAAAGCCACAATGAGATATCACCTGATACTCATTGGATTGGCTATTACAGAATGTCATTTTATAATTATGTCTTGTCATTATAAAAATGATAAGAAATAACAAATGTTGGCAAGGATACAGAGAAAAGAGAATTCTTGTACTCTGTTGTTGGCAATATAAGTAGTATAGCCACTATGGAATACAGTATGGAGATTCCTCAAAAGTTAAAAATAGAACCACCACCTCTCTCTGTCTCTCTCTCTCTCTCTCTCTCTCTCTCTCTCTCTCTCTCACACACACACACACACACACACACACACATACACACACACACATACATGAATAATATTCATTGTTTTAAAAAGAGAAGGAAATATTTTTATTTGTGACAACCTGAATGAACCTTAAGAATATTATGCTAACTGAAATAGTCCAGACCCAGAAATACAAATATTGTGTGAACTCACTTTTATGTGGAATCAAAAAAAAGAAAAGAAAAAGAAAGAAAGCCCAATTAATAGTAACAGAGAGCAAGTGATGGTTACAAATTGAGGAAAAATGGGAAAATAAAGAAGACAGTAGAATGGTGCTGGCCAGGAGCAGGCTGGCAGCAGGTCATGGAGAGATAATGTACTATGTATTCAGGTTTTCACTTTTGCAAGATGAATTAATTCTTGAGATGAATGACAGTTACACAACAGATGGAAAATGACTCAGCTCAGGGGTTCTGGGGGATGTCCCCCACAGTGTCTCTCCCTGGGCCTCCTACTTTACACTCTCTTCACACAACTCCAGTCCTCTCAGTTCTTCCCTGCCATAGCCCCAGGTAAGTGGCTGTGAATGAGGTTTTCTGCGTGTGCGCTTTAAGATGGAGTCCATGTCCAAGAGCTCTATCTCTTACTTGTAGACAGGAACCCAGCTCTTTTCACAGCTAAATGCTGTCTGGGTGCCTATTCTGGGCTCTGGGGCTCTAAGATGGGGCTCTGGGCCTGGGGCTGAGCACCTGCACCTGTTAGGGTGACCCTCTCTGCAGTGAGAGTCCCTCTGGACCCTCAGTTGCCCCTCACTCCTGGGAGCGGGCAGCCATTTCTACATCTCCATCCTTCCTACCAGTCTTGCTGTGGATTCTTCAGTGATCCTTGGTTATAGACTCCTGTTAGTTTAGTCCAAAGTTGGTTTTTCAAGATTGTTCTTAAATGAAGTTGTAATTAATTTGGTCCTGGGAGGTGGCAGTTGGAATGTCCATCTACTCTGTCTCCATCTTTGTTCCTCACATATTAAATTTTATAAGATGTAATGGATACTAAAATATTTTATAAAATTTATCAAGATCACACTATCAATAAGAAGAATCAATATTTAAACAAAGTTCATTGAATGCCACAGTCTATGCTCTTTCCTCACCATGGATTGTTGGGTTAAAATGTCAGTCAGGACATGACTCCAATGGAAAAGTGACAGCCTAGAAGGAACTTACAGGCAACTGTGCATTATTTGGTTGAAGAAATAAAGATGGCAGGGTAGTAAAAGTAAAATAATTTATGAAATAAACAAGGTTCTTTTAATCAAACCTCTCTATCTTAAAATATCTTAAAATGTTCATGCTCTCTGAGAGTTTGTAAAAACTACAAATGCTATAATATATGTGTATTCTGTTTGATTTTTGTTTTTTTTTTTATAGAGACAGAAAGAGTCAGAGAGAGGGATAGATAGGGACAGACAGACAGGAATGGAGAGAGATGAGAAGCATCAATCATTAGTTTTTCGTTGCGACACCTGAGTTGTTCATTGACTGCTCTCTCTTATGTACTCTGACTGTGGGGCTACAGCAGACCGAGTAACCCCTTGCTCAAGCCAGTGACCTTGAGTCCAAGCTGGTGAGCATTGCTTAAACCAGATGAGCCCGTGCTCAAACTCGTGACCTTGGGGTCTCAAACCTGAGTCCTCTGCATCCCAGTTCAATGCTCTATCCACTGCACCACCACTCAGTCAGGCTCTGTTTGATTTTTTATTTGTTTGTTTGTTTGTTTTTTAACAGAGACAGAGAGAGAGTCAGAGAGGGATAGTTAGGGACAGACAGACAGGAACAGAGAGAGATGAGAAGCATCAATCATCAGGTTTTTTTGCAACACCTTAGTTGTTCATTGATTGCTTTCTCATATGTGCTTTTGACTGTGGGCCTTCAACAGACAGAGTAGCCCCTTGCTTGGTCCAAGCTGGTGAGGTTTTGCTCAAACCAGATGAGCCCATGCTCAAGCTGTTGACCTCGGGGTCTCGAACCTGGGTCCTTCCGCATCCCAGTTCAACACTCTATCCACTGCACCACTGCCTGGTCAGGCTCTGTTTGATTTTTAAGCAAGTATTTACCTATGTATTTGTCAATAACAGATAGTTAAAAGAAAAATTAATGAAAGGACTCATTTATTGACTCTAAAGCAGACAGATATTGAACAAAAAAAGGACAAAAAAAGATAATAAAGCTCATGGACATGAACACCAGTGTGATGATTACCAGGGTAAGGGGAGATAGGAATATGAGGGGATAAATGGTGATAGACTAGATGGAGACTTGGCTGGGGGGGGGGAATGAATACACAATACATTGCACAGAAGATGTGTTGTAGAATTGTGATCCTGAAACATATATAATTTGGTTAACCAGTATCACTTCGATAAACTCAATGAAAAAAAAAATGTACAAATTGATAGTTACAAAATAGTAACAGTATATAAAGTACAGCATAGGAAATATAGTCAATAATATTGTGATCATTATATATGGTTCCAGGGGGATATTTTACTAGGTGGAACCATTTTGTAAAGTTTATGATTGTCTAACCACTATGCTGTACACCTAAAACTAATACAAAATAATATTGAATGTAAACTGTAACTAAAATATAAAATAGAGTTTTAAGCAGAAAAAAAGGAAAAATAAAACACTTCTGTCTATACTTCTCTTTTGTGTATTCAAACACAATATAAAATACTGATGATAAAACAATGTATCTTTTTTTCTTTTAAGCAAGAGTAGGGGAGATACAGAGACAGACTTCTGCATGCACCCCGACTTGGATCTATCTAGCAACCTCCATGCTCTGCCTATCTGGTGCCATACTTGCAAAGAAGCTATTTTTAGCACCTGAGGTGAAGGCTCCAATGGAGCCATCCTTAGCACCTGGGGCTGACATGCTTGAATCAATCAAGGCGTGGCAGCAGGAGGGCAAGAGAAAGAGATGGGGGAAGGGTGAAGAATCAGATGGTCACCTCTTTTGTATGCCCAGACTGGGAATCTAACCTGGGGCATCCATATGTCAGGTTGATACTCTAGGCCTGAGCCAATGATCTAGGGAAAAAGGCACCAAAACTAAAGCTGCTGTCTCAGCTATTTGTTTTCCACTGGAAAACAATAAGATAAGAACAATTATCTAACTATCTAATTTGAAATGTATTTTGTAAACATCAGAACAATAGTGTTTATGTAATCAGTCTATAAGGATATGGGAATGACTTCATTATATGTAACTGGAAATAATACATGTAAAAATATAATTCAACAAGTAAAACAGAGAATTTGTTTATCTTCTTTAATCTGGAATTACTTATTTGTTATCTTTAATCCCATAATTCATTTTATCTTAACAAAATATCTGTTTTTTAAGAAAACAGAGTACAGTACATAGTATATTTATCTGTAGAGGTCTTAGTGTTATCGCACAATATTTCCTAACAATTGTGTCTTCATGTTTGTATCCGATCCAGATAGATATTACTAATATCTTTATTATCTAAGAGCTCACCAAGGGATGACAGGCAGAGGAAGAGCAAACTTGCACGAGTTGGTTAGCCAGGGCTAATTTGGAAATGAGAATGGAATCAATGAGTCTGAGAAATTTAGTGTGGGAAGGTACATTGCCCAAATCCATTCTTTCTGTAAGAAGAAACAGAATCAGAGGAGGCAAGCAATCTGCTTAAGTCATGATGAATTTGTGTATGCTGACCACAGACCAATATCACAGAGATAAATCTGAGTAGTGATATAAGTAGAAACAAAGAGGAGAAAAAAACCATTACTTCAGTACGTTTTCCCTGCTGCTTCAGCCATTCCCACATAGTTTAAGAACAGACATTAAGCACTTTCACATTCAGTAGCTAACACTTAGTGAAGCAATTTCCAGTATATTATGTTATTCCCCAAATTCTCACAACAAAGTAAAAAAAAAAAAAAACAGTGAAGAAAGACATTGTAAATAGAGCTAATGGCCTGCTGTAACTTAACTAAATATCAAGTTGTTGTAGTAAGGTTACTGTGAAGAAAAATGTTGTCCATAATGAGATAAAAAGAGTAAGGAAAAGATACATGTTTTGCTGTTTAAAGATAAAATAAGACAACCATCTTTTCTTTGGAACCACATGAAGGGTACCTATTGTGCTGAAAGAATTCAGTCCTCAGAGTAATACCAACTGATTGTATAGTAAAATCATACTTACATTTGAAATTCTAAAGGCTGTTGGTTTCTGTCACATTCTCTTTTCATTATGTAAATATTTCTTGCATTTAATTTTCATACAATTTTTTTTAATCAATTCAAATAAGCAAGATGAAGGTTATAGCTTATAGAGTGTCTAACCCAAGCAATTTAATAAGGATATGGATGAATGATTTACGGTAATAACAGTTTCAAACTTCTGTCTATTGGTACCAATGAATAAAAGACAAAATATTTGAAAACAAAGATGATGCATTTACCACAGAAAAATTCAATACCCTTTAATACAAGTAGGAAAAAAGGGTCAAATTCTAACATAATAAGGCAAATGCTTTTCATACCAAGTTTTCAAGACAAGCAAAAAATTGGGTTTTATTTGACCCTCTACTTGTTTACTGTAATATTAATTCACTTAGCAATAATTTTATGTGTCTCTTATGTGGAAATTTCTTATCCTCGGAATACGGAAGTATGTTTCTTAAAGCTCCATCAGTAGTCTTCTCTAAGTTGTTGAGCACTCTAGCAGAATGTTCATAAAGGGAAGGATCACAAATATGATTGTTAGGCTGCCATATTTTTAGAATTTAAAATATTTTATAGGACTATATTATATTATTTCCATTTCATAATACTCAATCCTTAAGCTCTTTCCACTGAGCTTCTGATCACACCACATACTGAAACATCAAAAGTGGATACCTATCAGTGGTATTTAATGTTTTAGACACTCTTCTTTTGGTGACACCACACTAAAGTATTTTTTTTATTTATTCATTTTAGAGAGTAGAGAGAGGGAGAGAGAGAGACAGAGAGAGAGAGGAGAGAAAGACAGGGGGGAGGAGCTGGAAGCATCAACTCCCATATGTGCCTTGACCGGGCAAGCCCAGGGTTTCGAATCGGCGACCTCAGCATTTCCAGGTTGACGCTTTATCCACTGGGCCACCACAGGTCAGGCTAAAGTATTTTTTAATATTACTTAGGGCTTAAATAATATTCTAAAGCCCCAAATTTCCGTAGGCATTGTTGCTTTTATGACTGCTCTCCTGAGAGAGAGTGAAAAACCTTACTATTTGGTGTGTTCATATATATTCTACTCTCTGTTAGCAACTTTCTTTAACATTTACCATAAATTTTTATTATCATACTTATGTTTCCATGTATATTAGGAGAAAAGAAATCATTACTCTTAATCATATGCAAAAAAAAAGCTTAAGTAACTAAAAATTAACAACTTTTTTGAGATTCATCCAGGAACCAAGATCATAGCACACCATTGTCCCTCAAATTAGAGATACAGATAGATAAAGTACAGAGAAACACAAATTATTGGAATAGATGCATATGACCAAAAATCTCCTAAGAATCATTACAAGGGTAGAAATCTTAACTGTAATTGATGAATTAATGGACTCTGTGTGTAGACAAAAATGAGAGGTTAAAAACTCCGTGGGATCTTAGCCTTACGGGACCATTATACTTTTGTGAGTTTTACGTCTAGAAGCTCCACCTGGGTTTCTTGGTGAAATCAGAGAAAAATGTCCATTTTCTGTTGGCAGAGGGAGGAAAAAGGTAGCCATGTGAAATAAGCCCAGAATATTTCATTCTTTTTAACAGAGCCTGAACTCAAAAGAAACCATTTTGCCTTAGCCTAATGGACCTAGGGGAAGGAAAATGTCCAATTGCAGCCCGATTTTGTGAATATTGACAAACATTATCAAATTTATATGAAAAGACAAAAGATCCAGGAAAACCAATAGAATATTGAAGGAGCCTGACCAGGCGGTTGCGCAGTGGATAGAGCATCAGACTGGGATGCGGAAGACCCAGGTTCGAGACCCTGAGCTCGCCAGCTTGAGCCTGGGCTCATCTGGTTTGAGCAAAGCTCACCAGCTTGGACCCAAGGTCACTGGCTCAAGCAAGGGGTTACTCGGTCTGCTGAAGGCCACGGTCAAGGCACATATGAGAAAGAAATCAATGAACAACTAAGGTGTTGCAACGTGCAACAAAAAACTAATGATTGGTGCTTCTCATCTCTCCGTTCCTGTCTGTCTGTCCCTGTCTATCTCTCTCTCTGACTCTCTCTGTCTCTGTAAAAAAAAAAAGAATATTGAAGGAGGCCTTGGCTGGTTGGCTCAGTGGTAGAGTGTCTGCCCAGCATGTGGAATCACCAAGTTTGATAACTGGTCAGGGCACATAAGAGAAGTGACCACCCGCTTCTCTATCCCTCCCTCTCCTCTTTCTCTCTCTCTTTCTCTTTTCCCCACCTTCAGCCATGACTGGAATGGTTTGAACAAGTTGGTCCTGGGCACTAAAGATGGCTTCATGGCCTTGCCTCAGGTGCTGAAATAGCTCGGTTGCCAAGCAATGGAACAGTGGCTCAGATTGGCACAGCATTACCCTGTAGGGGGCTTGCTGATTGGATCCTAGTCAGGATACATGAAGGAGTCTGTCTCCCTGCCTCCCTGCTTCTCACACAAAAGATAAAAAAAGAATATTAAAGGAGAAGAATAAAGTTGGAGGACTGACACTATCAAATTCAAGGCATATATAAAGTTACAGTATTAAGGCAAAAGGTTTACAAAAGAATAGACAAATAGATCAATAGAACAGGGAGTCAGGAAATAGACCCATACAAATATTGTCAATTGTTCTTTTACAAAAGAGCAAAAGCAATACAATGAAGAAGATAATTTTTTCAACAATTTGTGTTAGAACAATTAGACATCTACATTTTTAAAAATGAATCTAACTACAGGATTTATACCTTTCATAAAAATTAATTCAAAACAGATCATAGATCTAAATGTAAAATGCAAAATGTATAAAACTCCTAGAAGATAGTATAGGAGAAAATCTAGGTAAATTTAGGTTTGGCAGTAACTTTTTAGACACAATACCAAGGTTACAATTCAAGAAAGAAAAAACTGAATAAAATGGACATTATTAATATTTAAAATATTCTGTTCTGTAAAATACACTGTTCAAAGTATAAAATGAAAGATTTGGAGAAAAAAATATCTATTAAAGAATCAGTATCTATACTATGCATAAAACTCTTACTACAAATATAACAACTAAAAAAAAAAAAAAAGAAAATAGAGAGGAGACCTGGCCATACAGTCACCAAAGAAGATGTAGAGATGGAAAATATGCATATAAAAAGATATTCAACATCGCTTGTCATTAGATAATTGCAAATTCAAACAACAGTGATATACCAATTTATACCTATTAGTATGGTCACAATCCAGAACACTGACAACACTAAATGCTAGTGGGATGTGGAATTAGAAGAACTCTCATTTATTGCTCTTGGAAGTGTAAAAATGCTCAATCATTTCTGGAAAATAATTTGGCAATTTCTTATAAAGATAAACATACTCTTACCATATAGTGTAGGGATCTTTCTCCTTCATAATTACCCAAATAAATTGAAAACTTATCTTGATACAAATACCTATGGGTAAATGTTATATCAACTTTATTCAAAATTGCCAAAATTTGGAAGCAATCAAGATGTTCTTCAAAAAATGAATAAACTGTGGTGCATGCACACAAAAAGATAGTATTTACCAATAAAACAAAATGAGCTATCAAGCCACCAACAGATATGGAGAAATCACGGATGCATATTGCTAAGTAAAAGAAGTCAATCTGAAATAGCTATGTACTGTATGATTTCAACTATATCGTTCTGGAAAAGGCAATGGTTGTCAGGGGCTCCAAAAAGACAGAAGGAGGGATGAAGGATAGAAGGGTTAAAATAACAGGTAACTTTTAAGACAGTGAAACTATTTTGTATGATACATGTCATTATATATATTTTAAAATTCATAAAATGTACAACACAAGGAGTAAACCCAATGTAACTATGGACTTCAGTTAATAATAATATATCAACATTGGCTCATCAAGCATAACGAATGTATCACACTAATGCAAGATGTTAATATTTAAAGAATCAATGCATGGGGGGCTGTTCTTTGTTTCAGCACACAATATAATAAGTACTTCTACCAGAAGTCCTAAGAAACAGGGTAATATATCCTCGTTAGCCTTATTCTATGAGTCAGGAAGAAAACTAAAGTGGTTATAGTTAGTATGTATTATGATTTCTGTGTCCTGGGATATACTAAATGAAAAATATTTTTGCATACTTAATATGTAGACTTCAGCTAAGCTATACATGAATTGGAAATCTTTTTAAATTTCAAGACTGGTTTGTTTTGAGATGACCAATTATTTAAACATAACAATTCATTTTTTTTGCATACATAAGTTACAAAAAACATGTTGCCATTTACTACAGGAAAATTGATTTGTGGTGAAAAGCATTGCAGGAAAAATCAGAAAACCTAGGCTCCAAATCTCTTTCATATCTTCCTTTCATGACAAGGACAATTCAAAAAACATCTGAAACTATATCACTCAACATCAACTAAAAGATAGTGATCCATCAGCTAATTGCTGAAATCTCAGGTATTCAAAAATAAAAAGCCTTGATCATTTCAAGAGATCATTAATAAATGTATGGTCTATAACAGTGTTGTCCAATAGAAAAATTAAGCAAGCACATATGTAGTAGCTACATTATAAAAAAGATAAAAAAAATAAGCAGGTAAAATTAATTTTAAAAATATATGTATTTTGCCTTGGCTAGTTGATTCAGTGGTACAGCATTGGCCTGGTGTGTAGATGTCCCTGTGTAGATGTAGGGTACACAGGAGAAGTGCCTATCTGCTTCTCCACCCTAATGCCCTCTCACTTCTCTCTCTCTCTCTCTCTCTCTCTCTCTCTCTCTCTCTCTCTCTCTTTTCCCCTTGTGCAGACATGGCTTCATTAAAGCAAGTTGGCTCAGGGTGCTGAGGATGGCTCTATGACCTCAGCCTCAAATGCTAAGAAGAGCTCAGTTGCTGAGCAATGGGGCAACACCCCAGATGGGCAGAGCATCACTCCCTCATAGGCTTGTCAGATGGATCTCTATCAGGGCACATTTGGGAGTCTGTCTCTCTGCCTCCTTTTCTTTCACTGAATTTAATATATATATATATATATATATAAAAATATCCTAACACATGATACTGATATATTTTACATTTTGTTAAATAGTAAACACAAGCTGTATTTTACACTCACAGTTCATCTCAATTTGTGGTAGACACATTTCAAGTGCTCAATAGACACATGTCTCTAGTGACTACCATAATGAATAATACAGAACTAGAGGTAGAATATTTATGTGTAAAACATGATAAATTGTGTGGTGGATGCACAGAAGGGCAAACACATTTCTATTTTACTTTAGGGAATTTGGAGAAAATTTGCTCTAGAAGAAAGACCACAACTGACTAAAACTGAATGCCATGTAGAGAGAGACATGGCCCGTATCAGAGAACGGAGCCTGTGAAGATGCTCAGGGTGGGAGGGGCACTTCAAGTGAATGGAATAGAAAAATGGCAGGCATCTAGACTGTGCAGGGAATGTTGTCATGCAGGTAACCTGTGTATAGAATAGGAAGAGAGAACTGAAGCAAGAGGAGCACCAAACTGGGATTAGTATTAAAATCCTAGGTAGTGTTAAAGAAATACCTTTTTCTTTTTTTAGTTTTAAAATAGAATTTATTAAGTAACATTGTTTAATAAAATTACATAGGTTTCAGGTGTGCCATTCACAATACATCATCTGTACACTGCACTGCGTGGTCACTCCCCCGAGTCAAGTCGCCATTTTACTTTCCCTTTTCCCTCTTCTACCTCTCTCCACCTTCCTTTCCCTATTGTAATAACACACTGTTGTCTGTAACTATCAATATAAGCGTTTCTTTTTCTTAGCTCTTATGAGAGGGCTAGTAAACTGACTCTTTGTTCTGGTATTGCTTTGAACTAAATACCTAACCTGCTTTAAGTCACTAAAATTTACTATTTCCAGTTCCTAGATTTAAAATTGCAAAACAACAGAATCGAACCAGATTATCACTAACATTCTTTTCAATTAAAAATGCAATGTGCGAAACTACAAAGTATGAGTTAAAATGGTTTTCAAGATTTAAATGTATTCAGAAATGTCAAAGTTGGTATTTAGAAGGTAGAACAGTATAATTATTTAAGATGACTATTTAAACCTATTCTGGAAAAAGAAATTGAGATTGAGTTTTAAAATAAAAACAAGCAACGCTATATTCTGTAAGTATCAACATTCAATTTTCCACCTCCCCTTTTCTCAGAAGAGAAAACTATTTTAATATAGTCAATATGAAATATTCTTTTGTTTTTTCATGTTGAATGGATTCTGAATGTGTAAATCTACTAAATCTGAGTATTTTGCTTAAATACATTTTTTAGAAGTAAATTTGGAAATATATTGACTATTTCATAAGGAATCAACAAAAAAATCATGTCCAATTTCTATGTCTATTTTTGTACATTCAATATCAGTTAAATAGTCAAGAAAACTATGAATAATTAAAGGAAATTAACAACCAGCTATGATTTAACAAATTGAAGTTATCTATGGGCTGTCACATTTCATCAAGGAAGACATGCCTATTAATTTTTTCTAGAGCAACTTGAAAGATAAAGAAAATGTCTTTGGCTTTACAATGATATAGAAATCAATTCCTTTGTACAAATAAATAGCTGTATCAAATAGGATATTGAGAAATAAGCTATGCATGAGAAAAGTAGTCCTAAAAGGTAACTACTAGAAATACTAGGTAATACTAGACATGATCTAGTTTGATGTTACTTTCTTAGAAAACTGTAGACTAAGCAGTTAAATTTGACTACAGAAAACAAAATATCCAAGGGTCATGAAACAAAAACAAAGAAAGTGAAAATGTAAAGCATTGAGAAACATATACATATTTTTTATTTGAAGTATGAAAATAGACTGAGTCAATAAGTTATAGATGGAAAAATGCCTTTTAGAGAATGTGGAGATGCAGAAAAAATATAGTGAGTACAAAACCAGTATGACATAGTAATGGCAGGTAAAGGATGGGGGAGGCAATTCTCCTGGAGATATAAAGATGACCATCTCCAAAGAAGTCTTGATAATGAATGGAGAGTCAGCAGAATCCATTATGACCATGTTTCTTTTTGTAAGTGAGAAGGTGGATAGCAGAATTCTGCACAGGAAATGAACCCTGAAGTAGTGTCCACTGAATTGAGAATCCATAAAAAAGACAGTGGATAATAAAGAGATGGATTGCTTGGGATTGCTGCCAACATTGAGTGGGGCCACTTGAAACATTATTATGGTGGTTGTAAAGCATAATAGGAATTCAAAGGTAGATACCCACACACAAACTGCTTGGAAAGAAGGCTCTTAATATCTGGGAGGTCTGTGATGAGGCAAAAGAGAAAGAACTGTGAACAATTGCAACATCTGGACTGAAAAGAGAAATGGAGGAATTAGATAGTGTTTACATTAAGTGAGCTCTCTTAGTACAGGGACCGACATCTGGCTTTGGTTACAGTTATCTGAACATAGTGAAAATGTTTAAATTAACCAAAAAAGATTAGTCTAAATTTCATAACAGTGTTTACACAGCAAAAGAAATGACAAAACATATACATGGAAAAAGTGTCTGTTTATGGACACATTTCAAAGAGCATGAATATAGTACCCCAAGCTACATTATCTTGGTGTGGTTGACATAAAACAGGGTTCCACATAAACGCATAATGATGGCCATTACAAATTGTGTTAAGCCAAGGTGGTTTAAACATAGATATCCCATGTCTTTGGTTTATTAAAATGATAAAAGAGCTTGAGTGCAGTTCTATGGCAATTAAAAAAAAAACAAACTTACAGTTTATTTTTCTACTATCAATAGCATTTCAGGTGATGTCATCATTCCTAGAAATTATAGTCTTCACAATAAATTTTTTCCTCCATCCTCATAAATAAATGGATTTGGGTTTTGATTTGCTAGCAAATTTAGGACAGAATATTTATCTCCACAGAAGCAAATCTCAATTTTTCTTGGTCTTATTTATTGGGTATTAGAAATAATATAAACCATTAATAAAATATATTTTTTATTGCTTGATGTTGTTTTGGAATATAATCTGCTCTTGTCATTGTACTACCTGGTTTTTAAACCAGGAAACAAGGGTAAGAAACGTGTTGGAAACAGGCTGTGATCACAAATCAAAAAGGAAGCTCATTTAAGTGCAAGAATAAATAGTTAAACTTTGGAAGACTTTATCCTTTATAAAGAAATAGCTTATAAATCCTGGCTTTAAAAGGAAACAACTGGGTTTAAGAGGTGAAAAGAGAAAATATAAACATTCTCTTTCAATCACTTAAACAGATCATCTATTAATGGGGGAAGCACAAATGCATTGATCTCTGGAATATTAAATTCATGTAGAGCAACGGTGTTTTCAGTTAACCTTAAATCATATGGCATGGTTTCAGGACATCAAGATAGAAAGAGTGGCTGAATTACATATCAAACTTAAAATTGGAGAGAGAATTTAAATAAAAGCATCATACTTTACAGATTACCCCTCTTTCCTGGAGTCTCTAACCTTAAATAGTTCTGTGAAACAACCAAAGTTTATGTCACAAAAATAATGTGACTTTTGGCAGAGACTAAAAGACTTGGCCCAGGGCAACATTCAGGATGACCCATCAGTGCTGGAAAGTGAAGCCTGATATTATCTAGTCATACAGGGAAATGCTTGTTACCTAGCACATGATCACCCACTTGAAAATTCAGTGGGGATTGTTAATTAGATGTAACGCTGTTTGAAAAAAAGTTCAATATAAGGTCATAAGTTTTACTTCCAGGTTATAATAGGAGTAAGTATTTAAGAAATAGTATAAAAGCCAATGACAATTTTATTCTATTTAAAACCTAAATTTTTCTCAGGTTCTCTGTTTCATAGAGGAGCTCTGTTTTGATCACTTCTAATATGTTTAGTTTAAAGCAATGCTCAATTTTTAACATGAGGATTTGAACAAATTACAAGTTCTATTTTTATATTTACTCATAACGCATTAGATTATTGAGTATCAATTGTGAAAATAGATCTAATCTCACTGGAGATAATGTCCAAAAATCAGTTGACTAGATATATTCTAGTCAATTCCTAAAGTAGAATCCCTGACACACTCATAAATTGGCCCTAAATGTGCAATTGTCAAATATCACTTATTTCCTTTAAAGAAGGATTTGGTGTGTGTGTCATAAACTTTGGTTAACTCTGCTCAAATCTGAAAGTGAATTGTGTGTTTCTGAGCATTTCAATGTAAAAGAAGAAGAGAAAAACAAATACGGATTTGGGAAATTTATGTCATTAGGCAGAGTAGTAGTAAAGTTACTGAAAAATTTTAATTCTAGGAAATAAATAGTCACTAATGAAGCTGTCATAAATAATTTAAAAAATAAAAGAAAATTAGACTCATAGCAAAAGCATATATATATTCTATAATTTAGTATATAAATATCAATTATGGAAGATGATAAAACTGTATATACTGTGGTTGAATTTATTGTTGATGTTTGTAAAACTCTGTCCAGGGTTTGAATGAAAGCCTACTCTATATTCTAACATATGAAGCTTTTTAATGTTACATTTGTAAAGATGTGGTATGATTTGTGAAACAGTCCAGCATGGATGGGTCACTACCTATGTATGAAATAACATCCCTGTAACATGTTAAAAAATGCTTGATTTTTAAGAAATTAGTAGCCATGGTTTCTTTGCTAAGAGGTTTCTGTTAAGTATTCCCGAAGTAAAAAAATATAGATTAAGTACAAAATAAAAATAGAGTAAAGCATTTTTAAGGGAAAATTTTTCTTCTGAATAAGCAATAACAATTTATTAACAAACTAGCATAATTTTAGAACTTAAACCTCTATGTAAGCTATAAGGATTATTTATTTTCCTATATAAAATGAAATTTAAACTTATCCAATAAAATTAACTAGACAAACCATATTTGGGGCTTTGTTTTTAATAAAAAACAACTTATTCTTTGTTAGCTTCCAACTCCATTTATGAATCACAGGGAAATTCTTCAATTAAGAGAATCTTATTACTGAAAATGAGAGTAACAAGGGGGGGGGAAATATATTTTTTCAATATGGTGTTTTATTCTTTAATTATTCTAATGTGAAAGGTGTTCATCATATGGTAGAATTTGATTTCAGATGAGACATACACTATTTTGACTTCAAAGTGACCTAAATTATTTTAGTTCTGAAAACAAATATGCATTAACAGCCTGAAGAAACTCAGCTAATAATCAATCTCACAAGGCATGCAAAGATACATTGCTTATTACCTTCTATGTTAGCAACATCCTAGCAGAAACATAAAAAAGGAGAAAAATAACAATAGAAAAAATACTTTTTCAAGGATTAGTTAGTGGAATCAGTATAAATTTTTTTCTCAAATTCCTTTCCCTATCAAAACTAGAAAATAAGGTTTATTCATGGGAGGGCTGAGATGGGTAAGAAGGCCTGTTTTGGTATTTCAGTGAATTTATGAAATTAAATCACATCTAGCTAAAATAATACATGGTCAATACCAATATGGCCATAATACTGAGGCACTCTAAATACAAATCATGATTTTCAGTAGTGAAAAATAATGAGGTACATTTGACTCATCAGATTTTATTATGGGTTTATAGTTAACTTAAAGATACTCTATTACAGGAAGAAAATCAGGAAGCGCATTTTGTCCAATAAATTCTAAGAAGAAATTATTCTTTGGTAGGTTAAGAATTTCTGTTTGGTCTAGTGAGTCAGGATAGTTGTGTATTTTACTTCTGTGAATTAAGCCTAAATTAATATAAGCCTCACCATAATTGCTTGAATTATGAATAATTAATCACAATCCTCACTATCAGAATTGTGTTTTATATAACTATTTTTAATTCTCCCAACAGCTCTAATGGTAGATATTATTTTACAAAACAGGAAATCAGGCTTTAGATGTGTACAAATTACTTTGCTAATAAGCAGCAGAACTGAGATTTGAAACTATTTCAAAATCCATGCTATTTCCATTATGTCACACATCATCTAAGTACATATATTTTGGCTTAGCCCATTTATATGGATTCAAAGTGAAAATACATAATAGGAAATATGAGTCATTTACTGAGTGGCAATTTTTATAATTTCTGAAGAATAAAAACTTAAAAATTGGCAAGTAATCTTAACTTTGAATTTATAATACAGAAGATATTCTTGATGTCAGGTATTCCTGACCAAACTGGCTTTTTATTGTGTAATTAAATCACAGTCTGGAATTCTTGCCCTTATATTTTTTTAAAAAATTAACACTTCTTTTATTGTTATTGTAAATAACCTGCCTAGATACCATTAATCTACTTTTTCATTTGTGTCATAATGCCAAAAGAGAGATTTGATGGGATGTTTTTCTTCTCAGGTTTGAGAACTCAACTAGAGCCCACTCATTTCATGAGTCTTCTGAAAATTCATGCAACATTTGTAGTAAGTGATGAGTTAGTTTCTCTGGCAGTAGGCCCCTTAGATTTGATGGATTACAAAGGAGTCCATGACTAAAAAAAAGGAAAAAAATGACATATTGCCCTAACAGAAGCTATATTTTTCTCTTGATAGTGTCTACATAAATAAATGGGATTAAAATGCAATGATGTACCTTGTCAAACAGAGACAAAGTGTTTTCCCTTTAACTGTACATGAACTATATACAATTTATAGTCAGGGGTTTTTTTTTGTTTTGTTTTGTTTTTTGTTTTTGTTTTTTTATGTCCAGGATCTTTGAAATAAGCTTATATTTCTACAGAAAATCTTTGGGAATACAACTTTACAAAGGTACATGCACCCTTAGCTTATTGCCGCATTATTTATGGTGGCCAAGACATGGAATCAACAAAAGTGTTCTTTGAAGATGTTTGGATAGAAATGTGGTACATTCATATTTTTGATCCATAAAACGTACTTTATTCCCCCCAAAATGGAGGGGGAAATGCCTGTGCATGTTATGGAGCACAAAATGTAGTATTTTATTAAATATTTTAACACAACATTTGGTTCAAAATATCTTTTTCTTACTGTTTTTCTTAAAACCCTAGATGTGTCTTATGGTCAGGTGCATCTTACGGAGTGAAAAATATAGTACATACAATGGAATACTACTCAACCATAAGAAAACTACTTGCCATTTGTGACAGCATGGATGGATCTTGAGATATCAAGCTAAGTGAAATAAATCAGTCAGAAAAAGTTAAGAACCATATGATTTTACTCATATGTGGAATATAAAACTGAAAGTAACAAATGAACAAACAAGAAAAACAAAAAAGACCCTCATAGATACAGACAACAGTACCATAAGGAAGGGGCTGAGAGGGTAATAAAGGGTAAAGAGGGTTAAATATAGGGTGACAGAAGATGACCTGACTTTAATTTGTGGGCCCACAATGCAATATTCAATATTAATGCATCCTGTGTCATAGAAATGTACACTTGAAACCTATATGATCTTATTAACAAATGTCATCCAAATAAATTTAAAAAAATTTCTGGAACAATGCAGTGTTTTTCTAAAAATGGAAGCAAATTGAAGTGAAAACTATTTTATACTGAGATATATAGCCAAAACTTATCTTGATTAAAGAATAAAATCAAGGTGAGGAGAGAGAGAGAGAGAGAGAGAGAGAGAGAGAGAGAGAGAAAGGGAGAGACACAGGAAGCAAAATGAAAGAAAAGAAAAAAGAATAAAATCAAAAGAAAGATAGTAAATAAAATATGATTAAAAATCAAAAGAAAGATAATAGGTTGACAGTTTGTTTAAGGATTTCTAATCAAAGATTTGGCTAAGTACTTGTCTGTGTTATGTAAATGATCATTTCCAAAATATACCCTTGAACGGGATATTTAATGATAGTTTGATAATGGAAATGACCCCTAAATAAGACATAAGGAGTTTTTTTCTTGCCTCATTAAACCTGAAAGAGGTGAATGTTATGAGGCTCCTTGATAAGGCAAGGATTTAATAGCATGTGTGAATAAGGCATTTGCTTAATCTATTATGATAGAACATTCTTCCTTAGATAAAACTAATCCCAAATTATATACACCCCTTTTATTCTAAAAGACTCCATTTCATCACTTCCACAATTTCCTTTCTAAGCCTAGCAGTTCAAAGTAGGGTATGGAATAATGCTTTTCTGAGCACTTCAATAAAGTTTGCAGTAAATAATAAGAAACCCAGATGGTCTAAGGGCTGAGGATTTTGGTGAGTTTCCAGGTTACAACCTTTGGGGCTTTTGAAACTAGCAATCATTTTTTTCCCTTCTTTTGGTTAGCCAAAAATAGCAGTCATGCTTTATTTGGACTAACAATTGATTTTATATACAAACTTTTAAATATCTTTTTTTTTGTTTTAACTATATCATAGGAAATAGTCCTTAAGCCTGTAAATAAAGATGTTACTTTTTCCCTCAATAGCTTACATTCTATTCCAGATTCTAAATTCTGCTTGTTTGTAGAGTGCCATTTGGAACCATCACTTTGTTTTTTAGTGGCTGTCAGCTGTTCAGGTTCTCTGGACATCATATAGATAATAAAAGGCTAAATTCTGGTTGTCTTCTTTTTTTTAAGATTTTATTTATTCATTTTAGAGAGGAGAGAGAGAGAGAGAGAGAGAGAGAGAGAGAGAGAGAAGGGGGGAGGAGCAGGAAGCATCAACTCCCATATGTGCCTTGACCAGGCAAGCCCAGGTTTTAAACCGGCAACCTCAGCATTTCTAGGTTGACTCTTTATCCATTGCATCACCACAGGTCAGGCTCTGGTTGTCTTTGTGCATCAGGAAGGCTTTTTGACATTATACTCAGTTCCTTATACATACGATTCTCAAAATAACAAGTGGAGTTTTTCAGTTTGTGCAGAGAGGGGGATATACTTTTGGAACATAGATATCCATTAATTCTTTCTACATCTTTATCAGTGTTCATATCAATAGTAGTTTGGGAGTAGAATGTATAGCATTTTACATATCTAAAAAGGGTTTTATTATGCCAAGTGTACATAATTACATTCACTGCATGGATAGATATATCAACTCAAATCCACATACTTCCTACACTTTGCCTTAACAAGTTTGGTTGTCCTCCTGGGCAGCTCATCCTTGATTTTACTGTAAAAGATAATTTGGTAGAAAAAATAAATTTGCACAAGTTTGCAGTTCTCTGCAAAGAAGAACATGAGTAAATGCATTATATCGTTCACACTCAAGAAATTGTTCCCACGTTGTGCTATCATCTTTTTTTCCTGTGACCATGCTCACTTGTCAAGCAATAGCTAAGAATGAACAACTCTCTTCTGTAAGAAAAATAGCAATAGACTTGATGTCACATGAAACTTCCTTATCTTGCTCATCAGTATTTATTTTCAACAATTGCAAAGAAAAATATCTGAAGCTTACTTATAAAATAAATTATCTATTTATTATTTTAGTAACTTAACAAAAACTTTTACCTTGATATAGGCCCATTAAAAAAATCAAATAATTTTAACCCTTAAAATATGACCTGTTATTGACTTTCTTTCCATAACATCTCCAAATGCTCCTGGTTATAGTGTTTGTGAAAGTCCTTTACAATTATTGTTTTCTCAGTCTAGTTTATCTAGTGCACTGGTTGCTGTCCATGTGTAGGATAAATAAAGACAAAGTGAAGGGCAGTCCTCCGGTGGCATTTCAGTGCACTATAAAGTAGTTTTTTTCCTTTACCCTTGACTTCTGTTAAGTCTTCAGCTCAATTTAGAGAAGATGGTTGTCTAATTGCCTGCCCTA
Organism: Saccopteryx leptura; assembly: GCF_036850995.1. Lineage (NCBI taxonomy): Eukaryota > Metazoa > Chordata > Mammalia > Chiroptera > Emballonuridae > Saccopteryx > Saccopteryx leptura. The sequence goes on from NC_089506.1 coordinate 56,611,009, forward strand.
TTTTTCTTTGCCTGAGCAGACAGAGTATGCTTATCTATTAAAAGCACGCTAGCAGTAACATTAAGTGAGGACACCTGTGGAGCTTGTCATGTAGGTTCTCAAACAGGTCATTGCTTCCTGGGCAGCTTCAAGAACAGAATAACAAGCACTCTTCAGTGTGGGGAATTAGGGATCTCAGAGCCTTCATGGGGCCTGTGTAGAAGAGAAACTTATCAACAGGGAAAAAAAAGTAAAAGCTCTACATTTCCCATTGTTTCTTAATTGATCCTTAATCTATAATTTATTTTTACTTCTATGTTAGTGCCTAATGTCTATAGCAAAATTTATTGTAAGTATTTAAACAGAGATGTGTAATCTATGAGAGCTCTACTTTCCTGAAGCTTGAACACAATATGTGACATCTTTAACTGGTCCTTCAAGCTTTTCCTCTTATAAAAATAAAAATAAGTGGCCTAGGCAAATTTGAGGATATAACTTTTTGCTCCTTAAATTATTAAGAGAATAGATTATTAGAATCATTTTTTTTAAGTAAGAAGAAGAAAAAAAGACAGATTCCCTCATGTGCCCCAACCGGGATTCACCAGGTGACCCTTGTCTGAGGCCAATGCTCTGCCCAAGTGGGGCTCATGCTCACAATGGAGCAATTGTTAGTGCCTGAGGTGGAGCCTCCGGGGAGTGATCTTCAGCACCTGAGGCCAATACACTCGAATCAATGGAGCCATGGCTGCAGGAAGAGAAGAGAGAGAGAGTGAAGGGGGAGGGGAAGAGTAGGAAAAGCACATGGTTTCTTCTCCTGTGTGCCATGACTGGGAATTGAACCTGGGACCTCCATACACTGTGTTGACACTCTACCACTGAGCCAACTGGCCAAGGCCTAGAATCATTTTAAAGTATGTATTTTTAGTTTAGTAAAATATTTAAAATAAATTTCTGAGAATTTTGGAAAGTTATGAAGTACAATAAATGTATGTTTAGGCATTTTAGGCAGTAGGATTAAATAAATTCTGCAGGAATATAACATTATAACCAATTATTTAATGTTAATTGCAGAATCAGTGGGAAAAATGTAGAAATTGTAATATAAGCATTATCCACAGGGAGAAAGAAACAAAAAGCTCCATTTTTTGTTTTTCTTTTTTACAGAGATAGAGAGAGAGTCAGAGAGAAGGATAGATAGGGACAGACAGGTGGGAACAGAGAGAGATGAAAAACATCCTTCATCAGTTTTTTGCTGCGACATCTTAGTTGTTCATTGATTGCTTTCTCATATGTGCCTTGACCGCGGGCCTTCAGCAGACCAAGTAACCCCTTGCTCAAGCCAGTGACCTTGGGTCCAAGCTGGTGAGCTTTGCTCAAGCCAGATGAGCCCGTGCTCAACCTGGCAACCTTGGGGGCCTTGAACCTGGGTCCTCCAAATCCCAGTCTGACGCTCTATCCACTACACCATCGCCTGGTCAGGGAGAAAAAGCTCCTTAACAAAGTAATAAAACCACAAATTTATAAGGAGCATAGTTTGTTTTTCCTAGTAAGGCTAAAGCTCTCATTTTATATTATGTGCCATTTGTAAAGCTAAATGTAGAATACTGAGAAGAATCAGATCGCTTGAGTTATTTCACTTTTACTATATGAAATCATCATTTTTGGGAAAATAGGTATAATGAATGTATTTCATAGCAATTATAGCAACATTATTTGAATAAAAAAAAATTACACTCAATATCAAATAGCAATGAAGTCCCTGAGTTATCTGTAGCCAATCATCTATGTCTATTTGAATTGAAGCAAGAAGGAAAAAATAATTTTCAGGCCCAAGTTATTTCCTAAACCTTTTTTTCCCCTTTTTATGTATATGAATATCTTAAAAAAATTCTAATTTGTTATTTACTCTAAGAACTAAATTAATTTATGTTTAATGAAATTGATGAGTGCTGCAGAAGATTTCATCTCGTGTGTGGTTGTATACAAAGAAGAAAGTGTGGAGGATTAAAATGTAATAGCAGCTTCTCTGGAGAGCAAAAGTACCCAGGAAATTTCTGGATCTGAGAGTACTATTTTGGTAACTTAGGATAAAATTGTTTCTTTAGATATCTGAATAGAACCCTGCATCAAATTGATTATTTATTTATTTATTTATTTATTTTCATGTGTACAAGCTTCATTTCTCCCACAGGAATTAAAAAAAAAAACTTTTCATTTTAAAATAATTATAGATTCATAGCAAGTTGCAAAGACAACAGAATTGTTCCATTGCCATGAAGATCTCCCTACTGATATTTTTAAAATATTAGCCAAAGAAAATATAAATGTGATATTCATATTATATGTCCAAAAGCAAAGGAGTATAAATATATACATCTTTTATTCTTTTCTTTTTGTAAATAATGTTTTTTCTTTTTATTTCTTTTGTGTGAATACTTAGGACCAACATTCATTACTGTTACAAACATATGCTAATACTAATAAGAAATTGCCAGACAATCATTCAAGGTGGTTGCATCATTGTATAGTCTCTTCAACAATGTATGAGAGTTTTAATCATACCACAATCCTGCTTGCTTTATGAAGCAATCAGTCTTTTTAATTTTAGCCATTGTAATGGATGCATGGTGCTATCTCACTGTAGTTTAATTTTTACTTTCCTGATAACTAATGCTACTAAGCCATTTTTAATGTGCTTATTGACCATTTGTGTGCCTTAATTTTTTATCTGTTTAAAATTTTTTCATTTTTCTTTTTATTATTGTAGTTTCTTATAGAGTGTGAATACTAGTAAAAAAATGTATACCTCTTAAGTCTAACACTTGAGCAAGTACTATCTCTGATAATTCACATAACCAGGATCTACTTATTCCTCTTCTGCCAGAGCCTTGGCTCCTCATCAGTAATAAATAATACATTGATCACATCTCATTGAATGTCTATTGTTATCTGACCAAATCATGAGTACTATAGTTTTTGACCAACCAATACAGGGATGAAGTAATATTTTGGAAGAGTAATCTTAACCATATCAAAAAATATATATACATTCTGAGAAGGTTTATGGACTACGGTACCCAGATTTAGGAGTGCATAAAACTGAGCTTGATTCTCAGACCCTCTAGTTGTGTTTCCTACTTTGGAAAAGTCATATAAGCTCTCCAAATTTCAGTATTCTGACTTCAAAAATATAATAATGTTATCTAAGCTTTCCTTTCTAGAGTTATCATGAGGAGGTAATAAAATAACATACTTAAATGTCTTGTCCACAGTCCCTGTATCTTAAGTGGTACCAAAGGATACTTCTTGTTTTGTTATGTTGTTTGTTTATTGCAGTACATAGAAGACATGATTTTAAGTCCAGGTTCCCACACTAACTAGCCTGATGATGCTCATCTCTTGGAACTTCAGTTTTTTAAATTCTATTCTATCTACCTTTCAAATCATCCTGAAAGTTCAATAGATAACATATTGGGAGTCTATAAACTCCCAATTTTATGTATTTTTAAATAAAGGTAGTACTAACCATTAATTGAGATTTATCAAAGATACTTTGCATGCATACAGTGATACTGAAATCATAATTTTTACCTCCAAGAAGCTAGTGGTCAAATAAGGGAACAGAAGAATAAATAAGTATTACAATCTAGAATGAAAAAAGATTAAGAGAGGGATAACCCCATGACCTGAGACAAAAGACTTCTCAGATGTGATCAACCTGGGACTGAGGCTTAATTGATGAGAGAAGGGCAGCAAGAGAATGGGAGAAAAGGCATCTAGAGAACAAAACTAAAAAAAATTATCACAAGCATAAGGTATTCAGAGAAATGTAGAAAAGTGTATGTTGTTGGCATATAAATCAGAAGGAAGGAAATAGAGGATGGAAAAGGAGTAGCAGGAGCTCACTTCATATACACATGAAAAATATTTATTATTATCATTACTGTTATTATTATCAGTATCAGATTATTTGAGGAACATAGCCTTAGATGATGGGTTTCCATATAGAGATGGGATGACTGACACTTGTCATATTCATGGAATTCACTGGTGAGGGACAAGATCTCTTTACAATGAAGACGAAGAAAGAAAACTTAATAAGCAGAAGTGTGTGGTGCATTTTAGAAAAAATTTAATAGGTAAGATACTGGTTAAAACAGTCAGGTTTTAACCCTGGCCGGTTGGCTCAGTGGTAGAACATCAGCCTGGCGTGCAGGAGTCCTGGGTTCGATTCCCAGCCAGGGCACACAGGAGAAGCACCCATCTGCTTCTCTCCTTCCTCTCTGTCTCTCTCTTCCCCTCCTGTAGCCAAGGCTCCATCGGAGCAAAGTTGGCCCGGATGCTGGGGATGGCTCTATGGCCTCTGCCTCAGGCGCTAGAATAGCTCTGGTTGCAACAGAGCAACAACCCAGATGGGCAGAGCATCGCCCCCTGGTGGGCATGCTGGGTGGATCCCGGTCGGGCACATGCGGGAGTCTGTCTGACTGCCACCCTGTTTCCAACTTTAGAAAAATACAAAAAAAAAAAAAAAAAAGTAATGTTTTGCATATCATCTGTTAGATGAGAAACTTCTTTAACTTTTAAAACTAATCTGCCAAGAATTCGCACGTGTGCACAAAACCAGAATTGATATGTTGACAGAATATATTTATTGTATAAATACTTGTACTTCACTGTGACATAAATTTTTCTTTTAATTGTCTTTTACTCTTTGCTTTTTCTTTTCCATGGAAACTCTAAGGTCAGCTGTGGTTCAGGATGTCTGTAATTCCTCTACTGTTTACAGAGGTTAGTGCTTAGCATAATATAATAAAGTTAAATGAAATTCTCCAGAGCTGAGAAAATTTATGAGAGATAAAATTCCAAAGAAACTGTAAACAGTCAAACCAGGTCCCTCTTGCAGTCCAAATAGCATTATCACTGATCATGAATGAGATCATCATATTTTATTTTTTGTTGTTGTTGTTAATTGTTAATTCTCTATATTATTTGCTGTCAGGAGACCAGGGGCATGCTGATCAAATTATCTTGTTTAGTTAATCATTTGGGATTATTTTTCTCTTCCTAAGCCTTTTGAAACTCTCTGTTTCTTGAATTTAGAGCTCAAGCTGGGAAATAAAGAAAGAGCAGCAATCTTTGATACATAAATAGCCTTAACAATTGGTTATTGAGAAATGTTCAAAATGTAAGAGTTTTCCAATCTTAAAATCTATAAGAAATACTTCCAGAGCCATATGTGAATAAGAAACATGCACACATTCTCACTGAAAAGACATATCTTTTATTTGCCAGGAACCTTCTCTGATAACTCTATTCAACTCTTTGGAGAGTAATTCCTATTTTATTTTTCATTACAGAATGTGTGGATGTAATGGCCAAACATTCAACCATGAAAGAAATGGAGTTATTTTCTTGCTTTGTCCAAAGACCTTTTATTACGTTTGTTGGCCAAGTTCTTTTTAGGGAAGCATTGTTGTGTGTGGTATGGAAAAAATGTTCACATTTAAGAACTTCTCTGTCAATGACAACTGGAATAACTTTGCATATGTCAACCCACCACCACCCCCAAGGCCCACATTCCTCATCTATAAAATAGAAATGTAAATACCTAAGGAGATTGACTCTAAAGTTTAAATAGATAATGGAGATGGAATATCTTTGTCAACTGTGAAACTATATGAATCTAGGTTGCTGTTTTCCCATAACTGTTGATAGCTTTATTCTTTATTCAGAGTAAACAAAACACAGAGGAAGAAAAAAAGAAAGATTCAAATTTAAGTGGGACCTTCTCAGCCTAAGGTTCATGGTTATCTGGCAATGATACATTTGTTTATATTTATATCAAAAATAGCTTCCAATTTTTTATCAACAGTTTCCATGGCTCTGCTATGTGCTATAATGACCTTTCAAAACCTGCAAATGTAATCAATATAAGAAGGATCATAAGCAGCATAACAAGGTTATTATGTATGAGGCTTTGAGAACATCACAACAGCTCTCCAAACTTCAATGCACATCTTTGAGGGAAAGAGGACATTTAACATAATGACCTGGGTCGTTCTTAGATTTAGTGATTTCTGTGAAGTCCTATCAAATGTAGCTATTTTATTCCTATCTACAACCAGGCATTACAAAAAACTGTGTCAAAGTATTACATGGCAAATGACAGCAAACAATTTAGTTCACAAATGAGAAATGCACGGATAAGAAATAAAACTGGAAAGACAAAGACCATTCCTAAATTAGGAATAGGTATAGTTTCTTAGCTTAGTACATACACATATACAAAACAAGAACTTGCATTTTATATAAAATATTTTTCCTAACCTAATTACATGGGAAAATTGGCTGTGCTTCTCAATTAAACTTATAGCATACTGTTTCCACAATATCACATAGCAAGTCTGTGCTGCTCAGTAAGACTCTCTTGTTCTATTTGCTTCTCTAGCTGCCAAATAGGGCAACTGGAAAAAAGACAACAGAGGAAACCAATTCCAGGAGACTAACAAACATAGGCTCATTAAGTTGAGTCTGCATCTTAAGATATGCAAGGTAAAATAAGATATATAAGATAAGCAGTAAGGGTGTACTTTTTTCCAGCTAAGGTCAACTTTCATCATTCACCTTTAAAGGAATGTTTTTATGTCTTAAGTTTTGGCGAATGGAACTTACAAATACTGTATTTCAACCCAGATCAAGGTAGCATAATGATAGAATGAGGAAATGAAATGTGAAAAATTATTTTAAGCATGTATACTTTAATTAAATGTTTTATAATATGGTGTGTATTTCAATTTGTCTTGGTGATTTAGAGGGAAATGTTGATGAGGACTTCATTACTAGGGTTGGGGGGAGCTAATATCATCCTGGAGTTAAAAGATTTGTATTGGCAGTTCAACTCTCCTGACCAGAAAGTTTATGAGCAGGTAGAGTAAGGAGCTGTCTAAAGATAATTTGATGGCTGAGAGCAATAAGGAGAGAACACCAAAATTAGGGCAAAGTAGAAACTAAGTATAGGAGCTGGCTCCATACTGTCTTAAAAACTTTGGCTCACCCTTGTTTTGCAACACTGTAGTTATATTATTAACATTTCTCTTCCAGTGGAAAATCCTCCTGTTAGCCAGTCAGTAATTTACTTTCAGTCAGATTATCAGAACATTATGTTTCAATAGCATGCTAGATAGATCCACCAATAAGGTAGAACAAAAATGAAGTTGTCATATTTACATTAAATTCATATGCAATTTGAATTGTCATTTTAAATATTTGGATATTTTACTGATTATATATAAGACATTTGCAAAATGTCTGTGCCATATAAATAAGGCAAATAAATCCATTTTATAATAAAGGAAAAAGGACATTAAAGAAACTTTTTTAATTGATTTAATTGGACTGATGATGGTTTATTTCTGGGCTAGATATCTGGATAGAAATAATGGAATAAGCAAATACCCTTCTATTGCCTTTGAAAAGCTTGTAATCTATTTTTTTGATATTTAATGAGAAAGCTGAAAACTTAAAACAGTAATCTTATATAGTTATGTCCAGTAAAAATGTATTGTAAGCCAAAAATGCAAGCCATATATATAATTTAAATTTATTAAATAACAACTTTAAAAAGGGAAAAAACTGTCCTGGCTGCTCAGTTGGTTGGTACCTCATCCTCCTGGCTTCCTCAGGAGGAAGAGGTTTCTGGTTCAGTTCCTGGTTAGAGTACATACAGAAGCAGCTTGATGTTCTTGTTTCTGTCTCTCCCTGCCTATCTCTCTCTTTCTCTCTCTAAAAAAAAAAGAAAAAAAAACTAGAAAGAATTAATTGTTATATACATTTATTTTATTTAATATAGTCAAATATTTTTATTTGTAATATATAATTAGATATTATCAAAATTATGTATGATATATATTTACATTCTTATTTTTAACTACGTTTATTGAGGTAACAATGGTCAATAAAATTACATAGGTTTTGGGCATACCATTTCTGAATGGTACAATGCACTGCACATTCACCACCCCAAGTCAAGTTTTCTTCCATCACTATTTATTTCCCCCATCCTCTCTCCCTCCCATAATCTGCACAGTGGTCTGTGTCTATGAGCTTTTATTCCTTTGCTTAATCCTTACTAAGTGTCCAAACTATGGAGTGTACTTTACACCTAAAGCATATTCCTACTTGGAGTAGCCACATTTCATGTGCTTTGTAGTCACATGTAGTTAGTGACTACTGTATTTGATAATAGTGTCCTATAAAAACTTATTAAAATAAAATTCATATTTTATTTAACAGTTGTTAACTGCATAATACATTTACTTCCTTGGGGGGAAAAAAGCAGAAAAACACACTGTCACTAGAGACCAAAGTTGGAATAATAGAGACTCACTGAAAATAGGACATGTTTTCACTAGATTCAAACCTCAATTGAATGGATGGCCAGATAAGTTTTATTTGAAGTCAGTTTTTAAAAATTAGGTGAACTTTGTTGGCAAGATAAGTTCTTAAAAGTTATGTGACATATTCTTACTTTTATTAAAGTAAAGCACACACTGGATTTCTGGCATAGTATAGCCCATATCTGCATCCTTCTCTAGCAAACTGATAAGCTCTGTTTTTAATAAATACCTAATACATCAAAATCTGTAAATGTTTGCTTAGTACATAACACTCACATACATATACATATTTATGTATTTAAGAATGTATAAATATAAATAACCTCTTAAGCAAAAGATTTTATTACATAGAACTCCTATTATCCTAGTGTTCCCAATTATCAAAAACTGACTGCTTAAGATAAAAAATGTATAGGAAAACTTTCACCCTAAATGGAATTGCTCCTCTTTTTAAATCCAAGCACAACTGACAAGAGGTCATCATTTATTCATCGTCATTGATATTGTGAAAGAATTTCAGTCTAAAATAGAACCAAAACAAATATGAAGTAGAGAAGCTCACTTATGCACCTCAGAAGAATGGAACATTAGACCTGAGAGGCTAATTTCTGTTAAATGCCTGATTTACAGAAAACAGAGACTTATCTCCCGACCAATGAACATCCACTAAAAATCTCTCCTTCCTCCTAAGCCAATAAATTTACTGCTTGGACTCTGACTAAATTTCGCTTTTTACATTTCTTGCCCATAAATACAGCCCATACCAAACCCTCAACAGACTTGCGTATTCCTTGATACAGCATACATTTTCCAAAGTGCAATTCTTCATCTATTCCCAAATAAACTCAATTTATGGTAATTTGAGTTTACCTCAGTTTATGTCTTTATTTAAGTTGGCAATATCATCATGAAATATTATAATATAAGTCTTCCCTCACTTAACTTATATTATTTGTTTTATGGAGTCATAAAAAGAAAGCATACATTAAAAAATATATTTTACTTGATCAATTAAAAATTTACTAGATAAATGTTTAAACATATTTTTAAAGATTTTTTTATTTATTGATTTTATTTATTGATTTTAGTGAGAGGAGAAAGAGAGGAAAAGGGAGGTAGGAACAAAAAGCAGTTGCTTCTCTTATGTGCCTTGACTGGGCAAGCCCAGGGTTTCAAACAGGGGACCTCGGCATCCCAGGTCGATGCTATATCCATTGCCCCACCACAAGTCAGGCAAATAATTTTTTTTTCTTTACAGAGACAGAGAGAGAGTCAGAGAGAGAGAGATAGATAGGGACAGACAGACGGGAACAGAGAGAGATAAGAAGCATCAATCATCAGTTTTTCATTGTGACACCTTAGTTATTCTTTGATTACTTTCTCATATGTGCCTTGACCGTGGGGCTACAGCAAACTGAGTGACCCCTTGCTCAAGCCACCGACCTTAGGTCCAAGCTGGTGAGCTTTGCTCAAACCAGATGAGCCCGCACTCAAGCTGGTGACCTCGGGGTCTCGAACCTCATCCTCTGCATCCCAGTCGGAAACTGTATCCACTGCACCACTGCCTGGTCAGGCCAAATAAATTTTTAAATCATATATTTTTGAAGGGATTTAGCTTATGATAATCGTGCAATTAGAAAAATAATCTTCAAAAAGGTTTAACTAAAAACCCAGTGCTAAATTTTCTTTTTGTTTTGGTCAGAATCATAAAACCCTATTCTCCATTACAAGTCTATGTATTTTCATGAAAACTTTCTCATATTGTCATGTAATTTAAGTGTTCATGATATTGTAAGTAACAATTCAACCATGATCTAACTTTACTGTAACTATAATTCTTTATTTTTCTAAAGTTGTTGCCTTGAAGAATGGGATTATTTTGACACATAAAATCTTAGAAAAGACATTGCAAATTGGAATTTAAGCAAAGCATTGTTTTCTTGGTTTATTCAAATAATTAAAGTATAATTAAAAATGTAAACTTCTAATGCCAATGAGAGAAATGTGTCATCTAGCCAGGTTTAATGACATACAGTATTAAGGCAAAACCACTACTTATTACATACCCCAATTTTTTACATATTTTATTTCCCATTGAGGAAAGTATCAGAGTATAATGTTATCATCTGGATTATGCACCAAGCACCCATTTTATTATTTTCATGGAATATAATTATATTTAACAGAATAAGACATAATAAATTAAGAAGTCAAAGCTCAAAATACCTATTAAGTGCTAGAAAAGTTTCAGTGTCTGTCACAGTGTTTTTACTGTTTTAGGGGATACACTTAACCAAAAATATGTTTTTTATATTTTTATTTATAAATGGAATACATTATTTCCAGGAATATATTACAACTAACTGAATAAAACATTAGTTAACTAAAATCTCAGAGACAGGTTTGAGACAAATTGAGGTGGGAAGTTTATTCAAGTAGATGTTACAACTACAAAGTTTGTCAATTCAACACATTTATACACTACAGGAGAATTTTTAGAAAGATGGCGATAGAAGTAGAAACATTTGAAAAACTTCAGCATTTACTGTTTAGTAACTCATAAAATTTTGAATATAAGGGGACTTCTTACACTTTATAAACTGTTTTTATCAAAAATCTGTAGTATACATCATACTTAGTAAAGATATTTTGGATACATTTCCTTTAATTTGGGAAAATATAAGATGATCATCATTATCACTTCTATTCGGCTTAGTATGAAAGATCTTGGTAAATACCATAAGATGAAAAAAAAGGTATAAATAATTGAAAACAGAAAAGTGTCATCATTTGCAAATGGTAAGATTATACATTGGAATGATCAGTCAAATATACATAAAGCCATCAGAATCAAATACAGCAAGACTGTTGTAAATTATGAACATACACACACCCCCATAAACTCACAGGATGTTCTTCTGATCAATAATAATTGAAAGTGCAAAACTCTAATAAAAATGGAGACAACAGAGTATTTTGTAGCTAATCCACAAAGCAATGTTAGAGCCATCTATACACAAAGTTTTAGAAATTGATATGATCCAAAAGAAGACTCAAATAAATGGAGAAATATGTCATGTTTGTGGGTGTCATAACTTAGTAATTTAATAATTATACAATTTCTTCCAACAAATCTATTATGGTCATTGACTTTAATTAAATATTTTATTTAAAACAGTACCTAGAATATTAAATTCTCATAAATAACAAGCTTAATTTTTTTTAAAGTACGGAGGGTGGAGCTTGTTAGTTAAAAGCTTATAGCCACACAAAAACGTGCACACAAATGTTTATAACAGTTTTATTCATTGTTGCCAAAATTAGAAGCAAGAAATATTTCCTTCAACAAGTAAATGGATAAACAAACTATGATATATTCATACAATGGAATAATAATCAGCACTAAAAATAAATGAGTATTGAGACACAAAAAGACATGAGAACCTTAAACAAACAATGCTAAGGGAAAGAAGTCAATCTCAGAAAACTATGTACTATGTGATTTCAACTATATATTACTCTGGAAAAGGCAAAACTATGGAAACAATAAAAAAAATCAAAGCTCAGTCGATGCTAGGGCCTCCTCCTGGAGGGGGAAAAAAGAAGGGATGTTTAGGTCTAGCACAGGGCACTTTTAGGGCCCTGACACTATCTGTATGATACTGCAAGGGTAGATATACATCATTATACATTTGTCAAGCCTATAAAATGTACAATACAATGAGTAAATCATAATGTAATCATGACCTTTAGTTCATGTTTAATCAATATTGGTTTGTTAATTGGAGCAAATGTAACATATTCATGTTAAAAATATAAGATATTAAACATGAGAAATGGTGGAATGAGGAGCATACAGGAACTCTCTGTACTTTTACCATATTTTTTCCTATAATCCTGAAATAGCTCAAAACTAATGTCAATTAATTAAAAAACATATATGGCTACTGCCAAGTCTCATCGGATGAATGAATAGTGAGAGATGTGTCCAAGAACTGACAAATTCTTTCATTTGAAATAATAATGTTGAAACACATGAATGAATTTGACTATAAATTAAAATATAAAAAGTAAACTAATATTTGGTTTATAAATTATTTATAACACCTGACAATTAAAGTAACACATCAGTCTTCATCTGCTCTGATACCAACATAATAATTAAAGGTCTCTTAGCAGCTCCAATTTTATTCTTGCCCACAACTGATTAATTTGACTAACAGATCATGAGTTGCAGTTCTTTCAACTAACAGTGAGCTCTAGGAGGTGGGTGGGAGAAATTTCTATTCTATTTTCCCATGACTAATGTTCCAAGTTATGGAGGTAGATAGTACCCTGATCCTAGAGCTACCATAATCACTCTTGTTTCTTTGAAACACATATTCTGTAGGAGTAGACTGTAGGAAATCCTGACAGGTCTGAATCCTTCTAGTTTCTTCTCTTCCATTTCCTCTGCATTTTGCTTTTCTTGTTTTGTTTTGTTTTTAATTATTTTTTTTTCCTTTGACCAGTTGTCATTCCTTTATCTTAGCACTGAACCTCATTTGTCATGCTGGGATTGGCCCCATCCCTGAAGTTGGCCTTTGTCCCCTGTTTCCCGACTTCTTAAGTAATTGCTCTGTTTTAGACACCTCATCTCATTGTTACTCAAAACTCCCAGAACCAAATTTCATGTCATATCTCAGGGTCATAATTCCCTTTCTTACATTGAGTTTTTTCTATCTTTCTTTTTCTAAACCCCATGTTTTTTGCCCTATAAAAAGAGGAGAAGGGTGGAGGAAAACTTTCTCTGATGTTTTAAAATTATCCCTCCTCTTACATGCATCACATAAAGCCATGAAATAGTAATACCAGTCGTTATTTGGCTTATATTTTATCTATACTTAACTTTTATGTTGAACATTAATAAATTGAAAACCTTAAAATATCAGAAACAATTTTATGAAAAATTTTGATAGGTACAATTTACACAATCTGTGTCAAATAATTTAACAGACACCTAAACCTATTAGAAATCTTTTGTTTTATCATGGACTAATGCAGTAATTCATTTGAAATAAAACTAACATTGTTGATATAATTTATACTTAGTAAGCCTTTTCATGTGCTCTGCTTATTATTGCATTTTCTTCCAGATGAGCACTTTTATGTTTAACTTAGAAGTTTTTCATTAAGAACAAAAAATAACATCTTTTTATGTATATTTCCTCTTAAAATACAATTATAATAATATCTGCTCTGTCACACATAGATCTTCATAAAATATGAGCAAGTATAAATACTTGCTTTTCTCATAGTAGTATCATAACTACTTACAAAGAAACTGCAGGGCTGTTATTACATGTAGTACAAAAAATGACAGTCATAAACACATAATCTTTTTATGGTAGCAATATGGAAAAAAGAAGAAAAAGAGAGTATAATGTTGCTCTCAGAAGACACTGAATTTATTATTACCACAGAAGAAATATTTATTTGGAGGGACAAAACTTTTTGCTAACTTATATAACAGAAACAATAAACCAAATAGAAGTATATGAACTAGAATCTGCTTGTTTCTGTCTGTCTATAATGTATTGAAAGAGACATAGACTACATAAATGTCTGTTGATTTCTCATTATTCTTTCTTTCACTCATTAATTCATTCATTCATTTATCCAAAAACCAAATATTTGTCCACCATGTTAGGTACTGGAAATTAAAAATGGTTATAACACTGTCCTCAAGCTCCTCAAAGCCAGCAGAGGAATTAGGCATATAAATAACAAATATATATCATACACTGTTCTATGGGACATTTGAAAATTGCCTGATGGACTCTCATACCACAAAATAAGATATAGTCAATATATCATAAGAAGGCCACTCATGGAAAAGAGAAGACTGAATTTAGTCATAAAGGAAGAATAGAATTTTTCAGGTTAATGAGAAAAAAAGCTATTCCAGATAACTGTGTGCAAAGTTAAGATGTAATAAAACAATATTATGGGTTGAAGAGAAGTAAGGAGATCCAAGCAGTTGCATACAAAGGCTAGAGCATTAAATAGAGAGAAGATTTAGGAGGGAGAGATGGCTAGAGTCAGATCATAAATGGTTGTGGTCAATCAAAAGCTATGAAGTTTACATTTTATCAGGAGACAAGTCTGTGACATTGAAGGCTTTATAAGGAATAACGATGAGATTTGCATTTTAGAACCAGAGCCCTGATAATAGTGTGGAGGCTGGATTATGAGTGGGATTGGTGGAGCTCCCACCAATTTAGGAATCTCATGAAATGTGACAGAGAAAGAGATAAGGTCATTTATTTGTGAGAACAGAGACAAAAGAGATCTGATAGTTTTTTTTTGTATTAATGTAAATAACAGTGAGAGAAACTGGTGATTAAGCTCATTAAGTACCAAATATGTTATTTTAATCCTCACTACAATTAATTCTGGAAAAATTCTTTATTTCTTTAAGGTGATTTTCAGAAAAAGTAAGTAGTTTACTGAAGGTCACACAGATTAAAGTTTTGGAATGAGAATAAAATTAAATGTGACTGAACAGAAAGTTAGTGTTCTTTTGACTACATTATCTGACCCTCTAAATTAGACCAGAAATATGAGAAAAGACAGAGACCAGAATAGCTCACAGTTATATCTTGGATGCTGTTACTTGCTTGAAAGAAGATAATGAATTAAGAGGAGGTACTTGAAGAATATCCAGATAGAAATGACAAGTAGTCAATTGGACATATGGATCTGAAGAAGTTGCCTACTAATACTGTTTTGTAGATACACTGGGCCATAAAGATATATGCAATAGCTCTTGTGTTTTCTTGCTACATTTTATGAGCCAGATCAATATATATTTTCCTCCACCTTTCAATATAGAATTTACAACACATGTCCATTAGTTATTTTCTGAAAGGTAACAATCTTCCATACTAGTTTTTCAGCCATCATATTATTCAACAAATATGTATTGACTTCAAGAAATACAGTATGTATTAAGTGACTGTTGGGTGCATTGTGCAAATTAAATTATGCAATTAAATTAAAAGAATAAGGTCTGTAAGTGATTATTGTCAATAGATGGTTTTATTTTCTCTTTACATCAATTGATTTGTCTATTTATTATTCATCTTATTACATCTTTTTTTTTTTTTTTGCTTAGCTGGATGAAACCCTCTTGAATGAGAAGAACTATAAATGAAAACACAAACAACTGTAAAGATTATAATTCTATAGCTGGTACAGAAATAGATTTTCAAAAGCAAAGAGAAGAGAACTTTTGCTCTTTTGTTGGTATAACTTGATTTGGAGATAGCAAGAAAATTAAGTGGCCAAAAGACTGATGTAACCATACAAAACAAGAGATGCCAGGGACAAAGTGGAAAATATAAAAGTATGAACAAAATTTTTTTTCAAATGGACTCTGTTGGTCAATTAAGTTTGTAAATATGATGTATATGTTTGCTCACTTATAGTTTGCATTGGGTGTAGGAGAGAGTCTATAAGCTGGCAAGGTCCTAAGACTAAGCCTTTTCCACACTTTTAATACTAAGATCTTTTCAAAACTGAGCTTTTCCCCACACCCTTGACTGTTGCATGATGTGGGGTGGTGCACTCTTATGAAGAATCCCATTTATGCCACAGATAAGTGGCTTTGTATCAGAGACTTCCTTATTTGTATATTGGCTTAAAGGCTTTAATTTCTACACTATAAAATAAGGCAGACTGGGGGCTCTTTCTCTCAGTTCTTGCCATTAGCATTGCAGTGGAGAGGCAGCCAAGATAGCAGAGTGCTAAAGGAGAAGCCAGTTTGTGCAGTTTGTGCAAAGTGAAGGAGATGGGGAACAAAAGTGAATAAGGCTGGTGGGGCCTTTGATTCTAGGAATACTTGGATGAGTAAAGTGGCTTTGGGAGCCCTGAATGAAAAGGAAATGTTTTCCCACTGTGTATTTTCTCACCTGCCAGGTGTGAGCTAAGATTAAGGGGAATGGCCCACCAGTTCTTGGCTCCATTGTTTCACTACAGTCTGTTCAAATCAAGTGTGAACTTGCATGGGCCAGGCGGCTGTGATGGTGGCCGTGGCTACTGGCTTTACAGATTCTAAGAGGGCAATTCTTGGTCCTTCCCTATAATTATTTTCTAGTTTAGTTGAGAAAATATGAGACTACTTCAAATTCCCTTAGGGTTGGATTATAATATTCCATTTTATTAGCCCTGGAACAACATGAACAGAAGTTTTAGTGACAATGTTATATTCTATGCCTGAGACTTGTTAGCAGTGCATTATTTTGTCTGTTCTAAAATAAATTGTTACTTAGTTCAGCCAGGTGATTGGAGGTCACTAAAATCCTTTCTCTGAAAAAAAAAAAAGAGAGAGCAAGCAAGCAAGAGAAACAGCTCTTTCATCACAGAGTAATTTGAGTAATACATGTTAATGCATGGATCAATGGCCTGAGATCCATTAATTAAATTAGTTAAACTTCATAGCATTTACTCATGAACCATGATGAAAAAAAAAATTAGAAGAAAGCAGGAAATACATATACTGCAACATATGGTATTGCCAGTGTTAGTCACCTGAAAATTATTAAATGATAGGTTGACATAATTCAGAATTAATACAAACTGCCTATTCTTTAAAGATGTGCATTTTCATAATTTATGTAATTCATTGAAAATTAACTTATATCAAAATATGTGCTCTGTTGCTGTGCATAAGTCATTATGATTTTATAATTTATAATAGTGGTATAACTAAGCCATGAAACTGGATTTCAGTAAAATTAAGTGAACTATAGTGTTTCCCCATGTATAAGACTATCCCATATATAAGACACACCTTAATTTTGGGGTCCAAAATATGAAAAAAAAATGTACTACATAAAGTTATTGAACTCAAGTTTTATTCACCATAAAATTCATAAAACTCCTCATCACTGTCAAAACTCCCATCCATTAGCTTGTCCTCATCTGTATCTGATGAGGAATCACTGTCTTCAACAATGAGTGCAAAAATAAGCTCAAAAAAGCAAAAAATACAAGTAAAAAATTCTACAACCACTGTATAAGATGCATCCAGTTTTTAGACCTCAAAATTTTCAAAATTAGGTGCATCTTATACATGGGGAAATGCGATATTTCCATCTGATAAAAAATAGTGTGTCTGAAAAATGTATCAAGAACGTATTTGATATTTCAAAAGTTCATAGGGAATTAAACACAACAAAATGATACAGCCTACTGAAGTCATGTATTTTAAAATAACAGGTAAATCAAATTTTTATTCTTACAGACTTTACCAGTTTTCTTTTGTTTTGTTTTTTAATGGCCAAAAATTTAAAGTACTATATCTAGCATGGTACTTGAAATATGATATGTGGAAATAAACTAAAGTTACCACATCCAGTCTCTTTTCTTCAAATACCAGCTAAATGCTAACAATCCAAATTTCTATACATTCATAGTTCTTAAACTCAAATTTAAATATTTAACATATGCAGTTAGTTTCTCCACCTTAATGTGTTTTAAACTGATCTCCTATTCTTTCTTCCCTAAATCCATTTCTTCATTTCACCTTTTCCATAAGAATTTTACCTCCCTCTTGGCCCAAGACACAAAAATTTGACTCATGTTCCCATGTTGAAAGCATCAGCAAATCTTGTCAACTCTACCTTTAAAATATACAAAACATGACCAACTCTCACCACTGGAACCTTAGTGCATATCATTCCATATCTCCTGGGTGATGGAAATAGCATCTTAACCATTCTTTTCCATCCTTGCTCTCTACAATCATTTCTTATCTTAGCAGCCAGATCATTTAAATTTTGAGTAATAGCATCCTTTACTCAAGGTTTTCATCTCACCTCAGTAAAATCCAAACCTCGATAAATAGTATATAAGACTAGCCATAGTTGGGTCATCCTTTTGCTTTACATTTATAAAATCTTCTACTATTTTCCATTTTAATCACTCTGCTGTAAGCTGGAGACCTCTTTGCTGTTTCATAAAGGTACTATCCTCTTAGGTCTTTACACTTTCTGGTCGTATTATTTGGAATATTCTTCCTTCCTATTTGTACTTGATGATTTCTTTCATTATTTCAATTTTTTTTTTTTGTATTTTTCTGAAGCTGGAAAAGGGGAGGCAGTCAGATAGACTCCCGCATGCATCCAACTAGGATCCACCCAGCATGCCCACCAGGGGGCGATGCTCTGCCCATCTGGGGCGTTGCTCTGTCGCAACCAGAGCCATTCCAGTGTCTGAGGCAGACGCCATAGAGCCATCCTCAGCACCTGGACCAACTTTGCTCCAAAGGAGCCTTGGCTGCGGGAGGGAAAGAGAGAGACAAAGAGGAAGGAGAGAGGGAGGGGTGGAGAAGCAGATGGGCGCCTCTCCTGTGTGCCCTGTCTGGGAATTGAACCCAGAACTCCTGCACGCCAGGCCAACACTCTACCACTGACCCAACTGGCCAGGGCCTCATTATTTCAATTCTTGATGAAATATCATTGTTTCATGAGGACCTCTCTGACAACCATCTTTAAAATTGAAACTTTAGCTCCATGCCCAGTGCTCTCTTTACCACTTCCCTGTTTTTCCTTTTTCTTTTTCTAGTAAGTATTATCATTTGATGTAATTAAAGCATAATAAAATCTATTTTTTAATTATTTTATCTTTTCTGTACAGTCAAATGTTACATAATAATCAATCAATGACAGATCACATATATGATGGTGGTCCCATATGATTATAAAGGAGATGGAAAATTCCTATAGTCTACTGCCGTTGTAGGTGTTATAATGTCATAGCACATTACTTAACATAAATACTTTAGCCTTGTGTTACAACTGTCAAAGTATTCAGAAAAGTAATATGCTCTATGGGTTTCCTTATAACTCAAAAGCTATAAGGAAACAGAATTTGTCACCCCTAAATATGTCTATTTGGCATAAGAAATAGCAGACATTGGAGAAGGTGTGAAAACAAGGTAGAACTTAACCTTTGTAAAAGACATTTACATTTATAAGAAGAATTTCCACTTGTAAGGATGCAATCTTTGCTGTACCAGGATGAAGGAGTGAACTAATCTTTAGAAACTTTATCAATGAGAAAGACAATGACTTAAATATGAACAACAACCTTTTCATTGTTTGCTGAGCTTTTTCTGCTAACTTTCCATAACTGACTCCCAAAACCATATCTTTTTTGTATGTTTAGATGAAGATGGTATATATATAAAGTGGTGGCTTTCACCATTTTGGGGAGTTACTAATTTTTTCTTGGGGAGTTACTAATTTTTTCTTTCCCACAGGAGGTGAATGTTTGTTTTTCCTTGTTTGTCTTACAGTTTAGAAATGCCTCAGCCAAACCCAGAAAGATAAAAGAAAAAATATTTTTTTCTCTCCTATAGAGCAATAAACTATACCAAAAAGCCTAGGGTCATAGAAGACTATACTATCTAGGTTTGCATGACAATACTATAATGTTTACATAACATGAAATTGTTAGTGTGGGTAGCTAGATATTGATATAGGAAAGAAGCAAAGGGAATCAGACATTGAGCATAATCAACTAGGAAAGAGGGATTCAAATATTAAGCGTAATAAAACTGGGAAGCCTACTTCTAGGGAACTATAGCATTTACAGGCTCATTCACACACTCCTAGAAACCGCTGTGTCCTCTATCCTTGGTTAAGAAGTGTTTCCCTAGTGGTCTGTTCCCCAGATTATAAGAGAGTCTTCCGTGCTTTCACTTTAAGAAATACATAGTAGAAACCAAGATGGTACCATAGAGAACTGTCACTCTAGCCTAAAAGAGGGAACTGATGGTTAGTGGAAGGAACCAATAGAAGCCAGTAAAAGATTAATAAGCTGATAGGTTGGTTTGAAGAAATGCTAGTCATTCTTAGTCCAAGATATAATAGACCAAAACCTAACAAAGAGGCTGTCTTCTCTTGTTCTTGAAAACACTCACTTACCCCATTTGTTCATAAATTCTCCAAAAAGCCATGCTGTTTGTGCTTGCAGCCACATGGTCTACCTAGCACAGGTTCTGAATGCAGCCTTGGTATAGTAATGCAGTGCCTGGATTGGACTAAACTTTGAAATACATTGGATCATGACACAGACTATCTGGACTTTAGTCTTTCTCTTGGACCTGATGATAAAGACTATGCTGGTCTTTGTCCTTGGTGGAATGGATGGAGATGGAACACTAGAACCTGGGGGCAGCCTTTCATTTCAACTCCATTAAACTATATCAGACTACAGTCTCCCACAGTGAGTCCTTTGGAATGCTTCCCCTGTGACTCTGTAAAATAACACCATTTTCATCAGCAACAAAATCATCAAAATTATATATTTTATTTTTCACAATGCATTTTCATCCTAAAGTGGTATATGTTTGTATTTCCTCACAACTAGGTAGTCAGTGGGATTGTTTATTTTACTCATGGTTGTATTCCTAATGACTTAAGCTTGTATTATGCATTCATTAAATCAAAGAAGTAAATGTAAAAGCACAGTCAGATGTTTGTGGGAAAAATACATTATTTTCTAAATACATTTATTTAGATACCTGGTGAGGTTTGATATAATTAGTTTGGAAAATATACTTGTTTCTCTTATCTTAATTAAGGGGAAATTTGGTAGGCATGTCCTCCTTTATCTCTAGTTTTCTCCATACAAAGCCTACTCTATTATTTCTAAATCTGAAAACTCTGTCAGATCAAAATATCTGAGGATTTTTTCTGAGACACCTAGTCTCCTATTCTTTGCGTGGGAAGTCAGACTTGCTCAGGAGTCAGAGGAGATAAGAAATGTACACTTCCAGTTATTAATGTGGTCTGGGGTAGGTTTCAGTCATGAGCCTATTTCAACCTTTGCTCAACATCACGTGCTCTCTTCCTGAGTGAGATCAAGATCCATGTCTACTGCTCATGTCTTTGTTCATATTTCTCTCTTTATCTGCCATAGACTCCCTATATTTTTTCTCATTCTGAATCCTTCTATCTCCAAGCATAAATAGCTAATTGCAAAGTTGACTTGCCAATGAAGCTTATCAATTTATCTCTTTATGCTCAAAATTCTTATTGCTTTGTACAATAATTCTATTGAGCAAAAACAGAATTTAAAACTTATCATGCATATTGTATTAATTAGGCTCAATTTTACTAACTTCATGGATGAAATGATGCTATATATTCTCCTTTAAATTAACAGCATGCTTTCTGTTATGCCTATGCAGGTTGGCTGCCTCAACTTATCTTTATGTTAACCAATATTCAGATGTACTTTTTTTTACCTACCTTTCTATTGTAATTGTATATATTTTAACCATATTATTACATAAATAAAATCACTGATATAATTTTAAAAAGATTTTTCTCTATAATACTGTATTGAGTTTTGAAGATTGAAAATGTTTAGTTGAATTATATATGGGCCAAACAGCAGTAAACACTGAAGGAAGGAATTTTAATTATAAAAATTTAAAAGAGTTGTCACTCATTTATTTTGTTTTTATTATATTTTGAACACACTAAAATTATAAATTATAATTGATTTATAATTTATAGAATTTTTAAAAATTCTCCTCTTTAAGTTACTTTTCAGATTAACCATCAAACAACTAGTCTCAGTTATATTTCACAAAATGATTCTAAACTTACTATTATCTAATTGTCTATGTATCTTGAGTGTTCAACTAGTTTGTATAATTCTTTAAAATAGAGTCTTCATAATAGGACTTGTATTTTGTTCCCAAATGGTAATATGGGAGCTGCCCAATAATGATATTGGGTTAGGCTAGAATGCTAATACTCTGCATGGATTTCATAAACTTAAGGAAGGAAAATAAGAAAAAATTGATACCCTTAGTAAGAATATATAGTTATTGGTAGAACTGTGACTGAATCTAAGACATGCCTAATTCCATAATCATTGGTCTTATCCACAGTACCACTGTTCAAATTTTGTTATTTCTTCATTTGAAGAAATCTCAAAAAGAAGTTGTATTCTTTGACTTTTTAAATCAACCAACAATTTATTCTAATGTCATAAGATTCTATTACTATAATATCAACTGGACCTCCCCAAAACTTCACAGTAGAAAGAGGCTTAGAATACATCAGTGGTAGTCAGCCTGGTCCCTACCGTCCACTAGTGGGTGTTCCAGCTTTCATGGTGGGGAGAGATGGGCAGTAGTGAAGCAACCTAAGTATAAATATAAAGATAGTTTTGAGGAGTGACGTCAGAGATATGGTGCCGTAAGGAGCGATGCCGATAAATCTCCCCCAAAATTCAACAAGATCTTCAACCAGAGACAGAAAGCTCTATCCTTGGAGCCTCCAGAAGTCCCCACCCTGAACATAAAGTACTATCAAAAAAACCACCCTCAGATGCCATTAAGGAAAAGGAAATTGAATATCATGGATACAAAAGTCAGAGAAGTAGCATAGATAAATACGGAAAAATCTATGGAGAAAAAATTTAATATATTGGAAACCTTAGAGCTAAATGACAGAGAATTTAAAATAAAAATCCTAAAAATATTCAGAGTTATACAAGAAAACACAGAAAGTCAATTTAGGGAGCTCAGAAAACAACTCAATGAACACAAAGAATATATTTCCAAGGAAATTGAAACTCTAAAAACAAAAACAAATCAAACAGAGATGAAAAACTCAATTCACGAGCTGAAAAATGAGGTAACAAGCTTAGCTAATAGAACAGGCCAGATAGAAGGTAGGATTAGTGAAATAGAAGACAAGCAACTTGAGGCACAGCAGAGAGAAGAAGAAAGAGACTCAAAAATTTAAAAAAATGAGATAGCCCTACAGGAATTATCTGACTCCGTTAAAAAGAATAACATAAAAATAATAGGTATATCAGAGGGAAAAGAGAGAGAAAATGGAATGGAGAACATACTCAAACAAATAATAGATGAGAACTTCCCAAGCCTGTGGAAAGAACTAAAGCCTCAAATTCAAGAAGCAAACAGAACTCGAAGTTTTCTTAACCCCAACAAACCTACTCCAAGGCACATCATAATGAAAATGGCACAAACCAACAGCAAAGAAAAAATTCTCAAGGCAGCCAGGGAAAAAAAGAATACAACATATAAAGGAAGGCCCATTAGATTATCATCCGATTTCTCAACAAAACTCTACAAGCTAGAAGAGAGTGGACCCAAATATTTAAAGTTCTGAAAGAGAGGAACTTTTAGCCAAGAATACTATACTCATCAAAGCTATCCTTCAAATACAAAGGAGAAATAAAAACATTAACAGATACAGAAAAGATTAGGGAATTTATCATCAGAAAACCCTCACTACAGGAATAACTAAAGGGAGTTCTCCAATCAGATACAAAGAACAAAACAAAACAAAAACACAAGTAAAAGCTCCACCAAGAACACAATAAAACCAATTTTAAACTGTGACAACAAAAAAAAAGGGAGGGGGAGGGCGGAGATTAACAGTAGCAAAGGACGATAGAGTGCAGAAGTACTCACAAGATAGTGCACTACAATGAACAGGGAAGGAGCCCATTCATTACTTAATGGTAACCACCATTGAAAAAACCACCACAGAAGCACATGATTTGAAAAAGATAGCAACAGAGGAAAGAAGTATGGAATACAATGAAACAAAAATAAAGGATAGAAAAACAAAAGAGAAGAATCAAACAAGACACAAAACTAACAGAAAGTAATGTATAAAATGGCAATAGGGAACCGACAAGTATTAATTACACTAAATGTAAATAAATTAAACTCACCAATAAAAAGGCACAGAGTAGCAGAATGGATTAAAAAAAAATCCAACTGTATGCTGCCTACAAGAAACTCATCTAAGCAACAAGGATAGAAACAAATTCAAAGTGAAAGGCTGGAAAACAGTACTCCAAGCAAATAACATGCAAAAAAAAAAGCAGGCATAGCAATACTCATATCTTATAATGCTGACTACAAGACAGCAAAAGTACTCAGAGACAAAAATGGTCATTTCATAATGATTAAGGAGATGCTAAATCAAGAGACATAACAATTCTTAATATATATGCACCAAACCAAGGAGCTCCAAAATATATAAGACAGCTACTTATTGACCTTAAAACAAAAACTGACAAAAATACAATCATACTTGGAGACCTCAATATACCGCTGATGGCTCTAGATTGGTCATCCAAACAGAGAATCAATAAAGATATATTGGCCTTAAACAAAACACTAGAGCACCTGGATATGATAGACATCTACAGGACATTTCATCCCAAAGTGACAGAGTATATACTTTTCTCGAGTGTACATGGATCATTCTCAAGAATTGACCATATGTTAGGCCACAAAAATAACATCAGCAAATTCAGAAAAATCAAAGTCTTACCAAGCATATTTTCTGATCATAAAGCCTTGAAACTAGAATTTAACTGCAAAAAAGAGGGAAAAAACCCCACAAAGATGTGGTAACTAAACAACACACTTTTAAAAAATGAATGGGTCAAAGAAGAAATAAGCACAGAGATCAAAAGATATATACAGACAAATGAAAATGACAATACGACATATCAGAATCTATGGGATGCAGCAAAAGCAGTGATAAGAGGGAAGTTCATATCACTTCAGGCATATATGAACAAACAAGAGAGAGCCCAAGTGAACCACTTAACTTCACACCTTAAAGAACAGGAAAAAGAAGAACAAAGACAACTCAAAACCAGATGAAGAAAGGAGATAAAAATCAGAGCAGAAATAAATAAAATAGAGAACAGAAAAAGTATAGAAAAAATTAATAGAACAAGAAGCTGGGGAGATGACGTAAGAGTAATGGTGCAGTAGGAAGTGATACCGATAAATCTCCCCCAAAACTCAACAAAATCTTCAACCAGAAACAGAAAAACCTATCCTTGGAGCCTCCAGATGTTTCACAATACACCCGAAGGTATGGTCGAGCGAAAAATTGGCTAAATATATAATCAAACCCCGAAAGAAATAGGGAGTAAGAAATGCTCCACCTTCTTCACTAACCTAAACAGTGTGGCTTTCACGGGGAACTGAGAATATAGAAACTGAGGCGGGCAAAGGGGGTGAATAGATCCAGGCTGCGGCACAAACGGCTGAACCAGGCTGTGGCACAGAGATCCAAGCCGAGGAAAAACTGTTCCTGTGACAACCCAGGCAATACAAGCTAACACTCGTGCCAAACCCAGACAAAGAAAGACAAGCGGTGCAGCCATTTTCCCCGATCTCTTGGTCGGCGCGCGCAGATAGTGGGCGAGAGATTCCTTCCAAAGCCCCGAGAGTGTGCGCCCGTGTTGTCCCACATAGAGGCAGAGTCAGAGGTTTTTGTGTAGGCCAAAAGCAAAATCTCCGGGCCGCCCCAGCACCCTGGGAAAGCCGTGCACGGAGAGGGAGCGAGAACTAATTCCATCGCTGGAACTTTTCCGTGCGGGAGGGGGATTCACTCAGAGGGTGAGGGGGCTGGCCTGATATCCTGGTCGGCGCGCACGAAGAGTGAGCGAGAGATTCCTCCCAGCACCTCAGGAGTGAGCGCCCATGTTACCCCACAGAGGGGCAGAGTCAGAGGCCTTTGTGTGGGCTGAAAGCGGAATCTCCAGGCCGCCCCAGTGCCCTGAGAAAGCCGCGCACAGACGGGGATGGAGCGAGAGCCAATTCCAATGCTGGAACTTTTCTGTGTGGGCGGGTGAGGTGGCCAGCTTGATATCCTGGTCTGCGCATACAGACAGTGAGTGAGAGATTCCTCCGAGTGCCTCGGCAGTGCCCGCCCGTGTTATCCCACAGAGGGGCAGAGTCAGGGCCTTTGTGTGGGCCAAAAAGCAGAATCTCAGGCCACCCCAGCACCTTGAAAAAGCCGTGCCCGGGTACAAAGCGAGAGCCAATTCCAACGCTGGAACTTTTCCGTGCGGGCGGGGTTTTCACTTAGAGGGTGAGGCGGCCAGCCTGATATCCTGGTCTGCATGCACAGATAGTGGGTGAGAGATTCCTCCAAGTGCCTCGGCAGTGCACACCCGTGTTACCCCACAGAGTGGCAGAGCCAGAGGTCTTTCAGTGGGTGGAAGCCCTGCCTGATTATGCTAGCAGCTCTGACTGAATGAGCCTTACCCAGAGACCTTTGCTGAGTGGGAATAGAGTGGGGAGTTGCCAGCTCTTTGAGCCTCTTACTATCCAGGCAGAGGCAGCAGCAACCCCATAGCTGGATTATCAGGCTACTAATTGAGGAAGGAAAGACTAGGAGAAAGGCTCCAGGAACATGAACTCTCTCACTGGCAGAGCCTATAAATGCTAATGAGCCTCGACTGCCAACGAGACTGAAGCACAATACATGACATCGCCATAGAGACTTATCAACTGCAAACCTCTACCTGAGCGTGCCAAAGGGGCAGAACCCGAGGTACAGATTCACCAACCAGGAAGAGGGGGAGAAAAGAAAAAGCAAGATAACCTCTCAAAATCAAGAATAATACCCAGACTTTATAGCCTATCCCATTTTATAATATTTGTTTGTTTGTTTCTCTTATCTTCATTCTTGATACTTTTTTTTTCCTCCTCCAATTTGGCCGATTAACTCTCTGCCAGTCTTACTCATTCCTCTCCTTAAACTACACTACCCATAAGTGTCACATGTCCCATTATATTTTCTTTCCTCTTCCTTTCTCTCTATGAGGGTTGCACTCCAAAACCCTTAACTCTCTCTCTCTCTCTCTCTCCTCTTTTTTCTTTTTTCTTCTTTTAGTGGTTCCCTCTTTTTTTTCTCTCTCTCTCTTTCTTTTCTCCCTCTATATTAGTTTCTTCCTTTCTCCTTTACGTCTCCTCTCATTCAAACCTCAATAATGAACAATATCTTATCTGGGACTCAAACTTATTTATTTGTGGCATTTTGGGGGGTTTTTACTTCACCTTTTAACATACCAGCAGTGCTCCCATCCCTGGCTCTCCATTTTATCTAGTTCTTGTTCCAAAAATAGAATAGTAATTTTTTAATTTGTCCCCCCATTTACCCGTTTCCCTCTTATTCCTCTCATCATAACTCTTAGTCAACCAACATCTAAAAGCAAATCATTTTATTCTTGACCTAATTTTTCATATTTGCTTTTTGTGAGTCCATATGCCCTTTTTTTTTTTTTTGCCCCTTTATTACTTCTCCCCAATTTAGGCCCTCCATTACAGGCATTGTTTGTTCTATTTAGTACAATATAATTCACAGTTCAACACAAGATTTTCTCAAGAAAGAGGGGAGAGAAGAGGAGAGAAAAAAAGGGGAGGGGAATAATTTCCCTTTTTTTCCTAAATTTTTATTTTATTTTTCTTTATTTCATTATTAATTATTTTTTTAAAAAAACCAACAACTCTTTGATTTTTAATTTTTTTTAACTTTTTATTCTTTATTAAATCTCATTAACACTATCAACAAAACCACCATCAGATGCCATTAAGGAAGAGAAAATTGAATATCATGGATACAAAAGAAAGAGAGGTAACACAGCTAGATGAGGAAAAACCTATGGAGAAAATATTTAATATATTGGAAACCTTGGAGCTAAATGACAGAGAATTTAAGATAGAAATCCTAAAAATCCTCTGAAATATACAAAAAAACACAGAAAGGTAATTTAGGGAGCTCAGAAAACAACTCAATGAACACAAAGAATATATTTCCAAGGAAATTAAAACTATAAAACAAATCAAACAGAGAAGAAAAACTCAATTCACGAGCTGAAAAACGAGGTAAAAAGCTTAGCTAATAGAACAGGTCAGATAGAAGGTAGGATTAGTGAATTAGAAGACAAGTAACTTGAGGCACAACAGAGAGAAGAAGAAAGAGACTCAAAAAATTTAAAAAATGAGATAGCCCTACAGGAATTATCTGACTCAATCAAAAAGAATAACATAAGCATAATAGGTATATCAGAGGGAGAAGAGACAGAAAATGGAATGGAGAACATACTCAAACAAATAATAGATGAGGCTTTTTGAAGATGGCAGCAGAGTAGGCGGACGCACAGACGCCCAGCTCTCAACACCAAACTGGAATACAAATCAATTTAGGAAAAATCAGCATGAAAAACCAACACTGAACTGCAAGAACAGCTCTCAAAAACCAAGGAGCAAAGAGGAAGCCACAATAATCCTGGTAAGGAGTGCCTGAATCTCCTCTGCTTACAGGAACGGAAGGGGGGGTGAGGCTGAGAGCCCAGAGAGGATTTCACAGAGGAAAAAGAGCATAAACTACTGCTCACAGCCACTTACCTGGCGACCAGGGAGCAAGGTGGGTTGAAAAGACCAGCTTATCTCCCAAGTGGAAAGGACAAGGAGAGGGACAGACTGTGAGGGGCTAAGGTATGCAAGAAACGAAATAAAAAAGCTGACTCATTCGTGCTGGAGGCGGCCATAGCTGGGGGAGGGACTGAACCTTTCACAAAACAGAGCTGAAGTGCTTCCAGATCAGAGATCTCCGGACATCTATCCAGCTCCAATCAGCGCAACAAGACACAGCTGAAAACAAGAAGTGGGGAGGAGGGGCAGTAACTCAGGTCTCCATGGAGATCTGAGATACACCTCCCCCTACTGAAGCTGAGAAAAAACCCTGCCCCCAGTGAGATTAGTTGGTGGAAGAGACCTTCAGCGTCTCAGGTTACACCCACAGCATTCCTGGTTACAGTTTCAAGGAAGCCCCCTGCTGAGATCAGTTAACAAGACTATCACCTGTTAAGAAAACAAACAAATCAAGACTTCAAAGCTGCCCAAATCCGAAAGTGGATTACAAATAATAGCTGATACCAACACAAGAAGACCTAGAAATAACACAACTGAAAACTTGAGGCAGACAACACCAAGCCTAGACTCAAACAACTCTACAAATAAAACACCATTATGAAAAGACAAAGGAGTGCAACCCAAATGAAACCACAAGAGACACCTTTGAGAGATGAGCTGAGTGATATGGAAATAATCAAACTTCCAGATGTGGAGTTCAAAATAATGATTGTAAGGATGCTTAGGGATCTTAGAGCAACAATGGAGGGGCAGTTTGAAAACCTAAATAAAGAAACAGCAAGTATAAAAAAGGATATTGAAATATTAAAAAAGAATCAGTCAGAGATGACAAATACAATATCAGAAATGAAGACCACAATGGAAGGAATTAAAAACAGGATGGATACAGCTGAGGATCGAATCAGCGAGTTGGAGGACAACTGGAATGAAGGCATGAAAGCAGAGAAGAAAAGAGAAAAGAGACTCAAAAAGTCAGAGGAAACACTTAGAGAGCTCTGTGACAACATGAAGAGAAATAACATCCGCATCATAGGGATTCCTGAAGAAGAAGAAAAAGAACAAGGGATAGAGACTTTGTTCAATTATATCATAACTGAAAACTTCCCTAAATTAATGCAAGAGAAACTCTCACAAGTCCAAGAAGCACAGAGAACTCCATTAAAGAGAAACCCAAAGAAACCTACACCAAGACACATCATAATTAAAATACCAAAGCTAAGCGATAAAGAGAAAATATTAAAAGCTGCAAGAGAAAAAAAAGTTATCACCTACAAAGGAGCCCCCATAAGGATGACATCCGACTTCTCAACAGAAACACTTGAGGCCAGAAGAAAATGGCAAGAAATATTCAAAGTAATGCAGAACAAGAACCTACAACCAAGACTACTTTATCCAGCAAGGCTATCGTTTAAAATTGAAGGAGAAATAAAAAGCTTCCCAGAAAAAAACAACTCAAGGAATTCATTACAACCAAACCAACACTGCGAGAAATGTTAAGGGGCCTGTTGTAAACAGATCAAAGTTGGAAAAGAATATAGCAAAAAAAAGGAATGCACCTTTAAAGAAGAAAATGGCAATAAACAACTACATATCAATAATAACCTTAAATGTAAATGGATTAAATGATCCAATCAAAAGACATAGGGTAGCTGTGTGGATAAGAAAACAGGACCCATACATATGTTGTCTACAAGAGACACACCTTAGAACAAAAGACACACACAGACTGAAGGTAAAAGGATGGAAAAAAACATGTCATGCAAACGAAATGAAAAAAAAGCTGGGGTAGCAATACTTATATCAGACAAATTGGACTTTAAAACAAAGGATATAGTAAGAGATAAAGAAGGCCACTACATAATGATAAAGGGAGTAATCCAACAGGAAGATATAACTATTATAAATATCTATGCACCTAATATAGGAGCACCCAAATATATAAAGCAGACTTTGATGGATTTAAAGGGTGAGATCAACAGCAATACTATAATAGTAGGGGATTTCAATACCCCACTAACATCACTAGATAGATCCTCAAGAAAGAAAATTAACAAAGAAACAGCAGACTTATTGGAAACACTAGATCAACTCGATTTAATAGATATCTTCAGATCCTTTCACCCTAAAGCAGCAGAATATACATTCTTTTCAAGTGCTCATGGTACATTCTCTAGGATAGACCACATGTTAGGGCACAAAAGTGCTCTCAACAAATTTAAGAAGACTGAAATCATATCAATCACTTTCTCCAATCACAACGGTATGAAACTAGAAATGAATCACAGCAGAAAAGCTCAAAAATTCTCAAACACATGGAAACTAAATAGCAGGGTGTTAAATAATGAATGAATTAAGAATGAGATCAAAGAAGAAATAAAAAAATTCCTAGAAACGAATGACAATGAGCATACAACAACTCAAAATTTATGGGACACAGCAAAAGCAGTGCTGAGAGGGAAGTTCATAGCACTACAGGCACACTTGAAGAAGCTAGAAAAAGCTCAAAGAAACAACTTAACCCTGTATCTAAAAGAATTAGAAAAAGAACAGCAAGTAAAGCCCAAATGTAGTAGAAGGAAGGAAATAATAAAGATCAGAGCAGAAATAAATGACATAGAGGCTAAAGAAACAATACAGAGGATCAATGAAACTAGGAGCTGATTCTTTGAAAAGATAAACAAGATTGATGAACCTTTAAGTAGACTCACCAAGAAAAAGAGAGAGAGGACTCAAATAAATAAAATTAGAAATGAGAGAGGAGAAATAACAACTGACACAACAGAAATACAAAATATTGTAAGAAAATACTATGAAGAACTGTATGCCAAAAAACTAGACAACCTAGAAGAAATGGACAAATTCCTTGAAACATACAATCTTCCAAAAATCAATCTGGAAGAATCAGAAAACTTAAACAGACCGATTACATCAAATGAGATCGAAACAGTTATCAAAAAAATCCCAACAAAGAAAAGTCCAGGGCCCGATGGCTTCACAACGGAATTCTACCAAATATTCAAAGAAGAACTAACTCCTATCCTTCTCAAACTATTTCAAAAAATTCAAGAGGAAGGAAGACTTCCAAGCTCCTTTTATGAGGCGAGCATAATTCTGATTCCAAAACCAGGCAAAGACAACACAAAGAAAGAAAATTATAGGCCAATATCTCTGATGAATATAGATGCTAAAATCCTCAACAAAATATTAGCAAACCGGATCCAACAATATATGGAAAAAATCATACACCACGATCAAGTGGGATTTATTCTGGGGAGGCAAGGCTGGTACAATATTCGTAAATCAATCAATGTGATTCATCACATAAACAAAAAGAAGGAGAAAAACCCTGTGATAATTTCAATAGATGCAGAAAAAGCATTTGATAAAATCCAGCACCCATTCATGATCAAAACTCTCAGCAAAGTGGGAATACAGGGAACATACCTCAACATGATAAGCCATCTATGAGAAACCCACAGCGAACATCATACTCAATGGGAAAAAATTAAAAGCAATACCCTTAAGATCAGGAACAAGGCAGGGGTGCCCCCTTTCACCACTCTTATTTAACATAGTCCTGGAAGTCCTAGCCACAGCAATCAGACAAGAAGAAGAAATAAAAGGCATTCAAGTTGGAAAAGAAGAAGTAAAACTATCATTATTTGCAGATGATATGATATTGTATATAGAAAACCCTAAAGTCTCAGTCAAAAAATTACTGGACCTGATAAATAAATTCAGCAAAGTGGTAGGATATAAAATCAATACTCAGAAATCAGAAGCATTTTTATACACCAACAATGAACAGTCAGAAAGAGAAATTAAGGAAACAATCCCCTTCACAATTACAACCAAAAAAATAAAGTACCTAGGAGTAAACTTAACCAAGGAGACTAAAGACTTGTACTTGGAAAATTACAAAGCATTGATAAAAGAAATCAAGGAAGATACAAACAAGTGGAAGCATATACCATGCTCATGGTTAGGAAGAATAAACATCATTAAAATGTCTATATTTCCCAAAGCCATCTATAAATTCAATGCAATACCAATTAAAATACCAATGACATACTTCAAGGATATAGAACACATATTCCAAAAATTTATATGGAACCAAAAGAGGACACGAATAGCCTCAGCAATCTTAAAAAAGAAGAATAAAGTGGGAGGTATCACACTTCCTGATATCAAGTTATACTACAAGGCCGTTGTACTCAAAACAGCCTGGTACTGGCATAAGAACAGGCATATAGATCAATGGAACAGAACAGAGAACCCAGAAATAAACCCACAGTTCTATGGACAACTGATATTTGACAAAGGAGGTAAGGAAATACAATGGAATAAAGACAGCCTCTTTAACAAATGGTGTTGGCAAAATTGGACAGCTACCTGCAAAAAAATGAAACTAGATCACCAGCTTACACCACTCACAAAAATAAACTCAAAATGGATAAAAGACTTAAATGTAGGCCGTGAAACCATAAGCATCTTAGAAGAAAACATAGGCAGTAAGCTCTCGGACATCTCTCGGAGCAATATATTTGCTGATTTATCTCCACGGGGAAGTGAAATAAAAGACAGGATAAACAAATGGGACTATATCAAACTAAAAAGCTTTTGCACAGCTAAAGACAACAAGAACAGAATAAAAAGACAAACTACACAATGGGAGAACATATTTGACAATACGTCTGATAAGGGTTAATAACCAAAATTTATAAAGAACTTGTAGAACTTAATACCAGGAAGACAAACAACCCAATCCAAAAATGGGCAAAAGAGATGAATAGACACTTCTCCAAAGAGGACATACAGATGGCCAATAGGCATATGAAAAAATGCTCAACATCACTAATCATTAGAGAAATGCAAATTAAAACCACAATGAGATATCACCTCACAGCAGTCAGAATGGCACTCATCAACAAAACAACACAGAATAAGTGCTGGCGAGGATGTGGAGAAAAGGGAACCCTCCTGCACTGCTGGTGGGAATGCAGACTGGTGCAGCCACTGTGGAAAACAGTATGGAGATTCCTCAAAAATCTGAAAATCGAACTGCCTTTTGACCCAGCTATCCCACTTTTATGAATATACCCCAAGGACACCATAGAACAGCTCGAAAAGGAGAAATACACCCGCATGTTTGTGGCAGCATTGTTCACAATAGCAAAGATTTGGAAACAGCCCAATGTCCGTCAGAGGATGAGTGGATTAAAAAGCTTTGGTACATATATACTATGGAATACTACTCAGCCATAAGAAATGATGACATCGGATCATTAACAATAACATGGATGGACCTTGACAACATTATACGGAGTAAAATAAGTAAATCAGAAAAAAACAAACAAAAACTAAGATGAATCCATACATAGAAGGGACATAAAAATGAGACTCAGAGACATGAACAAGAATGTGATGGCAACAGGGGCGGGAGGTTGGGGGAGGGGGAAGGGGGTGAAGAAGGAGGGAGGGGTTAGGGGAGAGGAGGGGCACAAAGAAAACCAGATAGAAGGTGACAGAAGGCAATTTAACTTTGGGGGAGGGGTATACATCACAATCAAATGTCAAAATAATCTAGAGATATTTTCTCTCAACATATGTACCCTGATTTATCAATGTCACTGCATTAAATTTAATAAAAAAAAATAATAATAATAGATGAGAACTTCCCAAGCCTGTGGAAAGAACTAAAGCCTCAAAATCAAGAAGCAAACAGAACTCCGAGTTTTCTTAACCCCAACAAATTTACTCCAAGGCATATCATAATGATATTGGCACACACCAACAGCAAAGAAAAAATTCTCAAGGAAGCCATGGAAAAGAAAAATACAACATATAAAGGAAGGCCCATTAGATTATCATCTATCATCTAGAGTGGACCCCAATATTTAAAGTCCTGAAAGAGAGGAACTTCCAGTCACAAAACTATACCCATCAAAGCTATCCTTTAAATATGAAGGAGAAATAAAAAACATTCACAGATACAGAAAAGATGAGGAAATTTATCATCAAAAAACCCCCACTCCAGGAATTACTAAAGGGGGTTCTCCAATCAGATACAAAGATAAAAAAACAAACAAAAAAAAACAAAGCCACAAGTAAAAGCTCCAAGAAGAACACAATAAAACCAAATTTAAACTGTGACAACAACAAAAAGAAAGGGGGGGAGAGGATGAAGATTAACAGTAGCAAAGGACAATGGAGTGCAAAAGTACTCACAAAATAGTGCGCTACAATGAACAGGGTAGGAACCCTATTCATTACTTAAAGGTAACCACCATTGAAAAAACCACCACAGTAGCACATGAGATAAAAAAGATAGAAACAGAGGAAAGATGTATGGAATACAACCAAATAAAAACAAAAGATAAAAAAAGGAAAGAGAAGGATCAAACAAGACACAAAACTAACAGAAATCAATCTATAAAATGGCAATACGGAACTCACAAGTGTCAATAATTACAATAAATGTAAACAGATTAAACTCACCAATAAAAAGGCACAGAGTAGCAGAATGGATTAAAAAAGAAAATCCAACTGTATGCTGCCTACAGGAAACTCATCTAAGTAACAAAGATAAAAACAAATTCAAAGTGAAAGGCTGGAAAACAATACTCCAAGCAAATAACATCCAAAAAAAAGCAGGCATAGCAATACTCATATCTGATAATGCTGACTACAAGACAGAAAAAGTACTCAGAGACAAAAATGGCCATTTCATAATGGCTAAGGGGACACTGAATCAAGAAGACATAACATTTCTTAACATATATGCACCAAACCACGGAGCACCAAAATATATAAGACAGCTACTTATTGACCTTAAAACAAAACCTGACAAAAATACAATCATACTTGGAGACCTCAATACACCGCTGACGGCTCTAGATCGGTCATCCAAACAGAGAGAATCAACAAAGATATAGTGGCCTTAAACAAAACACTAGAGCACCTGGATATGATAGACATCTACAGGACATTTCATCCCAAAGTGATTGTGTATATGGATCATTCTCAAGAATTGACCATATGTTGGGCCACAAAAACAACATCAGCAAATTCAGAAAAATCGAAGTTGTACCAAGCATATTTTCTGATCATAAAGCCTTGAAACTAGAATTCAACTGCAAAAAAGAGGAAAAAAATCCCACAAAAATGTGGAAACTAAACAACATACTTTTAAAAAATGAATGGGTCAAAGAAGAAATAAGTGCAGAGATCAAAACATATATACAGACTAATGAAAATGACAATACGACATATCAGAATCTATGGAATGCAACAAAAGCAGTGATAAGAGGGAAGTTCATATCACTTCAAGCATATATGCACAAACAAGAGAGAGCCCAAGTGAACCACTTAACTTCACACATTAAGGAAATAGAAAAAGAAGAACAAAGACAACCCAAAACTAGATGAAGAAAGGAGATAATAAAAATAGAGCAGAAATAAATGAAATAGAGAACAGGAAAACTATAGAAAAAATTAATTGAACAAGGAGCTGTTTCTCTGAAAATATCAACAAAATTGACAAACGCTTGGCAAGACTTACCAAGGAAAAAAGAGAAAGAACTCATATAAACAAAATCCAAAGTGAAAGAGGAGAAATCATCACAGATACTGTAGATATACAAAGAATTATTGTAGAATACTATGAAAAACTTTATGCCACTAAATTCAACAACCTAGAAGAAATGAATAAATTCCTAGAAAAATACAACCTTCCTAGACTGAGTCAAGAAAAAGCAGAAAGCCTAAACAGGCCTATTAGTAGAGAAGAAATAGAAAAAAAACATTAAAACCCCCCCAAAAAATAAAAGTCCAGGCCCTGATGGCTATACCAGCAAATTTTATCGAACGTTCAAAGTAGACTTGGTTCCTATTCTACTGAAAGTCTTCCAAAAAATTGAAGAAGAAGTAATACTTCCAAACACATTTTATGAGGCCAACATAACCCACATACCAAAACCAGGCAAGGACTGAACAAAAAAAGAAAACTACAAACCAATATCTCTAATGAATACAGATGCTAAAATACTAAACAAAATACTGGCAAATCGAATACAACAACATATGAAAAAGATAATACATCATGATCAATTGGGATTCATCCCAGAATACCAAGGATGGTTCAACATACGTAAAACAGTTAACGTAATACACCATATCAACAAAACAAAGAACAAAAACCACATGATTTTATCAATAGACGCAGAAAAGGCTTTCGATAAAATACAACACAATTTTTTGTTTAAGACTCTCAACAAAATGGGTATAGAAGGAAAATATTTCAACATGATAAAGGCCATATATGATAAACCATCAGCTAACATCATATTAAATGGCACTAAACTGAAGGCTTTCTCCCTTAAATCAGGAACAAGACAGGGTTGTCCACTGTCTCCACTCTTATTTAATGTGGTACTAGATGTTCTAGCCAGAGCAATCAGACAAGACAAAGAAATAAAAGGCATCCATATCGGAAAAGAAGAAGTAAAGGTATCACTTTTTGCAGATGATATGATCCTATACATCGAAAACCCCAAAGAATCCACAAAAAGACTACTAGAAACAATAAGCCAATACAGTAAGGTCGCAGGATACAAAATTAACATACAGAAGTCAATAGCCTTTCTATATGCCAACAATGAAACAACTGAGAAGGAACTCAAAAGAATAATCCCCTTCACGATTGCAACAAAAAAAAAATAAAATACTTAGGAATAAACATAACAAAGAATGTAAAGGACTTATATAATAAAAACTGTAAAACATTGTTAAGGGAAATCGAAAAAGATATAATGAGATGGAAGAATATACCTTGTTCTTGGTTAGGAAGAATAAATATAATCAAGATGGCCATATTACCCAAAGCAATATACAAATTTAATGCAATTCCCATCAAAATTCCAATGACATTTTTTAAAGAAATGGAGCAAAAAATCATCAGATTTATATGGAACTATAAAAACCCCAAATAGCCAAAGCAATCCTAAAGAAAAGAATAAAGCTGGGGGCATTACAATACCTGACTTCAAACTATATTATAGGGCCACGACAATCAAAACAGAATGGTATTGGCAGAAAAATAGACACTCAGACCAATGGAACAGAATAGAAAGCCCAGAAATAAAACCACATATATATAGTCAAATAATTTTTGATAAAGGGGCCAAGAACACACAATGGAGAAAAGAAAGCCTCTTCAATAAATGGTGCTGGGAAAACTGGAAAGCCACCTGTAAAAGAATGAAACTGGACTACAGTCTATCCCCCTGTACTATAATTAACTCATAATGGATCAAAGATCTAAACATAAGACCTGAAACAATTAAGTACATAGAAGAAGACATAGGCACTAAACTCATGGACCTGGGTTTTAAAGAGCATTTTATGAATTTGACTCCAATGGCAAGAGAAATGAAGGCAAAAATTAATGAATGGGCCTATATCAGACTAAGAAGTATTTGCTCAGCAAGAGAAACTCATCACAAAATAAACAGAAAGCCAACTAAATGGTAAATGTTATTTTCAAACAACAGCTCAGATAAGGGCCTAATATCCAAAATATATAAAGAACTCATAAAACTCAACAACAAACAAACAATTCAATAAAAAAATGAGAAGAGGACATAAACAGACACTTCTCCCAGGAAGAAATACAAATGGTCAACAGATATATGAAAATATGCTCATCTTTGTTATTTATTAGCAAATCAAAACTGCAATGAGATACCACCTCACACCTGTTAGGTTAGCTATTATTAACAAGACAGGTAATGGCAAATGTTGGAGAGGCTGTGGAGAAAAAGGAACCCTCATCCACTGTTGGTGGGAATGTAAAGTAGTACAACCATTATGGAAGAAATTATGGTGGTTCCTCACAAAACTGAAAATAGAATTACCTTATGACCCAGCAATCCCTCTACTGGGTATATACCCCAAAACCTCAGAAACATTGATATGTAAAGACACATGCAGCCCCATATTCAATGCAGCATTGTTCACAGTGGCCAGGACATGGAAACAACCAAAAAGTCCATCAATAGATGACTGGATAAAGAAGATGTGGCACATATACTCTATGGAATACTACTCAGCCATAAGAAATGATGACATCGGATCATTTACAGCAAAATGGTGGGATCTTGATAACATTATATGAAGTGAAATAAGTAAATCAGAAAAAAACAGGAACTGCATTATTCCATATATAGGTGAGACATAAAAGTGAGACTAAGTGACATTGATAAGTGTGTGGTGGTTACGGGGGGGTAGGGTGGAGAGGGAGAGGGAAAAGGGGAGGGGGAGGGGCAGAAAGAAAACTAGATAGAAGGTGACAGAGGACAATCTGACTTTGGGTGATGGGTATGCCACATAAGTGAACGCAAGATAACCTGGAGTTGTTATCTTTGAATATATGTATCCTGATTTATTGATGTCGCCCCATTAAAAATAAAATTATTAAATAAAAAAAAAAGAACATGGAGCTGGTTCTTTGGAAAGAGCAACAATATTGACAAACCCTTGGCAAGACTTACCAAGGAAAAAAGAGAAAGGACTCATATAAACAAAATCCAAAATGAAAGAGGAGAAATCACCACGGACACCAAAGGTATACAAAGAATTATTGTAGAATACTATGAAAAACTTTATGCCACTAAATTCAACAACCTAGAAGAAATGGATAAATTCCTAGAACAATACAACCTTCCTAGACTAAGTCAAGAAGCAGAAAGCCTAAACAGATGAATTAGTAGGAAAGAAATAGAAAAAATGATTATAAACCTCCCCAAAAATAAAAGTCCATGCCCAGACGATTATAGTAGTGAATTTTATCAAACATTCAAAGAAGACTTGGTTCCTATTCTACTGAAAGTCTTCCAAAAAATTGAAGAAGAAGCAATACTTCCAAACACATTTTATGAGTCCAACATAACCGTCAAATGAAAACCAGGAAAGGATGGCACAAAAAAAGAAAACTACAGACCAATATCTCTAATGAATACAGATGCTAAAATACTAAACAAAATACTGGTAAATTGAATACAACAACATATTAAAAAGATAATACATCATGATCAAGTGGGATTCCTCCCAGAATCTCAAGGATGGTTCAACATACATAAAACGGTTAATGTAATACACCATATCAACAAAACAAAGAACAAAAACCACATGATCTTATCAATACATGCAGAAAAGGCATTTGATAAAATATAACGCAATTTTATGTTTAAGACACTCAACAAAATGGGTATAGAAGGAAAATATCTCAACATGATAAAGGCCATATATGATAAACCATCAGCTAACATCATATTAAATGGCATAAAACTGAAGGCTTTCCCCTTTAAATCAGAAACAAAACAGTGTTGTCCACTCTCTCCACTCTTATTTAATGTGGTGCTAGAGGTTCTAGCCAGAGCAATTAGACAAGACAAAGAAATAAAAGGCATCCATATCGGAAAAGAAGAAGTAAAGGTATCACTTTTTGCAGATGATATGATCCTATACATTGAAAACCCCAAAGAATCCACAAAAAGACTACTAGAAACAATAAGCCAATACAGTAAGGTTGCGGGATACAAAATTAACATACAAAAGTCCATAGCTTTTTTATATGCCAACAATGAAACATTTGAGAATGAACTAAAATAATAATCCCCTTTACAATTACAAAAAAAAAAAATACAATACCTAGGAATAAACATAACAAGGAATAAACATAACAAAGACCTATATAATGAAAACTAAAAACTATTGTTAAGGGAAATCGTAAAAGATACAATCAGATGGAAGAATATTCCTTGTTCTTGGATAGGAAGAATAAATATAATCAAAATGACCATATTACCCAAAGCTATTTATAAATTTAATGGAATTCCCATCAAAATTCCAATGACATTTTTTAAAGAAATGGAACAAAAAATCATCAGATTTGTATGGAGCTATAAAGAACCCCAAATAGCCAAAGCAATCCTAAAGAAAAAGAACAAAGCTGGGGGCATTATAATACTGACTTCAAACTATATTATAGAGCCCCGACAATCAAAACAGCATGGTATTGGCAGAAAAACAGACACTCAGAGCAATGGAACAGAATAGAAAGTACAGAATTAAAACCACATATATATAGTCAAATAATTTTTGATAAAGGGGCCAACAACACACAATGGAGAAAAGATAGCCTCTTCAATAAATGGCGCTCGGAAAACTGGAAAGCTACATGCAAAAGAATGAAACTGGACTACAGTTTGTCCCATTGTACTAAAATTAATTCAAAATGGATCAAATACCTAAATATAGACCTGAAACAATAAAGTACATAGAAGAAGACATAGGTTCCAAACTCATGGACCTTGGTTTTAGAGAGCATTTTATGAATTTGACTCCAAAGGCAAGGGAAGTGAAGGCAAAAATTAATGAATGGGACTACATCAGACTAAGAAGTTTTTGCTCAGCAAGAGAAACTGGCAACAAAATAAACAGACAGCCAACTAAATGGGAAATGTTATTTTCAAACAACAGCTCAGTTAAGGGCCTAATATCCAAAATATATAAAGAACTCATAAAACTCAACAACAAACAAACAATTCAATAAAAAATGAGAAGAGGACATGAACAGACACTTCTCCCAGGAAGAAATACAAATGGTCAACAGATATATGAAAAGATTCTCATTTTCATTAGTTATTAGAGAAATGCAAATCAAAACTGCAATGAGATACCACCATACACCTGTTAGATTAGCTATTATTAACATGACAGGTAATAGCAAATGTTGGAGAGGCTATGGAGAAAAAGGAACCCTCATTCACTGTTGGTGGGAATGTAAAGTAGTACAACCATTATGGAAAAAATTATGGTAGTTCCTCAAAAAACTGAAAATAGAACTACCTTATGACCCAGCAATCCCTCTACTGGGTATATACCCCCAAAACTCAGAAACATTGATATGTAAAGACACATGCAGCCCCATGTTCATTGCAGCATTGTTCATAGTGGCCAAGACATGGAAACAACCAAAAAGCCCTTCAATAGATGACTGGTTAAAGGTGTGGCACATATACACTATGGAATACTACTCAGCCATAAGAAATGATGACATCGGATCATTTACAAGAAAATGGTGGGATCTTGATAACTTTATACGGAGTGAAATATGTAAGTCAGAAAAACCAAGAACTGCATTATTCCATACGTAGGTGGGTTATAAAAAAGAGACTAAGAGACATTGACAAGAGTGTGGTGGTTATGGAGGAGAGGGAGGGTAAAGGGCAGGGGCATAAAGAAAACTAGATAGAGGGTGACAGAGGACAATCTGACTTTGAGTGATGGGTATGCAACATAATTGATCGACAAGATAACTTGGCATGTTTTCT
Organism: Saccopteryx leptura; assembly: GCF_036850995.1. Taxonomy (NCBI): domain Eukaryota; kingdom Metazoa; phylum Chordata; class Mammalia; order Chiroptera; family Emballonuridae; genus Saccopteryx; species Saccopteryx leptura. The sequence goes on from NC_089506.1 coordinate 56,653,068, forward strand.
TTGAAAATATGTACCCTGATTTACTGATGTCACCCTAATAAAATTAATAAAAAAATAAAAATAAAATAAAAAAGATAGTTTTAATTATAGTAAGTTGTTTTATAAAGATTTATTCTGCCAAACAGTGAAAATCCGACATAAAGTACTTGGTAAGTGATTATTATTATATGCTTTAACTTGCTGTAACTCCGCTTTATAAATTTTATAAAGTAAAGTTACTTCCCTACTTTATAAATCACTATTACTGTGGAACCGGTGAGCAGTTAGAAAATTTTACTACTAACAGAGATACAAAAGTGGGCAGTAGGTATAAAAAGGTTGACTACCCCTGGAATACATGATGGGTAGTATATTCTATGAAGTATGTCTTAAAGATTACAAATGGGCCCTATGATTTTTAGAACAATAAAACAAAAAGTTATTGCTTTGTTTTGTACTCATTGCTTTGGTCCTTAAGTACAGTTTTCACCAACTATGCAGTTCCTGTGTTTATTGATGTGATGGCAGTTATTTTAGAAGTCTTGATCAGTAAGATTACTATGGTTTTAATTTTATCACAACCATAACATATCTTTGGAAGTTATACTGTGTTTGTTATTCAGTTCAAAAAATATTTGATAATTATTCCAAATCATGAATTATAACTAAAATAGTACTCTTTGATTTCAAGATAAGAACAATATTTCAATGGAAGGGCATAGGCTATATAATGAACAATAAAATAAAATTTAGGCCAAAACATATGATAAATGTTCACAACTAGCACTATGTTAGAATGGCAGTGGTCATTTCTAATAGATAATGCATGAAAATCAATAAGAGAATTACAGAAACATTTCTTCCTTGTTCATGGTTTAAGGCTAAGATCCTGCTATATGGATATTATGTTTTGACAAAATACCCAGTCTTACACCAGACAGAGTTTCTAATATCCTGAATGTGTAACTTTACTAAAGTAAAGCATGCACTAAGTAAACTTTAGGATTCATATAAAAAAATTATAGTACTTGAGTTGTGTTTATTTTGTAACAAAAAAGGTCATTGCTGTATATGTATTTGTTTTAAATTAAAAAATACTGGTTGAAGGAATTAACTAACCAAACATTCAACCATCAAAAATACTTTGAGTGGAAGTATAAATCACATCATGATAGGGTCATTTTCCTTTGCATTTTGATGTTACATAAGATTCATAGTACAATAAGTAAGACTCAAATGGAAGAAGTGAGAAATAAGCAAAAGTTTCTCAATTGTTTCAGTTAACATATTTAAAGGAGAACTGCCTACATTTTTGAAGCAATGGGCAATTGAATTCCAACTTAGTAAAAAAGATTAAAGACTAGAGATTATGTAAGTGTTAGGAAAAATTTTTTTATAGTGAATTAAATTATTTTTAATTAATAAAAGAGAAAGGAAATATAGGCTAATTTTTAAATGGTGATGGAATGTCTGCCTAATGAGTTTATTTTACCCATTGCCTTCCTCACTTCCCTATTATTTTGCAACTCACTGTTAATAATTTCAAAAGATATTCATTAGATATTTATGTCCAAAAAGTGTCATGAATATTTCAAGCTAGCATCAAAGATGCTATTTTAATAGGCCTATTTACTGGTTTTATATGTTAATGAAATAAAACTAACAACAACAATAATAATAATCACTTACTGACCTTAGTTTTATTGTTCTGAGATGTTTTTCTTCAATACAAATAAGTGAACATGTGCAGTGAAAACAAATTCATTTAATTGCCTTTTGCTTTTCTATAGTTTTATTAGTTACCAAAGTGTAGATATTGAATTTCTGCTATTTTTTCTCTGAAGTGTAGTGCTGAAAGAAATATATAATTCCAAGTTGTGGAGAAGTCCTCTCTTTTAGTGTTAACTTCTGTACTTTCTATACCCTGAAGTAGATATACATTTTAAGAATTCAACAAAAAGGAGTAGAAAAGAGAATAACGTCATTATAAAATAAATCCCTTTAGAAATTAATAATTTACTTTATTAATGGTGGTAGGTTGATCTGCCATCCGACCAGCTCCTGATGCTACCACTTTTTATTACCCAGCAACATGGAAAGAGTATATTGGTTTTTGTCCTCACTCAACACATTACCTGTAGTTCTGCCACAGGAAATTTCTTAATTTCACCTTCTTTGAAATAAAATAGTTTCATTGTAAAGTCCTTAAAGGGCAGCCAGATAACTTTCAAGCATGTTTGAAACACCAGTGTCCACTTGGCCAAGGGCCCCAGGGAAAAATTCAAACTTTAATAAACCCACTCCTCTGACCCATAGTTCTAAAGCTGCTGACTAAATAGATTCATTATAAGCATTACAATGCCCACAGAAGAATATGTCAAAGCTTGAATGTGAGGCCCAAAGTTTGCATGTCCACTTTTTTCCAATGGGCTTACTAAAGTTAGAAGGAAAGCTGTTATCTATGAAAAAAGGGCATATAGCCAATCCAGTGGAAACTATGTATATATTTAGTAATCCAATTCAAATATTTGTCATCTCCTTTAATGGGGCCTTAATAAACACTGATTTATGCTCTAGCTACCAGATAAGAGCATGAAAACATTGTTAATAAAAAGTGGTTATATTACTATATTTAAATATCATTTCTAAAAATTGAAAATGAAATACCAATCTTAGTATTTTTCTTATACTCTTATGTAACAGTCTGCTTTGTTCTGAATAGTGTTTAAATTATTTGCTTTTTATAATTACTCTAATGCATATGCTCTAGAAATTCCATGCTGTAAAATATTTTAGCATGGGTCAGTAGTATATCTTTGGTTTTAATTTTAGAGGAGATTATTTTCTCATTATTTTTTATTATTATTTTATCTACTGTGGAATATTACTGAATTTTTCATGATAAAGACTTCTAGTCCTTGTATTCTATCAGGTATGTCTGTTGGTTTTTTGAGCTGAAAATACAGAAAAGTACTAAAATAAAGGAAAAGAGCACAAGTAATTTATTGAACTATCAGTTTGAAAACCAATAGAAATGCTGTGACATGTTAAAACAGATTTTCTTGTTTCAAATGCAACATTGTCTTCAAAAAGTCTGCTAAATTCTGCACACATATGAAGAGAAATGAATGAATAATTTTCTGAACTGGGTAAGAATGGCTTTTCTGGGGCAAGATTTCAGAGAATAAGAAAAGAAGGTAGGGAGAGATTGAGCTAAATTTAGAGCTAAATAAAGCAATCCTAGAATTAAAAAAATGTGAAGTCCTAAGTGTATTAATAATTAATCCAGTTTTTCTTCTTTCTGCTAAGTGTGGACTGTCAGATTTTCTCACGGACTTGTCTTTCAATCAATGGTCCTAACCTGTATTCTATGGCAATGACTTTACAATAAATTTAGTCCATTCTCTTAGCATTTTAAGATTATTTCAACATTCTCCTTAACTTTCCTCTGCCTCCCATATCTCCTAATATATAATAATTTGTCCTGCACACAGGAGAGTGCATTTATCCTTAGATACTATTACTTATGTTACTCTCAATTGCCTACAGAAGGAGAGACAGTCTTTTTAAACCTAACCCCAAATAATTTGGAAAAACTTATCTCTCATATTTGCTGTCTCATAGATGCTAGAATGTACTTATTTCTAGCATTTCTAGTATTTATTTTTCCCATGTCAATTAGCTTACTTGCAATAATCTTTCTAGCCTCTTTTTATTATCTTATATAAAATCTTCCCTTTTCAACATCAATAAACTATAGTAGCTAATCATAACATCTTTTCCTCAAGAACTTCTGTAGCCTTAGTATTTATACTTCTCTTTGTAGACTTATCCTGATGTGTATATTTTATTTATACAATATGGAGACTATACCTTCCATAGAAAATAGTAAAATAACCTCCATGAAGATATGTACACTTTCTCTCCTTCATAAATCTCTTCACATATATATTATAGTCACCATCATTCATATCAACTTTTAAAAATTTTTATTGACTATAGTTTTTCTACTATGTGTGTAGCACTGTGTTAAATCAATGAGAATGTTATGTCCTCAAGTAACACTAGATAATGACAGTCATAAATGCACACATGAATAATTTAAAGAAAAATGATAATAATTACATAATATTAATTTTGTATAAGGTTCTTTAGGGGTACATATAAAAAGTTATTGACCATGGCAATCATTTTTTTTTATAAATTGAGATTGAAGGAGCTGTTAAACTAATACTATTAATGATTACCAATTGAGCATTTTACATATAATTAAATCAGAGATTACCTTTTGATAATTTTATTCTATCTTTAAACCAGTCTTTAAGGTATTTTATAGATGAATAAATGGATGCTGAAAGTGGCTGATTCACTGACCTTACATAATTTTCTCAATAGGTGCTAGAGTAAAAGAAGGCCAGGGAAGTCTTTAAAACATCATTTGATATTATGTTGAGACATGAAAACTATAGTGTTGTTGGGTATAAAAGAACATTTCAGGTAGAGTTGTTATCATTTGCTAACACAAAAGGCCTTTTCTTGTGTAATATTTTAAAAATATGTATGCTGCTATATCACAGTGTTTCAATATTTCAAGATGTTGTGCTATTGATTTACCAACTGTCAGTCTTAACTCCAAGTTCATTGCCCTGTATTCTGTATTCTGTTACATGCTGCTGGGCTTGCCAGCCAGACATTTTTCTGAATCCTCTGCCTGCCAGCTTTCTCTGAGTGGGAAGGAAGCACAAGAGGGTGACTGGAAGACAGGCAGATGGCAGAATAGATGACTTTTATGTTTGTACTTCCCATCAGCATCTCAAGGCAACAGAGGGCAACTATGGCTTCAGCCTCTAACTTCGTTTGACACACTGAGCACAACCAACCATTCTGTGCCTCCTCCAGGGTACCTGCACCAACTTACAATGCCCTCTGTGTGGTCTGAGCACCAGCTGTATGGTATCACTTTTAGAGTGACCAGTACAAGTTATGAAAGCACCCTGCCCTTCCATGCTGTCTGGCAATCCCACCTCTTCAGTTTTGTTCCCTCAGGTCTGGTGAGGCAGCAGTTTTTTATGGATATTAATTTATAGGCAATTTTAGCATCCTTTCCTTGCTGTTTCAGTCTTCCAATATCTTGTGACTGACTCCCTGCTTGAAATACCTGCCACAGTTGCAGTTTGCAGTTTTTCAGACTATATCCTGATTGATACAGATTCCTTTACTTCAATATCTCTTTAATAACCCTTTAAGACATATTCTTTATTCTCTACCTACCAGCTTCTCCTTTCTTCTTTCATTATCAAAAGCCCACCTTGGTTTTTATAGCAGACAGCTATATAAGTTAGAGAGGAGGCTGGGCCCCTCCACAGATCCAGGGAGGTATCATAAATTCTCTGAGCTAATCTTGCCATGGAATGTAATTTTGCTGTGAGGAAGTGTAGGATGGGGGGTTTTGAGCTATTTTTACTATATTTCACTCTTAACAGCAAAAGTATTATTTCTCTTCCTGCCATTTACATGTTTGTTTGTTTTTTGGTGAGACTATGCAGTCCGGCAATATTGTGTCACTTCTTGCTGATGACAAAAGCAGCTGACACGTTGAAGATAATAAAATGAACCTAGGGATTTGATAGCATCATTGGGCCACAGAATTAATTAACCCTAAGCGTTTGTTATCTCTAGATTTTTCTCCTGTGAAAAATAAGACATTTTCATTGCTAGTTAAGATATTTTTAGTCGAGTTGTCTGTTCCTTGCTACAATTATAAATTATAGAGTCAAATCTCTCTCTCTCTCTGTATATATGTATGCATGCATGTACATATGTATGAACACACAAACAAGAAGTATCAATTCTTTATTGTGGCACTTTAGTTGTTCATTGATCGCTTTCTCATATGTTCCTTGATGGTGGGAGGGATGCAGGGTAAGGCTCCAGTTGAGCCAGAGACCCCTTGCTCAAGCCAGTGACCTTTGGGCTGAAGCCAGTGACCATGGGGGTCATGTCTATGATCCCACGCTCAAGCCGACAAGCCCATGCTCAAGGTGGTAAGCCCACAATCAAGCTGGATGAGCCCACGATCAAGCTGGTGCCTAGAGGTTTCCAACCTAGGTTCTCGGTGTCCCAGGTTGATGCTCTATCCACTGTGCCACCACTTGGTCAGGCTGAATTATATATACTTTTAAAATATTAGTTTAATTCTGGCCAGTTTTATCAGTGGTAAAGCATCAGCCTGGTGTTGGGATGTCCTGGGTTTGTTTCTTGGTCAGGGCACATAGGAGAAGCACCCATCTGCTTCTCTACCCCTCCTACTTCTCTCTCTCTCTCTCTCTCTCTTTCTCTCTCTCTCTCTTCCCTTCCTGCAGCCATGGCTCAACTGGAGTGAGTTGGCCCCAGGCACTGAGGATGGCTCCATGGCTTCTGCCTCAGGCCCTAAAAAGGGTTAGGTTGATGAGCAATGGAGCAACACCCCAGATGGCAGAGCATTGCTCCCTAGTGGGTTTGCTGGATGGATCCTGGGCACATACGGGAGTCTATTCTGCTCTCCTCCTCTCACTGAATAATAATAAAAAAAATAGTTTAATGAGTTCCCCTGTCAAGCATCTATTCAGATCTGGGCTCTACCTTGCACTATAGGTGAAGAGAGAAAAGCATGGGTTACATGCATTCCCCTTAAGGCTAGTCTTGTTTATTTCTGAGTATTCTCATGGAGGATGTAGTTCTGCTTTCATGGAGATTTTTATATGGACAGAATGTAGTGACTAGGGAGGATCTAAGATTTCTAGCAAGTCTGTTGAATAAATAATATTATTTTTTCAACGTCCTTACTGCTTTCATCTCAGAACCTACAATACTCTAAAATACTAGTCAGACTTTAGTACACCCTGTACAATGCTTACAGATGTTCTTTTTCTAAGATTTCCTGAGAGACAAACTGAAGGCTCATAAGGTACCTAGCAAGTTACCTGGAAAATGCAGATCAGACTAAGGAGCAACCTTTTTGCCATAACACGTAGTCATGTTACTACTTCAGGCTGCAACATGTAATAGATCAAAGTGTATTCGCATATGTGGAGTTGCACAGCATTGCAAGGTATTTCAAAAAGTGAGAGCTTGTCCTTAGGGGAAAAAAAGGAAATACTTATGTCTGGTAGATAGTAGAGACAGCTCTGGATACTTGGGAGAACAGGCTAATATTATTGCCTTGATGCTGGCTAAACATTTTTTGTTCAACTTTCAATAATTTTTTGAAAAATAGCCCCTATTTAATCTTAATGACATGCCTCCATGGGAATGACCCTTGTTGCATTATTAATTCAACCTTAAAGAAAGAATGAGAAATCAATCTAGATGGAGACAAAGAAAGAATATACTAGGATTGAAAAAAAAACTAACACAATGAGAGCTGGGTTCTATAAAGTTTCAGAATTGTACATTTAAAACACAAGGTGGTGCCTGACCAGGCAGTGGAGTAGTGGATTGAGTGTCAGACTGGGATGTGGAGGACTCACGTTCAAAACCACAAGGTCACCAGCTTGAGCATAGGCTCATCTGGCTTGAGTATGGGTTCACCAGCTTGAGCATGGGGTTGCTGGCTTGAGCGTTGGATCATAGATATGACACCATGGTTGCTAGCTTGGGATCAAAGATCGCTGGCTTGAGCAAGGGGTCACTTGCTCTGTTGTAGCCCCCCAGTCAAAGCACATATGAGAAAACAATCTGTGAACAACTAAGGTGCCACAATGAAGAATTGATGCTTCTCATCTCTCTCCATTCCTGTCTGTCTGTCTCTATCTGTCCCTCTCCGACTCTCTCTCTGTCTCTGCCAAAAAGAAAAAAGAAGTAACCTGTCTAATATGAATTGGTTTCTAGATGGAGAAAGGACCTCACATGTCAGTCTGATGTGGTCCAATCCTGTGAAGAAGAGCAAACACATGCCCAACCTAATCTGGCAAAAGTATTGAAGACTTAGCGACATAGTTTCCCTTTTCTATTTTTTAATTTTTATTTTTTTATTTATTCATTTTAGAGAGGAGAGGGAGAGACAGAGACAGAGAGAGAGAGGAGAGACAGAGAGAGAGAAGGGGGGAGGAGCTGGAAGCATCAACTGCCATATATGCCTTGACCAGGGAAGCCCAGGGTTTCGAACCGGCGAACTCAGCATTTCCAGGTTGACGCTTTATCCACTGCGCCACCACAGGTCAGGCCAATAGTTTCCCTTTTCATATGTCTGTGAAAGTGTCTGTATGCGTTTCTGTGTATATGCCTGCTTGTGTGGAAGGTGTTTAAGGTGTTGAAATTAAGAAGTGTCAGCAGTCATGTCTGTGTAGTTTTTGAGTGGAGAGAGGAGAGTAGTTGCAGGTGATAAATTGTGAATAAAATTCATAGTCTCAAACTAAAAAAAAAAGGAATTGGGAGTGACCATGAATTAGATCTTTAAAGCATAGATATTCTGAGAAGAACACAGGATAGGCAGCTTAGCTAAACTCTTAATTACAAAAGTGATACCCTATACATTAGTGGTCCCCAACCCCCGGGCTGCAGACCGGTACTGGTCCGTGGGCCATTTGGTACCGGTCCACAGAGAAAAAATAAATAACTTACATTATTTCCATTTTATTTATATTTTAAGTCTGAATGATGTTTTATTTTTTAAAAAATGACCAGATTCCCTCTGTTACACCTGTCTAAGACTCACTCTTGACGCTTATTTCGGTCACGTGATACATTTATCCATCCCACCGTAAAGGTCGGTCCATGAAAATATTTTCTGACCTTAAACCAGTCCGTAGCCCAATAAAGGTTGGGAACCACTGCTGTACATATACAGAATTACACTATCATAAGTGATCTTTAGTATAATTAAAGGCAGGGCATTAATTACTGAGTTTACTTGTGGAACCATTATTTGATATATTCTTTTATCTGTTCTAATTATAGTGGTATTGTTATTCTAAGAATAGTTTTATTTATTTTTTTTAATTTTTTTTTTAATTTTTCTGAAGTTGGAAACGGGGAGGCAGTCAGACAGACTCCCGCATGTGCCCGACCGGGATCCACCAAGCATGCCCACCAGGGGGTGATGCTCCGCCCATTGCTCTGTTGCAACCAGAGCCATTCTAGCGCCTGAGGCAGAGGCCATGGAGCCATTCTCAGCGCCCGGGCCAACTTTGTTCCAATGGAGCCTTGGCTGTGGGAGGGGAAGAGAAAGACAGAGGAAGGAGAGGGGAGGGGTGGAGAAGCAGCTGGGCACTTCTCCTGTGTGCCCTGGCCAGAAATCGAACCCGGGACTCCTGCATGCCAGGCCGATGCTCTACCACTGAGCCAACTGGCCAGGGCCTAAGAATAGTTTTATTAAGATAAAGTATATTTGCATGGATATTGCTTGGAAATTAAAAGCAAATGTGTTATAAATGTTCTACAAAAAACAAATGATTTATGTACATTAAAAGCAGTTATTGATTTTTAACCACTAAAGTTTTTTATATTTTCAATCATAAATATTTCAAATTAAATTCAGTGAAATATTTTCATTAATTCAAAATTAATTTCTATCATAAAAATATATTTTGGATAAAGTTTATTATTTTTATGAGAACAAAATGTTTAAAATCCAAATATTGAATATATAAAGTTAAATTTTTCTTGCAGACCAAAATTTATTCAAGCTTACTTCTTGTAAAGCTAGTAGCCATGGCCACCATCACAGCCGCCTGGCCTGTTCAGGTTATCATTTGATTCAAACAGATGGTAATGAAACAATGGAGCCAAGAACTGGTGGGCCATTAGCTTTAATCCTAGCTCACACCTGGCAGGTGAGTAAATACACACAGTGGGAAAACACTTCCCTTTTCATTCTGGGCTCCCAAAGCCCCTGACTCATCAGAGTTTTCCTAGAATCAAAGGTTTCTACCTCATCAGCTTTATTCACCTCTGTTCCCCATCTCCTTCTCTTTGCACAAACTCTGCACAAACTGGCTTCTCCTTCAGCACTCTGCCATCTTGGCTGCCTCTCCTCTGCAATGGTAATGTGCTAATGGCAGAAACCATGCAAGCACGAGAGCCCTTGGTCTGCTTCATTTTATAGTGTAGAAAATTAAAGCCTTTAAGCCAATACACAAATGAGGAAGTCTCTGATACAAAGCCACTAATCTGAGGCATAAATGGGATTCTACATAAGAGTGCACCACCCCACATCATGCAACAGTCAAGGGTGTGGGAAAAAGCTCAGTTTTGAAAAGATCTTAGTACTAAAAGGGTGGGAAAGGCTTAGTCTTAAAACCAAGCTTTTGGCTATAAGAACCTTGCCAGCCTACAGCCTGTCTCCCACACCCAATGCAAACTATAAGCAAGCAAACATATATATCATATTTACAAACTTATTTGACTAACACTACTGCTTGGTCAAAATTATATTTTTCTCTTCATGTCAAAGAAAACACTTTAGAGCTATAAAAAGAAAAAAAGAACAACAAAGATTCAAATCTGAACTTGGGTCAACACAAAAATCAAAAACTTGAAAGAATATAATAGTAAGAGGCAATTTTAGCATTAACTATGTCTAAAGTTACAAAGCTGAGAAAAGATTGAAACATGCTCTTGCTGAATGTGATATCCAATTCCAAAGAAATACTGAAAAGATTTGTCTTCTAAACAGCTTAAACTTTGGCTGGAAATACAGGTTGTTGGTATTTTCTCTGCCCTCCAAAGTTTAAACCTTAGATCTTTTGGTCTCACCACTTCTGTAATACATTAAGTATGATGAGACAGGAAGAAAAAGCTATGTTTTTATTGCTTTAGGATGATTCATTTAAAGTTAAAGTTCTCAGCTAATTTTCACAGTGATGGTACTTCTACAATAAAAATAGTTAATATTGAGTGCAAAGGGCATTCTAAAACTTGTCCATAAGATATATTAATATTAGCAAATCTTATTTTTAAGTGTTCAACTATTTCAATAAAAATTATGTGCAATCACCCACATGTATATGTGCACAAATGCTTAAGAAAATAAAACCAAAGTTTAAAGGAAACACATTTTAAAATTTTAAAGCAGTTCATTGATAGTTCTAAATAAAATTTTAAATACTTTTTCAGTATGACTAGCATTCATAAGTAACACAAAAATTACTCTTGATTTTATTTCTTAATACTTTCTTCTCATCTAAAATTTGTAGAAAATATGCCCACCAGGTTTATAAACATTTTAGACTAACATAAATTTATCTACTTTTAGATAGTTTATCAATAATTAGCCATTGTTGAACTATATTTCCAGTTCACACAAAAATCATGGTTCAAAATGATCTGCATAAAATATATATATAGTTTTACATGTAATCAAAGTCAAATGTGTCCAAAATAAAATAAATTCTGTTCACATCATCCACATGGCGGAATGGCAGGAGTAAGGTCATTTCTCCCAAGGCCTCAATTATAGCACTAGTCTCTAATCTTCCCAGACTTCCCAAAGCTTTCTAGTAGATGAAAGTATGTCTTTTGCTATGGGCTATTCTCTCTTGAATATGTGGAAATCTCAATTTTTCATCTTGCAACCCATGAAGAAAAAGAGGAAAAACTTATTCTTTCACTCTCTCTGGTGTCATATTTACTGCCTCATTTTTCTCTTTCTGTCTATTTTTTGGTATCTTGTGTCAGTCTTTTTTCTCATATTTTTAGTAAAAAAATAAGTGCTTTTGGTTCCAACCATGGCCTCTTTTCTACTGTTTTATTTTTTAAGAGCTCTCTGCATTATCAGTCCTACAGTTCCTCTTTCTCTCTAGAATACATCTATATCCTCTTTGTAAATAGCTTCATTTTGGAAGTTCTATGACATTTTTTTGAGCACAATATATTTATGTGTATACAGACATACACATATACACACACATTTATGTATCTCTTTTCAAGATTTTGAATTCCGAAAATCTCAAAACAGTAGATAAGAATTATGCTTCCTTTCAACAAATTTCAAGCTAATTTTGGACCAAAATACTTTTATTTTGACTATTTTATAAACTTACATTCTCATTATTAAAAATTGAGTATAATTCCACCAGTAATGTTGAGATCTGTGTAGTTAGGGCAACATTTTTTTTCCTATTAAAGAGTTCAGTAGAATCCAATATTAAGGAGTTACAAATGAGATGTTTTCCTGAAGCAAAGGGGAGAGAAATATAGGGTCCATACAAAGTTCCTCTCACAAATATTTGTGATTAACCAGTAATTATACCAAACTCTGAAAAATTATGCAGTCTAATAGCATGTTTAACTATTTCATCAAAAATTATGTACAATCACACACGTATATTATGTTGGAAACTTAAGGAATACATGCACCTTTATTATAGAGATTTTAGTCCCAAAACTAAAATAATCAATTTTAAATGCTGAGCATTAAAATCTACTCTTCAAATTGCATTAACAGTGCTCTCCTGCATAAAAAATAGAAACTTGAATTCACTAGTCTATTTGCAACTTCAAGTTAATCTTTAAAGAACACCTATTTTTTTTAATAATTTTATTTTTTTAATGGGGTGACATCAATAAATCAGGATACATATATTCAAAGATAACATATCCAGGTTATCTTGTCGTTCAATTATGTTGCATACCCATCACCCAAAGTCAGATTGTCCTCTGTCACCTTCTATCTAGTTTTCTTTCTGCCCCTCCCCCTCCCCCTTGCCCTCTCCCTCTCCCCCCTCCCCCTGTAACCACCACACTCTTATCAATGTCTCTTAATCTCACTTTTATGTCCCACCTACGTATGGAATAATGCAGTTCCTGGTTTTTTCTGATTTACTTATTTTACTTCGTATGTTATCAAGATCCCACCATTTTGCTGTAAATGTTCCGATGTCATCGTTTCTTATGGCTGAGTAGTATTCCATAGTGTATATGTGCCACATCTTCTTTATCCAGTCATCTATTGATGGGCTTTTTGGTTGTTTCCATGTCCTGGCCACTGTGAACAATGCTGCAATGAACATGGGGCTGCATGTGTGAAAGAACACCTATTTTGCAAAATAAATTTACCTATCAATTTACTAACTTTGGAACACTTGTAGGAATTGACATATGCACAAAAATATTAATAATGTATAATAAATAACTTTAATTAATGATATTTTTAATTAAAATAATAAACTATAATTATAAAAGCAAACAGAAATATTGATATATTGCTAGATTTTATCTTTAAATATTCAGTTATTTTTCCTATTTTATTTTATTTTATTTAAAATTAATAATTTTAAATTTGTCAAATATACATGTAAGATTGCTTTATGTCAATTTCAATATAAAGTAAAAAACAATGACAATTTTAATAAAGCACTGGAAGAAATATCCTGAACAAAATCAGGAAAATATTCATCTCTGTTATCCTAAAATAATAAAATTGATTTGTAGTTTCCTAGCAGTAGTTGGATATTAAAGTGGGTTTTTTTTGTTAGTAAATCATTTATTTTTCAATATAAAGTAATTCTAACAAAAAAAAGAATGGCCTTTTCATTCATGTTCTCATGATGTTTTCTTATTTTCCATAGTGATATGTGAAATTATATATGATTAAGCATATGTAATTTATAGCAACAAACTAATTCTTTGGTGCTACCTCAGATAATATGTGCTATTACTTACACTGTGCTTAGGAGAGAAATTATTGGAGACATGTCTTGTATGTGAAATAGGTAAGGTATTTGGTATATGCTTCCTTACTAAGCCTTAGAGTGCTACTATATAATTTATTTGCCTCTAATTTAAATTAGTTTTCTTTTAAATTAGGGATTTAAACTAATCCATATTTCTCAGTGCTTTAGAAAGCATACTTTTTAGAACAATGGTTTTCATAGATATATTCTGATTCACTATACATCAAAACTTTAGTGTGCCAGTACAACCACTGACTCTCCAAAATGTTGTATCTAAACATGAACTCAAAGTCAATCCTATATATTCAAACAACACAGAAATAACAGCTGGGAACTACTGTATCTCAGTTAATTTGATTTTATTGTCACAGAGACACTATTGCTCAAGAAAATGGAGAAAGCACAGGCCAGTTGTCAGGAGATCTAAATTCTAGTCCTCCATTAGTCATTTATGCAGTGTATAATCAATTTCTATTTTCCTATCTGTAAATGTCCTTCTGATCTTAAAGTGTTACTATGAGCATTTTATTTTTATTTAATTTCAAAAATAATATATAAAGTTTTCATCTCCCATAATTTCTATCCACAAGCATATAAAAAAAATAAACTGCTTCACTGTGTTATCTTGTTACTGACCGTTCCTTTATATTCATTTTAAAGTCAAAGTACTGTATGTCATGGGGAAGTATACATATGATAATAATAAGGAAGGTACATCACTAGAAAACTCCAGTGGTAGACTATGCTAGCACTTTTAGGTGCATCTTTTTAGAGATTTTAATGCATGTATATTGTCATTATTCTCTACAAACTCATTCTCATTGTTCTTTTGCAACCAAATATTTATTAGCCATTTTCATAGCAATACATTCTATATAGCATTTGCATAATTTTCCAATGAATGGTCATTTTATAATGTATTTAATTAGCCCTTAATATTGGACTTTTAAGTAATTGTTAGTTCTTTTGCTATTACAAATAGACTGTAATAAGCACTTTCATTATTTAACTTGTTTGCTTATTTTAAATTATTAGCAGTGCTATTGCTAAATCAAAGAAAATGAGCATTTTAATTTGCCAAATATTGTTTAATTGCTTTCTAAAAAATTTGTAACTATTACATTCTCATCAGTGGTGCATTAGCATTTTTCTTTCCTTCATACTTGCCTAAATTAGATATTTTAGATTTGCTATTTTTATTAATCTGACATTACTGTTTCAACTGACATTTTTTTAGTTGTGTGTGAAATTGTTTTTTGTTTGTTTGTTTTCCCACATACATATTGGCTATTTAAAATCCTTTTCATTAATAACCTAACATTCTTTAGTAAGTAGTCTATATGCTATGGTTTCATTTTAACTACCTACTCTATTTAAATAGTGAGTGTATAATAGATTGCCAATGTGGAAAATTGGAAAAATATAGAAAAAATATCAAGACAAACAAGAACCTGAAGAAGAAAGAAAATGCTGCTAATCAGATTAAGATAAAACAAGATTTAAAAATGCCCTCAAGAGTTGGTCACTTTGAGAGACCCAAAGCCTAAAATCTCTCTATACCCAGACTTAATAAATTACCCACTATTGCCAGTCCATCCATCTAATATCTCTCTTTATCTTTTTACTTACCCATTATGATATTGAATTTCTGATAATCCTTTTCTGGACTCTCCTTACATGTAACTTTTTAATCTTTGCTCTTCCACTTCTCCAAAAATGCTGCCAGAGCAGTGGTTCAAAGTATAAATCTGATGATATCACTCTTCTAGTTTCTTCATTTCTTTATTATCTTCAATAAAGTATTTTTCTGGCACTTCGTTTCTGACATCTTACCCACCAGAACCAATTTCCTGTATTAGAGTTCCTGTTCTTAGATGATAATAAATGATTTGACTTATTCATAGTTTCTGAAAATTTTTATGTTATTATGTTGTAATGTTTTTATCCATGCTATTACCTCTGAATAATGTCTCTTTGTTTTCTGCCTGAAAAAAAGTTTTTTGAAATTTCAGGCCAGACATTACTTTTAGAATACAGATGTACCAGTTTGACTTCTCTGATCTAAGATAGGTATTGTTCTTTTTGTTTGTTTGTTTTTTGTTTTTTTTGTGACAGAGACAGAGAGAGGGACAGATAGGGATAGACAGACAGGAAGGGAGAGAGATGAGAAGTATCAATTCTTAATTGGGGCACCTTAGCTGTTCATTGATTGCTTTCTCATATGTGCCTAGATTGTGGGCTATAGCAGACCAAGTGACCCCTTGCTCAAACCAGCAACCTTGGCTCAAACTGGTAAGTCTTGCTCAAACCAGATGAGCCTGTGCTCAAGCTGGCGACCTTGGGGTTTCAAAACTGGGTTCTCTGCATTCCACTCTGACACTCTATCCATAGGGCCACTGCCTGGTCAGGCTAAGATAGGTATTTTTTTTCTTCTCATCTTATTGGAATTTGAAAATACCACTGTTATGAAAAATATTAAAGTTAAAATTGTTAGTTTGTATGTCTGTCTTTCTAATGGAGCTCTTTGGTAGTAGTGATTATATATATCTGGTTTGCATAAAAGTGTCTTACCAAAATTTTGCAGCAGCAGAATCTAAGAGAATTTATATGCAAACCATTCATTAAGAAAGATACTCCCAAGGTAGCTGAAAAGACAATGGGTAAAGTAGGACAAGGAAAGAAAAGAGGCTAGGTAATTTCAATATAAAGACCCATGAAGAATAGGCTTCAGTCTGATAATACAGGGGAATGATGAAGTATAATCAAAGTCTTAGGGCTATTAAAATCCAAGCAATGGATCTGAGGCTTTCTTAACTTCTGCGTCTCTCAGTAATTGGTTAATGGAATCCTCAGGGGGAGGTAAACTCCTGAGGCACTTCCAGCTTTCCTTCAAGTACAAGCCAAGTAACTTGTTAAATGTCAGTGTCAGGAAATAAAACTTCATGGAGGCCCTGAATAAATTTTGAATGGCTCACTGGCTAGAAAAATTAAAAATTATGGAACTTTATTTTAAGTTACTTAGGAAACAGAAGACACTAAGACTTTTGATAGAGTAGTACTCTCAAAGTGATAAATTAAGAAGATTAGTTTAGAAGCATTATGAAGACTAACTAGAGCAATGAAAAGAAAACCTACATGTAGAAGCATTATTTAAGAGAAAATTGAATAATGATCAAGACCTATTCTAACATGGAAGCAGACATAATGGAAGATAAGACATGCTTTTTATTGTCATTACAAATGAAGGTACAATCATTCTTGATGACTGACTGGATATGTAAGACAGAAAAAAAGTGATATTTTTTAGGCCCCGTAACAATGATATTACTACAGAAAAGGAACACCACAACATATTGGGAGTAGAGCTAATGTGTCCTGGGGGCAAGAATAACATTAACATTCAGATCTAGACTTGACTGGTATCAGTAGGGACAAGCAGACAAATATTCATCAGGCAAAGTGGAAAAGTAAAATTTGATCTCAAGACAGGCTGGAAATATGGATTTGAGATTTGGGTTTGAAGATGGAAGTGTTAAATATGGGACAGGGAAGGGGCTTTGAGACTTTATGAAACAAAGATATTAAAAATTGGAACTATGGCAAATACCACATGTAGAGACAGGAAGGAAATATAACAGAAAAAGGAGAAAGAACAAATTTACAATAATACAGTTTCAAGAGGCAAATACAAGAGAGAGGTTCGAAATAGACGAGACGGGCGCGTTCAGGGTGGTATGGCCGTAGACGAGGTTCGAAATAGAGAGAGTGGCTTATGCCTTAAATCCTCGGAGTCCAAATTTAAATAGAATTGAGAAAAACATTCAGTATCAAGCAGAGCATATACTTTACATCCTTTAGACAGAATTTATGTTTGATGGTGGAAACTTGAGTCAAAATACAAAGCACTCACCAACAAGAAGAATGGAAACTTAAGTTAGCACAATTTGTTTGGAAACTAACAATATGTGACATAAATTTTTTTTGTTATTTTTTTTAATGAGAAGAGGGGAGATAGTGAAACAGACTCCTGCGTGCGCCTGGACTGGGATGTACCCGGCAACCCCTGTCTGCGGCAAGGCTCTAATCAACTGAGCTATTTTTAGCTGCTGAGGCTGACGCACTTGGGCCAACCCAACTAACCTCAGAACCAGGGGCCAATACTGAAACCAATCGAGCCACTGGCTGTGGGAGGCAAAGAGAGAGAGAGCGATGGCAAAGAGAGCAGATGACCACTTCTAATATGTGCCCTGACCAGAGAGATTGAACTAGGATGATGCATAAGCCACTCTGTCCATAAACTTTCAAAGCCCAACTGGCCAAGGCCCCAAAATGCTTTATAAATACATGCTTTGTTCTAGAAATCCCACCTTAATCTTAGTAATTCTAAAAAAGTATTCAGAAATAAAGTTCATAAATTAGGTACACTGACTATTTGTAATCAGGTTTGTAGTAGTAACAAATTATTGTAAAAAGGTATAAATGAAACATTCAAATTGGTATTTAATATTAATTTTAATGTTTATTCTTAAATATTAAATAGTAATAAATTAATAGCTTTTTATTTGATTCATGGATAAATAAGGTTTTCGATAAATCAAATTTTAGATGTCTATGGAATTCACAGGTGGATATATCCAGTAAGAAACTGAATATGGATCAGCTGTTCTCAAGTGCATCATCTCAGAGATATTTATTGACATTTGACTTCCTATCAAAATCTACATTCCCAGGTCCCTAGGTCACATAACTTTTCCACAGTATTTATTTTCCCCCCACTTTTCTATTTCTTTATGCTCTTTTTGGTCCCTGAAATGCTTAGCATTTCCTTCTCATTATATGAAATTTGTTGAGACATTTCTAGTAAGTATTATTTTATTGCTTCGCCTTCTTTTGCTTGGTTCATAACCCCTATTAAATGAAGAATGTCTCCAGCTTTTTGTTAAAAAAACTATTTTCTCTCCAATATAACATATTAAGCATCTTAAAAAAGTTCTAGTCACCATTGTTTGCCTCACAATATACTCTAAAGTATGATACATAGTTCTGAAATAAAAAAGCAACAAAAACCTTTTAAAACAATTTTGGTTATACAGTATTTTCTTTTATTTTAATCGTATTTATTAGGGTGATATTAGTTAACATAACTATACAGATTTCAGGTGCTCTATAGAAGACATCTCTATACACTGTATTGTGTGTTCACCTCTCCCCAAGTCAAGTCTTTTCCATCACTATTTATCCCCCATGCCCTCCTCTATCTCCCCCTTCCTGGCAATCACCACATTGTACTGTATTTTACTTGGGACCAAAACTTGACCTGAAATTATGTAAATTCAAATACAGTATTCAGAGCATAAATAAGTATGATTTTAAAATACCATGTGGATCACATTGTCATTCTAAAATAAAAAATATATATTTTTAAAACCTAATTTCTAAACACATACATTCCTAAATTTTCAGATAAAATTATAGTTCTGTACTTTGTATTATATCTTGCACATAGTAATGTCTGATAAATATTATATATTGCCTAAAATAATGCCAAATAAATAAATGATTGTATGATTTCATATGACGCTATTTTATATAACTTATGGTAGGGGTCCCCAAACTATGGCCCGCAGGCCGCATGCAGCCCCCTGAGGCCATTTATCCAACTCCTCCCACACTTCCAGAAGGGGCACCTCTTTCATTGGTGGTCAGTGACAGGAGCATATTTCCCATAGAAATACTGGTCAGTTTGTTGATTTAAATTTACTTGTTCTTTATTTTAAATATTGTATTTGTTCCCATTTTGTTTTTTTACTTTAGAATAAGATACGTGCAGTGTGCATAGGGATTTGTTCATAGTTTTTTTTTTTATAGCAGGCCCTCCAACGGTCTGAGGGACAGTGAACTGGCCCCCTGTGTAAAAAGTTTGGGGACCCCTAACTTATAGTATACTCCCTTCTTCTGGGATGCTGGAAGCTAGCTGATGTGATTATTATTAATATATCTATTTTGTCCCAGAATTGTTCTTGTCTGGTAACTAATGCCTACACAGAAGACATGAAAGACTGTGAAAATACGGTATGGATGCATGTAACATGAACATGTCAGGATGGAGAAATGCTATAATAAACATAAAACAAAGTTTTTGATGTTATATCTTAGAGTAGCTAGTTTTTACAGTTTTTTTAAGATAAATGATCCATTAATAAGCATGTTTGTTTATAAATGTAGAATTAATAACAATTTGTAAAAAATAAAAAGGCATAAAAGCAAGTAGCTTTATTAGTTTTCTAGTAAACATTCAGGTTGCAATATAAATTCTAGAAACAGTTTGAAGAGTTAAAACAACATAACTTCATAAATAAATAAAAAATGAAACATGAAGAAACCATTTCCTGTTTACCACAGATTTATTTTAGAGAATTTGAAAAATTAATAGGACAGAATATCAGATTATGTATAGATTACTAATGATGATGCTAGTGCTACTGAAAAGGATGGCCCTTAAAAGCCTCATGACTTCACAGAATTCATCAATCCTTTTCTTCATTTTTGTGAATTTCAACAAAATAAAGCCTGTTGAAAACTAGTAGTTCTGACTTCTACCGAATGTCCCAGTTGCTTTTCTAATTGATTTCTAGATATTCTCTCTTCTTTCTCTCTCTCCTCCTTTCCTTCCTTCCTTCCTTCCTTCCTTCCTTCCTTCCTTCCTTCCTTCTTTCCTTCCTTCCTTCCTTCCTTCCTTCCTTCCTTCCTTCCTTCCTTCCTTCCTTCCTTCCTTCCTTCCTTCCTTCCTTCCTTCCTTCCCTCCTTCCTTCCTTCCTTCTCTCTCTCTCTTCCTTCCTTCCTTCCTTCCTTCCTTCCTTCCTTCCTTCCTTCCTTCCTTCCTTCCTTCCTTCCTTCCTTCCTTTCTTTCTTTCTTTCTTTCTTTCTTTCTTTCTTTCTTTCTTTCTTTCTTTCTTTCTTTCTTTCTTTCTTTCTTCCATCCCTTTTATTATATCCTCACACACTGAGACCTGACCATGGAGCAAAACTTAGTCAGAGATCCAGTGTGACAAAAAATAATTAGAAAGAAAGGCCTTTGGAATTCAGAATAAGGCTGAGACCTGGGGTCAGAAAACTGAGAGGGTGTTATTTCTTGATACAACAATGTTTATATTCCTTATTTATTGAGTATTTCCAAGTAATAAATATAAATTTTTATTTCATTTAAATAAGTTTATCATTATTGTACTTCTAATATCTCTTGAAGGAACGATTTGAGCTTCCACCTATGGCATAATATTTATTATTAACCTAAATCTCTTCAGATTTGTATGATTACTTGAAAAGTTAAGGAAAACATTCATGACCTAATGAGAATACTAACAACTACTCATATAGTTATGTAAAACTTACTTAAAATTGTGTCTTTTATAATTACCTAAAATTTTTTGGACTTTTTCTCCTTTAATTGTGATTTCTAAACACCTAACTCTATGTAATACTGAGAACATTTTTGTTATTTTCAAAATTAGACTGAATTTATTGGTCAGCTCAATTAGGCAAATCAATAAAAAAATGTTTACAGATAGTATCGTAGTTTGTTAATTTAAAAAAACTAAAAAAGCATATTTGAAATTGGGTGGGTATATAAAGAAATAAAATGTAAAAAACAATAAGCCTTCATCCTTGAACACAGTGCATTGTACTTACTTCTTCACCTTATACCCTGATCCTCCTGCCTCAAGAAAGTGCACCACTAACCCCACTAACTTCCAAGACCAGAGGCTGCCTCCTTCTCCTCTCTTCCCACCCTGTCCCTTCACCCAACTTATATGTCCTTTCAATCCATCCATTTGTTCACTGTTGCCTTTTACTGTCAATATTGTATTTGAAGCAACCTCATCTTTTTCTTGGACTATTTATCTGGTTGCCTAGCTGGTCTTTCCGGCATTATAGGCTTGCATTTGCCTTAACAGTCTTCCCTACTCTGCATCCAGTGCTGTCTCCTAAATAACCAATTCCATCCTGTTTCTCCCCAACCCATACTCCTTAGTGATTTACTAAATTTCTAGTAGAAAACCCAATGTGATATGCCATATTTTATTTTTGTAGCCTTAAAGCATTGTACATTTCAGCCACACTTCAACTTCCTTCAAGTCCCCTGAAGTCTGGGATCTTGTTTCATTCAGCTTTATGTTTCCAAAGTCTAACATAGTATTTGCTATTAGACTTTCAAAAACAGTTTATTTTATTTTATTTTTTAATTTTATGATGATGAATTTAATAGTCACATAAATGCATGATTTATAGTATTATAAAATATAGAATAAAAGAAATAGTCTCACAAGTTATTAATACAGAAATGATCAAGTGAAATTTAATATATTTTTAAATTATATATATGTTTACCAAATACTAGCAAAAGGTAGTTTCCCACATATGCATTCATCTAGAAGAGGAAATAGAACTACTGAGCTATATGAAAATATGATTATTATGTTCTTCTAAATCATAGTTATTAGAAGTTGTGACACTCCCTTAGAAACAATCATTATAAAAAATATAAGGGAGGCCTGACCTGTGGTGGCGCAGTGGATAAAGCGTCGACCTGGAAATGCTGAGGTCGCCGGTTTGAAACCCTGGGCTTGCCTGGTCAAGGCACATATGGGAGTTGATGCTTACAGCTCCTCCCCCCTGTCTCTCTCTCCTCTCTCTCTGTCTCTCTCTCCCCCCTCTCTCTCCTCTCTAAAATGAATAAATAAAATTTAAAAAAAAAATATAAGGGCATGCCTAACTAGGTGGTGGTGCAATGAATAGAGCATTGACCTGGGATGCTGAGGACCCAGGATAGGAACCCAGAGGTTGCCGGCTTAAGCACAGGATCATAGACATGACCCCATGGTTGCTGGCTTGAACATAATTTGCTGGCTTGAGCAAGGGATCACTGGCTCAACTGAAGCCTCCTGTCAGGACACATTTGAGAAAGCAATCAATGAACAACTAAGGTGCTGCAACTATGAGTTGATGCTTCTCATCTCTCTCCCTTCTTGTTTGTCTGTCTCTGTCCCTCCATCTCTCTTTCTAAAAATAAATAAATAAATAAATATAAGGGCATTCAATCACAATATTAATACCAACTCATATTTGTAGAATGTCCCATTATTTTTTAAGTTGAAGTATAATTGGCCAATAAAATAGAATAGAGAACCCTGAAAGAAAGCCACACATACGTAGGTTGGCAAAAGTAGGCTTACAGTTGTGAGTATGCAAAACACAGTTTATTCTTATATTATTATTTAATAATACAAGATAATACAATTTTTATTATTGAATTATTTATTTGTATTACAACTATAAACCTACTTTTGTCCTACCCTGGATGTGGTTAATTCATCTGCAATAAAAGGGTCAAGAACATATAATGGAGAAAAGAGTCTTTTCAATAAGTGACATTGCGCAAACTGACTGGTACGTGCAAAAGAATGAAATAAGACCACTATCTTACCATATACAAAAGTAAATTCAAATGAATTAAAATTTTATTTTTGTGTGACAGAGACAAAGAGAGAGACAGAGTGAGGGACAGACAGAAAGGGAGAGAGATGAGAAGCATCAGTTCTTTGGGTACTTTAGTTGTTCCTTTATTGCTTTCTCATATGTGCCTTGACTTGGGGGGGCTACAGCAGACTGAGTGAACCTTCGCTCAAGCCAGTGACCTTGGCCTCAAGCTGTGAGCCTTTCTCAAACCAGATGAGCCCACGCTCAAGCTGGCTACCTCGGGTATTCAAACCTGGGTTCTCTGCATCCCAGTCTGATGCTCAATCCACTGTGCCACTGCCTGGTCAATCTAAAGATTTTTTTATTTATTTTATTTTCATTTTTTTATACAGGGACAGAGAGTCAGAGAGAGGGATAGATAGGGACAAACAGGCAGGAATGGAGAGAGATGAGAAGCATCAATCATCAGTTTTTTGTTTTGACACCTTATTTGTTCATTGATGGCTTTCCCATATGTGCCTTGACTGCGGGCCTTCAGCAGACCAAGTAACCCCTTGCTCAAGCCAGAGACCTTAGGTCCAAGCTGGTGAGCTGTTTTTGCTCAAGCCAGATGAGCCCGCGCTCAAGCTGGAGACCTCGGGGTCTCAAACCTGGGTTCTCTGCATCCCAGTCCGATGCTCTATCCACTGCGCCACCACCTAATTAGGCTCAATCTAAAGATTTTAATATAATACTTGAAATCATAAAATTCTTAGAAGAAAGCATGAACAATAAGCTCTTTGATGTCATCAGTCTTAACAATATTTTCTGGACCAGTCTCCTCAGTTAAGGACAACAGAAGCATGAATAAACAAATGAGATTACAGCAAACTAAAAAAGGAAATCATCAGCAAAACAAAAAGGCAACCTACTGAATAAAAAATATTTGTGAATCATGCATTCATTACAGGGTTAGTATTCAGAATTTATAAAGCACTTATACAACTTAATATTAATAAAATAACCAACTTGATTTAAAATGGGGAGAGAAGACTTAAATAGACATTTTTCCAAAGAAGACATACAGTTGGCCAACAGGCAAATGAAAAGATGTTCAACATCACTAATCATCAGGAAATGTAAGTCAAAACCACAATATTACTTTACAACTGTCAGAATGGCTTTTATCAAAACACCAACTTATGTTTTGAAAAGCAATAATTAAAGTATAAATTTGGAATAGTTTTGAGTGAACTACAGAAGTATTATTAGTGGAATAAAACATAAAGTATATATGCTAGGCACTGTGCTACATGCAGGGCATACTGTAATGAACAAATCAGACAAAAACCATATCTATAAAAGGAAATTCTGCTATTTTCAACAAAAGGGTAGAATGCTTAGGGCATTATGCTAAATGAAATAAGTCAGACAGAGAAAGACAAATACTGTATGATATCACTTAAATGTGGAATCTAAAAATAGCCAAACTCAGAGAAAAAAGGACTAGAAAGTTGTTTCCAAGGAAAGACAGGTAGAAGGAATTGGGATATTTTGGTTGAAGGCTACACACATCAAGTTAAAAATGAATAATAATAATTTTTGAGAATCTAATATAAAACAGTGATTATAATGAATGATACCAGGATCCACCCAGCAACCCTTGTCTGCAGTCAATGCTCTGCTGCTTATCTGGGGATCTTAGCAGCTGAGCTACTCTTAGCACCTGAGGCAGAGGCTCCACAGAACCATCCTCAATGCCAGGATGATGTGCTTGAACCAACTGAGCTATGACTGCAGGAAGGGAAGAGAGAGAGAAAGGGAAAAGGGGGGAGGGGGAGAAGGGGAGAAGCAGATGGTCACTTCTTTGTGCCCTGACTGGGAATTGAACTTGAGACTTCTACATACCAAGTCAACGCTCTGCTACTGAGCCAACCAGCCAGGACTGATCCTCAGTATTCGTACCATGAAAAAGAAGAGTTAATTATGTGATGTGATGTGATGAATATTTTAGCTAAGGCTATGATGATAATCATTTTACAATACATAAATGTATAAAGTCAATATGCTGTATACTTTAAGCACACATATTCTTACATGTTAAATATATTTCAGTAAAGCTAGAAATATATCATGCTCTCATGGAGCTTACATTGCATTGAACTATGCTGGAGAGTCTCCATTTGTTTCCTGGATCCACTTCACATTACCACACTATGCTTTGGGCTCTGACCTTTAGTTATTGCTTGCCTCTCTTGTTCTCTGTTTTCTTGTTGGTTTAACCAATGAAAAGCAAATATAGGAGACAAGAGGTGGGAGGAAAAAACAATCATCTTAGTATTATTTCTCAGGATGCTTTCCTACTAGGGAATGGCTTAGCAGTAGCTAATTTCTCTACTTACACAAGAGCATTAGCTCTTGTAGGTTCAGACTTCTGCTCCTGCCCTTGCTCCTTCAGGTGAAAGAAATATCTTTAGTCCACTTAGCTTTCTCATAACTTATGGGTTCTTTAAATCTGCCCAGATATTTGCAAATAGTTTTTTGTTAAATTATCTCCAGGTATTCTTTTTGAGTGTGTCACTTATTTCCTGAGGGGCCCCAAATTATTTATGGAGCTAGAAAAAGATAAAGTACATTTTAAAAAGTACATTGAGAAAAGACTTTTAGCAGATACTGCCAGCCACACACCCATAGCCTCTTGGCTCTCACCATTCCTGGGTATACTTCCTTTCAGTAACCCTACCTGAGTGTTCTCTTCAGCTATAAGTGTCTGGAAGGCTGAAGGATAAAATAGCTGGGGTACACTAGGGGTTGATGCATTCCTTTCACCACATTTTCAGCATGCCTCAACCAACAACTTACAGGATATCATAAAAAATCTTCAGTTCCTTGGAATCTTGGTTGGAATTACTTTGGGGCATCATTTACATGGTTGCTCAGAACTTCTCAGTGGGCCCTACGTTCCCACATTAGTAACTTGCTTAATAATTTATCTTTTATTGGCTTATTTTCTTTTCCTGACTCATATCCTTGTGTAATAGTAAGCTCTGGAAGGTTCTGTGGAAAGACATGCTCTTGTTCAAATTTTTTTTTTGTACAGGCATTTTGCAAGTGTATTTGGGATGATATATTACATTTTAAAATACACCTTCCCTGTGACCCTGCAATTTCACTTTTTGCCCACAATACTAGGGAAACACCAGCATATTTGCACAAGAAGTTCTATATTACCAGTAGTTGTTTCATCCAGCTCAGTAAAAGTGAAGAGTTGAGACATTCACAGCAGGTAAATGGCTGAATTGTGATCCTCCACATTACAGTATAAATGCAGCAGTTTAAACAATAAATAAACCCAAATGATAAAGTAAAACAATAAATAAATAGGGCTTTTTTAAGTTCCATAAGATAAAGTACAGTATAACGTTTGTTTCATAAAAGTATGCGTTATAAAATTTTATGAACTGTTAAGTATGAAATTGCATGCTGAAAGGTCTAGAACACACACTACATCAATAGTGATTGGTATCAGAGAGGATCAGAATTGGAGTCCTTAAGCTGCGTCAATATTGTTTCCCCCCTTTCTCACAAGAACATATTCATGTATCACATATACTTAAAAATTAATTTCAGAAATCTCATAATTAATCCAGCCCATTTTCTCTTTTTTTAGATGCCATTTTTTATTAGTTTTAATGGGGTGACATTGATGAATCAGGGTACATATCTTCAGAGAAAATATCTCCAGATTATTTTGACATTTGATTATGTTGCATACCCCTCACCCAAAGTCAAATTGTCTTCCCTCACCTCTATCTGGTTTTCTTTGTGCCCTCCCCTCCCCCAGTCCCTCCTTATCCCTCCCTCCCCCCAGTTAACCATCACACTCCTGTCCATGTCTCTGAGTATCGTTTTTATGTCCCATCTATGTATAGCATCATATAGTTCTTAGTTTTTTTCTGATTTACTTCTTTCACTCAGTATAATGTTATCAAGGTCCATCCATGTTATTGTAAATGATCTGATGTCATCATTTCTTATGGCTGAGCAGTATTCTATAGTACATATATACCAAAGCTTTTTAATCCACTTGTCCACTGACGGACACTTGGGCTGTTTCCAGATCTTCGCTATTGTGAACAATGCTGCCATAAACATGGGGGTGCATTTCTCCTTTTCAAACTGTGCTATGGTGTTCTTGGGGTATATTCCTAAAAGTGGGATAGCTGGGAAAAAGGCAGTTAGATTTTTAATTTTTTGAGGATTCTCTATACTGTTTTCCACAGTGGCTGCACCAGTCTGCATTCCCACCAGCAGTGTATGAGGGTTCCCTTTACTCTACATCCTCGCCAGCACTTATTCTGTGTTGTTTTGTTGATGAGCGCTATTCTGACTGGTGTGAGGTGATACCTCATTGTGGTTTTAATTTGCATTTCTCTAATGATTAGTGATGTTGAGTATTTTTTCATCTGTCTATTGGCCATCTGTATGTCCTCTTTGGAGAATTGTCTATTCATTTCTTTTGCCATTTTTTTGATTGGATTGTTTGTCTTCCTGGTGTTGAGTTTTACAAGTTTTTTATAATATTGGTTATTAACCCCTTATCAGACATATTGTCAAATATGTTCTCCCATTGTGTAGTTTGTCTTTTATTCTGTTCTTATTATTTTTAGCTGTGCAAAAGATTTTTAGTTTGATATAGTCCCATTTGTTTATCCTGTCTTTTATTTCACTTGCCCATGGAGATAAATCAGCAAATATATTGCTGCGAGAGATGTTGGAGAGCTTACTGCCTATGTTTTCTTCTAAGATGCTTATGGTTTCACGACTTACATTTAAGTCTTTTATCCATTTTGAGTTTATTTTTGTGAATGGTATAAGTTGGTGGTCTAGTTTCATTTTTTTTTTTTTCGCAGGTAGCTGTTCAATTTTCCCAAAACCATTTCTTGAAAAAGCTGTCTTTATTCCACTGTATGCTCTTACCTCCTTTGTCAAATATCAGTTGTCTATAGAACTGTGGGTTTATTTCTGGGTTCTCTGTTCTGTTCCATTGATCTATATGCCTGTTCTTATGCCAGTACCAGGTTGTTTTGAGTACAATGGCTTTGTAGTATAACTTGATATCCGGAAGTTTGACACCTCCCACTTTATTCCCCCTTTTCAAGATTGCTGAGGCTATTCATGTTCTCTTTTGGTTCCATATAAATTTTTGGAATATGTGTTCTATATCTTTTAAGTATGTTATTGGTATTTTAATTGGTATTGCATTGAATTTAAAATTGCTTTGGGTAATATAGACATTATAATGATGTTTATTCTTCCTAACTATGAGCACGGTATATGCTTCCACTTGTTTGTATCTTCCTTGATTTCTTTTATCAATGTTTTATTATTTTCCAAGTACAAGTCTTTAATCTCTTTGGTTAAATTTATTCTTAGGTACTTTATTTTTTTGGTTGCAGTGGTGAAGGGGATTGCTTCCTTAATTTCTCTTTCTGACAGTTCATTGTTAGTATATAAAAATGCCCCTGTTTTCTGAGTATTAACTTTATATCCTGCCACCTTGCTGAATTCATTTATCAGGTCCAGTAGTTTTTTTGATTGAGACTTTAGTATTTAACTATGATAGTTCACAGCTTGATACTGTCACATTCTAACTACTACCGTAATTCCCCATGTATAAGATGCACCCTTTTTTGAAATATTTGGGGTTTAAAAACTGGGTGTGTCTTATACAGTGGTTGTAGATATTTTACTTGCATTTTCTGCTTTTTCATGGTTGTTTTTTACTCATTGTTGAAGACAGTGATTCATCATCAGATACAGATGAGGACAAGCTAATGGATGGGAGGGTTTTTTTTTGTTAATATGGTGATTAGTCATTCAGGGAACATAGGTTCAGAGAAAACATCTCCAGGTTATTTTGACATTTGATTATGTTGCATACCCATCACTCAAAGTCATATAGTCTTTTGTCACCTTCTATTTGGTTTTTTTTTGTGCCCCTTCTCTCCCCTGACCCCCTCCTTTCCCCTCCCCACCCCCAGTAACCACCACATTCTTGTCCATGTCCTCGAGTCTCATTTTTATGTCCCACCTATGTATGGAATCATATAGTTCTTAGTTTTTTCTGATTTACTTATTTCACTCAGTATAATGTTATTGAGGTCCATCCATGTTGTTTTAAATGATCTGATATCATCATTTCTTATGGCTGAGTAGTATTCCATAGTATATATGTACCACATCTTCTTTATCCAGTCATCTATTGAAGGGATTTTTGGTTGTTTCCATGTATTGGCCACTGTGAACAATGCTTCACAAGATTTTTATGAGCCCTGTTTTGGATTTTGTGTTGAGAGTGATTTAAAGGGTTGTGAGAGCAGAAGCAGTGGGACCTAGTAGGGAGTTATTTATTCTACTACAACAGCAGACAATAACACTGATGTAGGAGAAAGATGATGAGAATTTGCATGAGTAATAGAAGTAAATGTGAGCATGCTCAGTTTATGAGTATTGTTTTTAGATCTCCTGATCAATATTTACTGAGTGTATTTTATATCAGGGCCATACTGAAAGATACCAGGATGGATGCAGTCCCAATTCTCATTTTAAAGGAAATTAAAGTAGAATATGTAAAGTCCCAGTTGCAGTGCCAACATCTGTCTAGAACTTTTAGTCTCCCCACTATATCACTGCTATAGAAATTTCCAAAGTATATTACCTATGCATAAGATAAGATGAAATACTGCCATTTGCAACAAAATACAAAGATCTTGAGAATATTGTGCTAAGTAAAATAAGTCAGACAGGAATTTAAGAATCATATGACTTCATTCATATGTGAGATATAAAACTGAAAGCAACATATGAACAAACAAGAAAAATAGATACAAACTCATAGACATAAAAAACAGTATGGTGGTTACCAGAGAAAAAGGAAGTGAAGGTAGTAAAGCATAAAGGGGGTCAAATATATGGTGACAGAAGAAGATTTGGCTTTGGATGGCAAGCACAGAATGCAATATACATAGAATGCATCATACAATTGTACAGTTGAAACCTATATGATCTTATTGACCAGTGTCACTTCAATATATTTAATTAAAAATAGAGATGCTGTAACTAATATGCATAAAATAGGCTCTTTGTTTTGTTTTTTATTTTTTATTTTTAGCCTGGGAGAAACATTGTTGCTTACATGCTTAGCAGAGAAAGACTGGAGAATATACTTGATGTTATAGGAGTGAAAAAGAATAATTGATCAAGGAAGGCTTGGTAGCAGAAAAGAAGCTAGAATGTATACAGCGTGTTTATTTTAAATCATAAATAATTTACAGATATCTACAAATACATGCTATTATGAAATATTTAAATAAGAGAAGCATAGACTTAAAAAGTCTAGGGCCACATGTACCTAATTTGCTACAAGTCTAAATGCCACAGCTATTTTTAAAGTAACCACACTTCAGTGTGTGGCCTTTCAAATACTTGTGTGCATGAATATGTGTTTAAATATTTGCATGAGTAACAGTGTGTTTTTCGTGACTTTCTTTTTTTTACATGTTTTCAACATTTTTCATATCAATGCACATGCATTTATTATATTCTTAATATTTTGATTATATCAGCTGCATAATACTACTACTTTAAATATGTCCATTTTAATTTATTGAAATGTTTAGTTTTAGAAAAATTTTAGATTTACAGAAAAATTATAAATATAGAACAGATATTTCCATACACACTGCACCCAGTTTCTTTAGTATTAATCTTTTATTAGTATTGTACATTTATCACAATTAATGAATAAATATTGGTACATTATTATTAATCAAAGCCCACATTCAGATTTCATTAGTTTTCTGTTAATGCTCTCTTTTCTGTCCAGGATCCCATCAAAGATACCATACTACATTTGTTATCTTGTCACTTAGGCTGTGCTGGCTGGGACAGTTTCCCTGATCTTCATGTTTTTGATGATTTTGACAGTTCTGGGAAATGCTGGTTAGATATTTTTTACAATGTCTCTCAATTGAATTTTGCATGATGTTTTAATCATTGTTAGGCTTGGACTATGTATTTGTTGAAGAATAGCACAGAGGAAAATTTCATTCTATTTATATCAAAACAAGGCTATAGACGATTAATTAAGACATCACTGTTGACATCAGCCCTGATCACCTGAGGTAGTGTTTTCCAAGTTTCTATTTTTTTTAAGTGAGAGAGACAGAGAGAGTTAGAGAAGAGACAGATAGAATGGTGAGAGATGAGAAGCATCAATTCTTTGTTGCAGCACCTTAGTTGGTCATTGATTGCCTTCTCCTATGTTTCTTGACCAGGGGGCTCCAGCCAACCCAGTGACCCCTTGCTCAAGCCAGGGACCTTTGGGCTCAAATTGGTGAGCCGGCACTTAAGCCGGTGATGTTGGGGTTTCGAACTGGGGTCCTCTGCATCCCAGTCTGATACTCTATCCACTGTGCCACTGCCTGATCAGACCCAAGTTTCTATTTCTTGAATTTCTATTTTAGAACCTAATGCTGATTCACAATTCATATTTAGGTATCAGGTATTCATAATACAATTATTAAAATATTCAATGAAACTAAAGCAGGTATTTTGCCATAAATTTTTGGGAATATCTTTTTCTTAGATAATAACTTTCACTGCAAGGTATACACTCCATCGATCACTTCAGAATAGAAACACAACTAAGAATAGAATCTTACTGTGTTTGAAGGAAACTTCTTAATAAAATTATAGTATGTCAACTGGAAAATCAGCCACTTTGATATTGAGTTTGTTATCCTGAAAGCTTACAGCATTTACTTCATAGAAGAAAATTTCAAAATTGTGAATGATTAGCATGACTGCCTTACATGTATGTTATATATGTATATATGTATATATAAAATATATGCACTAAAGAACTATAAAAATTCTACACTGAATAAAGAATAAAAATATTAGCTATAACTGAGATTAGTGATAAAATATAGTCAAAATAAAATATTACTGATGAATTTATGAGAAACGGCAAGAAAAACATTCAAGTCAGCATTGAGTTTACACACTTCCAGCTCTGCATGTTTCCTAAATAATAAAACTGACCCTACTCGTGAAGTTTTTGAGGCATAAAATGAGTCAGTAAGACAGACATGGCATTTTTTGAAGTTCAATGTACTGTCATAGATAAAAGATAATAATCATAATATTAAAATTATAGATGTTCAGAGTTTAAAGAAAAAGCTGCAAGAATAACATACACAACCTTATTTTACTGACAAGGAGACAGACAAAGTGAAATGAAGTGAATTTTCCAAATTACAGAGTCAGGAATTAGCTTGGCAAAGAGGATAATCTAATCTCTGGATTCACATCAATGTTTGTTTAATTTCTCCCCACTATGGAGATTATTTCGAGGACATTTATTTAATCCTACTTGGAACGGAGTCCATTTAGCAGGAGAATAAATTATACCAGTAATGACTTTAAAATAAAATATGATTGTTTTATTATTGGTAGTTTACTCAGTATAATTTGAGGCACTATGTCAAATTTAAAACACAATTTATAGACAATAGAAAATGACAAAGACCTTCAGTGGGAAAAGACAAATTGGGTTTTGTGTAGAATAAAAGCAAATCAATATGAATAACAAAAGCACCACTTACTATGATGGATAGATTCATTATTGGAAGGAATAAAATTATCAAAAATAAAGTATAAATAGCACCTATAAATATCGGAATTTCTTACAGAAATCTACTGCAATTAGAGAGCAACTTATAGAAAAAATTAAGTCATATGTGTTTACATGTATCCGAATGTCAGCAACAAGATTATGGAAAGAAATGTTTGTGGTGGTTCTCAGCTTTTGTTATTATTATTAATTTAAAAATATGGTCTGCTCTAAGTTCAAAAAGAAATGTAGTGTATTCCCTGAATATTATTGTAATATATCAACAGTGTTCACTGAAAGCTCAAGCTCTAAAGACCACTCAAAAACATGAAGGCAGAAGAAAGCCATGGCATACTGAAAGTTCTAACTGGTGAGTATACATAGTTGGTTACACGGGAAGGTGTTTCTACTGGAAGCTCATTGGTAACAGTGTCAGATTAAAATTACCCTCATTAAGTAATTCGGACCCACAGAGTCAACTGAGATATTAAAATAATGATATATGTTCCACCTTTGACCATCCTCTTATCCAAAATACATAGTACCATAGAGCATGATTTTTTTCTTTTTTTTTTAGTATATGTGCTGCTGAAGTAAGTAAGCACTAGCATGATTTCTAACAGAAATTAATATTGTAGTCTATATAAACCAGCTAGAAAACAATGAGCAAAGTTTTGTTGCATTAAATATATATATTAAAGACTCAATATAAGTACCTTAATGTATATAGCAAATCTGGAAAAAACAAAATCTACATAAATAGTGACTTTCAAATAATTAACTAAATAATAATAATTAACTTGGATATTCCAAAGAAGAATATAATACTGTAACATAATATTCCTAATATTCTGTTTCAGATATTAGTTTGCATATATTTTTGTAAATAGGTTAGTGTAGTGCTATAAATATAAACATGAAGAATGAATTTTAAAGTATCTCTAAAAGAACAGATAGATTAAAAATATTAAACATAATCCTATTTAATAGTACAAAGAATGTAGAAAACTTTACTTATTTCACTAGTAGTAACTTTGCATATGTCTATCTAATAGGAAGTGTATAGCTAAAGGAATATTGTACTATACTGTGAAAGATTAAATATTTTTCCAGTAAGGTTGAGAATAAGGTAAGAATATCTAATGTCAATATTTCCATTCAATATTTTACTGCAGGTCTAACTAAATGCAATATGGGAAGAAAAAATATATAAAGCATGCAGAATAAAAAGAAAAATGTTTCTTTTCTAGAAAAAATAAAATTATTAACGTGATTTTTTCAAGGTCACAGGATACTAGGTTAAGATATAAAAAATATTATACTTGTATATGTAAGCAAAAAATTTTGGAAATTAAAATATAAAATAACACTTATAATATATCAACACTATAACATATGTCAAAACCATAAAATTATTAAAATAGATTTAATAAAATATGAAAGATTATATGTTAAAAACTAAAAATGATATATGAGAAAAGAAACTACATTAATGGAGAAATATACCATGGTTTTGGATATAAAGGCTAAACATTGTTAAGATTTTAATTCTTTCAAAATTGATTAATAGGTTCAATACAATTTTGATAATTTCCACCACAATGCTAAAATAGATTCTACTAGATACTTATCTCTAAAACCAGGGAGAGTATACAGGTGTAAACTCTTGGGCTCACCTCTTTTTATTTGTTTGTTTGTTTTTAGTAGAGAGGCAAGGGAGAGAGAAACAGAGAGACAAGAACATCAAGTTATTCCTGTTTGTGCCCTGACTGAGGATCAAACTGTCAACCTCTGAGTTTCAGAAGAACACTCCAAACCAACCAAGCTATCCAGCCATGGCCTACTGAGCTCACCTCTTAAGTAAAAATGTAACCTATTATGTGAGAGGTTCTATGTCTATGTGAGATAGAAAAATATCCTAGAAATCAGCAAGGACAGACACCTGCTTCTTAAATACTAAATGAGACAACCTTAAACCTTCAATCTAGGCCCTGGCTTGTTGGCTCAGTGGTAGAGTGTCAGCCTGGCTTGTAGATGTTTTGCATTCAATTTCCAGTTAGGGCACATAGAAAAAGCACCCATCTGCTTCTCCACCCCTCTTTCTCTTGCTTCTCTCTCTCTCTCTCTCTCTCTCTCTCTCTCTCCCTCTCTCTCTCTCTCCCTCCATCCCCCTCCTGCAGCCATGGCTCAATTGGAGTGAATTGGCCCCTGCTGCTGAGGATGGCTCCACAGCCTCCACCTCAGTTACTAAGAAGGGCTTGGTTGCTGAGCAATAGAGCAATGACCCAGACAGGCAGAGCATAGCCCCCTAGTGGGGTTTCTGGGTGGATCCTGGTTGGGGCATAGCAGGAGTCTGTCTCTCTGCCTCCCCTTCTCTCACTGAATGAAAGAAAAAGTATTCAATAAAAACCCTTCAATCTGACCTGTGGTGGCGCAGTGGATAAAGCGTCGACCTGGAAATGCTGAGGTCGCCGGTTCGAAACCCTGGGCTTGCCTGGTCAAGGCACATATGGGAGTTGATGCTTCCAGCTCCTCCCCCTGTCTCTCTCTCTCCTCTCTAAAATGAATAAATAAAATAAAAAAAAAATTAAAAAAAAAAAAAAAAAAAAAAAAAAAAAAACCCTTCAATCTACATTTTCTGAAAAATCCTACTCAAGATTTTAGCAAATTATCTGTAGGCTTATAATTTTGTGGTTATCCTTCCTTCTGAGTTTCTGCTTCTTCTGATTTGGTTTACTTTTATAATTGTGTAACTGTTCCACATGTACAGTTCTTATTCTAGTTATTTTGACCTAATCATGCAACAGCATTTTCTTTAATGTTTACAAAAACAAAAATCTAACACACATTGTGTGTGTGTGTATATATATATATATATATACATACATATATATACATATACATATTTTTAAAAACTTTATTTAAGTTTTAGAGAGCCACAGAAATGTATATTGCAGCCCACTGTAATAATGCAAATACCTAAAGTTGTATGGTAATCATCATCCTTAAAAATACAATGTCTTTTGACTTGGTCTAGATTCTTGCTTCAGTTTTCTGTCCTGTGGGTTCAGACAGCCTCTCTACTTTCTCTCCTTATTATGTTTCCTAGTTTTCTCTCTTCTCTAAGCTTTTTCTTTCAGGGAAAAAAAATCCCATAAATCTCTTATTTCTCTGCACAAAACATTGGTATGTTCCCTCAGTTAAGCTATCTAAGCACATATTCAACTCCGGACACACTTTGCAAATTCAAGGGTTGAGCTAACACTTAAATGCGATACACTTGTAATGACCCCACCTAATTCAATTAGTAGACAGAAGTCTTCTTTGATCCCTATGTGGTTGAGCCACCAGGAGACTGCCCTGTCATGGAAGAAATATGCAAACATGGAGAAGGGTAAGATTAGTCAGCCTTAAAGCATTAGGAAGTGCTGCCAAAAGATGCTTATAATTGAAGAAGAATCACAAGTGAGTATGGCTTTCCATGGAAAAGGTGGGAGTTCTCTGAATTTTCAAAAAGCAAGCAAACAAACAAAACCCCTAAATCTAGGACATACACTGTCCTGCTGATCAAGAGTCCACTCAGAGAAACTGAACTCCTTTTCCTGTCTTCAATAATAAGTTATCAGCCAAATGTTAGGCAAGTTCCACCATTTACAGCAAGTTCCCATTTTCAGTTAAGTGAGCCAAGTACACAGGAAAAGCAGAAAGAATGCAATTGCCACCATATACTTACATTATACATCTTTATCTTCCAATTTAGAAATGTTATTTTCTCTGTCATCATCAGCAGTGAAAATAAGACTATGTGATAATTTAAACATGTTTTGAAGGGCTAAGAGTCTGGGTCCTTTGAGGAATCTGATGAAAGAAATAATGAAAAAAATTATGGCCCTGAAAAATAATGTCAGTTGTCTATTGGGTCTAGAGTCCTGGCATTAAAAGGGGGAAAAAGTAAGAGGGTAAAAGTAAGAGACATGCGGAAATGAAAGAGAAGCAAGACATCCCAACCACACCCTCTCTGCCCAAACTGACAGCATAGTCCATTAAAGAAAATGCACTTTATTATTGATAGAAAAGAAAGCTCTTGGAATAGAAATCTGTTCACAAAAATCTAGAAGTAGAAAACAAAAGAACTATAAAAACAACAACTAAGCTACTATAGAAGAAAAAAAATAGTAATGAAAACTTTCAGATAAAGTTTTTTTCCTCATACTAACTACTAAGTAGAAGAAAATATAATACACTGTATAGCTCTTCAAATTTCAATAAATATCCTCAAATAAGCATTTGAAGGTGATCCAATTCAGACAATTTAACACTGAGATAATATTAATCATTTAATCTATAATGTATATACTGAACCTGGGGATGAGATGCTGCATTTATAATTTTTATATCTCTTTTATCTCCTTTAATGTACAAGTTTCTTAGTCTTTTTTTTTTGTAATGACATTGGCATTTTTGAAAATTTCCTGTTAGTAATTTTACAGAATTTTTCTTAATCTGGGTTTGAAGTTAATTTAGATCATCAGATTAAGATGTTTGCTTTCTTTACTGGTTAGTTACCATTTTCCCCATAACTACTCAGCAGTCTGCAACGAGACACTTTGAGGACATGCAACAGCCCGCTCCTCATCCAACTTTTCCTACAGATGTATTATCACCTGAAGTGTCCTGCTTGAATTAATATTTTACTATCGTAGTCACAAATGATTTTTTTCACTCCGCTCCTTCCATATTTATTGGTTGGTACACTAACTTTTTTTTTAAATGTGCTCATTTTTCCTCTATTTATGTATGTGCTTGTTTACTTACTATAATAATAGACTCAGGATTTCCTATCTTATTCAATGAGTTACAATCTATTGGGGTCCTCGTTAATTTTGGTGCTCAGAGAGTACACAGAAAAGGTCAATGAGAACCCCATAAAGCTGACTGTAATGTTCTTTTGACATGTGTCCATTACTTTCTTTGAGCGCCAAGAGGTTACATTTTCATCTTGTTGCCTCAGTTCTGGAGGCAACATTTCTTCAAGAAGCTCTTGTTCCTTTTAACAGAGATGGATATTTAATAACCAATGTCTAGGCATAAGTTTTGTTTATAGCTACTGGAATATCAGTGCTTCTTTCCATGAATACAGGGAGGAAAAATATTTCTTTGATCTCCTTATTTTAGAAAGAAAGAGAGAGAAAAAAAGTTCTCAAGATCTCTTATAGCATTCTTTCTGGAAGCAGTGAGTGTGAAGAAAAAATCTAGGCAGCATTTTACTTCTGGAGACTGACCAAAAAGTGTTCTTATTTATATCTTTAGTGATGTTTCCTTTAAATGCCTACCTTTGTCAAGGCTTCAATATGATGAACAACTCCTAATGCATCTGCACCTATTTGCAATACCTTCTGCATTTTTAAAGATCCTACAAAATTCCCTACCCCAGTAAGAAATCCAGTTTGTGTTCACTACGTTTTGGGAGTAAAAATGACAACATAGGATAGTAAGGATAATCTTTGAGTAAGTGGTTTAAAAATGCTCAGACCACCCCAGAGAAAAATGAACAATGTATATAGATTATGTTGTCATGCCCACACATCACTGTGATAAATGGGACTCCATGGACAAGCTTGACTAGTGCACCTTTCTGTGAGCCACCAATTTTCATCTCAGGAAAGCAAGGTACTCATGGGACTTAAGTCAGGCAGGATTTCACAGAATCTATATTATAAGTCTCTCTCTCTCTCTCTCTCTCTCTCTCTCTCTCTCTTTCTCTCTCTCCCTCCCCCCTCCACTCTTTCTCTCATTCTCTCTCTCTTCTAAGTAATTGAATGTATTGGGATGACATAGGTTTGTAAAACCATACAATTTCCATTACACAACTCAACAAGACATCATCTGCAGACCACATCAGCTCCCTCTACCCCAAGAAAATTCTCTTTCCATCCAACCTCCCCCTTTGCCCACCTCCACCTAGCCCCACTTTTTTCCCTTCTGGCTTTTGCCATCCTGTTGTCTGTGTCTATGTGTTATGTATATATTTTGGGGGGCTAATACCTTTACCTTCTTTTTATAGACATTAGAGAGAAATTGAGGAGATGTGGGAGAAGAGGAATATGAGAGAAAGCAAGAATCTGACTATTTAAGGGGAAGAGCTCAGAACAGGGGTCGGGAACCCATGGCTCGTGAGCCAGATATGGCTCTTTTGATGGCTGCATCTGGCTCGCAGACAAATCTTTAATAAAAAAATAATAACGTTAAAAATATAAAACATCCTCATGTATTACAATCCATTCATTTCCTACCACTCATGTTCATGGTTGCAGGTGGCTGGAGCCAATCACAGCTGTCTTCCAGGACAACACCAAATTTTTATTGGATAACGCGTAATGTACACAGGTTGTTGTATGGCTCTCACGGAATTACATTTTAAAATATGTGGCGTTCATGGCTCTCTCAGCCAAAAAGGTTCCCAACCCCTGGGTCAGAGATGGGTGCAAATCCCAGGGAATGTTGACGGATAGGTGATTAAACCTTGATAGAACCATCTTGAGGCTCACAGTGATCTCTTTCTGGAATCAGGTGATCATTTACTCATCACTTGCTCTTCTGGTTAGGATTTCTAATTCTTTCCAGCCATCTCATGCTGACTGAGTGATAGGAAGGTGTTCTTTGCTAGTATCAGTTTATTTACTCCATGTGAACTTGTTTTTTAGCAATGTTCAGTTCACTGTCAAGCTCAAGAAAAGTTGAAACTTTGGATTTTCACTAAGCTGAATTGAACATTATATTCACATTCATTATATTGAACAAATTTATATTTCTGGCAATTATTCCTTCAAATATTTACTTCAACCCTTTTATGCTTTTCTTTTGGGAATCCTACTACCCATTTTTAAATCAATTAAAATTGTCTCAAAGTCCATTGATAAGCTGTTAATTTTTCAGTCTTTTATTCCTTCTTTTTTTTTTTTTATTTCAGATAATTTTCTGTTGCAAAGTTATTAAATTCACTTTTTTTTGTAATGGCTAATCTGCTCTTTTTTTTTTTTTCAGAGACAGAGAAAGAGTCAGAGAGAGGGATAGATAGGGACAGACAGGAACAGAGAGAGATGAGAAGCATCAATCATTAGTTTCTCGTTGTGACACCTTAGTTGTTCATTGATTGCTTTCTTATATGTGTCTTGACCGTGGGTCTTCAGCAGATCGAGTAACCCCTTGCTCCAGCCAGCGACCTTGGGTCCAAGCTGGTGAGCTTTGCTCAAACAAGATGAGCCTGTGCTCAAGCTGACGACCTAGGGGTCTCTCGAACCTGGGTCCTCTGCATCCCAGTCCGACACTCTATCCACTGTGCCACCACCGGGTCAGGCGCTAATCTGCTCTTAATTGTATGTAGTATATTTTTCATTTTTCATCTCAGACTTGTTTTTTTCTTTTTGTCTCTATAAGTTGATTTAGGACATTTCTATATCTTTCATGTCTATCCTTTCATGCTTTCCGCTACCTTCTCAAACAAATGTAGATATAGTATATAATGTTTTAATGTCATTGTTTACTAATACTACTAACAGTATATTTTCTGGGTCTGTTTCCATTGACTATTTTTCTCTTCATTATGAATCATATGAATCATGTTTCTTTGCATGTCTGCTTGTTTTCTGAGAAATATTTTGTATTCTCCAAATATTCTTAAGCATTGTTCTAGGATGCAGTTAAGTTATTTGGAAATAATTTGTTCTTTTGAAGCTTACCTTAAAGTTTTGTTTGATGGGACCAAAATAGATTTTATTTTAGGCTGACATTTTCCACACTAGTGAGAAAGTACCCTTTTGACTACTCTATCTGATTCAAGGGTTTTGTATCTGGCTATTAGGAATACAAACTATTATGAACCTGAACGAGTTCCATGAATTGTTCTACCTTCTCCTTTCTAGTTGTTCTTTCCAGGCTGTAGTTATGCTCTGTGTTCCAATAAAGATAAAAGGGAAATCTTCTTCAAATCTCTGAAGTTTTCTCTATGTATATTGTTCTCCATTATTGTGCCCTGGGAATTCTAGCTTTTTGGTCTCTCTGAATTTTTATCTCTGTCAAGGAGAGTTAAATTTAATTATGGGTTAAATGTATTGATTAGATTGCCATTTAAACAGTTTTTGGCAGGAATCTGGAAAATAAATTGAAAAAGATAGAGAAATTAAATAAAAAATTGTGAGGGTATTCACCAAGGCAAGGCAGGGAGGATTCAAGAGCTATTTAGAAGGAAAAGTAGACAAGATTTGGTTATCAATTACTCATAGGTAGTGAAAGAAAAAAGAGAAACAGATTGGATCCTAGCCTTCTGGCCAGTGTGAATGACTGAGTGTTTATATTATCATCTAAACAGGAAATACAGAAATTTTAAATACAAGTTAAATAGGAAACAAGAATGGGATAATAAGTTTAGTTTTCCACATACTAAATTTCAAATGCTTGCAGGATATTAAAGGGAGAATATATGAACATTATTATCAATTTAATATTCACTGAATGCTTATCATATGCTGGAAACAGTTTCTAACTGGAAAAAAAAAAAGGTGAATTTTAGGTGTAATACCTTCCACTGCTGTAGATCATAAATTTTCTAGAACATATGTAAGTTTAGTTTATAGTAATGTTTTATTTATCTAACAATCAAACCTGAAAATTCTAAACAACAGCTGGAAAAATAAAAGTAAGGAGAAAAAGGTCAATGAAATAAAGGTTTATATCCCTTTCTCCATAAATGAGGCTCCCAGTCCATTTTCAGGGACTTTTGACCCTCTATTTAATACAACGTTCAGGTTAGCTCTGAACCTCAGCCAAATTAATTTTCTGCTTCCACTTCAAAGTAGGAGATTAGAACAGGGAGGGAACTACTAAAGGTAGTTCTATTTTCAGTCCTGTGAAGTGATGGCTGACAGCTTGACAAGAAGGGCAGGAAAACAAAATACAGAAAGCACATCTAAGCCCAGGAATCTAGGTCCCACATGTATCAACAGCTCTGTCTTTTATCTCTGTATTGCAATCCAGGACAATAATGATTGCAGCAATGCCTCTCAATCAAAAAGAATTTCTGTTATGCCAACTTATTATATGCAACATCTGTCGAAGGCAAAATAAACCTTTAACAATTTCATTATATTTATATGATTTCTTGTACATTCTTAGTGTTCTAATTGAAATACAAAGATATGTTATCTACAATACCACAAACTACAAATACTGGTTAATGATTATCCAGAACCATCTAAGAAGTTTAATTAATATAAAAGAAGAGAAGATGCTTAGGTAGAAGAGTAAAACCTTTTGGAAAGGAAGACTAGGTGACATTTTCATTAGTATATGCTATTTTACAAAACATCTCCTATTCTTTGGTCATTAGTGACCATGACCAGTGAGTAAGATGTGACTTATAAAGTGGCCATGCTGACTTTATACTTTCAAATTACTATACTTTCTGTTTTCTGTATCTAACCTGGTTCTAGTATTCCAAAAAGTTATATGAAGGTGGAAAGTGCAAGTAAATGGTGAAGGGCTTTATTAAGATTGTATACTTGGCAGAAAGAAGGAGCTGATGTTGGCAAAGGTGTGCAGCACTTTTAAATATTTTAAATTGATTAAGAACTGAACCAATTAGCATCTTCAACCTGAGGTCTGAGAATTCTAATAATCAGATATATAGAGAAGGAACCAAGAGAAATTTAAGTACTCTGTTTATGAGAAATCAAGAGAATATGTAGATCTTGCTCTGTGTAAAAATTAGTATGTATGTGTGTGTGTATATATCAGTATATATGTATATACATACTTATCTATATTTATATGTGAATACTTCCCACACAAATAATACAATAGAAAATTTAAAATTTTTAACAATGTAACAAGCAAACATAGAAAAAAGTAGATTTATTTTTAATAAAATAAAAAATAAATAGAATAAAAAGTAGTAGTTAATTTTTAATAAAATATTAATGAGATGTACATTTTAAAAATATTTACTGTTAAATATTTTAAAACAAGAAAACACTATAATATAAAAGCAAAATATAAAATACAAAAAATAATTATTTCCTGACTAATCACTAAGCAAAAAAGAGTGTTAGCTGTGTTTAAGGGAACATTATAAGGAAACTTGAAGTGTGAAAGGAGATTAAATGCTGCATTAGAAGCAATGGAGAGAAGAATTGAAACTGTTGAATAGTCAGTAACAGCAAATGCAAACTAAGGATTCTTATTTAGCTCCAAAAGGAAAAGAGTAAAGAGATTAAAAGAGACAAAAAAGAAAATTAAATATATATAAACAAAAATATATATTCCAGGTACATAAAATTGGTGTTTATAGCATAAAAAGATTTAAGAATAAATACAATTGGAGAAGAATCTAATATTTTTAATATAAGAAAATATTCTTGACCTAAGGAAATACCAGAGTCTATACATCAAAGCAGTCACTGAATACAGACAAAATAAATAAAAAGAGAACAATTTCTAGAGTTCAAATATGTCACCCCCTCATCCTCATCAATTCTCTTATTCCAGAAAAAGACATCATGGCTCACTAGTGTCTTGGATGAAATTTATTTAAACTTTGAAGGAAAGATAATTCCCTTCATAGTTAAAATGTTTCAGGACATAAGTTGAAGACTGCCAGGGGATTCTGTTTATAAAATCATGCATAATATCGCTGTTGAAACTTGGAAAAAAAACCCTGATAATTGATGTAAAAACCACTCACAATATTGGCAAATTAAATTGAACAAAATATTCCAACATAATAAGCCATAACTAAGTGAGATTCATGGTAACTATGTGATGAAAGCTCAATATTAGGAGAACTGTTAGTATATTTTACCCTGCTAATAAATGAAAGAAAAAAGAATCATAGGATCATTTCCAAGGATATCAGAATACATTTGAAAATGTTAACATTTCTGAATTTAAAATAAGTTTAATAAATTATGGATCGCAGTTTTTCTTAGCATAACTTCACATACTTATATAATGTATATATGCATAAAAACCAAACAAAAAATGTAAAAACATGCATGTGAATATATGTAAACAGATAAACATTACTCTTCATGGTAAGAAATTCCATGTTATTCCTATTAATGAGGGCAGTAGTTATGAGTGTCTACTAGACATTAAAAGTCTTTAAATGTATTGGATTGTAAGCAGAAAATATAATATGTAAAATATTTAAAAAGAAGAAAGTAAATCACCAGTAGTTGAAAATCTGAACAATCTGAGGTAGGTCTCTTGTAGATAGCATATATATGGGTCTTGCTTTCCTATTCATTCAGCTACCCTGATTGGAGCATCTAATCCTGTTATATTTAATGTGATTATTAATTGGTATGTTTTGGTTGCCATTTTATTCTTTTAACTACTTTCCTCTGTTGTCTCTGTCTTCTTTTTTCCATCTTCTTATTTTTTCTCCTTCCTCTTAAAGCAGGCCCTTTAACATTTCTTATAATATTGGTAACAAACTCCTTTAACTTTTTACTGTCTGGGAAGCTCTTAATTTCTCCTTCAATGTTAGATGATAGTCTTGCTGGATAAAGTAGTCTTGGTTGTAGGTTTTGCTTTTATTCACTTTGAATGTTTCATGCCAGTCCCTTCTGCCCTGCAAAATTTCTGTTGAGAAATTAGCTGACAATATAGGAGC
The DNA here is from genome assembly GCF_036850995.1 of Saccopteryx leptura. Classification (NCBI taxonomy): domain Eukaryota; kingdom Metazoa; phylum Chordata; class Mammalia; order Chiroptera; family Emballonuridae; genus Saccopteryx; species Saccopteryx leptura. Next base: position 56,697,505 of record NC_089506.1, read on the forward strand.
TTTCTTGTAGATAACTGTCTTTTGCTTACAGCTTATAAAATTCTCTGTCTTTAAACTTTGCCGTTTTAATTATAATGTAGTTTGGAAATCAATTGAAACAATTACAAAAAAATATTTAGTAATGTGTTGTGAAACAAAATGAATATATAAAAAATATTAATGGACCTATATGTTGATTAGTGGATGAATAGATGAAGTGTGGTATATAGATAAAATATTTCAATTATTCAGCTTTAAAAATAATCCTGCTATATGCAACAACATGAGATCCCTATGCTAACTAAAATAAGCCAGTCATAGAAGGATAAATCCTTCATGATTCCACTTATACTATACAAGGTATTGAAAATAGTAAAACTCATAGAATCAGAAAGTACACTGCTGGTTGTTAGGGGCTGGGGTAGGAGGAAATTGAGAGGTTCAAATTAACAAGCATAAAGTCTCAATTATGGAAGATGATTCTATAAAATTTTGTGCCTATCATTAAAAATACCATATTACACACTTAAAAATTTTAGAAGGTATAAATATCTTAGTATTTTACCATAAATATACTTAAAATATATAAATATAAGTATATACAAATAACTAACCAATAAAAATTTTAATATTTAAATTACAAACTTTTAAAACCAAACTAAGTTGAAATAGCATATTCTTTTATTGATAGAAAAATTAGATGCTGTACAAAATGTCAAATTTTTCTAAATCTATCATCTATCTATCTATCTATCATCTATCTATCATATATCATCTATCATCTATCTATCTATCTATCATCTATCTATCTAATTTATTATAATCTAAATAAAAATGACAGTTCATATCTTTGTTCCTTTGACTCAGATAATATGATTCTTAACTTTTTATTAGAGATGAAAACTGCAGGGGTAGGATATATCTGATAGGGGAGCCCAAAAGTGAAAAATTTGGCTTCAGTAATAAGTAGCTTTTTAGTTGTAACGAATAGGAGATAGGTAAGGGTTAGGAAATAGTTAATCTGTTTGCTAATATCTCTATTTTTTTAAAAAATATTTTAAAATTTTATTCATAAAATTAACTTTAACATGGTGACATTGATCAATAAAAATAAATAATTTTTAGGTAAACATTTCTATAGCATTTGATATGTTGATTATGTTGTATACCCATCATCCAAAGTCAAATCATTTTCTGTCACCTTATAATTATCCCTGTTTACACCCTTCCCCCCAGCACCCCTGTTTCTCCCCCCTACATCCCTTCCCATGGTAATCACTTCACTTTTATCTATGTCCATGAGTCTCAGTTTTATATCTCACCAATGTGTGAAATCATACTGTTATTAGCTTTTTCTGATTTACATATATCACTCAGTATACATTCTCAAGGTCCATCCATGTTGTCATAAATGTCACTCACTGTGTCATCATTCCCAATGTCACTTTTTAAATAAATAGAACAAATACTTAGCAGGTTTGTATTGAACTATAAAAAATAATAAAAAAATAAAAAACAAAAAACCAAATAGCCAAAGCAATCCTGAGGAAAAAAAAATGAAACTGGAGGAATCACACTACCTGATTTCAAATTATACTGTAGAGCCACAATAATCAAAACAGCATGGTATTGGCAGAAAAACAACATACAGACCAACAGAACATAATTGAAAGCACAGAAGTAAAACCAAATATATATGGACAAATCATCTACGACAAAGGAGCCAAAAACACACAATGGAGAAAAGCAAGCCTCTTTAATAATGGTGTTGGGAAAATTGAAGAGCCACATGAAAAAGAATAAAATAACTATAGTGTCTTCCTGTACAAAACTTAATTAAAAAGATCAAAGACATAACTATAAGATCTGAAACAATCAATTACATAGAAGAAAATATAGGAATTAATCTCATGGACCCTGGCCATAGACAACAATTTATAAATTTGACCCAAAGGCGAGGGAAGTAAAGGCAAAAATAAATGAATGAGACTATATCAAACTAAAAAGCTTTTGCATACCCAAAGAAACCGACAACTGAACAAATAGGCAGCAAACTAAATAGGAAATGATATTAGCAAACAACAGCTTCGATAAAGGGTTAATATTCAAAATATATAAAGAACTCACAAAGCTCAGCAACAAACAAGCAAACAATTCAATTAAAAATGGGGAGAATACCTGGACAGATGCTTTTCCCAAGAGGACATACAAATGACCAACAGATATATGAAAAGATACTCATCTTCACTAGCTACTTAAGAAATGCAAATCAAACTACAATGAGAAACCGCGTCACACCTGTTAGATTGAGTATTGTCAACAAGACAGGTAATCACAAGTGTTGGAGAGGCTGTGGAGAAAAAGGAACACCGATTCACTGTTGGCGGGAATGCAAATTAGTACAACCATTATGGAAGAAAGTATGGTGGTTTCTCAAGAAATTAAGAATAGAATTATCATATGACCCAGCAATTCCTCTACTGGGTGTCAATCCCCCAAACTCAAAAACATTGGTAGGTAAGACATGTACCTCCATGTTCCTTGCAGTATTTTTAACAGTGGCCAAGACATGGAAACAACTAAAGTGTCCCCTGACAGAGGATTAGATAAAGATGATGTGGTACATATATACAGTGCAATGTGAAATGCTCATCTCTCTTAATAACTTCCTGGCCTTTACTTTGAAATGTAGTGAAAAGCTTATCTTTGCAGGAATGTCAGGGTAATCTTACATTAGGGAGGGGCCTGACAATTAGGAGAGTTTAAGTCATAATAGTTGTTTATAAAAGCCTAGCCATAGAATTTACTGTAAAAAGTTAGGGCCTATGTATTAATTAGAAAATCACCAGTCTTGCCTGACCTGTGGTGGCGCAGTGGATAAAGCCTCAACCTGGAATGCTGAGGTTGCCGGTTCAAAACCCTGGGCTTGCCTGGTCAAGGCACATATGGGAGTTGATGCTTCCTGCTCCTCCCTCCCCCTTTTCTCTCTCGCTCTTTCTCACTCGCTCTTCTCTCTAAAAATTAATAAAAAAGTAAAAAAAAAAATTAAAAAAAAAAAAAAGAAAATCACCAGTCTTAAATCTCTACTTTGTATCCTGAAAAAATAGGGCGTCTTTTCACAGATAATTCCCAGAGGCATCAGGTCCCTGCTGTTCCTGGGAGACACATGACCCCGGCTGTCTTGAAGATTTACCAAGGACACCAGATAAAACCATGCTAATTGGGCCTGTGCTACATCAGAAGAACTTGCAGAGGAGATGTTTCTGCAGCTGAACCCCCACCTCCTGAACATTGTTATGTGACTAACTACATGGACTCCTTACTTTTATTTCCTTTTTCCCCTGAACCTATAGAAACTGCCAGCACCTGAAGAGTTTTAAGGAATCTCTGTGGATAGGACTTCTCTGCCTTCTCAGGGTACCAGTATTTCTGAATTAAAGACAGTCTTATACACTCAGTCCTCTTCATCTCTTTGATTGTGACGAGGTGCCCCAAGCCTGGCTCATTCCAGTAACATATTTAAAAAATAAAAACTAATATAATGTATTTGCCTGCATTGCCTAAAAGTAAAACAATTTATAAAGTCCTAGTAATTAAAATATTTTTCTTAATGCATTCATTTATAGATTAAAAAACAGAAATTTATTTTTCTAGATTGCTAAAATGAAGTTGGAATACACACTATCTATGTGTATAGTATGTATCTATGGAATAACACCCATGGAAGAAATATATACTGCTCACAAAAATTAGGGGATATTTTATTGCTTCATATTTATTTTGAAATATCCTCTAATTTTAGTGGGCAGTATATATGTTTATTATATATAACATATAACATTATATTTTATTATAACATAATAATATATACATTGTATTTAAAGGCATATTTTTTTTCTTTTTTTTTTTTACTGTGAGAGACAAAGAGGGATAGATAGGGACAGACAGATAGGAAAGGAGAGAGATGAGAAGCATCAATTCTTCATTGCTGCACCTTAGTTGTTCATTTGTTGCTTTCTCATATGTGCCTTGACCAGGGGGCTACAGCAAGCCAGTGACCCCTTGCTTAAACCAGCAATCTTGGGCTCAAGCCAGCAACCTTGGGGTCATGTCTATAATCTCATGCTCAAACCAGCGGGCCCACACTCAAGCTGATGAGCCTATGTTCAAGCCAGATGAGCCAGCACTCAAGCCAGTGACCTCGGGGTTTCAAACCTGAGTACTCTGCATCCCAGGCTGATGCTTTATCCACTGTGCCACCACCTGGTCAGGCTTTCTTCTTAAATGTTTAAGAAGTTATTGCTAGTGACACAGTTAATTTGCCCTTTGGGATCCTATGCTAGATTGACCAAAAAGAAAAAAAAATCCTGAAGTATCAATATATATAGAATAGAAATATTTTTTGAAGGTGCTTGTTATTAAAAAAGTAAATACCAAAATGTTGCTTCTGAAATTTACTTCTTCTACTCTATCAGAGCTTAATTATCAAATGGAAAATTGCATTTCAGCCACTGTGCTTTGTACTCATTCTGCAATTTGACCAAAGGGCCACCGAGGTAAAGAGGAGTGCATGGTTAAGTTATATCACAATAAGAAAGACTCTGTGATCTTTTTATGCCCTCATTTTATGCCTTTATATTTTTGCATGTAAATATTTGCTTTCTCTGAAGCTCAACAACAGATATTATCTTCCCTCTTTGTTATACTAGCATAGTCTATCTGGAGGGAAGATTGCTTTACTTGTATTCAATCAGGTATCAGATTGCAAAGTAAACCAAATCATACTTGTACTTAGGAAACCGTTTATTCCCTTCCTCCTTTGACATTCAAAAGTGTCAACCAACACCTTTGAATGTTATTGCAGATAAATAGAGAAGAAAAATATGTATTATATTTGTGATATCATCTTCCAAAATGTTTAGAAATTTCCCAGGATTTTTTTCTCTAAGAAAATGTCTGTGTGGCTGAATTTTATAGTTATTACATATCTAGTGTGTTCTACTTCATATTATGTCACTTCTTAGGTTTTATTTCTTCTAATTTTAGATTGAAAAAGAAAAATAAACCTTAACTGTCTGGAAATGCTATAAGTACACATAAAGCAATAAACTGATATTGGATTAGTTTTGGAAAGATAAAATATTTAATTTAAAAATTTGAGTTTGTTATTTTTTAGAATAACAGAACAGGCAAAAATGACAATTTTCTTCCTTTGTAAATATAAATAATACTCTCTGATATTTTAATAACCATAAACAAGCATTTTCTCATTTGTTTAGTTTTCTAAACAATCTTTTAAAGTATTATTTCATTGTGCATATAAAGAGAAACATGTTAAAAGATCCAGGAAATTTATGAAAATCTCATAGATAGTTCATTAAATGTTTTATATTTATCTTTTATATTTCAATACTAGTAGTTTTCATATTCAAAACTTATGCTTATACAATAATGTGGACAAACTTCAGGTAGCATATTCTTTATGCCTAAAGAAGTGTACATCACAACCTTATTACTAGCAACTTGACTTCTGTCATAAAGAAAGAAATTAGGGGATTAAAAAAAAAAGTAAAAAAAATAAAAAGAAACATGTAAGCCTTTTCACTTTCAGAGGGTGGGTATATTTACATATATAATATTGCTTTGCAACATTTTGGCTAGAACGAGTTAAGACACTGGATGCCAATCTTAAAAGTTACAATTGACCAGTTCAAATTGTTCATAGTAATAGAATCATGTTTCTAAGATTTCTAATGTTTTCACTTTGATTACAAAAAATTTGGTTATCTCATATTTTTATTTACTATAACCGGAAAGTATTTACTTAATTTAAAAATAGTATTAATGAATTTGACTAATGAAGAAAAGGTTTTGTTTAACAATACCTTTGATTTAGTTGAAAAGTAAAAATATAAAATAGGATAATATACCAATAAAAGGACTTAGACAAATATTTTGTTTTTTCTTTTTTTCTTTTGGTGTAGTGTAGGCTTAAATTATCTTTTGAAAGTAACAGAAGTAGTTACTATTTTGTATTATTTTACTATTTTATTATGCCAATTATTTCTGTTCAACTTACAAATTATACCATTGCCACATCTGTTATTTTAAGGGTTTTCATATTAAATAAGTGAATATGTTTAAGATGACTTAATATGGTGTGAGGCACACAATAATTGTTCATTAAATGTTAGCTGTGATTTATGTTTCATTCCCCAATCACTTTCATTCTGTAGTAGTTGTATATATTCTGTTTTCTATTTTACTCTAAGTACATTAACTCTTGCCCTTTTGATTTCCCTTTCTTCGTGTCAAATAAAAGTTAAGTATCACCTGAAGGTATGCAACCAGAATAGTCACATGCCTTTATTGCTCTCACACTGAACATTTCTATTGTTGTGTCCCTTGAAGCCTTATTTAGGAACTGTGTACAAGTACTTGAAAATAATCAGCTTAATCCAGAAAAATCACTAATACTTGCATTATATTTTAAGTGTGACACAAAATGCCTATTGATTTTTTTGTGTGAGCTCATAACTTGTGGACTTTCTTTTTTCTTTCTTCCTTTTAAGTGATAAACGGGGAGGTAGAGAGACAGACTCCTGCATTTGCCACAACTGGGATCCACCCAGCAAGCTCCCTATGGAGCAATGTTCTGTTTATCTGGGGTTGTTGCTCTGTTGCTTAGAAACTGAGCTACTTTAGCACCTGAGGCAAGGCCATGGAGCCATCTTCGGCTTCCAGGGTCAACTTGCTTCAAGCAAGCTATGGCTGTGGGAGAAGAAGAGAGAGATAGAGATAAGAGAAAGGGGGAGGGGTGGAGAAGCAGATGGTTGTTTCTCCTGTGTGCCCTGACCAGGAATCAAACCAAGGACATCTACACACTGGGCAAATGCTCTACTACTGAGCCTACCAGCCAGGATGACTTGTGGATTTTCTAATTCTACATTTCCTGAACACATGTCACCAGTGGCATGGGTCAGAAATTGCTTGAAGTTGGAAGAGAACAATAACATCATTATTGACATTATTTTTTCGATACCCTACACTTTATTTTTTGTGTTATTTTTTTGATCTATGACTGTGTATTCAATCATGTTTCTATTCACTCTTTATCTTCTATCTTAGAGATGTTTTTGTTTTTCTTGCCTTATTTTTTACATCATAAGTTAATTCTTTTTTTTTAATTTAATATGTACTGGGTAGAAGTTAAGTAAACAAATTAAGGGCCAAGACCAGAACTAAGAACAGATGAAATAAGTACCCAACATTATATACAGAGCTGGCAGCTAGTCACCAGCAATTGGAACCTAAAATTTCCTACCTAAGTCTAAGAGGAGGGCAAATCACTTTATGTCTTAAACCATTCCTCATAATTTTCTCTCCTTGAGTCAATTTAAGGAGAGGACTAGGCAAGCTTAATGGGAATAAAGTATACATTTCTTCCATAGAGTGATGTTGTTTGAAAGGAATAGAAGTGAGTTACCATTTCTAAAACCAAGTGAAGGGAGGTCCAAGAGAACCTTAGTAAAAGTTTAGGGTGCCAAAGGAAAGAATTCTGGCATCTCATTCTGCTCCTTATTGTATTAAAGTATCAACAGACCTATTCTAGGACAACTGTTGAATCAAAAGCCTTTCCCACAGATCACTAAAATTAGAGATTTTTGTGTGAACAGGAGACAGCCTGTGGTTAACAGAAATAGTGTAACAACAGGGGTTGAAGAGAATTTGATGTAGTATGATTGAAAAGAAAAAGGGAAACTATTCCCATACCACTTCCTATTTTTTTGAATCCCTCTGGTGATGTGGGGACATCCCCAGACATTCTTCTGGTTTCATGAGAAGAGTATACAAGTCAGAAAATATTGACCAGGGTCTTCCAAATCAAAGAGAAGGTCAACTTGGACAAGGAATCAGAGGTTTGACTACTTTAGCAAGAAGATCTAATTTTTATTCTAAGGTAGTCTTCAGTGATGAAGAGGGCCAAAAATCATGCCCATTTCTTCAGATTGAACCAGTCTATATTGCAGTGATGCTGGGAACACATTACCACCAGAAGAGACAGCCAATCAGATTAAGATTCTGCTGTCTTCCCTGTTGCTACTTCCTGTCCTGGATATCTGAGAGGTAGGGCTTGGCCTGGAAGAGCCATAATCCCCAAAATTCCTGACCTCCAAGGAAAGCTGGGGTTATGGCTCTAGCCTGGTAGAGGAGAACTATAAGTCTTGAAGACTGAAGTTAAAGAAAAATAGAATTGATTCTTAAGAAGAGAAAATAAGACCTATGTATTTTAAGTGTTGAAGAAAATTTATCTGTGGCTTCTTCTCTCTGTCTCTTTTTTTATGTTGGGTGGATGAAAAGAATATCAAGTGTGGGCTAAGAGAAGGTATTCAATATCTGCAGTCTAGGGACTTTAGTCTACATCATCAAAGTTGTACTGAGTATCAGAAGAACAATATACTTCCCAGGAAGAAAATATATGTCACTGACTGTAATCTATTTGTTCTGTTTCAGAAAACCTGTACACTTTAAATGGTTGCAGGAGGGGAATATATATTGATAAAAGAACAGAAGTAGACAGAACAGATATCTTTTTAAGCTCATTTCAGATATAGAATGTATTTTAGAGCCAAATTATAGTGCATCATTTGAAAGAATTATAATTACTACTTTGTAACTGTTCTTTGACTTAATATAATTTGCTGAGACTAAAAATAAGAAGGGAGCCTCTTATATAATTCAAAACCAATAAATATATGTCATCATAGTCTGTTTATGAGGTTTTACTGCTAATGCATGTAATACCATATTTTATAAGTTGCAGTAAATATGGTTGCAGCATACAACAGCATATATTCATGCATATTTTAGAAGTACTGTTGTCCTCAAATATATGATAAGAAATAAGGTCTTTGCCTGTATGTAATTTTGTTGATCACCCCAAGAGCTTAGTGGCTAAAGGATGAAACTTGATGATAGAAGGCTGTGGAAGGTGCAACCAATAAACAAACCCAAACTGTAGCATGGCTCCATAAACTATAACTGCCATGCTGAGTGAGTAATTATACCATTGCAGAAATGATAAATAATGCCATGCTATCTTCACTGGGAAAATAAAGTATCTCTTGCCCCTCAAATTGCTAAAGGTGAAACCTGATTTCTGGGACCAATCTGTTACAAGGAAAATAATCTGACAAGACAGTTCTTCTTAAAGGGCTACATGTTTTCCTCTGTGGCATGAAAATATTTAGTATATAAATTTTACCTGCACTCTTTGTGATGGAATGAGGAGGAAAATTAAGGCTTAATTGAGATTCAAGGGAAAATGCTATATATATTCAGTGAAAGGAGGGAAGGCAGAGACAGAATTTCTCAAGTGCCCTGACCAATAGCCCTGCTCATCTAGGGCATTACTTCATTGTTCAGCAACCAAGCTCTTCTCAGCTCTTGAGGCGAGGCCATGGAGCCATCCTCAGTGCTGGGGTCAACTCATTACAATCGAGCTGTAGCTGCAGGAGGTGGGGGCTGGGGGAGAGAGAGAGAAATGAGAAGGGGTATAGTGGAGAAGCCAGTAGACGCTTCTCCTATTGCCCTGACTGAGAATTGAACCCGGACATCCACATACTGAGACAATGGTCTACCACTAAGCAAACTGGCCAGGGCTGGAAAATGCTTTCTAAAATTGGTATTTAGAATAATCTTGATTATAATTAGGTGTCTTGTTTAGTTTTCTTTAATGAAAGTTATATTTAAAATTTCATATGACAAGAGAAAAAGAATGAATTTTTATTTGATCATATTGTGAAGAGCTAAATATAAAATTGTAAAATCAGTGTACAAATTGTGTTTGTGTGTATATTTCATTGCATACTAAAGAGTCATCAAAGTTACTCATATGTCTAAGCTGTCAACTACACATTAACATTATATTTGTTGGAACAGTTTTGAAATATTATAAGATGATTTTAATTCCATGTTCTTTCTACATGTGATTAGAATTATATGTAAATCATTTAAACTGGGATACTTCCAGTCTAACGCAGCATCAAATCAGTATCTCATCCAAAACAGTACCAGCTCAAAAGAAAGACTCAAAATTGGCCTTGGCCAGTTGGCTCAGCAATAGAGCGTCAGCTCAGTGTGTGCAAGTCCCCAGGTTCGATTTCTGGTCAGGGCACACAGGAGAAGTGACCATCTGCTTCTCCACTTCTCTCCTCTTACTCTTCTCTCTCTCTCTTTCTTCCTCTCCCACAGCCATAGCTCAAATGGTCTGTGCAAGTTGGTTCCAGGAACTGAGGATGGCTCGGTGGCCTTTCATCAAGTGCTAAAATAGCTTGATTTGCTGAGCAATTGAGCAGTTGCCTCTAGTGGGCAAAGCATCACCCTGTTAGGGGGCTTGTCAGGTGGATTCTGGTTGGGATCCATGAGGCAGTCTGTCTTGGCCTTCCCACCTCTCACTTAATAAAAAAAAAAGACTCAAAATGCATATATATCTTTTTTAAAGATCTCTTCAGGAAACAGCAACGAGGCAATTTGCAACACAGCACATAGCACAAAATGCTTTCAATCTCTTTAGATTATCTCACTACTCAAAGTCTCAGTTCATTATTTTTCTCCTTCCCATTTAAACTCACTCATAGTCAGAGGTAGATTAAGATTGGTAGAGGGCCCAAGCACAAAATAAAATATTGGGCCCCTTACATTAGAAAAAAGTATAAAGTTGGGATTTGTGGGGCCTTTCAGAAGTCAAGGCACAGATCGTGTGCCCAGTGTGCCCACCGTTAAATCCACCTCTGCTCATAGTGCATGTTCCCTCAATGTCTTCCCACCTCTGGACCACATATACAATACTACATACCCTTAAAATTTCATGCTACAAACCCAGGAGCCTCTCCACTGCACATTGTTATTGAGAAGTGGGATCTCCTTTCTTTTTTCACTGCTCTGCTGGGATCCAAAGGAATGAACTTCCCTCTCCAATCCCAATATTTTTAATGAAATTTATAACTTTTCTTCAAGGACATTTTTTGAAGACCTTTTTATTAAATACTGGCATAGTTCAGCGTTTGTACTGTTTAACTTCTTTTTAACTTTATTAAAATTATTACTATACAATCAGATTAAGTTTCTGATTAATACAATCAGATTAATTTCTTTCCCAATTATAGGAAAGAAATACTATGATTATATAATTGTAAAACATGAGTTAAGTGATTTACTTAAATTGATTGAGTTTGTTTAATAATGGTTAAAGCAAAATCCCTTTTGTTTACATCAAAATGGAAAGATATTTATAAAGGACCTGAAATTCCAGAATCCTCAATCTGATTCCCATGGTGGACACAAGGTTCTAAAATAATTACATAGTAGTTACAGAAAGAAAAAGGATTACATTCTGTACTATTAAAGCTTTGACCTATATAACCACCTAGCCTTGATCTCCTTAGTGATATCACTTGTGAGTCTCATGGACTCCTCTTGCCCCAGAATCTAAAGTTTGGATGCTTTGTCATGTGCCTGAACTTAATTTTGACATTTAGGGTTTAACTACTCCAAAGATAAGGAAAGGCAAGTAACAGTAACTTTAAAAAAAAAGTGTGCTGTCCTGGCCAGGTAGTTCCTTAGTAGCAACCCCCCCACCCCAAACATGCCAAGGTTGTACATTCAAGTGCTGGTCAGACACATACAAGAATCAACCAATGGATAGGTGGAACAGTAAATGTATCACCTTCTCTCTCTCAAATCAATCAATAAAAAAATTATAAATAAATAAATAAATAGTGCTAAGGGAGGGATATAGAGGTCTTCTCTCTAAAGCTGAGAACGTCTGAATTATGTTCACTAAGAAACTATTCCCTCATCTTTGAGAGTCTTGGTAAATGTGTGTGTGGAGGGGAAGTTGGCAGCAGGCCCAGAATCACATTGCACCAGGACAAATACAGTGTGTCCGTAAAGTCATGGTGCACTTTTGACCAGTCACAGGAAAGCAATAAAAGATGATAGAAATGTGAAATCTGCACCAAATAAAAGGAAAACCCTCCCAGTTTCTGTAGGATGATGTGGCAGCATGTGTGCACGTATACAGCGGAGCAGTCCACGGCCATGCCAGTTGAGATGTGGATGGTACAGAGGAAAGTTCAGTGTGTTCTGTGGCTTGCTAAATTTGAATCTGTGACCAAAGTGCAACGTGAATATCAGCGTGTTTATAACAAAGCGACACCACATAGGAATAACATTACTCTGTGGGATAAGCAGTTGAAGGAAACCGGCAGTTTGGTGAAGAAACCCCGTTCTGGTAGGCCATCAGTCAGTGATGAGTCTGTACAGGCTATACGGGATAGCTACCTAAGGAGCCCTAAAAATTCTGTGCATGAGCCCACATCGAACTGCACTGAATAGGTATGAAACTGGGAGAGTTTTCCTTTTATTTGATGCAGATTTCACATTTCTATCGTCTTTTGTTTCTTTCCTGTGACCAGTCAAAAGTGCACCATGACTTTATGGACACATTGTATATTTGTCCTCTTTCACTGAACTCCACATTGATAGTCCTAATTTTCTTTTACTTATATCACTTGTCTTCTATTGGTAGAGTTGTAATTTTGAGTTCATATTATACATTAAAATTTGCGACTTATAGTTATTTCCTAAAATAATTTCATTATTATCAATTTCAACTGAGATATTATGTGGCTAAGAACAATTTCCTGATGCAGTGCAACTGGTTTTTAAGTGACCAAGAATAGTCATATCCCAAATGATATAAATTTTATAGGGTTATGAATTCTTCTTCTGGAATGAAAATTTATCACTTGAGTTAATGAAAATCAAAGGAACTAAGTTAGTATGGGAATTCATGTCATTGAACATTTTTAATGACTCATATTACTAAACTTGTATGTGAGATAATACCTCAGATTATGGACCGAAATTAATTTAAATTCTCAGTGGACAACATTCTCTTGTCAAAATCACACTGACACAGAGTCTCACAGAAATGAAAAGTTGATATCAGAAGGTTAATAATTTCAGGATATATTATTGTGGTTATAAAAAGCAAGTTGTAAATTAGACACAAAATCAGAAATTTGAATGCTGGAGATTGTAATTCTAAATTTATGCATATACAAATATACCTCATTGGAAGAGAGCTTTTCACATGGTTCTCACATTTCTCCTTGTCTTACAAGCACTGACTGTCCTTTGAAGAGTCACTCTTCTTTAAACCATCCTGATAAGGATGTTTATATAGGGAATGCCCTCAGCAAACAGTGAGAATATCTATCTGCAAAGCAAAGGTCATTTGTTCTTAGCTTCCTGGAGATTATAATAGTGTCTTCCTGACAAGCAATAGCAGATGTACCTGCTTCCCATTATAAAAGATGTGGCTTCCCTAAACTCAGGGTTTTCTCTTCTATAATGTGACCCATTCTATAGGCATGTGTCACTGGGCCTACTTGGTGGTGATTTATGTGCATTTGGGCTTGGTGAGTCAGTGCAAAAAGTACTGATATTGTGGAACCTGCTATTGTGGGAGAACTGTCTTAATTTCTTCCATCACCCAGCAAGCAATGGTGCATAACTTAAAGTAGGTTAAAATCTCAGACTCTTCATCGTTTTACATACAACTCATAGAGAAACTGTGTGAATGGACATGGCAAAAGTAAAAACTAAGCAAAATTTCTACAAAGGAGCTTTCTCATATCTGAAAATCTTTCCCACTGGATTTAAATTACAATATTAGGCCCTGGCAGGGCAGCTCAGTTGGTTAGAGCATCATCCTGATATATAAAGATTATAGGTTTGATTTCTTGGTCAAATTAATCTCTCTCTCTCTCTCTCGGACTCTTTCTCTTCATTCTTTAAAATTTAATAAATAAAAAATTCAAATTCCAATAGTAACAATAAACTTTTTGAGAGAAATGATTGAAAAAATTTTTATACCTGAATAGTTTTGCAATCAGAAACAACTAATTTGTTCAGCTTTTATATTAGGAAGTATTTCTGTACTCTAGCATACAAAATTGCTAATATTTCTTTTTTGGCAAAAATTTTATCTTACATTTGAAAATAGAACCTGGTCCTATTTATAGAAAATCAACTTCAAGATTTGTCATAATAGTCCATTAAAGTTACTGGGATATGAGAGAAGCTTTAAGAATTGTTGGCCCTGGCTGGTTGGCTCAGTGGTAGAGCATCGGCCTGGCGTGCGGAAGTCCCGGATTCGATTCCTGGCCAGGGCAGGGGGCGTGCCGGGTGGATCCCGGTCGGGTGGGGTGCATGCGGAAGTCTGTCTGATTGCCTCCCCATTTCCCGCTTCAGAAAAATACAATACAAAAAAAAAAAAAAAAAAAAGAATTGTTAAGAAACAAACTAGTTTTCTTTTTCTTAAATATAAGAATTACATGTTGTATAAATGTCACAGTTGATTTTACAACCCACTACCTAAGAGAAGGTTGTAAAGTGCATAAGGGGAAGTATTTGAAAGGGTTATATTATAAAGTGAAAACTTGTGAAGCCCTCACAGTTGATAGCAATTCCTTCATTCACTTCTAGTTGACATCCTATTGAATCTTCATGGCACATATTCTAAATATTTTTAACTTTAGAAGTTATCTAACCATATCACACTTTGACTGACAACATAGAGTATTTCCACAATCTTGCTCTGTTCCTAAACATTTATTTTGTGCCTTTTCACATAACCACTTTGATTTTCTCTTTTTCCAAAGGAAAACTTATCCCTCCAATTTCCATGCCTGAATCTTTTATCCCTTCCTCCTTTCCTAGACTTCAACCCATAAACAGTTTTATAGGATATTAAAAAGTCACTCCTTCTTTTCTTTTTTTTTTTGGTCATATTTTTTACTGAAATGTTAAATTGCTCCTGCAAATTATTTTACATTATGAAATTGGTTTAGCCAGCATTAGCCAATCATTTACTTTCAGGTTTGATAAAAGAATAATTTATTATTAAGTCTGTCATGACTATGATGAGAATGTCTTTAAAGAGAGTGATTTGCACGTTAATTTACAATAGTTCAGAATCATACAAAGTAACATGGAAGAAGCAGGGTGCTACCCTTAATTCAACCCAAGTCCCAACGGGAAATATAAAACATGCCTAAAATGTCAATTAAGAACATTTTTAAGAGTGACATCAGAGAAATGGCACCATGAGGGGTGCTCCCGATATATCCCATTGAAAATTTCAACAAATTCAACAACTAACGATAGAGAAAAAAAATCTCAGGAGCACCTGAAAGATACACACACCAGACAAAGGAATGATTGGGCAAAAAGATGATTGAATATGTAATCCATAATGAAGGAAATAAAACAGAAAATAGATTATTTCACTTTCTTCACTGATCTGAAATAATTGTGTAATAATTATTAATTTTGTCAAAACTAAATCACTCACTTTGGTTTTTTTTTTATATATATAATAACCCAGTTTTTGTTTTTAATTTATTTTATTTATTCATTTTTAGAGAGGAGAGAGAGAGGGAGAGAGACAGAGAGAGAGAGAAAGGGGGAGGAGCTGGAAACATCAACTCCCATATGTGCCTTGACCAGGCAAGCCCAGGGTTTCGAACCGGCGACCTCAGCATTTCCAGGTCGATGCTTTATCCACTGTGCCACCACAGGTCAGGCCAAATCACTCAATTTGTATGTTAAAAAATAAAATGCTTAAGAGGTTTCTTGTCAAGCAATTGTAAATAATTCTTTACTATATAAATTAACATGTTATCATTTATTTATGCATAGAGAAATATGCTAAGAATGAGTACTCAAAATTACTTATAACAAATTAGTAAAACCTACCAATGTGTTGTTTTGTTGTTTCATGTTTATGTTTATGTTTATGTCATACTGAATGTACTTATAGTTCTGATAACTGTATTTTCTTCTGAATGCCTTCAGATTTGCATGTACTAAAATGCATTTATTATTTGAAATATAACAGCAAATTTTAAAACATAAATATTTGTTGTATGACCAACTTTATGCAATAACTTACCATTTATTTTTATGTTGACACATTCTTTGCAAAGATGTATTACCTATTTAAATCAACTAACTAATTCAAGTTCAGAAAGATGCATTTTATAAACATCATGAAAAGTGAAAAGATGATCAGGAGGAGACTCTAAGAAGAGTTCTGGCTGGTAGGTCAGTTGGTTAGAGTGGCGTCCCAATATGCCAAGGTTGAGGCTTTGATACCTGGTCAGGACACATACAATAATCCACCAATGAATGAATAAATAAGTGGAAGAACAAATATATTATTTCATTAATATAGTTATTACTTTAAGTATTTTAAAAGTATGACATTTGGCACATAGATTTTATGAGAGATAGTCTTGTATTATAACATTTTTTTATGTCATGTTCTTATTAAAATATCCATTTTCAACTGTGACCATTTCAATAATATAATATTGAAATCTCTCTATCTCTTCCACTTCCTCTCTAAAATCAATTAAAAAGAGCAGGAAAAAGCCTTAAAGGCTTTAAAATTGCATTGTCAATTTTTGCATAAAATGATACCAGTAGCTTCTATGTGAAGAATCAATTCTAGGAGGCAATGCTTGCTTGATGTGTGGAGTTAAAGTAGAAAAAAATTGTAGTCCAATAGCTGAGACATGACAATATTTGAGAACAGAAGTAAGTAGGGTATTAAGGAGAAGTAGGCAGGTTTATGACACCGTTTAGAAGTAGAGTTGATTTAATTAAATGTATAAAGGGATGGGGGATAGAAGGAAATGAGTACAATGATTACTCTTCTGTTACTGGTTGAGATACCAGGGTAAGAATGGTGTCAGAGTGGATTACCATTGGAGCAGGAAGCTTGAGACTAAATCAGATTCTCGTGGAAGTAGAATCAAGAGCTATCCTGTGATTATCTTAAATTCAATAAGGAGAGAGGTCAGGACATTTTTTTTTCCAATTATCCTCTAATTCCTTCTTCTTTTCTTCCTGTGGTACATAAGTGTCTATTTCTTTCCCTGGATCTGACTGCCACTCCCTTCCCTCCTATTAGGTTACTATATAACTTAACATTGTATATTTACTTTTGATTTTTAAAAATCAGCTCCTGTGTTTATTTATTGGTATATTTTATTTTTCTTTCTAACTTATTAATTTGTTTTTCTTCTCTCTGGTTGATTTTGCCTTTTTAACATCGTTTAAGTTAAATGCTTAATTCATTTTTACTATAGTTCTTTTATAAACATCATAAACATTTAAAGCTATTTTGTATTGGTTTGGAAGGCACAGTTTTTCTGTAACCCCTAAATCTTGTTATAAAATATTACCATTACCATCACTTTAAAGATATTCTACAAATTTAGTTTATATTTTTTACTTGGCTTAGAGATATTTAATAGAGGATTTGAAAATTAACAAATTACAAGAGTTTTATCAGTATTTTTAAATTTTATTATTAAATTCTTAAAGCATCATGTGTGTTATCTTTCCATTTTTGAAGTTATTGTCTGATTTATTTTAATATTCTATAATGTAAATACGGTTATCCTGCTTTTTAAATAATACATGAGCATTGATGTGTCATATTAATTTTTATTTATATCTTCCTGATTTATATCAACATATTGCCTAATTAACATTCATGCCCTTAGAGAGGAAAGTTAAAGTATTTTAACATTATTTGTGTTTATTTTTCCCTTTGTAGTTCTTTTCATTAATATAGTTATTACTTTAAGTATTTTAAAAGTATGACATTTGGCACATAGATTTTATGAGAGATAGTCTTGTTTTATAACATTTTTTATGTCATGTTCTTATTAAAATATCCATTTTCAACTTGACCATTTCAATAATATAATATTGAAATCCTTTGTGTCAATATATTCAAAATGATCAACAGTATGATGGGTTTAGATTGTGGTAGTTTACAAACATCCTCCCTAAAATATATTATAAAAAAACAGGGTTAGCCTGACCTGTGGTGGATAAAGTGTCAACCTGGAAATGCTGAGGTTGCTGGTTTGAAACCCTGGGCTTACCTGGTTAAGGCACGTATGGAGTTGATGCTTACTGCTCCTCCCCCCATTCTCTCTCTCTGTCTCTCTCTCTCCTCTCTCTCTCTCTCTCTCCTTTCTAAAATTAACAAATAAAATAAAAACAAAAATTAAAAAAACAGGGTCAATATTATATAATATATTTCTTGCTAATTTTATTCAACATTTGAATATAAAAAGTATAAATCACTGCAATAACAATGTTTTATATATGCTGCAGAGCACAGATTATCATTACATGCTTTCATTTTATTTTATCTTATTTTATTTTTTATGTTTTTACTCAGTTAGAGGAGGGGAGACAGATACAGACTCCCACATGCACCCTGACCAGGATCCACCCAGCAAGCCCATTATGGGTGATGCTCTGCCCATCTGGGCGTTGCTCTGTTGCTCAGCAACCAAGAGCTTCTTAATGCCTGAGGCCGAGGCCATGGAGCCATCCTCAGCAGCCTTGGGTCAACTTTTTCCAATTGAGCCATGGCTATGGGAGGAGAAGACAAAGAGTGAGAGAGAAAAATGAGAGGGGGAAAGGTGGAGAAGCAGATGGTCACTTCTCCTGTATGCCCTGAACCGGAATCAAACCCAGGACATCCATAAATCGGGCTGATTGAGCCAACTAGTCAGGGCCCATTATATGCTTTCAAGTATGCTATAGTCTTATTAAATATGCATATTTGATTTAGAAATACCAGTTCTAATTGCTGTACTCTGATCAGAGGACTAAAAATATTGAAAATTCACTTTCTCTGTATTTTTTTGTTGAAGTTTATTAAGGAGCACATTGAAATAATTTTTATATTAAACTACTCTATAGGTATCAACATATTTTCCCTCAAAAAAACTTAATTTTTTTCCTCATTATTCCTTTTGGTTCTTCTGTTTCACTGGGCGGGGGGGGGGATTAAATTCTTACTTATATCAGCTTTTTTGTTTGCTTTACATACTCTTTGGGTATAGTATAGGCGGCTCTTGGAGGAAGTTTCCTTGGGAAAAGGAGTGTGAGAAATGCTGCATTCATCATAGACTTTCTATGCCTTCTTGGAGACTTAAAATGCTCATTCATTAGCCTATGTAAGACTATAAGAAGTTCTATTTTACTGCCTCTGTAACATTTGGCACAAAAGTTTTTCTTTTCACAACCTTTTGTCACACCCCATAGAACACACTTTGGTGATGATACTGTAGATCCATTTATTTTAAAAGCTTATTCAGGGAGGATATATAGCTTCTAAAAGCCTATAAAAGATAAATCCTGGTTGAAAACTCAAATACAGAGAAATATTCTGAGTTCAGGCTCCCTCTGTGACCACTGTGTGGGCATCCCCAGTGCTTCTGTCCTATTGCATGCTCTGAAATGTAGGGCAATGAACAGCCTACACTTCCTGCCTTATACTTCACATGCTGCTGGAAATGCAGGCTTTTGTGTGTGTGTGTGACTTAAGTCATCAATATATTTAATTTCATACCTATTATTTTTTAACATCATTTGAGCTAGAATAGTCTTATCATTTATGAAACAGTCTAGATCACTAAGGATTAATATGAATAGTTAACATAAAAAAAACACCAAAACTATTGCAGTCAAGTGAGAAGTGGACTTGGAATCAGAAGACTGAGGATTAACCTCTGGCTTTACCACTGCTCAGCCATGCGATGTTTAGAAAGTCAGTTAAATGATCTGTTGTCACCTTAATCTTGGACTTCCCAGCCTCTAGAATTGTGAAAAGTAAACTTCTGCTGTTCATAAGCCAAACAACAACAACAACAAAACTATCTGACATTGCTTCCTTAAATCTAAAATGGAGGTAATAAAATATAAAAAATGACTTTTACAAATTCAATTTTATGACTCTTTTAAGGAGGAAGGCATTACCATTATGTCATTTTATTTTCATATTTAATGAAATAGCTCCTGTAATATGTGTGGAGATTATAATAAATTTTAGTTGCTCACATCAACATTTTGTCTTTCTGTTGGAGTTAAATTTATTTTTCCAAAGATAATTCTAATAGAAATCTGGATCTATAATCAATTTACCCCTGTATAGGATAAATTCAGTGTCAGGGAATAAAGAAAGATATGACAACTTAAAAAGGTATTTGTTTGATCTTGTCTCTCAGTGTCTCTCTCTCTCACCCCTTTTTATTGTTGAGGAAGTGGGAGGCTAGAGAAACTAAATGACTAGCCTGAGGTCATACAAGGGAGTGACAAGCCTGGAAATTGAATCCAGATACCTCTAATTTGTAACTACACCACACTTTCTTAAAACCAACCATTATAACTATTTACTGGAGCAGGAAATTGGCTTCACAGCTCCAATTTAGCTCATTATTCTGCCAAATGGCCCAAGATTCCAATATTTAAAAACTCATGGACTTTGTAGTCTTCAAATATTTCTTAATAGAATTTAAATGTATTTGTTAAATAATAGCTTAGTGAATACTCATTTATATCAATTTTTGGTAGCTATTAACCAGTAATACAAGGAAGCAAGAAAATGGGACAACAATACATTACATTTGGTGAATCAGAATTGGTAAGGTTAAAAGATTCATTCCTTTGCTGAAAATCCTTGAATAAAATCAAATGCTTTGGAGAACATGCAGAACCCTTCATAAACTGAGCCTTCTTTGGCTTCAGTCCTTTGTATGTTCCCATTCTATCTTACAGTTTAGCCATATTGAATTCTCACTTAGTGGCATGCCACATTCTTCTTACAAATATGTTTACATTTCCTGCATTCCAAAATTTTTTCCAGATCTCTATACTAGATGCTTTTTCATATTCAATGAATGCTGTCCTCTCTGATCATTTTTTCTTATCATGCCAATCCCTAAATATTTTGTAAGTCTCATTCAATCTTATTGTTTATATAAAGACTTTCCTAATCAGTCTCTAAACTTAGATGAGTAAAATGTCATCTTCCTTAGAATAATCCCTTTGCATACCTGCATGGCACCTCATTTTCCTAATTTGTAAAATGAGAACATTGATAGCATCTACTAGGAGGGTTAAAAGGACCAGTACATATAAAGTGCTTAGAAGAGGTCTGGCAATTAGATGCTTGTTGCTACTATTCTTTTTTCTATTATAGCATACATAATTATGTGTCCATCTTTTCCAACATCCCACAAACTACTTTAGGGCAAAGAATTTTAGAAGCCATGTATCTTGGTGATTATTATTTTTTTATATACACCTTGTTGTCTATCATGGAGCTGGCAACAATATTTTTCACTGGTTAGATGGTTGAATTTGTTGGGAGAAAGAATGTACTTTCTGCCTAAGAGGGTTCATATTGTAACATCAGGCACTATAAAACCAATTTAAGGATCCTGACAAGCTATAATCAAATGCATAGGTTTGATTTCAATGCATGAGTTGCCATGAAACAACAGTAAATGGAGAAATGTGATGCATGTTTCAGATGCAAGTTTATGCACCTTTATAATTTTTTTCAGAAACTGTGAAATATATTTTATAGGTCTCATTGAAAAATTTATGCTCTTACTTGGGTCAACTTTATGAACAATATAATGGATAGAAAAATCTCATGATGTAAGATTGGAATCATTTTCCAGATGTATTTATGTCTCCAAGAAGTTAATAATATATTATTCTAATGATAACGAGTAAAATACAATATTTATGGAAAGTTTACACAAATGTAGATAGTAATAAAATTCTTAATGTATTTTGATTGCTCTCAAATGACAGATTTCAATAAACATTGAAATTAAGGAATGATCACTAGCATTATATATTATTTATCAGCATTCAGATTGCCACAAATAAGGATGCCCTTTTATACATTAACCTCCCTTCAAAGAGTTTAGAGAAGAGAGCTAATTCCAAATATAGTATTATTATACATACCTTTTCATTCTTTATTATTTATTGCAAATGTTTATGCATACTCTTGCGATAGTAAGGAAGTCCACTTTTACCCAGTCATATCTAAAATTGCTCTGAGCTAAAATTATTCTTCTTACTACCCCAATGCAAATAAGCCTACTATGTAACTTTCATGGCTGATTCTTTGAAACTTTTGTAAAACTAAAACTCTAAAATACTTGGTATTGCATAGCAGTAGAAATAGTAGGAATATACTGACATAAAAATACACAACAAACATGACTTTTTTGCCTTTGGAACAGCTTGCTTAGTTTTACTGCCCTGGAGAAAAATACATGTTTTTAAAACAGGGCATAGAATTTCTTTAGTATTTTATTAATGATTAGAATTTTACCTTCCAAATTTATTAGAGAAATGTTTGGAATCAATTCTATATTTACTATTTTTAAAGTTCTAAAACTAGGTTATAAAATATTATGTGCAAAGGCCTAGTAAATAGGATAATATGAATCTAGAACACCATGTCCCAATTTTATTTTATGGATATTTTTAAATGGTACAGTAGAATTTTGAAGGTGGATTTTTGTAAAATATAAACATTTTGAATAGATGACTTTATTAGAACTTAAGTATCGATTAAATTCTTGCCATGAACATCTGTTTCTTGAAATGTTGGTTTTTAAGAGGTTAGCGGTAAAGTCCAGTCACAGCAGTTGTTTCTAGATAAAGTGAAAGGAGGCCAAGGACAGAAGACAGTGGACTCTCAATGAGTGACCCGGTCATGGGATCACAGACAATGCCCATAGGGTCCAGGAAAGGAAAGTCCTTCCCTGGCTTACCGCAATGTCCCCTATGATTAATTATATAGTTCATTGATGGTCACTGTTATAACTATTTTCAATATACTTGATATATCAGAATTTAACCCTGTTTGTTATTTATCCCAGTTCTTCAGAAGCAAGACCTGATTTTAGTTTTGCCAAAAATTGTGTTAGATTTCTAGATAACTTTTAGAAATGTTTAGATTGTCCAGGAATATTCATAATTTTGGAAGAACCTGTTAAAGATGATTCCTCAGAAAAATAAAATCTACTCAAATTAAGAAAAAATTGTTTTGTTTTTTTGTATTTTTCTGAAGTGAGAAGCAAGGAGGCAAAGAAACAGACTCTCACATGTGCCCGACCAGGATCCACCTAGCAAGCTGCTAGGGGGCGATGCTCTGCCCATCTGGGGTATTGCTCCAGTTGCAACTGAAGACATTCAAGTGCCTGAAGCGGAGGCCATGCAGCAATCCTCAGCACCTGGGCCAACTTTGCTCCAATGGATACTTGGCTGGGAGAGGAAGAGAGAGATAGAAAGGAGAGGGGGAAGGGTGGAGAAGCAGATGAGCGCTTCTCCTGTGTGCCCTGGCTGGGAATTGAACCCGTGACTTCCCCATGCCAGGCTGATGCTCCACCACTGAACCAACCAGCCACGGCCAAGAAAAAATTATTTTGAAGTTAACCCTTTTTTCCCAGGAGAAGGCCTGAATACTGTTTCTTGTTTTGCAATAGCAAAATGTGTCTAAGCTGCCTCATTGTGATAGTAAAAGTGACACTTCTCTTGGTGAGACAAATGATTTAGGAACTATATGTGACCTCAGAATTGTCATTAAGAGTATTTGGAAGCAAGATAGGGGTACATTTTTTATAATCTTCCTAGCTGAAATTGGAAAATATTTGTAGACTATTTTCAAGGTTTTATGGGAGAAATTTTGAAATATATAATAAACTGGATGGTATTTTCTGGGAAAGCTGTGCAGAAACAAGTAATGAGCTCCCTGAACTAACTGTAGTAAGGTGAAAGAATAAAAAAGTTCTTATTTCTTTTCTTACATGAATTAGTTGTTTCTTAAATGATCAAATATCTATAACAACTATGAACCCAGATAGTGTTTATTTGAACTAGTATTAATTTTATTTTAGTTCAAAGTTCAATGGACACCTTACATTTATTTTTTTTTCATTTTTGAACATAAAATTCAACTTTACCCTTGGAAATTGTAAGGCTGTTTTTATATGGAAATTTAGTTTTAATACCATTCAAGCCTTGACATTTTTTCGCTAGGGTGAATCTTATGTTTTACTTACATAAAAGCATTAATAAAATTCATTTTCAGATTAGATCCTTGTGCCTCACGTGGATTACATGCTTGAAGGCTGGTCAACACAGCAGGAGCATAAATATCATTAGTGGTACTAGTAGTTCAGGTCCATTACATTAACTCTTCACAAAGCACCTTAGTTGTTCTTACACAATGAATAGTAAATAGAGGACAGATAAAGTTTTATCTACTGAAGCAAAAGAACTGGCCATTTTTATTAAATTTCTTTTATCTTTCTTTTGACTCTTAAAATAAACCTATTAGATAGTTATTATTTTCCCCTTCAGAAAAAAAAAGAATAAAATGAAGTGATTATTGGTCTAGGTCAAAGAATGCTGAAATCTATGTCACCTCCAACCATTCTTCTCACTCTCCCCTTTTTTCCATTCCTCTATTCTCTCTGTTGATACATTTGTCAAATACCTCCTATGTGCTAAGCATTTTGCTTGATCTCAGGGTTTTGAAGGTTTGGCATTCTCCTTTGTACTCAATTTGCTTAAAGTTTAATAGGATATCAATATTCAAATACAAACAAAAAACTAGAATGTAGTATAATAAGCAACACAAATTAATGCACAGAATTCCCTGCAAAATGGAGTAAATAGTTAACACTTTGACTCGGAGGCAAGCCAGGGAGAATTATATATAGAAGCCGCTTTGACATTTAAAGAAAGCGATAGCATTATTTCAAGGTGGGAAAGTGTTTGTACATGCAAATTCAGAGTTGTCAGAAAGGTTATATATATCCTTTTATATATATGATATATGATATATATCTATATATATCTATCTATATATATAAAATAGTGCAATCGAAGCCTATGTAGTATAGATGAAGCATAAGAGAAAATGGAAGGAAATGGGCTAGACAATGTGGACATAGTTAAATCATAAAGATAGTGATGATTGTGTGCAGCAAATGAGCATTGGATTACAACCATACACAATGTCTCAAAGACATGATAGAATTCTGGGCTCAAATTCAGTATATGCATGCACAGCCAAAAACATATATAAGTTTGGGGAGAACTATTCTACTCTAAATTGAAACTGAATGTCATTAATTGGAGCATCCAGTCTTTATATTGGACAATTTTTTCCACTCCCTATTATGTCTGGGTTCTGTAACATATTTAATAACAAAAGTGAATAATTTAAAATTTTATTTAAGAAGGTAAAGATGTTTCAGCAAAAAGCAATGGGCTAAAGAAAGAAGCTGCAAATTCCAAGTTCAGCTATGTGATTATATGGCTAAGTACTTTTAGATAACTAATCTGTATGAGTTCCAAACTTTCAATTTGAAAAATGCAAATGATTAAATGATCCAAGTTTATTTAAAATTTAAAATGCAGGAGGGGGGTTGGTGGGTTGGGTAAGAGATAAAGGGATTAAGATGTATAAATTTGTAGTTAGAAAAGAGTCATGGAGATAAAGTACAATAAAGGGAATGTAGTCAATAATATTGTAATAACTGTGCATGATGTCAAGTGGGTACTAGATTATAGAGTAATCACTTTGTAAGTTATAATAATGTCTAATCACTATGTTGTACACCTGAAACTAATATAATATTGTACATCAAGTATAAGAGAAAAAAATAGTTAAAATTCATAAATAAAGTAATGCAGGAGAAACTCTACTAATTCACCTATATAAAAGTATACTGATATAGAGCATGATTATGCTTTTTAGTTCTCTATTTAGATTTATCTCTGTTCAACATTATTGAAGCCCATAATTTTCCCTTGTGTAGGATAACACTTAAAACCTCATTTAATATTTTTTTATTTTTTTGAGAAAATTGATTTTTTTTTTTTTTTTTACTTAGAGGCAGGAGGAAGAGAGACAGACTCCTGCATGTATCCCAACCTGGATTCACCCAGCAAGCCCCCTACAGAGCAATGCTCTGCCTATCTGGAGGCACTGCTCTGTTGCTCAGCAACTGAGCTCTTCTTACTGCCTGAGGCAAAGGTTATGGAGTCATTCTCACTGCCCAGGGCCAGCTTGCTCAAATCAAGCCATGGCTGCAGGAGGGGAAGAGAGATAGAAGGGAGAGGAGTGGAGAAGCAGATGGTTGCTTCTCCTTTGTTCCCTGGCTGGGAATCTAACCCAGGACTTCCACATGCCAGGCTGGGGCTCTACCACTAGCCAACTGGCCAGGGCCAATAATTTTTTAAATTGTTAGAAATAGGTCACTAAGTTAACATCTATAAATATAATAATACAGAGAAAATAATTTGAAGAATAGTTTTAGTTACTGTTTAATTAAATAAAAATATATTTTTTACATTAAAGATGGTTTGGTTTTGTTTTCTGTTTTTTGTATTTTTCTAAAGTGAGAAGCAGGGAGGCAGAGAGACAGACTACTGCATGCACCCCACCAGGATCCACCTGGCATGCTCACTAGGGGGCAATTCTCTGCCCATCTGGAGCCTTTCTCTGTTGCAACTGGAGCCATTCTAGCACCTGAGGCGGAGGCCATGGAGCCATCCTCAGTGCCCTGGCCAACTTTTTGCTCCAGTGAAGCCTTTGCTATGGGAAGGGAAGAGAAAGATAAAGAGAAAGGAGAGGGGGAAGAGTAGAGAAGCAGATGGATGTTTCTCCTGTGTGCCCTGGCCGGGAATTGTACCTGGGACTTTCACATACTGGGCCAACTCTCTACCACTGAGCCAATCAGCCAAGGCCTTTAAGATGCTTTTAATGACTCATGTTATATTGTAATTCTTGTCCGTTTTTTTTTCAACATATACCTATATCTCTATTTAGCCATACCTACATTGATTTTCAGAATACTTAGTTCTGTGGTTATAGATTCAGTCATAATTATCAAACAGACTATGTCTATGTTTGACTTCTATATTTACTATTTGGTTATAGTGAGAATACTTTGAAATTATGTTAACCTGAAGAAGGTTACTGTGTAGTGGAAAAATAATCCTGTAAGATTTTAGCAAGTTGTATGTGAATATTTCCATAATAATAATCAATCAATTAAATTATTTACTTATTTCTGGTACACCTTTTCCAGGTGTCCTCCCCCAAGCAAAATAGATGGCAAAGTAGCAAGTATATGTGAAACTAATTGCAGGAGTTACCAATGTGATATGATCTCTGTTAAAAAATATTCCAAAGTGAAAATAAAGCAAAAGAGATTTAAGTACACCTTTCATCATACAATAGTACTTTCTAACAAGCACACTCAAAGATTATCTAATTAGCTAAGAGAATATACCTATGTTTGAATTAGCTATTTACTATTTGGTTAGAGCCCAGATTATGTTAACCTATAGGTTGCTGTGGAAAAAATAATCCCATAAGATTTTAGCAAGTTGTACATCAATATTTCTTAAAAATATTTATTTTAAAAATGTTTTGACATCATACTAGCTCTGTATTAATAAGGTAAATAAATTTTGATGTGTATTTATTGTATATATTTTATGAGTCATAAATTTTAACATTGACACTAACGTTTATTGAGCACTTACATGCACTGTTCTAAGAACTTCAGAAATGTTATCTAACTTAAATGATACAACTCTGTATCATTAAAGCCATTTTCTCAGAAGGCACATGTATATGTGAAAAGCAAATTAATATTTCAATATCAATAACAATCCATTTATTCCACTATTTTTGAACACTTATTGAGCATTATGTGCTCAATACTTTTCTAGGCACTTAGTACACAACAAATAATAGTCTGATTCTTTTTTTTTTTTTTTTTTTTTTGTATTTTTCTGAAGCTGGAAACAGGGAGAGACAGACAGACTCCTGCATGCGCCTGACCGGGATCCACCCAGCACGCCCACCAGGGGGCGACGCTCTGCCCACCAGGGGGCGATGCTCTGCCCCTCCGGAGCATCGCTCTGTTGCAACCAGAGCCACTCCAGCGCCTGGGGCAGAGGCCAAGGAGCCATCCCCAGCACCCGGGCCATCTTTGCTCCAATGGAGCCTCGGCTGTGGGAGGGGAAGAGAGAGACAGAGAGGAAGGAGAGGGGGAGGGGTGGAGAAGCAGATGGGCGCTTCTCTTGTGTGCCCTGGCCGGGAATCGAACCCCGGACTTCCGCACGCCAGGCTGACACTCTACCACTGAGCAAACCGGCCAGGGCAATAGTCTGATTCTTATAGAGCTTACATTTTAGTCCATATAGCAGAGACAGGGACAAGAAAGACAATAAATAACAAACAAAATAAATTTAATACTTAATGGAACTTGGGTTAGAATTTTGTTTTCTTCTGCTTTCAAACACCATAATCTCAAACACTTCACTTTATAATTGTGTTATAAATAAATTTCATATTTAAAACCTAGGGTACTTACTACACAGTGGTGGGATTCTGCCAGTTTTCCCTGGTTCAGCAGAGCCAATATCTAATTTTATTTTTGAGTTTGGCGAACTGGTTGTTAAAATGGCACTTATAATCAGGGGTCTCTCTCAGGTGGGCACCTGGGCAGTTACCCAATGTGGAAATCACAAATTTACATTCTTTACTCTTTTTTAATGTTCATCTGCACAACAGCGTATCCTAAAAACCTACAGCCTACCTCTAAAGGGATGGAATCCTACTCCTACAGTGAAAAGATTGTTAAGGAAAAAACACAGAGCCTATGATGCTGAGACAAAAGCAAAGAAAATTGCAAGTGAGGATGACAGTCAAGGAGAAATATGGAAATATCTAACAGTTTTATTGTTTTTTGTCAAATATTATTTAATATTTTTATTAATATTTTAAAACTTTTTTATAACATATCTAGTTTTGTGTACCTCTTATTATTTTTATTTAGGTATTAAATGCATGAAATAATAAACTACCTTTCTGTATATCTTTTTTTTTAATTTTTCCAAAGTGAGCAGTGGGGAGGCAAAGAGACAGACTCCTGCATGCACCCGACTGGGATCCACCCTGCATGCCCACAAGGGGGTGATGCTCTGCCCATCTGGGGCCTTGCTCCATTGTGACTGGAGTCATTCTAGTGCCTGAGGTGGAGGCCACGGAGCCATCTGCAGTGCCTCGGCCAACTTTACTCCAATGGAGCCTTGGCTGCAGGAGAGGAAGAGAGAGATAGAGAGAAAGGAGAAGAGGAAGGGTGGAGAAGCAGATGGGTGCTTCTGCTCTGTGCCCTGACCGGCAATCAAACCCAGGACTACCATGCGCTAGGCTGATGTTTTACCACTGAGCTAATTGGCCAGGACCAGTATATCATTTTTTTTATACTTAAAATGGTCATTAGGGCAGAGATCCAGTTGTTAAATTATTTAAATCCCACCACTGGTACTATAGTTACTGATTCTCTCATGTGCACTACACAGCTCACCTTGGCCTACAAAAGTGAAACTTAATCAAGGTAAATTATTGGGTTATGTTTTTCTCAAATCTGAAATTCCTCTAATATTCTTAATTTAGGTATAAATGCATATCTGCACTCAAAATGGACTGTGCACAATTACACAGTCAATATGAGGCTCTATCTAGTGGACTATAATTATGAATCTTCTTCTGCCTTCATATCAATGCCTTCTATTAAAAGGGGAAGAATCAACCCCAAACAGTAAAAAACATTGGTATGCAAACACACATGCACCTCCCATGTTCATAGCAATATTATTCACAGTGGCCAAGACATGGAAACAATGAAAAGGTCTCTCTGTAGATGATTGGATAAAGAAGTGGTATATATATACAATGAATTACTACTCAGCCATGAGAAATGATGACATATTGCCATTTATGATAATATAGATGGACTTTGAGAAGATTATACTAATTGAAATAAGCAAATCAGAAAAAGCTAAGAACTATATGATTTCACACATAGATGGAATATAAAAATGAGATTTGTGAACATAAAAGTAAAGTGGTTATCAGAGGGAGGGGGTGGGGGAGATGAGCAAAGAGGGACAAATATACTGTGACAGAAAATATTTTGACTTAGGGTGATAGGCACATAATGCAATCAACCATTCAAATGCTATAGAAATGTTTACCTGAAACCTATGTACTCTTAATTGATCAATGTCACCTCGATTAAATTTAATTTTCTAAATTAAAAAAAATTAAAAATGAAAGGGGAAGAATAAAAAAGTCTTCTCTCATTTTTATGTCTGATATTCCTAATGTTCTTCTCTCTTTTCTTTACTTCTCTTATAAAGACTATAGTATAAACAAAACTCTTCCTCAATAAAAACCATTATTTCCCTAATCTGAGCTACTATAATGAATCCACTATAAACAGAATTATAGGTACCACTATTAGGTAGTCTGCTTTGATGCTCTATTCTTGAACAGCATCATTACAAGTAGTTTTGTTGATCTTGGGAACAGCAGGGTAAATGGAAGAGTTTTGCATTTCTTCTCATTACATTAAGTTTAAAAGACAAAAATATAAAGCATCAAATTTCTCTAATTGCATTATTTTGTGGTCCCATTGAAGCTATTAGCATCCAGGTACATTTTTCACATCACTGGATATGGTCATTATAACTTTTTGGAGATTCAGAACATTAAATCCACCTATAAATTCTAAATACTTGTCAAACATTGAAATTATTTAAAAAATAACAATTTCTTTAAGAGTTGACAAAAATTAAAAAAAAACTAACAATTTTTTAAGGGAAGTAAGTTTTGCATAAACCAAAAATTTGACCTTTAATGAGCAATTCCCAAGTGGGTTCATTGCTAATGAATAATTAAAAATAAAATTCACATTGTACCATACAATTGAACTTTAGATTTCTTCATTGTCAAGATGACAGTCATGCTATTCCCAAGGAAAGAAAACTAAAGTGAAATCCAAAACAAAGAAAAACACCTCTCCAAATAAATCTCAAATGCAGTATTAAATATTTCATGATTTGCATCCTAGACCCTCTCAGTTAATAAATTTATCACACGTTCTGAATGCTATAGAAAAGAAATTGTAGACATGAGTTTTCTTTCCAAGAGAAAAAATTATAAGCAATCTAAAAGTGGAAGAAAGGAGTAATGACTTGATCCAGGTTAGAGTTCCAGACTAAATTACTAAAAGTTTCTTTTTAAAAGTAACTTTATAAAATATACAATTTAAGAAATTTTAATATATATGAATTCAAAAATGCTTTTCCTCATCACCTTTCATTTAATCTAAAATAAAATACTAACATCAGATAGAATACCTGATTTTCTAGTTATTTTATATTACCAATTAAAAGGTTAATATGATTTCTTTTTTAAAAAAATTATTTTCATGCTAGGTTCTAGTGGTTGGCTCAGCGGCAGAGCATCGGCCGGGCATGTAGAAGTCCCAGGTTTGATTCCCAGCCAGGGCACTCAGAAGAAGCACCCATCTGCTTCTCCATCCTTCCCCTCTCCTTTCTCTCTATCTCTCTCTTCCCCTCCAACAGCCAAGGCTCCACTGGAGCAAAAGTTGGCCCAGGTGCTGAGTATGGCTCCATGACCTCCACCTCAGGTACTAGAATGGCTCTGGTTACAACAGAGCAATGCTCCAGATGGGCATAGCATCACCTCCTGGTGGGCATGCCAGGTGGATCCTGGTTGGGCACATGCGGGCGTCTGTCTCTCTGCCTCTCTGCTTCTTGCTTGAGAAAAATACAAAAAAAATTTTTTTTTCATGGTATCTTTTAAAAAATTCAGGCCAACGTTTTTTCCCCTTGGTGTTCTAATAGTATATTTTGCAAAACTAGTGGATACAGCTGCTCATTTATTTTTTAGATCTCTCCTATGCACTAATGTCTAAAAGAGATAAATTACAGACAGAATTCTAATTTAACTATTTGTAAAATACTACATTTTGCCAAAACTGATTGAACTTAAAGCTTCCTTTAATATCATACATAATTTATTTAAGAGAAAAAAAATAATATACAGGCCTATAGATGAAACAATGGTATTTTCAATAAGCCATAGTGACAAGTTAAGTTTTTGCTTGGAGATAATTACACTTTTTATCAGCCACACCATTTAAAAACAACATAAATATGGTAATATTGTAGGATAATTATCTACTTCTTGTCAAGAACAGAAGAGAGCAAATATTTCAGCATATTTAATTTTCCTTTTTTTAAACTCAACTTAATTGTTCCTTAATTATATATTTCAGTCACAGATTTTTTATTTTTTAAACTACATAACGTCATTTGTGATTAACAATTCTCTAATCAAGGTTGAATAGCATTTATATGTGTTCAATAATTCAGTGATCCATCTGGGAAATGTAATGGGACTCAGGGTTCTAGTCAACACTCAGTTACTGCTGAAAGCAACAGACCAGTTTATGACTAAATTGCACTAACACTCCTTAATGAAGAATCAGCAAGATTCCACAAATGCACTTACTGCTACACTTTCTAGGTGAATAGAAAACCATGTATGCTGATGAGAAAAGAGAGTCATTTTTATTGTCTTTAAAAAATCTGTAGTGCCTGACCAGGCAGTTGCACAGTGGATAGAGCATCGGACTGGGATGCAGAAGACCCAGGTTTGAGACCCCGAGGTCGCCAGCTTGAGCATGGGCTCATCTGCTTTGAGCAAAGCTCACCAGCTTATACCCAAGGTCACTGGCTCAAGCAATGGGTTACTTGGGTCTGCTTTAGCACCACGGTCAAGACATATATGAGAAAGCAGTCAATGAACAACTAAGGTGTCACAACGAAACACTGATGATTGATGCTTCTCATCTCTCTCCTTTCCTGTCTATCTGTCCCTATCTCTCCCTCTCTCTGACTCTCTCTCTGTCCCTGTCCCTATAAAAAATAAAAAATAAATAAAAATTAAAAAAATAAAATAAAAAATCTATATATGTGAAATATTGAAAATAAGAATAAAAAATAAATGCAAAGTATTCAGTAGCATGTTTAATTTTTAAGACATGTTGTAAATGCTCATTAAAAAGTAATTTTTTGATTAAAATAGAAAAACTATTTTCACTCAATTTAGCAAAATTATACAAGAATGTAGATAAAGTTATTCTATACAATTTCAGTGTGCTTGATTTAGTTTGTTACATTAAAAAGGGGAAATTTAAAAGAAAATATACAATTTAAGAAGTTCTACATGCCCAGGAAAGGGAAGATGTGAGATTTTAGTTCTTAATATGCACTAGGCTGTGCTAATTCATAAAAGTTGCTTATAGACTGTCACCTATTTTACTTAATTTGTGTGAACATATTTTTAACATACATATTAAAGTTTTTAAATATAGTAGTTTTCTCTTATCCATGGGGATATGTTCCAAAACCCCCAGTGGATGCCTAAAACTTCAGATTGCACCAAAACCTACACATATTAAAATTATTCTTATACATACATACATTTTATGGCTTCTCTTTGGCATATTCACATTGCCAGTATTACTACTATTTTGCTTTGGGGCCATTAGAAGTAAAATAAAGGTTACTTGAAGACCAGTACTACAATGCTGTGACAGTCCATTTGATAACCCAGATGGTCACTAAGTGATTAATGGGAAGGCAGTGTAGACAGCTGTGGATACAGTAGACAAAGGGATGATTCACGTCCTAGTTGCGATGGATTAGGACATGTGAGATTTCATCATGCCGCTCAACAAAGCATAAAATTTAAAACTTACAAATTGCTTATTCCTGAAAATTTTCACTTAATACTTTGGGACTGCCTCTGACCCCGAGTAACTAAAACCACAAAAAGTGAAAATGTAGCCCTTTGAGTAGTACGAATGTTCACGTACTTCCTCGTGCCTCCTGACCATCCAGAGTACGATCATACATGTGCAAGGCAACATCAACAAAAGGCAGATGTATGTTCTTCTTGTTTCCATAAATTGGTTATCAAACAAACATAATTTTAAGTTGATAAAACTGGAACTGGAACTAATTTCATTTATTGAAAAACAACTCACTCCCAGGGGTCAGCGAGCATGAAAAAAAAACTCACTACTCAAAGGGGCAAATACGTGGGGGTGGGCTGCAGTACAGGGGTAAGCAAAAGTAGTTTTACAGTTGTGAGTACACAAAACAGTTTATTCTTATATTATTATTTATTCGTTATTTTATTATTTTTCACACAAACAACTGCAAACCTACATTTGTCCACCTTTATATTGTGTTAAATTGCATGTACATTTAAATAAATAATCAGTTTCTGAAATTTAACTTTTCACATGTAATCTCTAAATACATTTTAAGGAAATGGAGGGGTATTTTTTATTTTTATCTAAAAGAAATATCTTTCAAAATGTTGACTTCGAAGTAAATTTCAGGAAACAACGATCATGTGTCATTAACTTACATTGTTTATAAAAAACAGTATTTAGCATTGCTTGAAGATCTCTGAGTTAACAGGTGATTTATTCATTTATTCACAGCATGAAGTGAATACTGCAGGTTGACTATCACAATCCATTCTTCTCTTTTTTGAGCACATGGGTAAATAAACTACATCTCCCAATTTCTTTTTAAAGTTAAGTATGACCCACAGACTTAACTGCTTACTTCAGATTATAATGCAATCAAACATGCATTTCTTCTTTATGCTAACGAATTAATGTTGAGCCTCCTTGTTAAAGTAGTTTTGCTTTACCCTTACTGGTACAACCATGCAAGCGGCACCTCAGCCCTTGATAGGTCTAGAGCTCACATAGGCAAAGTTGTGTTGTGCCTGTTAGGTGCAGTCTGTTAAAACTTTTGATACTTCAGCTATATGATAATCTAGATGTTCTCTATAGAATTCTCATTTCTAAACTGTATGATCTAGGTTTACTAAATGTCCTTGAAACTATAGCAAAGCAAAACAAAACAAAATTTTTAGAGCCTCATTAAAAGACTCTGGAAGGGAGAGGAATCTGAGATTTGGAAAGAGTGGGCTCCTGTTAAGAAGAAAGAGATTCTTTTTGACTTTACAATAAAGAAAAAAGTATTGTGTATGAAACAGTTGGATCAACAGATCTGAGTTGCTCAAACTGCATTCCCAATCAGGGCTTGTTTTCCTGACTGGCCTTTTGTCCTGTCTTGGGAATTGAGTTTTTAGACTTAGGACCTCAATCTATGTTACTCAGTTTATCCAGATGGCTTATGCAAACAATGGGATTTATGATATTCATGGTAAGCCACTGCTTTCTTTATGGGGATATGAAGTTTTAGCAACTGAACTCAGTCTTACAGGCATTATGCACATAGAATCAGGTGAACCTACTTGATAGAGAACACTTTGCACATGTTGTCACAACCTGTTGGAGGAATTGTGTTCTGTATAAATCCAGTGAGACAGGACTCTTGAAAACTTGCCTCTGATTCCCTCCCTACTATGCCCCATGTACCTTTTCCCTTTGCTGATTTCATTTTATATTTTCTTTCAGAAAAACATCTGAATTTATAGATATCAAGATTTCTGAGTCTTGTGTACATCTCTAGTGAATCATCAAGCCTGAGTATGGTCTTAGGAACATAGCTCCTTCTCCTAATAATTCATTTTGACAATGACTTAGGTTGCTTATCCAATCTCCCTCTTTGAATTAGTTGTTAGAGGCTAAGTTCAAAATGTATAGTCTGCCTATAGCAAGGACCCAGACAGGCTTTGTTACTGCCCTACACTCTTCTCAGAGAGTTAGGTATTCAATAAGGTAGGGCTTTGTAATCCTTAGAAGCAGGTGGTTATACTGGTATAGTTGAAACAAGATTCTAAATAACTAATGCGTGAGTAGTTTGTTTGTAATTATGAGTAATAAGAACAGCTAGTTGAGTAAATAATTCAAATGAAAAGTTTATATTTACAACTAATCTTTAACACAAATCAGCAGAGCTTTAAACAAGCAAGGCCCAACAAGTTAAAGAGCAAATCAGAGTAAATTTTTATTAAGGTTGTTAAATATCTGTTGATAATTAGTCTTTTAAAAGCCACAGAGGGTTCAGGAATCATCCTGTGTAGTGCACCCATAAAGATATATATATGTGTGCATGTATACTTTCTTTTCTAAATGATAATTTCAGTAATAATAATAATAAAGTGAAATAAATACACACTATCAATCATTTCCAAGGAGGATGTACAGCTGACCCTAGACAATGTGGGGGTTAGTGGCACTGACCCCCATGAAGTTGAAGATGTTTATATAACTTTTGACCTCCCCACAACTTATTACAAGTGTCCCTCTGAATCCATGGTGATTGGTTCCAAAACCCTTATGGATACCAAAGTCTGCAGATGCTCAAGTCCTTTATCTAAAATGGTGTACAACAATGCATACAGTCAACCTCTGCATTGTGAATTCCAAACTGCAGAATGAAAATACTGTTTTTAATCCTAGGTTGACTGAAATCTCAAATGTGAAACCTGAGGATACAGAAGGCAGACTGTGTATTTGTTATATATGAAAAAAAGGTATAAGTGGACCTGCACAGTTCAAAACCATGTTGTTCAAGGGTTAACTGTGTATAAAAATACTGCAATTTCTGCCATAATAAAATAGAAGTGAGATATGTACAAAACTAATGTATAACATAGTTATGAGTATGAGTAGCAATAAAAAAACAAAATATTAAAAATATAATATTTAGAAAATATTATTTTAGTAATGGAAAATGCTATAGAAGAAATTTAAGTGAGTCATCCCCTTTCACGATGATTCACAGATTTCTAGATTTCTCTCCCACAAATTTAGTCTGCATAAATTAGCTAACTTCTTCTCTCGTCTGCATATTTATAAAATCTAATAACATTAAGCTACAGTATATTAAAACCTTTTTATAAAAATTGATTATGTCAAAATTTCAAATATTTATTTATTTAACACACATACACACAAACTAAAATATTACTCTGTTCCAGGAACTATGTAATAGCTATGAAAGATATAACAACATTTAGTTTTTGTCCTCTAGAAGTTTGTTCCTAGGAGGTACAAATAACTGTATTAAAATGAACCAAGCTTAGCGTTGAAAAGGAGGGAAAGAAATTAAATTCAAAAATATTTTCAAAATGTGATATTGTAAAAGAAGACAGATGTTAAAAATGTTATTAAGTCTGTAATTTAGAATTGAATTACTGATCTCTGAGAGATATATTTTATTTGAGTGGGTTAAAAATCCTACTGCAAGAGAACTCAAAGAAATTAAAGGGTACTAAGATAAAATAAACAAAAATTATATATTGCAAAAAATGTGTTAATAAAGAGGTAAAACTCATGAAATAGTTGTTTGTAGGTGAGTTGAGGATCAAGGGGAAGCTATTTCTGCATTCGGATAAATTTGAGTATATGCTTATAAGTAGAGAATGGACCAATGCCCAGCTAAAGGCTTAAGATGAATGAAACATAGAAATGCTTCCTTTACTGACAGAATGGTGCTGGATGTATGCTAAATATTTTTCTCCTTAAAGCAGCTATAAATGTGGGGGAGGGGAGGAGTAAGAAATACTTTAAAATAAATTTCTGGGTTGATTAGAAAACTTTAAAAATGCAAAACCTCAGAAATCAAAGTAAGGTCAAAGGGAATATGATATATATTTAATATATCAGTAACCTCCCCCCCAAAAAAAATAACTTAACTCTAAGGTTGGACTTAACTCTAAGGTTGTTGTGCTAGGTAAAAAGTAGATCCATCAATAGATTTACAAAGGCATTTGGAAAGTATATGAATTTAAAATGTTGAATGTGACAGGATAGAAAATTCAAGAATATATTAAATTTAAAAAATAGAAGTTATGATAGCATCAGTAATAGTAGACAATATCTGATTTCTTTAGCATGAATTGGACATCCCACCTTCCATTATTGAAGCCAAAACCTTCCACATAATTCTCTACTACTACCTTACCTCCAATAAATCACTGTTATGATATTAAATATCTCTTAAATACATATTTCACAACTCAACCCTCATCTTAATCTATAAAATGTCTCCATTAGTGAAGGCAGATAACTGACACAGATCACTGCAATTAGTTAGTTCCTAACTAGTCTTCTAGATTTCAATGTTATGTTCTTTGATGTTACCAACAAGAAAGCCAAAGTAATCCTTATGCCACAACTCTGTTTAGCACCCCTTGCAAATCCTCCCCCACTTCCACCAATGGCTCCACTTTGCCAGCAAGTTAAAATCCAAACTTACTAATATGTTGTATCAGCTCTTTTATTTTCCACACATTGCTAATTGTTGCAGACTCATCCCTTGATATATCCTCTTTCACATCCATGCTTTGAACTATGTTCAGCTCCTTATATGTTGAACCATGTTCAACACATCATGCTGTCTTTCAAATAAAGGCTTTTGAAAGCTTTTCATTCTATTAGATCATTCTGTCCCTTTTCTCATTTCCATCCTCAATCTCTCTTTTCACTACTCAATATTACTCTGACTTCCTCTAGTTAGCCCCTCTTCATTTTAATGTGTCAGCATAGGCATACCTTCTCACAGAAGCATTTTCTGATGCATTAAATACAGTTTAAGTGCATATTTACACAAAAATTTCACTTAGTACATAGTATTATAACCATTGGCCAAAAAGTCTGCATTTCCCACCATATTGTAAACAATAAGGCCAAGAGATATGTATGTCACATAATCAATGCTTAAAATTTACAATGAAAATGCTACTGTTTTCTAAAAGGCAATACAAGGAAATTTCTGGGATGATAATAATAAATTGTATTTACTACAAAACAGTACTAAATGGATACAATAGATGAAGT
The DNA here is from genome assembly GCF_036850995.1 of Saccopteryx leptura. Classification (NCBI taxonomy): domain Eukaryota; kingdom Metazoa; phylum Chordata; class Mammalia; order Chiroptera; family Emballonuridae; genus Saccopteryx; species Saccopteryx leptura. The sequence goes on from NC_089506.1 coordinate 56,736,195, forward strand.
GTCACAACTCTGATTTAGTCTACACTTGGGGTAAGAAGTTGGCTTGAAGTCTTTCTTGATATTGCTCAAAAGGCATAATGAGGACAGATGTTAAATGGTATTCCCTCAGCATGATGATTTGTCAGGTGTTGCTTTATTCTGAGATACTATCAAAAGTATGTCTAAACTCTTTCTACCTGATCCATTAGCCAAAAATAGGAACTAAAATAACACTAAATGTAATTATTTTTTTATCATTCATCAATTATTTAACATAGATAAAAGAGTTAAATAACCAGGGATTACAGAACTATAAGAATTTTCATCATCTAGGAGCTAAGATCCTTAATAAAAAACAAGTTGGGAAGCTTTTAATGAAATGAAAGCAACAAAGATAATCCAAAACAGTAAAGACATTTTAAAAAATGATCTGATAGTCTAAGCACATGAGATATTTGTGAGAATAAATTGAAAATTAAAACAACAAAACCTATTTTGCTATAGTCTGAACTCCTTACAAAATATTTGCATCTATATGCATTTTATATTCCATAGTTTACTGTGAAATTTAGTTAAAACTAATTATAAACACTGTTCCTTGAGTCTAAAGAGGATTCTAGTTTGAATATTTATTTCTGAAGTAGTTTAATCTCCTAAAAAATGTATCACTAATGGTCATTCCAATTTTGTTTGAGAATTGTCTACTTGTCTCATGAAAATACATCCAGATAGGCTAAATTTAGATGGAATGACCTAGACACTTTGACTCATGATTAAGTCAATACATGGATTGAATAAACTCAAAATTGTCCCTATGTTGCCAAATTTACCCTTGATGTCCATTTGTTTCAGATGCAACTTCATGCAGAATGCAACAATAAAGCCATCTTCAGCACTACTGGATTATAATTCTACAAGAAGATAACTGGAGGAACCAAAATGTAAAATAAAAAATACAAAAGCCAGATGTCATAGCAGAAGCACTTTAGGATAGAGAAGATCTAATATAAAGAACAATCCACTTATATCATTGTTTGATCTCCTTTTTTCTTCTTCTGACCCAAAAGTAAACCTACATGTAAAACTGTTAATGAATAAAATGGAGGTCTAAAATGAAAATCTGATCTAGTTCATTTTCTCTGTAATATTTGAAAATTTTGCAGTGTTTTATTTCTCTTTAACATTACCTTGCTTATCTGTGACAAAAGTAAAAAATCTGACTTTGATTCTGATTCCTTTCCTCACTACCCAGATGCACTCAGTGATGTCTGCGGGAACATAATTGATTTCTTTCTGTTTATTTGATAAACTCAACACTTTAGTTGAGAGGAAGTCAGACTTAAATGCAGTTTTATAGGCTCTTCTAATGAGGCAGTTAATCAAATATCATGTAGACAATGCATCTGTCTGGCTCCTAAATGTCTTTAGAACATGAAAATAAGTGCCCTTGTTGTATGATGTTTCTTCAAATGAGCATTAAGTGTATTTCCTGTTCTCCACCTCCATGTTGAAAGCATTCTCTCTCTGGAATTATACACTAAACTGCAGGAGGCAAAGATGTGGAAGGTAGTGCTATGCTTTTGGAACTTGGAAATTAAAGTGATATTTTGAAGAGATATAAAAACAAGACCTGAGATTTCTTGTTAGAATATTGTAAGCAGAATTGTAACCAAGTGCTTGTAATTTAGTAAATATATTAAAAAGATGTTCTGAATTCCCAAAATATTCACATTATTGTGAAAAGGGGAAATTAAAAACAAACCGGTGAAGCATTTGTTTTTTTATGTTGTAGCTACAGACTGGTTCATAATTCTCAGAGGTTGTTCATGCCACAAAAGTTCTACCAATTTATGTGCCTTCTGAGTCCTTTTTAAGTCATCAAGTTTTCTTTTAATGTTGTCAGTAAACATGTATATACAATATTTATAAATGAGAAACCAGTTTTTTAGAATTAAATTATTCATCAATATCATGACTTTGTAGTTATACAAAATAGATATTATAACAAACACTTGAATAAATGTATAATTAGGAGACTATCTTCCTGTTAGATTTTCTAATATTTTTTGGGACATATTACATGTCATCTTCAACATTAAACACATTTTACTCAACAACATTTCACTGCTTTCAAAAGTAAGTGCTACTTTTTAAAAGTACTAACTGGATGTAGTTTCCAATGAGCATGAAGACTACACTTGAGTTTTAGACCTGGTTGCCAGCAGATAGAGATGTGACCTTGGTTTGGCATTCTAATTTGATCAGTGAACATCTGTCCATGGGAACAATTAAGGTTAATTTTGTGTGATTCAAGATACTGAACACATAGTTATTTGAATGAATGAGTGAGTGAATGATTGAGCATACTTTGAAACAAGTAGATAATTTCTGTGTGAGAATAGCAGATAAGGGCAGGGAAAGGTAAATTAACTAGGTACTAAAAAAAATAAAGGAATTCTTTTCTGGATGTTGTCATCTTTGATTTTATGACTATTTGGAGAGATCTCAGGGGCAAGATTTTATTTTACAGTGAGAATGAGCCTCACTAAAGATGTCTGACTTTCTCAAAATTACCAGAAAGATTACCCCATAAAGCAGATTGAACTTTATCTTCTGAATTCTAGGCAGGTTTATGCACAACTCATAATTGTGAGTATGTATATGATAGTTGCCTCTTACTAAAACCATTGTTATGATAATATAAGACATAAATTACAAAGTAGTATAATTGTGCATAAATTCTATCTGGAAAAATTCAGAAGGACATTGATTTTATTTATATATGCACTGGCCTGGAGAGTTTAGTTAGCTGTTTTTAAATTTTAATTAAAATTTGGACAAAGGGGCATCAAGGTTATAATAGCATTATGTGGTTGATTCTGAAGGTCTTCTGTGGCAATTTATTTTAAAAGAACAGTTAATATGTGGATTTAATAATGATGTGCAGAAAATGTGGTAAAGCAGCTGCATCCCTGCCTCCTTGAATCTAAGTAATGATTTGGAAAACTGAGATTTTTTTTTAAATTTATGTCATCATCACATATCATTAAACACTTAGATGCATATGTTGTTGTGCCAAATCTTCTATACATCACAATGGACCATATGTTTTCACACCAGAAATACTGACTTGGCTAAGTTACAATGATATCTACACATAATTTAATCATATCCAACTCAGAAAAGCACAAGAAAATGATCTGGATAAAACACGAGCATGATTAGTTACATGTATTTTACTGTTAATGGCCTCTTGAGTTTGACATAATACTCTAGTTAAGATTGGAAGTAGGTGGGAATGAGGAAATCTCTAGTGATTATATTTTCTTTCATTTTTTTTGAAAAAAGGACAGCATTATCTGGATGAATTTGAAGAAGGGCTTTTCCAAATATAGAAAGCAGCTTGACAGAAGTTTTATTGTTTGTAGCAGAACAGTTAAATAGTGTTAATGAACAAGTTAGCAAAGATGTAAAAGAAAAAAAATGTGTTTTTACAAGAGGATTACAATCCTCAAAAATAAATGTGAGTTTTTAATGTTTTTTACACAGAAATAAACTCAAAATAAATTAAAAACTTATATGTAACCTGACCAGGAGGTGGCACAGTGGATAGAGCATCGGACTGGGATGTAGAGGACCCAGGTTCGAGACCCTGAGGTCGCCAACTTGAGCGCGGGCTCATCTGGTTTAAGAAAAGCTCACCAGCTTTGACCCATGGTCACTGGCTCAAGCAAGGGGTTCCTCGGTCTGCTGAAGGCCCGCGGTCAAAGCACCTATGAGAAAGCAATCAATGAACAACTAAAGTGTCGCAATGAAAAACTGATGATTGATGCTTCTCATCTCTCTCTGTTCCTGTCTGTCTGTCCCTAGCTATCCCTCTCATTGACTCTCTCTCTGTCTCTGTAAAAAAAAATAAAAAAATAAATAAAAAAACTCAACTTATATGTAAGTCCTGAAATCATATAATGGCTAAAAGAAAAAATAGGTAGTAAACTATTTGACATCAGTCTGAATAATATTGTTTTGCATTTGTCCTCCAGAACAAGAAAAATGAAAGTGAAAATAAACAAATGAGACTACAAAGCTTCTGCACAGTAAAGGAAACCATCAATAAAACATTAAGACAAAAGCCCTGGCTGGTTGGCTCAGTGGTAGAGCGTCGGCCTGGCGTGCAAAAGTCCTGGGTTTGATTCCTGGCCAGGGCACACAGGAGAAGCACCCATCTGCTTCTCCACCCCTCCCCCTCTCCTTCCTCTCTGTCTCTCTCTTCCCCTCCGGCAGCCGAGGCTCTACTGGAGCAAAGATGGTCCGGGAGCTGGGGATGGCTCCTCGGCCTCTGCCCCAGGTGCTAGAATGGCTCTGGTCGCAACAGAGCAACGCCCCAGAGGGGCAGAGCATCGCCCCCTGGTGGGCAGAGCGTCGCCCCCTGGTGAGCGTGCCAGGTGGATCCTGGTCGGGCGTATGCGGGAGTCTGTCTGACTGTCTCTCCCCGTTTCCGGCTTCAGAAAAATACAGAAAAAAACCCCCCAAAAAACATTAAGACAAAAAACTGAATGGAAGAATATATTCACAAATGATATATCCTATAAGAGGTTGATATTCGAAATATATAAGGAACTCATACAACTCATAAAAATCCAATTAAGAAATGGGCAGAAGACATCAGACATTTCTCTAAAGAAAACATACAGATGGCCAAAGACATCAAGGAAATGCAACTCAAAACCACAATAAAATATCACCTTATACCAGTCAGAATGGTTATTATCAAAAATTCAACAAATAGTGTGTTGAACAGCAGTGGAAAAAAAGGAGACCTTAAGTGCTGTTGGGACAGCCACTATGACAAACATTATGGAGATTCCTCAAAAACTAAAAATAGTAATATGAACGAGCAGTTCCACTTTCAATTTTATCTGAGGAAAATCAAAACACTAATTTAAGAAGATATAGGTACCCTCATTTCATTGCTACATTGTTTACAATAGTAAATATATGAAAGCAGCCTAGGCATTCAATATATATATATATATATATATATATATATATATATGTGTGTGTGTGTGTGTGTGTGTGTGTGTGTGTGTGTGTGTGTGTATGTGTTTGTGTGTGTATATGTTTGTATATTATGTAATTATTTTATATATAAATGTATGTATATGTACACACATACATATATACATATATCTATACATAAAATGGAATATTACAAAGCCACAAAAGTAATCAAATCTTGCCATTTTCAATAATATGATGGACCTAGAGGCTACTATGCTAAGTCAAATAAATCAGACTGAGAAAGACAAATATAATATGGTTTATGAACATGTGTTATCTAAAAGCAAAACAAACAAACAAACAAACAAAACAAAACCAGACTCATAGAAACAAAGATCAAAGAAATGGTTGGCAAAGGGGACAGAAATGAAGGGATGGGTAAAAAAGGTGAAGGAATACATGCTCAATAAATAATATTGTGATATGTTTGCATAATGAGAGTTGATTACCAGAATTACTAGAATCTCACTAAGGTATAAAAATGTTGAATTACTATATTGTATAACTGAAACTAATATAGCTAATGAAATATTGTATACCAACTATATTTTAATAAAAAATAAAAGATGAGTACTTTAGTTTGATTCATAGTGGAAAGGCTCTGGTATAAGCCTCCAGCCATCTTTGTGAAGATAAAGCAGAGAAATAAGAAAGGAACTAGGGCATGGGGTGTTTTACCATTCTTTAAAGAATTTTATTTAAAATCTGTATTTTCAATATCAAACTTTTCCAGAAAGTGATCCCTTAGCCTTCTATTGAGTCTGGACAGACACCTGCATGGCTGCACAGGTCTGGAGAGTGAACCCTGGTGTCTAGTAGTTCCATACAAAGACTTTCAATCAATCTTCTGGGTTTTTTGTTTTGTTTTGTTTTGTTTGTTTTTGTTTTTGTTTGTTTGTTTGTTTGTTTTTGTTTTATTGAAAGACAGGAACATTGAGCTGCTCCTGCATCTCCTGTATGTGCCTTGACTAGAGAATCGAACTGGCAACCTCTGTACTCTGGGACAATGCTCCAATGAACTGAGCTATCTGGCCAGGGCTTATTTCTTTGTAAAAGACAGAGAGAGAAAGGGTGATAGAGGGGAAAGAAAAGGAAGAGAGGGGGTGGTGTAAAGGAAGCATTCATTTGTTGTTCCACTTGGTGGTACATTCATTGGTTGTTTCCTGTGTGTGCCTTGAAAGGGGATCTGCAACCTTATTTCCAAATGACATTCTTAACTGACTGAGCTAACTAGCCAGGGCCATTTTTTAGTTTTTAATATGATCTGACACTCCTGCCATTTATGGAAACTGTTTCGCCAATTTCTGAGCTTTCTTGCGGTTTAGAATTACTGTTCATGCATCTTTCTGGCTTCCTGAACGCAAGGGTAAATTTCAGTTTCCCTGGTCTATTAAATCACTTACTACTACTTCATTTGTCTCCAGGTGATAAAATTTCATTGACATCAGTTTTCTGCCATTGTGTCTTTTTTACACTCTTTGTGTATGTAATTTATGTCTATTTTTTAAAAAAGAAAAAAGCCATTACATACATTTTAGTAGTGTATAGGCAAGGCATGGAGGTGCATATATTTAACTAGAAGTTCTCTCCACTCTCTCTTTCAGCCTTTCCAATAGACTTTCACCACAACAAATTCATTGAAATGCCTTTGTCCAGATTACATCTTCCTTCTCTGAGTTCATGGTATATGATGCGGTTGACTACTTCTTCCTTGAAATAGTACTTTCTTTCCTTGACTTCTTAGACCCATTTTCTAGTGGGGTCTGATTTGTTGCTTATTTTTCTCAGTTTCTCACTTTATTCTCAAGAAGGTTAAGGGGTCAGTACCTTTTCTTTTCTCATCTTAACATTACTCTGTGGTGAATTTAATCTAGTCTTCTGATGCAAACCACCATCTTTATGCTGATGATTTCCATCTTGGAAACAATTAGAAAGAGCTTCTAATTGTTTATCCAATTGTCTACTCAACAGGGTTTCCTGGATATCTAATGGACATTCAAATATTTTCTTTACAAAAAGGAACTCTTGATCCTCTCTATCCCGGATTGAATCACTTTTTCAGCATGGAACCCACCTTTGTCATGCACTCTTACAAACGTGCTCATCTTTTCTTTGTTTCCCCTCTTTTTTTTTTCCTATAGTCTGTTCTAGACAGATAGATGGTTTATAAACTTTAATCAGTCATGTCATCCATGGTCAAATCACTTGAACAGTCCTGAACCTCCTTTATCTGGCCTATTTCACTCCAGCCTCTTTCACCTTCATTTAATCTACTCTATTCACACTGGTCATCTTCTCGTCCCTTCACCCTGTCACATGAATTCCAATCTTGGGACTTTTACAAACTCAGCTACCTCTGATTAGAAAGCATTCCTGCATATTTTCAATATATTCACATTGAGTATGACATTCTAATATTTGCCCTCAAATTTTACTACTTTAAAGAGCTCTTAGAACAAAAAATGCTCCTAGTGTTCTTAGAATGTTAAAAGTTTTAGGATCTGTGTGCCCAAAACCAGGAGGTAAATATATATATTTCTCTGTTTTTTATTTCACAAACCACTTGGTATACTCTCCATAAATTTATATAGAAAAAAAGCTCAGCTGAGGTTTTGTTTTTATAGCCTGTCATTGATCCTTGCATGATTTAGAGAAATCAGTTGGGCCAGCATGTTGTTAGCCACTTTAGAGCAAAGTAACCCCGAGCAGGGGTTAGGGGTAGTCCCCCAACTTACTGAGTGAAGAACTTGGTAGAAACTTACATTTAATGACAAATAGAGCACTTTGGAGTTTGATTCAGTTCTCCCCTTTATCACTGCCGAGACAAACCAACAGTGAACAGAGCACTCAGGGAGAAAAAAGCATTGGCCTAGATATGATCTAAAACCAGTTATAAAACACACTAAAAGCAACAGAAACCTGAGGTTGCTAACATGCTCACTATATGGAAGTACATTAGGCTCCCTAGTAACTATACCTAAATATCATCTTAAAGAAAAAAACTTCAGGACGGGGAGGTAATCTTGGAGAAAAGGCATTTTCCAATTGAGAAACTGAAGCTTTTCTACCATTATACACTGGTGGTAGAAGTGTAAATTGGTACAGCTATTATAGAAAATAGTATGGTTTCCTCAAAAATTAAAAATAGAACTACCATGTGATCCAGCAATCCTACTTCGGGTTACATATTTAAAGAAAATAAGTACATCAAAGACATATCAGAACACCTATGTTCACTGAAGCCTTATTCACAATAGCAAAGATATGGAAACAACCTAAATGTCCATTGACAGATGAATAGATTAAAAAAAGTAACACACACACACACACACACACACACACACACACACACACACACTATTCTTCTGTAAAAAGGAAGGGAATCTGCCATTATAACAGGATGAACCTGGAGGGCATTATGCTAAGTGAAATAAGTACAAGAAAGACACATACTGTATGGTATCCCATATGTGAAAATTTTAAAAAAGTCAAACTCAGAGAAATGGGAAGATATTGGTCAAAGTATACAAACTGTCAGTTATAAGATTAATAAATTCTGAAGATCTAACATACAACATGGTGACTTCAGTTAATAACACTATACTGTATAGTTTAAAATTTGCTAAGAGAATGCTTAATACTCTTATCACAAAAAATATATGTGAAATAGAAAGTGATGTGTTAACTTGATTGTGGTAATCATTTTACAATTATATATATATTTATATAGAATTATATATAAATTAAATTATCCTGTTAAATGCTTTAAATGTATACAATTTTATTTTAAAAATATATTTTGATAAACCTGAAAAAAAAATCCAGTTGAACTAAGTGAAACTGATTTAGACATCTACATGTTTTTCTCCTAATCAACATATATAGTTTTATAAAGGAGTCCTCAAGAGTTAGCCTAAAATTTATATTTATTTTTACAGCGCTGTGTTCTGTCATCCTATTTTCTGGTGTGATTGACACTGTTTCAATTAAGAACAGACATGTAGAAAGGGCATGCTAGGGTATAAGCTTAAGAAAAGGCTAACGACTTGAAAAAAAGAGACAACATTACACAACAAGAATACAGATCGAAAAACAACAGCAAAGTCATAGAAATGGCGCCGTGATGACACAGACCGAAAAATCTCCCCAAAATTTCAACAGGTTCATCAACCAGAGACAGAAAAATCTATCCTTGGAGCATTCGAGAGTTCCATACCCTGAAGGCGAAGGTAGGATCGAGCGAAAAATTGGCTAAATATATGATCAACCCTGAGGGAAATAAGTCAGACAAAGAAACTCTCTGCCTTCCTCACTAACCTGAGCAAAGGCTGCTTTCACTTGGAACTGAGAGTTGGGAGTAGCTAGGGGTGTGGAGGTAGCTGGGCTGCGGCACAGATGTTCGTTCAAGCCGAGGAAAGAGTGTGCTTGTGGTGAATCAGCCCACACAAGCAAACATCCATGCACCATGCCCTGAGCATCCCAGCCGCAGGCCTGCGCCGGGAAGGACCACCCGCACGCTGCGCTGGGAGCAGCCCAACAGCCCTCGCATGTGGTGTGCAAGTAATTGCCAGCGCCACGAGCAGCAGCTGCCAGTGGCACATGGGGAGTGCGCCAAAGCGAACTTCCCTACACCCGAGCCTATCTAGGCGGGCAAGGCGCCTCACCCAGCCATTCAAGCTAATAATCAAGCATTGGGGGAGGGGCACGCACACAGCTTGCAGTTTATTCTGGAGAAATTCTGCGGATCCAATCGCTGAAATTAGCCTAACCCACAGGCTGCTCACCTCCCAACTGACCTACGGGGCTATAATTGACAAGATCTCTCTCAGTCCAGCTATCCAAGACAAGAGGCATGATATTTTTTAGTGCCTCTTGCTAAAGGGGTGGGGGCAACTTCTGATTGGCAGAGCTTTCATACTCAGGGATATACACTAACAAGGGGGACTTGGCAGATGTTAAGACCTCCTATACTGCAGGCAGCGACTAGGGCATCTTCTTCCTAGCCAAAACAGGATACAAAGTGTGGAAAGCCTGGGGACAGTGGTCCCACAGAGTGCTAGGTGTGCTGAACAGGCCTGGAAGCTCAGAGAAAGTCACCTTGAGAGCAATTGGCTCCCAGCTCCGCCTGATTATGCTATCTGCTCTGACTGCCAGAGCCTTACCCAGAGCCCTTGCATTAAGTGGGGATAGAGTGGGAATTTTCCAGCTCTCTAAGCCTCTTACTCCCCAGGCAGAGGCAGCGGCAGCCTCATAGCTGGATCATCAGGCTGCTAATCCAGGAAGGAGAGACTAGGAGAGAGGCTCCGGGAAAACAGACTCTCTCATTATTGGAGCCTGCAAACGCTAACAAGCCTTGACTACCAATGAGACTGAAGACAAATATATGACATTGCCATAGAGTTTCATCAACTGCAAATCCCTAACTAAGAATGCCACAGGGGCAGAGCCTGGGGTACAGAGTCGCCAACCAGGAAGAGTAAGAAGAAAGAAAAGAGAAGAAGAAGTTAACCTCTCAAATTCAAGAAAAATCCACAGACTTTATAATTTGTTCCACTATTTTTTTTTGTTTCTTTGTTTCTTTCATCTTCTTGCCTTTATTAGTATTATTTCTATTTCCTCTACCTTGGTCCTTTTATTCTCTGCCCATCTTACTCTTACCTTTTCTTGAACTACACTACCCATAAATGTGTCATTTTATTTCTCCTTCCTTACTCTCCGTGAGGGTTACACTCCAAAACCCTTAACTCTCTCTCTCTCTCTTTTTGTTTTTTTTTCTTTTTTCTTCATTTTCTTTTCCCCCTTTTCTTGTTTCTCCCTTTTTATTAGTTTCTTCTTTTCTCCTTTTAATTTTCTTCTCATTCAATCCTCAATCACGAACAAATTATTTAATTTGGGACTCAAGTTTTTTTTTTGGGGGGGGGGTTTGTGGCATTTTGGGTGCTTTTTACTTTGCATTTTAACTCATTAGCCTTACTCCCAACCCAGAATCTCCATTCTATTCAGTCTTTGCTCTACTTAATACAATAGTTTGTTTTTTTTTCCTTTTTTTCTGGTTTCTCTCTTATCCCTCTCATTATATCTCTTAGTCGACCATCACTTACAAGCAAATTATTTTATAGCTGACGGAAATTTTTTCCTTTATTGAATTTTGTGGGTTCCTACTTCCTTTTTTGCCCCTTGAACAGTTCCCCCCAACTCAGGCCCTCTGTTATAGGCAGTTTTGTTCCATTTAGCATAATATAATTCACAGTTTATCACAATATTTTCCTAAGGAGGAGGGAAGAGGAGGGGAAGAGAAGAAAGAAAAAGGGAGGGAAACAATAAATTATTATTGGTTTTTTTTATAGGTTTTTTTTCCAAATTTTTTTATTTTTTATTTTTTTCATTTTTTCTAGTTTTTATTCTTTATTAATTCTCATTAGTGCTATTAACAAGACCACCCTCAGATGTCATTAAGAAAAAGAAAATCAAATATTATGGATACAAAAGAAAGAGAAGTAACACAGATAGATGTGGGAAAATGTATGGAGAAAAAATTTAATATATTGGAAACCTTGGAGCTAAATGACAGAGAATTAAAAATAGAAATCCAAAAAATACTCAGATATACAAGAAAAAACAGAAAGGCAATTTAGGGAGCTCAGAAAATAACTCAATGAACACAAAGAATATATTACCAAGGAAATTGAAACTATAAAAACAAATCAAACAGAGATGAAAAACTCAATTCATGAACTGAAAAAGGAGGTAACAAGCTTAGCTAATAGAACAGACCAGATAGAAGGTAAGATTAGTGACGTAGAAGACAAGCAACTTGAGGCACAACAGAGAGAAGAAGAGAGAGACTCAAAAATTTAAAAAAATGAGAAATCCTTCCAGGAATTGTCTAACTCCATCAAAAAGAATAATATAAGAATAATAGGTATATCAGAGGGAGAAGAGAGAGAAAATGGAATGGAGAATTTATTCAAACAAATAATAGACGAGAACTTCCCAAGCCTGTGGAAAGAACTAAAGCCTCAAATTCAAGAAGCAAACAGAACACTGAGTTTTCTTAACCACAACAAACCTACTCGAAGGCACATCATAATGAAAATGGCACAAACCAATGACAAAGAAAAAATTCTCAAGGCAGCCAGGGAAAAGAAGAATACAACATATAAAGGAAGGCCTATTAGATTATCATCAGATTTTTCAGCAGAAACTCTACAAGCTAGAAGAGAGTGGACCCCAATATTTAAAGTCCTGAAAGAGAGGAACTTTCAGCCAAGAATACTATACCCATCAAAGTTATCCTTCAAGTATGAAGGAGAATTAAAAACATTCACAAATACAAAAAAGATGAAGAAATTTATCATCAGAAAACCCCCACTCCAGGAAATACTAAAGTGGGTTTTGCAACCAGATCCAAAGAACAAAAGAAAAAAAAAAACACAAGGAAAGCTCCACCAAGAACAAAATAAAACCAAATTTAAACTGTGACAACAAAAGTAAAAAAAAGGGGAGAGGACAGAGATTAAGAGTAGCAAAAGATGATGAAGTGCAGAAACACTCGCAAGATAGGGTACTGCAGTGAATATGGTAGGTACCCTTTTCATTACTTAATGGTAACCACCCTTGAAAAAACCACCACAAAAGCACATGACTTAAAAAAGTTAGCAACAGAGGAAAGAAGTATGGAATACAAGCAAACAAAAACAAATGATAGAAAAACAAAAGAGAAGAATCAAACAAGATACAAAACTAACAAAAAGCAATTAATAAAATGGCAATAGGGAATCCACAAGTATCAATAATTACACTAAAAATAAAAGGAATAAACTCACCTTAAAAAGGCACAGAGTAGCAGAATGGATTAAAAAAGAAAATCTAACTGTATGCTGCCAACAAGAAACACATCTAAGCAACAAGGATAAAAACAAATTCAAAGTGAAAGGCTGAAAAACAATACTCCAAGCAAATAACATCCAAAAAAAAGCAGGCGTAGCAATATTCGTATCTAATAATGCTGACTACAAGACAACAAAAGTACTCAGAGACAAAAATGGCCATTTCATAATGATTAAGGGGATGCTGAATCAAGAAGACATAACAATCCATAATATATATGCACCAAACCAAGGAGCACCAAAATATATAAGACAGCTACTTATTGACCTAAAAACAAAAACGGACAAAAATACAATCATACTTGGAGACCTCAATACACTGCTGACGGCTCTAGATCGGTCATCCAAACAGAAAATCAATAAAGATATTGTGGCCTTTAACAAAACACTAGAGCACCTGGATATGATAGACATCTACAGGACACTTCATCCCAAAGTGACAGAATATACATTTTTCTCTAGTGAACATGGAACATTCTCAAGAATTGACCATATGTTGGGCCATAAAAATAACATCAGCAAATTCAGAAAAATTGAAATTGTACGAAGCATATTTTCTGATTATAAAGCCTTGAAACTATAATTCAACTGCAAAAAAGAGGAAAAAAACTCACAAAAATGTGGAAACTAAACAACATACTTAAAAAAAAAGAATGAGTCAAAGAAGAAATAAGTGCAGAGATCAAAAGATATATACAGACAAATTAAAATGGCAATACGACATAGCAGAATCTCTGGGATGCAGCAAAAGCAGTGATATCACTGGGGAAGTTCATATCACTTCAGGCCTATATGAACAAACAAGACAGAGTCCAAGTGAACCACTTAACTTTACACCTTAAGGAACTGGAAAAAGAAGAACAAAAACAACCCAAACCAGCCAAAGAAAAAAGATAATAAAAATCAGAGCAGTAATAAATGAAAGAGAGAACAGAAAAACTATAGAAAAAATTAATAGAACAAGGAGCTGGTTCTTTGAAAAGATCAACAAAATTGACAAACCCCAGGCAAGACTTACCAAGGAAAAAAGAGAAAGCACTCATATAAACAAAATTCAAAATGAAAGAAGAGAAATCACCACAGACATCGTAGATGTACAAAGAATTATTGTAGAACACTATAAAAAACTTTATGACACTAAATTCAACAACCTAGAAGAAATGGATAAATTCCTAGAACAATACAACCTTCCTAGACTGAGTCATGAAGAAGCAGAAAGCCTAAACAGACCTATTAGTAGAGAAGAAATAGAAAAAACCATTAAAAACCTCCCCCAAAATAAAAGTCCAGGCCCAGATGGCTATACTAGTGAATTTTATCAAACATTCAAAGAAGACTTGGTTCCTATTCTACTCAAAGTCTTCCAAAAAATTGAAGAAGAAGCAATACTTCCAAACACATTTTGAGTCCAACATAACCCTCATAACAAAACCTGGCAAGGACAGCACAAAGAAAGAAAACTACAGACCAATATCTCTAATGAATACAGATGCTAAAATACTAAACAAAATACTGGCAAGTTGAATACAACAACATATTAAAAAAATAATACATCATGATCAAGTGGGATTCATCCCAGAATCTCAAGGATGGTTCAACATACGGAAAACGGTTAATGTAATACACCATATCAACAAAACAAAGAACAAAAACCACATGATCTTATCAATAGATGCAGAAAAGGCATTCGATAAAATACAACACAACTTTATGTTTAAGACTCTCAACAAAATGGGTATAGAAGGAAAATATCTCAACATGATAAAGGCCATATATGATAAACCATAAGCCAACATCATATTAAATGGATTAAAACTGAGGACTTTCCACCTTAAATCAGGAACAATACAGGGTTGTCCACTCTCTATACTCTTATTTAACGTGGTACTAGAAGTTCTGGCCAGAGCAATCAGACAAGAGAAAGAAATAAAAGGCATCCATATCAGAAAAGAAGAAGTAAAGGTATCACTTTTTGCAGATGATATGATCCTATACATCGAAAACCCCAAAGACTCCACAAAAAGATTACTAGAAACAATAAACCAATACAGTAAGGTCGCAGGATACAAAATTAACATACAAAAGTCCATAGCCTTTTTATATGCCAACAATGAAATATTAGAAAATGAACTAAAAAAAATAATCCCCTTCATGATTGCAACAAAAAAAATAAAATACCTAGGAATAAACATAACAAAGAATGTAAAGGACCTATATAACAAAAACTACAAAGCATTGTTAAGGGAAATTGAAAGAGATACAATGAGATGGAAAAATATTCCTTGTTCGTGGATAGGAAGAATAAATATAATCAAAATGGCCATATTACCCATAGCAATATATAAAGTTAATGCAATTCCCATCAAAATTCCTATGACATTCTTTAAAGAAATGGAACAAAAAATCATCAGATTTATATGGAAATATAAGAAACCCCGATTAGCCAAAGCAATCCTAAGGAAAAAGAATGAAGCTGGGGGCATTACAATACCTGACTTCAAACTATATTATAGAGCCACGACAATAAAAACAGAGTGGTATTGGCAGAAAAATAGACACTCAGACCAACTGAACAGAATAGAAAGTCCAGAAACAAAACCACATATATATATGGTCAAATAATTTTTGATAAAGGGGCCAAGAACACACAATGGAGAAAAGAAAGCCTCTTCAACAAATGGTGCTGGGAAAACTGGAAAGCCACATGCAAAAGAATGAAACTCGACTACAGCTTGTCCCCTTGTATGAAAATTAATTCAAAATGGATCAAAGACCTAAATATAAGACCTGAAACAATAAAGTCCATAGAAGAAGACATAGGTACTAAACTCATGGACCTGGGTTTTAAAGAGCATTTTCTCCAAAGGCAAGAGAAGTGAAGGCAAAGATAAATGACTGGGAATACATCAGACTAAGAAGTTTTTGCTCAGCAAGAGAAACTGACACAAAATAAACAGACAGCCAACTAAATGGGAAATGATATTTTCAAAGAACAGCTCAGATAAGGGCCTAATATCCAAAATTTACAAAGAACTTAAAAAACTCAACAACAAACAAACAAACAATCCAATAAAAAAAATAGGAAGAGAACATGAACAGACACCTCTCCCAGGAAGAAATACAAATGGCCAACAGATATATGAAGAGATGCTCATCTTCATTAGTTATTAGAGAAATGCAAATCAAAACTACAATGTGATACCACCTCACTCCTGTTAGATTAGCTATTATCAACAAGACAGGTAATAGCAAATGCTGGAGAGGCTGTGGAGAAAAAGGAACTCTCATCCACTGTTGGTGGGACTGTAAAGTAGTGCAACCATTATGGAATAAAGTATGGTGGTTCCTCAAAAACCTGAAAATAGAACTACCTTATGACCCAGCAATCCCTCTACTTGGTATATACCCCAATAACTCAGAAACATTGATACGTAAAGACACATGTAGCCCCATGTTCATTGCAGTATTATTCACAGTGGCCAAGACATGGAAACAACCAAAAAGCCCTTCAATAGAAGACTGGATAAAGAAGATGTGGCACATATACACTATGGAATAGTACTCAGCCATAAGAAATGATGACATCGGATCATTTACAACAAAATGGTGAGATCTTGATAACATTATACGGAGTGAAATTAGTAAATCAGAAAAAACCAAGAACTACATGATTCCATACATTGGTGTGACATAAAAACGAGACTAAGAGACATGGACAAGAGTGTGGTGGTTACAGGGGGTGGGGGGAGGGGGGCATGGGAGGGAAGGAGGAGAGGGGGTGGGGAGGGGGAGGGGCACAAAGAAAACTAGATAAAGGTGACGGAGGACAATCTGACTTTGGGTGATGGGTTTGCAACATAATTGAATGACAAGATAATCTGGACATGTTTTCTTTGAATATATGTACCCTGACTTATTGATGTCACCCCATTAACATTTATAAAAATTTATAAAAAAAAAAAGAAAAACAACAGCAAGATTATGCACCAATAGATAAAGAAAACTATTTGAAATGGTTCATCAAATAGAGGCCTTGACAAACACAAGTGTTCAATAAATAAGCTTAGTGAGAAAACAAAACGGTGGGTAGGCAGTGAGGATGACTACTGTTTCAGAGAGCAAAGTGCACAATATTGAATCTTCCATACGAACACAGATTGAGAAGAGTCCTGAATTTGTGGAGGAGTGCCCAGTTTTAGGTATTTTGTGGGTAGACAGAGAAGAGATTGTACATTTCAGAGTAACATTTAGATGATTATCAAATTCTGTGACTGCAGCTCTGACAGCTGATTAGACAACCAAGAGATAATCAATGGGAGGAAGCCAAGGAAGAAAGGGAATTGTCAAGTTGAAGGTTTTGTATGAAAAAGTTGATTCAGTTCTTAGCATACATACATCTTGTAAAACTAGTCCTCATATTTTTTTACAACTTAAGTAGAGTCATCATACTTCACACTCATCAAATAATGAATGCTGTATTTCCCTAGCACATACGATACTAGTTCTTAGCTCTGTGAGGACGGCTATTTGGTTTAACTCATTTTACCTAAGTGGAGAAATTTTATTAGATCACCACAGACTTAATTACCTTATAGTAAAGTTATTTGCTATAAAAATAAAATTGGTTATGAGAGTTGGTAGGCAATTTTTAAAATTGTTTATTTGAATTAGAGAATAACGCAGCTGCCTTTAACAGCAGAATGTCATAAATTATTTCTTTAATCCTTAACAATTTCATGGCATTAAATAAGAAAAAAGTCTTTTATGCTTTTAAAATAAAAAGAACCAATGTATGTATCATTTGAAATATATGGCACGAAGGGGCAACAAATGGGTTTTACTTTTGTAGAACAATGTTGAAAAAAATGAGCTTTTGAGAATAAAAGAATATTGCTTCTGTCTTCAGGGATTAGAAACAAGAGAAGGAAATTGTAGCACTATGTATAAAGGCATGATACTTCCTCACTGCACTTAACTAATGTTTCCCAAAATTATAACTAAATATCCTCATTTGAAAGGACACACAAAAAATAAATATGCCTTTTCCTCTTCTAACTTTTGGTACAGATACCAGAGGAAAATCTTTTTAAATGCACTCAAGTCTGAAAACAGCTTCACCACAAAATAGCATCATTAGTGCTAACTAGGACGTATAAAAACTGCATTTGGTAACCAGATTAAAGCAATAGTTACTCAGCTAACTTGGAGACAAAATCTAAAGGTTCACAGTCTTGGCTGTGATTTACTTGTAAAACACTGAACAATTTATATAACTCTATGAACCTAATTTCATCATATATTAACTCCATGTGCCTTCAGAGTTCTGTTAGGATGAATGAAAAGATCATATGCATTATCATTTATAATTCAATTTACAAAAGCACTTTCTTTAGTTCTCAGTCTCCTTTGTAGAATGACAATTCAGATTGTTGAAGAAAAAAGTGTTAAATTCTTTTCTCTATTTTAAAAACCAAATTATGAAATGCACTATTTTACTTCACAGTACAAAACCAGTCATCCTTTCAAATTATACATATACTTTCTAATTGTTAGCTAATCAGTTGTTGATGAAGGACTTAATGGATCAAGAAGGAAAGAAAAAAAAAGAACTGAGGGCTACTGTGTTTGGTTTGTTTGTCTGGTGTTTTGTGTGTGGTGTGTGTGTATATATGAGAGAGAGAAAGAGAGAGAGAGAAAGAGAGAGAGGGAGAGAACATGAACTCTAGGAGTACCATGATTAAATGATTAGTGAAAAATATTGAGAGCTCAGGGGGACCCCAGAAATGGGCACCCACCTTGCTAATAGGGTGGTTTATCTCACCCTCACTCCTGGTGACAGGAAGTTCCCCATCTCTCTACACCCAGAACACATCAGGTTAAGGCAGATCTGTGCCATATACTCACGTCTGATATTAGGCATCTACACTGGTATGTATGCTTACTGGACATACATAAACATGAGACTCAACTGAGTAAAGCTGAGATTGCCCGTTTTCTCAGTCTTCTTTGTTGCCTCTGCCTCCTCTATTCATATTTGCATTCACCCTGTGCATTGACACCAGAGTGGCTACTTAAAGTGTAAAAATTCATCATGACAACACATGGCTAAAAGTGTAACTTCACATCTGAGGCCTCCAAGGGTTTCACTATTAATCTACTGTTCTGAACATATTTCTCACACTCTTCTCATATGCTATGCTGTCTTTTCAGATGAGGGTTACTTACAATTCTAAGCATACTGCATAGTCTTTTATTTCTCCATATATTTGCACATGCTATGTCTTCTACATTAGTATCCTTCACCCTCAGACATCTATGATAATTAACTCTTCATTTTAGATTTTCTTCAGAACTCTCCCAATAATTTCTCTAACCTTACTGTTTCTATGACACATACTGGTCACTGTTTGTCATGCTTGCCACTGTCTCTCCTCCTACCCTGAGGGCAGGCATTGCTAATCTCTCACAGTATCTTCATAAGATGCAGGTTCAGAACAGGTCTCAGCACCCATTACCAGTTGAGCATTGTCATATAAACTACATTTGCAATAAGGCCTACAATACTGCCTTACTTACAAGACACAGATTACATCATATTCTGTGTATATGGTGTCCCTCAGAATGGTTCAACCCTCATTTTCTATCGAGTTATATCACTTAGATAATAGCTCATTATACTCTAATATAAATATCTGTATGCTGGCTTGTCTTTTCATCTAGACTGTGAATTTGTTCAAGGCAAACATGATTTCCTTTTACCCACACCACCAAGAGGTAACACACAGAAGACAAACACACATACATAAAGTAATAAAAGGAATGCAAGCAATTTCGAAATACAATTAAGTCAATGTTGTTCTGCTTAGTTAGATCCAAACAGGTTAATAAAAAAAATGTAAGAAGCTTAAGTAAATTCTATTAGAGGCTTATTCTCTTTACACTTTCTGTGTATGAAAAATGCTAAGTTAAGAGTTTTGGTACAGAAAAACAGTGCCCCATACATCCTTGTAACTGATCAGGGGCATCTTTTAGGGGAAGTGAGATAGTCAGTAATATTTCTCAGGAGAAAGCTAAACATATCTATAACCTACTAAAAGGAAGCAGAAAATATCTGTGTTAAGAGATAAGACCTTGGTGGAGAAAGAGCTATGTGTGTTTTTAACGGTAGATGCCCTCAGGGAATTTCTAAGTAGGCAGATACTAAGATATCGCAGGGAAAGAGCAAACATTCTACTAGCAGAAGAAATAAAAAACAAAACAAGAAGATGATAATGATGGGGATGTAAGATTTTCTGTTTAAAATTAGGTCGGTAAAATTAATTTACTTTCTGAATATGAATATGTTTATATTTACAAAACCTGAAGATACTGGTATCATTTGGCCCTAGTTCTTGATTATTGTTCTTATCACAGATATACAAAAAAATATATCTGTGTTAAAATAAAGATCAACAAAACTCTTAAGTCTGAGCCATCGACACCCTATGCTTGGACATTGCAGTCGTCTCCCAGCTGGTCTCCTTCCACTCTCTTTTGACCCAGCCGGTGAGAGTCTGCTTGCACCTCAGCCAGAATGATCATTTTTATCCTTAATCTAATGCTGTCATTCCCCTGCTGAAAGGCCTGCATGAGCCCCCATCTTACACAGAATAAGAACTGACCATAGTGTAAAAGACCGTGTACCCTCCAGCCCAGGGGTCGGGAAACTTTTTGGCTGAGAAAGCCATGAACGCCACATATTTTAAAATGTAATTCCATGAGAGCCATACAACGACCCGTGTACATTATGCATTATCCAATAAAAATTTGTTGTTGTTCCGGAAGACAGCTGTGATTGGCTCCAGCCATCCTCAACCATGAACATGAGTGGTAGGAAATGAATGGAGTGTAATACATGAGAATGTTTTATATTTTTTAACGTTATTATTTTTTTTTTACTAAAGATTTGTCTGCGAGCCAGATGCAGCCATCAAAAGAGCCACATCTGGCTCGCGAGCCATAGGTTCCCGACCCCTGCTCCAGCCTGTGCCCTCTCTTCTTCTCTGTTCTTTCTGTCTCACTGCTGTGTTCTAGCCATATTAGCCTTCTTGCTCTTTCTCAGATGTGTACATTCACATAAGAAATGTAGATTTGCCTCTTTATCTATCTAAAAGACTCTTGGTCAGTTTTCCACCTAACGCATTTCCTCACTTCCATTACCTCCATATTTTAAAAAAGATTTTATTTATTGTTTTTAGAGAGAGGAAAGAGAGAGAGAGAGAGAAAGGAGGGTGGGAGGAGAAGTGGGAAACATCAACTCATAGTTGCTTCTCCAGGCAAACCTGGAGTTTTGGGCCAGAGCCCTCAGCATTCCAGGTTGACATTTTATCCACTGCACCACTACAGGTCAGGTCAGGAAATCACCTCTACTTTATATAGAACCCTGTTCTGCCTGATCACCAACCTCCTGCTATTCTCACTCTTGTTTTGCTTTGCTTCCTAGATATATTACAAATGCCTCAGTTTCCCTGTTTACCATTTATCTCCCACACAATAATATACATTCTATATGAACAGGAACTTAGGATAGTAAGTATAGCATCCTGCTGATTTCATACCCCATACCTAGAACAATGTTGGGCACCTGTCCTTGCTCCATAAATATTTGCTGAAGTTCAGAAAACTTAGTATGATTGGTTGTATAGCTCTATAAATATATTAAACACCATTGAATAATATGCTTTAAATGGGTAATTTTTATGACAGGTGAATAAATTGTATCTCAATAAAACTATGAAAATATGTATAAGTAAAGCAAAAGTTAAACAGGATTATACACTTTGCTCTTTATACTAGCTATAATCAACTGGTATGATACAAGAATTTTTCAAACATGTAATGTCTGACTGACTAGTCAGGGGCAATGACCTCTTTTTCCTTATAGTTTGATTAAAAAAATGACAACAGCTAACACAATAGTGGCCATCGGGTGTGAAATTCCTGTACTGCACCATAAATACATAGGTATATAATAGAACTGCATCTTATTGGTCATGTCACATAATAAGGATGTGTCTTATTGGTTAATTCTTAGAACTACAGATCCTGATATTCAAGTATAGGCACTTGATTTTTTAAAAAGTCATTTGGGAGCAAAAAGAATAAGCAATTACTATTATTAGTATGTTTTAGTAAGTAAATCAAAATTATTTCTATTTTTGTATAATTAGCAAAAATATATATATTATTCTGATGTGCCGTAGAATTTTAGTAATTAGTTTATGTGTGCCATGAGATGACAAAGGTTGGAAATCACTTCCTTAACCAATAGCTTCAAGATTTTCATATGAACTACCTGGCTATTCACTTATAAATAATATATCTTTCAAGTAATTTGTTTATCAGTGGGTAGTTCATCAGCCCAATTGTTTTAGGCTACCCTTTATGATCCATCCTTAGAAAAAAGCCAATTTTCATGCGGCATTTTAAAACATCATTTTAATGTAATGTAGTTTGGTTTGCAGTGAGAGACAGTGGGAAGAATCTTACCACAAACTTTATATTCAGAGAAACCTAATTGTCATATATTTACACTTAGCTGAAACTGTAATTGCAAAACCAACTAAACATTATTTACCAGATGTGACATATTTTTAGAGATAATTTCCCTTAGAAATTATTTCCCTTAGGGGTTATCCTGAGATGAGCAGGGCTAAAGAAAATGCCCTCATGAGACCTAAGTGCTGGAGGTAAAATATCAATACCTTTTCCATGTGCACATCTGACATACAGAAGAGCAAGTTTCTGAAGCACATTCTTCAGAATTAGGTGACATAATTACACTACTAGAATATGTCAAATATAGTTTTATAAACTATTGCCATTATATATATTTTTTTCTATGAAAAAAGCTTAAAATAAATGAGTGGGATTCAGCCTGTTCACACCGGTTCAGCAAAATCGATACCTAACTTTCCGTTAACTTCAGCAAACCAGTTGTTAACATGGCTTTTGAAATCAGGGTTCTCTCTGAGGTGGGTGCCTGGGCAGCTGCCCAATGTGGAAATCACAAATTTACATTCCTTACTCTTTTTTTAAAGTTTGTATTTGCAACAGTGTATTCTAAGCACCTGTGTTCATTCTGTCCATAGGTGAAAATAATTGCAAGTGAAGACACCAATCAAGAAGCAATAGAAGCAATATGGAAATGCATCTTAAATAATAGTTTTATTATTTTTTTCAAGTATTATTTACTATATTTTGATTAATATTTTAAAATACTTTCTTATAACATAATCTAGTTTTGTATTTTAGTGTACCTCTTTTATTGCTCTTAAGTATTAAATGTATGAAATAATAAACTACCTATTGGTATATCTTTTTTTTTAATACTTAAAATGGTCATTAGGGCAGAGAACTGGTTGTTAAATTATTTGAATCCCATAACTGGTTTTAAATATATATATATATTTCAACTGGAAATTGTGTGTTTTCATATCCTACACATTGCCACTTCTTGCCATGATTATAACACTTTTTATTTTTATTATTTTTTATACATAATTTCTATTTCCATTTATTTGTGTAGAGCATTTTTTCCTGGAACATACTATCCTTAACAAGGGCTTCACACAGCAGTTGCAATTCTACTGTAATACTACTTTGATATTTACAGTATTTTTTTTATCTATCCATTATGGACTGTGAGCTCCTGAGGTTTAGACTCTGTCTTAAATATCTAAATGTCCCAAGGAATTACTATAGTTGTTTAAGTAAAAGACCTACTGGGGGAAAACTTCCATTTTCTATTTCTAAGTTTCTTCATTGTTAAAAAACTAACAAAACCCAGGAATCAATTTAATAAATAATCTTAAAATTATATATAGGACTTGGGCATTGGGCAAATAATTTCCATTTGTACCTCTTGGTTCACTTCACCATTTTTAATCCTGCTGTCTTGTCTAGAAGACTGATCATTGTAAATAACTACAATAGGCTTCTTGCTTCCAGTTTCTAATTGGGTTTGACCACAGGAGGCCTTTGGTCAAACTTCAGAGATAGGAGGAAATAAGTCCAGCACTTATTCATCCAAATTTATTTATGCCTAATAACCTCAGGGTGAGAGTATCCTTAAAGTCAAGAAGACAGCTCCTCTCCAGATGGCCCCTTCTTTAGGACCGTCTCTTTCTAGGGTCTAGAAATCCCTACAGTAGCCTGTTCAAGCCTAGAGATTATAATGGTTCTACAACACGCTTCACTAATCCTTGTGTTTTCTCTATATCCTGTTTTTACCTTTGTAATAGCCCTTAATAAATCTTTTCCAGTTACTCTTATTTGAATATGACCTTTGTTTCCCACTGATGCACTGACTAGCATAGGCATTATGGAGTTATCATTCACAATATCAAGATAATTTTGGTTATTTTACATATAAGCATGTGTCTATTTTTATTTATTTATTTATTTTTTTGTTGTATTTTTCTGAAGCTGGAAACGGGGAGAGACAGACAGACAGACTCCCACATGTGCCTGACCGGGATCCACCCGGCACGCCCACCAGGGGCGACGCTCTGCCCACCAGGGGGCGATGCTCTGCCCCTCTGGGGCGTCGCTCTGCCGCGACCAGAGCCACTCCAGCGCCTGGGGCAGAGGCCAAGGAGCCATCCCCAGCGCCCGGGCCATCTTTGCTCCAGAGGAGCCTTGCCTGTGGGAGGGGAAGAGAGAGACAGAGAGGAAGAAGGGGGGGTGGAGAAGCAAATGGGCACTTCTCCTATGTGCCCTGGCCAGGAATCGAACCCGGGTCCCCCGCACGCCAGGCCGACGCTCTACCGCTGAGCCAACCGGCCAGGGCAGCATGTGTTTATTTTATATGTATATATATATATATATTTGTCAATTTTACTTGTTTATATCTATATCTTACATAATTATTAAAATATAAAATAATATTTTTAATGATACAAATTCTATCTTAGTGTACAACTTAATAGACTGATTTGAGAAAGTAACAATCATAGTTCCTACTCTTCAACCACAGCTGCCACTCTATGAAAAACATAGGTATGTTTTGGATTTGTGCTTAGCCTGAAATTTTTGCTCAAAATAGGCCATCCCATTTTTGAGATACACTTTTTTATGCTTTAATGTTTAGCTTGCCACCTTTATTCTATTTGAATTTCTCTGATTTTGCCTACAGCACTTCCCTCTTGAACGTACTGTGCTTAACAAGGAAGGGTTGCACACACAGTTACATTTCTACTTAAAAATGTATGAAGTTATCCAGAGTGAGTAATGAAAGTGACAGAGGTCTCTTTGACCTCTGTAATAAATTCCTGTCCTTCAAATCTGGAGATTGTTGTAGGAAAGTGTGCTTCTTTTATTATTTGAAAATATTCCATTTTGTTATAAAAGAAAAATAAAAAGGAGTGATGAAATTCAAGAATATTAAGCATAGAGAGTAAAAAAGTTAGTTGCTTATTAGAAAAATCTTATAGGATGTTTCAAGTATAGATATGAATAAGTAAGTAGCTTGTGACACCTAGGCAGAACTCAGAAGAGATGTTAGATATAAGATAATGATTTCTAAGATGTGTTAATGATAGAATAAAAGGGATGTAAGAGTGTTTCTTCTAGAAAGAAGGGGATAGGAAGACTAAGTCCTAAAATATGATTTTCTCAGCTCACAGTGATGCTCTCCATAGCTTGATTGCCCTTTGGGAGCACACAGAACAGTCCCATTCTGGTGCCATATATACTTTGCTCAGGAAATGCAGATAAAAGCCACACCTGTTCAGTAAGCTACTGGGTGAACTCTTCCGTGGCCAGGCTTACTTGCCTGATTCTTTCATATTCACCAAATGTTTTCTGTTGTCCCAGACACTATTTGTTGACCTTCATTCAAACATCAACTCTAGTTTTCAAAACTATATCATCCATGGGGAGGGGTGAAAAGAAAGTAGGGGGAGGCTTGTAAGTGTTGTTACCTTAGAATCGAAAATTCTTGTAAATGTTGTTACCTTAGAGTCCAAAATTTAAGTAGCATGATCATGTCTGCTTCATCCTGTGTTACCTCATTCTTTCCTCTTAATCTTGATATCTTTTTAAAATTGACTTAATATCTGTGCAATTGAAGAATCTTAATTTTGACCTTGAGATTTTCTGCTGCTCCACGACCTCTGAGATGGCTTTTCTCAAAGTGCTGTGGGAAGTTGCTATTTCATTAAAGTAATTTCCCACCTGACAGTTGTACTTAGTCTGCATAAAGTTTGCATGCCATTAGTTTTATTCAGAATTGCCACAGTATTCAATTCCTTCTCTATGAATTAGATAATGTGGGGTTATCACTTACTGTAGCCATGTAACACATTTTCAAGATGGCTGGCTGATGCCATCCATCCATGTGGTTCTCAGTCTCATAACTTGGATGTATGTTCTCTTCTCAGTCAAATTCTTATGCTGACACCATTCTATTCAATTAAACCAGTAGTTCTCAAACTTGGTAGCTTACAGAATTACCTCAGGATTTGAAAGAATAAAGATGCTGTGGTGTCTTTCTGAAGATTCTAATAAAATTGATCTGAGGTGTAACCTGTGCATCAGGATTTTAAACCCCCACCCCCAGTAATTTTGATGTCAGGAAGGTTTGAGGACCACTGTACCTAAACCATTGACTTAACCGTTTTTTTTGGGGGGGTAGTTTTAAGTACAGCAATAAGAAAAGTGATAAATGGGGTTCAAAAAGTTCACTCCTCTGAAGTGTGTGATTAGGTTGTTGCATGGTTTATAAAATGACCTTGAGAGAGGAGAGATTGCACAACTGGCCAGTCCAAAGTTCAGACCCTGAGCTCCAAATCCATTCAGGTCCTTACTGCAGCTTGGCACCAATGGGTGAGAGTTGTCTGTTTCAGCTTAACTAATTGGGGACAGTTTTAAGGGTACAGTAGCTGAAGAAAACTTTCAGGAGAGCAATAATCATTCCAGCTATCTACTGCTCCCTGGGATCTTATATGTTGAGTTGATTCAGGATCTTGGGCTGAGAGAATACAAGGAACAAGAGACCCATGTCCCTGACTCTCTTATTTCAAAAAGAGTTGTGTACTTTTAGTATTCTTGCAATGATAGATACATAAGGGTTGCCTTCCATTTCCCCACTTCTCTTTATCATCTAATATGAAGAATAAAAATGCTTGTCCAGCTCTGCTAAAAGGGTGGATGAAATCAGAAGACAACAGGCAATCTTTTATCATAAGGAAATTCATAGTTTTGTATAGCTTTACTACATTTGCAATTACCAACACTTTCATGCATAACCTTCATTGCTATAGTATCATTTGTCCCTTCAGGTTACCAAGTATACATTATTTGAAACACTGTCTGTAAAAATTCACACTACATACACAAATGATGTCATTTTGACTGAAAAATCCTGAAAAAAACCCCTATTTTTTATTTTCAGTGTGCTGATTTTCCTTGTTTCTTGTTTGTTTGTTGTATTTTTTTTCTTATAACCAGAATTTAAGCCATTTTGCTTAGTTCCTTTCTTGTTTTCTTAACACTATCTACTATTTCTTCAGACGAGTGGCTCTTACATGTTCTAAAGTGACTCTTGTTCACTATTTTTTTATGATGAGATTTGTAATTTGTGACTTACAGAATATTAATTAAATTAATAAAAGCAGAACTTTTTTTTTAATAATTTTATTTTTTTAATGGGGTGACATCAATAAATCAGGATACATATATTCAAAGATAACAAGTCCAAGTTATCTTGTCGTTCAATTATGTTGCATACCCACCATCCAAAGTCAGATTGTCCTCTGTCACCTTCTATCTTGTTTTCTTTGTGCCCCTCCCCACCCCCTTTCCCTCTCTCTTTCCCCCCTCCCCCCTGTAACCACCACACTCTTATCAATGTCTCTTAGTTTCACTTTTATGTCCCACCTACGTATGGAATAATGCAGTTCCTGGTTTTTTCTGATTTACTTATTTCGCTTCTTATCATGTTATCAAGATCCCATCATTTTGCTGTAAATGTTCCGACGTCATCATTTCTTATGGCTGAGTAGTATTCCATAGTGTATATGTGCCACATCTTCTTTATCCAGTCATCTATTGATGGGATTTTTGGTTGTTTCCATGTCCTGGCCACTGTGAACAATGCTGCAATAAACATGGGGCTGCATGTGTCTTTACATATCAATGTTTCTGAGTTTTTGGGATATATACCCAGTAGAGGGATTGCTGGGTCATAAGGTAGTTCTATTTTCAGTTTTTTGAGGAATCACCATACTTTCTTCCATAATGGTTGTACTACTTTACATTCCCACCAACAGTGTATGAGGGTTCCTTTTTCTCCACAGCCTCTCCAACATTTGCTATTACCTGTCTTGCTAATAATAGCTAATCGAACAGGTGCGAGGTGGTATCTCATTGCCGTTTTGATTTGCATTTCTCTAATAGCTAAAGAAGATGAGCATCTTTTCATATATCTGTTGGCCATTTGTATTTCTTCCTGGGAGAAGTGTCTATTCATATCCTCTTCCCATTTTTTTATTGGATTGTTTGTTTGTTTGTTGTTGAGTTTTATGAGTTCTTTGTATATTTTGGATATTAGGCCCTTATCTGAGCTGTTGTTTGAAAATATCATTTCCCATTTAGTTGGCTGTCTGTTTATTTTGTTATCAGTTTCTCTTGCTGAGCAAAAACTTCTTAGTCTGATGTAGTCCCATTCATTAATTTTTGCCTTCACTTCTCTTGCCTGTGGAGTCAAATTCATAAAATGCTCTTTAAAACCCAAGTCCATGAGTTGAGTACCTATGTCTTCTTCTATGTACTTAATTGTTTCAGGTCTTATGTTTAGATCTTTGATCCATTTTGAGTTAATTTTTGTACAGGGGGAGAGACTATAGTCCAGTTTCATTCTTTTGCATGTGGCTTTCCAGTTTTCCCAGCACCATTTATTGAAGAGGCTTTCTTTTCTCCATTGTGTGTTGTTGGCCCCTTTATCAAAAATTATTTGACTATATATATGTGGTTTTATTTCTGGACTTTCTATTCTGTTCCATTGGTCTGAGTGTCTATTTTTCTGCCAATACCATGCTGTTTTGATTGTCGTGGCCCTATAATATAATTTGAAGTCAGGTATTGTAATGCCCCCAGCTTCATTCTTTTTCTTTAGGATTGCTTTGGCTATTCGGGTTTTTTTATAGTTCCATATAAATCTGATGATTTTTTAAAGCAGAACTTTTAAACTCAGGATTTCAGAGCATTTATATTCTTCAGTTTTAATTTAATTTTCTATCTGTAGTATAAAGCTTTGCTAGCTATACAGGGCAATGATAAAAACTACATAAATTTTGTAGACTGTTTTTAAATTGATATTTGAATTGTGGTTTAGTTTCTCTATAACCTTGAGTAAGTTATTTATATATCTGAAAAACAAGGCTAATAATACCAAACTTTCAAGGTTGTTGACAAGAATATACACATATTATAAATATACATACATACACCTGTATCTATATTTCTCTACCTATTTATATAGTATTTGGAACATGTTATTGCTCTAAAAATGGTACTCATTAATAGTTTGACAACTCTGGGCTGAAGCAAGATTGATGACCTAGGTGATGGGTTGGTGAAAACACAACAGAAGT
Source organism: Saccopteryx leptura (assembly GCF_036850995.1). NCBI lineage: Eukaryota > Metazoa > Chordata > Mammalia > Chiroptera > Emballonuridae > Saccopteryx > Saccopteryx leptura. The sequence continues at coordinate 56,765,755 of NC_089506.1, forward strand.
CTTGTCAATTATTTTCCAGACATACCTTCACAGTGATTCCAAGTAAAGGGCATCAAAATAAAATTAAAAAAAATCTCACAAGAGAGAATTTAAAAGAGAAGTGTGGCAGGTAAAATGTAGATTTAAACATAATGTACCCATGTGACTTTCCCCATGACTGATGACTAAGGGTAGGTGAATTCCCCTAAGTTTTCATACTGCAGATGGTATAATAGAGCCTACTAGATTGGAAAGTTGCTAGATAAAATTTTAATGTGTCTGACTGATCCATTTTATTCAAAGTTTATTTTACTTCAGTTTTTTAAACTATTTATTTCAGTAAGGGGTGCACAAAAAGATTCAAATACAGTTCTTGATCTCATCAAATTTTAATCTCAATAGGAAAACAATATATATATATATATATTGGTGAAGAAGTCTGTCTGTGTATTGCTAAAAAGATGGTACATGGCTACAAGTTGATGATTGATATAGATAAGTACAGATAAGGTCTTCAGAGAAAGAGATCAATGTGTGTTTGGAGTTATTTGAGAAGTTTTAGTAAATTTATCTGGTTTTAAGGTTAAGGGATAGAGGGTATCTTCTGATAGCAAATGATTTAAACTATGGTTTCCTATCACATAGGGATTCATTAAATTATATTTTACTTGCTCTAATTTTTCTTGGTGTTGCAGGGTCATTCATTTTTAATGCCTAATATTCAGGCTGTGACATCAATGGAAGACATTTAAGGAATGTCCTGTTGCCTTAGTGCTGAGCACCTTGCTTAGCAGAAATGCCAAAAAGCTTCTCATTTGTAAAAGTTCATGCATTTACAGCAGCTCAGTGCAGTAGCAAGGTACGAAAATTGTTTCAGTTTAAATTACCTTCAAAGTGAGAATTAAACTTTAAAATATCTTAATGAAGAAAAACCCATCTGACTACCAAGTCTATTCGTAGGTCCTGTCTGCCTTCCAATTTACATCTAATTCTTCTCTGTCAGAAACAGATCACTGCATAACTTTTGCTGGAGGAAAGAAATATTAAGAGGTTTTTGTATAGTATACATGTCTCTGAAAGTTTGAAGTTAAAAATTAATGTTATAAAGAGAACTGAATTTTATATGCATTCTGATTGAAATTAAATGAATATTGGATATTTCTAAAGAGATCTTGTGAAACAATGCCAGTGGATAAATTAAAGACAGATATGCACACTTCTATGACTATAATGGCATGGGGATAAATGAGGCTGAGGGAGTAAGCTGTCAAACCTATCAGCCCTGATTGTCTTTCACTTGAAATACTTTTGGTCTATACCATTGTGTCTGGGGAATGCATACTCTGTGTGCCACGGAATTGAACTGAAATCTCCTTTTTTGAAGTTGGCTGGTTGGCTCAGTGGTACAGAGTCAGCCCAGCGTGTGGAAGTCCAGGGTTTGATTCCCAGCCAGAGTACACAGGAAAAGCAACTGTCTGCTTCTCCACCCTTTCCCTTCTCCTTTCTCTCTATCTTTCTCTTCCCCTCCCCCAGCCAAGGCTCCATTGGAGCAAAGTTGGCCCTGGCACTGGGAATGGCTCCATGGCCTCTGTCTCAGGTGCTAGAATGCTCTGGTTGCAACAAAGCGACCCCTCCCCCCCAGTGGGCAGAGCATCGCCTCCTAGGGAGCTTGATGGGTGAATCCTAGTCGGGTGCATGCAGGAGTCTGTCTCTCTGTCTCCCTGCTTCTCAATTCAGAAAAAATACAAAAAAAAAATGTTCTCTCTTCAATTGAGCCTGTATCTGGATATGAGGGCAAGATTGAAGATTGACTAGAGTAAAATATTAAATGTAGATTGACAGTAGATAGCTTTGTTTAAGTCAAAAGAAAGAGTATAAGAGAAATATCCAGCAGGGCTAAGAAGGGTATGGGCTAGAGGTTATAGGAGTGGTTCAGAGATTTTGGAGGACTTCTGAAAGACAGGAAGATAACGGGATTCTATTTATATTAGTTTCCCAGGGCTGCCATAACAAATTATACACACTTGGTGACTTAAGACAAATGAAATATTTTCTCTTGCAGTTCTGGAGGCCAGATGTCTGAAATCAAGGTGTTGGCACAGCCATATTTCCTCTGAAGGCTCATGGGGAGAATCCTTTTTTGCCTCTTCCAGTTTCTGGTGACTCAAAGCGTTCTTTGGCTTGTGGCTGCATAACTCTAATCTCTGCCTCCGTCCTTACATGGACTGCTTCTCATATGTGTCTGTGTCACAATTCTCCCTTTCCTTTCTCTTATGAGGATACAGCTAGACTTAGAAACCACCCTAAATCCAAGCTGGCCCCGTCTTGTGATCCTTAACTTAATCATATCTGCAAAGACAGTCTTTCCAAATAAGGTCACATACACAGTAACCCAGGTTTAAGATTTGAACATACCTTTTCATGGGTCACTATTCAACTCACTGCACTATTACAGAATAAAACAGAATGGAGAAACCAATTTGTCCAAAACTGGCCAAAGAGGAAGCAGAAGAATTACCAAAGGTGGGAACTATTTTTCAGGGCAAAGCCTCAAGAAGTCCCAAATTTTGTGTGAGCTGGTAAGTAGAGCAAAATTGGGAAGTGGAAGAGAAATCAGGGAAATAATGGAAGTTCTATAGATTGATAACTATATCCCTTTTTGCCACTCTCCCGTCCCTTCCTGCCTTTCTGTCCCATTCTAAGATAAAAACTGGCACCAGTGACTCGTTTCTGATTTTTCTGCCAGTGAGAACAGAAAAGAACACACTCCAATAATAAACATTCTTCCTGAAGTGAGTTAGTCTTCTGGGTTATTATTCTAGAATTTTTAGAATTTTAGAGGAATCTCAGCTGTTCTTCTGCCTATCTTAGACGTATGTTGACATGCCTGTCCACATATAGATTTATAAGCCACACAACACAATGAACAGTTCCCATGCTATGGAGATGTTTATTTAAAAGCTATGGACCAATGTCATCCACTAAATTTAATTTCTAAATAAAAAGAGAAAAACAAATAAAATGAGTTAATCTAATCAGATTTTTAATTTTAAAAAAGCCAAATTTTTTAGTCAGAATAAAGATTTATAATGGAAGATATTATCCACAGCTGAAACAAAACCTCATATGTAATATATGTGGTCACCTATCAAGTGTGTACACATGAATAAAAGTACACGTGATGTGTCGTGAAATTGTGCACTTGAAACTTGCATAATTTTGTTGATCCCAATAAATATTTTTGAAAAGGGCATAAAAACTCCAAAAAGCAAAGACAGAGAGCCAAGGATCATCAGACATGTAAAGAAAAGCCAACTCCATAGAAGAAAATGATCAAGATTTTTATGATAATTTATAATAAAGTACTGCTTACTATGTAATAAAAATTCTGAATAAAAATTAAGTAAAAATACAACAAACCTTAAAAAATTCAAATTGTTATCTTAATAAAGATTTGAGGGAGCTATTGCCTCAGTTTCCCCTATCTGTGAAATAGTATTGTTAGAGGATTAAATGAGTTAATTGATGAACAGATTCTAGCATGGTTTTATGAAAAGAGCAATTCTCATTTAGAATTTAGATAAAAATTATTTTCTTAACAAATGGTCCTTACATATCTGTTATTACTGAGTCCAAGCAGATTGGCACCACATAGTATTTTAAACAGGAGAAGACATAATATAGATAATCATTAAGGAGAGAATAGTAACTATAAGCTTCAATAAGATAGGTAGTAGGTGCCCTGGAAGGACAAAGACATGGGAGTCTCCTTGTCGGACCTTTTTGGAGAAAGAATGGCTGCAGTTTACTGGATGCCTGAGAAGTTCATTGGTTTTCCCAGATCAGTGACCCACATTTACTGGGCAAGCAAGAAACACCCTTCCCGGGTGCAAGCAAACTACAGCTTATAGGTGGGTATGCCGAAGGCTGGTGCGCTGGTGCTGACAAGAGGAGTATGCAGTGTTCACACTCGGAGGGCCATGGGAAGAAGTTACCAGGCTAAACTGGGGCTGCATTGTCAGGGAAGGACCGCAGATTCTGAACGCATGGCTGTCGCAGAGCATTATCAGTTGTCCTCACATCTGCACTGGAAACAAAGGTGCAGCAACTGAAGCAGCTAGAGAAGCCCTCTTCTTCCTGCAGTGTCACTGCATCGCCCTCTACTGAGACTCTTGAACGTGTGCTCAGTGTTGGGAGAAACGCTTAAAGGAATCCCATCTATCACCACAGAGCAGGTATTAAGAATGAATTAAATTGACAACTATAACAGAATTTAAGAAATTGTTCTGGAAAATAATTGTATAATTGTAAATCAGCTGCTTTCTTATCTCTAGTAGGGCAATAAGGGAATTATTAAATGTTTCCCATAAGCTTTTTTATTTTTCTCATTAATTTTCTCATATTGATACGATAGGCAACATTTATTTTAGTGCCAGATACCCTTAAAAGCAGTTCAGCTGCACTAACACACTCAATGCTCACTACAAAGTTTTGAATTAGGTACCATTATAATTCATACCAGACAAAAGTGACACTTTTTTTGTTTGTTTGTTTGTTTTTTTGTATTTTTCTGAAGCTGGAAACGGGGAGAGACAGTCAGACAGACTCCTGCATGCGCCCGACCAGGATCCACCCGGCACGCCCACCAGGGGCGATGCTCTGCCCACCAGGGGGCGATGCTCTGCCCCTCTGGGGTGTCGCTCTGCCGCGACCAGAGCCACTCTAGCGCCTGGGGCAGAGGCCAAGGAGCCATCCCCAGCGCCCCGGCCATCTTTGCTCCAATGGAGCCTTGGCTGTGGGAGGGGAAGAGAGAGAGAGGAAGGAGGGGGGAGTGGAGAAGCAAATGGGCGCTTCTCCTATGTGCCCTGGCCGGGAATCGAACCCAGGTCCCCCGCACGCCAGGCCGACGCTCTACCGCTGAGCCAACCGGCCAGGGCCATGACACGTTTTATTGACAATAATTTTGAACCCAACCAATAGCCACAGTCTTTATAGCTACTTCTGAAAAAAAAATTGTTCTAGTTAAGCAAATCATGACAAATTTGATAAAAAATTATACCTCTGTACACATAAAAATGGTCTTATAAAAATTAAATAGCAGCTTTTGGTAAATTGACCATCAAATCCAATTATTTTTATATTTTATTTAGAAAAGTGAAAAGTTTTCCAGAAAAATTAGTTGTGCTTTACAACTTCAGAGAGGTCAATATCTAAATATCTAATCCTTCTAAAATAGGTTACATTTTTTTTTTTCCTTTTTGAAAGAACTGCAGGAGTAAAACTAACCCCCTTATTAGAACTGTGGACATTTTGTTATTGTCATTGTTACTTTTGGTAACAAATCTTTCTTGCTTTCTCTTAAATATAAAATAGAAAATCCTGGAGCTAGACTCATTATAGTAAGCTTTTTTGTGTCACACACAGATAATATAGGGTATAGCAAAAGTAGGTATACAGTTGTGAGCATATGAAACACAGTTTATTCTTATTATTTATTGATTATTGTATTTGCCATAAGACCAAATGTAAACTTACTTTGGTCCACCCTCGGTATATTAAAAATAAATATCTTGGGGGAATTTGTTAATATAAGTCTTTTATTCTTACAGCATTGTTTTTCAATTGCTAGTCTGTGGCCTGGTGCCAATCTGCGAGTTAACCAACTTAATGTTGTATGAAGATTATAGAGTCTATAATCAGTAAGTTACACAAAGGGTTGTTAGAGCATAAATCTTAGCACTGATCAGTGTATTGGAAACTAAAAGGAAACTATTTTTTTCACAAAAAGACACACTCCTCTTTTTGCCTAATGAGCACTTCACACATAATAAAACATGATGCCTGGCCCAACTGTCCACCAGGCCAGGAAATTAACCAACTTCCCTACCGTGAGGGTGGGAATGACGAAAGTATTCATTTTCCAGGGAAAAGACAAAGTTGCACCCACGAAAAGGTGACATCATTAAAAAAAAAAGCAGACATTGCTGCAAGCTTAAAAGTCTTCTTGATAGTGAAACTCCTTTGCCTTGGGAACATTAGCTTTTACCATAGTAGTTTATGCAAATGAATGGATGATAGTTTTATTATTTAGTCATCTCAAACCAGGTAGTTTTTTTCTAAAGAATAATATGCCTTTTTTATGCTAGTTTATTTAACCATATGCTTGTTTATTTAACCATATGTGTGTGTGTGTGTGTGTATACATATATATATTTAGTTAAATTTCTTGATCAGAAAACTGTTTTTCTCATTTGACTACTCTAGGGACAAGAGAGCAACTGATTTACAATTATATAATTATGTTCCAGTTTGTTATACTTACTGATTTTTTTTTACTTCATGATAGAATTTAATCATTCAAAATGATTACTTTTATAGCAACACAACTTCAAAATTATAGCCTACAATCTTCAATGCTTTATCAATTTCTTCTGTAGTTTTAGTCTCTGCCATTATATATAGTTGCTAAACTACAATTTATCAGTAATGTTATTTTGCCAAGATGAAGTGGATTCACATCCCAAGGTGATTTTACATTGCTGGAAGCTCATAGTTTTAAACATATTACAAGTAATTGTGATAACAATGTTTTGAAATACTGGATGTTCCTAAATAAACTTTTCATATTTAGGTATGCCATGAAGTTTCATATTTACCTTTCAGTTTGGATTCATTTGACAATTTGGACACTTTATTACTGAAAAGATGAAGCGCATTGATCTTCTTGGCTCATGTGCAGGCTCCTCCTTTTACTTCCTGCTTGAATTGTCTTGTTCAAGTCATTGAACTGCTATCTGCCCCAGTTTGTTCTGTTAGGAAATATGCACAATTGCTGTCTAACCTTCAGAATTATTGTGGAGGTAGGATTGGAATCATGCCTATGGTACCAATTTATGAACTGTGAGACAATACTCTAATTGTCCTCCTGGGAATCTCTGCTGCAGTTTATCTGCTCCTCCCTCACTTTTGGAAGTGGACAAAACTGGGTCCCTCCCAAATGTCTGCAACAACTTATTGCATACTTCCTCAAGGGAATGCTTAAGACTTAAGGGTGTCTTCAGACTCTGCAGACATAAGAATAAAGAGAGATGGTTAAAAATAAAAAAGCCTGAAAGTTGGAATCAAAAGGGAAAAAGTGTGGAGCTGGCATCCCCAGTTGTGAGTTTTTGGCTCTTAGAGACTGATCTGAGCTTTTATTTCCACATTAGCAAAATTGAGATAATATTTGAGCTCAGTGCTTTGCATGACTCCTGTGAAGATCAGCTCTAAAAATATAGGTGAAAGTATGGTATTCTATAAAACATAAAAATAAACATGAATTATAAAAAATAATGTTAGGAGGCATAATTATACATAGATGATAAATTTTATCTCAGGCTCTTTATTTTGAATATTTATGTCCTGCTATGTTGATTTTTCTCCTGTGTCTAATTTTTGAACTCAGTTTTGCCTTTTTCCATGTCTATACATATCATAGAATTCCTTTGTATTTGTTAATTGAAAGTAAATTATATTGACTAGGGAAAAAATCTTTAAATAGAAATAAGATAATTTGTTTATACTTGAATTATAAAACAATATTTGCTAAGAGCTTTTCTGTTCAGTATTTTTTTTAATATTACTAAAAGGTTTTGGAAGAAGCAAATGGAGTTCTATATGACCAAGAAAATTATTTTTAAAGATCTACTCAGTAAACCAGGAAGAAAAACAAAATTCAATTCAAACATAACAGGCTTGATTGAAATAATTTTTGAAATGTTAATTTGTAATTAGTAATGATCTATGATGAATTATTTCTTTCCAGCTTGGGAACTATTTTCAATTGTAGATGAGTTTCCTGAAAAATAATAGGAATATGTACTTTAAACTGTACTAACTCTTGGGATTTAAAATATGGTTTTATCATTTCAAGTTTTGCTTGCAATTTTATATCTTACTATGATTTTACCCTTCTGATTTTCAAATATCACCTATATCAAGCAATATATAAAATACTGTCTCTTTCTGAACGTATATGGTAAAAATTGTTCCTGCAGATGGATGTCTATAGTCGTTGGTAACAGAGGATCCCGTGTTGGCTCAACTGCAGTTGAAATGGAGTCTAGTTTAATAGCTCAAGTGAGAACAAGAATTAAATTGAAAATTGCAGTCTGAAATATTCTGTATTTGATTATAGCGGGATTATAGGAAGGTAAGAACAAGATATAACTGAATTTTAAAAGGAGCCTGGATTCTACTAGATCTGTGCTTTATTAGTTCATAACCAAAGTATGCAACATAGAGCCATTTTTAAAACACTAATACATTTTTTTTGGAAGAAAGGCCAATTCATTGCAGATGTCAGTGTCAACAAAATTCTGTTTCTTGTATACTGAACTTGCAAAACAGAATTTAGTTTTACTTTGTTAAATGTGGAAGGGTGGTAAAATTTTTAGCCAGTCTTCTGCCCACTCTAGCTAGGTATTCAGATGTTTGTGAAACTTCCTCTGTTATTCCCAAACTCTCAAGATTAGTAACATACACTTTTTTTTAGCATAAACACATTGTTCCAGGATAAGGCAAAATTAAGATTGGTCAGAGTTCTTATTTGAAAAATTGTATTGTTTAATAACTGTATAAATCATAAAATTAGACCCTGCCCTACCACCAAAGTGGGCTACCATGAGACATTTATCTAGTGAAATTTTAAGCCTTGTGGAGCAGAGCAATTAGAACAAATTATGTAGTTTCTATTAGTTTCAATTCTATCTGTGCTAATGAGATTAATAATACCTACAAGAAAATGTTATGTGAAATTATTGAGACAAGGAACAAAAGAGCGATAAAAATGTTTGACATAGAGAGAAAGCAGAGCTGTTAAGGGTACACACCTTCTGGGTTCAAATCCCACCTCAACTACTTGCTTGCTGTTGGACTTTGGGCCAGTTACTTAACCTTTTATTCTTTGATTTCCTTGGTTATAAAATGGGATTAATAATAATACTTTATTCATAGATTTGCTGTGAACACTAACATTTAATGAACTAATGTTTATAAAGCACTTGGTACAGACCAGCATTTAGTGTTTGCCAATTAAATAATAGTGATAAGCACACAAAAATTTATCATTATTATATTTATTCAAAAGAAATGGAATGTTGTTTGTAAAACTTAAAATTTGCCCTATTAATGCATTGTAAAATTTAGAAACCTAAATCAAAATATCATAAGAAAGTAAACTGTTAACACAAATATATTTTAAACAAATCTAGCTAGGATGATCTTTATCATAATTTTACACTGAAAAAAAAAATGTTCTTCCTTGCTGACCAATGCTAAAACTAATTGTCATTTTTCTCTTGTAATTTTAGTTTTCTTTTGTTTAGATTTTGGCAAAGAATATTCAATTATAAGTCCAATTTTGGAACGACCAAACAAAAGTACATGCATCATTTAATGGTATTTTAAATTAATTTTACAAACTTATGAAAAGGTACTCATCACTAATCCTTAAAGAAATGCAAATCAATAATTCAAATATAGGGACCTATATAGAGATGTTTACCTAAAACCCACGTGTTGTTATGGACCTATGTCACCTTAATAAATTTAATTTCTAAATGAAAAAAAAAATGTTAAAGCCACAATGAGGTATCACCTCATACCTTTCAGAATGGTTATTATAAAAAAGACAAGAGATAAATGCTGGGGAGGAGAAACAGCAATCCTTGTACACTATTGGTGGGATTGAAAATTGGTGCATCCCCCTGTAATAAAAATGATAAATCCCATTTGCCTAAACATGTTGAAAACTACAATAAAGGTTATGACTTTTCTGTCCATGAGTTGAAGCAGAAAATGCAAAAAATTGTTTAAAATATCATTAAATATTGGGAAAATCCTGGCTTAGGAAAATTGTTAGCCCTGGGAACAAGATTAAAAGGATAATTTTCAAACAGCCTTTAAGGCAATATCCATCATATGTAAATATGTGACATGAGCAAAGACTTCTCATTTTTTTCAAATAAAAAGCAGCTAATTCTCAAAGTTTTATTGTCTTCTATGACAGCTGTTTTTGCAGATGGTCTCAAAGACTTCCCAAAACTTTTGCTAATATAGTGGATTTTAAAGATCAATCATGGAGAATTTCAATGTGTCATCAGATATTTGTTAGGTATTATAGTCTCCTAGCTGGGCTAGTATATACTACAATAATTTCAATCTTTTACAAAACAATTTTACTTAATCAGAATAAATCTGACAAGTGTGGTAATCTCTTTGATATTATTTACATATTTCTATTTTTCTGTATAATAATATTTAGTTTTTGCAATTTTGGCTTTCTGATTAGGAATTTGAAAAGTGGAAACAAAATGCATCAACACAACTGAAAAATAAATTTTTACTTGTAGGTCTTGAAAATTGTGTGCATTGGGAAATTTATGAATATTTATTTATTTTGTTATCAGAGAAGATCAAATCATAATGCTATGTTTAGTCTAGTGGTACCAGACTGACTTTAAAGTTTAGTAGCATTTTCAAGGGTCACAATCAGTACTTTTAAAGCTTTCAACTCTCTTGGGTCCCTTAAAACCCATGGGCCATAATGGAATCAATTGGTGGCATCAGCATATTTTCCATATTCTTTTAATCAACCTGCTAATCTTGTATTCTTATTTTGGTTTAAAGAAAATCAAAAGAGAATCTGAGAAATTGGAAGCAACATTGAATATATAACACTTAGAAAGCGTTTTTCTGTTCATATATGATATTAAAGCATATTTTGTATAATTGCTTTTATTTTTAGAAATGTTTCTTGAGATAATTCTCTATCCCTAAATAACTTGGCAATAACATTCAAGATTTTTTTCTATAGTTTCGATGAATCTCAATCCCTCTTTATTTTCATTTTTTAAATGATAAAGTACATAGTAGTTGGGTGTGATGGAAAATTGATGAAAAGTTAAATGCATGATGAAAAAGATGATCCAAAACTTTTTTTCTTTATATCTAGATTACTAGATTTAAAAAAGATATGTTGCATTAGTGGATGAAAGTGGCTAGAATAAAGTAAGACTAATAACACTAATGACTGACTAACTCTAAAATAAAATGGCATTATCAGAGAAAACTTACCTATCCCATATTATCTCAATCAATAAAACACAGCAATGGATACTATCATTATTATAATAAATAACAAGCCTATTTTACATTATAAATTAAATAATAAATATTAACCTAAGATGAGATCTAGAATATATCCTGTATATTACTTGTACAAGTCAAAAAGAGACATGGCATCAATCAAGTCACTTTTTGACATAAAATGTATTTTATACAAGTTAATATTAAATAGAAAACAGCATTTAAGTAAATGTGATGAATTAAAATAAAATAAATTGGTGTTTTCTAGTTCTTTCATGTTTAGTCATTTATAATTTTTCTTTTTAAAACCATTATGTAAAAAGCTTAGACAGAAAAATTAAGACTAAAATAGCTCTTTGGGGAAGGGGCTCTTTTGGAAATAATGTTCAGTGTAAGAAGATCCTTTATAATTTGACATAAGAGAATTACATGGAAATATCGATTCTTTTTTTTTTTTTTTTTTCTGAAGCTGGAAACGGGGAGAGACAGTCAGACAGACTCCCGCATGCGCCCGACCGGGATCCACCCAGCACGCCCACCAGGGGGCGACACTCTGCCCACCAGGGGGTGATGCTCTGCCCCTCCGGGGCATTGCTCTGCTGCAACCAGAGCCACTCTAGCACCTGGGGCAGAGGCCAAGGAGGGATCCCCAGCACCCGGGCCATCTTTGCTCCAATGGAGCTTTGGCTGCGGGAGGGGAAGAGAGAGACAGAGAGGAAGGAGAGGGGGAGGGGTGGAGAAGCAAATGGGCGCTTCTCCTATGTGCCCTGGCCGGGAATCGAACCCGGGACCTCTGTATGCCAGGCCGACGCTCTACCACTGAGCCAACCGGCCAGGACGAAATATGGGTTCTTAAAAAAAAAAAAAACTAAAAGATTTTACAAACTATGCAGATAAAATACAGAAAATATGGAAATTAAACTGCTCAAACTTTATGATGTTGTGACTAGCTGTGTGTCAGATTTTTTTCTTTTGCTTAATCCCTTCACCTTTTTAACCCTCTTTTCTGTATTTATAAGTCTGTTTTTTGTTGTTGTTGTTAGTTTATTTTGTTTATTAGATTCCACATATAAGTAAAATCATATGGAAGGGGTGTGTCTGGGGAGGTAAAGGAGGGTAGAGGGGGTATAGATGGTGATAGAGTGATGGAGGGAAACATAAAATGCAATATACAGAAGATATATTGTAGAATTATGCATTTGACACCTGTATAATATTATAAATCAATGTAATCTCAATAAAAATTTTAAAAAGAATTAAAGGCAGCTATAGAAAATGGCATTGATGGGTATCTGCCCATGAACAGACTGGGGTGGGGCTCTTTGGTATTTAGAGATTTTTAACGTTTTTCCTGTTGTGCACCGTTATCCTTGATTGGTCATCAGTAAACTGTTATATATTTTGATGCATCACTTGTATCCTTCCATAATGGTAGGTTATATGGTATGATGGTTCCCAAGCTGTATCGTTTGTTTTCACACAACTGCAATTCTGAGACTTTAATTTAAATAATTTCTCATAGTATAAATATTTTGATGTAAATCACAATAGTAAACAAAAGCTGTTACTATTTTTAATAACTTCATCCACTTCTGTAAAACATGAGGAGTTATCTGAAAATATTTAATTATCTTGGTCTAGAATGTGCACCTGTACCTATGACAAAGCAAAAACTTCTTATATTGAAGAGATTATAAAAAAACAAGAAGGAAGAAGAGCCCCTATGGGAGTCTCTTCCTTATGTTTCATGAGGTCATAGTATTCTAGTTGCTAAAATACAAACAAAAAAATATCAGTTTGTAGAAGTGTAGAAACCATGCATCCACCTCCTCTTGTTTACAGGAAACAATGGAAAAGTTAATTTTTTGCCATCTTCCACTTCATTGTTCAGAATGGAGGTGGGTGAGCTGGATGACATTTGTATGAGATGAACAAGCATCCAGAGGACTGATAGTAAAGAGAACACAGATTTCCTCCCTAGATGCTGACATATTGAGGGAGCATCACACAAAGGAAGTAGATGTGCCTGGAAGAGGAGTTTGCAGGAGTTAGTGAGAAACTCATAAAAGAGTTTTCTGAGATTTAGAGAGTTGCTGACAGCTGGAGGGCAGAGAAGAGAGTACTATACTAAGTACTGCTGTGCTATATGGTGGGATCTTAGTGTAAATGTTCTTTGAAGGCATGAGTGAAGAACTAAAGTTCTTTCTCAATTCCTATTAGAGGCTAAACTGCTTTTTAAAATCTTGCAGTGCATTTAGAACTATACCAAATGGGTCTGTTAGATCAATAGTTTCTAATGCTATGAATAAACAGGATGAGGAAAGATAAATTACTTGTCTAATGAGTTGATTTTGTTGATCACTATGACCAATTGGGACAGTGTCATTCATCCAGTGCATATGTCCTTCCTTACTAATCATCCCCAAGTTCATCTCCGGAGAAGCTCACACTCAGCAGCAGAGATTGACTTACTATGATGTATAAAACAGTTGTTCTCCTGCTACAGAAAGTCCACATCTTCAGTTTTCTTCTTTAAAATAATAATAATAATAAATAAGGCAGTACTTCTAATAAAGTACTAAAATATTTATAGAGAGAAAAGGTTGGTTAGAATTCATGATAATATTATGCAGTTACAGATTTTAAAGAAATCTAGAGATGTCTCTCTGTTTATGACTTTGGAGCATATATAGAAATTAATAGCTGATATTTGAATAGTGCCAGAGACTATTCTAACTATAATACATCATACACATGTTAACTTATTCAAGCCTCACTAAATGAGATAGATTCTGTTGAGGTCATTCTCCTTTTATGTATAGAGAAACATAGATACTGAGTGTTTAGATGGCTTGTTCAAGTTTACACTATATATAAATGGGAGAGCTCCCATTCTGTTGCCAGATTATTACCTACCCTGCAATTATTGACTTAACGAAATACCTGGCTAAAATTTCTATTAGATGTTCTTCATATTTACATGATCCTTGTGATTAATATAACAATTGTTTATAATAAGTGCTACACAATTTCTTTAAAATATGTAGTTGTTTTAAGTAGGCTTAGTAGACTCTGAATATTGCACAATCACTTAACTGGATGAAGATGTTACTACGGCTAATGCCATGGATAACTAGCCAAGCAACAAAAAACAATACTCTTTCCAATACTATGATGCAAATTTCAAAGAGCTTAACTCCATGTAGTTTTCTATCTCTAACATTTGTACTTACTAAGGAGGGCTGGACTTTTCATTTCTCAATGCTCAGTATAAAATGAATACTCCTGCCCTGTGTCCTGGATGAGTATGGTATTTTCTAATAGCCAGGGAATCATTTTAATTTTCTAAATCTAAAGCAGAAGGCAGCTATCCTATGTGAAATAAGGTGAGGTTGTTCCTGATCTACCTACTACCTGGTATGAACTCTTATCTATGAGTGATGCTTTCATACCTATGATACAGAGGGACAATTATGTTGCAGATTCATTATGACTTAGACAACTTATTTCCCCACCTCTTCACTGCCCATATCATCCTGACAGATAATCTTAAACCTCAATCATTTCTGCTGCAGCCTGACCCAGGATGTTTTTAGTTTTTCTACTTGTTACAAATGGCGGGACCTGGTAATACTTAAGGAGCAGAGGCTATTTTTATTTTCATTATTGACCCCAGCAAAAAATCATGAAACAATGGTTCCTAAGTTGAGATCCTGTTAAAGTCTGTGGATAGAATTTGGAATAAGAGATGTGTGTGTGTGTGTGTGTGTGGGGGGGGGGGTCATGAACTTCAAAGGGAACAAAATACACATTTATTTTTACTTTTAGCCGACATTATTTATTTCCTTCAACCATTATTGTAGGCCACAAATAATTGTATTATGAGGACTTATAACTTTTATAACTTTGTCACTAATAGAAATCAGATATTTTCATATCACAGTTTTCTGAGATATGTAAAAATCATATACACACATCACTATTTTGTAATCAAAGTATCTCTTAGATTTACTAATATTTTGGAGTTTAATATATAAAAAATAAGGATAGGTTATATCACAATTTGTTTATACTTTAATAATTAATATAATTGCTTTACTTTGTACTTCTACTTATTTTATTCATGTAAAGTCATTATTCTGGTGAACAAAAAAAAAGGTTAAAAATCTCTGCTATAAAGTGAAACTAGCTGGGGGAAAGAAAGTAAAAAAAATAACTTAATTGAGGAACTTCTCTACTTGAAGTTTGGAAGTTAATGCTGGACACCTGGTGCCTTCACAGATGGGCCCCCAAAAGAGCAATTGAGGGACACTAATGTAACTGTCCAAATAATGACATACGGCTGCTAATGCAGTTTTTTTTAGCTCATCATTGCAGTGTATTCTTGTCTATTAAGTCTAAGAAATTTACACTTTTTAAAGACAGTGTTGGAGTTGTCAGCTTTATCAACCACTGAGAGAAATGTGCCAATGTGCTTCTGAAGAGGGAGTAAGTCAGACACCAAGTGCGGACCTTGATCTCTTTGTAGCTGAGCAGGAGTTGAAAGAGGATGTCCATTGTTTTTTAACCAGAACATCCAGTGAACTAGAACACCATTTCTACAAGGGTTTCTTTTGATGTTTGCTCCCTGCTGACCATGCCTGGAAAACCCTTTCTAGTCATCAAATGTGTTGGAAGGAGACTCCACCATGCTGACTTCACAGCATCAGGATCACATGAAGTTCTGAGACACTGGACAGTTTGGCACAC
The DNA here is from genome assembly GCF_036850995.1 of Saccopteryx leptura. Lineage (NCBI taxonomy): Eukaryota > Metazoa > Chordata > Mammalia > Chiroptera > Emballonuridae > Saccopteryx > Saccopteryx leptura. The sequence continues at coordinate 56,781,610 of NC_089506.1, forward strand.
CACTGCTTGCATGTGGTGAAAATATATCAATATTTATTCATGTATTTGTTTTAACTTTTTTTTTGTTACTGTATTATTTGTTAAATAAAAACATTGTCCTAGCTAGGCTATGTTCCAAGAGTCAGTCAAAGAGTTCTCTTTGTTTTATGTCTTATATCTGTGATCTGAAGAAGAAGGACATAGCAGAATCACCTGCAATGCTTAAGAAATACACATTCCTTTACATTCCAATCATAGTCTGACTTAATAGACATTGGGAGTTTTCTATGCACTATGTTTTTTAACAGGTGCTTATATAGCAAGCATAACACTAGTTGAGAAAACTGCCTCATTGAGATCATTAATAACTAAATCCAGTCTTCCTCTGTTGTTTCAATAATTAAATATCAAGAAATATTTTCTGATGCTCCAGGTATTGTCCTGTACTCTGGAGAAAGAGATAAATGCTTACTTAGCCCCGGTTTTGTGAGATCAACAAAACAATTAAGATATCATGTGGTAATTACTAGAATATAGGAAAGCCTAAATAGATACTGACTTGAGGGTGACATTGTGTAGGTTTGTCAGAGCAGATAATTCCTGCATGGATTTAAAAACTTAAAATCATTAGTGGAAGTTAGCCATGTAGGAATTGTGATTTATCTATCTGTTTATCACCAGCACCTGCATGATACCTGCTTCTGACACATAGTAGGTGCTCGATAAATGTTAAGCTGATTGAAGAATAGAGGAAACATGGTGTTTTGGGTAACTGAGCATAATTATCTCAGTTAGAGTATGGATTCTAAATGATAAAGAAGTTCAGAAATGAGTTTGAAAATATGTTATATTACTTTTTCTGCCATACAAACATGTTTATATTTCATTTTAAGACAGTGGAAAATATCTGACTGACTTTTTAAAAAGTGTATTTGAAAATATTATGTAAGTTAGATTCTGATAATGGGCCTGGTAGTGCTTTTCCCAACTTCTTTCTAAAACATCTACATAGGTTTAATTTTAATCATACTTTAACAACATTCAAATATTAAGACAAAAAACCTATTTTTCAGGATCTGCATGAAGTTTCTTGTACCAATATGACAGATGGGCTGAACTGAGAGTAGTGATTGGTAGTCTACCCATAACTTCTATGACAAAAAAATGCAAATTCAAGCCATCAAAATGGGTAGAAAAGCACTATATTCTTCTTATGTTATCTCCTTGCTCATAGATCCAACCATTGTGCTAAGAACTAAACAAATATATGAAGTAATTATTTTTATATTCTGTCTTTGACAACTGTAGAAATAAAAAAATTATCAGTAATCCCCCTTTTCCTTCTATCTGCATTGTTTGATATTGTTTCAAATGGCAATGATAAAATCTTTTCTCCTATTGTCTATGAACTACATTTTTAAAGCACTTATGAACTCTAGCTGGGTAGTTCAATGGATAGTGTTGTCCCAGCACACCACAGTCATGGGTTCCATCCTGGGTTTGGATACATACAAGAAACAACCAGTGAGTACACAACCTAGTGGAACACTGAGTTGATGTTTTTTTCTCTCTCTCCTTTCACTTTCCCCTCTCTATTCCCCTCTATCTCTCTCTCAAATCAATAGAAAAAAAATTAAAATAAAAATAAAAAAGTGGGCCCTGGCCAGTTAGTTCAGTGGCAGAGTGCCAGCTCCGTGTGTGGATGTCCTGAATTTGATTCCTGGTCAGGGCACACAGCAGAAGCAACCATCTGCTGCTCCACCCCCTCCCCTTCTCTCTCTCTCTCTCTCTCTCTCTCTCTCTCTTTCTTTTTCTCTCTACCTTTTTGTAGCCATGGCTACAGAATTGATTCCAGTGAGTTAATGGGGGAACAGAGGGTGGCTCCCAGAGCCTCCACCTCAGGCACTAAAAATAGATCGCTTGCCTGAGCAATGGAGCAATGCCCCAGATGGGCAGAGCATTGCCCCATAGAAGGCTTTCAGGGTGGATCCCAGTCTGGTCACATATGGAAGACTGTCTTTCTTCCTCTCCTGATCTCACTTAATCAAATAACAAATAAACAAGTAAACAAATTTAAAAAATAAATTAAAAAGTGCAATGTACCAGACCACATAGATTGTTTCAGCATATTCAAATGACCATAAGTTGTACAGGTAACATGAGATCACAGCACAATACAACTAAACATTAGCACAATTTTAAGAAGCATCTAAAACAAAACATAGGTGCATATTTAATAGCTCTCTTGATGGACAATGACTAAGAATTTAAGGCTAAAAGAAAAAGAAAAAATACATAGTTAATTGCATTTAAAACAATATCTTTGGTTGGATGTTTCTTTTCATTTCCTATTAGCATGTGCTTGCCGTTAGAGAACACTGACCACATTAATGCTGATACTGGGTGTGTCCAGGTGTGCATGCCCAACCACTCTGTCAGCTTTTGAAGACTGCAAGTGTGCATCCCAAGTCTCTACCTACTGCCTGTCACATATGGGGTATGAATAAGTATTACCTTATGACTTTTTCTAAAATCCCAAAGATTAAATTTTTTTTTTCAATAAAAATTAAAAAATTGCTAGTCAACAAGAAATAATTAATATTACACCAGAAAAATGTTTGAAATATCTAGATTATCCAGATGTCTGAATTGTTCATAAAATATTTCTAAATGTTTAGTCTCATTTAAAATAAAAGTTAAAACAAAATAATAATAAATTTGCCTCTTAAGTTGGTAAATTGAGGTACATAATATTGCACAGAATGGAGAAAATGTACCCTTTTATGAGCTTTCCTAGACCAATTTAAATATTCAAAGCAGAAGATACATTACTGCAATTTCAGACAAATATACAAAGCAAAGCTCAATCATGTTCATTATAGCCCTGTAGATTACTATAAACTCCAAATAAACATATATAGAAAATAAATGGGAAATACAAAATTACGTATTCATGAATAAAATCAAATAAGATTATTGAAAATAATCAATTCAGTCACAGACCAAAATCATTACTTATGTTATTTTCTTTGTTCTCTACTATAGGAAACATTTGTATATAAAATATATATCCTACTTGGTGATATTACAAATTTAATACTCTCCTTCTTCTTGAACATGCCATCATATATTATTCTGACAGCTTTCACTATGGTCAAGGGTATAACACAGATAGCACATATATTATGCTAATAAATAGATTATGTATATTCATATATACACAATTTTTATTTATTTTGGATAACTTGTTCTTTCTCTAGGTTCTTGTTTTAATATGTACATGCAGAAAAAAGGAAATTGATTAAAATTAAAAGTATGGTGTAGTTGGCTCATTAGTAATTTTAATTTTTATCATTCAATTTTGAAAATATTTCTGATGTTATCTAGAATCAGCATGTGTCACTCATAAAAAAAACAGAGCCGCTATTTTTTAAAACATCACTTGTATAAAAATAGAATATTTTATAGGTAGAAGAGTTTACAGTGGGACATTTTAATCCATAGGTAACTTTGAATGTATCTGTGACATAGCTGTTTAGATGAAGGTGTGTTAAAATGCAAATATCTCTTTTTTATTATCAAATAATACATACATAATGTGTCCTCTTATTCCTCTGCTCCTATTTAAACCATGATTATGGGGAAATTATATTTTTTGTCTTCTCTATTATATTGCTTGGATATGTATGAATAAATATACAAATTATGTCCAAATAAAACCTACAAAAGAATTTTTGAAATTTTGGTTATACTGTTCTTGCCTCTGAGAAGGAATCAGTCATATTGTCAAATGACATTCTTATAGAAGAAGTGTGAACTTATTAAATAAAGGTCTGAAGTTCGTGTGCATGAGACTATTATAGATGTAACTGAGGTATTCCTGTGAAGTCGGAGAGGAGAACAAACTATGCCACAGCTCGAATAGATTTTTTCCAATTTTTCTAAAGTTGAAGTAATCAGTGAATTTGAAAAACCATTCTAGGTTGTAAAGTTGAAGAAATCAATGAATTTGAAAGACTATTCAAGGTCCTAGGAAGCTATCAGATAATAGAGAACAATTTTTTTAAAAAAAGATGAATGGGTCTTCTGGTTTAAATGTTTGCTATATATGCCAGATGGTACTTTATCTGTTCCTTCAGTCTCCATCCACTTCAGAATCTAGCTTTATGGACCCACATGGTCCCACACTCACAACTTGGGTATGGCTTAAGGTTGAAAATGTTTTGGGATATTATTATATAATTTTATTAAAAGCTAAAAAAAATTTTTTGCCTGTGTTATATGTCCACATATCACAGGGTTGTTTCCAAGTAGTTACCACGTACTGCAAAGGTTCTAACATTACAATAGCAATATTAAAATAAGAATTTAGGTGAATGATGCATTCATCTAGGCGAGACTAAACTAATGCAATAGTGACACAAGTGGCCAAATAGGAATTAATTTTCAGAAAAAGGTAAAGCTGACAATTTTGGTATTGAGCTAAAGATCATAGTGGATATGATGGGAGAGAGATTAAAGTTTCTGATGTCTAACAGGATTTTATCTTGGCACACAAGTTCTCTGAAAACTGTATGTATATTGAACACATAAATGTAAGAGCAAATGGGAGAAATAAAGTAGGAATAACAGTTATGTAATTCTTTTTTTGTGTGACAGAGACAGAGAGAGAGACAGAGAGAGGAACAGATAGGGACAAACAGGAAGGGAAAGAGATGAGAAGCATCAGTTCTTTGTTGTGGCACCTTGGTTGTTTATTGGCTGCTTTCTCATTTGTGCCTTGACCAGGGGGGCTATAGCAGAGCAAGTGATTCCTTGCTCAAACTAGCGACCTTGGTCTCAAGCCAGTGACCATGGGGTCATGTCTATGATCCCACACTCAAGCCAGCAACTCTGCACTCAAGCTGGTGAGCCTGCACTCAAGCCAGCTTCCTCAGGGTTTCAGACTTGGGTCCTCTGTGTCCCAGTACCATGTTCTATCCACTGCAACATTGCTTGGTCAAGCAATTATGTAATTATTTAGTTATATTGCTCATAAAGCATTTGGGGTAAGGTGACTAGTAGGTATGTAGATACCTAGTCAGGAAATCAGGAGAATATTATGCACTGGAAATATCAACATGACCTCATTAAAGCAGTCATAAATAAAGCCTTTGAAAAAAATAAAAATAAATAAATAAAGCCTTTGGGATAACAGCTCAATCATGGATAATAAATAAAATTAAAGAAAGTCCAACTGAAAATTGTAGAAAATAAAAGAAAATGGGTTTCAAAATAGAAAAAAATATATTGTTATGGAAATCAAGAACCTACCATTGGAGAGAATATCAACACAGTATTTTATGCTTTAAATAGGACACATTATTTAAAAACTTTTAAATAGAGAGTTTTTAAACTCCTAGAAGATACAGTAAAATATCAAAAAAGTTTATTTCTATTCTGATGTGAGTCTAGAATGGAGAGATCACTGGGTAGAGGAATCATATATAAATGAAAGAAAATTACTTAAGAGTTTGGCTCTAAACCTAAAGTTTTAAACAATTCAGGACTTATGAAAAGAATAACAGTCAGATGCCATTGATAAATTGGAGCCTAACCGCTGGTCTAACCTGTAAACCATTTTCTCACTTACCATTCACTTACAAAAGTAACCTAGCTTTCCTTTACTTTTTTTCTCTTAAATATCAACCCTACCACTCTTCAATTTTACTAAAAAAATAAATAAATAGGATTATGTTACACTAAAAAGCTTCTGCACAGCAAAAGAAACCAACAACAAAACAGAAAGGCAACCAACAAAATAGAAGTTGATATTCACAAACAACAGCTCTGACAAGGGGTTAATACCCAAAACATATCAATAGCTCACAAAGCTCAACAACAAACAAGCCAAAATTAAATTAAATTAAAAAATGGAAAGAGGACATGAACAGATATTACTCCCAAGAAAACATTTAAGTGGCCAACAGATATATGAAAAGATGCTCATTTTTACTAGATATTAGAGAAATGCAAATTAAAACTACAAGGAGATACCACTCACACCTGTTAGATTGGCTGTTATCAACAAGACAATAAGTGTTGGAGAGGTTTTTGAGAAAAAAAAAAAAGACTCATTCACTGCAGGTGGAAATGTAAACTGGTACAGCCATTATAGAAGAGAGTATGGTGGTTCCTCAAAAAAGTAAGAATAGAGCTACTATATGACCCAGCAATCCCTCTGCTTGGTATCTACCCAAAAAACTCAAAATCATTTGTACATATACCCCCCTGTCATCGCAGCATTATTCATGGTGGTTAAGACATGGAAACAACCAAAGTGTCCCTTAACAGAGGATTGGATTACAAAGATGTGATACATATATAGAATGAAATACTATGCAGCCATAAGAAATGATGATGCATTGCCATTTAAGACAATATGGATGGACATTGAGGACATTATACTAAGTGAAATAAGTAAATCAGAAAAGGCTAAGAACTATGTGATTTCACACATAAGTGTGAAAACTTAAAATCATAAATGTGAAAACTTTTATATCCCACATAAGTGGGATATAAAACTGAAACTCATGGATATAGATAAAAGTGAAGTGGTTACCAGAGGAATGGAGATGTAGGGAAGGGGAGTAAGGAGGAACAAATACTATGGTGATAAAAAATAATTTGACTTTGGGTGATGGGCACATAACATAATCAACAGTTTAAGTTCTCTAGAAATATATACTTGAAACCTATGTATACAAACTGACCAATGTCACCCCATTAAATTTAATTTCTAAACTGAGAAAAAGTATAAGGTCCTAGCAAATTCTTGAGACATATTCTTCATTTTATTTTTTTCTAGTCAATCTTTCTTTATAACATCTTTCTGAGACTACATATATGCTCTTAAGAACAAGAACTATATTTTACCTCTTTTGGGATAATGATTCCGACCTAAGCACCTTGGTTTCAATAGGAGAGTGTTGGCATGAAATTTTTAATGGGTATTATTTTCTCCTCTCAAACTTTAAGCTTACTTTAACTCAATATTTTCAAGAGGGTTTTGTGGAATTCAAATCACATTAAATTCTGAAAGTTAAAAACAGATTCTAATTAAAGAAGTTTGGAAAATATTGGATACATAATTTTTCTTCTTTGACATTTTAGTGCATTGGAATAGAAAGATCTCTGTGAAGCTTTGAATAACTTAATATTTTTAAACTATGCATATTAGTATCTTATAGTACTAGTTAGAAAATAATAAACTATTTGAACTTCTAAAAATAATTTAAGTTTGTCCTTCAGGGAGAGTCCTGAGACATTTACTTGGCTTTATTGTCTCTCACCAACTGGTCTACATTTTGATTAATTTTGTATTTCCATAGAGGGTTTTATAGCTACTCTTTTTTTTCTTTGTTCTTCTCACATTTTTGTTGCACACAGAGTATATATTTTTACACTTCCTACCTCCTACTGTCTTTCAATACCAAATGAGTTTAACGTCTAGACTTCGTTTCAAGATCCCCTAATTTTCACCCCAGTATGGAAATTTTCATGCTCTGCCATGCCAGATCAAAATCAAAACAAGTTGCTTTCTTCATGTCTGTACTCCCAGCCTTTGCCCTAGTCTTGTAGCTCCTTCAGTTGAAGTTATAATCTAGTGTGCTCATAAGCTGTGGCAGTTCTCTGTTCTTTCAAAGTAAATGACTTTGGAGAAATTTTTTGGTTGCCAAGCACCTCAAGTTTTTCCTTTATTTATGATATATTTTATGTGAAGTTTCTGTATAATCTGACCAATTTTGACTTTTAAGAATTTAAGGATTTTGGGACCTTAAATTTTCATTTAGTTTTTTCTTTCCTTTTTGGTTGCCTGTATTTATATCCCCAGTGTTTTAGGATAGTTACTATAGGTTGGATGAGAGATGGCATATAAACCTTTTTCTACCATATATTGAGCTATACTGTGTACTACAGTTCCTTAACTTTTTGATTCAAATTGCAAAGAAATCCTTTTTGTTTTAGAATGCAAAAAAAAAAAAATACCAAGAATCAGTGTTACGTGTTTTTTTTTTTCTATATTTAATGAATTCCTGGTTCTAGGAATATAAAAATGAATATAATTAATACCACAATTTTTTTTAAAAAGTAATGTTAGTATACTTTCTGGGAAGAATGAGTTCAACATTAAAGTTCTATTTGGTTATTTTCCAAGAGTAGACATGAGAAAAATCTGACTCTAACATTTATAAAGGGCATTAATCACTTGACTTTCTTGAGGTAAGCCTTAACTAATAAACAAACAAAAATGAGGATGGGTATGTGTCTCTTTCTCTCTCAAATTCAAATATTGCCAGGATAATGATTGTGCTGCTTATGCATATGGCTGCTGAAAATGATATATAGTTATTGATATTTTTTTCTAAGTGCCAGAAAGCACATTGTTCTAACATAAAATAAAATGCATAAATCTTAAGTGTACAGTTACTGAGTGTAGACAAATGCATATACTATGCAACCTAAACCCCATCTCTCTCTTTTTTTTTTAACTCAAAATAATTTCACATTACCAGCAAAGAATCATGACTAGATTATAAAGATTTTTCACAGTGATTTCTTATTTCCTTTAGCCTGGAGTCAAGTTGAAATGTTAAATTGCTGCATTGATTATGAAAAGAATAGATGCTCAAAGGTTGGCTGTCTCTGGCTACCCTATCAGAACATGATTAGTTTATCCAACCTGAGGTTGGCAGGTTCAGAATGTGTAAAACGAGAATTCCTTTAAAATTCTACTATTTTATTTCTGGCACCTCATTTTGAGATTTTTTTGATGATATCAATGAGTCACTGAGGGAGATTTCCTGCCTTCCACATCTGCCTCCAGTGACTAAGGCAACTGAGAACAAATAGGTAAAAATACCCAAATGTCAGTATTGACTTCAGGACTTATCTAGGTCACTTTTCAAAAATCAGAAAAATTGGGGTAATGTCATTCAAACATAAAGTTTTTCCTTAAATTCCTCTCTAAAGCACTTAGAGCAGATACTCTGGACCGATTCACTTTTATGTTTACTATTTTAGGCCATCTTCCTTTCTTCTTTCTTCCTTAAGAAAGCGCAGCTTATTTTCACTCACACTAATATTTCCCCTTCTATCTAAGTGCTCTCATATTTTCTAATTAAAAAACACTAACATGAATCTATTTCTCACTAAATATATATACTCCTAGAATCTTCATTCTAGATAATCATTTGAAATAAAAATTTCCTAGACTCTCATTTAAAAAAATAATTTTATGTTTTCTCTATTCATTCACACAGAAGTGGAAGCTTCAACAATTACTTCTAAAACAAACTAAAGAGAAAAAAAATAATCTTTGACCAACAAGGAAATTAAATACTTGTTTGAAGATAGCAATTTTAGTCCGAACAATTATTGTAAGCTTCTTCTCAAATATTCATTAAGTGGCAAAAATATTTAAAGTAAATTCTGCCTCAGTAGTAGTGAAACATAAAATATTTTGAGGTACTGATTCAACAGACCAAGCAGAGAGGGAGACCAAATAGCTTATGCAATATTTAATACGTGAGCAGGGGTTGGGTGCAGGGGTCACTTGGATTGTAGGATGGACAAATACTGAGGGGAAAAAAAACCCAGAGGATAAAATCAGCAACGATAATGCCCAAATCTTATCACTTAAGAAAATTTTTCATGGAAATTTCACACTGTTATATTCTGTCAAGAACAGGGGTCCCCAAACTACGGCCCGCGGGCCACATGCAGCCCCCTGAGGCCATTTATCCGGCTCCCCGCTGCACTTCCGGAAGGGGCACCTCTTTCATTGGTGGTCAGTGAGAGGAGCATAGTTCCCATTGAAATACTGGTTAGTTTGTTGATTTAAATTTACTTGTTCTTTATTTTAAATATTGTATTTGTTCTCTTTTTGTTTTTTTACTTTAAAATAAGATATGTGCAGTGTGCATAGGGATTTGTTCATAGTTTTTTTTATAGTCTGGCCCTCCAATGGTCTGAGGGACAGTGAACTGGCCCCCTGTCTAAAATGTTTGGGGACTCCTGGTCAAGAAGGTAAATTTAATTGCTTCTTTGAGCAATGATAAACTCTAATGAGACAACCCTGAAATGGGTCTTTCTAGTTATAAATATGTTTTAAAAATACTCTTTTATGAAACATCAAAGTGTTTCCAAAAAGTCCCTGTGGTTCTGGGATGAGACTAGAAATCGAGTTTGTTCCTGGGTTTTAAGTTCCTTTGAAACACTTGTTTACCTTTTATTACCACAACAGAACAGGCACTCATGGGAATACAAAACTAGTCCAACAAGGGAGCCAAGATAGGAAACTGAGGTAAACCAAAAACACTTTTTTCCCCATCCAGACTGGGTAAATTGATGGATGACATCTGCAGTACAGACAAGTAATCGACACAATATCTCTCCTTCTTCAATACATGGTCACTACATTAAGACAACTCTTGCTCGGTATTTTAAAATTTAATTTTAGTAGCCTAAGTTTAAATAAAAAACAAAACAAATCAATGGGCTCTAGCAACACAACAATAACATATAAATATATTTTGATATGTGCATTATACAGGAACTGGTAAATTTTCTGCTATAAATACTCATGTGAGCTACATTTTTTTATGCTGCAAAAGATAAATGGCAATCTGTTTGAAAAATAACACTGGGAAATGCTAAGTCAATTTAAAAATGTAGAGCCAGTCTCAGAGAGCAGGAGCTTTTTCAAGCAAAATACATTAAAAAAGGTGAACTTACATGAAAATTTTAGTCATATTTGAGTTAAAAAAAAAGTCAAACCATCACCTAATACTAAAGTATTCATATAATTTTCTTATCCTTTTCCTAATGACAGTAACAGCAGTTTTCTTTAATCATGACACTAGGGTAATAGGATTAACCTGAATTGTCCCAGAGAAAGCAGGATGTATGGTCTCCCTATCTATTAAGAAACACAAAGAAAGCAAAAATATAGTATCCTTTTTTTTTCTATAGAATAGAAATAAAATGATGAAAAAAGTACTAAATTTGGAACAAAAAAATCATTATTTTCCATACTCCAAATATATTTGTAATATATGTACTAAAGAAACAGAATTTCAAGACTATAATGTAACTTATAAAGAGCTATTAAGCCCTGGCTGGATGGCTCGCTTGGCTGGAGCATTGTCCTGCAAGGCAGAGGTGCCTGGTTCGGTCCTTGGCCGGGGCACATATAGAAACATATTGATGCTTCTGTCTCCCCCTTACCCCCCTTCCTTTCTCTGGATTCAATAAAAATAAAAGATTAAAAAAATTGAAAAAAAATAAAGACAAAAATAAGGCAACAGAGAACATTTAAATAAATAAATATATAATAAAGAGCTATTAAAGCACCTCTACCTTAAACATATAATTTAATAGTCTCAATAGTTGCTGATGAAAGTAGCTTAGGAATGATAACTTCCATGCTATACATGAAGAGCCTAAGAAGAAACACTTTAGTTCGAATGCTCAAAGACTCAAACAATTCATACTTAAATTAGCATTGCCTATCACATGTTACTATATCTCAAAATATATGGTTATGAGAAAGATTATCAATTTTTATAAATAAATTTAGCAATGAAAATAGGATATATAAGTCTAAAAATTCATTGTTTTAGTTATACATTTTGAAAGTATATATGCACTAAAAACTATACGATATAGGTTTTAAGACCATGGCATTCACATTAGGCAGGCCTAGATTTGGGTTTTGTTACTATCACAAGCCAGTTGTGTGAGTTATATCCATAGGTAATATAATCTACCTAATCACCAACCTACATCAGTTTAATGGGAATATTGAAAACATTAACTCATAAAGTCCTGGTGATAATGAGATGATATACTGAAAGTTAACAAAAATCAGGGTCTGACACATTATAAATGCTCGATATTTACTCCTATTAGCTACTATTATGTGATAAGTACATATCATGACATTTTTTTTTTATCCTTTTGATTGAAATATAATATGCAAAACATAGAAATATAAAACCCCACTGAGAGTAAAGGATGACCTAAAGAATTGGAGGGATATGCTTTGTTCACAAATTACAACACTCAATATTGTCACATTAGTTCTTCTTAAATTGATCTACTTATTTAATGCAATCCCAATCAAAGTCAGAACAGATGTTTTTGCTTATTTGTTAATTTTTGTTGTGAAAATTGAACAAATTAATTATATCATAAGCAAAGATCAACAACACATATGCAAACAATCCAATTAAAAAATGGTAGAAGACCTGTAAAGACAGTTCTCCCAAAGAACTAAAAATTGAGAAGGCAGTCTTTAGATAGAATTAAGTTGGAAAACTTATATATGTAATTAAAGATTATAAAACAATAGTACTCAAAGCAGTATGTTTTGGTGCAAAATTAGAGAAATAAATCAATGAACAGAATAGAGTGCAGACAGACCCACAAATATTTAGCCATTTGATTTAAAATAAATGCTCTACTAAAGTTAAATAAGAAAATAATGGATATATATATGACAAGTGGTATTGGATCAATTGGTTATTCTCATGGAAAATGTAAAAGAAACCTTGAACAGTTATTTACATGGCACAAAAGAAAATCTATATGTAATTGTAGGCAGAAGTGTGTAACAACACAAGAAAATTTTTTTAGACAGTACAATAGAATATAGTCATGATCTTAGGATGGGCAAAGGCATTCTTCAAAAACACTTTCTATAAAAAAAGTATGATAAATTAGACTACATGAAAACTAAAATTGACTGTTCGCTACAAGACACCATTAAGAAATGACAATATAATTCATATCTAAAATAAAAAGGTAGAATTCCAATAAAGTTAAACAAAAATAATTTAATAGGCATGACACCAAAAAAGGATATTCAAATAATATATTAAGTTTGCATTCATGCAATAAATTAAAGATTATGTTTCTCAAATTATATCTATTTATTCCATCTAAGTTTGTTTTAAATTACTATTTCTCCATAATAAAATAACATATTTGACACATGATATTTCAAAATCACTGTAAAGTAATACATAGATAGTTACAAAGCCTTGTATCATGCCCTAACCCTGCCAAACATCATGGTTTCTCACAAAAAATTCAACCTCTACCTTTTTCAGTACCACCCTACAGGCATTTAAAGGACATTTTAAAAATGCACTTGTGATTATTAACAGATTTTTTTTATATTTTATTTTATTCAGTAGTATGACCTCTGGATTTAAATTACATCTATCTTATTCTATAAACTTCATAAATATCCTTATAATAATACCATAATGTTAAATTATAGACATAACCTTATTTACTTGAAGCTTTTTCTATTATTTTCAATATGAGGATATAAAGTTTCTATGAGTGTTCATTTAAGTTTTTATTTTTGCATTTTAGAACCAGGTTCTTCTGGTCCAATGATGTGTGAAGGCAGACTCAGGAGCTAGAATTCCCTGTAGGCTACTCACTTTGTTTCACCCAACTAGATAAAACTCCTGGTCTTTTGGGGCTTCAGTGTTCTCATTATTATTTTATTTCTTACCTTGAGATGTTGTGAGGATAATGGCCATATAACTGAAGTAAAAGTTCTATAAAATGCAATATATGTTTAATTATTAGGCTAAAATTTCCTCAGTTGCTGGGAGAATTCATCATTACAATTTTGTAAAGAAGGCAGAAGCAGTTATTTTATTATTCTCTGTTAAATGAAAGGTTCTTTTACCAGACATACGCTGTTTTTCCTAATCAATCAAATCTACTATTTTTGAGCTGGACTTATGTGCCATTACAGAATAGGCTGGTAAAGTTAACTAAGTAAAGTACTTTGAATATTTGCAAATGGGTCAAATGTTGTAAGTATCTATTGCATCCACTTGAAATGTAATTATAAATATTATCATTAAATATCAATGGTAAGAAAGTAAATTGTCCCCTCACTAAATGCTAGTATTTCTTTTTATCACAATTTATTTTTTGTTTTTAATACAGAATTCCAGACTATACTTCTTTACAGAAACACTCTAATCTTATTCATCTTTGTGTTCATCTAACATGTTAACACATACCTCATACAGGGAGCTGCTATATTCTTGCATTTATGTATATGTTGAAAGAAAAAAAAGAAAGCTATTGCCTAACAGTTTTGCCTAAAATGGTTTTCTTCAAATAGGCTGTCATAGTATTATTGGTTATTTTTTACTGATTAGTAGATATCAGCATGCTGGGGTGTTCTTTGTTTGTTTTAACACATACCGATGTATTATTTTATTCTGTGGTTTCTAGCATATGGCAAGGCCTCAATAATCCATAAAATATTACATAATTATTATAAAAATCAAATTTTATCCAAAAGGGATGATACAATTTTCCTAAAAGTGCATTCTTGATGGAAAGAATAGTTACTATAACAATCTAGAAATTCTCAAAAGAATATTACATTGAAAACTTTTAATTAATTCTGAATTTTGTAGCTCTTTCACTAAAGATTAGATTTAAACAAATGAAGTAAGGAATTGGAAGATAGCATATAATAACTAACACCAATATGCATTCTTCCATTAAATCAATACTTGGACCAAAAAAAAAGTACAGATGATATTATACAAATGTCATAAGCACATATAAAGAGGAGAGTAACAATGCTGCTCATCTAAGGGGCAAAACAGGCAATAAAAAAGGAAACTGAAGAAAGGAGAGAGTAGAAGCCAGACAATTATTACCCTCAGAAGAAATGATCTTTTATACAAAATAAGTTAGCAAGCTAGTTTAAACTAACAGCCACCAGAAGGAAGTCAGGTAGTAGTACTCTGTTAATCATTATAGAAATTGTTTAACACAGAACCTGTTAGACTGCTGGAGAAACAAATGACCAAGACATTAGAAATATTAATAGCATACAATAAACAAGAGGTACCAGATGTAGAGATTCTACCTCCACACATAAAGATAACCTTTGACAGACATTATTAAGATATGTTGCAGCTCACTCCATCACAGTCACACCAAAACCAGACATGGAGATGCCAGAAGATAAGTGGATGACTAGAAATGAGAATTAACCAAGACAACTACCAAACAACAAAATCGACAACCTCAAAGCCTTTACTTGTGTTTTTTTTTTCTCTATAAAATTTCCTGCCAGTATGCCACTGGGGAGTTGGGAAGTTAAGATTTTGAATAACAGTTCCTTCTTCTCCTGGGCAGTGCCATTTTCAATAAAATAGCTAGTATTTCTTCACTGCAAAAGCCTAATGTCAGTTCTCATTGATTCACTACAAACTGTTGGGCACCAACTCTCATTTGGGTGGTTCAATTTCAAGAGGATGAAAGAAAGACAAAAAGGGAAATGAGGGTGAAGAAATAAAGGAAGGAAAAACAGAAAAAAAATAAAGGGAGAGTAAGTTAGATATGGAGGGAGGGAGAGAGAAAGGAAATAAGAAAGGGAGGGAGAGAGGAAGGGAAGGAGGGAGGGAGGAAAGGAGGGGGGAAAGAAGGAGGAAGGAAGGAAGGAAGGAAGGAAGGAAGGAAGGAAGGAAGGAAGGAAGGAAGGAAGGAAGGAAGGAAGGAAGGAAGGGAGGAAGGAAAAGGAGAAAAGAAAGAGAAAGTAGAGAGGGTGATAGATGAAAAGAGAGGGGAGGGAAGGAAAAGAAAAGAAAAAAAAAGAGGAAGGAAGAAAGAACAGGTGAGAGGTGAAAGGAGTGAAGAAGAGTAAATAATCTATTTATTTTAATATAATGAAATGCGATTGCTCTAAACAGACTCATTTGGTAAATAAGTTATTTGGTGAGTTAATCTGCTATAATGAAATTAGCACTTAAGTAGGAATCAAAATACTTTAGTTCTACTTCTATCAGCAGCCAGTGTAATTTTAGACAAATTGTCTTAATACTATGATTCTTAATTTGAAATTTTAAATGTTTAGACTACCATCATCAAAGGTCTTTAATGCTTAACTCCTATGCTTTCAAATATTTCCAGAGTAGGGGAAAATCAATTTAAAGAAAATAAGAACCAACTGAGGCAATGGTACTGTTTAGATAAGAGACATACTGTCTTCATAACTGGCTGGACTTAAAAAATACCGTTCTTGTGCAATGGAAGCAAATTTTGTATATTAAAATTTGACTACAGATTTTGAAATGAGTTCCTCAAATGGTGTGTCGGCAACAAGATGTGGAAAAGGATAATACACTCTTAGACTCACATGATTCTGACATTCATTACCAAAGATGTAGCTGTTTATGATATCTGTGGGAGAGCTGCAGTGTACTAGTACACCTAGGAGACTGCTTGTAAACTTATATTAAGCAATCAGGGAGATGAAGATAAACATTACTTGAAAAAAGATAGTGACATGAACATATTTTACTAGATGCCTGTGGAATACAAGAATTCAGATAAGACTGTGCATATGTTTAGCTCTAGCAGCAGACTTTATTCTCTGTGAGTTGATCAAACCACATAAAAATCAAGACTCCTTGAAGAAATCAGTTGTCTCCTTTTACTGATCACTTGAGCTATTTGGTGCAATTAGAGCTGCTTTTTAAATAGAAGGGGTTTGGCCTGACCTGTGGTGGCGCAGTGGGATAAAGCATCGACCTGGAAGTGCTGAGGTCGCCGGTTTGAAACCCTGGGCTTGCCTGGTCAAGGCACATATGGGAGTTGATGCTTCCAGCTCCTCCTCCCTGTCTCTCTCTCCTCTCTCTCTCTGTCTCTCTCTCTCTCTCCTCTCTAAAATGAGTAAATAAAAAAAAATTTAAAAAAAGATTTAAATAGAAGGGGTTTATTTAAGCCGCAGATAAAAAGGATGCTGTTTGGAACATTTTGACCACAATTTCAAAAATTCCCCTAGCATGATAAATTTTTCTCCACTAATGCTTATGCCAAATATACTACTGTAAATCAGCATTTGAAAAAATGTCTTAGTTTTTTAACTTTGAGATAAGCATTTTGCTATTTGATAAGAAGATTGTTCATAAGTTGTTAACAAAGTATAAATGAATACCTTTTCTTCATACTGCTTTGGAGGTAAAATTTTTCATGTCGTAATGATTCTTGGAACACCTTTTAATTGTAAATCAAAAGCAGTGAGGTCTACATCTTTCAGAGATAACTCTAACATATCTTCATACATATTTTCTCTGATAGATATTCACAAAGTAGAAGATTTGGAAATGCCAAGATATAAACTTATAAAGAATCACACAAAACACATACCACAAATAAGCCTGCATAGAAAAATTAAAAATATTAATATTTGATTACAGGTATTTTTTATAATTAATGTATAAAAATTATGAAATAATATATGTAATTATATATTTTTCTTTAATTAACTTTATACCCATGGCCTCTGCCACAGGCACTAAGAAAGCTCCATTGCTGAGCAACAGAGCAACACCCAGATAGGCAGAGCATCACTTCCTGGTGGGCTTGCTGAGAGAATCCTGGTCTGGGCACATGCAGGAGTCTGTCTCTCTGCCTCCCCTCCTCTCACTGAATAATAATAACAATAAAAAAATAACTTTATACCAAGAGATTTTGTCTAGATGACTAGTCTTCATTAGTGATCACACAATATTATATTTATAGAAATATTAACATGAAGATCTTCGCTGCTAAACTTTTCAGTTGAATTTTAATGGGGTGACAGTGATTAGTATAATTATACAGGTTTAAGTTGCACAATTCTACAGTATATCTCTGTACACTATATTCTGTGTTGACCCCTAAAATCAAATCTTTGTCCACAACCATTTTCTCCCAATACTCTCTTCCACTGCCCCCTGACCCCACAGTTACCACAGTCATGTCTTTATTGTATACTCTTGCCTCCTCTATCAAATATAAATTGACCATATAGGTATGGATTTATTCTGGATCTCTATTCTGTTTCATTTATCTATATGTCTATTTTTTTTATAATTAACATAATTAAAATATCCATGTCATCCAAAGCTATATAGAGATTCAACGTAATTTTCTATCAAGATACCAATTGTATAGTTCACAGAACTAGCATAAATATTCTAAAAATTTATACAGAACCTAAAAAAAACCCCGAACAGCCACAGGTATCATGTTACCTGATATCAAACTATACTGCAGGCCATAAAAACCAAAACAGCATGGTACTGCTAGATTTCCTTTTAATCTCTGATTATTCTCTCAAGCTGGACAGAACACCTAGAATGTAATTATAAGATCAAATGGTATACCCTTTCTCAGGGCCATTGGTATGAACTACTAGATTGCTTTCCAATCCAGCAGGTGCGTTAAGTCTTTTAGAATATTAGGCCCTGGCCGGTTGGCTCAGCGGTAGAGCGTCGGCCTAGCGTGCGGAGGACCCGGGTTCGATTCCCGGCCAGGGCACATAGGAGAAGCGCCCATTTGCTTCTCCACCCCTCCGCCGCGCCTTCCTCTCTGTCTCTCTCTTCCCCTCCCACAGCCGAGGCTCCATTGGAGCAAAGATGGCCCGGGCGCTGGGGATGGCTCTGTGGCCTCTGCCTCAGGCGCTAGAGTGGCTCTGGTCACAATATGGCGACGCCCAGGATGGGCAGAGCATCGCCCCCTGGTGGGCAGAGCGTCGCCCCATGGTGGGCATGCCGGGTGGATCCCGGTTGGGCGCATGCGGGAGTCTGTCTGACTGTCTCTCCCTGTTTCCAGCTTCAGAAAAAGTAAAAAAAAAAAAAAAAAAAAAAAAAAAGAAAGAAAAAAAAAAGAATATTATACCCTCTGCAAAAAAATAAAAAAATAAATAAAAAAATTGCTAGTTGAAATAAAAAAATCATGGTGTTCATATCTGTGTCCTTTTATTAGTAGTGGAATTAATACAGATTTATTTTATATCTTGTACTGTTCTGTTCATGAATTGTTTTATGTATATCTTTAATGTACAATTTATTTTGAAATTTAATTATCTATTGCTTCATATTACTATCTAATTCACATTTTGCTTCCTCTACTACTTGTAGGCCCTTTGAGGATAGGGAATACATAATGCTTTTATATTTTCCATATATTAAAAGCTAATTGGATTCAATGTTTTGTGGTAAAAAGTATCTGGAGAATTCTCTCACCATACTAAAATCTTCCCATTTTATACCCATAGAATTTGGTAATGATTCCATCTCACAATGAGGAATGCTATGAAAACATATGTAGATGTTGTATGGTAGTTATTGTTATGAGATTGGACACATCAAAGAAGTTATTACTTGCTATCACTATCCCTTTTTGCTGATATTTATGATGTGGACAAAGGTGTATTTTTTCCATGGTAAATGAGCCTTGAGAAAAAACATAGGACAAAACTACATTTAAAGGAAGCTTAATTTGTCAGTGTCAACACTAAAGTAGTATTGGGCAAAAATGATTTGTTACAAAGAAAATAAACAACCCTAGTTAGGTTTTGCAAATGCAAACTTAATTTGTGTGTAAAGGTTTTATTGATAAGATAAATATACATATATGGTACCTATGTTAAAAAAATAAGGGAAACGGGTGGGTGAAAGAAAATATTTCCCATTAATTCTATTTTGTCCTGTCTGGTCTTTTTACTGTTATATGGCAATGAAATTCTACTGAAGAGATCTTTGGAAGTAAACATCTATTTCTTAAATAATGCTCTTGGGACTAGGGTTTCTACTGAGTATATATTTAAACAAGACAGCTACCTAAGGTCAGTATTCAGACACTTTTTTGTGTATATGTATCTGTGTATATAACGTAACCATTAATGTACTCAAAATTATTAATGGTGACCAGTTCCAGAACAACATGCACGCTTCTTTCTTTCAATGTTGAGATTTAACAGTGCAAGTAGGTGAATATTCTCATAACAAGTAACTTAATTAATGTACAGAATTATGTTCTAATGAAGAAAGAGTGAGAAGAGATAGGGCAAAAGAAAAAGGTTGAAGGGACATTTAACAATATATGAAGATAACATTACAGGATAAACTTAAAATACCTAGATATTAGTGTATAGTAAGGTATGGGTAACTTTAATTATTAATTTGTATATATATTTCCAGCATACATATTTTACAAGAAAGTTTTTTTTTAATTTATTTTATTTTATTTTTTTTGTATTTTTCTGAAGCTGGAAACAGGGAGAGATAGTCAGACAGACTCCCGCATGCACCCAACTGGGATCCACCCGGCACGCCCACTAGGGGGCAACGCTCTGCCCACCAGGGGGCAATGCTCTGCCCCACTAGGGCGTCACTCTGTTGCGACCAGAGCCACTCTAGCACCTGGGGCAGAGGCCGAGGAGCCATCCTCAGCACCTGGGCCAACTTTGCTCCAATGGAGCCTCGCTGCAGGAGGGGAAGAGAGAGACAGAGAGGAAGGAGAGGGGGAGAGGTGGAAAAGCAGATGGGCGCTTCTCCTGTGTGCCCTGGCCGGGAATCGAACCTGGGACTCCCGCACGCCAGGCCGATGCTCTACCACTGAGCCAACCGGCCAGGGCCAAGAAAGTTTTTTTTTAAGTAAAATTTTTTATATGAAAATTCTCTTTTCTACTGGATTGTGTAGTAAAATTTAAAGTAATTTTTTAGACTATCATAATAAATATCAACAAAGAAGAAACAAACATAAGAATTTTTATTTATAGTGAAGAAAATGTGTTTTTTAATAAAGTAGTGATAATTATTTTCAAATTTGTCATAAAATATGATTGTCATATAAAAAGTGTTATGTGAATACCTGCCAAAATAACTTGAGTTCTAAATGTTAACTGCAACTTAACATTTACCTAAACCTCACCCTGTTTTAATAATTTATAACTGTTTCTTACATATTCTTTCATTGTTTTAAAAAATGTGTTACATAATAAAAAATTATTAGGACAAATAATTGTGTTACAAAATAAAAAATTAAAGGAAAAGTGAAACAAAAATATTAAATAACCACTCTTGAAAATGTAATAATCAGTCACTAATGAAGGGCATTGGACATAAAATCTGCACCAAAAATAACTGGGAGTCCTCATATAGTTATGTCATTTTCATAATTTTACAAACCCTTGGATAACCCAGATTCAGAGGGTATAAATTTAAGAGTGAAGAGATTAGACCCAAAGCTTTTGGTTCCTTTGATAGGCAGTGAAAAGAACTGGAGCAAGCTTTTAACAATTCTGTTTTGTGTTCTGCATGCACACGGTTTTGTTTCGTTGGGAATTAGCAACTTAGATTCGAGTACTGTCTTTTTTAATTCTACTGACTATGTTCCATTAATCATAAACTACTTATCTTGCATCATTTTCCCCTCTTATTGCATAGCCAGATCTGTTACACTAAATATATTTATTTATTGTCATTTTTTGCCCCAAACAAAATAAGTTCAATGAAAGCAGATATTTTTATATATATTCCAGGCCTGGTTCATTGTTTGTGCAAGATATATACTGAGTGACTTAATGAATAAATGAATACATTCATGAGTGCATAAATGATATGTGTTAATGTCATATTAAGTCCAAAGGGTTAAACAACAGCTTTTTCGCTGTAAGTGTCTTCTGAAAGAAACTGTCGTTTGCAATGTCATTTGGGGTATTGTATCCATTTTGAGGCATTAAATAAAAACTCAAAAAATAGAGCAATAGAAACATTCTCTTCTCCTGAAAAGGCAGGGGTAAATTTTTATATTGAGGCTGGATACATATATATAGTAGATGAGCCATTTACCTTTGATTAAATGTAGTCTCAGAGTGGGAGAAAGCAACAGCTATGTAAAAATTTCTAAAATGGATCTGGGAAGGTACAGGAGTTGACAGGTAATTTAGTGTCATTGCACTATCTAATGTCTCAAACTGTACTACATTCTAATAAAAAAGAAGAGTCAAGCTGAAATCATTTGGGCTGTGGGGAATGATAAACATGTTTCTGTCTACCCTTAGGGCAACACAATACACGAGTAAGCAGTGTATCCTCCCTTCCATGTAACCAGAGCAGTGGCCTGCACGCTAGTTACCACAAGTGGAATGAGTATTGCTAGGAGGGCAGCTTTGCTGATGACAGAGACAATGGAATTCTGTAGTGTCAGAGGAACAGAGGAGACCAGGGGATGGTTCTTGAATTCAAACTAGGCAAAGTGTAATAAGGGACATTAATTTATGGAAAGATCTAATACAAATGATCATAGTACTGATCTGTGTAGCCATACACACACACACACACACACACATACACACACACACACACACACACACACATACACATATTTTTAAAATTAAGATATATACATACTTTAATTTTATGTCATATCTAAAAACTAGTGATTAATTCAATATCCAAGCATGTATTATTTAGAAACAAGTACCTCTGTTTCAACACTATTATTATTTAAAGTTCATCTTTTATCAAAACAAAAAGGTGTCATTCTTTGAAATTAAGAGCAAGCAAGACTATGGATAATTCATATAAACTTATCATTTGCTAAAGTAGAAAAAAGATAAAAGCTCTGACTTCAGAAAAATCTGTCAAGTTTAAACATTTAAGACATGGAACAACTGGAATGAAGAATTTCCTAGTCATATGGAAACCTTGATATTAACAACTTCCAATTTCTGACAGAATGTGCTAAGTATTTAAATCTTCATAATCTCTGCTAAGTAATTTGAACTTTTGCTATTAAAAAAGCTAACTATTTAAGGATTTCTGTAGTAAGTGAAAGGATCACATGTACTTTTCAAAAGATCACCTGGGAATCCATGTGGAGACCCTAGAAGACATTTAGAGGAAGATTATCAGTTATGTGGATAGTGCATCAGTCTTGATTAGAAAGAGTAAGAATCTGATATAAGATAGTAATAGAAGAAACACAGGGAAGTGTGTGGATGTGTGAGACCTTAAGAAAGAATTGTGGGTAGCATTTAATTCGCACTTACAAGGATGTGAAAATGGTGTCTGCATAAGAAAGAAAAAAAACCTGACCCCCATATTTAATTTAAGCTATAAATCTTCAACGGCAGAGATAATGCCTTGGGTCTACCAGACCCTTTTCCTCCTGGGTACACTGGCAGTCTACATTTCCATGTTTTCATGCAGTTGCCTAAGGCCACAGAAGTGAATTCTTTCCAATATAATTGGATGGAAATATGTACTCCATTTTCTTACAGCCACTTGGCTGCATTCAAAAACTACAGTGGAAAACTCTGGGGCATTGAAAGAGGCACTAGAAGGGTCCCCTGAATAAGTTCAGGGAACTAACCCTCCTCTGTGCTGCCGCTACACCACATAACCCAAATTGGTCTCTAGTGTAAGAAAGAAATAGCTCTTTTTGTGTTGACGCCTCTAAAATTTTACTTCACGTTTTATTACAATTCACTTTCTTTAAGGTCACTAAGTGTTTTACTAGTTCCCTAGTGACTAGGGATTAGATACAAATTCTAGAATAATCCTGCATATTATTTGTAATATATTATAGATTTGTAATGCTTCATATGACTATCTTGCTCTTTTTTCTTAAATTATTTTTTTGTTGTCTCTCTAAAATTCTGAGTTTGAAAAAATATCTTTTTTTCTTCCATTTATGAGGCATAATTGAATTAGATAAACCCAATTAAGAACTGTGATCAGATTTCTGGAGTCTGGAGTGGGCAAAACAAGACAAGTGGGTTACTTGTCTGCTAGTTCGATTCCTGCACTATATTGTCACCTAGAAAGAGTTTCTATTCTTTTTGATGCATTTTTGTAACTTTTTAAATTCATTTCAGAGAAGTGGGGTAGAGAAGGGGGAGAGAGAGAGAGAGAGAGAGAGAGAGAAAGAGAGAGAAGAGCAAGGAGAGAAGCAGGAAGCATCATCTTTCATATGTGCCATGACCAGACAAGCCAGACAGTTTAGAACTGGTGACCTCAGTGTTCCAGGTCGATGCTTTATGCACTGCGCCACCACAGGGCCAGTCATTTTTGCAATCTACAGGGGGTCCTCGGGTTACAACAGTCTCAACATATGATGTCTTAAGTTTACAACACAAACTCCCATAAAAAACTTTTAAAAATTGAGATGTGAGTGTTTCGGCTTACACTGTTAGCACTGCACTTACAGACAATGTGGGCAAACTAATTCGGTTGTGCATAATAGAAGTATATGCAGTAACGCGGCATATGAATGAAGGAGTTGGCATCCCCCAGTATGCTAACCTATGCCATTTTAAACTGTTAAAAGTGCAAGTGTTCCATTACTATTGCTTTGTTTGGTGACTTTTTGGTCCTTATCATGGCTTCTAAACGAAAGTCAGAGTGTTCAGATGGTAGTGCTTCAAAGAAGAGGAAAGTCATCACAATGGATGCCACAGAGCTACTGGCATCACATGGAGAGGAACTGTCTGCTGAGGACCTCATTCAGCTGTAGAAGCAGCTGATTGAAGAGGAAGAGCTAGTTACCCCAGAACCCAAGAGATTCACTACCAAGTGTGTAGCAAAATGTTTTTCTATGACAGAGGATGGGTTGACAAAATTTCAGTCTGAGGACCCCAATGATTTCACATTCAGTAAGGTCTACAGAGCTGTTATGGATGCCTTGTAGTGCTATAGGCAGATTTTAGAAAAAAAAGAAGTCATCAACTTTCCAGAGTTGCCTGGAATAATTCTTTAAGAAGGTAGAGATGCCTGCAACAGATCCTGTACCCTCTACATCAACTTCTTCTTGAGAGGAAACACCTGTAATACAGGTAGAATAATCTTCAGTGTCTCTAGTATGCTCCTTAAGCAATCCTGATTCACCTGACCCAGTATCTCCAGCACCTTCTGCAGGTTCTCCTGCCTCTCCAGTTTCCTCCTCATAATAGGTCACTCTCTCCCACCTTGCAATGCCCCTTCCAGTGTGCAAGCCAACCACAGGAATAAGGTAAGGGATTTTTTTATGCTTACTTTTTTGTCATCTTTTCTGTTAATACTGTATAGTATAGCATACTTATGTCTTTTTCCTTTTGCTGTGGCTTAATTGTGTTTTTATGTTCTAGCTAGATTATGATAGTTCAACTGTGTTAAGATAAGTAAGTGACGTAGGCTAGGATGTGTTTCAACTTATACCAATTCACTTTCTTTAAGGTCACTAAGTGACATAATCCGGGTTATGTCACTGTTGTAGGAACGGGACTATCATAACCCAAGGATCCCCTGTATTTAATTATATTTGTTGATTTTACTATAATTCCTTATTTTTAGGTCTAAAATTTACAAATATATTTTCATTATAAGATCTTCTTTAAACAATATGACATAGTATCTACCTTTCTGTGTATGTTGATGTTTGGGTTCATTAATTTGCTGTGGACAATTTAAAATATTCAATTAATTTTAATTTGAAGGCTGTTGTTTTATTTCCATAAAACCAGTTTAGCAATCCATCCTAATTCTCTTGCTGAATCCAAGTAAATTATTGAATTAAGACCCCTTGGACTGAGATATTTAAACTACTGGACATAAAGGCAAAATTTCAACATTTTATTAAAATATTCCAATCTGAGTCACATATTTTTTTCAATTAACAATCCAATATTTTGATATTGAACAAAATTTTTGTTCTTTTATTAAGTATTCTAAAAAGAAAGTTTAATTCAGTCTTAAGTTTCCTGTTTTAAAAGAAGGGTATGCAAACATAATTGGCAGAGAATAACTTGCATCAGTTTTCAAGTATAAAAAGGATTAATAGTGGGACAGTATTAATTCAATACTAAACTGAACTAAAATCAACTTCATTAGATTTTCACAGTTTCCATTCCACAAAAGGAGCAAGTTGTAAGCTTTAAAATCATTCACAAGCACATATTTCTTTTAAGAAAATAGTCTAACTCTATTTTATAAAAAATGTTATAAAACATATGTACCCTATTAAGTAGATTTATATGAATGCATATTTGAAACATCACTAAAAAGAGGTTCAATCTTTCAACTGTGTCTGCCTAAAGAACACTTACCACATATTAGCTTATTAAATTAAATTAAAATTTATATTATAATTTAAAAGGTTTTCTTCTTTAGCATACTGATTAAGCATTTACTGAAGATAGCAAGTTAATTTAATATTTTTTCATATCACTTATCAAGAAATATGGTGTTTGATAAATTCTTTAAATTTTGCTGGGTTCTGAAATTCTTATTTAATTCCAATACTGACCTTATTTTTTAAAAAATATTTTAAAATTACTGTTGACATTCAATATTATATAGTTTCTGGTGTACAACATAATGATTAGACATTTATATAACCTACAAAGTGATTACTTCTAGAAGTCTAGTACCCATTGGACACCATACATAGTTATTAATATATAAATTATTGCTTATATTCTTTATATTGTTCTTTACATTTTCTTGGCTATTTTATAACTGTCAATTTGTACTTCTTAATCCCCTCACTTTTTCCACCCAGCCCTCTAAACTCCTCCTATCTGGCAACCATCATTTAGAGACAAAGACATTACTATTTAATGAGTTTCACCTTATAGTAAAAGAATGAAAAAAATCTTTCATTGATATTCTAGATTGACTGTCATAAAAGTAGACTAGTATAGGGGTCTACAAGTTTCCTTTAATAAAGGAACTATGTAAGTTAAGCTAATTGTTTTATCAACTGGCAGTATCTTACATTGGTCAATAGTTGTTGGATGTCCAAAATTCTCTCTTCCAATGTTTATTAAAATGTGCCCAAATGCTAATTATTTCTGGAAAAATTAAGATGTCAGCAATAGTTAGAACAGGTGACTGTTTTAGTAAAGCATTCTTAACTAAAATGTACAATGTTTCATGGTTTGGGCAGAAGCTCAAATTGTAGTGTTGAGTGTTAAAGTTTTATTATTTTAGATTTGGGGTCTTTAGTGGTTAACATTCTTGGAGTACATGGGTATTTCAAGTTACCTGAAACCTTTTCCTAAGTTTTAAATTATAATGGCAATAAACAAAACTTCAATTTTTACAGTCAAAATTGTTGAATGAATTGATGGTGAAACAGCATTTTTAGCCACCTTCTGGTAGTTTAAGCATTTCCTTTAAATTTGGGGGAAACTGGCTTTTATGTCATAGCTAATTTATAATGACAAATTTTTGTTAGCCAGTTTTCCCCTAATCTGTGGCTAGAAACTATTAATTTCTCCATAACCAAGAAGTTCAGGTAAGCCTAATGAATCCACTTTGAGAAAAATCTTATACATTAGCCTCATAGGATATATTTGAAGACCATTTAAACATCTTAGCAGGAGCTATTGTGGTGTTCTGGTGGAAAGACTGCAATATGTTCTATTGAAGATAGTGATAATAAGATAACAAGTTTATAAACTGAGTGATTTACAATTATTTATTATAAATAATACAAATACTATATTTACAACAAAATTTCCTAGAGGAGTTGTGAATAATAGTTGTCTTTATCTCCTTCTCCATTACCCATTTTCCTTACACTCACTCTACCTGTGGTCTCTTGTTCACCATTCAGATAATTTTGCTCATCCCGTCCTCACCAGTGACCTCTATTTTTTCAAATACAATGGTCATTTCTTCATTCCCGTTTGACTTGTCCTTTTAGCAGCATCCAACATGATTGATGCTTTCATCCTCCTTGAATCACTCTCTGCTCCTGGCTTCTAATGACATTACAGTCTCCTGACATTGTCTCACTTTGCAGGTTTTCCCTCCTCTGCTGGACCTGTCAATGTGGTATGCCCAGTCTTAGGCTCTGTACAAAATCATAGACTGTGTAGCTTAAACAACAAACATTTATTTCTCACAATTCTTGAGGCTAGTATATCTAAGATCAGATGTGCCAGCATGGTCGAGTTCTGGTGAGCCTTCTTCCTCATTTCCTCACATGCAGAGAGAAGGGGAGAGAGAAAGTTCTATTTTTCTAGTTCAATGAGAACAATAGTTTTCCATGAGGGCTCCACCCTTACAACATAATTACCTCCCCAACACTACACCTTCAAATGCCATCACATTAGTGAGTAAATGTGTGAATTGAGGAGGGGAGGCACAAACATTCAGTCTGTAGCATGTCTTTTATTTTCTTTGTGGTTATTTTCTTTATACAGAATTTTGTGTATTCCAGAGACTTAAGAGTTTAAATGTTTATTCTGAATTTGTAACTCCAGTCCTAACCATTCACTTAGGCTCCAGAATTACACATCTAATTTTCTTAAATTTAATATGATCTCTGGGTTCTTTTCTCCTACTTGTTTTTTCACAAAACTTTTACATCTCAGTCACGAACAGTCACATACCAGTTACTCAATTCAAAAGCTTAAGAGATATACTTAATTAGATTGTTTGGGGGTATTTTTGGTATTGAGTTTTATAAGTTCTTTATAAATTTTGCATTTTAATCACTGATCACATAAAAAAAAGCAAACGACCTGAATAGACATTTTTTAGAAGACACACAGATGACCAATAGACATGAAAAGATGCTCAACATCCCTAATCACCAGAGAAATGCAAGTTAAAACTACAATGAGATATCTTCGCACACCTGTCAGAATGGCTATCATCAATAAATCAATGGAAAAATATTAGTGAGGGTGTGGAGAAAAGAGAACTCTCATGCACTGTTGGTGGAAATGCAGATTGTTACAGCCACTATGGAAAGCAATCAGACTTACCTCAAAAAATTAAAAATTGGAAGTGTCTTATGACCCAATGATCCCACCTCTGGGAATTTATCTAAAGAAACCCTAGCACTAATTTGAAAGAATATATGCACTCCTTTGTTCACTGCATCATTATTTTAATAGACAAGATTTGGAAGCAGCTCAATTACCCATCATTGGATGAGTGGACAAAAAAAACTGTGGTACATTTCCACAATGGAATACTATGTGGACATAAAAAGTATTAAAAAAGAGAGAGACTTGGATACAGCCAATAATGATTGTGGGGTAGGGAGGTGGAGGAGAGCATAGGGGGTAGGGGGAATAAATAGAGATGGACAAAAACTTGACTTTGGGTGGGATGACAAACACACAATAAAGAATGCAGAGATTTATTGTAGAATTGGGTACCTGAAACCTGTATAATTATGTAACCAATAAATTTAATTAAAAATTTTAAAGAGTTATTCTTAATTCCTAGATGTTCATTATTTTCATATTCAACTTTTCAAGATGTCTCATCAATTCTAAATACAAAACATAATCCTTCTACTTGTCTATACTACTCTACTACCTCCATAATTTAATATATCTTCAGTCTCCTAACAACCTTAATAGTCTCGTAATTGGTCTGCTTGCTACTATTTCTCTATTCTTACCATCTATTTCCACAAAACATTCAAAGTCATGGCTAAAAAGCCTAATGTGGTCATTTGACCCTTGCTCTTTAACATCCTCCTATGTCTTCCCATTTATAGTTTAAGTTAAAAACAACATTTCTTAACTTATGCTGGTGTACATGGACCTGTGGGATCTGTCTCCTGTTCATCTCTCTGTGTCTTCTCATATTCCCCAGGGCACAAAATTTCACTCACACTGGACATATTTTTGTTCTTCAAATATAGTAAATCACATTCTTGCTTAGGGGTTTTTATACTAACTAACCTAGAATACCATATAGCACAATTTCCTTAGCATTCAATTCACAGTTTAAATATTATTCATTTCAAAGGAGTCCTTACTCACCATCCAACCTAAAATTGGTCTTTCAGTCAACAATTATTATATCTTTTATCTTCTCTATATTCCTTAATCACCTATCACTTTCTTTCGTATTTGCATGTTTATTGCTTTAGATTTCTGTAACCCTCAACTATGGAACACTGCATGCATCACAACAGGTTCTCAAAAAATATATTTGTTGAGGCCCAGGCCGATTGGCTCTGTGGTAGAGTGTTGACCTGGCATGTGGATGTCCTGGTTTCACAGAAGAAGCGCCTATCTGCTTTTCTATGCCTCCCTTTCTCACTTCTCTCTCTCTCTCTCTCTCTCTCTCTCTCTATCTCTCCCCCCCCCTCCTGTAGCCATGGCTCGATTGGAACACATTGATTGACCTTGGGTGTTCTATGGCCAGTAGCTGCTGCCATTGTGGCCATTCACATGCATCTTCTCATTGAATTTGGGCAGACGGTAAAGAAACAGTGGAGCCCAAAACTGGTGGGCCATTTCGTTATTCTACTCTCGTAGCAGTCAACAAGCAAACACACAGGGTTCCAAAACCCTGACACATTCTCCAGTTCCACAATGAGGAGAATCTTCTCCGGTTTTTCCTAGAATCAAAGGTCCCCACCAGTCTCAGTCACCCCTGGTTCCCCATCTGTACACCTTCTCCCTTCTCTGTACAAACTGGCCTGTCTTTCAATACCCTGCCATCTTGGCTTCTCTCCTCCTTCCTCACTCTGCAAAAAAATGGCTTCCTTCTTCTTTCTCCTTCTTCTCTTTTTAAAACTTCTTTGGTGTCAAAAACCTCTCCTCCAGAACATTAGCATAACAATGGCCTTTCCCAAGCAGGAAGGTAATTAGCAATTTCACAGACCAGTGCCATTTTTAACAATAAAACTGAGCAAACTCAAAAATTATATTTTACAAATTCATTTGCCCAACAGGTGCTGAGAATGGCTCCATGACTTCTGCCTCAGACACTAAGAAGAGCTTGGTTGCTGAGCACTGGAGCAACACCTTAGATGGGCAGAGCATCACCCCCTAGTTGGCTTGCTGGGGGGATCCAGTTGGAGTGCATGCAGAGTCTGTCTCTGCTTGTCTTCCTCGCATCCAATAAAAAAAAATGTTTGCTGAATAAAGGAACAAATTAATGAATGTTATGTATCTATAGGGAACATGAAGTTTAGGGAGATTTTCTGTGTTTTTTATTGTAATTGTTATGGCAGGAGATACTTGAGATATTTCTATAGCAAAGGAAGAAGATGGAGATTCTGGAAAGGGCACTGTTAATTGGTAGAGCATTGAATCATTCAGTGATTAGCATTTAAAAGAATAGCATACATTTATTCATGTCACTGAGGATTAAGTCCATAAGGAAGAGTTTCAGTATTGATGAGTACCTGGCTGTCAATATTGTGATCAGAGCAAATTCCCAGCAGGAGATTCAAGTGCCATAGATGACCTTCATCTACTTTTCTCTTTCTCTCTTTTTAGGAACTATGAGTCCAACTTTAAAGAAGAATTAAGAAGAAGAAAGAACAACAAAGTACTGTCTGCACTGAGGGAATACTGCCCTATCTTTTAAAACATCCCTTAGGAGATCTAATTAAATATGCTGTCTGGGATCTCTGCTAGGATTCCAAACAGGTAGACAGATTAGAGATACTTACCTTTCTGCTCTAATATTTATGCTACAGTTTTCTCTTTTTATATACTTATTATCATCCAACGTATCTTTTATGCTTTTCCTTTCAATCACACATACATGTGCGTACTTTTCGATCTATCTACTTCTGATTCATTTTGATACTCCCAATTTTTTCCTACATTAAATGGGATAACCAAATGAAGTAATCTGTATGCTCATTTGACTCACTGAGAACTGACATATTTCTCTAAATCCATGTTTACAGTTCAGAGTATTATGCTAGAGCAAATTCTCTCCACTGTGTAATTTCCATTGACAAAATACTAGTAATAAAAGGCAAATTTGCCAATATTTAGCAAGTAATAGGCAGAAAGAAGCAAAGCCATCCACTGTGTGATGATTAAGAAAATAGTTGAGAAGGCTGCTGAGACTATAGAATTAATTACTATAATATACAATCAAATGGAATGACTTTTCATTCATCTCTGCCTTAACAATTTACAGTTAAAGATAGCACATAATTGAATGCATAAACTTGTTTCCTTCAGTGAAAAGCTCCACTAAACCTTTCTTTATTCTTCAATCTACTTAGAAAGTCACTATGGATCATTATCTACAATAAAGAAAGACTTCAAGTTCTTCAGCATTACCCATCCCTATACTTCTCCTTGCTTTCCTCATAGGCTCTCAATAGAAGGAATTTATCTCACTACAGAGCTAGAAGATGTAAATAAAAATTGAATCTGATTTTAGAAAACCAGCTAACAAACTTATTATTCTTTTGATTATACATGGAGATATATGTGTATAAATACATACATTCTTAAACTTCATTACTAAAATGTGAATAGCTTATTATTAGATCTATTCAAAGCAAATTTCTGAGATACAGTTTTACCATGTGAAATTCTGATGAAAAGTCCCAGAAGCAACTGATGGTACATTTTTTGTCCTACAGAAATTTTATTGGCTTTATTGTTTTAATAGATTGATTAATTAATTGTTTTAAAGTGAGAGGAGGGAAGATAGAGAGACAGACCTCGGCATGCACCCAGCCTAGGATCCACCTGGCTACCGCCTTCTGGGGCTGATGCTTTAATGAACCAAGCTAACCTCAGTGACTGGAGCTGATGTTTGAAGCAATTGAGCCACTGGCTGTGAGAGAGGAAGAGAGAGAGAAGGGGAAGACGATGGAGGAGAGATGCTGGCTTCTCATTGTGCCCTGACTGGCATTGACAGGATGTGTGCATGCTAGGCTGATGCTCTATGCACTGAGCCAACTGGCTAGAGCCCTAGATTTATTTATTGTAACTACTATGTATTAAGCAACTTGAAAACCTACTATTTATTAATAAAAATTATTACATAGATCATAATATTCAATTTCCCACAAATTCTCAGAAAGTTAGATACCAAGAGCAACATTTTATACATGTGGAAAGCAATGATCATAAAGGTAAAATAAGTAGCCTAAATTTGCATATTAAGTTAGTCTTAGACCTAAAGTTAGTGTTAGACATTCCAGTGAGTTTTGAATTCTATCTGACTGACTCTAATATTTAACATTTTTAAAACACTATATTGTTTGTGCTACTATTAATAACCAGCCTATATTTTCAGTTAATATTTGACTATGCTAAATAAATTTTAATATCGTGATGCCAAGATTGTTGTTAAAATAGGGCTGGTTGATTTTCATGTTCCCTGACATTAGGTTTTTCTTACAAATTAGTCATTTAAAAATAATTGTAGCATTTTTTTGGAAGGTCTAAAAGTTTTTGATTCTCAAATGGTTTAGAAAAATATGTTTACATGTATTTGAACTGTGGGGACCTGAGAATTTTTGTATTGATTTATTTTATCTACAAAATAAAATATTCAAATACTCATAGAGACTTTTCAAAATATTCATTTCTAAATCTCTTTCTTCTTAGAAAAAATTACATACTAAAGGAGGTTTTTGTCAAACATTGATCAAATTGTACATTAAAGGAATAGATGAAGTGTGTTTATGTTCTGAAATATTAAGCTAGATAGCATATCACTGTGATTATCATCAGAGAAAATATCAGCTTATATCACCTTTTCTTTTTTGAAAAGTGTTAATTATTGTTAAATTGAACAACTATACAAAATTTCTTGCCAGGAGGAAACTAGTGAATATTTATTTGGGTGCAAAATATTTTCTTACCAACTATTTCTAGGCTTCATTACATTTTGAAGGAAGTCTTATTTTAATAAAATTAACTGCATGAATGACAGCTTGTGATATTTTATGAACTTCTGAATTCAACTTTTTGTCACAAACAAGGTGATGCATGAGATTCAATTTTGTAATTTTCATTAGTGATTACTTTTTTCCATAAAACATTTTTACAAAAGAAACCATTTATTTATTTAGAAAATTAGATCTTCTCTGTTAAATATTTTTTTCTTGTAGCTCAGATGGAAAAAGACATAGAGAGAGAAAGAGAGAGTGGGGGACAGATAAGGACCATCACACAGGAAGGAGAGAGATGAAAAGCATCAACTCCTAGTTGCGGCACCTTAACTAGTCATTGATTGCTTTCTCATATGTGCCTTGATAGGGGGGCTCCAGCCAAGCCAATGACCCATTGCTCAATCCAGCGACCTTGAGTTCAAGCCAGTGACCTTTGGGTTCAAGCCAGCAACCTCTGGGCTCAAGCCAGTGATCATGGTGTCATGTTTAGGGTCTCATGCACAAGACAGCAACCCTGCGTTCAAGCCGGGTGATCCAAGTTTGGGGTTTTGAACCTGGGTCCTCAGTATCCCTGGTCAGTGTTGTACCTACTGTGCCACTTGGTCTGGCCCAACAATATTTGTTGACAAAAGAACTCATTCTAGCAGGATGAAATACACTTGAGTGTATTTCACGCTAAGATTACTTTTTAGAACACTAACGTGGTAACAAAGGCTATGTGGATTATTTGTCTTTGTAGACCTCAGTATCTTTCCCCTAATAATGCTTATTTTTAAAAAATGTAATTAATGTGACTTCTGGAAGAAAAAATTCAGTTCTCTCTTTATCCTTAAAAATAAAAGGTACTTTTTTTAGTTTACTGTCACAAAGAAGAGTCTGACTTTGCAATATACTGCTTGGATTCTTTGTTGGAGAAGGATGCATGGGTTGTTTGGATTTTGGTGTGATCCAGTATATAATTCTGCCCTAATTTTATTCAAAGTATTCTTGAACTGAAGGCATCTTCACACATCTTTAGGCATTCTACCCCAATAAAGCACCTGACTCCTTCTCCTAGTGGCCACCATGGCTAATATGCAGGTGCTGGATTGGCAATTGGAGACCCATATCCCTGCATGCCACTACTTTGTAACCCAGAATATTGAATTTTCTTTTTCTGTGCCTCTCCACCTACTCAGTGTAGAATGGGAATATTATAGCACCCATTCTACACACTGACTGAGATTGAGATAAGGTATAAAGCACATTTAATAATGCCTTGGACTAAGCACATAATAAGTGGAAGTTATTTTTATTTTTACTTTGTATCAAATTCCCTTAAGATTGCTTATCTGAACTTGAACATGGAACCCAAGACCAGGTTTCCTAATCTAAGTTTCTCTAAGTTCTTTTTTTAAATTTTATTTAGAGACATGGAGAGACAGACTCCAACAAGCTCCCCGACTGGGATCCACCTGGAAATTCCCATCTGGAGATGATGTTCTGTTTATCTGGGGCTGCCACTCTGCTGCTCAGCAACCAAGCCACTTTATGCTTGAGACAAGGGTATGGAGCCATCCTCAGAGCCCAGGGCCAACTTGCTCATTTGAGACAAGGTTGTGGAAGGGAATGATGAGGAGAGGTGTAGAAGCAGATGGCCACTTTTTCTGTATGCCCTGACCAGGAATTGAAACCCAGGACTTCCACATGACTGACTGATGCTCTACCGCTGAACTAACCAGCCAGGGTTGAGTATACAGGTTTCAGGTAAACATTTCTATAGCATTTGAGCTGTTGATTATGCAGTATACCCATCATCCAAAGTCAAATAATTTTCTGTCATCTTTTATTTGTCCCTCTTTAAGCCCTTCCCCTCCCTCTCCCTCCCCCACAACCCCCTCACCTGGTAACCACTTCACTTTTATCTATGTTCATGGGTCTCAGTTTTATATCCCACCTATGTGTGAAATCATACAGTTATTAACTTTTTGTTTTACTTATTTCATTCAGTATAATATTCTCAAGGTCCATCCATGTTGTTGTAAATGGTACTACGTGATAATTTCTTGAGACAAGGGTATGGAGCCATCCTCAGAGCCCAGGGCCAACTTGCTCATTTGAGACAAGGCTGAGTAGTACTCCACTGTATATATGTACCATTTTTTCTTTATCCAATCCTCTATCAT
Source organism: Saccopteryx leptura (assembly GCF_036850995.1). Classification (NCBI taxonomy): domain Eukaryota; kingdom Metazoa; phylum Chordata; class Mammalia; order Chiroptera; family Emballonuridae; genus Saccopteryx; species Saccopteryx leptura. The sequence goes on from NC_089506.1 coordinate 56,817,237, forward strand.
AGGATACTTTGGTTGTTTCCATGTCTTGGCCACTATGAATAATGCTGCGATGAACATGGGGCTGCATGTGTGTTTATCTACAATGTTTTTGAATTTTGGGGGTAGATACCCTATAGAGGAATTGCTGGGTCATATAGTAGTTCTATTCTTAACTTTCTGAGGAACCACCATAATTTCTTCCATAATGGTTGTACTAATTTGCATTTCCACCAGCAGTGAATCAGGATTTCTTTTTATCCACAGCCTCTCCAACACTTGTTACTACCTGTCTTATAATAATAGCCTATCTAACAGGTGTGAGGTAGTATTTCATTGCAGTTTTGATTTGCACACTGTCAATGTTTCCTAAAGGATTACTTCTGGAAGGTTTGAGCATGAAAATACCATATTCCTGATGATTTGTACTCTAGGAAAGCAAAATCTGCTGATTCCTTTATTCTTCGTGACACATCACACAGATGCAAGCACAGACCATGTACTCTTTCTGTCCATCCCTCTGAGTTCAACATGGTTTTCTTCCCAGGGACCCTTCTAATATACCAGAACTGTGACACTGCTGCTCAGGTGTGCATCCCAACATCTGTGTGGAGACAGCTGCCAGAATGTAGCAATATGGCTTGTAGCCAGGAGCTCAGTCATGGCCATCATACCACATTCTGGCCCTGTTCAATTTTCGTACAAAACCAAAACCCTGAAGACTTCAGTAACAGGAATGTGGACTGTGGCTTGTCACATTACCAGCGATCAGAAGGAAAATGAATTCAGAGCCAGAAGCTTATGAAGTCAATTGGCTAAACTCCACAGAAAACTGATTCCATTTTAACTGAACATAAATTAATGTGAGTGTAGTAATGAGTCATGTAAATTTTAGATGATTGACTATATCATTAATCTCCAAAGAATAATAAATATGAATCCCACCCCTTTTCTTCTAAATAGTTATTGAAAATACAGAAAAGCTCACTGGATTTTGGCATGGAAAAAATGAAGGCAGAGGGTAACTGATCAACATCTGGATTAGTAAAATCCAGAAGAGCATTTTGTTAACTTCCTCAGAAAACCTTCAATGTCTTTTTGTTTAATGTAACATTTATAGCACGGTTATTTCTCAGAAATATTTATCTCTGTAATTATTATTATTATTTTATTTTATTTTATTTGTATTTTTCTGAAGCTGGAAACGGGGAGAGACAGTCAGACAGACTTCCGCATGCGCCCGACCGGGATCTACCTGGCACGCCCACCAGGGGCGACGCTCTGCCCACCAGGGGGCGATGCTCTGCCCCTCTGGGGGGTCGCTCAGTTGCAACCAGAGCCACTCTAGCGCCTGGGGCAGAGGCCAAGGAGCCATCCCCAGCGCCCGGGCCATCTTTGCTCCAATGGAGCCTTGGCTGCGGGAGGGGAAGAGAGAGACAGAGAGGAAGGAGGGGGGCGGGTGTGGAGAAGCAAATGGGTGCTTCTCCTATGTGCCCTGGCCGGGAATCGAACCCAGGTCCCCCACACGCCAGGCCAACGCTCTATCGCTGAGCCAACCGGCCAGGGCCTGTAATTATTATAAGATATATTTTATCTTAAAATTTTCAGAGATCAATATCTTTAAAAACCTACCTATTTGTTGATTTGGGGTTTTCCTATAAAAATACATTTGAATAAGCTCATCTTTCTGTAGTTTCTCCCAACTTGTCTCTGCAGCACAGGTATACCTCATTTTTTGTACCCTACTTTATTGTGTTTCACAGATGCTATGCTGTTTTACAAATTGAAGGTGAAACCCTTTATGAGAAAAAAATACAACTTAGTTTATTGCAACACTAGCTTTGTTGCGGTGATCAAGAACGGAATCCACAATTTCTCTGAGGTATGCTTATATCATATCTCTGCTGACTTGTAATTAGTAAAATATACATGTTTTCACAAAACAAAATAAGAGAAAATAGAAACACCTAGAACCCATTGAATAAGTTATTGTCAGGGCAGAATCTGAGAAAAATTTCAATTAAACATGAGGGGAATAGTTGGATTGAACAAAAATATTAATAGCTCATTAATTTATGTGTTGCCATTGAAAATAGGGCAACTCTGCTGGTCTTAAAGTCAGAAGGTATTTTATTCCTTTCCTACTGACTGGTTCTTGCTCAGACATTCAAAAAAAACAAAAAAAAAAACAAGACAGCCAGAAATCAGGGCACCTAGAAATTTATTACTGAGACAGTGTACAATGAGATTGCTGCCCACCTGTCGCTCTCTCATCATATAACAAACAGAACCGACTGGGAGGAAAAGTGACCACACGTAAAAGTACTTAAGGAAATGATGAGTTAGGAAGGGACCTGGAACCATATAGGTTGTGGATTATAGTTTCTCCCTTACTCCTTTGGTGGAATCTATCAAAGATCTAAGCATCAGAGGTCAGAAAAAATTATTACTCAGGCAGCAAAATGACCTTTTTAGGGAATTTGCATTTCCTAAGGTTTAGGGTGGGGGAGGGGAGAAAGAAACATGGGCTTTGTGGAAAAAATGTGGGAGAATGACAAAAGTGAATACAACTTCCAAAAACTTTTATTGAGATTATATAGCTATGATTATAAAACTTGGTTAGTAAATAAAACCCCCAGGTGAAAAAATCACATAAGGTAATTAAAAAGGAGGATATTAAAAAAGTATTTATGGAAAAACACAAAAATGGAAAGACAGCATGATTAAAATCTTATATGTCCCAGTAGGATGGAGTAGGTCCCTCAGTAACCCAATCAGTGTTATAAAAGACAAGTTTAAGATATTCTACCAGAATTTAGAGGCACAGCACCAAGAGTAAAATGAGAAAGAGCAGAGCTGTGGAAGATAAAGGACAGAAATTGATTGTAAAAATAGCCAATTTACCTGAGAAAAAGCAGAAAACTAATATAAAAAAATTCAGACTATAAATAAAGTGTCTGTTCAAAAATTTAAAGAACCAAACACAGCACACCCAAACCAAACCAAACCCTAAGATTTTGGATGAAAGAGACTCATCATTTCCCTAAGACATCCTTTCTAGAAGCTATCAACCTAGAATTTACTGAAGGTTTTAATTAAAGTCAGAGAATTAAATTAAAATACCAAGAATGATATATTTTAATCTTCGAAGAGAAACACACATCATAGTATGATCTCCACTACCACATTCCATTTCCTAAATGAAAGAACTGAGTCACCAACTGGATAAGTACCTTAGAACTAAAGCTGAGAAGCCATGGACCAATAAGCCAGAGCCTGGGGATACTACGAGCTCAGTCCTCCTTAGTTATGTCTTACTCCATAGTTGAGACAAAGGAATTTGCATAGCGCATTACAGGTGGAAATTCTGTGTAAGCCACTGATTCTTCTGAGATATAGAAGCCAGAGCCACATGATTCCACTTAAAGTAACACAGAGACAGATTTATTAACAAAGCGGTTTTCTGCTCCCAGCATGATGGCACATATTATATGAAGTTGGTGAGATACGATTGAAAATCCTGAGGCCCTCTGTCAAGTGTATAAGTGACAGACAATAATGCTGCAAGTAAACTAAAAATACTTTGCTAGAGAGAGCACAGGGTGGCTCTCTGAAGTCATTCGCTTGCTTGCACTGGCCCCACATTTCTACTCCTTTCCATAGTCTCTTCACATTAGGTCCTCTTTAAAGGCTTTTCTTTAATCCAAGAAAAAATGTTTAGATTTGTTTGACATAAAGCTACTGCCCCCATAGTTTACCCAATCCCATTCAAGTTTATCAGTTCTACCAATAATGTTATCTCCTCAAAGCCCTAATATAAACGAGCTAATCTCACCCTTAATTCTGAGCATTATGTTTAAAGGACAGTATAGAAGGGATACTGTCAAGAAAGCATTTTAAGACAAAATTCTCCTCTTCAACTCATTTCAACTTAAGCCTTTTATTTTAACCCACTTAAAATAAGCAGAAGTTTTGAAGAATTTTTAAATAAATTAATTAAAATTAAATAAATAATTTAAAATATTTTTAAATAAGAATATAAAAGAAACTACAACAAAAGGATAAAACAAGAAAAGAGGTAGATTAATCTAGAAATCATTGCAGAAGCAATGAGTTCAAGGAAAGATATTATCAGAAAGTAATAGATAATATTTCTAAAACTGTGTTCTTTTTTTAGTAATAGTTGAAATAAGATGGTATTGTTTATTTTATAACACATTATATATTATTCCTTATTTATAGTATTTATATTATTTATATACAAAATAGCATGCCTCACAATCCATTAGAATTTTGGGTACATGAAGCATTCCATATTCAGAGTATGTTTAGAGTGCATACTATATTAATTAGCAAAGTGTGACTGTTTATTTCCAGTGCACTAAGTTAGGATTCTATCCCTACTAAACATCTGTTATATTTGCTAGCAGACCTTAAAATGTTGTTCATTCCTAGAACTCATTTCTCAATGTCTCCTATATTGTAGAGCTTGGTGGGCAATGAGGAAGCACATAGTTTATGTATTTGCTTGTTTCCCAACAGATTCAGATGAGGATGCTTTTGTCTGTTCGCTTTTCAATACCTGTCAAATTGTAGAAGTGTAGCTTCTGTAAAGTCAGTTATTTCTCGCTTCCTTATATGCCGTATCACCATGTTAACTTTGATTGCTAAGGGAAGAATCCAAATGCCATGTCTTTCCTTTGCCTCTCATCACATCTTCATTTATTCCTTCATTGTGTAAACATTTATAAAGTGTCTGCTCTATGTGAGGCTCTATGTAGGCATGGGAGAAACTAAGCATAAGGAAAGATGAAATGTAAGAAGATCTGTGCTATGAAGGTGAGAAGTGTGAAGAGAGGTGATGATAAGCATGAGGTAATGGGACAGCACAGAGCAATTAAGTTTCTCTTGGGGGAGAGCAGAGAAGGATTTTGGAGGAGACTATACCTATGGAAGAAATTAAGTGATACTTAAAGAGTCAGATGATTAGAAGCAGTAAGGAAAAGAGAATTCCTGTTAGGGCAGACAGAAAAAATAGGGGATTAAAAATTGCAGGGCATATACAGAAAACGATTAGGAGTTTGATGCTGCAAGAATATATGTTCCAGACACTTCTCCCAGGAAGAAATACAAATGGCCAACAGATATATGAAAAGATGCTCATCTTCATTAGTTATTAGAGAAATGCAAATCAAAACTACAATGAGATACCACCATACACCTGTTAGATTAGCTATTATTAACAAGACAGGTAATAGCAAATGTTGGAGAGGCTGTGGAGAAAAAGGAACCCTCATACACTGTTGGTGGGAATGTAAAGTAGTACAACCATTATGGAAGAAAGTATGGTGGTTCCTCAAAAAACTGCAAATAGAACTACCTTATGACCCAGCAATCCCTCTACTTGGTATATACCCCCAAAACTCAGAAGCATTGATACGTAAAGACACATGCAGCCCCATGTTTATTGCAGCATTGTTCACAGTGGCCAGGACATGGAAACAACCAAAAAGCCCATCAATAGATGACTGGATAAAGAAGATGTGCCACATATACACTATGGAATACTACTCAGCCATAAGAAATGATGACATCGGATCATTTACAGCAAAATAGTGGGATCTTGATAACATTATAGAAGTGAAATAAGTAAATCAGAAAAAACCAGGAACTGCATTATTCCATACATAGGTGGGACATAAAAGTGAAACTAAGAGACATTGATAGGAGTGTGGTGGTTATGGGGGGAGAGGGGAGAGGGAGAGGAGAAGGGGGAGGGGGAGGGGCACAAAGAAAACTAGATAGAAGGTGACAGAGGACAATCTGACTTTGGGTGATGGGTATGCAACATAATTGAACGACAATATAACCTGGACTTGTTATCTTTGAAAAAAAAAAAAAAAGAATATATGTTCCAAGCATGGGATAAATTGAGATAGAGCCTATATGTGCTTTAGTTTTCTTCAGAGTACTTGTCTCTACCAGAATAGAGTACATATTTATCTGTTTATAGTCTGTGCCCTCTTTAAAAATGTTATCTCTACGAGAACAGGGGTTTCTTCTCTTGTTCACTCTCCCCAGAGATCTGCATACAGTGGACACCAAGCATTGATGGAACAATGAATATGTGCATTAACAAATTGTGCGTTAACCACTTAGCCTTTCAAGCCTCCCACACTCAGGTTTCAATATACTTTTCTAGCTTTAGTACAACCTAAGTTACAGCCAAATTCTTCACTGTTTCCAATCATATATATTTTTTTCTATAATTGTTGTTTCATCTTTATGACCTTGCTATTTTATTGCCTTTAGATAGACTGTCTTCTAGTTGGACTCCACTTAAAATGCTAATTATCTACAAAGTTATACAACTTCAAGATAGAATTAATCACCTACATAGCATAGTTTTCAAGAACTTCAATTTTAGATTCATACTGCCAGTTCCAGTTTCTCTATTTATTGTGTGTCCTTGGAAAAATTACTTAATTTCTCTATACACATATTTCCTCATATGAGAAAGATATAACTCACTTCAACTTACTGTAAAGATTTAATTGTAAAAACCTTGTGAGACTCTTAGTACCTGATACATAATAAGTTTTGGCTTTCCCTGTGTTAAAAGCTATAACTGTACTAGTCCTTGACCCTTTTCATTGTACCCACTTTGAAGACAAATTAAAAAAAATTATATCTCCATTGTCTTATGTGATGCTCTAAGTATAATGGGATATTAGTAAAGGATTGTTAATTGTGCTGAATCTGGAAACAGGACTCTCTTTGCAACAATAGGTCCATTTAATAGTTTTATAAATTTCAAATACAAAAATAACTATTTCAAATAGAATAATTAAAACCTTAAGAAACCAATAAATGCATGAGGTTTTCTCTCTCTTGGTTATTGAACTTTTTTGCTTGTACATGGTATATTTTATTTCTAGGAATTGTAAAGCTATTTCCACTTGATTCTAAATAAAAGTACCTCAACATTATTTTTCTTTCACAATAATGCACCAGTTATAACATTTTCAATTCTCAATGGCATAACTTGAAAATAATTTTACATTGGTTTCAGAAATTTTGCTATTATCACAGCTAGGCTCATAGATAGAGTGTCTATAGTTTATTCAGTGGTATCTAAACTGTTTATAAAAACAATTGTACACTCTTATGTGAGAAAGGATTTCATCTATTCAGCCAGCTTTTGTAAATAACACATTTTGAATACTTCACATAGTATAGAATGAAAAAAATAGTTTTATAGTGAACACTTTATATATATATATATATATATATATATATATATATATTATAATAAAAGAACTGAAGCTAAAAAATGCTTGAATGCATTAATTTATGCATTCATTTTTACATTTACTTATCAAACATTTACTTGAAATTTTTTGAATATTGCTGACAAAAGCAGAAAACAAGTAAAATATATAAATAAATTGACAAGATAAAGTTTCTCCCCGGTGCTGTTTACTTTGGTAAGTAGCCAAAATTGAAATATACTAAATAAAGTAATAAAGAGAGGCATACTCAATGAACTGCAAAGATCATAGTGAATACAAGTGATTAGGAAATGGTCAATCTATCATGTGAGGGGCAGAGAATTAGGACAGATTTATCAAAGGAAGTAATTCCTGTATAGTCTTTAGGAGAAAGGGTAGAAATCATTAGGGTTAATAATGAGGCAAAAATATTTAGACAAAGCAGCATGTACAAAGCATGAAGACATGAAAATGCATAGCAGATTTAGGAAACTGTGTATTTGGGGTGTCTAGGGAAGTTAAGAGAACCCAAGCTATACACTTGATCTTAGCCAAAAGGCCGAGAAGCGATAGGAGAACCCAAGCTATAGATATGGGCAGAGACAAGATAAAAAAGTCTTCAGTTCAATAACTGATATGTGAGTAATTGTGAACTATCTTTCAGAGTGGCTGTACCATTTTGTGTCCCCTCAAGCAATGTATGAAAAGTTCTGTTGTCCCATATCCTCACCAGCACTTGGTATTGTTAGAGTTTTTAAATTTTTATTTATACTTATAGGTGTGTAGTAATATTATATTGTTTTAATTTACATTTAATTAATGGTTTTGATTTTGAGCATTTCTTCATATGTTTATTTTGACTTCCATAAGTGTTTTTGGTAAAATATCTGTGCAATTCTTGCTCTTTTTAAATCTTATTTTTACTGTTGCATTTTAAGATTTCTTTTTATATGCTGCTTACAAATTCTTTATCAGTTATGTGATTTGAAAATATTGTTGCTCTTCCTATAGTTAATCTTTTCATTTTTTAATAGTGTCTTTAACAGAGTAAATGTTTTTAATTTTGATAAAATGTGATTTATCTTTTTTTCTTATGTACTTATTTTAGAAGCCCAACCCTAGATCATAAAAATTTCCTTTTATATTGTTTTCAAAAAGTGTTATAATTTTGTGTCTTACATGTAGATCTATAATCAATTTTGATGTAATTTTTATATAAGGTGTGAGTTTATTAGTGTTATATTTTCTTTGGATGATTCTGAATGCCCAGGTGTTCAGAAACCATTCGTTGAAAAGCCTATGCTTTCTCTATGGAATCACCTTTGCAACTTTGTCCAAAAGTCGGCCATATTTGCATGGTTCTACTTCTGGACAACCTTTTTTTCCTATTGATCTGTGTCCCATCCCTTTGAAAATACTGTACTATCTTGATTATTATAGCTTTATAGTAATTATTTGATATCAGAAAGTGATAGCCTCTTAATTCTATTTCAATATTGTTTTGGTGGCTCAAGAATCTTTGTACCTTTCTATATACATTTTAGAATAAAATTATCTACTCAAGCAAAAATATTGTTAAGACCAGTATCCCATCCTTATTCATGAGTCTGTTCTTCAGAGTCTATTTTTATATCAGCTTAAGCCCAAGTCTCTCATTTAGAGTTTGTTCATCCCTAGTATTATGGGTTTTTTTAAGTGCTATAAAAAACTATCCAGGAAAGAAACCAATAAAGTTTTGTTTCTGCTTCTTCTCTCTGTGGTACCAAATAGTTTCCTTAAAATTTGTGACCATAAACTAGATATTTCATGTTTCTGAGTTTTAAATTTACATTCCCTCTAAATCTATGCCCTCCAGTATGAAAACAAAGTGTTTCCAGAATGGACACCATTCGGAATTAAACAAAAATATTTTTTTCTGGAGAAAAACATACCCAATCTGAGTCACTCAGAATCCCCTGCATGCTATTCTGTTAAATATGAATTAACGATCTAAATTTGCAAAATACAACAAAAAAATCCATTGTAATTGGCAGCATTAGAAGAAAAGCTGCCCTGGCAGGATGACTCAGTTGGTTAGAGCATTGTCCTGATGCACAGAAGTTGCTAGTTTGATCCCTGGTCAGGGCACAGGCAGAAACAGATTGATGTTTCTATCTCTTTCTCACCCTTCCTCTCTCAGATCAGTAATAATTTCTTTAAAAGCTAAGGGAATTACTTTTACTTCCTTCACACACACACACACACACACACACACACACACACACACACACACACACACACACACACACAGTAATCCAGCCTAGTACAACTTCAGAATATCAAAGCAAAGGGGAGATTGATCAGAAGCCTGAGGGGGAAAAAAACCCATATCATCTATGAGCAAGTGTTAATTAAAAAGATCACAGATTTTCTACTGTCCATAATGATACAGACAGTATAATAATATTTTCAATGTGCTGAGAATAAGTAGCTATATTCTAGATTTACAAACTCAGAGTAAATATAAACGAAGAGAAATCTCCACATAATAACTAAGGCATTTTACCACTAAAAGCAAGAGTAGATTCTTTAAAGAAGAAAACTATCACAGATGGAAAATATGAGATGCAAGAAGAAATGATGACTGGATAATTTTAAGTATGTAACTAAAATTAAGTATGTATATTATCACCATTATAATACAAAAATAATATTTCATTTTCAGGTAAACAATACTAATAATATAAGAAAGTTCTAAGACAGTGAATAACAATAATTCATAATCAGGGTTTCTGATGTTAAATAGAATATTTCACTTATTGTTTAATTCTAGAGAATGGTAAAGAAATGGTTTTGTTCATTGTTTTGGTACGTTTGGTAAGTTTGAATTTAAAATTTCATGCCCAACAATATAGACACACACAAAAATGAATTGAATGTTTAATTCTCAAACAAAAGAATAAAGCTATGAGAGAGAGAGAAATGAAAATGTATGCTTTGGGGAGAAAATTTAAAGAGGGAGCACAGGAGCTTTGATTGCTGGTAAAAGAGTAGAAAAAAACAGAGAAAGAGAAAGATTCAATCTGGAATACCAGGGTCTGTCCTCAAACCCTTTTTGTTAAAGTGTTCAGAATTCAGTTATTTCTAATTTATCCAAAGGTGTTTTTTTTTAAGTGACACACTAGAGGCATACAGGCAATCCCTATATAGTAAAAATATTAAGAATAATTTTAAATGAACTAACATAATATGTACTTTTTAGGGGCTAAGATAACTATAAATTTAGCTTAAAAGTAACATTACATAGATATTTTATTATTTGCATATATGGTCTATATTTTTTTTAATTAGCATACCAAAATAAGAGAAATTTGTACATAAATTAACAATTTATACAGTAATCCTGGAAGACATAAAAAAGCATGCCTTATAATCTTTTTAATAAAGCAAATACTTTATTATTATTTTATTATTAAGAAGTGAAACATAAAAGATTTCAACACTTGGGAATGTTACTGGCAATGTTAGTGGCAAGACAGAACCAGTTGTTATCTATGGACCTCAGTTCTTGAGTTCAGCAAAAAAAAAGAATCCAAACTAAGAAATCAACTTAAAAAAACAAAGTTTATTAGCCCTGGCCAGTTGGCTCAGCGGTAGAGCATCGGCCTGGTGTGTAGAAGTCCCAGGTTCAATTCCTGGCCAGGGCACAAAGGAGAAGTGCCCATCTGCTTCCCCACCCTTCCCCTTCTCTGTCTCTCTGTGTCTCTCTTCCCCTCCCACAGCCAAGGCTTCATTGGAGCAAAATTGGCCCCGGGTGCTGAGGACGGCTCCATGGTGTCCGCCTTAGGCGCTAGAATTGGCTCCAGTTGCAGTGGAGCAACGTCCCAGAGGGGCCGAGCATCACCCCCTGGTGGGCATGCCAGGTGGATCCCTGTCCAGGAGTCTGTCTGTCTGACTCCCCCCCCCCCACCAGGCTTTTCACTTCAGAAAAATACAAAGAGAGAGAGAGAAAGTTTATTTATCAAGTTACAGAGGTAGTATAAGTGGGCCAGGGGGCTGTGTGGAATTTGGAAATGAGTTACAGATACAAAAGCAGGGCCCTTGGAGCTTAGGAAGAAGACAAAAGTAAGATACCTTGGTGAGGAAAAGGATAAAAAAGGTAAAGGCATAGGAATATTCTGAGAGGGAGAGATACATTTCCTTTTAAAACCAAGAAAAACACAGTCGAAGAACTCAAAGAATAGAAAGAGGTAGAGTCAAAAGAAATTCTTCTCAAATTTTTAATCACAGGATTAAAGTCCAATGTTCTACAAATTTATATTCTGCATTATTAATGTTTTTTAACTGAGAGGAGGGGTGATAGTGAGGCAGATTTCTGCATGCACCCCAACCGGTATTCACCTGGCAACCCTGTCTGGAGCTGATGCTCAAGTTCCAAGCTCTTTTTTAGTGCCTGAGGTTTACATGCTCTACTCAGCTGAAATATCCTCAGCACCTGGGGACACACTTGAACCTATCAAGCCACAGGCTATGGGAGGGTAATAGGGAAAAAAGGGAGAGAGATAGGGGAACCAAGCAGATGGTTGCTTCTCCTGTGTGCCCTGAACGGGAATTGAACCCGGGACAACCATACACCAGGCTGACACTCTATCCACTGAGCCACTAGCCAGGGCCGCACTTGTAATTTTATACTTGAACTGTGTATTCATTATATTTTGATAACTTCTAAAGAACATTTATTTAAATCATAGTATATATAGAAAATGTCCTAGGCCAATATCAGTTATTTCATTCAGTCTCCACAGAAATAGTTTGAATTATTATTTCCACTTTTCAAATGAATACACCGAAATTCAGACTAGAAGTACTTGTCAAATTGGTAAAACTAGGATTCAGAATGAGGCCTTTTTGAATCCAAAACCTTTGCTTAAATTAACTACAATTCACTACCTCAGGAAGAGCAGTTGAATATACAAAATAGTTGATCAATGTTAAAGTAAATAGAAAGTAACAAATTTCCCTATTTCATTAAATCCTATTAATAGTGTTTTTAATAAAGAAGGGAGTGTTTTCTTAAACCATTTTCCTTTACCTATTAAGATTATATTCATCCTAATGATAATGTATTTTCTTTTTTCTCTAAATATGATTGTTCTGGTCAAGATACAAAAATATAACTATGAAGTTATTAATGTTTCTCAATCCTTATAGCTAAAAATAAGTTTAATTAATATGTTCATTCCAGTATGTGTTTTAAACATGTTATATTGATGAGAATTTTAGTAAAATTGTTTTAGTATAAATTCTTTTAAATAGTAACACTGCGTTTGTCGAATCTGTATTAAGAAAGAATAGCTGCACACTTGGGCCTCCGGAAGAAGGACCATTCAGTGTGAATTCAAAATGCAGGCAATGGGTTTATTGTCATTTCTTTAAGTGAAAACAGTCCTTTGTTTGACATACTGAAGTTAGCCTCAGGGTGAAGTGGCTTTGTTCATCAACTATCAGACAGAAAAAATTATTCCACATCCTCCTGATAGAGTGTCAAGAAATTTGAAATAGCTGCTTATGGATATAAATAATGGCCTAGACAACATGGTGGGGATTACTGAATGCCATGAAAAAAAAAAAAGGCACATTCTTTTATTTTTGAAATAGTAAAAGTTATGTTTCAAGATTCAACAAATTTATGAATATTCACTTTTATTCAACTAGGTTTCCAGATGAAGAAGGATTTCACCCTAGCATTGTGTTTGATTATTTGCTTGAGTTTTATTTTGTGGCCAATACTACCATCCCTATGATCAAATATTTAGCCAGACACTGTCAAAATTTAGTGAATTACTTTATTAAGGAAATTAGTGAGCCACTCTGTTAAAAAACAGAAAACATTGACATCATTAGCAAACTATAATTTTTTTTTTAAAGGGGAGAGACAGTCAGACTCCCACATGCACCCGACCGGCATCCACCCAGCACGCCCACCAGGGGCGACACTCTGCCCACCAGGGGGCGATGCTCTGCCCCTCCGGGGGGTCGCTCTGTTGCGACCAGAGCCACTCTAGCGCCTGGGGCAGAGGCCAAGGAGCCATCCCCAGCGCCCGGGCCATCTCTGCTCCAATGGAGCCCTGGCTGTGGGAGGGGAAGAGAGAGACAGAGAGGGGGGGGGCGTGGAGAAGCAAATGGGCGCTTCTCCTATGTGCCCTGGCCGGGAATCGAACCCAGGTCCCCCGCACGCCAAGCCGACGCTCTACCGCTGAGCCAACTGGCCAGGGCCTTTTGAAAGTGGTAAAAACAGATTTTGTTTGGGACAATTGCAATAGGGGAAAGAAATCTCGGTATGGAACCAGTCTCAAATTCATCCCATAGGATATTCATATGGAGGTTTATTTATTTGTTTATTTATCTATTTTTATTTTTTATTCAGTGAGAGGAGGGGAGGTAGAGAGACACACTCTGCATGTGTCCTGACTGGGATCCACCAGACAAGCCCACATGGGATCAATGCTCTGCCCATCGAGGGTGTTATTCATTCCTCATTGAGTGAGCTCTTATTAGAGCTTGAGGCCAAGGTCATGGAGTCATTCTTAGTGCCCAGGGCCAACTCGCTCCAATTGAGCCATGGCTGCAGGAGGGAAAGAGAGAGTGATAGAAATATAGGTATATATATAAAGAGAGGCAAGTGAGAGAGAGGTGGAGCAGCAGTTGGGCACATTTCCTATGTGCCCTGACCAAGAATTGAACCCATGACATCAGAGAAAAGTTTAGATTACATATGGGTAACTTTTTTCTTTTTAATTTAGAAAATTAATGTTAACAAGGTGACATTGATCAATAAGAGCATATACGTTTCAGGTAAACATTTCTACAGCATTTGAACTGTTGATTATGTTGTATACCCACACCCAAACTCAAATCATTTTCTATGACCATATATCTATCTCTCTTTACTCCCTTCCTCCAACTCCCTTCCACACATCCCCCTGTCCCTAGTAACCACTTCACTTTTATCTATGTCCATGAGTCTCCACTTTAAATCCCACATATGTGTGAAATCATATAGTTGTCAGTTTTTAACGATTTACTAATATTCAGTATAATGTCCTTAAGACATATCCTTGTTGTTGTGAATGGCAATATGTCATCATTTGTTATAGCTGAATGGTATTCCATTGTATATATGTAACACATCTTCTTTATCCAATTCTCTATCAAAGGACACTTGAGTTGATTCCTTGTCTTGGCCATTGTGAATAATGCTGCAATTAACATGCGGATGCATGTGTTTTTACATACAAGTGATTTTGAGTTAGGGGTGTAGAGATCTAATAGAGGGATTGCTGGGTCATATGGTAGTTATACTCTTAAATTTTGAGGAGCCACCATATTTCCTTCCATAACACTGGGGAACAAAATTTTTGTTTCATCCACAAAAACACTTGTTCTTAACTAAGACAATTGTGCTGATATCAAATCTGACATTAGTTTTCTCTATAAGCTACAGTATTTTTATAATTCAAGATTTTAGGTTTTCATCTTATTATAAAATTTTCAACATTTAGTTTAACATAATGAAGTAGAATGTCTTCTTGAGCATCATCTTTGTGAAAATATAATAATTTATATAATGCAGTAAATACACTAAAAGATATGATTGCATCAGAATTTGTCTACAATTTCAATAGGGAACATATTAAAACACTTCTTTTACTCATAAAATTTTCACAAAACTTATTTAAATTCTATTTAGGCAAAATTTGCATTTGTAGCTCTTACGTGTGTGTACTTGTTGAGGATGATCTCGTTTGATGCTCCAGCTGTACTCTACTCATCACTTACAGCTCCAAGATTTTTGGGAAACTTATCTAGGTGACTGTTCAGGAAGTGAATCTTAATGCTCATGTTACATCCAATGTCATGGAAAGCCAACAGCATCCTTTGAACCAGAAGTTCATAGTTTTCTGCTTTTTTGTTGCCAACGAAGTTCTTTGTAACTGCCACAAAAGACTGCCATGCTGCTTTCTCTTCCTTATTCATCTTTCTGGCAAATTCTTCATCATGTATGAGGGTTTGAATTTAAGGTCCATCGAATACACCTACTTTTGTCTTCTTGAAACACAAGGCAGGAAAAGCAGAAATAATATTTTGAAAGCATTCACTTTCTCTATTCAAAGCCTGAACAAACAGCTTCATTAAGCCAACTTTGATGTGAAGTGGGGGAAAAATGATTCTGTCTTGATTAACTACAGGTTCATTCACAATATTTTGTATCCTACTTCCAGAGCTTCACGTTTCGGCCACTTCTTCTGTGTCCAGTGTTTCTCCTGAGCTTGGCTGTCCCACAAACACAGAAAGCAAGGAAACTTTGTGAGACCTCTCTGTTGTCCTAGCAGGAAAATTACCATTTTAAGATCCACACAAATCATCCAATTATGTTCCTCATACTTCAGAAAGTCGAGGACAATTTTTCTGTCATTATAACCTTCTCGCAGATGAATTTAATAACAAATTGGAACCGCCACATAAACATTGCTGTTGTGTAGGAGAACACAGATTCCTTTAGAGCTGTCAAGAAATAACTGCCATTCCATTGGACTGTAAGTGGTAACACCTAGCTGGCTGAGAAGACTAGTGATATCATGACAGTAAACAAAGTGTTTGTCTTTGTAAAAAGAGTCCACAAAAATTTGTTTACACTTCCTGAAATGGGATACTTTAGCTGACTGGTGAAGTATATTCTTTTCTTGAAGTCTGGAGGCTAATAACTCAGCTGCTTTCTTTGATAGGCTCAAATCTTTTACTAAGTCATTTAATTCAGGTTGGCCTAAATTTACGCCTACTCAAAGAAGCCATGATTCAATCTTAAAACAAAATAAGAGGGTGTTTTTATCATATAATAATTTTTTACATTTAAAAACAACTATAATTATATAAAAGTGATGTTTGTAAAACATTAATTGCCTTGTGGTTATGTTCAATCCAAGAGTCGTTGCCCTTTAACTCTAATTTAAAAACCAATGCATGCTATTAACTGTAACAAAAAGAAATTTAAATTGCATAAAATCTAGAGCATACACCAAAAAATGAATTTCAGATTTGGAATCAGCGATGGAGAGATATATAGAAACAGTTCTAAAACCTCATGCAACAGATAAAGAAAAAAAATTTGTTCCCCAGTATAATGGTTGTACTAGTTTGCATCCTACCCACAGTGAATGAGAGTGCCTTTTTCTTCATAACCTCTCCAACACTTCTTATTACCTGTATTGGTGATAATAGCCAATCTAACAGGTATGAAGTGGTATCTCATTGTAGTTTTGATTTGCATTTCTT
Organism: Saccopteryx leptura; assembly: GCF_036850995.1. NCBI lineage: Eukaryota > Metazoa > Chordata > Mammalia > Chiroptera > Emballonuridae > Saccopteryx > Saccopteryx leptura. Next base: position 56,833,796 of record NC_089506.1, read on the forward strand.
TAATAACTAGTGAACATGAGCACCTTTTTATTATGTATTGGCCATTTGTATGTCATCTTGGGAGAAGTGTCTGTTCAGGTCCTCTCCCCATTTTTAATTTAATTGTTTGCTTATTTGTTGTTGAGCTTTATGAGTTCTTTGTGTATTTTTAAATATACGTTTTGTGAAAATTACAAAATCTATAATGAGTTTTTAATGTTGTTTTCTACCTCAAAGAAGAAAACATGAAAGCCTTTTAGTTCTAGGTCACAGCATGAAAAATATCATTGAAAGGCATAGGTCTTCCTTTTAGGACACAATTAAATGCTGTAGACTTAAGACTAAAATGACTAAAAATCTGTGGAGTTGAAGAAGAAATGATTCTGCTAAAAATATATTTTAACAGAATTTAATTTAAAAGAACCCCTTTGAACCGAGGAAGAAGAAACTGAGGCAAAATAAAATATTACTTAATATAGTATAATAATTTTGTAAGGTTTAGTTTTCCATTGGATTTTATAAAGTCTGAATTTTTATGTATTAATGAAATTTAGGAAATATCTTAAATGATAGTGATAAAGAATAGTCTGGAAAAATGGATAGCTTAAGAATGCATTGCCTGATTTTTAGAGTAATATTCAGGAAGACAGTAGAACATTCTACAGTTTATTTCTTGATGTCTGTTAGAAGAAAAATGCTGAGCTGGATAACCCACACAGTTGGCCAAGTACATTAATTATTCTTTTTCATTATCAGGTTATCATGGAATTCTATTTTTCCACATAAATGATTATGAAGAAGATGTTACCCTTGTATAGTGAGAAAAATCTTTATTTTTGCATGAGAAAGTATTGATCAACTAAACTTTGGCATAAAAAAGAAATCAATGATCTTAATATCTATATAAACATTAAAATATGTATTAGCTACAGATTTTTTAAAATATGTAACATATCAATAATTCAAATGTTATAGATATGTTTACCTAAAACCTATGTACTCTTATAGATCAATATCACTGCACTAAATTTAATTTTTAAAATAAAATTTAAAAAATAAAGTATACTCAATAGTTGACTTTTGATTTATAAAATAATTCTGGTTTCCTTCTTTGCTTATCAGACTATGTTGTGGATTTGAAGATTAAAAAATCACATTTGTATCTATATAACTTGTGATTATGTAGTACCTTTTAAAACAAATTAGGAAGACTCAACCAAAGATGGTAACCAAGTAGGTGGACATCCCAACACAACCTCCTAGGACCAAATTAGATTACAACTTAATCTAAGAACAATCATCTTGAAAAACCAACTTTGAACTAAACAAAAAGGAGTCTATAACCAAGAATCACAGAAAAAGCCACACCAAGACTGTCTTTGTATAGAAGACTCTCTCAGAAGACTGTCAGCTTTAAGAGGAGGTGGAGCAGCTGCAAAATGAAGGTAAATCTTATGAAGCTTGGGCTTTTATGCAGCTGCTGTCATCTCTAAGCAGGAGAAAGCTGGCTCTTATACACAGGTTGGCACCTCAACCACTACCCAGGTACAGAAAATGTTGACACAAACAGCAAAAAGTAAAGTAGCTGCAGACAGGTAGCCTATGGCAGGTTACAAACACGGTTGATGCCAAGCCAAGAAGACATAGAACCAACACAACTGGTAGTGGGTGGTAGATAGCACCAACCATGACTTAGCTAGCTACACAAGCAGCATGCCCAATGAGATTTCAGCAGGCACCAGACCCTGTGAAAAATAAATATGCCCAAGAGACAGACAGGGCACAGTGTGTAATATACATCATCAAGGTTGACCTTTAGAGCCATCCAGCCTGAAGGAAGAATCATATCTGCAAAAGGACCAACTGTATTAAATACTCACATACAACAGGAGGAAAAATAGTATCCTCAAGAAACATTCCTAGAACAAGGAAAACAGGTGGTCTGAATGTCAGTACCACCAAACCCATCTTCTTCATAAAGACACCACAAAATTTTTTTAAATTTATTTATTCATTTTTAGAGAGGAGAGAGAAAGGGAGAGAGAGACAGAGAGAGAGAAGGGGGGAGGAGCTGGAAGCATCAACTCCCATATGTGCCTTGACCAGGCAAGCCCAGGGTTTTGAACCGGCAACCTCAGCATTTCCAGGTTGACACTTTATCCACTGCACCACCACAAGTCAGGCGACACCACAAAAATTTTAAAGTTAGACAGCTCTACATAATACAAAGATAAAATGGGCAGAGAAAGAAATGTGACCAAATGAATCAACAAGAGAAATACCCAGAAAATAACAATAAAATGGAACTAACCAAATTACCAGATGTAGAGTTCAAAATAATAATTTTTAGGATACTCAAGGGTCTTAGAGCAACAGTGTATGGTCATAATGAGAACCTAAATAAAGAGACAATAAGCATCAAAAAGGACATTGAAATCATAAAAAAGAACCAGACAGAAATGACAAATACAATTCCAGAAATAAAGACTGCACTAGAAGAAATCAACAGCATGTGGACCAAGTTGCAGCTCGTATCTTAAAAATTTGTATGTTGGTCTGTTTGTATCTCAAGGTACCACTGTACTTGACAAAGGAGGTAATAGCATACAATGGACAGTCTCTTTAATAAATAGTGTTGTCAAAATTGGACAGGTACATGCAAAAAAATGAAACTAGACCACCAACTTACACCATTGACAAAAAATAAACTCAAAATGAATAAAAGACTTAAATGTAAGTTGCAAAACCATAAACATCTTGGAAGAAAACATAGGCAGTAAACTCTCCAATATCTCTTACAACAATATTTTTACCAATTTATCTCCATGGGCAAGTGAAATAAAGGACAGGACAAATAAATGGGACTATATCAAACAAAAAGCTTTTGCACAGCAAAAGACATCATGAACAAAATAAAAATACAACCCACACAATGGGAGAACATATTTGCCAATACATTGATAAGGGGTTAATAAGCAAAATATATAAAAAACTTCTGACGCTCAACCCTAGGAAGGGAAACAATCCAATAAAAAATGGTCAAAAGAATTTTATAGACATTTCTCCAAAGAGGACATACATAGAATGTGGCTAGAAGTCCTAGTCACAGCAATCAGACAAGAAAAAGAAATAAAATGTATTCAAATTGGAAATGAAGAATTAAACCTGTCATTATTTGCTGAAGACATTATACTGTACATAGAAAAACCAAAAGTTTCAGTCAAAAAACTACTAAAAACTACTAGTAGTTTTTTTCAGTCAAAAAACTACTACTATAAAAAAATGTTCAATGTCACTAATCATCAGAGAAATGCAAATTAAAACCACAATGAGATACCACCTTACACCTGTCAGAATGGCACTCATTAACAAAACAACACACAGTAAGTATTGGAGAGGATGTGGAGAAAAGGTAACCCTCCTGCAATGCTGGTGGGAATGCAGACATGTGCAGCCACTGTGGAAAACAGTATGGAGTTTCCTCAAAAAATTAAAAATGGAACTGTCTTTTTACCAGCGATTCCACTTTTAGGAATATATCCTAGGCACTTTTAGAATTATATCCTAAGAATACCAAATTACTAATTCAAAAGAAGATGTGTATCTCCATGTTTATTGCAGCATTCTTTACAATAGCCAAGGTCTGGAAACAGCCCAATGGTCCATCAGTGGATGAGTGGATTGAAAAGCTTTCATACATATACAAAAAGGAATACTACATAGCTCTGAAAAAGAAGAAAAATAATACCTTTTGCAATGGCATGGATGGATCTGGAGTTTTTTATGCTAAGTAAAATAAACCAGGCAGAGAAAGAAAAATATCGTATGATTTCACTTATATGTGGAATCTAATGAACAAAGTGAACTGAGGAACGAAATAGAGGCAGAGGTGTGGTCACAGGGAGCAGATGGACAGCTGTCAGAGGGAAGGGGGATGAGGGGATAGAATCAAAGAAGGTGAATGGAATAGTAAAACTATATATACAAAACATATAGATACAGATGACAGGACAGGAAATCCCAAAGGGAAGGAGGGGAGAGAGTCAGGGGGAGGTCGGCAAAAGGGGTATATTGGGGACACAGGGGTGGGGGTGAGAGTTATACTGAGTGGGACGCTTAAATCATGTTAACACAATAAATTAAACTTAATAAAAATAAAAAAAAAACAAATTAGAATAACACTTATGTACTAAGAACATCCAAAATAGTTTTTATAAAAAAAATTATTGATTGACTGATTTTTGAGAGAGAGGAAAGCAGAGGGAGGGAGGGAGGGAGGGAGGGAGAGAGAAAGAACAGAAAGTAGAGGGAGAGAGAGCGTGAAAGAGAATGAGAAAGAAAAATGTCAAATTGTTGCTCCACTTATTTATGTATTCAATGGTTAATTCTCATATGTGCCTTAACTGGGGATGGAACCTGCTACCCTGGCATATTGGGATGACATTCCAACTGAGCTACCTGACCAGGTCAAAGTAGTTTTTAAGTTCTTATTTTTAATTAATATTGATCTGATAGTACATTAGCAAAGGTTTAATTTTTAAATAATATTTAGTTGAGTAGACATCTTCTGACGAGATAACATAATAGAACTTTTTATTTTGTCATAAACCAGAAAACTAATTTCATATGCTATGAAGTCCACCTCAGTGTTCTCTAGTTTTGAAAGGTATTCTGGCTTTGTCCTGCCTCATTCTATACCCTTTTCATGTGATTGGGGTTGCAATTATTTCCCATTGTAATTTTTAAGGCTCCTTTCATGATAAGAGCAAAGATTTCTAATAAACTTTTATTTCACTCAAAAGAAGAATGGCCCATATATTTGCTAGGATTTACTGGACTATTATATATACTAGTATTGGTTCAAACAAATACATCTTTTTGGTAAATTATTTTTAAACTATTCTTGTTTATTTTTTTTAAATCTACAGTATGGTTAATTCTTTCTTATGTCCTAATTTTTACTAAATATAAATAATATTCAAACCAGTCATAGAAACAAATAAGTAAAGAATACTTTATAATTTACAAACCATTTTCATATATGTTGGCCATTCTGACCCTAAATAACACTTCTGAGGCATACAGTATTCATATGTGTAATTTAGAACAAAGAAAACTGAGATTTACTTAAATGTTTAAAATGACACAGATAGTGGCAGGACCAGTCTAATTCTAAACCCTGTGGGAACATTTTATGTGTATGTTTATGTTTGTGGGAACCTCTGTTAAGTATAGAAAGGATACTGATGAAAGGGCATCATTTCTGTGAGGTTCTAAGCATCTTTGTACCTATAAGATAATTATTTGATTATCTATTTATTTGAAAACATGAATTAATATCCTAAGACATTCAAAGCACTGAACTGGACATTGCATTAGCTAAAAAGTAAGATATTCATGAGGAAAATATAGATATATAAAATAATCCATGGAAATTGGTGAAGTCTAGAAGTTAACCGAAGTTTGCTGTAGAAATTTGGAAATAATCACGAACAATTTAAGCAGAGGATTTCAGGAATGAATGCGCTGGCAAATTGAACTGGGCATTAAAGATAAGAACACACCAGAAGAATGTAAAACACATTTTAGGAAAAAGGGTCAGCATATTGAAAAATAAAAATTTATTTGTAATGTTGAGGGACAAATTCATTATAATAAAGTTCTATAAAATCATTTTCAAGCCTGCCAAGAGATTTGCCCTACATTTACTACATTATCTATCTCCTATTATGGGCTGATTTTTCCCCGAGTTTGAAATATCGCCTTTCTTTCTGGCTTTTATGTTTAGGTGACAGTTTCTGACTTGTGGATGAGTGCATCAGCCGTTAGTCCCAGAGCTATGCACCCTCTAGGTATTGTCAATATTTTATGTTTCTAGACAAACAAAAGAACATAGTGATATTTACTAAACCATCTTGCAAGAAATGTAAAAAAATTAATATTAATAAAATAATATTTGAAGTCTTCTAAAAGTTGACACTGCAAGCTCTGGTTGAGTTTTTGAGGACACCCAGGCCTCCTGTGTCCATGTGGTAGCTTCCTCACTTTTTTTATGTAACTGCTCCAGTGTTCCCATCCTGTGGACCCTGTCACTATCCCACAGAGAAAACAGCAATATCAACACCCATCTTACCCCATACTTCCTATGCACATTAACTTGCTTATCTCTTCCCATAGTATGTCATCAACATCTGATATATTATATTAAACCTTTTCTTAGTTTCTGTTCTGCCATTCCCTACTAGAATAGAAACTTCCTGAGGGCAGAGAATTGTAGGTCAGTTGTAGGTCAGTTATATCATGTACATATCTCTTGCACCTAGGATTGCCTAACACATTAATACTTAATGCATATTTGTGGAATAATGAGATAAGTAAATGGACATAGGTAAAGAAATTATACAGAAAAAAATGAAAATTTTTTATTCAGTGTTTAAGTCATTATCCTTTGTCATTTCCTCAGAGCATAGCAGTAACTAGCCACTTTGAATTTCACAATTTTTATTGACTTTGTGATTATATAAATTATCAAACAGGAACAAGAAAATATAAGTGTGCTGACTTCTGTACAAACAATTGAGTTGAATAGGAAATAACTGATTTATTAATATGGGTGTCGGGAAAATTATACATAATTCTGACTAAACTTTAAATGGTTCCCCTTAAATATATTTGTTTATAAAGCTATTTCTAATGTTTCATTTGTTAATAGCTGTATTTTTGTCAAGCTTTTAAATCCTGTTGCTACATTAGTGCATTTATCTACAGCAGCATGGACAGTTTTGTAAAGGGCAGTTTCACAAATAGAATTAATTTCAGTTGACTTCGCTTTCAAAGCACCAATCATTATAAATCAAGTGAAGTGGAATGCCTGCAGGAGTCCATCACCTAAAACACAGTGTTACTGTGAATTCTGAGCATATATATTGTAAACACTACATTTAATATCATTATATTTTTTATCTATCTTGAAATGAGTTTCGCCCTGCAGGACTATCAGCAAATAGCAAAAAATGATAGCACTTCACAAGCCAGGGGATAACTAACCTACTTAAATATGCCTCCCCTTTGGACATATAAAAAATGCCAGCAGTTAAGCAGCTGATGTTTCAGCACACATTTCAAGGGAGGGATTTCTGCAAGAATATGGACTTATATCCATGGTGGGATTCAGCTGGTTTGTACCGGTTAACAGAACCAATACCTAATTTTTTGAGTTTGGCAAACCGGTTGTTAAAATGGCACATAGAGGAAGGGGACAGTGGAAGGGATAAAGAGGGACAAATATAAGGTGACAGAAAATGATTTGACTTTAGGTGATGGATATACAACATAATCAACAGTTCAAATGCTATAGAGATATTTACCTATGTACTCTTACTGATCAGTCACCTTGTTAATTTTCTAAATAAAATTTAAAAACAAAAAAAAAATGACACTTGTAGTTAGGGTTCTTTCTAATGTGATTACCTGGACAGCTGCCCAATGTGGAAATCACAAATTTACATTCTTTACTCTTTTAACATTCATTTGCTCAACAGCATATTCTAAGCACCCATAGTAATTAATGTTTATTCCGTTCATAGGTGAAAAAAATTGCAAATGAGATGCCAATCAAAAAGCAACATGAAAATATATTAAGTAACAGTTTTATTGTTTTTTGTCAGATATGATTTAATATTTTTTCATTAATATGTTAAAACTCTTATAATCCAGTTTTTGTACCTCTTTTATTCATACTTAAATATGAATGGATAAAATTATAAACTACCTTTTGGAATTATTTTTTATACTTAAAACAGTCATTAGAGCAGAGAATTGATTGTTAAATTATTTGAATCCCACCACTGACTTATATCAAATATTACTTTTGCCATCACTGCCTAGAAGTTATGTAATTTAATTAGCTTATGCTTCAGTGGCATTTTAAAAATGAAGTTGTATGAACTGAGCATTGCATAGGATCTACTTGTCCTTACAATATGGAAGAGTAATGCATAAGTCTAGGCTTTTTAATAAAAGTGTGCTTTAATATGAATTACTTTGAAAAATTTGTGGTTGTATTATAAGTTTGCTATCTAAATAACATGGTCATGAAAAAGAAGGAAATCTTACCTTTTGCGACAACATGGATGAACCTGGACACTATTATGTTAAGTGAAATAAGCCAGGCAGAAAGAGAAAAATATCATATGACCTCAGTCATTTGAGAAATTCAATGAACAATGTGAACTGAGGAACAGAATAGAGGCAGAGGCGGGATCAAAGGGACCAGAGGGAAAGCAGACAGAGGGAAAGGGGATAAGAGGATGGGATCAGAAAGGGAAAGGATTGGTGAAATTATATATACATAACACAGCGTTATAGAGAGCAGAAAAGTAAATCCTGGAGAGAAGGGGGGAGGGCTTTGGGGGGAGGGGAGCAGGGGGGATGTTGAGAGGAACACAGGGGTGGGGGTATGTATTTGGTGGGACACAAATCTATGTAAACACAATAAATTTAAATCAATAAAAATAAATCAATAAATAGCTAACATGGTCACAGTGACATTGGAAATAATTGGGGTTTTCATGTGAGGTTAGGTATTTGATATTGACTTAAACTCATTCATATGTATATATAGACACACATATATACATATACATACATTTCTCATTGTTTATATATGCGTTTAAATTTTTATTTAAATATAAGGATAGAAAAGTGCAAATATCGAAAGTGTACAGTTTGATGCATTTCACAAACTGCAAACCATGACCCACATTAAGAAATAGAAGTTTACACATCCTCAAGAGTCTCTTCATATTCTTTTCCAGTCATTAATCTTTAACTCCTCCCTAAGAAAGGTATCCACTGTCTTGACCTCTAACAGTACAGATTAGTTTTTTTTCTGTTTTTGTATAAAGTTCATGTTTAGAATCATGATTTTCTTCATAAGAAAGCAGCATAGTATGGACAAAAGTTGTCTCAGAACTTTAGGCAAGCCACCTGGCCTCAGATGTTACTATAATTGAGATTATTGTAATAATTGACTTAGTTAATTTATGTTAAAACAACAAAATTGCATAAACTAGCAAATATAAAATTATACTTCATATTTCTTTTATTAGTCTTTCTAGTCAAGCTAAATTACTACGGTATCCTAAAATTTTGCTTATGGCAAATATGTAATAAATGATAATAATATTCATACAAGAACATGTCTTTCTGAGATAAGGCCCTGTGTCTTATTCATCTCTGTATTTCCAGTGGCTAGTAGTATTTATAATAAAATATAAGGCACTAACATTAGTACATTGATGAGACTGTCAACTACACTACTTCATGGATGAGAAAAAGGAATAACTTTTCACGTTCAGTGAACACTTAGATTGTGCCTGAACTTGTTCTAAGTGATTTGCTTGTAATTAACTTATTTAATCATCATAATAAACCTACAAAGCGGGCACTGTTATTATCCCCATTTTATAGCTATGTTACATCTGTGTAACAGTTATTAAGTGTATACTAGTAAGTATACTCTTAGTATACTAGTAAGTAGTGGATTTAGAGTTTAATCTTGACATTCTGGCTCCCAAGCCTAAAGTCAAATCACTGGCTTTTATAAACATGAGCATATTTGATATCCTTGAAAAAGAAGGGAAAAGATTGATAATGTTGACATGAAAAATAATGAGAAGCCATAGTATCCTCTTTTAAAGTAAAATTTACTCTTCAGACCACATTAATATAACTTTAATTTTTTTCTGCTAACTACAATATATGTTAGGTAGGAATAATGCTGTCCCAAGGGCCATTATAAGGTATTAGAAACAAATCACAAATGTAAACAATATTTTAAGTAACAATAAAGATGAGGTGACTAAAAGAGAACAAAGGATAACAGCTCTGGGAGCAAACCCCTCAGCATAAATAACCTGTATTTCCCTGTGCAGGATTTAGATAACCTGCTTAGCACGCGGTTTCAGGGCCTGAACTTTGGGCTTAATGGCTCCTCCTTAGGAAGGACAGCAATTTTACACTGGCAATTAACATTATTATATATCTTACTAATAATGACACATTACAGATTAAAATGATTTCTCACAGGAATTGCACAAAGAACAAAAAAATAATATTAACTGTATCAACACTGATCTGATACTGTAACTGTCACCCTGTAACTAACGGCAAGATAAACTCTGGGTAACATGTAACAAAATGGTTTGAAAGTAAATGCTTCTGCTGTTAAACTTTATCATTGTAATCTAAATATTTAAAGACAGTTAACAAGACAGTCCTCTGACTTAATTATATGGGCTTTGGTGGTTAAATTGACAGATGAATCTCAATGAAAATGAAGCTTTTTCTAGCCTGACTCCACTAGATAATACACTAAGGGATGATATTTCTGTCCTATTATTCTTATATAAACTTTTTAAGTTGGTATATGATAATTCTAATTGTGTACATGATAATAATAGTGATTATGACTAAATTTTGTGAAATATAAACTGCATAAGACATGCTTTAAAAATGGGAAACTAGAGTAAGTTTTCCATTCATTGAACTCTACAGAGGCTCATTTTTTGAAGTAGCCGATCCTAATCGTACCAGCTTATCTAATGTTATTATCCCATCTTGAAATGTACATGACGCATCGTGACAGGTCTTGGCAAATCAAGACAAAGTCATGACAAAGCAATTTCAGAAACTAAATACAATACACAGGTAGTCTCCAGAATACAAATTCCCTTCAGACTCTGCAATCACAGGTACAAATGGCTCCCTTCGCCTTCACTCACTTGCAATCACTTGCTTATCATTTATACCAGTGGTCTCTTGAGAAATATAGTTTCTCACCTTGGGGAATTCTTCATCCTCCACCAAGCATTCTGTTAACAGCCTGGAGATGATAAACAAAAATGCACTAAAGCAGTGCTGTCCAACGAGACTTTCTAAGATGATAAAAATGCCCTAGACTTGTGTTGTCTGATAGAATAGCCACGAGACACAAGATTATGGAGCACTTCAAATGTGGCTGATGTGACTGAAAAACTAAATTACAATAACTTTTCATTTTAATTAGCTTTAAACTTAAATAGACACATGTGACTAGAGGCTATCATATTGGACAGCACAGCACTATGTTAGGAAGTAAACAGTTTCTTTTTCCTTTCCCCGTCCTTATGTTTCTTTCATGGAAGTAACAACTTTTAAATTGCCAAAAAGACAAATTTAAAGTTAAGATGGACTTTTGGATGTTGGGAACTGAAATTATTACTTCCAGTTTGATTTCTACTTTCCAGGTTTTCATGTCAATAAAGGCAATATATGATTTTTGAGAGAGTTTGAAAATAATGTTTTTTTCTTTGTTTGAAAGTTGTTCTATTTGTTTTTCAAAATTATTTTTACTTATTTATTCTATTTAGAGAAGAGAGAGAGAGATAAGGGGGAGGAGCAGGAAGCATCAACTCCCATATGTGCCTTGACCGGGCAAGCCCAGGGTTTTGAACCGGCAACCTCAGAGTTCCAGGTCAATGCTTGATCCACTGTGCCACCACAAGTCAGGCCGAAAGTTGTTCCATTTTTAAAGCATGTCCTATGCAGTTTATATTTCAAAAAAATTAAGTCATAATCACTATTATTATTAGTACACAATTAGAATTATGATATATTAACTAAACAAGCTTATATAAGAATAATAGGACAGAAATGTCATCCCTTAGTGTATTCTCTAGTGGGAGTCAGGCTAGATTAAGCTTTGTTTTCATTAAGATCCATCTATCAGTTTTACCTGACAGCCCATATAATTAAGTCAGAGGACTGTCATGTTAACCATCTTTAAATGTTTAGATTACACAGATAAATTTCAATGTAAACAAGATATTCAAGATGTAGTAAAGTATTATCAAATGTGATGGGACATATAGCAGTTGCATTTAATATCATCAGAAAGAGGAATCTGGATCATTCAGACCTCAGTGATCTTGTTAGCCTGAATAATCCATAATAGCTGCTTTACATTAGTCAATCTAATTACAGTGTTTTAATGGTCCCTTTTTAGTTTACCTACATGTTATAAGGTATGTGTGTAATGATTTGAAGTGCCATTATGTTATTCCATAATTTTTTACCATTCAGAAATATATTTTTTTATTATTTTTTTATTTTTTGACACAAACAGAGAGAGAGTCAAAGAGAGGCACAGATAGGGAAAAACAGACAGGGAGGGAGACAAATGAAAAGAATCAATTCTTTTTTGCAGCACCTTAGTTGTTCAATGATTGCTTTCTCATATGTGCCTTGACTGGGGGTGGGGGGCTACAACATAACAAGTTACCCTTTGCTCAAGCCAGTGACCCTGGGCTCAAGCCAATGACCTTGGGCTTAAACCAGTGACCATGGGTTATGTCTATGATCCCACACTGAAGTCAGTAACCTTGCGCTCAAAATGGTGAGCCTGTGCTCAAGCCAAATGAGCCCAAGCTCAAGCTGGTGACCTCGGGGTTTCAAACTTGGGTCCTCTGCATCCCAGTCCAATGCTCTATCTGCTGTGCCACTGCTTGGTCAGGCCAGAAATATCTTGATTATCCAATTAATAAGTCTAATGGAGGTTATTGCTCAGTTTGTCCATTGCTGCTGTAGTGACCATGATTAAAATAGGAGAAATATAGACAGAATGATTTTTTCTGCTCTGAATGAATTTTTGATATCTTTTTATTTTAAGTGAGAGGAGGGGTATGGGTAGAGCGCAGAGTACATTTCTAGCAGCTGTGGCTGATGCAATGCTGTGAGAATACTCCAGCTCCCAGAAGCCTCCTGGGCAAACACAGGAAGGAAGCTCGCCCACTATAAGGAAGTGACTTAGCACCAACCACGCAGGTCCCTGATCTTTTCAGCCATTGGCTATGAAGCACACACTGTAACACCCTATAGGCTGAACTCATGTATCGATATATAAGCTAGCTTACTTCCTGAATAAATCAGATCTGTGTCACTGAACCTGGTCCCTGGAGTCGGGTCTTTGCATCTCCATCGTCCTCACCCCTGGCAGGATTTGTCCACAGAGGGGAGCTAAAGAGATAGATTCCTGCATGTGCCCCAACCTAGTTCCACCCGGTAACCACCATTGGGAAGCTATCCTCACCGTCCAGACTGATGGCCAGAGCTTAAATCAACCAAGCCACTGGCTGTGGGAGGAGAGGAGTGAGATAAGGGGATACTCCATGTCTCATCATTTGCTATAATTCCATTGTCCCAATGTCTGCAGTTTATTCAACATCTCAACATTAACTGCATATCCAAAATGTATTGCTCTTTAATCCTTTTTTTCCCTTCTCACAGAATTTGTTTTTTTCTTGTTAATGATAGAGATAAATGAATCTTAGGAAAAAATCTTCATCTCAGACCCAAGGTATGGGCTATGATTATCTAACCTAGCACTGCTAGGACAATTGAGTTCTTTTTTGTTAGTAATTCATTTAGGGTAGTCATGTGAATCACTTCTGGATAAGAAAATATAAGCAAATGTCAATTTATAACATCCCAGACTAGAAGCCACTGCATGGTCTGTGACAATGAACATGATCAAAACTTCATATATTCCATCTGAATGGTGATTTTTTAAAAAATTTATTTACAAAATTAAATTTAATAGGTTGACATTGCTCAATAAAAGTACGTAGGTTTCAGTTAAATATTTCTATAGCATTTGAACAGTTGATTGTGTTGTGTGCTCATCACCCTGAGTCAAATCATTTTCTGTCACCTTATATTCATCCCTCTTTACTCCCCTCTTCCAATTCCCCCTCCCTCACAACCCTCTCCTCCTGGATACCATTTCACTTTTGTCTATTTCCATGTATGACATCATATAGTTCTTGATTTTTTTTCTGATTTACTTAATTTCACTTAATATAATGTTCTCAAGGTCCATCCATATTATCATAAAGGGCAATATGGCATCATTTCTTATGGCTGAGGACAGAAAGATGAAAGACAATCATAAGATATCAACCAGATCCCTCTCTGAATCTCCTCACTCTTTTACTTATAAGTTCCCTTGTGATTATGTTGGACCCACACAGATAACCCAGAATAAGGATCTCAAGATCCTTAATTTAGTCATATCTGAAAAGGATCTTCTGCTGTTAGGCAACATATTTATAGCTTCTGAATATTAGAACATGGCTGTCTTTGGTGGTGGTGGTGGAGATTTTCATTCCTGTCACGGTGTTTTTCATTCTTAGAATGGAACAGTCTGTCATCCTTGGACCATTAGACAAGCCTGAGAAAAGGCCATATCCAAATGCAAGTTCTAACACTATCTAGCCATTGAATGGTTATTAATAAATGTATAACTCAGTGCTATAGTGAACCCTCAACTAGTTTGGCCTTATTGTTAGAGTTTTCTTTTCTAGTCGCTATCCACAGTAAGAAATATATTTTACATTGTGACCCAGTAATGGGCCACAACCTTTATTCTGAAAAACATTGCCCTAAGAATAAAGAGTATTCTAAGCTATTTATTTTTTTTATTTTTCTGTTTCTTCACATTATAATTCACTACATTTAAACTATGTGAACAAAGCAATGTTTACATTGAAATTGATTTTTAAAAAGATCATCTCTTGGCATCAAAACCCATAAAGCTCTCAGCAATACCTGATGATGTCAATCAGCTGCAACTTCATGACATTCTCCATGGTTTGTATTGAAACAACGTTACAATTCTACTTTTCCCACTTTGTATTCTTTCGTAAGATTGTCTGTCATCTTTCCTCTTATTTTATTTACCTCAAGGCATTTTACTTTCAAAATTTTAGACTGGAACCTATAATGAAAACTGGATCTAGCGCTAGTTTTTAGTTTTCAACTATATTTTCTCAATTAAATTTCCATAGAAAAATAATCATAGGAGTGACTCTATTCTAATCAGATGTTTTCCGCTTCATGGACAGCCACAGCCTTACATCTTCTGCAGATGTATCTATGTAGGACAATAATCTAATTTTCCTGCATCATTAATTTTTCCCTTTCTATTGTACTATGTTTTAATTTTTTTCTATTACATCCATCAAAAGAAGAAGAAAATGATGATAAAGATGGTGCAGAAGGTTGATGAGAAATTCCTTTAACTACACATCTTTTTCCAACTCTGATCCAGTTCTCCACTACCCTTGAGAGTAAACTTCTAGAAATACTTATCTATAATCATATTCCCTATATCATCACCTCCATTCATCTCTTTACAGTATTCTGGTTGGACCATCTTTGTCACTGCTTTTTGAACTTTCTTTGTCATGAGCCAATTTTTGTCGAACTACAAACATGTAAACTCAAAGGTGACTTTCTTATTCTTCTCCAAACATTTTAGACACATTCAACACAGTTTATCACCCTCTTCTATGTTAAAGGATTTCTTCTCATGACTTCAAAATGCCATTTTCTCTTTATTTTTCCCCTAGTCATTGACAATTTCTTTATAATCTCATTTGAAAGTTCCTCACCCCAGTATTGGCATGGTCCTAGATACTTCTTCTGGATCCTATGTACAAATATAGCCTCTTGAACCAGTCTAATCCCTGGGATTTAATCAACATCTTTAGAAATAGCACTTTTAAGTCTAAATCTCCCTTTCTGAACTATGTCTGGAAACATAATTTGTTTAGACTTCATACCACCACATAATATAAAATTTTGGAGGTACATGTGGCCTAAAGGTGATCTTAGTCCTTTTCATTTTCTAAATGATAAAGTTGACATTGAAAGAGGATGAGTAACTTACTCAACCTTACCACTTTTCACAACCAAAGTAGAAATGCCTCTAATCCAGCACCATCAGCAACATAAGACAAAAACAAACAAACAAACAAACAAAAACAAAAAGTCACTTGATGCATACATCAAGTATTCAGAACCAAGAGTGTGAAATATCTTTTGATTTTTTAAAAAAATACAATCTGAACAAAGTCCCACTGGTAAAACTCCTGGAAATACAAGTCCTGTCATAGAGTTTATTGAACCTCACGCTGAGTGTCACAGCAGAGACAAATTACATTTCTTTTAAGCTTCTCTAAATACTTCAATCTAATTTTTACACTTTCTTTTTTCTCTCCCTGCTGACAGCTTTCACTGGACTGCTATAAGTTTATATGTTTCCCAACCTGATTATATTTTAGTTTATTGATTAAAAATTAGCAATGTGATATAATGTTCTCAAGCAGTTAGGAATAATTGCTTATGAATGATCATCTTTGTAGATAATGATTACTCCAGGAGGAGGCTCTGTCTAAATGATCCCATCAAATAGTTGTAATTCATTCAGAGCTTACAGAGATTTCTATCATTTATGTAAATTTATAAATCCTCAAGCCTCAAAGTCCATTTCCAAAAAAAATTATATATAAAAATATAACTTCTTTAACTGAACTGTCTTCATTGACAAGGTTTAAAAATCAAAGACACACTGCAGCCTTAACACTTAACATTTGAAAGCTTATATTAACTATTTAAAGAATAAATTTTCCATGTATTTTTTTTTTTGCTGAATCTTCATGCACTAATGTTAATCATTAGGATAAACAATTCAAGATGAGATTACAGCTAAAAATTGCAATGGCTAAACAAATTCTCTATGATCATGGGGATGACTCAATTAAAGCCAATTGCAGCTAAATTCAGAACAGCAATGAGGGAAATGGAAAAGAAACAAGATAAATTATCTGTATCAGAAACAAACTTTTAAAGCCAAAATATTTAAGAGTAGTACAAAATGGTCTGGCTTGAGAATATAAACCAAATGCCAACAGTTCATATTTACAATGATCACAAATGCCAGGTACTTTGAAAACTTAGCATTTTGCATGCCAGGTAATTTACTAGAAAACACCAATTACATGAATGTAGGCTGTACAGTGAACTACTATTGCTTTATTTTTCCCATAGCAATACCCAGCTATAACTCTGCATATTTTTTCATTCCCATAACCTTGAGAAAGCCTTTATTACAAGGTGTTAGAGTACTGAAAGGACAGATTTCTGAAGCTTGAACTTCATTAACTTTACAGAACAAATGTTTGACTATTCTTGTGACTTTTTTTATTGTTGTTAATACCTATTCTTTTACAATGGGACAGGATTTGGATATAGAGTTACTTTTATGAAAAAAGAGAGGATTTTTAGGAAAGAAATATAATGTCCTCATTTTATGCTATCAATATCAGACAGAAATGACCATTCATCACTAGTCATTTTCCTTCATAATGGGGAGGGAGCAAAAGGTATGGCCCAAGCCTCCTCTTCCAGCTGATGTCTGATGGGAAGGAGGATAGAATTGTGCAGGGTAAGAGGCAGGCTCAAGTTCCTGATACATGCCCGGGTTCTTCTGGCAAATATCTTCTCTCATTCTCAGATATTAGGCTTAGGATAGAATAGGTAGGACATGGCATTCTAGGTAATTTTGGCTTAAAATGGAACAAGGGTATGTGGAATTGTCAAAGGAAAAGCAAAATCTGAAGTGATCAAAGCAGTAAAAACTGTTGAAGACACTAGGGCTGGATAGCAGTTATAGTGGTCAAAATACTTATTCAGGAATTCTTGCAATAAGAGAAAAGAGACCTCAACATAGAACTGAGCTCAATTCTGAACACAGCATGGAAAAATGAAGAATTATAGCCAAGGGCAGGATAGGGAGTTAGTGGAAAGAAAATTACTGTAAGGAAACATCAAGGATCAAGAGGGGATTCTGGTTAAACATATTTGACCAGAATGCTGATGGAAGGCCACAGTGATCACATATCATCTGAGGGATGATAGAGGAAGAAAAAGGTATCGCGTACCAAGGGTGAGCAGATATTG
Source organism: Saccopteryx leptura (assembly GCF_036850995.1). Taxonomy (NCBI): domain Eukaryota; kingdom Metazoa; phylum Chordata; class Mammalia; order Chiroptera; family Emballonuridae; genus Saccopteryx; species Saccopteryx leptura. The sequence goes on from NC_089506.1 coordinate 56,851,616, forward strand.
AGGGTAGAGGATTCTCAATAAATTTAGTAATTGCAAAATTCTTGCTACAACTGAGTGACTCAGGCCTAACAATGATGAACGCCAAGGTCAGGACGTGGATATTTTAATATTTTATTTATTGATTTTTAGAGAGAGAGGAGTGAGAGAGAGAGAGAGAGAGAGAGAGAGAGAAGGGGGGAGGAGCAGGAAGCATCAACTCCCATATGTGCCTTGACCAGGCAAGTCCAAGGTTTCGAACCAGCGACCTCAGTGTCCCAGGCCGATGCTTTATCCCACTGCGCCACCACAGGTCAGGCAGGACCTGGATATTTTAAAAGGAGCTTGACTAAAGTTTACTCCAGGATTCAGTCTTTGTCAGAATTGTTGTTTCTAATCAGGGAGATAACCAAGTTGCCTGTCAGTTTCAAAACCCTTCTTTTGGTTTACACTTTCTAAGGTAGAAAGTCATGATTTCCAAATATGATAAATTTTTTTTTGTATTTTTCTGAAGTGAGAAGTGGGGAGGCAGAGAGACAGACTCTCACATACACCCAACTGGGATCCACCTGGCAAGCCCACTAGGGGGCGATGCTCTGCCCATCTGGGGCATTGCTCTACTGCAACTGGAGCCATTCTAGTGCCTGAGGCAGAGGCCATGGAGCCATCCTCAGTGCCCAGGCTAACTTTGCTCCAGTGAAGCCTTTGCTTCAGGAGGAGAGGAGAGAGATGGAGAGAAAGGAGAGGGGGAGGGGTGGATAGGCAGATGGGTGCTTCTCCTGTGTGCCCTGGCTGGGAATTGAACCTGGCCAGGACTTCCACACTCTGGGCCCATGTTCTACTACTGAGCCCACCACCAGGGCCAGAATATTTTTATATTTCTGCTTAAATATTGTGAAATAAACACAAAAGGAATGTGTTCATTATTCAATGTATCAGACTAATTTTACTTTCAACTGTTTATTTTTGGCATCAAATTTGTTTATGTGTTTTATTCTCCATAATTTGTGAACATTGTCCATAGTTATCATTTATGACTTCAAAATAAAGCTGTAGGAAGCACTGTTTCCTACTTCTAAGATGACTAAGAAAAAACCATATAGGTTTTCTTCACACTCAAAAATAAAATTAGTTTTTTAATTTTGTGGCAAAGTTTGAACTAAGGACATAATATAACTTGTCTGTCCTCACAGTGTATTAAGATTCTGACATCATCAGTGGAGAATTTTGCCTGACTGTATTTGAATAGTTTTCATACTTTTCATGCTCTCTTCACTTTGTTAAAACAGATGGAGCCCAAGTGATTTTGGATTGCCTACAGGTTACAATAGAAAATTTTGATTTGGGATTAGATTACTCTGAAATATTTTCTAAAGGAACTCAATTTTATAGGATCAGTGTGTACTTGTAATTCATATTATAACTATAGAAAATATATTTGAGAGTTTAAAAGGTTTTTGTTCTCCATCATAACTAAAAGTTTTAATTTTGTGTCTAAAAATATTATATGATACAATAAATTTCCCTCAATGTTATTTGATATGAAACACTGCCTATTAAAAGTAAGATGAGCATTTTGAATATATAATATTTATCTCTCAAGGGACACCCTTTCTCAGTAGATAATAATTTGAAGAACTGCTACTACTGTTATTGATGTAGCTTCTCCCAATCATTATCAGAAAAAAATGCAAATAGCCACAGTAACACAAATATTTGAATTTTTCATTTTAAAACCTTTCCACTAAGAAACCAAATATACAGTAAAGGTTACACAGCACTGGCTGACAGACTTTCAGATGGATGGACCTATTACAACACTATATCCAAACAGAAAGGCCAGGTCACTCATTAAACCATAGTCAATAAAGTGGTGAAACGGGTTTTGTCCCAAGGACTGATGGCTGGATAATTTGACAAAAGGACAGAGAAGAATTGTGAAAATCAGAAGATTAATGGCTATTAATTTAGAAGGTACACATATCCTAGAATGAAACACATTTTGTTGTTGTATAGGATAATTACCATTTTCAATTAGCTGACATTTTAACGTAGCTTTGGGACTATAGCAAGACAATAACCCCTGGCATCTTAGCTCTGCTTCTTGTCAGTGATATCTTGGTATTGCTTCAAAGGCAAACCCAATACTTTGTGAGTGATGGCTTTCTTTGTTATAAACAACAAGAAGTACATAAGGTTCAAAGGAAGTTCAGGTGATATACATTCTTAGGCAAAATATCTCATGTTAATACTTTTCTAAGTAAGTGAATGTTTTTATCCTGGCAATTTCACTAATAACTATATGCTTTTAATGCAATAGAGCAGTACTTTTATTGTATTATGATGTTGATATAAAAATAGAATTGAATCAGAAAGTTCAATATGCAGAATTTTATCTCATCACTGTGTATATTATTTATATTACTGTTTTCGCTCCATATTGTAAAACTTAAATATTCACTTCCACTTACCTAATATCATGTTTGAAATTTGAAAGTATAGTATTATTTGTACTTTAAAATAAATCAGCCATTTTTATCTGAAAAAAAAAGTTCTCTAATTTTTTAAGAGAATGTATAATAATATCAGTGAAGATTACTTGTTTTGAAAAGCTCATTTGGAATAGATATTTGCCACAAAGAGCAATAAATTGACTTGATTCTACATCTCAACTGATATAGGCAACTGGAAACATAAAGTCTATCATTTGAAGAGGAAAGAAAAGAAAATCTCATTGAACTATTAGTAAAAGATACATTGGTTTCATTCCAGTCTGTTCTGGGATCTATAGGAAGGAAGTATTTAGTTACCTAGTTCTCTAACAAATTCAAGACATAGATCACAAAGTTTGAGCATGAGAGAAAAAAAGTTGAAAATGTAAGTAATGCATTACAACCTAACACTCCTGAAACACACAACTCAAAGTCCATGTCTCACTTATATGATGGTATTTGAGAAGTTTTGAGACACTAGTAATAATTGAAAAGAGAAACTTTCAAAAATACCTTTAAAGTTTTGGATGTTATAAAGATTCAGACAATGGCAGAAACCCTGTGGATTATGCTTTCCAGACCACAATCCTCAGAAGCTAGATGTAAAATGCTTCTTTGTTCTGCACTGTAATCTTTAGAAACATTACAGAGGTCTATTTTTAACAGTTCTTCTTAATCAGGCAAATGGTCATTAATGTTAAATCAATCTTAGCATTTCATACTGCCATGATCTCAATATTTGTGTTCCCCTAAAACATCTACGTTAGAATCCTAACTCCTAAAGTGATGGTATCAGGAGGTGGGGCTTTTGGGAGGTGATTAAGTCATGAGGATCCTTTTGAGTAAGATTAGTATTTTTATAAAAAAGAGCCCAAAGAGAAACTTAGGCCTTTCTGCCATGTAAGGTTATAGTAAAAAGATGACTGTCTAGGCAGTAGGCTTTCACCAGACATTGAATATACCAGAGCCTTGATCTTGAATCTTTCATCCTCAAAACTATGAAAAAATACATTCCTGCTATTTTTCTAAGCCATCCTGTTTATATTATATTTTACAGTGGCCCAAGTAAACTAAGACTGATACCAAGTGAAAGAGTGTAGGTGTGAAAAGCCAATCATAAATAAGGTGCTTTCCAATTGCATTGCTTGGTTCACTCAAAACTTTCGAATTACACTATTATTTCACATAGTTCTTAAAATTTTAATTTCATACACTCCTGAGTCATGATTACTTTGTCAATTAAATATTTCATTATCACAATTGGAGAATACTCACACATACACTGTTGTACAGTTATAATTAATGCTGACTTGAGAATGTCTGACATGCTGCACTCATATTATATGTCATCCTAGATAACCCAAAGAGCCAATGTCATTTTTTGTCCCCTTTATATTCATCTCCAAATTGAAAAAAAAGTAAAATAAATTAAAGCCAAAGAACTAAATGTGGCCCTGGCTTGTTAGGTCAGTGGTAGAGTGGTGACCCGGCATTTGGATATCCTGGGTTTGATTCCTAGTTAGAGCACACAGGAGAAGCGACCACCTGCTTCACCTTTCTTCCTCTTCCTTCTCCTCCTCTCTCTCTCTCTCTCTCTTTCTGCCTCTCCTCCTCCTGCAGCCATGGCTCAGTTGGTTCAATCACATCAGCCTGGGTGCCTCAGGTTCAAAAATAGCTCAGTTGTGAGCGTGGCCTCAGATGGGTTGAGTATTGGCCCCAAATGGGGGTTGCTGGGTGGATCCTAGTGGGGGCATGTGCAGGAGTCTGCTTCTCTATCTCTCCTCTTCTCACATAAAAATGTATATATATAAAAGTATGAATCCATTGACCTATTCTCCTGGCTGCTGAATAAGCTGCATGATTTGGACAACTGACAGAAGGTACTTGGACCTTTTATATAAGGGGCCCTAAGAGATTACGAAAGAAGAAAAAAGAGCTCTTACACTAACTAAGAAACTTTAAATGAACTAACCTACATACACTATCTCATTTAATCATCATAACAAACTCAATAGCTAGAAATCTTCAAAAAGTCAGACAGCATCAGTTTTGCTCTACATTATGGCTTTAAGCAGCTAGCAAAGTGCCTGGAAAAAAGAACAGACTTTCAATTAATATCTTTGCTAAAGGAGAAGGAAAGGAGAGAAAAAAAATTGAAGTTGATATTTTTATGGTCATCTTAAACATGAAAAGGTGTAAATAAAGAGAAAATACAATAAATAATTTCCCCAAGGATCATAAGGAAGTGATGGGCCAAGAATTCAAATTCTCACCTGTCAGAATCTAAAACCCATGCTTTCTACTCTAAAATATTCTTCCATTTATAGATGAACTATATTTCTTTCCCTTTAGAAACATTGATTGTGACTTCATTTATGGTAGCTACCAGCTAAGAGGGTTGCAATTACCTGGAATCTAAATCAGAAAAGAAAAAAAAATTATAAACAGATGTGATGTCAAAACATTTCTGCATCTTTTGTTTTCTATGGTAACAGAACCACCCACAGGGAAGAGATTGGAGCAGGAGTGCACTTCGCTCACTCCCAGCTCCATGGTCTGCATCGCATGGTGGATCAAGTACATAAATGCCTGAGAAGCTTCTCTGTGACCTAACACAGACATTCATATACCACTTTACTGAAGTCATTTTTCAGATAATGAAATACTCATAAAATCATTATAACGCCTCAGTAAAATAACTCATTAGCACCTGCATCTCTTGAAATTCCCCCAATTACTCAGTATTTTTAAAAAAATAAATAACTCTGCCAGTCAATTAATGAGGCTTCTCTGCTTTGCCTAAATATAGTGTGCATTTCATATTATCAGTGCAATCAAAGGTTCCAACCCTGGATGATGTATCTATAAATTGGGAGAGATGAGTAACCAAATGACCTCAGTGTGTTCCCTTGGAAGGTCTCTTTCCACTCAGGTGCTCAGAAAGTGACAACTACTTCCATCTGTGTACTGCTCTGTTTCTCACAGGTCCATGTTCCACCTTAAATGTCATCTCCAGATTGGATGAAAAATGCCTTTACTGGTTCTCTCTCATTCTTTTATTTTTATTTTTATTATTTATTTTTGAAAGAGAGAGAGAAGCAAGGAGAGAGAGAGACAGGAACACTGCCTTGCTTCTGTATGTACCCTGACCGGGGAATTGAACTGATAACCTCCGTGCTCCCAGACGACATTCTAACTAATTGAGCAATCATCCAGGGAGTAATTTTTATTGAATTTTAGAGAGACAGAGAGAGGGGAGAGGGAAAAGAAGCATTCATTTGTTGTTTCACTCAGTCATGTATTCTTTGATTGCTTCCCATGTGTGCCCTGTCTGGGAATCAAACCCCAACCTGGTTGTTTTGGGACAGTGCTCTTAACCAATGGAGCTAATTGGCCAGACCTCTGGTTCTCTTTAGGAGAGCTCAGAAAGTCTGGTAAGTTCAAAAAAAATCTTAAAAGAAAAACTATCAAAGAAAATAAAAGTAAAAAAAGGGATATAGATAAATTAATAAGTAATCTTAGTTTAGTTCTGAAAAGCACAGTTCTTTCCTGATTCTCCCATTATAATTTACTTCTGGATCTCATTTCTATATTTCTTTCTACAGTCTGGCTCGGAGCAATGTCCAGTCTTTAGAGCCAATTGGCCTTGGCCATTCTGGGCAGAGTGTCAGCCTAGAGGCAGGGAGAAGGGCTCCTTGTCTTCCTGTCACATGACATTTAGGCTGCACTCCTTAATTATTTGGAGGCAAAAATCAGAAAAGCAGTCTCTTGTTCGCCAACCTTTCTCCCCATTTTAATCCTTCATGAAAGAAACTTGCCTCTGCTCCCACCTGAATGGTACATCTATAATAGCCGATGAAAATAGACATTCTCCATCCAATCATAATATCTAGTGGGCCACAGTGAGCCCACAAAGCCTTTTAAATATATATGTACCCTATATTTGACCCATATGTTTAAAAGAATATCTTATGTCACTGTGAAGGCTGAGCTGCATAATCAAGTTGGCTTTCAGACCTATAGTAGTCAAAATAATCTTTTCTTTTTTTAATGTAGTATAAGGATGATCAGAATGAGAATTCTACTGCTCAGCAATGGTCCAAGGAGGAAGATGCTGAATAGTGAGGTCAGAGAGAGGCCAAGCACATTATCCTCCTTATATCATGTTCCTTTTATTGTGCTTCGCCTCTCCTTTCTTCTCAGAATGGTCTCTTCTTCCCAGATGTTTTAGGGCTATAATAAATCATGTTTAGGTAAAAAGAAAAAATAAATAGAAAGTGTAGTCGAAAGTCAATATATGTTCGACTATTTCATAAACTGCAAGTTTAAATTCCATGCAATATTCTGTGAATTACAAATTGATTTACTATAGCAGGAAAATACAACAAGTATTACATGCTAATATTTTATCTATTTTATCCATTTTATATACAGTTTACTCTTGAACAGCATGAGTTTAAACTCTACTCGTCCACTTATATGTGGATTTTTTTTTCAATAAATATACAGTCAGTTGTCCATATCCCCAGCTTTTGCATGCAGAGATTCAACCAACTATAGGCTGAAACATTACTTTTGATCTGTGTTTGGGAATCTGTGGATGCAGGGCATCAACTGTAGGCCTGTATGCATTGTTTTATGCCATTTTATATGAGGGACTTGAGCATTTCTGGATTTTAGCATCCATAGTGGATTCTGGACCAATCCTCCATGGATACTGAGGAGCAACTATAGTTAAGTTTTGGGGGAGTAAAAAGTATTCTTTGAACAAAGTGAATAACAGCTATTCTTCATTTAGACTATAAATATATGTTGCCAGGTATTATGTGCCCTGCCTTGAGTCAGGCACAGGAAAATAAATAATAAGGCATCAAAGAACAGTTAAACAAACATTCAAAGCAGAGTATTAATTCATGTAATAGAAGCAAGATGCTATGAGCATATCTCTAAACCACACAGTGAGGCCAGGAGGGAGGCTCTCTGGAGGAAGTGATGCCTAGAGCAAATAATGAAGGAACAGCAAGACAAAAGCAGGAGGTGGCTTTTCTTGGTGGAGAGGGCGTGGATACAGGATGGCACTTGTGCTTTGCCAGGAACTCTGAGGAGTTCTGAATGGCTGTAGCATGATTGCAAAGATGCAAAAAAGTCAAGTGCTCAGCCAGTTCTGTTGTGTGCTCTCACCCAACAACAGACAGGCAATGTTTGTGTGTGGATGTGCATATGTGAATGTGCTTCAAAAACATGATGTGACAAATATAGTTAAGCACCCTTCTTGTAAAAGTATGGGAGATGTTACTCATATATACTGCCTACAAAAATTAGGGCATATTTCAAAATGAATATGAAACGATAGAATATTACCTAATTTTTGTGAGCAGTATAAATAAACATACTTGCTAAAAATTGATATATCACAAGGTCCAATTTATTTACATCCCTGTCTCCTCTCAGAATCTAGGATGTCCCCAGCTCTGTTTCTATTTGCTTTGTTTCAGGTCAAACATTTCTTGCACAATACAGATTGGCAGAAGTTAAAAAGGGCAAGTGACTGCTCCTCCCCAGACCTGACAGGCTTTTGACCCGCAATCCAGACAACCAAGAATACTCTCCTAGAATGAGATGGACCTTTTCTCTGTTCCCACTTCACTTGTTGTATATCTTTATGGAAACATCTCTCTTACAAGGTTATAATTTGCCATTTGCATGTTTGTTTCCCTTGAAGAAGAGCAATAGCTTTGTATTCTCAAGTTTGCAGCACCTGGAAACTTCTTTAGATGAATCCTTGAATCCATAGTTGAATCAGCCAATTTATTAGCTGCCCCTTTCCCAGGTATTACTCTATGTTTACCATTAAAGTTGGATTTCATATTTTGTTCTTCCACTTACTGTGTTCATTAGATGCCACATAATAAATGGAGGAACAAAATAGAAACAGAGGCAAGGTCACAGGGAACAGCTGCCAGACAGAAGGGGGAAGAGGGGACTGGGTGAAAGAATGTGAAGGGATTAGCCAAAAATATTTACATACACATAGATACAGACAAGAGAGTAGCAATAGCCAGAGAGAAAAAAGGGAGGTGGATACAGGGGGCAGAGCATAAATGGGTGGGGGATGGGGTGAAAAAGAATTTGCATGGGTCATGGGAGGCATGATGTGGTATGTAGATGGCATTATAAATATAAGTTTTTTTAAAGTTGGATTTCATAATATCAATATTATCTCAGAAACGCTTAGACCATGTTTATTTTAAGGATATATAGATAAAAAGGTGAGAGAGTTCAGCTAGAAACATTAATTAACTTGTGACAGAAGAGTACATGCTTAGCTCTCTGGCCCAAGAGCTCATTTCTTTTTAGTTTTACTGAACTACACTTTGTGTGGGACTTCTCATAACCTAACATTTCTATGCATCTCACCAAGGTGCATGGAGGTTGTTCAAAGCTCTGGCTTCTGACAGCTATTCAAACTGCATCTAATTTCATTATTTAGATAATAAATTTGTTTGGGAAGAAGATTTAAAATCTAGAATTTTCTTTTGGTCTCAAAACTAGACTACTTCCAGGAAAATCTGAATGCAGTGTAACCCAGCAATAATAAATATGACAATGGAGTGAGAATCTTGTTCTTTCTACAGATTTTTACACAGTTTTGGGGTAAAGGGCAAGTTATTTTACCTCTCTATGATTTATTTTCTCCATCTTTAAAATGAAAGCTAATAATAGAAGTTAAATTATATTATTTTGTGGGTAAGAATTAAATAAAAGATATAAAATTTATATAGAACAGTGATGAACACATTAATAAATGCTCAACATATGCTTTATGGAGATATGCTTTTCTCTACAAGCTTGCATTTAGGAATAGGCATATGTAACTAAAAAAGAAAAATACCTAGCCAGACACATCTATAAGCATAATTTTACACTGTTATATGACAATGTTACTAGATTCCCAATCTGATTATTCAGTAGTCATTTCGTGCCTTCTTTCATTCATAAAATGGATATGAGTTTCTGCACATTATTCCTTCTCTTTTTTTAATGTTTTCAAATGATACCAATCATGTCTGAAAAGCTAAGAAGATAAAGGTGAAATGACTCAAAGTCCTTATTGGCTCTCTGAAGAGTTCCTTCAAAAGCCACTTAAGAAAGACTTGCTCACATATCACAAAGCATTATTGATGGAAACCGGAAGTTTTGCCCTATCTTTGGGAAATGAAAATTTGTTTTCTTTAGCTTTTATTAAAAAGGACAGCCAGATTACAATACTTTATTAGTATAGCTTGATATCAGGTAGTGTGATAACACTGATTTTGTTCTTCATTCTCAAAATTGCTGAGGCTATTTAGATTCTTTTTTGGTTCTACATACATTTTAGGAATATTAATTCTAGATCTGTGAAGGATGTCACTGGTATTTTAGTAGGAATTTGGTTGAATCTACAGATTGTGTTGGTAGTATGGACATTTTAATAATGTTCATTCTTCTAATCCATAAACATGGTAGATGCTTCCACTTGTTTGTATCTTCCTCTATTTTTTTCCAATGTCCTATAATTTTTAAAGTATAAGTCTTTTACTTTCTTGGTTAGATTTATTTCTAGGTACTTTAATTTATATTTTCTGTGCAATATTAATGGGATATTTCCTTATTTCCTCTGTCTAATAGTTTATTATTGGTATATAAAAACATTATTGATTTCTGAATATTAATTTATATGCTGCTACTTTGCGAAATTCATTTATTAGGTCCAATAGATTTTTGGTGGAGACTTTAGGGTTTTCTGTGTACAGTATCATGCCATCAGCAAATGATGACAGTTTTACTTCTTCCTTTCTAATTTGGATGCCTTTTATTTCCTCTTCTTGTCTGATTGCTGTGGCTAGCACTTTCAATACTAGGCTGAATATTAGTGGTGAAGTGGACATTCTTGATCTCAAAAGGGTTGCTTTTAGTTTTTTCCCATTGAATATGAAGTCAAAATATCCTTGTACAGGCATAGGAACAAGCATATAGATCAATAGAATAGAACAGAGAACCCAGAAATAAACCCACACCATTATGGTCAATTGAAGAGCATACAGTGAGTAAAGACAATCTCTTTAATTAATGGTGCTGAGAAAATTGGACATGTACATGCAAAAAGTGAAACTAGACTACCAATTTACACCCTTCACATGAATAAAAACCTTAAATATAAGCCACAAAACCATAAAAATCCTAGAAGAAAATATAGGCAGTAGAATCTCAAACATCTGTCATATTCTGTATGGTATTTTTACCATTATACTTTCTCAGGCAAGTGAAACAAAAAATTAAACTAAAAAGCTTTTGTGCAGCAAAGGAAACCATCAACAAAATGAAAAGACAAGTCACTGAATAAAGGAACATACTCTCCAGTACATCTGACAAAGAGGTGAAAATCAAAATTTATAAAATTCAACATCAGGAAGACAAACAATCCAGTTAAAAAATGGGCAAAGGACCTGAAGCTACACTTCTCCAAAGAGGACATACAGATAGCTAATAGGCATATAAAAAAATGCTTGTTACTAATTATCAGAGAAGTGCGAATTAAAACCACAATGAGATTATCACCTCTCACCTGCCAGAATGGCTCTCATCAAAAAATCAACAAACAACAAGTGTCTGCAAGGGTGTGAAAAAAGGGAACCCTCATACACTGTCGGAAGGAATGAAAATTTGTGCAGTCACTGTGGAAAACAATGTGGAGTTTTCTTAAAAAATTAAAAATAAACCTGTTTTTTGACCCAGATATCTCATTTCTGGGAATATGTTCTAAAAATCCCCAAACACTAATTCTAAAAAAGATATGCAAGCCCTGTTCATTGAAGCTTTATTTACAATAGCCAAGATCTGAAAGAAGCCCAAGTATTTATCGGTGGATAAGTATATAAAAATGTTGTGGTACATTTCTACAATGGAATACTACGTGGCCACAAGTAAGAAGGAAATCTTACCTTTTGCAATAGCATGAATGGACCTGGAGATCATTATGCTAAGTGAAGTAAGCCAGGCAGAGAAAGACTAGTACCATTTGATCTCACTTATATGTGATATCTAATGAACATAATAAGTTGATGAACAAAATAGAAATAGAGGCATGGACTCATGGAACAGTTGAAAAGCTGTCACAGGGTAGAAGGTGAGGAGACTGGATGACAGAAGGTGAAGAAATTAGTCAAAAAACATATACCCATAATACATAGATACAGACAACAGGAAGGCAACAGCCAGAGGGCAAGGGGGTGGGGTTGGAGATATAGGAAAGGAGGGCAAAGGAAGGGAAATGGGGGTGGAAAGAGACTTTACTTGGGGAAGGGAGAATGCACAATGTGGTGTGCAGATGGCTTTTTTTTTTTCAGGGACAGAGAGAGAGTCAGAGAGAGGGATAGACAGGGACAGACAGACAGGAATGGAGAGACATGAGAAGCATCAATCATCAGTCTTTTGTTGCGAGACCTTAGTTGTTCAATGATTGCTTTCTCATATGTGCCTTGATTGCGGGCCTTCAGCAGACAGAGTAAACAAGCTGGTGAGCTTTTGCTCAAACCAGATGAGCCTGCACTCAAGCTGGCAACCTCGGGGTCTCGAATCTGGGTCCTCCGCATCCCAGTCCAATGCTCTATCCACTGCGCCACTGCCTGGTCAGGCTGTAGATGGTTTTATATTGAGTTGTACACTTGAAACCTGTATGGTCTGATAAACCATGTCATCCCAATAAATTAAAAAAAAATCCTGCCAGAATAGTTTGAAGCCTGTTTAGCATGGTTGGCACCAAAACTTTAATTAACACTTCATATTCATTGCCCTCTTGTCCACTTTTAAAAGAATCAAAATATAATTAACCTTGTTTTTAGAAAGAACAATACTAACTAAAAGCTGGACAGTGACTCAATGGTGCTTATGCTTGTGGGGGTTTTTTGTTTGTTTTTTGTTTTTTTGTGTTGTTTTTTTTTTTTTGTTTTAACTTCAACCAAATAACTCACACCAGGGACTGTAGAATTTCTAGGTACCACCATTCTATTATTGACCACTCTTTAATCCTTCAAGGAGAGAATGACCAAGAGCAACATAAAACTTTATTACTTTTTTATTACTCCATAATTGGCTTTTGATTAGAAGAGAAATCAGCTACAGTCAAAAGCTCTGGCTATTATTGCGTCTATAAAATGTACATTTTACCACCACTGTAAGAATTAGATATACCACGAATAACATACTGAAACAAGATCAAAATCCCATGTGATATATTATAAGCTAGTATTTTGATCCTATATTATTTTATTTACACCACTGTGGTTTGAAACTATTTAGAGATGAACTTAATGCATAATTTTCTCTGAGAGTAAACAGGGAGCTGAGTCCTTACTACTTGGTGGGGTAATTATACAAAAACTAGAAGTCACTCATAGTTCTGTTATCTGCCTAATACTTATTTTTGATATCATTAAAATCACTGTTTTTTGAAGTATATTTTAAATAAACTTGTCCAGATATGCAAGGCTACCTCATCACTGAAATTCTCCTTAGTGGCCACACAGCAAGATAAGTCTATTTTAAGCGGAAATGTTATTTTTAAGGATGACCATTGGCCTAATCTTTGAGATAAAATCCTCTCTGCTATAGGTGTGGAGCTCAGGGCTTTTATTCAGCTATTTTTGTTCAAATGATGAAATAAAACAAAAATATGACTTTTGAGTAAAAACAACAATAGGGTTTTGCTGAAAGGAACCTTAGTGATTCAATCCATGTAAAAACGTGTGGTCATACACCTCAGGGAAACCGCAAGCCATACAAACAAACAACACCCCCTCCAAAAAAAAACCATGGTTGGGTTTTCAAGTATCAAAACAAAGTGCTGACTCAGCTAAGGTAATTTGTAGCATATATAGAATAGCTCTCTCTTACTATGATAGACTATAAATATTATAGGTCAAGTCAAAGGATACCATCAAATTGTTTGACATCCAGCTAAAAACTCATGTTGAAATAAATTCTAGGTAGCTTATCTTAAAAAACATGTTATTTGTTTTTCCCCCAACTAATCTATATTCTATTTATAATTATATTATCAGAAACATTGTTCCAAAAGAGTGGCTTGAATTTTAAAACAAATAGCTGTATAAACAAATGTTTTATATTTATTATAACAATTATAGTTATTCAATAACATGCACTTGTACATTTAAAATTTTTTTCATCCTCATTTATCCTCCCTTTGCCCAACTCTACCTGATCAGTTAATTCTTGGTAGCACAAATCTTTATATACAAGCATAAGCACCTGCTTTTTAAATAAAGTCACTTTGGAGTATAAAAGGGTAGATAATTACTATTATTTATTTATTTTGTAAATCAATAAAAAATTTAACTATTTCTTATCAGACTGGAAAAAAATACATATTTTTGGTTGCCACAGAATGAAATTTTAGTAATTACTTTATGAGTGCCATGAAATGAAAATGATTGAAAATTGCTGCAATATACAAATGATGTATTATAGAATCATACAACTGAAACCTATATAATTTTATTAACCAGTGTCACCCCCAATGAATTCAATAAGTAGAAATGATCCTGTGAAAATGTAAATCAGATCACATAAGTCTTTTGGCTCAAAACCCTCCAATGCCATCCCATGTCACTCTGGTTAAATGCTCAATGGTCATTCCCACTAGCATAGCCCAATACAATTTGTCATACTGGGGTTTCTGACTGCATTCTCTAATCATTTCCTGGTTCTTCCCTCAGGTCCAGCCACACAGGCATTCCAGCTGCCCCTCAGACACCCTGGACCTCCAAGCTTCCACTTGCTATACCCTTTATCTATCTCATCTATTTCATGTCTTTGCTCAGATATCACCTACTCAGAGAGACTTTCTGTCTTATTTGATCAGGCTGCTATAATAAATTACTATAAACTATGTGAATTAAAAAACAATCATTTTTTTTCACAGTTCTGGAAGCTAAGAAGTTTAAGATCAAGGTGCCAGTAGATACGGGTTTTGTTGAGGACCCTCTTTCTGGCATGCAGATGGCCATACTCTGTTTGTTTCGTCACATAGCAGAGAACAGAGGGATGAAACTCATCTCTCTTCCTATAAAGGCACGAATCCCACCATGAGGGCCCACACCCTCATATCTAATTACCTCCCAAAGGCCCTGTCCCAAAGTATCATTACAGTGGGGATGATAACAGTTTCAAGATAAGAATTTTGGAAATATATAAACATTCAGTCCATAGAGACTCCCCGTCTGATCAGGCTGTGGTGCAGTGGATAGAGCATCAGCCTGGGATTCTGAGGACCTAGGTTCAAAACCTTAAGGTCACCAACCTGAGCGTGGGCTTGAGCTCAAGTTCACTGGCTTGAGTAAGGGGTCACTGGCTCAGCTGGAACCTCTCATCAAGGCACATATGAGAAAGCAATCAATAAACAACTACGGTGCTGCAACTAGGAGCTGATGTTTCTCATCTCCTCCCTTCCTGTTCATTTGTTTCTGTTTCTGTCACTAAAAAATAAAAAATAAAAATAAAACTACCCTGTTTTTCACACTCTCTATTCCCCTTTCCTGCTTTGTTTTTCTTCATAGCACTATTGCCCTTCATCACATTATATGTTTTAATTATTTTGCTACTGAGTGTCTCTCAACTATACTATAAGATCTATGAGAGAAGAAACTTTTGTCCCTTTACTTAATTAATTTTCCTACCAGGGTAAAGAAGGGCCTGACCCACAGGAGAAGCTCCATGTCTATTGTGAATCAATTAATATGTGTTTCTGTTCCCAAAAAGTCTCTTATTATTTCACAATTTTCTTTTTGTACTTTTGTTTCAGAACCTTTTCGGTAGAGCTGAGTCTGCAGAGAATACATTGTACTTTGTTGGACCAAATATAAAGTTTACAGGATTTAGTTTTCATTCCCCTGGATGTTTTTGATTGATTTTCAGAAAAAAAGAAGAAAATGCTGACTTATACAGCCATGTGTGTGGGAGATCTTACTAGTCTGTGGTTAAGACTCATTGTTTCTATCTTTGC
Source organism: Saccopteryx leptura (assembly GCF_036850995.1). NCBI lineage: Eukaryota > Metazoa > Chordata > Mammalia > Chiroptera > Emballonuridae > Saccopteryx > Saccopteryx leptura. The sequence continues at coordinate 56,867,144 of NC_089506.1, forward strand.
CATGTTTCTAAGTTTCACTCATATCTCATAGTCTCCCCAAACTCTAATGCCTTTTCTGTAATACATCTTGTACATCTTACTGGGAAAGCATACTTTTACTAATGTTACCTTAGAATTTAGAATTCCCTGTTGCATTTCTAGATGAATCCATCTAGGATCCAGGGTCCTTGAGGTTTATGTTTCCGGCTCTAACACATTTTTTATTTTACTTACACACATACTCTAATATTCTTCTCCTATTTCAATTAAGGATTTGTTGTCCTCTTGTCCCTCTCTACTTCCTCAAACACTAGCCAGTCTTCAAGACTTAGGTAAACTGGACCCTCTCCTTATAGCAATTTCCATTTATTCTAAGTAATATTGATCTCTTCCTCATTGAAATAACCAGTGGTGGGATTCAAATAATTTAACAACTGGTTTCTTCCCTAATGACTGTTTTAAGCATAAAAAAAGATATATTAAAGGTGGTTTATTATTTCATGCATCTAATACTTCAATAAGAACAATAAAAGAGGTACATAAAACTAGATTGTGATAGGAAAGTTTTAAAATATTAATGAAAAAATATTAAATAATACCTGACAAAAAACAAAACACTGTTATTTAAGATATTTCCATGTTGCTTCTTGATTGGTGTCCTCACTTGCAATTTTTTCCAACTATGGACAGAATGAACATTACTATGGGCACTTAGAATGTGCTGTTGTACAGATGAACATTAAAAAAGAGTAAGAAATGTAAATTTGTGATTTCCACATTGGGCAGCTGCCCAGGCACCCACCTTAGAGAAAATCCTGATTTACAAGTGCCATTTTAACAACTGGTTCACCAAACTCAACAAAAAATTAGGTATCGGTTCTGCCAAACCAGTGCGAACCAGTTGAATCCCACTACTGGGAATAACTATTATATCTTTCATGTGAAAAAATTGAGAATTCAGTTATTCTCTAGGACTACTTCATAAGCTATTTGAACCCTACATAAGAACTCAAATTTTTTTTGCTATCTGGGACATATAATCTTAGAAAGCTAAGTGATTGGTTTTTACTTATCTAGCACATAAAGTGCTTAGCACATACTAGCCATTGATTTTTTTTCTTGCAGAAAGACTACAAAAGGTAAGAAGGTAGGAAGGGAGAAAAAAAAGGAGGTTTTAAGAGGGAGTGAGGAAAGAAGGGAGGGAGAGAAGGGCTGGTAATGACTTTATTTTTCAAGGGGTTTTTTTTTGTATTTTATTTCATTGATAAGTAAATATATCCTTATGTTCTCCACACTTCACTCTTGGGGGGGAAATAGAATTGGGTAAAGTGAGGCTAAATAGTGATGGGAGAAGACTTGACTTGGGGTGGTCATACAGTACAATATGCAGATGACATATTATAGAATTTTATACCTGAAACATATAATAGTATTATTCAATGTCACCCTAATAAATTCAATAAAAAGTTTTTAAAAATAAAGTGCATTGACATTAATGAAAAGCCATAAAATTAACAAATGCATATTAACTTTTATTATTTTTTTTATTTATTTATTTTTATTTTTCTGAAGCTGGAAACGGGGATAGACAGTCAGACAGACTCCCGCATGTGCCCGACCAGAATCCACCCGGCACTCCCACTAGGGGGCGACGCTCTGCCCACCAGGGGGCGATGCTCTGCCCCTCCGGGGCATTGCTCTGTTGCCACCAGAGCCACTCTAGCGCCTGGGGCAGAGGCCAAGGAGCCATCCCCAGCGCCCGGGCCATCTTTGCTCCAATGGAGCCTTGGCTGCCGGAGGGGAAAAGAGAGACAGAGAGGAAGGAGAGGGGGAGGGGTGGAGAAGCTGATGGGCGCTTCTCCTGTGTGCCTTGGCCGGGAATCGAATCCGGACTTCTGCACGCCAGGCCGACACTCTACCACTGAGCCAACTGGCCAGGGCCCATATTAACTTTTAAACATATTGCAATTCATATTACACCCTTGAAATATCAAAAGTACAAAAATTTCATTGGTAATTGGTATAAATGTAATTGAGAAGTAAGAATTTTATTGTACAGTTGTATTATGGCATGTTCAAACAGATTATATAGTAAACTAAATTACTATTGTTTTTACTCAAATTATCTATTCATAATGAATTACTGTTTTGTACTATTTCTCTTCAAACTATCTTTCAGCAATTTTTTAATTGAAATTCTAACAGTTACTGTGCCATTTGGTGGAGATATAAAGATTAGTTTATTTAACTTCAAGGAAACCACAATGTAAGGGACAGATAAATCTCCTTTCTAATTCTACATTCTGCTTTTTATTAAAAAAATAGAGTTCATTAGATATTTTTAAACTAAAGAGACTAAAGGAAGAAGCTTGCAGCACAAGCTGTATATCAAAAGCAGTCATAAATGAGATATATGTGTTTCATAGGACTAACTTGGCATAAAGTTAGAAAATTATTAAATAAATCCAGGTAAAATTGAAAAAGTAATATATGCATTCAGAAGGACATTTTAGAATGGTAAAATATTTGGTGCATTCAGCCTGTCTGTGCCCTGCAACAGATTTCTCATTTGGCTATAGTGAACAATTGACCAGCTGTTAGGAGAAAATTTGTCATGTTTGAACAAACTTCTTCTGTGCCAAGAACAAGGTCAGAAGTAAAGGAGAGGGATATTCTGTCACTTATTAAATTTGACAGTAAATTACTATTTGATGAACAGATGGACTTCAAGTGATTTAAATTCATAATCAAAGTGTAATCATGAGGAATAGTTATATGGAATATTCTGTCAACCCATCAGTGAAGAATGTATCTTGAATATTAGTCACTGAATTGTGTCTTGTTCCCTGAGAGCTTGTCCACCCTCATATAAAGTGTGTCTATGTGCTTCCAAAATTATGAGGATATGGATGCACTTGTGTGATTTATTTTTGTAACACTTGTCTATATTAACTGGAAATTGTGGTTTCAATAGTATTTGGAGACATTAAAAAGCAAACTTGTAGTTTTTATTTTGTTAAAATTAGGTACTGTATCTTTTTGAACAGAATTTAGAATCTACCCTATTGAATATGCATATATCTGAACATGTTAAACTATAAGCTTCTAAATAATAACATTAGGATGGCTGAATTAATAATAGCAGCAGCAGCATTCAAATTTCTTAGAGTAGGCACCTGCCAAGTATGTATGTCTTTCGAAGGAGAGGTGTATAAAATGTTTAGAAAGTACTCAGTATATGTTCTTGTCAATGTGTTTGGTAATGTGATGGTAGTAACATCATTAATAATGGTTATGAAGAATCTGTATGTGAACATTCTGAGAGGTAAGGAAAGAATGCCTGAATATTAACCTGCAGCCCATATATTACCAGACTCAAAGCTCTTCTTCAAACTACTTATTTCTCCCTATTTTTCTCTTCTTCTTTCATTATTCTTTTTCTTCCTTTCTCTCCTTCCTGTCTCCTTTCCCTGCTTTTTTTAAAACAAATAATAAGTATATTTCCACATGTTAATATGCTATGTCGGAGTTAAAAATATGTGCCATGAATGTTTCCTAGCTTTAAAGTATATATATATCACTGTATTGAATAATGCCTACGGAAAATGAGGTGCAATAACAATTTATGAATGACACAACAGACAAAACAGAAGTTTTTCTAATTAGAAACTTTCCTAATATGAGAATATGAGTATATGCTCCAAAGTAAATTGAGTTGTCTCAATGTAATGCTTCTGAAGATAGACTCATTCTTTTAATTTGTGGAAATGTTTTGAAGGACTGAAAAGTTAAACCTCTTTTAATTAAGTTAGATTTAGAAACAACATGTTAATACAATATACTTATAGGCACAATACAGGGCAAAAAAAAATTCTGTGTAGGATGGCATAAAAATAGGTAAGACTTCATTAAAATAAGATGATATTCTAACTTACTTTTAAAAGATATTAACCGGGAATTTGGAGGTGAGAGGAGAGATGAATGGCAGCATCATGTGATTAGAGAGATTAGTAAGCACAATAAGAAAGAAAGTAAAAAGCATATGAATAAAAGTCTAAGCCTTTTGGCAAGGATGAAATATAGAGTTTAAGCAAGCAAAAAATATTAAATTTGAATTATAGTTGGAGAGATACACAAGGCCAAGTTATGACAACCAACCATTAAATATTATGATAAAGAGTTGTACTTTACCCTTTATCAGTTCTCAAATGTTTTTTGTTTTTTTTTATAATGGGGAGAGCATGACCATTTCCATATTTTGTAAAGATAACTCTGCTAATATAGAGCAGTAGTTTCTAACAGGGGACAATTTTGCCCTTTAGACAACATATGGAAATACTGAGATATGTTTGATGATCAAAACTTGTGATAGGGAAGGGGGCTATTGATATCTAATGAGCAGAGACCACAGATGCAGCTCAATATTTTTAAATGCACAGGATGACCCCTACAATAAATAATTTTCTAGTCTAATATACAATAGTGCTGAAGTTTAGAGTCCGATGTAGATGACAAACTGTGGAGATGGGGCAGGAGTACAGAAAATAAATAGAGTGAGAGCTATTTAAAGAATATAGGACAGTAGTCCCATGGTATCAGAACATTTAAGCAAGAGGTAGTCGAAGTGTGGGTGGAGATTCAGTCTGTATAGTCACACAAGGCCCCAAGCTCAGAGTGCACACATCTGGCTTAATGTTCTGCTGTCATGTTATACTGTGTAACTTCTAACTATATTTAATTAGGAGCCCACATTTTCATTTTTCACCCAGCTTTGCAAATGTTGAACCAACCCTAGGTGTTGTATTTTAGAATTGTGAAGGATGAATGATGGATGAGAGTACTGAAGAAAAAGAAGGAAACATTAAGGCAAGCATCTAAGGAGTACTCTTATTAGCTAAGAGAAATAATATGATCAAGTTTTGGAGAAAATATAATGAACAGAGTTTGATGTATATTGACTGATAGCTACTTGTTGAATAGTAAAATTATGTAGTAGACAGCATCCTACAGGCAAAGAGACTATTAGGAGCAAGGTCACCTTTAAGCAACATTAATTTGTGATAAGAATTTACATTTTATAGCAGAGAAGAAATGACCTACAGTGATGTAGCAACTACTATCTAGGAAAAATCAACTTGTGGCTAATATAAGTACTTTTTGGACAAGATATTATAGTTAGTAGCCATCTACTTGGTTGAAAATGAACAACAATTCTTCTATCTTTTTCCTAAAGAGATTACAATCAATATGAAGTAATTTTTTTTTCAAATCAAATGTAGTTGAATTCCTATGTTTTCCCTATTTGAGAGAAAAGTTTCTTTTGAAGTTATTTTAAGCATTTAGAAGATTTAAGAGTCTGTGTTTCAATAGAAAAATCCAAGGAAATGCATTTTTCTTCTTTGAAGTGAGCAAATTCTTTGTAATCTATAATATTCAGTAAATATGAGCACTTAGCTGAAATAGTAATATTATTTTTGTTTATTTTCTGATGGGCCTTTAAACATTGCAACTACAGAAGCTAAAATGTACTAAAGCTTATATTTATTTAAATAATATTTTAAATATTTTTTATTTATTCATTTTAGAGAGGAGAGAGGGAAAGAGAGAAAGAGAGAGACAGAGGTAGAGACAGAGAGAAGAGAGGAAGGACCAGGAAGTATCAACTTTCATATGTGCCTTGACCAGACAAGCCCAGGGTTTCAAACTGGCGACCTCACCATTCCAGATCGATCCATTGTGCCTCCACAGGTAAATGCTAAAGCTTACATTTTAACAGCTTCTAGGTCTGAAATGGACTTTAAAATGTGTTTTTTAAAATACATACACACAGACACACACACAATTTTTTAAAAGTAAAAATGTTTTAAAACTTAGTTTTATTTTTTGTATCTCAGAATCTGGGCAGTAATTTTAGCCTTACTTAAACTCAGGGGTCAGGAACCTATGGCTCGTGAGCCAGATGTGGCTCTTTTGATGGCTGCATGTGGCTCGCAGACAAATCTTTAATAAAAAAAAATAATAACGTTAAAAATATAAAACATTCTCATGTATTATAATCCATTTATTTCCTACCGCTCATGTTCATGGTTGTGGGCGGCTGGAGCCAATCATAGCTGTTCTCCAGGACAACACCAAATTTTTATTGGATAATGTGTAATGTACACAGGTCGTTGTATGGCTCTCACGGAATTACATTTTAAAAAATGTGGAGTTCATGGCTCTCTCAGCCAAAAGGATTCCTGATCCCTGCTTTAACTGTTATTTTTTTCCATAACTCTGATAAGTCATGCAGTATCTTGTCTGTCTTTCTCCACTCAAATCCATTTATGGTATCTAATGATTATCATAATCAGTATGGTGTTGTGTTCCATCAATACTGTTTACATAATAGTTGTTTCTAAAGACATTATAAACTGGTTATACTGGAAACTTATCTATTTTGCTGGTATTAGTTGATGTTTTCTAAACAAGTCATGAATTTTTTCAGAGATCACATATGAAATATCTATTGCATATTTTTTAGAGAAAATTAATTTTTTTAACTTCAAGTATTTCTATTCTATTTTCTTAGAGCAGAATACTGAGATAAGTGACATAGCATAATTCTATTTATGAATGGTCATAGCTTATGCTAGTAAGAATGGCCACCTTCAGTAAAACTAATAAAGTCACAAAGTTTCTTCAGTCTTCAGAATCTACTGTTAGCAAGGGAGAATTTTGTCTAAGTGTGCGGCCCTGTTGTTCACATTATAGTTTCTGAGGTGAAGAAATTAACTGCTCCTCCATTCCTTATTCTGACTTCATTTTTCTTTCAAAACATGTATTAAATCTATAGCATCTGGAAATTAAGTGAGTGATACTGAGACAAAAAAGATACAGTTCTCTTCTTCCAAGAAAATTAGTATTTCTTAGAACTATCATTATAACAGCCTATTTTATTGTTAAATTAAGATCATTGATCCAGCTATTTCTTATGTCTTTTTAAATAGAATGGAATATTATTTTTGTTTTATTCACTGAGGTTAAAAATTTCTAAAAGACGTAAAAAGTAGAAAAATAAGGAACATCAAAATCCTTTTTTTTCCCTCCACTGTTGAATTTTCATCATTGTCATTGATGATGTCTCCATCTTTTGTTCCAGGATCAGACTTTAAGTCTGGGAAAATTTATACCATATCAAGACAGATCTCACAAGCCTAAAAACTCCTAGAGAACTGAAACCATGTCTATCTTGCCCACTAGTCCAGTTCCTGGTATATTATTGTTACAGACCCCAAACACTTTTTTATTTGTTATGAGAATTAACACCCAGTCATGGTCTTTGTCATGGAACTTTTTAGGATACTTTGCTTTGAAAATACAAAAGATCATTTCTTGAATCTGGGTCTTTTGCAATCCATAATGCATTCCTCAAGATAAAAAATCCAGGCTCCCTATTCTTGTCCCATCTGCTTACAAAAGTCCTCTAGTCCTTGGAGATCTTCCATCTCCTCCCAGGCCCCGAAGTGCACCTCTCACAGGCTCATAGGCCCGTGTATCATTGGCAGCCACTGTGGAGGACCCACCCTGTCCTCCTCTGCTTTATCAGTGTCCTCCCCTCACACGGCAACAAGAAAGCGCCACCCCTGTTACTTCTGACAATGGTCATCAGAACACACCAATCCAACATCTGTGCCCAAAGTACTCTCTCCTGATGCCCCAGAGATTACAGAGTCACTGCCTTCCATATCTCGGTGGAAGTAAGCCCTTTCTAGCAACCTGCATCACTCTGTCATGTGGGCACTGGAGCATCCTCTGGCGCCATCATGCCCCATGGGGTCCTTTGTGAAAATAGCACCTTCAGCTTCCATCTCTAAAGCCATAAAAAAAAAAGATCACAAAGATAGTTAAGCCACACAGCTTTTGGTTAAAATAAAGTAAGCAAACAAACAAGAATACTAGTAAATAAGCTGTCCACATCAGACTTACAATACAGTGCTTGAACTCTGCAAAAGGAAAGGTGTTTTTAATTTTTTTTTAATTTTTTTTTTTTGTATTTTTTCTGAAGCTGGAAATGGGGAGAGACAGTCAGACAGACTCCCGCATGCGCCCAACCAGAATCCACCTGGCCCGCCCACCAGGGGCGACACTCTGCCCACCAGGGGGCGATGCTCTGCCCCTCTGGGGCTTCCCTCTGCCTCGACCAGAGCCACGCTAGCGCCTGGGGCAGAGGCCAAGGAGCCATCCCCAGCGCCCGGGCCATCTTTGCTCCAATGGAGCCTTGGCTGCTGGAGGGGAAGAGAGAGACAGAGAGGAAGGGGGGGGATGGAGAAGCAAATGGGCGCTTCTCCTATGTGCCCTGGCTGGGAATCGAACCCGGGTCCCCCTCACGCCAGGCCGACGCTCTACCGCTGAGCCAAAGGAAAGGTGTTTTTAAAACAAATAACCCTTTATAGGTATAAAGATAAATTACTTAAGTATTTTTTTTTTGTATCTGTCAAAGGTGGTTGGAACTAAGGATAAATGTGTTTAACCATAGAGCTTTCTAAAATCTTGGTTTGAGCTGAATATCCTGGCATTCAGAGTTCCTTCTAACCCTGACCCTGAAAAGAATGATGTTGAACTCTGTGGAGGCAGCTGGATCAAATTAGACCAAATTGCATGCTATTTACATGACATTGAGATTTCTGTCATTAATGAGGATTATGTAGACTAAATACAGATATGGCCTGCCCTTACTGCAGCAAGAAATAGGTGGTTTTAAATGAAAGGAATATAGTGTCATATTTTCTAACATTTACATAAAAATAGCCTGGACTAACAAAGAAAAAATGTAGTGCTACTATTCCACCTTGCCATCCTTCATGATGCCATGCTTCCATTTCTCTCTAAGACATGCATGCATTAATTTTAAGGGAGTTTAAGGAGAAAAGACAATTTGATTTCATTTGCACTGCACTCTTGCAATTTCTGTCAGAATATCTTAGACTCTTCACAATACTTCCATGTCTTTAGTCGAAACTGTTTTCATAAGAAATTATAAAATCCTAATATTAGTTTGTGTGATTTCACTTTCTCTCTGCTCAATTTATTTTCTCATTTTCTTGTCAGCATGGGGCTCAAGGTATTCTGTACACTAGAGGGATTTGGCCAAGCTAGCTCTACCACTGCACGCTTTCAGTTCAACCAACTTTTCATATTTATGTTCATACCACAACCCTGGAAATCTTTACATGTTGATTAGGATCAAAAACTCCAAAAATATCAGAATTGCCTTAGTAGCAAACAATATTTGAGGGTGATATTGAATAAGAAGGCACATTATTAATGCACCCATTAAATTGAAACCTGCTTTTTATTGCTGTACACAACACAGAGGTGGGCAAAAGTAGGGTTACAGTTGTTTATATGGAAAAAGACATGCAGGCTATGATTATGACAATATAAGATTAAACTGTTTCATGTACTCACAACTGTAAACCTACTTTTGCCAACTCCTGTATAAATTGTAAATTTTTTAACAGGAAATGTTTATATAATATTTGTAAGACATTTTACATTTTAGAAGGTGTACTTATCTTCACATATTATTCCAGAGAGAGATGATAAAATATACTTGTATATATATTAATTGTGAATGAAAGGCTATTAGAGATTATGTTGGTACTGCAGTCAGAACTTCGCTCCAAGTTGCAGAGAAATGCATACACTCTGACATAGAGTTTGAGGAAGGACATAGACTTTGGAGGTAGTTTTGTCCCCTTCGAAATTGAGCCGCAAGGCTTGCTTTCTTTGTGTGCCTTTTGATAAGTAATTGATAGAGTTGGTATTTAACCTTCTATGCTAATTTCTTTACTTATAAAGAGGGATAATAACTGCGCCTTCCTCATGTGTTTAACCCAAGTATTAAATGTTAGTTAATGCAAAGAGTAAGGCTGAATCTTGATGTCAAATAATAGTTATTATTTCATTATTTAGTTTCTTTTTAAAAATATTTTTCAGTAAGTCTTACTTATTAAGGTATTTTTATTCTACTCTTTCTAAGAACTTTAGTAGGTTTTATTGTTATTGTTGACTGAATGCATACATTTATTTATGTATTTTTTAAATTTATTTACTTTTTACTTTTTTTTTTTTTTTTTTTTTTTTTTCATTTTTCTGAAGCTAGAAACAGGGAGAGACAGTCAGACAGACTCCCGCATGCGCCCGACCAGGATCCACCCGGCACGCCCACCAGGGGCGACGCTCTGCCCACCAGGGGGCAATGCTCTGCCCATCCTGGGCGTCGCCATGTTGCGACCAGAGCCACTGTAGCGCCTGAGGCAGAGGCCACAGAGCCATCCCCAGCGCCCGGGCCATCTTTGCTCCAATGGAGCCTTGGCTGCGGGAGGGGAAGAGAGAGACAGAGAGGAAAGTGCGGCGGAGGGGTGGAGAAGCAAATGGGCGCTTCTCCCATGTGCCCTGGCCGGGAATCGAACCCGGGTCCTCCGCACGCTAGGCCGACGCTCTACCGCTGAGCCAACCGGCCAGGGCTTACTTTTTACATTTTATTTATTCATTTTTTTAGAGAGAGGAGACACAGAGAGAGAAAGAGACAGAGAGAGGAAAGAGATAGAAAGAACAGAGGGAGGAGCAGGAAGCATCAACTCCCATATGTGCCTTGACCAGGCAAACCTGAGGTTTCAAACTGGTGACCTCAACGTTCCGGGTCGATGCTTTTACCCACTGCACCACCACAGGTCAGGCCTCTTTATGTATTTTTTAAGTGACTTTACCAACAAGGTTTCTTTGATAACTAGGACTTGTTAAAATAATTATAGTTATTCTATCTTTATACATATAAGTAAAAGCTCACTATATCTTAAATATATATGTATTTTAAATATATATATATATAGCCTTTGTTTCTATAATTCATAAGTCTTATAACTGCACAAAAATTCCATCTTTACTATGACCTTTCCGCCTTTCTATTTTATTCAAATTGGCCTTGTGTAACATGATGATTCACCCACTTTCCTCTCCCTTGCATGTCCATTCCATTAATAATTAAGCACTCAGGACAATTAGCCTCTGGTAAGCATCAAACAGTCTTAAGAACAAAGCCTGGGTTCTGTTGACTACGGAAACAGAATTTCAGTCAACCTAAAAATAACATCTAGGCCTCAGTTGTGTTTCAGCTCCAGCCCCAGAAAAGCAAGAACAACTCCACAGACCATGCCCTTAGGAAACCAGACAGAGCTATAAAATGGTTGACATCAGGACCAGATACAATGATCAACAACCCCCTAGCCTGGCTCAGACCAATCAATAGAGACTGCATCTCTAACATCCTTAGTCACCATGATTGATGCTTTTTCTCCTATATAACTCATCCCCTAGAAGCCACTGGGGAGCCAGGTTTTAGAACAATGGCCTTACTTGTGACACCAGGTTTGACATCATTTCCTTAAATAAACCTTTCTTTTCTGCAAACTCCTGTTCACATTTGATTGGGCTTTGATGTGTGCAGATGAATGACCCACTTTATAGTTCAATAAATAACAGATTCAACCACTCTTTCTTTATACTTCCCCCCAAGTTTCTTCCAGCAAAATTTTTAAAATATATATAAGTTCCTATAAAAACTGAAATATTTACCTACTAGAGATTTACCATTTTTAACAAATTTGTGGTGCACTGCTGAGTTCATGGGAATCCATCAGGCCCCTGACACATTGGCACTCAAAACCACAGTGGCAGAAAGTGAGTACGAGTCCTGCTTGTCACTGAAGGACAGCTGCATATTGTTTTAAGTAGAACCAGCAAAAGAATGTAATATCAACTTGAGTCAATAAGATAAATGCCAATTAGGGATATATATTAGCACTTGTACATATTTATATTAAAAATCATAATTAATTATTTCTATTTGTAAACATGGAGGAAAATGAATAGATATCCAAGAATCACTCTATTTCATAATAAAGATAATAGAATACCTTTCTGGAGGATTTTCTCTGTGCTAGGAACCAGATAAAACCTCCACTTTCCTTATCTCACTTTATTTCTCCACAATAAATTATTACTCCACATTAAAAATGAGAAAAGAAAGGGAAAAAATCTAAGGAAGTCTGTTGACTGCTCCATATTGGTTCTGAAGAGATAGAGCCTCTTCTAGAACCTCCATTTAGGAGCTAATCTCTTCAACATAAGGCTTTATGATATCAGTTTTGACTGATTCATGGCACAGTTGACCATTGAATGACACAGGGTGCAGGGGCACTCACCACCCACACAGTTTGAAAACCATGTGTTGCAAAAGAATGAAACTCGACTACAGCCTGTCCCCGTGTACTAAAATTAATTCAAAATGGATCAAAGACCTAAATATAAGACCTGAAACAATAAAGTACATAGAAGAAGACATAGGTACTAAACTCATGGACCTGGGTTTTAAAGAACATTTTATGAACTTGACTCCAATGGCAAGAGAAGTGAAGGCAAAGATAAATGAATGGGACTACATCAGACTAAAAAGTTTTTGCTCAGCAAGAGAAACTGATATCAAAATAAACAGACAGCCAACTAAATGGGAAATGATATTTTCAAACAACAGCTCAGATAAGGGCCTAATATCCAAAATTTACAAAGAACTCATAAAACTCAACAACAAACAAACAAACAATCCAATAAAAAAATGGGAAGAGGACATGAACAGACACTTCTTCCAGGAAGAAATACAAATGGCCAACAGATATATGAAAAGATGCTCAGCTTCATTAGTTATTAGAGAAATGCAAATCAAAACTACAATGAGATACCACCTCACTCCTGTTAGATTAGCTATTATCAACAAGACGGGTAATAGCAAATGTTGGAGAGGCTGCGGAGAAAAGGGAAGTCTCATCCACTGTTGGTGGGACTGTAAAGTAGTACAACCATTATGGAGGAAAGTATGGTGGTTCCTCAAAAAACTGCAAATAGAACTACCTTATGACCCAGCAATCCCTCTACTGGGTATATACCCCAAAACTTCAGAAACATTGATACGTAAAGACACATGTAGCCCCATGTTCATTGCAGCACTGTTCACAGTGGCCAAGACATGGAAACAACCAAAAAGCCCTTCAATAGAAGACTGGATAAAGAAGATGTGGCACATATACACTATGGAATACTACTCAGCCATAAGAAATGATGACATCAGATCATTTACAGCAAAATGGTGGGATCTTGATAACATTATACGGAGTGAAATAAGTAAATCAGAAAAAAACAAGAACTACATGATTCCATACATTGGTGGAACATAAAAACGAGACTAAGAGACATGGACAAGAGTGTGGTGGTTACCAGGGGTGGGGGGAGGGAGGACATAGGAGGGAGGGAGGGAGAGAGTTAGGGGGAGGGGGAGGGGCACAGAGAACTAGATAGAGGGTGACGGAGGACAATCTGACTCTGGGCGAGGGGTATGCAACATAATTTAATGACAAGATAACCTAGACATGTTTTCTTTGAATATATGTACCCTGATTTATTAATGTCATCCCTTTAACATTAATAAACATTTATTAAAAAAAATAAAATGATTAATTGGGTCTAGTTAAAAAAAAAAAAAAAAAGAAAACCATGTGTAACTGAAATTGGTCCTCTATATCCCCAGATTCCCAATTGCAGATGGAAAAATCTATAATCCATATGTTGACTTTATTTTGTATTTAATAGTTCGGTCTTACATGTTTTTTTGTCTGTCACCTCATGGATTATGACATCAATGAGCCTGCCATTTCCAAACAGAAGCTTGTCTTTACTTTCTGAGTATTCCTAAATAAAATTTAAAACCAAAATATTTTATCTCTGCCTACGTTGCTGGGGTGGGAGATAGTAACCCAGTGAATGTACAAATGCATTCCCAATTTCTCTTCCTAAAAGATCCCAGTCTTCAAGAATCACGTAAATGTAGGTTGGGTAGAAAAAAAAATGTTTTACTTCTAAAATTCTCTAAATAATTCACAAGTTCTGTTTAGTTAAATTTTTCTTTTACTTAAGGTTTGACACCCCAATATTTCTGCTCTTGATTTTAATTGATTAAACTATGATTAATGTATAATAACAACAAACTGTACTTAAGATTTTCTTTTGTTAAAAGGTTGAAATATAGGTCTTTGAGGCCTTAGTTTTTAATTTATTAGACTAAGATTAATGTATAAAAACACTGAAGTATACACTCAATTTTTTAGTATTGTTTTAATAGCACGGTCATAAAAACATATGTTAAATTATTGCTTTGTTATACTTCAGTAGAACTGTATGAAAGTTATCTTCAAAGTTAAAATTCCATTGTTTGCTGACTACTATTCTTAGTTTTCAGAATGTATGAAATACTATAAACTGACATTGTGCTCTACTACTCAACTGTGTACTCTACTACTCAACTTTTGAACTCTTTTATAATTATTCTATTTCACTTCTGTTTTAGTTAATCTATTCACTGTATTACATAATGTTTATTGTCTAAACTGAAAAACTAAAACTGTAGATTTCAAGTTTCATTCTAATAAAAACATACATTAATACTTATATTAATTTTTTTTTCATTTTTCCGAAGCTGGAGACGGGAGGCAGTCAGACAGACTCCCGCATGCGCCTGACCGAGATCCACCCGGCATACCCACCAGGGGGCAATGCTTTGCCCCTCTGGGGTGTCACTCTGTTGCATACAGAGCCATTCTAGTGCCTGAGGCAGAGGCCACAGAGCCATCCCCAGCGCCCGGGCCAGCTTTGCTCCAATGGAGCCTCGCTGCGGGAGGGGAAGAGAGAGAGAGAGAGAGAGAGAGAGAGAGAGGAAGGAGAGGGGGAGGGGTGGAGAAGCAAATGGGCGCCTCTCCTGTGTGCCCTGGCTGGGAATCGAACCCGGGACTCCTGCACGCTAGGCTGACGCTCTACCGCTGAGCCAACCGGCCAGGGCCTATATTAATATTTAAAAGTAAAGTACAGGTACTATGGCATTTCAATACCCTGTATTTGATGGAAAAACTCCCTAGGATTTGGGAGTGGGGTTAATGAATCTCATGACTTAGTGACACAAGAGGAATGCATGTAGAAATGTGAGACAAGGAAAAGAATCACAGTGCAGTAGTAAATGGCTAAAGAAACAGGGAGACTTTTCTCAGCCAAGAAGTACCATAATAAATGGTTGGGACTGCATAGATTATTAAAATGATAGCCACTCCTGTTATTGTTTCATCATTTGTTTTGTTAGAAACATGGCTAGCTTTTCACTTTAAGAAGTCTTGAACATCACATGTTTGGGATATCTTTGAATTGATAAGAACCTCGGGAAGATCTCTCAGTAGAAAAACTGAACTTGTATAAAATTGGTTGTAAAGACAGCCCACAGCTACTTATTTTATCTGAGAGTTACCGGAACTGTCTCAGGATAAATGGAATGAAGAAAGTTATATAACACACGATTTGTCTTTGCAACCACTGCTTCTTTTTTTTATTGATTTTAATTTATTATGTTTACATAGATTCAAGTGTCTCACCGAATACATCCCCCTCACCCCCGTGTTCCACTCAACATCCCCCTTCCCCCCCCTTCCCCCAATGTGCTCCCCTCTTCCCTCCAGGACTTGCTTTCCTGCTCTCTATAGTGCTGATATATATAAATTGATTATATATAAATTATATATATAATCTCACCATTCTCCTTTCCTTCTCTGATCCCATCCTCTCATCCCCTTTCCCTCTGACCGCTTTCCCTCTGGTTCCTTTGATCCTACCTCTGTCCCTATTCCTTTCCTCAGTTCATATTGTTCATTGGATTGCTCAAATGAGTGAGGCCATATGATATTTTTCTTTCTCTGCCTGGCATATTTCACTTAAGATAATAGTTTCCAGGTCCATCCATGTTATTGCAAAAGGTAAGATTTTCTTCCTTTTCATGGCCACGTAGTATTCCATTGTGTATATGTACCAATGCTTTTTAATCCACTCATCCACTGACAGACACTTGGGCTGCTTCCAGATCTTAGTTATTATAAACAATGCTGCAATAAACATGAGGGGTGCATTTTTTCTTTTGAATCAGTGATTTGGTACTCTTAGGATATATTCCTAAAAGTGGGATGGCTGAGTCAAAAGGCAGTTCATTTTTAATATTTTGAGGAATCTCCATACTGTTTTCCACAGTGGCTGCACCAGTCTGCATTCCCACCAGCAGTGCAGGAGGGTTCCCTTTTCTCCATTCCTTGCCAGCACTTATTCAGTGTTGTTTTGTTAATGAATGCCATTCCATTCTGACTGGTGTGAGGTGGTATTTCATTGTGGTTTTAATTTGCATTTCTCTAATGACTAGTGATGTTGAACATTTTTTTTTCATCTGCCCATTGGCCATCTGTATGTCCTCTTCGGAAAAGTGTCTATTTATTTCTTTTGCCCATTTTTGATTGGATTGTGTATCCTCTTGGTGTTGAGTTTTACAAGTTCTTTATAAATTTTGATTATTAACTCCTTATTGATGTATTTTTGAATATGTTCTCCCATTGTGTGGTTTGTCTTTTAATTTTGTTCATATTGTCTTTAGCCCTGCAGAAGCTTTTTAGTTTAATATAGTCCTATTTGTTCTACTGTCCTTTATTTCACTTGCCCATGGAGATATATCAGCAAAGATATTGCTGCGAGAGATGTCGGAGAGCTTACTGCCTATGTTTTCTTCTAAGAACAATTATGGTTTCACGACTTACATTTAAGTCTTTATCCATTTTGATTTTATTTTTGTGAATGGTGTAAAGTTGGTCTAGTTTCATTTTTTTACAGGTAGTTGTCCAGTTTTTCCAACACCATTTGTTAAAGAGACTGTCTTTACTCCATTGTATGCTCTTACCTCCTTCATCAAATATTAATTGTTCATAAAGGTGTGGGTTTATTTCTAGGTTCTCTGTTCTGTTCCATTGATCTATATGCCTGTTCTTATGCACAACTATTGCTTTTTAAAGTTCACTGCTCCATCCCTAAGAAATCTCTCTCTTTCATACTATTAAGTAGCAATCTGTCAAAGTGTTCAAGTCAGGATAAGTGGAGTTTAATATGGAATAATTCTATATACTAAATTATTAATTTTAAAAGAATTTTAAAAGATATTTGAATTAGCAAGTCTTACACTAAAATGAAATTAAAAAACCAAGAAAATCTAATATAATTTTCTTTAGGCTCATTTTACCAATTATGTTAACACCTACTCCATACCCATCAAGATCATATTAATTTTTTTTCTGAAAAAGCATCTATTTAGTTTTAAAATGCAGATAATGTTAATATAAATTACTATAGTACTTAGTAAGTATTTCTAAGACATTTTAAGAGTCTAAAATTATTGAACATCATTTAGCTATCTCATATTCTTTTGTGTGTGTGTGTGTGTGTGTGTGTGTGTGTGTGTGTGACAGAGACAGAGAGAGAAACAGAGAAAGGGACAGATACAGACAGACAGAGAGGAAGAGAGAGAGATGAGAAACTTCAATTCTTTGTTGCAGAACCTTAGTCTCCTTAGCTGTTCATTGACTGTTTTCTCATATGTGCCTTCATGGCAGGGGGGAGGGGACCTGCAGCAGAGCAAGTGACCTCTTGCTCAAGCCAGCAACTTTGGGCTCAAGCCAGCAACCTTGGGCTTCAAGCCAGCGACCTTTGGGCTCTAGCCAGTGACCGGGGTTATATCTATGATCCCATGCTCAAGCTGGTGAGCCCATGCTCAATGTGGATGAACCCATACTCAAGCTGGCTGAACCTGCACTCAAACTGGCAACCTCTGGGTTTCAAATCTGGGTCCTCCGCATCCCAGTCTGATGCTCTATCCTCTGCACCACCACCTGGCCAGGCCTCATATTCCTTTAGATGTTTTTTGTTTAGCATGTGATATATATGATATTAACTAATTTTAAAAAATAAGATATACCTGCTTATTTCTAAACTGAGTAGGATTTATTTTTGTACACTTTAGAAGCACAATCTTTTTGAGGAATAACTCTAAAGTGAGTCATAAATTTGTTATATGTTAACTTTCACATAACCCTCAACTAACTATCAAAGAAAATACATGTATATACTCTATGATTTTAAATGTCAATATAAATAAAGTCAAGATTAATAAAAATATGAAGCTTCAAAAATAAGTTAGGATGTGTTTACTGTTTTTAAAAAAGTCCTGTACTACATTTTTTAAAAATTATTTTTGCCCTGGCTGGTTAGCTCAGTGGTAGAGCGTCGGCCTGGCGTGCAGAAGTCCCGGGTTTGATTCCCTGCCAGGGCACACAGGAGAAGCACCCATCTGCTTCTCCACCCCTCCCCCTCTCCTTCCTCTCTGTCTCTCTCTTCCCCTCCCACAGCCGAAGCTCCATTGGAGCAAAGATGGCCCGGGCACTGGGGATGGCTCCTTGGCCTCTGCCCCAGGCGCTAGAGTGGCTCTGGTCACAACAGAGTGACCCCTCCCCCCAGAGGGGCAGAGCATCGCCCCCTGGTGGGCAGAGCGTCGCCCCTGGTGGGTGTGCCGGGTGGATCGCGGTCGGGCGCATGCGGGAGTCTGTCTGACTGTCTCTCCCCGTTTCCAGCTTCAGAAAAATACAAAAAAAAGAAAAAATATTTTTATTTATTCATTTTAGAGAAGACACAGAGAGAGAGAGAAAGAGAAGGGATGGAGGAACAGGAAGCATCAACTCTCATACGTGTCTTGACTGGGTAAGCCCAGGGATTTGAACAGGCAATCTCAGCATTCCAGATCAATGCTTGATCCACTGTGCCACCACAGGTAATGCTTAAAATATATAATTTTAAAGGCATCATTCACTTTTAATCTTTAAAATAGAAGTAAAAATTTTTGTTTTGTTTTGAAAAAAAGGAAAGTTGAATTTTTCTGCAACCATTACTCTTTTTAAATTTTTTTTGTGTATGTGAGAGCGAGAGAGAGACAGGAAGTGCAAGAGATGTGAAGCATCGACTCATAGTTGCATCACTTTAGTTGTTCAAAATTACTTCTCATATGTGCCTTGATGGGGGAGAGGATTGGGTTCAAGTTGAGCCAGTGACACCTCACTCTAGCTAGTGACCTTGGGCTCAAGCCAACAACCCCAAGCTTAAAGTGGTGAGACCGTGCTCAAGTTGGATGATCTCACACTCAAGCTGGTGACCTTGAGGTTTTGAACCTGAGACCTCAACATTCTATCCAATGCATCACCACTGGTCAGGCTACAGTCATCTCTCTGAATTGCTATTCCATATATACCACAGCATGGAAATAAATTTTAATTTCCTCAAAGTGAAATCTAACTATCAATAATAAGTAAATTGCTAGAAAGTAACAATTATAAAAAATTAATAGAAAATTATCCAAAATGCAAACCCTTACATAAATCATAGTTAACTGCAATGTAAATCCTTTAGCTTCCACTGGATACATAGATGACTCTATTATGTTGAAAATATAATTGCACTCTTAAACATATACTGTATTTTTTGCTCTATAAGACGCACCTGATCATAAGACGCACCTAGAGTTTTAAAGAGGAAAATAAGAAAAACAATATTCTGAACAAAATGGTGTGTTAAAATATTTAATAAAATATACCACAAAAATATTTCAACAATGTCAACTCAACAGCAGTATTAATAAACATTAGCATTGTTATTAACAAATGAGAAAACACTTTAATGTTCAAATACTCATCTAGTTGTCTGAGAACCCCAGGAACTCATCACTGCTAGTGTTAGAATTTAAGAAGCTCAGTTGCTCATAATCACTGGTATCACTTTCTTCACTATTTTCATATATGATATCATCTTCAGTGCTATCTAAGGCATTGCTAATGCCACATTTTTTTTTCTGAAGCTGGAAATGGGGAGGAAGTCAGACAGACTCCCGCACGCCCACCAGGGGGCGATGCTCTGCCCATCCAGGGCGTCACTCTGTCGCAACCAGAGCCACTCTAGTGCCTGGGGCAGAGGCCACAGAGCCATCCCCAGTGCCCGGGCCATCTTTTGCTCCAATGGAGCCTCGGCTGCGGGAGGGGAAGAGAGAAACAGAGAGGAAGGAGAGGGGAAGGGGTGGAGAAGCAGATGGGCGCCTCTCCTATGTGCCCTGGCCGGGAATCGAACCCAGGACTTCCACAGGTCAGGCCGATGCTCTACCACTGAGCCAACTGGCCAGAGCCGCTAATGCCACATTTTTTGAATGACCGTACCACGGTTTCATTCTTCACTGACTGCCATGATGTTTTCACCCATTCACAAACTTTAGTCATAGTGAGTCTCTTCATTCATGCAGTTGATGTCAGATGATGATTATCAGCAGCTATCTATTTGTTCCACTCTTCTCACATAAAGACTTTAAACAGTTTGTTGATGGAAATGTAGAGAGGTTGCAACTGGCTGGTAAGACCCCCAGGAATTACAGCTAGATGAGTCTTCACTTCTTTAAAGTTTTTTTTTTTGTGTGTGTGTGGTTTCACTAATATGTGCTCTAAACTGGTCAAGCACTAATAGGGCAGCACATGACATCAACACTTCACACAGCTCCAGCTGCTGCAGCACAGCCCTTCACCTCTGCAGAGTGCCTCTTATGTCTGCCCTTGATGATGCCAGATGAATGCACCCTCACAAAGTAACTTGCCTTCCCTCCTGTGCTGCATGCCACTATGAAAACCGGAACCAGGAGATCACTCAGCAGATGCCAGAGTTCCCATGCCACCATGGCGGGTATGATTATGCTCCTGCTGGCGCTCATTTTACATATGTTTACTGGCACAGTGTCCTGCAGCAACTAAAAAAAAAAGAATGAACCTTCACTCCATAAGATGCATGGCATGGGCATTTTCCCCTCTACATTTTTGGGGAAAAAAGTGCATCTTATGGAGCGAAAAATACTGTACTTACTTTCCCAAGCCCTGGAAGGTGTATTTTTGTTTTGTTTTCTGGAAATCAAAAGTTATCTGTTAAATTTAAAAGATCTTCACATTTCATACCATCTTTATAATTTGAAGTCAATAATATGTGAAATTACTTGCTCATGTCAAAATAATCTATTACCTCACTTTCAAAGAAATATAATTTCACTCTTTCAGGACATATAGATCATTTGAGGTTTGTCAAGAATTGGATTTAGTTTAAACTATCAAGGGTCTTTTACTACTATATGATGAAGCCAATTTTTTTAACCATCCTTATTCCCACAAATAATATATCCCTACAAAAAAAAAAAAGACTTCTTTCTTATTGCATTTTAGTTTCTCTTCTCTTTAGTTTTAAGTTAATATTTTTACATCTTATATATACACTATACTTATTATTTCTCTAATGTACATATCTTTTGTTTTCACTTAAAAGACCGATGATATAAAGCCTATATTTCATAATCATTCGACAACCTGAGACTTCCTGTTCGTCACTGATAGTGCATAGTCTCATGCATTTTTCATATATTCCTCCTCTCATAGGAATGCATGCCACCCTGAACTCCAGATATTGCACCTCTAAGATTATTGATGTTTTTTTCTATTTGTCAAATCTATTCAAGAAATTTGGTCTTTCTCATCTAGATCTCTGACTTGACTTATATTGACCACTTTTCTTCTGGCACTCTCTTCTTCATTCTTTTTTTTTTTCTTTAAAGGTTTTATGTATTTATTTTTTAGAGAGGAGAGAGAGTGAGAGAGGAGGGGGAGGAGCAGGAAGCATCTACTCCCATACATGCCTTGACCAGGCAAGCCCAGGGTTTTGAACATGTGACCTCAGAGTTTTAGCTAGACACTTTATCCACTGTGCCACCACAGGTCAGGCTCTTCTTCATTCTTCTTAAAAGAAGTTGCATGGTATTGTTTCTGCTTTCCTTCAATGACTCTATTTTTCTTCCACTGACTCCTGAAAATAGGGTTTCTTAAGAGTTCAGAAATCCATTTTCCTCTCCTCTCCCTCTGCATGCTCATTAGGGGCTATCCTAAGTCTTTCCTATTCAGCACTGATTTCTCCTCACAATTTAAGGTTCATCTTTCTGGACTGTTTGGTTTATATTGTCACTTGGTTTGTTATATATCAGTTACTCGTCTGTACTAATTATAATTTATATACTGCAGTTTGAAATTGCTACACTCTCATTTACATTGTTTCCTAATTGAAAACATCAACTATTCCAGTAGATTGATCTAACTGAAAGCAAACATGGAGTCTTCCTCATTTCAGTATCTCTAGCAGTTGGTGCAATGCCTGACACTTAGATGCTGTTCAATAAATATTTCTAAATAATTAATTTTGCTCTTCCCCTTTCTTCTCACATCCAACTGACTCTATTGATTTTCACAGATGATTCTTAAATACAAGCATTGTGTCATCTCAAAAATCTATACAACTGAATAACAAAAATCCTTCTTCCGTACAATACCTAGTATGCATTCATTCCTGCTATACCTGTGTGTAAATTTGAAAAGTCATAACTCCAATTTCAGCATCCCTCTCATTTTTCTAATTTCTCAGACCCTTGTATTTCATTCATTTTCTTACAGTTTAAAACCTTGCAATTGGTCAGCTATCCATTTTCATCAGAGAATGTTCAGATCTGCTACTTTTTCCCACATTTCTCTCTCCTTCTATTACCTAGAGATGGTCACCTTTACTTGTTATTTCAGAAATTTGAAGCTACTGGGCATGAAAGCCATCAAAACCTCATAATTCCACAACAATAAATTGCTATTTGTGGATATTTCAGTGTTGTTTTCCTCCAGTCTTCGAGCATAAGGTCTAGTTAATGCCAACCTCAAACCTGCCTACTTCTGAATCCTCTTGTATTTCCTTTATAAAGTATTTGCCTCTTCCTCTAATGTCGCCCTTTCTACTGATTCTTTGAGTCAGCTTCCTGAGTCTCTGCCTCCTTACTACATCTGCTAGTGTACTTGTCCCTTAAATGCTGGGAGTTTCCAAGATTCTATTCTTTTCTAACCTTTCCTAACCTTGATTCTTTTAATTTAGTGATCTCATCTTCACCTTATAAATTAAGAAATTTTAAATCTGTAGCTCCAGCTTTGACAAAACCCATGAATTCCTGGTATGAATACACAACTGCTTACTGGATACAGTCATATGAAGTAACAAAAATACTAATAAAAATGATTCCTGCCCTTTTTCATACCACCAAACATCTGATGATTCTCTTTGTTCTTTTTCTCAGGGACCATCTCTACTCTCCAGTTGAAGCCAAAAATTCTGGGACAATGATTAACTGTTACCATTTCCTTAAAAGACTGCTGGAAGACTTTAATATTACTTCTTTTCTTAGTACTATCCTTTTCTATCATTTTTTGAAGTATCCTATATCCAGATACTACTGCTGAGTAAAAACATTTTTGACACAGGCATGGAAAATATTGATACTAAAGGTAACTGATTTGTATTTTCTTTAACAGCTTAGTAGTCTTTCGAATAGATACACAGCTTGTTCTTAGACACAGTCTTCCTTAATATAAATTATTTCAAAGTCTGTCTTAAAGTGCCTTGTGTAGTGAGCCTATATTATATTCTCATATTCCTCATAAGTTTGTCACTCCAAAAATTTCAAGATATCTACCTGAATACTATATAGTGAGAAAGAGTGAGATAACCCAGTAGGGGAGAGTTAGATATTATCTTATAAGTTTGGAGTTTAAAGAAGGGTCATCATTGTTTTCTCACTAGGTAGCTAGTGCTTTCAATGTATCAACATTATATAAATATATTCATTTTGACTCAATTTGATTCTTCGTTGTCTTTAGTAACAATTGAGACTGGCATTTTTAATTTCATTTATTTTGAAAATATATCACTTTACTTTTTTACTCTGTACATTTCTATCAACCAAATATGTTATTTTGTGAGTCAAAAACTATTGTTTTCTTTTTTTGCATACTATATTGAATAATGCATACTATATTAAAATAATGCATACTATATTGAAATATTTCACAAAGGCATTACGTGTGCATTCCTATCTGTCTCTCTAGCCCACTTCCTTAACATTTCTCCTCACTTCTTCCCCTTCCACTCTACCACTGGTTCCCCGTCTATTAACAGTCATTCCTAGCCCTCGTCAGTTGGTTCAGTGGTAGAGTGTTGGCCCACAATGTGGATGTCCTGGGTTTGATTCCCAGTTAGGGCACCCAAGAGAAGAACCTATCTGCATCTTTACCCTCCCCCTGCTCAGTTCTCTCTCTCTTACCCTCCTGCAGCCATGGCTTGATTAGAGTGAGTTGACCTTACGCACTGAGGATGACTTCATGACCTCTGCCTCAGGTGCTAAGAAGAGCTTGGTTGCTGAGAAACAAAACAACACCCCTGATGGGCAGAGCTTTGCCCCCTAGTGGGCTTGCCAGGTGGATCCTGGTTGGGGCACATGCGGGAGTCTGTCTCTCTGCTCCCCTCCTCTACTGAATAAACAAACAAACAAATAACAACAAAAAACAGTCTTTTCTTAGTATGAAAGACCTCCTGTTAAATCAATTCCAGGAGTCCTATGTGTCAGCCCATTTAAGAAATGTCTCTTTCTAAAGCATTCTCATTTAAGGTAGACTCTATGCAGCTCCTTCCCCTTCTAGAGGAATAAGCATTTTCCTCCCACCAGAAGCTTGAACTCTGCAGGTTCATAGACGTATCCTGAGAGGCCTACTTTCCTTCTAGCAAAGACTAACACAGTGGACTATTCCTTTCTCCTTTACTGATTCAATATTTCGTACGTGTTGTCATTTCAGCACCAACTAAATTCAATACATTACATGCCATTATGCTTTGGGGATTCCCCAGTCAAACTCAGTTTTTTATCTTCTGTTTTAAATTATATATTTATTTCCCTAAAGTCTTCCCCTCCTCCTCTGATCTGGAACCATTCTATTGTGCTCTCCGGTATCCATGTTTCAGGGTAAGCCAATTCTTCACCACTGTCAAACTGTTCTATGAATATTTTTCCAACTCTTGATCTTAACTCAAAACTGGATCTACCAAAAAAATATTAGTTATGAAAGAAATACTATTGAAAGAGATATTCCTTAGGTTTTAATTATTTTTAAACCCAATTCAGTTTGTATTTCACTCACACCGTACCAGTAAGTCATACTTGGTCAAAGTCACCAATAAATCTCTGTCACAAAGTCCAGTCCACTTATCAGTCTTCTTTTGGATGACTTCTTTATGGAATCTGATAATATAGGCTACTGTATTCAAATTTAGATTTTTTAAAAATTCTCATTTCCTTTTCTTGCATAACAACAGCAAGTGTCTTGATACTTCTTTATCTACAATCTGCTATGTTTTCTTTTCTTGGGTCCTTTTAATGAGTGCTAGTGGATCTGGGGATTATGTATAAGATCCTCCTTTCCTCATGCTATATACCTCCCCTAGGGGACAGCTTTCACTCTAGAAACTCTAATTAATCTTATGTACAAGGCTATCAATTGTATACCTCTAGCTGAGGTCTTTCATCTGAGCTCTAGACTAGTATAGCCAACTGTATAACAAACATGCACATTTGGCTGCCTTAAAAGAAGTTCAAACTTTTCATGTTCAATATTGAGCTACTTATCTCTTCCCTATGCTTACTTTTCTTCCCAAGTTTCTTATTACAGAAAACTGCCCAGCATTCTTCAGTGTTTCTAACCAGAAACTTAGGTATCATTCTTGACTTTCTCTCTTCTTCACACCTATATCTACTTCATTATCAACTCTTTTTGAATCCACTTCCCAAATTCACTCTATATGTCCACTTAAAGTCATATCTTTATGTCAGTACTATGGTCTCAGTAACTGTCATCTCCAACCCAGATTATATTTCATGGTCATATAATTTGTTCCACTCCCTCAAATGTTATTATTCTCAAAGTTGTTTTGGATACTGCATCGAGGATAATCATTTAAAAACACACATTTGGTTAGATAGCACCCTAAATTAAAAGCCTTAAATACTTTCCTATTACTTTCCTGTCTCCCAATGCTAGACACCTCTCTCCTCTGCAGACATTAAATCTATGTCATCCATGCTTAAATTGCATTTCTTTCAAATCATGCATTATTATTTTATTCCTTCGCTTTAAACACTATCCTACCCTTACACCCTACAGGGGTCTTCATTTACTGAATAAATCCATGTGTTTCTTCCAGAAAGCAGCTTACAACATTGTGTTGGCTATTCCATTTACATGTTTATGTATACACAATTCTTTCTATATAGCTATGTGTTATTGTATACCTCCTCTGCTTAAGTTTAAGATTTATGAGAGTGAAGACTAAGTCTGTTTTGCTTACCATTTTATACCTAGAATTTAACACATGTGTTAGACAGAATTGTAAGAATGACCCCTAATGAATAACCTTTGCCTCTGTATAATTTTTACTCCTTCAGGGTGGATAAAACCTGTGAATATAATACAGCATAATTCCTGTGATTTTGTTATGTGATAAAGTAATTTACACATACATAATTAAGGTTAATTATCAGTTGATTTCAGGTTAATCATAAAGGAGATATCCTATATAGGTTCACTCTCATTCCATGAACTCTTTAAAAGCAAGGATTTCTCTGGTTTGCAGTAAAAGAGAGCCAGAGAGATTCCAAACATAAACCATTCCAGCCAATTCTGCCAACAAATTGAGGGAACTTGGAAGAAGATTTTTTCCTATATCCTACAGATAAGAGCTCCAATTAGCTGACATCAGCCTGTGAGATTCTAAGCAGAGAAGCTAGTTGACCCCATTTGAATCTTCAACCTAAAAAGATATGGAAATAATAAACACGTGTTGTTTTCTACCACTAAGTTTGTGGTAATCTGTTATAGCAGCATTAGCAAACTAAAGCACACTTTCTGAAAGAGTTCAAGCTCGCTCAGTGAGTATGGAATGATTAACCTAAATGCAATGTTTAAAAATATATAATTAAAACTCTACATTTTTTTATACTTTGATGTAAAAGTATATTTTTAAAGTATAATATGTATACTATTTTTAAGTGAATAATGGATTCATCTTTAAATTACATCATTTGATGTTTGCTGGGTAATTTAAGCAGCATCGTTAAGCCACGATGTTCTCAATGTTAAAATGCAATTAACAAGTCTATTATAGATTTGTTCATTTAGATCTCTATCTAAAGACTCCCAAAACAGCAGCATAATTAGTAATTCAGTGAATAATCCAGCACTCAATGTTTGTCATTGGTTTGAAACTTGACTTTATTGATGTCTTTTTCTCCAACATACTTCCTTAGGTGACTGTCTTGATGTTCTTGTTTCAACTTGCCATTTTTTTTTCCCAGAGGCAACTCTAAAAGAGCAATGTAGAATGTTTGCTTATACAAACCAAGTATTCGGTCCTGGCTAGTTGACTCAGCAGTAGAGAGTCAGCCCAGCATGTGGAAGTCCTGCGTTCAATTCCCAGTCAGGGCACACAGAAAAAGCGACCATATGCTTCTTTACCACTCCACCTCTCCTTTCTCTCTCTCTTTCTCTCTCTCTCCCACCCGCTCCTGCAGCCATGGCTCATTTGAGAAAGTTGGCTCAGAGTGCTGAGGATGGCACCATGGCCTTCCCTCAGGTGCTAAAATAGCTTGGTTGCTGAGCAACAGAGCAACAGCACCTGGTGGGTATAGCATTGCCCCATAGGGGGCTTGCTGGGTGAATCCCATTCAGGGCACTTGTGAGTGTCTTTCTGTTTGCCTCCCCACCTCTCACTTAATAATACAAAATAAAAATTAAAAAAAACCCAAGTATTCAAACCACCTCCTGTTCTGAAATTGTGGTTTGAGTGCTGACATTTATTTCTCTTTCAGTCTTACTCCATTTAAAATTATTTTCTATGTATGCAGTAGTCTGTCTGACTGCCTTCATGTTTCTAACTTCAGAAAAATACAAAAAAAATAAATAAATAAATAAATAAATAATATTATTTTCTATAATAAGAAAAATATAAAAGTTATACATTCCTATCCTGTTTTCAGTCATATTTCTCCTTTAATTAAGGTTATTTAAAGGATCTTTTAAAGAAAATTTAGATGAAACCTTAAAATATTCATTTTGTTGATTGATTTAAATTTTTATTTAAAATTTTAGATCAAGCATAGTGCTGGATACTTTAAATAAAAAGATAAATTTTGGGTATATTTTCTCAAGAAAAATAAATAAATAAATAAATGTGAAACTATATCAAATATAAAAAAGTTTTGCATAGCAAAGGAAGCTATTAACAACATGAAAAAATAATCTACTGAATGGGAGAAAATATTTTCAAATGATATATCCAATAAGGAATTAATATCCAAAATATATAAAGTACTCATACAATTTAACACTAAAACAACAATCCAATTAATAAATGAGCGGAAGACTTGAATAGACATTTGTCCCAAGAATACTTACAGATGGGCAATAGACACTTAAGTATGCTCAATGTTATTAATTGTCAGAGGAGTGCAAATTAAATCCAAATGAAATATCACCTCACACCTGTCAGAATGGCTGTCATCAATAAATCAACAAACAAAAAATGTTAGGATGTAAAGAAAAGCAATCTTCTTGCACTGTGGGTTGGATTGAAAATCAATGCAGCTACTATATAAATACTATAAAGATTCCTCAAAAATTTTTAAAAAGCTGCCATATAACCCAGCAATTCCACTTCTGGGTTTTATTTCAAGAAAATAAAAACAATAATTAAATATATATTATAGATATTATATATGTTTATTGCAGCATTACTCGTAATAGCTAAGATATTGGAGCAACCCAGATGTCCACTGCAAGATGCATGGATAAAGAAGATATGAATTATTCAGTAACAAAAAGGAATAATATCTTGCCATTTGCAACAATATGGATGGACACAGGTGGTATTGTGCTAAGTGACCTAATTAAAACAAAGATAAATACCATATGATCCCACTTACATGTGTAACATTAACACAAACAAACAAACAAACAAACAAACATAAACATAACAAAAACAAAAATCATAGATATAGAGACTAAGCCCTGGCCAAATAGCTTGGTTGATTAGAACATTGGTCTGAAGCACAGAGGTTGACAGTTCCATCCTCTGTCAGGGCACATGCAGTAATGGACCAATGTTCCTCTCTCTCTCTCTCTCCCTTCCTCTCTGGCTAAAATCAATAAATAAATTAATTTAAAAAATAAAATAGCTGATGGTTGTCAAAAGGGAGGAGGTGTGAGGGTTGGGGCTAAAAAATATTTTGGGAAAAAACCAACAAAAAGGGATTACAACACATTTACAGCTTTTTTTCCTTAAAAAATGTCACACAAGCCCAAATGTGTAGCTATTTTTTTTCTGAAAACTGTGAGACAAGCCCTAAAATATTTTTATGGGCTAATTTGTTTGAAATGACTACTTTTATTATTTTTAGATCTTTACTTCACAGAGAAATAGGTGACTTTGAAAGGAATAAAGAAAAAAATTAAATCCAATTTAGTATGAAGATCTGTAAAATGTTAATCCTATACAAGTGAAGTGTATATACTATTAGGTCGCTGAAGGACGCACCCACAATGCTTGATGAGTTTTAAAAGAAATGTATTTATGCGTCTGCATACAGATGGGCTGAGACTCTAGTGCAGTGGTTCCCAAACTTTTTGAAGTCAGAGCACATTTAAAACCCTACAAATAATTGTAGGTGCACTATATACAAATTCCTGAGAAATATGTTATAATAATTAAGTCAAATATCAAAGAAAAAAATAGAAAGTCTAAGCATGCTTTTATGGTAATTAAACAAAATAAATATGACAAAATTAAATTTATTCTGACATTAAAAACATTTTTATGTTACATTCTTTAAGTTATGCTTTTTAGATTTATAAAAAAGGGGTTAAAAATTTAAAAAAAGACAATAGTTATCTTTTTATATATATAAATACATTCTTAGAAAGATTTAGTAAATTAGACAGGTCCCAATGCAAATGTGTTAAGTTTTTCATTCTTGTGTTTATGAGAAACATGAGCCTAATGTGCACTAGCGATTTCTTCAATGTTTGGGCATATATTTGAAAGGCAAACTCTCATTTCCTCATCAATTCATTGAAGAATTCCTCTCTTTTTACTCTTAATTGTGTTGAGTGCAAAAAACCCCACCATACATATCATCTTAACTTTATACCAAAGGATAGAAGAAACTTGCCTCCAGTCTTTCCAGGGAACATGAGGGGTAGTGTAAACAATCCAGCACCACAGTTTAACAGACTTTTGCAACCTAATCAGGCAAGTGAGGTGGGGGGTTGGGCAGGCTTTCAATTTATAGCCATTTCCCCACACGTCTGTCCCCCAAAAATCTAAACTCCAAAAACCCTGTTGGTTTTTTGGTCCCCAACAGGTATATATTTCTCTGGAATACCATAGGGTGCACCTGGAAATCTCCTAGGGAGCACCAGTGCACCCTGGCACACACATTGAGAACCACTGCCCTAGTGGCTTCAGCCCCAAGTGACTCGGTATTCAAGCATTTATAGGCTTAGTAAACAATGTTAGCCAGGGGGCTAACCTTGATGGGAAGCCAGGAGGCTAGCCTTTATGGGGAAATAAGGGGAGAAGTGATGGTCGATCACTATAACAGATTGTTTTGATAAGTGATGGAAGGAGAGCTATGGGAACTGCCCTAGAGCCAAATCATTCAAAGTTTCTCCTGGCTAATTGAGGTTTTAATAAGGGCCCCTGAACCCTCACCTAACATATACCATCTAATCCAGCAATCTCACTTCTGGTTATATAACCAAAATCATTAAAAGCAGGGTACCAAAGAGATATTTGTACATCCATGGTCATTGCAGCATGTTTCACATTAACAAAGATGGTGGAAGCAGCCCAAGTGTCTATTGACAGAAGTACAGATAAAACGTGCTATAGACATATAATGGAATATTATACAACCTTGAAAAGGAAGGAAATCACAGTGTCATACAACAGGTATGGACCTTGAGGAAATTATGCTAAGTAGAATGAGCCACTCACGAAAAGACAAATACTGTATGCTTTTACTTACAAGGTTCCTAGAGTAGTCGAGTTCTTAGAGTAAAATTGTGGGTACCAGGGAATACACAGAGTTATTTTTAATGGGGACAGAGTTTCAGTTTTGCAAGATGAAAAGACTTCTGAAAATTGATGGGGATGTTCATGGTACCACAGTGTGAATATTATACTTAATGTTACTGAAGTGGACACTTAGCAATGATTAAAATTATAAACTTTAGGTTATATTCATTTTACCACAAATTTTTTAAACTGTATTTATTGGGGTGACATTGGTTGACAAAATTACATAGGTATACCATCCCATAATAAATCATTAGGTATACCATCCCATAATACATCATTTGTATACTGCACTGTGTGTTCACTACCTCATCACCTCCATCATCCCACCATTCCCTCCCATAATCACCACACTATTATCTGGTTCTATGAGCTTTTATTTTTCTTTGCTTAATCCCTTCACTTTTTTCACTCAGACCCCAAAACCCTCCCCTCTGACTGTTGTCAATCTGTTTTGTGTTTCTAGTCTATTTTAAACTCCAGGAATAAAAGTGAAGTGAAATACCACCAGGTACCACACCATACCCCACTGAAGCACTGTGTAATACATGGTCTACATATCCCCCATTATCTTCCTAAAATTAGAAAATCATGACACTCAAAATAATAAAGACAGATTAGCCAAAATGAAGATTATATACTGAATAATCTCATATAAAACTGGTCTTAATGCAAAATAAAGTAGCAGGTAGTGTGCATTAGCCCAGCAATATAATCTAAATATTAAAAGGTCAGATCTCTGTCTTGTGAATGATTTGAGCACAAAAATGTTTCAAAAAGAATGTGCAAAGAATTTTTCTGAGTAGAAAGTTATAGAAGAGCAGTTTATCCATTAAGATAAAATATTGCAGGTTATAATTGGGAAGGGTGAATAATGCACCTTAAATTTCATGCAAACTGGAATATAAAGAGCAGCAAGAAATAGAATTGGAAAGTTGTATTAAGAACTGTGAAAAGCCTGAGACTTTGTTGCAAGCTAACAAGTTAGCTTGCCAGAGTATCATGGATGCTGGTAGAACATATAAGACTGCCAGGTCAAAAACAATGAGAGAAGAGTTTTTTGCTTCCCAGAAATGCAATACAAATGACCAAATTCTGTGACAGCAAAGAAGGGGTGTGTGTGTGTATGTGTGTGTGTGTGTGTGTGTGTGTGTGTATTCGTTTACACACATGAAACATACAGCCATGTTCTGGATTGTATAAAATCTGAGATAGAATTTTCCAAATAGCCCCAGGAATTTTAGCCATAAAAGAATACATATTTCAGTTGGTTCCACAAAATAAGTCCTTAACACAAAACTAAATTCTGAGCCACTTTTCTATCAGCATTCAAGGATAAGTACAGTGATTAGAATCTTAACTGACTGAATAGAATCTTAACTGACTGAATAGTATCCACGGCCAGAAAGCATCACTATAATATCAAAATAATAATATTCACCCCAGTCAAGTTAATCAATTGGTTACTATTACCTTTGTCACCTGAATACATTTAATCAAAAATAAAATAAACCATTTATAATTTTAAAAAATATTAATATAAAATATACATATTTAGTTAAATAGATCTCTTAAATTTAGGATCACTGGTGGTGGCTACATGTATTTTTCCTTTTTTTTTTTTTTTTGCTACATGTACTTTTAGCAAATAATGAGCTCTATTTTAAAAATATAAAGTGTAAATCCCATGTTGTTTATTATTGAATTAAATGACATAGTGCCCTGACTATATTCTGCCAAAGTTAGTTGTAGGGGAACTCACTATAGAGATACAAGATGGCTCCCGCCATCAAGGCATCTGATGTGCTCTGTGACCTTACACTGGGCTGACTGCTCAGAAAGCCAAGAAAAACATAATGTCCTAGGAGGGAGACTAGTGAATGTAGAGTGTAACAACTGCCCGATATTATCTTGTAACTTAGGAATGCATTGT
This sequence comes from Saccopteryx leptura, assembly GCF_036850995.1. Classification (NCBI taxonomy): domain Eukaryota; kingdom Metazoa; phylum Chordata; class Mammalia; order Chiroptera; family Emballonuridae; genus Saccopteryx; species Saccopteryx leptura. The sequence continues at coordinate 56,900,109 of NC_089506.1, forward strand.
TCTCTCTGGTGGTCTATGTGAGTACCCATCATATGGTTTTGCTGTTAATACCCTTTACGCTATTAACCCCCTATAAAAAAAAGACCTCAATCTTAAAGCAGTGTGGGTTTTCCCCACCTGCCGCCACCAGAGCAGCTGCTTTGCCCGTGTTATGTAAGTTTCTCCTATTAAAGTTTTTATGAATTTAGATAAGGCTTCTGTCAGTTTTTCGGCATCAATCTTGAAGTTAGACTTTTGCTCTAAACATTAGGCTATTGCTAAATTTCATATTGAGTTATTATTTTAATGAAATAAAATGGTCCCTGATTTACCTATGTTCACAAACACACACACTCATACATAAAGTCATAAATACATTGGTTGACAAAATAATGACATTTCAGTCCTTTGAGGTTTTTTTATTCCTTTATAAGCAATGCCCAGTGATGGCCTGTTTTTCTTTTCTCACATGTATATCCATCCTCATAGCTTGCTCATGACTCAGTTCTCTTTTTAGACATGTCTACTTTGTCTTTATAAATCTTCCCTGTACATCACATTTCTGATAGAATGTCAGTCCCTTTTAAAATTCTCCGATGAGTATTTTGTTCTTCTTGCCCAGAACAGAATCATTTTCTCCCTTTGACAAAATGTCTCTATTTCTTTCTAATTTTTTTGCATTACTTACACTTTTTTTAGTTTTTGAAGAAACCTTCCCTAGAGGTTATATACTTTTAACCCTCTACCTTCCAGATTTATTTATATATTTACTGTAGTTCTATCCTTTATGCTGATTCGTGGCCTTATTCAAAATAAGTCACAATAAAAACACTGATAGTTACTGGTATGTATTCTTTGCTTTTCTTCAAATTTTAATTAGACAAATTTAGCTTAATGCTAATATTGATAGTCAAATCTCATTGTATCTGTTTGTGTATAGTTAATATGATCTCCGTAGGGACAATTCAATGGCTCCTTTTTTGTGGAGACCCATCTCTGATTCTAACTTGAATTAACCAAAAGTCACCCTAAGTGGGTATTTAATATCTCTGGAAAAGTTTTATCATTTCTAAATAAGAGACCTGATATCCTTAGAGTTTTCTCTTAACTTTATTTTTTTATCAATTTATCTTTAAGGTATTTAAGTGTTTTCCAACTTCTATGGTACCAAGTTTAGGAAACAATGGTATTTAAAATTCCATTCTGTCCTAAGATTACATGATATAATGAATTAATAAGATCTTGAAAAAAATTATCATCCTGATTATAAACCATTTTTCCAACATTTTCCATGGCTCTGGATAATGTCTTTTTCGCTTAGCCAAGGTAGGTAAATTTTTCTTCTTCTGGTGTATAGGACCATAACTAACTGATAAATACTTTTTCTAAATAAAATGAACTTCCATTGCAAGGGAGTTTGGAAAATTGATAATCAATCCTTTACTTTGTCAAGAAAAGAGTAATTTCCTGAGGTTGTTTTAGTAATACAAATCCTTGTTATCAATAAGTATTAACTTTGTGATTATACATTATAAATATATTGTCTAATGTATAACTCATTATTATGATTATTCTACATTAAAAGACAAATATTTAGTGGTACTGTGTTGAAGTACATTGAACACTCACTCATTAAATACCAAGTTTAACCTATGTACCTGGTCAATAATTACAAAATTGTTAGAAATACTAATTAAAATCTTCATGTGATGACAACATTATTCAATTGACTTACAAAAATGAAAGCCACATGCTATTGGCTTCAATTAACATGGAACTAATGCTTTATAAATATGAAAGCCTATATTAGTTTAGGGAAACATATTAACTTCATGTTAAGCAATTGTATCATTTATTATTGAGAGTTTGGATATGTAAAACTATTATATCTATAATACTAATGCACTTATCACTTATAATTTTATTAAAATGTGATTTTAAAAAAAACAAAGTTATGTAAAAGATAATAAGTAATGAATTCTCCAAGTTACCTCTAAGCATGATCATATCAGCAAAAATATGGTATAAATACTGCAGCTCTGTTTGACCTAAAATAGAAATCAAAAGACCTAGGTTCTAATCTTACCTTTGTTATTAAATTATTTTACCTTTAATAAATTAAATTAAATTAAATTAAATTATTTTTACCTTTAATAAATTTTTACCTTGTCTTGAACAACCAATTCTTCTCATTGATAAGGTAGACAGGATCTCAGAAGCTGTTTTAAAACTTTGACTTGGGTTTTAGTTAAAGGTTTTAGGTTAGGGTTAGAAACAAACTTGTCCTTAAATTGTTATCTGATATTACTCAATTTTTTCACAAACTACTAATCTTAATCTGTGGGAAAAGGGCTGGGAATTAGACTGTGGTGCTGAGACAAATCTTTGTGTGGACTTTGGAACGCCAAGTCCCGTGGGACAGAGCACTGCCCTTGCAAGCACTGGGAAGAGTGTTTAAAGGAAAACAGTTGATCCCTATGGCCGTTTCTTTATATACCTGAAAGACGTTAGTTAATCACCCTTCTCTGCACCTGAACCCAGGCTCTGCTAATTTGCTTAATGAGCAAAGAGATCAATAAATACGAAGAGGCTGCAGTGATCTGGGCTCTCAGTCCTAGAGGCTAGGAGTCCCCTGTACTCATCTTTTTCTGTATGTTGTGTCTTGTGTGTGTTTTTTCTTAAGTTCTGCAGTGCCTTCCTTTCGTGCATGCCCACAGCTGAACTGGTCTTGGCATTAATCATTTTAGTGTAGTGAGAATGTCCTTCTGGCTTTCAAAATCTAATTGAAATCCAGTGCCTCCTAAAACATTTCTCATTAAAGTTTCTTTTTGGTGTATTTATACTGTGTAGCATTCATTGTGTAAAAAACATTTAACAATTGAAAAAAAATTATTATCTATAGATGACACATAGATGATGATAATACCAAACAAATAACTAGTTACTAAAATCAGGAACACCATATTGTGCACTCACACAGAAAATTATCTAAATTTTAACTTTTATGTAAGAGTTAGCCTTCATTAGCAATGAACAAGATATTAACACTGAGTAAAGAAAAAATATATAAGTATCAAGGAGGATACAGAATTTCAGGAATAGATCCCAGAAACATATACTCAGCAAAATTGATATTACTTGTCCCATGTTAACAGTGGACTTTCCAAAAATGGCCGTCTGTATTTTAGAATGGAATATTCCTCCCAGTGAGAATGGGGTCTGTTTCCTTCCTTTAATTTAACCTAGTTTGAGACTACTGCATAAAGGATGCTTTGTGATTTCTGGGGAAAGCTCATAAAAGGTTAGTCAGTTTCAGTCTGGACCCTTAGAGATGTTCATTTTGGAAGCAAAGAGGCCATTTGGCCGTGGTAGTGTTTAAGCTGACAACCAGAACCAAGGCTAGCAATCAACCTCCAGATTTGTGTGTAAATGAACGTGGTTTCAAATGTCCAGTATCTAACAATCAACTCACTTTCAGTCTTCGAGTCTTCACAGCTGAAGTTCCAGGAACCATAAAACATCATTATTTTCTTTGACCTATTCAAAATTTAATTCATGGATTCTATGAACATAAAAAAATATTCCCTGTTTTATACCACTACCTGTGGGGTGTTTTGAAATGCAGCAATAGATATTTAGAGCACATTATATCAGCCAAAAGTATTTTTTTCCTCCAACAAATAAGTAGGGTATGGACTTGAGGTCACTCCACTATAAGACATCAATAATAAACACCTTTCTTTCCTTTGCTAAAGAAATTTCAAGCTACACTTCTGACTTTACCACATGATTAATGCCTTTCTGCCAATTCATTGAAGTGCAAAATATACTCATTAAAGCACCACTTCATATAAATTATTAATTACCCACCAAAACTCATAATGTACTGATTATAGTAAATTGATTTGCTTTCTCAAACTAATTTCTGTCATCTGCTAAGGGCTGCAGCAGCAGTAACCAATAAAAATTCCCTCATACTTGCCTTGCTTTTCACTGTATCTACCTCTATCCCGTTAAAAATGACCCTCAAACTCTCAGGGAAAAGCTTTGTATAGTTGTTATTTCATGTCCCTTTTACTTTTCTGTCTACCTCGTCTTGAAATTTTAGTCCCTAAGTTCTCCCACATCTCTCTATCTGAAACAATGGAACCAATTTCCTTTTCACCCGCTGCTGAATTAGGTGAGTCTTCTGTCTATCCCACTGCTCTATTATATCATCCATGATGCTTTCTTCTCCTCTTTGAGCTAAAAGTTCATTGTTTGTTGAAAGCAAGTTTTATAGCTTCATGAGTATCAAAATATTAAAAATGGCTCTTTGAAGTTGAAGAATATAATGAATCAAATATGCAAATATAGGTTTCTACTTTTAGTTGAAATATCAAAAAACATGTAGAGGGAACTGAATTTTTTCCAGGAACAGAGAGAGGGATAGACAGGGACAGACAGGCAGGAATGGAGAGAAAAGAGAAGCATCAAACATCAGTTTTTCGTTGCAACACCTTAGTTGTTCATTGATTGCTTTCTCAAAGTGCCTTGACCGTAGGCCTTTAGCAGACCAAGTAAACCTTTGCTTGAGCCAGCGACCTTGGATCCAAACTGGTGAGCTTTTGGCTCAAGCCAGATGAGTCTGCACTCAAGCTGACGACCTCAGGGTCTTGAACCTGGGTCTTCCACATCCCAGTCCAATCGTCTATCCATTGTGCCACTACCTGATCAGGTGAGGGAACTGGTTTTTAAGAGTTGACAATTCATTTTATTTTATTTATTTATTAGTTTATTTATTTGTGACAGAGAGAGACAGACATACAGACAGACAGGAACAGACAGATAAGAAGGAGAGAGATGAGAAGCATCAATTTTTTGTTGCGGCATCTTAGTTGTTCACTGATTGCTTTCTCATATATGTCTTGACTGGAAGGCTCCAGCAGAGCCAATGACCCCTTACTCAAGTCTTGGGCTTGAGCTAGTGACCTGGGCTTCAAGCCAGTGATATTGGGGCTCAAGCTGGTGACCACAAGCTCATGTCTATGATTCCACGCTCAAGCTAGTGACTCTGCTCTCAAACTGGTGAGTCCGCACTCAAGCCAGATGAGACCATACTCAAACTGGCGACATCTGAGTTTCAAACTTGGGTCCTTTGTGTCCCAGGCTGATGCTTTCTCTACTGCACCACCACCTGGTCAGGCTTATTTTATTTTTTTTAAGTGAAAGGAGGGGAGACAATGAGACAGACTGCCACATACACCCCAAATAGGATCCACTGGCAATCTCACAGCTACCCCTGTCAGGGGCCAATGCTTAAATCAACTGAGACTAATTTGCTGGAACCAACTGAACTATCCTCAGCACCAGAGCCATGCTTGAACCAATTGAGCCTCTGGCTAAGGAGGGGAAGGAGTGAAAGGGGAGATGATAAGGGGGAGAAGTAGATGGTTACTCTCTTGTGTGTCCTGATCAAGGATTGAACCCAGAACATCCATATACTGGTCTGACATTCTATCCAACCGAGCAGGCCTAAAATTTATTTTAGGAGTGTAATCCAACCTGTTAACAACATAAAGAGAGGTTAAAATAACAGAACAACAGTCTGATCCCTAATGAATAAAAATAAATGTCTTATCTTTGATATCCATGTGTTATATAAGTCCAGCCTGTCTCAGAAAATAGCAGAATGCCTTCAGTAACTATTAATTTTTAAAAAAAAAAATTACTTCCATTGATTTGAGAGAAAGGATAGGAGAGACAGAGAAGAAGAAAGGGGGAGGAAGGAGTGAGGGGGGAAAGGAGAGAAAGAGAGAGAGAAGCATCAACTTCTTCTTCCACTCAGTTGTGGCATTTAACTCTGAACTCATTGATTGCTTCTTGTATGTGCCCTGATGGAGGAGCAAACCCATGACCTCAGCACACTGGGAGGATGCCCTATCCACTGAGTCACCTGGCCAGGGCCAGCAACTATTAATTTTTGAGGACCTTCTACAAAAACTTTCAATTAGGTACTATCACTTTGCTGTTTTTAATGCTTACAACAATGCTACATTGCAGAAATCAAAATCCTAGTTTTCCAGATAAAAAAATTTGGCTTACAAATGCTGAGTAACAATCTAAGAGTGAAAGGCTAGTATATTCATTTATATTTAATTCAAAGGTACTGCTTTTGTCACTTCAATAGTTTTGCTCTTTCCCAGCTAGTGCAGTCACAGAAACAACTGCATTTCTTTCTTCTTTCAACATTATAGGCATTTTAAGTGCTACATTTTTCTTGTTTGCTAGGATATAATTCCTTGGTTTACTGGGAAATGCTATATACTTAACAAAAGGTATAACAATAAGTCTGATTTTCTTGATAATACAGTATGATATGATATGATATTATTTCTACTTTATTATTTTTTATTAAGTATGCATGAGTGAGTATTTGAATGAGTGTAAGTGTGTGAGTTTGTGTGTGTGTATGTGTGTGTGTGTGTTTGTGTTTTCAGTGCCTACTATACACTTAGTCACCCCCTGCAGGGCTTTCTACTTAGCCAATACTTAGGTAATATGTTGTAAGAGAAAGGTAATTCTAAGCTACATTTAAAATATGTTACTGAACATCAGTTCTTGAAGATCCTAGAGAAAATCTTACAACTATCTCCTGACTACTTATTTTAATTTTTTAATAAAAAATTTTCAAAGTCATTCTTAACATTGCTAGACTATGTAAAGAATGACTATGTAATCCTTCTATTTTACTCTCTGATATTCCAAGATATAAACTTCATAGCTACACTTCTCTCCTCAAATCTATACTTGCCTTCTTCTTGAGAATCCTTTTCATGTGCAGCCTGTTTTTAAAGGCATACTTCATGATCATTACTTCTTAGAGATAGGTGTCATTCTTTGCTATTTCCAAACTCTCTTTCCCCCCCTTACTCTTTCCAAGCTTCCTACCCCTTTAAGAATACAATGAGTCAGGAATTTGCCCTCTTTTGAAAAAATCTATTAACCTGTCATTTATTGAATTATAATTCATATATTGACTGCTTCTGGTTTTCTGCTTTATTCAACTCTATGTCTATATCAATTATTGAAGATAACATTAATATGGATAATCTATCTAGCACCTTGATTTCTCAATTCTAGATACACTCAGCTTCAACTTTTTATATCTTGTCAGTCATGAACTGTCATCTCCAATAATGATACCAGTTCTGCCATTAAGATATCAAGCTTTCTACCTTCAGATCAATATTTTTTATTTTCCATTTTATGTACTATAGAGTTCTCATTTATTTGTGTCTCATATCTCATCAAAATTTTTTATTCATTTATACAACTCCAGGTAATGCTATGTAACAGCCTTTTCTTGCATTCATGAAACTCATCTATCTGGTTGCCTATATATTCATATATTCAGCCTTCTGCTCAGGGTAGAGCAGGGGTAGTCAACCTGGTACCTACCGCCCACTAGTAGGTGTTCCAGCTTTCATGGTGGGTGGTAGTGGAGAAACCAAACTATAAATAAAAAGATAGATTTAACTATAGTACATTGTTTTATAAAGATTTATTCTGCCAAACTTAGCAAAAATCCAACATAAAGTACTTGGTAAGTAATTATTATTATATGCTTTAACTTGCTATAACTCTGCTTTATAAATTTTATAAAGTAAAGTTACTTCCCTACTTTATAAATTACCATTACTGTGTAACCAGTGGGCGGTTAGAAAATTTTACTATTAACAGAGATACAAAAGTGGGCAGTAGATATAAAAAGGTTGACTACCCCTGGTTAAAATGAAAAATGTATTCCAATTTTTATTTCTGCTCCGATCCCTTTCCTCTCACTTTTTCAATGTCTTTTACTTCTGTGAATATCCTCTTTTTCTTCTGCATTATACATTCCTCCCATTCTGTAGTTTCTTATCATCAGCACACAAACTTGTCTTAGTATTAAATATCTAAAACCATTTATTTTGACTGATTATCTTCCCAGCTAACCCCTGATTTGATGATCTTATCAAATTTCTCAAATTAGAGTTCTTGATATTCTTTTATACTCTATACATGCTTTGTCTAATAATCTTATCTAGTCTAAAATTGTATTACCTTTATAACCAACTATTTACGGTCATCCAGAACATTCTCTTAAGCCCTACACTAAAAACAATTCAACTCTGTATTTAACAACTTGCCAGTTAATTGATATACCTTTTTTAACTTTCTCTCATACTAAACTTACTCTTCAAGTCTTTTCTAACTTTGTAAAAAATGCCACCAGGTTTCTCAGGCTAAAACCTAATGTATATATAGATATAACTCAGCTCAGGATACCATAACAGAATATCCATAGACAGAGTGGTTTAAACTTGACTTTCTCACAGTTCTAGAGTCTAGAAGTCCAAGATACTCAGATTATAAATGGACGCATTCTGCTGTGATCTCACAAGGGAAAGAGGGAGAGGGAGAGGGAGAGGGAGAAGGAGAGGGAGAGGGAGAGGGAGAGGGAGAGGGAGAGGGAGAGGGAGAAGAAGAGAGGGAGAGAGAAAGAGAGAGTCTCTTTTATAACAGTACTAATCTCATTATAAGGGTTTGGTCCTCATGATCTCATATAAACTCAAAGGCCCTTCTCCAAATACCATCACACTGGGCATAAGGGCTTCCACTTTGAATTCTGGAAGGACACAATTCAGCCCATAGCACCTTGTATATATCCTCAAGTCCTCTTGTTCTGATACTTCCTAGAGTCAATTTACCCACATATCTAATCACTTATCACCATCTATTGCCTCAACACAAGTTCAAGCCTCCTGATTTATCTAGAACACAACCTTCTAAACAGTCTCCTTTTTACTTCCTAGTTGAACTATAAGTCCTTGTAAACTAAAAGGTCAGTGTCTTAGTTTGGGCTGCTATAAATGAACTACCATGGATTGAGTGGCTTATAAACAACAGAAATTTATTTCTCACAGTTCTGGAGGCTAGAAGTCTGAGATTCTGGTGGGAGCTTTTTTCTAGGTGTCAGACTGCCCAATTTTCATTGTATTCTCAAATGGTGGAGAGCTCTCCAGGGTTTCCATTTTTAAGGGCACTAATTCATTCGGGAGGGTTCCATCCTCAAGACTTAATTAACTCTTACAGGCTCCATCTCCTAATACCTAAGATTAGGATTTCAACATATAAATGTTGGCGAAACACCAATATTCAGTCCATTACAGTAAGTGTAATCTTCCTAGAGCTATTCATGTTATTCCTTTTTAGACCTTCCAATAGCTTCCCAGCAATTCTCCTTACCACGGCCTCATTTATCTTTGTTTTATCTATGCTGCCTCATCTCCATCTTCTGGCCTTGCTTCCAATCTTGACTGTATTAATTTGTTCATATTTCAGAGCTCTCCATTTGTTAACCTTCTTGAAGTGTTTTTCCTACAGGCCCTTGTGTGGCTGTCTCATGATTTAGCCCAAAGCCACCTCTTCACAGGGGCTTCTCTGATCGCCACCTTCAGCTAAAAGAAAGCTGCCTTTTTAATAGCACAAAATCATGTTGTCCTCTATTATTTTCTTTATTACAGTCATTATTATCTCAAATTATCTTTTCTATAGGTTTATGTGTTTATTGTTTGTGTTCGTTCAACCATTAGAATGGAACCTCCTCGAGAGCAGGAATGTTGTCTTTCTGACCATTTAATAACACCTCGACCTGTGCCTGTACATAGTAATTTATAGGAATTTAAAAAGTAGTTTATGCTTTGTGGTTTATATGTATTAAGATTATCTGAAATTCAGAGTCTTAGATTATCAAAAGAATTTAACTGGCATAAGAGATTTTTTAAAAATTTAAACTATGCATTTATCAGAAATTATTTCATAGTGCTAATCAGCATCAAAGACTACTAATTTATAAATATTTTATAGTGCCTTTCATGATTTGCTTCCTATGTTGGGAAAAGTTTTCATTTACTGTGAAAACTATTTTTTGTATTTGTATGCTTAAAAGTCAAATTCTAAGTCATATAGTTTATCTAAAAAGATTTTTCTGCCTGACTTGTGGTGGCGCAGTGGATAAAGCATCAACCTGGAAATGCTGAGGTCACCGGTTCGAAACCCTGGGCTTTCCTGGTCAAGGCACATATGGGAGTTGATGCTTCCAGCTCCTCCCCCTTCTCTCTCTCTTCTCTCTCCCTCTCTGTCTCTCTCTCTCCCTCTCTCTCTCTCCTCTCTAAAAATGAATAAATAAAAAATTTAAAAAAAAGTTTAGAAAGATTTTTCTGTGTAAACAATGATATTGATTGCTGATGACTCCTTTAGTCCTTGAATTAGGATTTAATTATCCTTCATACAGTCATAGACTCTCATGAAGTTTGTTATACCAATTTACCATCACTTTCATCAGGCTTTTTAAGAAACTCCTTTAAAAAGCCACTCTTCCTACTGTTTACAATTTTTTATGAATTTTCATTTTCTCAATTTTCTTCTTTTAATGTGGGTGAGCACCACCTGGATAGTAAAATCAGAAACACAATGATGTGGTAAAAATGTAGATTCTACCCTGTCCCTACTCTGATCCATAAATCTGCAATTTAAGTAAACACAGCAGATGATTCTGAAGTAAGTGATGCTGCACTCAACTCCCAAAATCAGAGATCAGTTCTTTGAGAAGTTATCCTTTCTTAGTGGATGGTGCATAACAACAATTTGTTGGTAGGTAGTATCTTTATAAGTTTTTTTTTTATTTTTTTATTCATTGTAGAAAGGAGAGAGAAAGGGAGAGAGAGAGAGGAGAGAGAGCGAAGGGGGGAGGAGCAGGAAGCATCAACTCCCATATGTGCCTTGACCAGGCAAGCCCAGGGTTTCAAACCGGCGACCTCAGCATTTCCAGGTCGACGCTTTATCCACTGCGCCACCAAAGGTCAGGCAGTAGGTAGTATTTTTAAAAATAATATTTCCCCCAATGATATAGGAACATGATTTAGAAATTTTGAAAAGTACTGAATAGTAGTATGTAGATACCCAGATCGGTTATAATCCTATGGTCATAAGCACTATTAATTAGAGCACAAAACATTTTTTTTATATTAATGCTTTTCCAATTTTTCTAAGCACATACTATATGCCAGGCATTCTATAAATAATATATATGTGAGCTAGATGGAAAATGTCCCTGTTCTCATGAAACTATATAAATATGATTTTTTAAATTCATGCTATGTCATTAATAATTCTTCTTAGTTACAAAATATTTTATTACAAAGATGAACCCCTTATTATTATTTTTTTAATTTAATTTTATTTATTCATTTTTAGAGAGGAGAGAGAGAAACAGAGAGGGAGAGAGAAAGAGGAGGAGCTGGAAGCATCAACTCCCATTTGTGCCTTGACCAGGCAAGCCCAGGGTTTCGAACTGGCGACCTCAGAATTTCCAGGTGGACGCTTTATCCACTGTGCCACCACAGGTCAGGCTGAACCCCTTATTATTTTAATTTTGAATGGCTTTTATGACAGATGTACATATATCTATCTATATCTATATCATCGATATAAATTATTCTGTTAACCTTTTTATTTTAATCTTATCCTATTGATATTATAGTTATAAAGTACTTTCTTTTATAAACAGTATATTTTGGTCATTTTTTGTTTTTAACTTTTAATATGAAAATAATTTATTTTTTAGTAATGCATGTAGTTAAGATCTAAAGTATTTGCCCTAAAAAGCTAGCTAATTGTCCTTAAGCCATTTATTGGGAATCCTGATTTTTCTTTCCTCATTTATGTATAAATGAGGAAAATTATATTTTAAGAATTACTTGAAGCCAAATATTTGCCAGATTTCTTTCCTAGCTATAGGTTTTTTATTTGTTTAGCTGTATGATTTCACACTCAAATGCATTATTGATCAGTAGGATCGATTACTAATGATTAGCTGTACAGGAGTATTCTTAAATTCCACCCTAGGGGTTGGAATAAATAAAGTAGATGTCAAGCCTTATGTGTAAATTTTCCTATGGAAAATGTCAAACTTTTGGGAACACTTTGGGTATAAAATATAATGTGAACTAGTTAAGCTGTCAGTACCAACTGATCATTGGAATATTTTGACATTCTCTTTATTCAGTCTCAATTTCTGTGACATATTTCAGCCAATAATAATCAAATACCCACTCTTTAGTGAAAGAACTCACTCCTATTGTAATAGTCCTGGGCAAGTTGGCATCAGTAAAACCAGGATTCGGGTGGATTCTATAAGAAAGTGTCCAGGCTTTAGGAGGCAGGGGAATGGCTTAGGGAATAACTTATTCAAGTGATGTTTTCAGACTTGACATACTTAGAATGATTTCCCCTGTCAAAACAAGACAAACAAATTGAAATATGGCTTAACTTAGCCAAGACATGGTTTAGGACAGGAGATCAGATCCTTATCATAAGATCAGCAACAGCCATGGTTATTATGATAGAGACAATAAGACTATTAATATGTTGGGTCAAGAAAGAAAAAAAACAGATGATATTTGGAATTAGAAAGATACATACATACATACATACATACATACATACATACATACATACATACACACACACACAGATAGATACATAGATAGGTGGATGGATGAATGAATAGATCAATAGATTTTCCAATGGCAGAATTAGGACTCTTCTTTTTGGCTGACTAATAGTTAATAAAACATTGGTCAAAAATGCCCAATAAAAATGAAGGTCGGACACAAAAAATTGATACAGACTGACTGTATATTAGTCAATTATTTTATCTTAGTAATCAACTTTAATGTATCTATCTATTCATATGTTTCTGAGACAATACAATTTTTTGTATTCTAAATACCTTTTGGTGAATATATCCTCTTCATCTATCATAAGTAACATTTGTTATCAATTAAGGGGCTGGAACAAAAAGATTTTTTATCACTAAATGAGGTCTTTGGTTCTAATTTACACAAGCTTCTAAAAGTAGTTAGTTTAAGCTTATATATCAGGTCAGTCAACTTAAGGATGTGTCTTGCAAGATGACTTGACCCTAATGGAATCATTAAAAAAATACTCCTAGTAACAGCTGGAATTGATTTTTTTTAATGAATATCTCATAGGGCTTCACCAGGCTTACTTATTACACTCAGCACTGTCCAGTTTTTAGTTATTTTCTTCTCATCACTGTCAGGTAGGTTTTCATTCATAATGTTGTCAACTATCTTGCTCATGCTCTTTTTCACCCAATTTTTCCTTACTGCAGTCATTCTCAAATTAATATCATAGCTACATTCCAAGAAATAATTTTCTTCCCCTGAGGAACATGCATATTTTTAATATTGGACAATAAGAATCTCATATAGAATCATGTATTGTTCCATATATCAAACCTGGTTAACTTATCTAAAGTTATCTCCCAAGTTAATTATCAGCCAATTGCAATGCAAAAGAGACCTAGCTTATAAAAATGTTAGGTTTTTAGGTTATCATAGAGGCAAAATATATATAGTCAAATTCATCCTTAAATATCTCCTTGCTAGGTCCCACCTTAGAAACCAACCTACCATGATTCAAAATTCAAATGCAACCAATGTAGAAAACAAATATTATTCCTTAAATAAATACTAGGTTAAATTGTTTTACATATATATTCAGACTCCAAATTCACAATCTGTGCAATAACATGCTCTCACTTTAAGAGGCAGCCAGAATTGAGTGAGCCCAGGTAATGGTCCGAATAGCAGTAGCACATCTCTAATCACAAACTCATTAGAGGGATTAGCAGCACAATTTTCCATCATAGTTTAACTAGTTCTCTCTTTCCTCATTTTCACAGCTCTACTATAGTTTAATATATTATAATTTGGTAAGCAGATGAGTCAGTTGCACTGTAACTTGAGTATTCCCTATGGTCTCTATTTCATATCTACTTTTCAAATTGGGCCTCTATTCTGCAGTTATAGTTCCTAATTTTCTGGTTTTTACTTATTTTATGTTCTGAATTGTATATAATATTAGATGGGATCAACCTGAGTGCAAAGTGGGTGAAGAAGTATATAGAAAGCACAGTTAAACATGTAGATAAACATAAAAATTACTCAGAAACACACTAAAACACAAGTGAAGTTTCCTTTTTTCTCCAATAAACACTGCAATAAAGTATTTCATTTAAAAGTAAATATAATTTTTCATTCTAAATATATAAAATACTTTTTATCTGGTTTTCAAAAAGTAAATGGAACTAATAAAAAGACTTGGGAAGTTTTCCACTGCATAAGAACTATGAAACACTTTTTTGAATATGGAAAGCAGGTTGAAACTTGGGAGAACAACAACATTGCAGGGTAGGCCACTATGGGGCAAGCAGGGACTCATCATTTCGGGAGGACCTGCAAAGAACATGCTCAGAGTTGGCACATAAAAGCCAGGAGTGATAATCAGGGCTAAACAAGGGTGTTCACTGAGGTTCCCAGACTGAGTGACTTTCAGCATTTTGTTCCACTTTTATTGACAGGATTGACAACCTGGATTGTACTCTAGGTGGGGAGAGCGGATGGGGAAGAGGCTCTAGATGAAATAACTAACCTGCTGGGAGAACTGAAACTTCTATGGTGAGCTTTGTTTACTTCAAAGAGAAGTATTCTTAAATCTGGAATCACAGATGTTCCATATGCTATGTTGTATCATTTGTGAAAGAAGAATGTAAGTGCCTAAATATGCACCAATAGGTGACTAATTGAATAAATGTAAATAAATTACAGTGTATTGTAGTATAGAATTTTAGATAACCATTAAAAGTAACAACACAACTTGAACATACAGACATAATATTAGCATGAACTTAGGTGAAAAGTAAGGCGTAAAATAGTATTTTATAATATGTCACTGTTTGAGTAAAAGAACTTAAAATAAAGGTATAAATCATTTATGTATTTAGAAGAGAGAAGCAATTAAAATAGGTTTAAGGAAAATAAGCTGAACCCTTTTCTGTCCCTATGGGGAACCTATAGGCATTGTCTAAAGTTTGTAAAATAAACAAATAAATAAATAAATACTGAATTATGGACATAAAGAAATACAGAAAAAAAAGCTAAAGATAATTTACTATTACAAAGATTCTAAAGGAGATAAGTGAAGAAAATAGGCTCCTAAATCTAACCTCCTGGTTTTAAATCTGGATAGCCACACCTTAGTTATATGACTTTAATCAAGTCACTCCTTTCCTTATCTTTAAACAGGTGATAAAAATAGAATCTTTGTAATAGAGTTATTGTAGTAATTTTTGGGGGTATGATATGGAATGGGATGAAAGATCTTACTTAGCCAGTGTCAGACATATAGGCACTAATCATCACATTTTAGAAATATTAGCTAATATTATGATTTCTGAGAAGTACGTCTATGAGTAGGTTTAGGTGGAAAATAATACATTTTCATTATATGCAGACATTGTATATATTTAACTTATGTGTTTATTTTATCATGATTTCCCAAAATAAAATTTTTAAATCTGTCTTTTATAAATAAGGACATTTGTCAAACCAGGTGGTTCTGATATGAAGTATTAGAGAACTAAATATAAGGTTACAATGGAGATTAATTTGATGGGACTTAGGGTGGAACCGGGTCAGTAAATTTATCTTGAGACACTGCAAACATTAAATAACCATGAAGAGAAATAGAAAACTTTGGAGATGCAGTCTAGGATAAGAAAATACCTAGTGTTATATGTGTTGAACTGGAGAGAATGTCAGACTGTTCAGATTGAAATATCCAACATTTATTTGCCAAGTATCTTTTAAGGAATATTTATATTTAAAAGAAAGAGAGCCAAAAAGGAGACCCGTGAGAGATACAATGGAAAATTAGAAGAAAATCATCCTGACCAGGTGGTACGCAGTGGACAGAGCATCAGAATGGGATGCAGAGGACCCAGGTTTGAAACCTCAAGGTCTCTGGCTTGAGTGCGGGCTCATTCGGCTTGAGGGTGGGCTCACCAGCTTGAGCATGGGGTCTCTGGCTTGAGCATGGGATCATAGACATGACCCCAAGGTCTCTGGCTTGAGCCCAAGGTCACTCACTCAGCTGTAGCCTCCCACACCCTCCATCAAGGCACATACGAAAAAGCAGTCAATGAAAAATTAAGGAAACTAAGGAGCCTCAATGAAGAATTGATGCTTCTCATCTCCCTTCATTCCTGTCTCTCTGTCTCTATCTGTCCCTCTCTCTCTGTCTCTATCACAAATAAAATAAAAGAAGAACAAAACAGAGATTGTGGTATGAAGCCATAAAAAAATTAACATAATATTTAAGTGCTTTCACTTGTTTTTTTCTCTTAGGAAAAATGGATGACCCCTGCATTTGATAAGAAAAAATAAAAAATGCCTGTGTACCCAAAAATATATGACATATTATTTCTAGAAAAAAGATAATGATACTTAAATATCTGCTTTCATAATTTAAAAATAAATATTTCCTGTCATACTGATTGCATGCTTGCATGTAGTTAGCTACTTGATAAACACTAATTGGATTACATTAAATATCTTTATGTAAAAGCAATAAGATCACTTATCTCCCAATAAAACTACACATGCTAATTATAAGCCATTGATAATACAAAAAAATTGGAAGGGAGAATAATTGATTTAACTATAATGTGTTGATTATTTTTGAGTTTCTATAGTTATTATATTGCATTGATTTCTGCAAAAGCTATTTCCCTAGATGAATTGTGTGTGTGTGTGTGTGTGTGTGTGTGTGTGACAGAGACAGAGAGAGAGAGAGAGACAGAGAGAGAGAGACAGAGAGAGGGACAGATAGGGACAGACAGACAGACAGAAAAGGAGAGAGATGAGAAGCATCAATTCTTCATTGTGGCACCTTAGTTGTTCATTGATTGCTTTCTCATATGTGCATTGACGGGGCTACAGCAGACTGAGTAACTCCTTGCTCAAGCCAGCGACCTTGGGCTCAAGCTAGTGAGCCTTGCTCAAACCAGATGAGCCCACGCTCAAGCCAGCAATCTCTGGGTTTTGAACCTGGGTCCTCTGCATCCCAATCCGAAGCTTGATCCATTCTGCCACTGCCTGGTCAGGCTGTAGATGAATCTTTATATCATCAAATGCATTGACATTTGTTAAGACATGATCATCCCTAGATCGTATTAGGAAATATTCACACATTTTTCATGAGGCAGGCGCATTTGATACACTTTAGATTTTCATGTTTCAACTAATTTTGATCTTACACAAAACTTCTAGTTCAGGGGTCGGGAACCTTTTTGGCTGAGAGAGCCATGAAGGCCACATATTTTAAAATGTAATTCCATGAGAGCCATACAATATGTTTAACACTAAATACAAGTAAATGTGTACATTTTATGTAAGACCAACACTTTTAAAGTACAATAAGTCTCTGAATTCTTTTTAATAACATTGTTATGCTGTTGCTAACCAATGATGAATAAAGTGCTTCTTACCATTAATGCGACTTCTGGTGCTGCATAGTTTTGCTGATGGCTTTGTAGTTGGGTTGATACGTGGTGAGGTTAAGCTTCATGCAGGCATTGAGACTTCCATCCATTAAACATGATCATAGGTTGGTCTTAACGTTCTTTAGATGTGAAAAAGACTGCTCACATGCATACGTAAAGCCAAACATTGTCAGTACAGCAATACTCACATGCTGCAATGTGTGGTAAGGGACAGGAAGTGTGTTCCAAGTTTTGACAATCAGCTGGTTCGCGGGTTGAAGTTTTTTCATTTCTCCCCACTTGTGTTTGCTCGCCAACTCTGCTTGCTGTTGTGCAAGTCTTTCCAAATCTTCATTCAGTGACTTGAACTTATTCACCTACATGTCTGAGGCCTTCAGGTCAGCAGCTTGTAGCTCGAAATTTCTGACGGAGACACCAGGGATGTAACTCAGGTCAGTGCTGTCCACTGCACACTCGTGTGGATGAGTGATAAACTTAAAAGACTAGTGCACTCATGAAATTCTCCAAAGCGCACTTCGAATGACTGCAGGAGATTAGATGTGAAGCCCGCTAGCTGCTGGAGATCAAGATGTTGAGCAGGGTCACTTGCTATGCATGCATCTTTAAACTTTCCCAGTTTTTCAAAGTATAGTAAACGACCTGTTTCAATGTCAGCAATGAAGAGTTCCAGCTTATTTTCAAATGCAAACCCTGCTTGTTGAAGGGATAAGACTGTATTTCCAATGCCTTGTATTTTCACATTGAGCTGGTTCAGATGTTCAGTCATGTCCATGAGATAGTAGAACTTCAGGAGTCACTCAGTGTTAGCTAATTCAGGATGCTTGAAGTTTTTCATTTCAAGAAAAGTCCAGATTTTGCTCAGACAAGTCGCAAAACCACTGAGCACCTTCCCTCTTGACAACGAACGCACATTGCTGTTTAGAATCAGACCAGGATAATTATTTCCAACTTCATACAGCAGGGTTTTAAACTGGCCATCATTTAAAGCTCGGGCAACAATAAAGTTGACCATCCAAATGACCAGCTACATTACCTCACCAAGCTGCTTGCCACACATCTGAGCACAAAGTGCTTCCTGATGTAGGATGCAGTGAAAACTTAGGATAGATCTCTTTTCATGTTCACGAAGAAGAGCTATGAATCCTGTTTTTCCTCACCATGCACAGAGTACCATCAGTACACACCGAAATAAGTTTATACATCAGTAGATTTTTTCTTTAGCGAACTCAGTGAAAGACTTGAATAAATCCTCCCTCTTGTTGTCTCTTTCATAGGCAAAACAGCAAGACTTTCCCCATGTAGTGTGTCACCAACAGCATACCTTGCAATCAGGCTGAACTGGGATAACTTATGTCTGTTGACTCATCCAAAGCGAGAGATAAGAGTCGTGCTGCATTTATGTCCTTCACTTGTGTTGCCTCAGTTGGATTTGCCATCATGATGGTACGATCGTGAACAGTTCTTGCCGACAGAGGCATGTCTTTTATTCATTTGATTATCTTGTCTTTATCCAAAAAGTCGTCAAAAAGTTTATTGGCAACATCAAGCATGAATGTTTTGGCATACTCCCCATCTGTGAATGGCTTTCCATTTCTCACAATTGGTAAAGCACCAGCAAAGCTAGCCGAATTCCAGTCACCTTGTTGGATCCAAACACGGAGTAGCTGCTTATTAGTTTGCACTCTGCACAGGAGCTCTTGACATGCTTTCTTCCTGCTGTCCCCTTCTGGATATTTTGATGCAAATGTAGTATGGCATGTGTCAAAGTGCCGCTTTATATTTGACCATTTCATCAATGCTATTTTATCATTGCATATTAGACATACTGCAGAATCTGCTCTCTCCACAAAGGCAAATTCCTCTGTCTATTCCTGCTGAAAAGTACAATACTCCTCATCTTTTTTTCTTTTAGCCATCTTCTTTGTCAAAAGCATTTCTGCAATTAGCTAGCTGACTACTTGATTAAAAGGAGGAAAGTTGGCCCTGGCTGGTTGGCTCAGCGGTAGAGCATTGGCCTGGCGTGCGGGGCACCCGGGTTCGATTCCCGGCCAAGGCACATAGGAGAAGCACCCATTTGCTTCTCCACCCCCCCTCCTTCCTCTCTGTCTCTCTCTTCCCCTCCTGCAGCCAAGGCTCCATTGGAACAGGGATGGCCCGGGCGCTGGGGATGGCTCCTTGGCCGCTGCCTCAGGCACTAGAGTGGCTCTGGTCGCGGCAGAGCGAAGCCCCGGAGGGGCAGAGCATCGCCCCCTGGTGGGCAGAGCATCGCCCCTGGTGGGCGTGCCGGGTGGATCCCGGTTGGGCGCATGCGGGAGTCTGTCTGACTGTCTCTCCCCGTTTCCAACTTCAGAAAAATACAAAAAAAAAAAAAGGAGGGAAGTTTACTTCCTGCCCTCACAATGAACCATGTATGTTACGCATTATCCAATAAAAATTTGGTGTTGTCCCAGAGGACAGCTGTGATTGGCTCCAGCCACCCGCAACCATGAACATGAGTGGTAGGAAATAAATGGATTGTAATACATGAGAATGTTTTATATTTTTAACATTATTATTATTTTTTATTAAAGATTTGTCTGCGAGCCAGATGCAGCCATCAAAAGAGCCACATCTGGCTCACGAGCCATAGATCCCGACCCCTGTTCTAGTCGATATATGTATTTATTACATAATAATGCATAGGTATTAATTTATTACATTTGGAACATACCATATATGAAAGTGATTCCTTTAAAACTCTAAATTAATGATGGATAAATTTTTATCCTTTCAATATGGCTCTGTTACTGGGTTGTGTGCAGAAAATGCATGCTGTCTGAGCAGTCACATGCAGCCAGTGATATAGATCTTTAAGAGATAACATTAGCTTTTCTCTGACTAGGAAATCAAACACGTAACATTACTACTAATGATGCTCCTTAGGCTACAGGGATGTGAAGCGGGTATTTTCAAAGTGAAGTTGCTAAGTAACATTAAGAAAATTGCTAAGAAAGCAAAGTTAATGATCTTAGTTGGTACGATTTAGTGAAGGCATTTAAACTAATAGCAGCATCAGGCTGAATTTACTCTAACTCCGTAACTCCTTTTCTATGCTTTGGTGAAGGCATCTTCATTTTCCAAACATCAATAACAGTACTTTTGGTCTCCTCAATTGCTTAACAAAATTGACAAATTATTATACCACACAATTATGGGACAGTCATTATTCCCATTTTACTATTTGCAAAATAATAAGCAAGTAATGTGATTTGATGGAAAAATAAGAAACTAGATAAATTAGAGTCAAATGCTGAAATGAACAAGACAACATCCTTAGTTCTTTAAATATTATAGTCATGTTTGATGCAACCATCTAATACTTAGGAATATCTTGGACTATTTTCCTATTTTCCTGAATTTTATGTTTCAGTTGCTATTAACATAAAATACAGAATTTGCACATCAGAAGTGCGTGACTCAGATTAGCTAATTTCATAGGCTATTGTACTGTTACTGTATGAGAAAATTGGGAAAACTAAAAAGGAAAGTAGTGAAATCGCTTATAGACTATATCTGTGAGTCTTGGAATTGTGAAAACTGGCCACATTCTTTGTCACAGAGGTTGTATGTAAAGACTCCTCATCTGACATGAAAAGGAATAGAGGGGAGCAGCCATGGAAGTATACACGCAGAGTGAGAGACAAGTCTCAGCCTTCCAAGGGGGAAGAAATGCTTTCCTTTTCAAGAAGTCAAGTGTGTGGTGGCAGTGGTGGTGCTGGCCGTGGTGGCGCAGGGTGCTTGAAGAATGTCTCATGAAGTTTCGGGGTACAAGTTCTATGGGAAATTGGCTTCTTGATTTGGGCTGGATGCCTGCGAAGCCTTGGAACCCACAACTTGACCACAGTGCAGAGCTTTTGGAAGAAACTTCTGGGAACATATTTCTAAAATATATTGTCTTTGTTTAGACCATGTTTGTCATAGGGAAAAAAAAAAGATAAAGGCTTGGAATTTAGGGAACTCTTTTAAACAAAGACTGGAGGTCTCTTCAGTTCCAGAGATGTCTGAAGGCAGGAGTCTTTGGAGTGCTGTAGGGAGAGCAGGCTTGAAAAAATGAAAATAAGGTTTATATGTTTGTTTATGAAAAAGATGGAGTAATTTCTGGCCCATGTTCTATTTTTCCACAGTCCTGTTAAATAAAACTTCCTAACATGATTTTACATTTCTAGTGACAATATGTGAAGGAGCATTGGGTCAGTAGAGGGGCAGGAGCTGTGAGACTTCCAGAAGGTCAAACCCTAAAAAGGGGCTGAGGTGTGTATTCCTGGAAGGGCCAAATGGACACAGGGGTCCCTGTGTGACTGGGAATACATATGCCATATTATTTATTTACTGGTATTAGCATGACTATACATAAAATAGAAATAAATAAAAATGTACTAACAAAGTAAGATTATGAAAGGATTCCTATAAAGGGTTAAATCCAGTTTGTGGCTCTGTATGGCCAGTAGTCACCGCTGTAACAGCTGCCAGGCTCATGCAGGTTCGCATTAGATTCAGATAGATGGTAGAGAAACAGCAGAGCTGAAAAAATGGTGGACCATGCCTTTATTCTAGCCTCGCACCGGTGGGCAAGTAAATAAATACAGTGGGAAACACTTCCCTTTCCATTCAAGGCTCCCAAAGGCACTGTGTTTCTCCTGGTTTTCCCACAATCAAAGGCCCCATCAGTTCAGCGGAGCTCACAGAGCCTCTCTCCTCTGTTTCTCTTCAGCACCCCACCATCTTGCCTGCCTCTCCTCTGCAACAATGTGGTCTCTTTCTTTCAGGAATGGCCTCCTTCTCTTAAAACTTTTCGGCATGACACCCCTCCTCTAGCACACATTAGCATAACCAGGCTCCTTCCCAAGCAGAAAGGTAATTAGCCATCCCACATGGGCAGTGGCCATCTTTAACAATAAAAGTGAGCAAAAATCAAATAACACAAATTTTACAAATTTATTTGCCCAACATGCTCTTATAACCATGATTCAATATTACTAGTTTGGTAATCACAGTTATGTATTCTGTAGCCAAACAAATATATGTAATCAATTCTGTACTTTAATTCTGGCCAAGCTCTCATTACAGTTAAAAAGCCTGTTCCCTTCAGGCTGATGCACAGCAAGGGTTAATATCTGAGCTCCCCCCCACACACCAAAAAAAAAATAAATAAATAAATAAGCAAAAGCTCATGCCCTTCTCCACCACTATGCTGAGTCTTGTAGTTCTGATTCTCACTCACTCAAGGCAAAAGACGACAGTTTGACCTTGTCAATCTGTGGACAACTTTACATGAAACAAAAGTCCTAATTTTAAGTTACTTGCTAGCTTTGATTCCTGTAACAACCAAAGGAATGGACTCTAATTTTCAGATATGCCAGTTCTGGAAAATGTGTGATCTTCAGTCATTTATCAGAACAAATTGTACTGAGTCCCCTCAGCAAAGAACTCTCAAACCTCCTCATTTGGATTCCTTTGTTGTATTTTGCTCATTTCCTCCTCCATCTCCCTCCTTATAAACATCCTTGACTGCATCAAAAAGGGAAATAGGTTTTTGAAGACAGGAGTCCTTCCATCTTCTTAGGTGGTCAGCACTGAATAAACCTCTTTCCTTTGAACCAGCACCTGTGTCATGTAACTGGTTATCAAAACCACAGGCAGCTAGTCCCGTAGGTAATTTTTTCCGGTTCCACCTGTACTAAGGTAAGGTGACGTACCCAGTAGTGTTGTACTGAGAGTGTGGGTAACAGTCACATCACTGGTAGAAAGCCTACCTTACCATCAGTGGAAAAGGACAGAACCCCAGTGAAAGGAAGAATGGCTCCCACCAACAGCATAAAAGAGCTTTGATTTCCCTCTCCTTCTTGCCTGACCCCAAACACAGGGGCACCAGCAGGTGAGGGAAGCAGAGCAGATGAGCCACTTTCCCTTTCCTCCACCCCAAGCAGTCAGCACCACAGCTCACGAGGAGCAAGAAATATATATTTTGAATTAAGTTTGCTTGTAAATCTTTAATACTTATAGGACTGTCTCTTACATTTAGAAATGAAATTGTACTCTATATCAAAGGTCAAAAGGAGTGTATGTAACTTGGCAAAGGCATTATTGAGATACCTACTGAATAGATTAAAGGGAGACTAGACTTGAGAGTGTCCAGATGAAAGAAATGACTAGGGAAACCTATCAAGCTATTTCATGTTTGTAGTTCAACATTTGGGGCTTCTCATTAAACCAATTCCATTCTTTATTGTGGTTATTTACCACACGTTAGCAATAAGGAAATAAAAACTAATGCCAATCTGTGAGTGAAAAATTTCCAATATTGATGAGGGAAGTTTTTCTGGAAGAATAATTGAAACACTATTACTCATGTTTAGGTTAAATATTGAGTAAATGTTGACTTGAAATAAAGAAAGCAAAAATTATTTTGTTTTAGACAATGAATTTTTCACCAGAAAATGATATTTGGTGTTTAATGTGTCCTTATAGAATATTCTCTCTAGAAAATATCTAGAGTTTAGTCAAAATAAATCTGAAACTGACTGGATTGGAGTAAATATGTCAATAAAGGCTAGGCTTTGAGGACCATGGATAAGCTGGAGACAATCTTGCACTGTGAAGGAACGGGGTGGAGTGAGGAGAGCTCTCAGAGGATTGAGCTTTGGCAGTGAGTCACAGATAGGGTTTGAGCAGATTTATCCCTTCTATTCAGAAAAATGACCACTTCAGAATATTTCAGAAGGAGCCATATCATTTCTGAAGGAAAGGATGTCCAGACCAGCCTAAAACAGAAGGATTGAAGATAGAGAGGATTATCACCTAGTGGGATACTTGGTCCTTCTTGAAAAAACAAAATAAATTAATCTTTCTCCTTCAATTCTTGGTGTAAAATATGTTCAACAATACTAACCCATGCTTGTAGGCTAAACTTTGGGTATACTAGTCCAGAAAACATGTCCAATCTTTGTCAAATAGAGTCAAAGAATCAATAATTATTTTGAGAAGGTGGTTTAAATGTAGCAACTAAATAAAAGAACAGAATCTAACATTATTATAAACCCCATGGATCAAAAGTTAATGTCCTAATGTGAAATATCAAGAAAACTAAGTTTCACAATATTAAATTCAGTTTTCATTGAAGAAACTGAGGTTTGGAGTTGGCATTTAATATTTAACACTGGTCATTTCACCTAAAATGTGACAGTAGGATAAAAATTCAGTCTGAAATTCTTACTCTAGTCAGTAACCTCTCTGTAGTGTACAAAAGATTTTAGCAAGGAGGCACCATTTGAAAGTGATGTGTGCCCTGGCCAGTTGGCTCAGTGGTAGAGCATTGGCCCAGTGTGTGGATGTCCCAGGTTTGACTCCTGGCCAGGGCCCACAGAAAAAGCACTCATCTGCTTCTCCACCCTTCCCCCTCTCCTTTCTCTTATCTGTTTCTTCCCCTACTGCAGCCAAGGCTCCATTGGAGCAAAGTTGGCAGGGGCACTGAGGATGGCTCCATGGCTTCCTTCTCATGCACTAGAATGGTTCCAGTTGCAATGAAGCAGCACTCCAGATGGGCAGAGCATCGCCCCCTAGTGGGATTTCTGGGTGGATCCTTGTAGAGTGCATACATGAGTCTGTCTCTCTGCCTCCCCACTTCTCACTTCAGAAAAATAGAAAAAAAAAGTGATGTGTTGTGAAAGGAAGAAAAAGATACTTGTTACAACCAAAATAAGGAAGAATGATGCTTAACAGATTATCAGCTGAAAAAGCAAAATACAGCTTGGTCATGCCTGTTATCTAATGAGGGATGGGAGGGACTTCTGTCTCATTGTTATGAAAGCTCTGATTTGTTTTCCTGCAGTGGTGATGGTTCCCTTGATGACCCAGGTGGCAGACTTATTGATTTTTATGACTAAATGAGTTGCTGCAGCTTATGTGCATAACCAGTCTTAAGTGCTTCCCTAAGTGAAATTGACAGTTCATTTTATTTGCATAGATTTCTTGTCCTTCATTTTGCAATATGCCAAAAAGTTGATTTTCTATTATTTACATCAGGTGGGCAATGTTTACTCTCCAGTGCTGGCAATGAGAAAATAGATATGTTACCTAGCAATAATCATTCTCAGGCAAGAGCTCTGTAGATAAAATACTTTTATCCCCTCTTAAATCTCTGCCTATTTTCTAAATATTTCTGGCAACTTGTCTTTCATCCTATTCAACTGTATGTGTGCTCCCCCCGCCCCCACTTTATCTGCTGAAACCCTAATCCTCAATGTAATGGCATTTGGAGATGGGGCCTTTGCAATTAGGTCAGGAAGGCAAAACCTTCATGATGGGATCTGTGCCCTTTTAAGAAGGGTCAAAAGAGAGCTCGATTCTTCTCTCTCCTCCATGAGTATACAGGGATACAGCAGCCATTTGAAAGCCAACGAGAGGGCTCTTATCTGACACCAAACATGCCAGTACCTTGATCTTGGACTTCCCAGCCTTCAGAATTGTGAGAAATGAATGTTTTGTTGTTTAAACCACAAAGTCTATAGTAACTTGTTATAGCAGCCTGAACTGAGTACATTTATGCCATTTTATTAAATCTCCAACTTCTTCTTTTTTGCTGGATACCACTTAGTATTGAAATATATATTATTTAAATATATATATTTAAATATAACCCAGTGCCTTCTATCTTAAGTGTTCCATGCATTACTATATTATTAATATCAATACATAATACTTATGTAATACAATAATATCACTATCACAGTTTCTTTTCTTCACAGAGATATATACTGCTAACAAAAACTAGGGGATATTTTTTCGCTTCATATTAAGCAAAAAAATATCTCATAAATTTTTAGTTCTTAAAAGAGCTATCTGTTTTTGCTCTCTACATGCCTAGATATGTCTTCAGTCTGCCCCTTTCCACAGAAAATATATCTTGCAAATTCACCAATAACCTTTATGTTACTACATACAAGAGGGATTTTTCAGTATTTATTTTTCTTGATTTGTTGTCAGCATTCCAAA
Source organism: Saccopteryx leptura (assembly GCF_036850995.1). Lineage (NCBI taxonomy): Eukaryota > Metazoa > Chordata > Mammalia > Chiroptera > Emballonuridae > Saccopteryx > Saccopteryx leptura. The sequence goes on from NC_089506.1 coordinate 56,926,573, forward strand.
TTGGCTCATCTTCTTAATATGAGCTAGAGCTTCTCAGGGCATGCTTCTTGATATGTTCTCATCACTCAGTCCCTTCCACATTACCCACTACCGTGCCTCACTCTACCGAGTCTGTGTGATTACTTTCTAACTTGTATCTCCTGTTGGGACTTTTTATTGAGCACCAGACTCATATGTAATTAATTCCTCAACATCTTGACTTTGATATCACGCAGTCACTTTAAACTTAGTATCTTAAAATCCAAGGCATGATATTTCTCACTAAATTCTGGTATTAGGACAGAGCACTCTTTCAGTAAATAGTACATTCATTAATCCAGTTATAGAAAGCTGGAATCATTTTAAATTTTTTTCCTTTTCTCCCATACCCAATTGATGACTGGAAACATATAGCTCTATTTTCTAAATATATGTTACACCTAGCTACCTTTTCCTGTCTCTGGCACTGCTCCTTTATTTTATCCTCCACTTAGATCACATTATTTTCCAAACGGTCTTTCACAATTATTCTGGAGGAGTTCTTCCAATTTACTTCAGATTCTGGAATGTCCCTTTAAAAATCCTGCTTCTGTTTAAAATCACTTAATTCAGTTTGTTGGTAGGATAAAAAATTTTAAATCATGAACATGACTTTTCTCTAAGTTTAGAAACTAAAATTAATGGGGTGACCTTGGCTCACGAGAACACCAGGTTTCATGTGTACATCTCCATGTCATATGAACTATTATTCATTGTGTGTGTGCCCATCACCTGAAGTCAAACTACTTCACATATGACCTCACCCCTGCCTAGCAATTGGGCTTCATCATTCTCCTCCCTCTCCCTCATACTCTACATTACAGACTTTTTCCTTTCATTCATTTCCATGCGTCAAAGGGTGCATTCCTCCTCTCCCAGCCTTAGGGCTTATTCAGAGTCTTTCTTCTGTCAACTCCACTGTCATTTAGAAAGAAACCCTTACTCATCTTTACTTCCTAGGCCTAAAAATTACATCTACACGGATCTAATCCTGACAAGATCAATTCTTTCATAAGCTTTCAAAATACCCTGTACCTCCTTTTCATAATTTGAGTATTTTTAACTAGATAGTAAGTTATATAATATGGAGTTTACTACTTGTCTCTCCATTAAATTCCAAAAATTTAAAGAGGAAATAAACCATGGTTTCATTGCTACATTCTCAGGACTAGCAAGGTATCTGGCCTGAGAAAGATTCTCAAAAAAAATTTTTTAAGACTTTTATTTATTCACTTTTTTAGAGAGGGGAGAGAGAGACAGAAAGAAAGCAGAGGGGGAGAAGCAGAAAGCATCAACTCCCATATGTGCTTTGACCGGGGAAGCCCAGGGTTTTGAACCAGTGACTTCAACATTCCAGGTTGACGCTTTTATCTACTGAGCCACCACAGGTTAGGCCCAAAAACATTTTTAAATTAGTAAGTCAGTATCCCTCTAATTCATTTCACTAATAATTTGAGTTGGCTTATAAATCTAATTTATACAATAGGGACACATTAAAAACAGAGTTAGAAAGATGAAAAGAAAATTTAAAAAGTTCAAAAATGAAAAATCTTGGTAGATTATGATTCCACCCTTAGTTAGAATATACACAATAGAAAACAATTTCAATATTTTGTGAAAATGAGGCCAAAGCCTTCCTCTTAGTATTTAATGTCTCAAATAAACCTGACATTGACCTCCCCTCTAATCATGCTATTACTGGGTAAACCATGATGATGGTCCTTGGTTGGTTTGCTTTATACCTTGAACACAGCCTGTTTATCTGAATTGTCTGTTTTTTACTTGAGCCCACAGCTCATTTTAATCTATGGTTATCATTGTTGCAGTACTTGATAAAATCAGTCCTGCTTCCTCTAGCCTTGTTTCTGCTTAGTTTATCTTAATTTTTTTTTATCTGTCCCACCACTCCTTTACATTAATTCCACCGACTCAGGCAAAAAATTGCTTTATAAAAATAAATAGCAAGTAACTAATATTCCTAAGGTAACATTTTTAAAAAGCTAAGATAGGGTTTGGGATTTATCGAATGCATGTTTGTTTGTTTGACAAAAAGCAGAGTTGAAATCATTAAGAAGACGAATGCTTCTTTATAGCATCTGGCCAATAAAATGTGCCTGATTTACTCACTGAATTCTAGACTGAGATAGCAGTTCTAATTGTTTGAACTAAACTTGCTGTTAATATTTAAATTTCAGTGTTGCTTGATTACTAAGCAGTGTTAAGGAGCTGTAAAACCAATATTCTGCATAATGCATGACTTAGAGGTAACTCTACAGGTATGGGAAACAACTAGATATAGAGTCAAGAGAGGATTTTATCAAGGCTCAACCACTTACTACGTCCAATCTGATACTGAACTACTGAACAAGTCACTCAAATTTCCAGTGTCTCAGTTGTCTTTGTCTATAAAATGGGAATGTAAACACCTATTTCAGTTGTAACTTTGAGAATTGCTAACGCATTTGGCACACAATAAATTCCCCATAACTATTTGTTTAATGCAAACCATATTTTGAAATCTACATTTATCTGACAGTATTGTATCTACTAATGAATATACTTGGAAGACCTGGAAAGCTCTCTTTATGTTTCTCACCAGCATACAACCCTGTGTCTAAATTTTAATTTGAGAAGCTTTTAGTAAAATAATATGTTAATTAACTGATATCTATATATCAATGCATCTATCTCCAGAAACAGCTATTAACTGCAAATATTAGTAGAAAATAAAATATTACAAAGTTATTTACTATAAGGTCAGCAAAGTTTTTCTGTAAAGGACCAGATAGAAAATATTTTAGGTCTTGCAGAACATATGGTCTCTATCTCAGCTGCTCAGCGCTTATAGTGCAAAAGCAATTATAGTAATATTGAAACCAATGATTGCGGATATGTTCCAAAACAACTTAATTTCTGGACACAGAAATTTTGGTTGCACGTCATAAAGTCTTTTAAAGTTTTTCAACCATTTAAAAATACAAAATAAAAACTTCGTTCACAGGCCATAAAAACAGGTGTCAGGCCTGATTTGACCCACATGCAGTGGTTTCTCCTGGTACACTGTTGGGGACTGAAATATAAACAGGGTATTTTTACAATCTGGATATTTGGGGACAGAGGTGCTGGGCCTAACCCCATACCTCACCTGCCTAATTAACAAAGAACTATACCTGATTCTCGCTTGTCCCACTGATGTTCTCCGGAAGAGGCTAAAAGCTAGTTTTTTATTGGTGTAAAGTTAGATTTGAATGGTATGGTGGGGGTTGTCTTTGAGTTGTCTTGGAAACAATTGAAATGCTAATAGACCATGTTTTTTCCCTGAATAAGACGATGCACTTGTAGGAGCAGCCATGTTACGGCTCAGGAACAGTAGAGACTGTTCACCTTGCCATCCTCCCGAACCCATCTGTATGTATATATCTTTAAGTATCTGTCTATCATTTATTTAATTACATACCTTTTCCCATTTGAGACCCTGGAATAGACTTGTTGTGGCTGGACTGCAACAGTACACTATATCATTTACTGTTTAATTATGAATTATTACATTCATTTTTCATTGGCCTTCTATCCTCCATAAAATATAAGTTCCATAAGCACAGTGTTCTTTGATTGTTTTATTTTCTGATGTTTTCCAAAAAGCTTAAACAGTGACTAGCACAAGGTAAATAATAAACATTTATTGAATTATGAATGAATGAAATGTTCATTTTTTCTCCCAAACTCTTTATGGTAAAAATTACTAGCTCTTTGGCATTTACGTGCCCCTTGGCAGGTCCTCACAGACATAGATTTTTGAAAATTTTAAAGGTAAATTTTGACTTATGATTATTACTCTAAAGTAATATGATAATTTGAACTATGGTGTCAAGAGAAGTATATGGTAAATTTTAAAAACCTGTGTATATATGTGAATAGAAAGTGTGAAATTATATAACATACATAGACACATGAACATATACTATGATATTATAAGCATTAATACAGATATGTACATATATACACACATAACTATTTCATAAACATATACAAGTTCTACCTTCTTGTTATACTTGACATAGCTAACTTATATATGGCTTTATATAAATTGTTACAAATTATTTCTTTGAGTATAGTACTTAAACAGATGTTTAATCAGGGCAAGTAAGTGGTAATGACACTAATTATTCACAAAGTGAAAAAATGTTCACCTTTGAATAACCAGCCTTATTAAACTCTAAGAGCTTAATTGCTTTTGTTTGGAAAAAACCCCACATTGCAACATAATTATCTTAGGACACTATCAAATGTCCTGTTGAATCTATATTTATACTCACTAAACATAAAGTCCAAACCACTTAACCATAAAACATAATTCTCATTGGTAATAAAAAAGGAAAAGAAGAATATTTCCACATAGTAATATTTACAAAGCATAATTTCTCATAAAAATACTAAAAATGTATAGATAATCTGTAAACTTTTAAATGTAAGATAATCTGTAAACTTTTTAGAATGGATTACTTTATATTGTAGATCAATTGATTGATCTAGTATATGATTTTACAGAAAACAGTATAGTTTCCCTATCTCAAGTACTTTTTCATAGGCAAAAGTAGACTACAATCAGATGCTGGAATATCACATCTTTAATAAAATGAGAACCAAAAAAGTAACAAAACTAAGTAGCTGTTAGTATACACAGATGTAGGGAAAAGCCCGGAGACTGAAAATACACCTCCGTGAGCAGAAGGCGAGAAAAGACCGAAGTAAGAGACAGGCCATTCCAGTCTGGCCACTAGCAAAGTTTATGCAGGGAATGATAGGAGACTCAACTTTGGTGGCTTCAGGATGAAGTGGAATTTTTTCTGTACAACATGACAGGCACCAGAAAATGACATAGAGTAAAAGAGGGGATAGCTACAGGTACTAGTATACGAATGCTACCAGGATTAAAAACTGCTTCACATGCTTGACCAGGTCAAGAACAAACCCTGTATAAGAACCAGCACATAGTGGGAGACAAGGGAGGGGTGCCGATTTATATTAGAATGAACATCAATTATAACAGGCAGTCGCTAAGGGGGGTTTGCAGTAAGAAATCTCTGTTCTGTTCAGCGTCCAGCCTACAGGTCATATCATGGAGCAGTATCTTTTCCAAAGTAGCTTTCAAAATTATTGTACAGTGGAGGTGCTGCTGTGAGATTTATTTAAATATTATAGCCCATATTAAAAGTTAGAAGTTTCAAATTTATTGTCCTAATTCCATGCCTGAGAACAATTTAATCCTCTTTAAACTCAATTAATACAGTTATTTGCAACAAAATTTTTACTAACATTTTGACACTCTTTTGCATCACGATGATTCTCAATCACTATTTTTCTGTGTTTCTATTATCACTGCTAGAAAGCTCAGAAAATTCAGTACTTGTTTCTCCTTTGAACTGGAAAAAGCATTAAACTTAGTGGATTAAATAAAAAGGCCAATATGTACAATGCTTTGTACATATTTAAATGTAACATCTAGTTCCCTTTTTAATAGTAAAGTCATTGCCAAGTGTGTGAAAAAGGCAAGAGAGCCTGAGTGATAGAGCAGTAAACAGCACCTGTGCGCTAGGTAACTGATGAACACAATACCTGTAGATGACTTATTCCAAGGTTCACATTTTGAATCATAGAATTGAAGTGTATGGTCCCTCAGATGCTGCACCTCCTTTCATGCATCACTGATAGACTGTCATCCTGCACTCAGTGTGAACATAGTTCATGCCAACTATATACTAAAGAAACCCTCTACATTGTTTCTCTGTAACATTTATTCGTTGGTGCTTATTTCGGCTTCACTGACATACCACAATACTCTGTAAAAACATAAATTATTAAAGAAAAATTGTGTTTAACCTAGTAATAGATCAATAAATCATTATTTCAACATATTTAAATAGTATGATATATATCAGCAAGTTGAAAAATCCCCTCTATAACATACACACACACATACACGTGCATGGGCACACACACACATTATTTCTATATAAATAGGAACATGCTTTATACATTATGGTCTTTTTTTCTCCTTGACCTCACATCTTGGAAATTGATCCCTGACAGTATTTATAGCTCTTTGCCATTTATTTTGAAGGTTGCAGCTGTAAAGGATGTAGTTGCACCAGAATTGATTCAGTCATGACATACTTACTAATATTAAGTTTATTTTCTGTTTCGCAGTATGATATATATTTCAGCAGTGAACATTCTGTGCACACATTCTTGTAGTAATGTGTGACTGTTACTCTAAGGTAGATTCCTGAAGATCAATTCCAATATGAAAGGGGAAATATATATTAAATTTGAAAACAGGGATAATTTTTTTTCAAACTAGTTTTAGCTATATAGTCTAGGATTGATTCTATTTTCTATCCTTATTAGCAATAGATATTAGTCTTTCTCACAATGGTCAATTACATAGATTAAAATGAAAAATATTTCTTATAGTTCTTAGAATATTGTGATGCTAAGCAACTTTTCATATATGGAAACTTTTTATAATTTTTGCTGTCTGAATTATTTATGTGTTCTTAAATCTTTTCTCACATTAAATTGTTTTTTGTTTTCTCATTGCTTTAGAGGTGATGATCCTATAACTTTTATATGAGCTTAGAATATTTTCTTTTACTTGTCAATTGTATCTTTAAAGTTATATTTCAGCACTAATATTTAATTTTGCTTTTGTCAAATACATAAATATTTGTATTATGGCATCTGGTTTTTTTGTTCTTAGAAATGTCTTTCTGGCCCTGGCCGGTTGGCTTAGTGGTGGAGCGTCGGCCTGGCATGCGGAGGTCCCGGGTTTAATTCCTGGTCAGGGCACACAGGAGAGGCGCCCATCTGCTTCTCCACTCCTCCCCCTCTCCCTCCTCTCTGTTTCTCTCTTCCCCTCCCGCAGCCGAGGCTCCATTGGAGCAAAGGATGGCCCAGGTGCTGGGGATGGCTCCTTGGCCTCTGCCCCAGGCGCTAGAGTGGCTCTGGTCGCGATGGAGCAACGCCCCAGATGGGCAGAGTGTCGCCCCCTGGTGGGTGTGCCGGGTGGATCTCGGTCCGGCACATGCGGGAGTCTGTCTGACTCCCCGTTTCCAGCTTCAGAAAAAAAAGATATGTCTTTCTTATCAAATATAAATAATTTTCCACTATTATTTTTCATTTGAAAATGTATTTAATTTTAGTTCTTGACTTCATCTGAAATGCATAAGAGAGCTTGCAATGTATAAATGTGTGTGGTATAAGAAAAGTGTTTATTTATTTAAGAATGTATGGACAGTACTCAAAGCATTGATAATTGACTAAAACTCCTTGACAAACAAAAACAATCAAACAAAAACTCATAGACTCAGATAATAGTGTGATGGTTACCGGAGTAAAGAGGAGTAGGAGGATTGTAAAGATAAAGTGGCTCAAATACATGGTGATAAAAGAGAATTTGACTTTGGGTGGTGGGCACACAATACAGTGTACAGAGGATGTATCAATGAATTGTACACCTGAACCTGACCATTTGGTAGTGCAGTGGATAGAACACTGGCCTGGGCCTGGGATGCAAAAGACCCAGGATCAAAACCCGGAGATCACGGGCTTGAGCCCAGGCTGATTTGGCTTAAGTGCAGGTTCACCAGCTTGAGCACGGGGTCACTGGTTTCAGCATGGGAACATAGACATGACAGCATGGTCACTGGCTTAAGCCCAAAGGTCACGCAAAGGGTCACTGGCTCGGCTGGAGCCCCCCCCCCCAACCTCATCAAGGCACATATGAGAAAGCAATTAATGAACAACTAAGTTGCTGCAATGAAGAATTGATTCTTCTCATTACTCTCCCTTCCTGTCTGTCTGCCCCTATCTGTCCCCCCCTTCTCTCTGTATGTCTTTGTCATTAATAAAGGAAAACATTGTTTATTCAAAACCTATATAATTTTATTAGCCAATGTCACTCCAATACATTTAAGTAAAACAAATAAATAAATGAAATGGAAACTTTATCATAAGATATATTCCTGATGGAGACTGTTTTTAAATCTAATAAATCTGTATTCTATAGATCTGGGTTTTTTAATGCATGTATATATTACACTGTTTCTTTTATTCTAAATTAATGAACTTCTGGGGCATGTACCAAGGGAAGATCACAATCACTGTACTTTTTTGTAAAAATTATCTTGGTGATAACTTCACTTTCTTTGGTTCAAATGAAATATAGAGTTGATTTCTCATATTTCATGAAAATAATTTGTGATTTTGATCAGTATTACATTGAATTATAGAAAAATGTTTAAACATATAATATATATAATATATATTATATATATAAAACATATACATATAAATCTTGTAAGGCACTATATGTCTGCAGGAAAGCTGGATAACAGAAGCTGAAACACCTGATAAAACAACACTATTTTGCTCACTGGGACTAAGATGCTACACTGTACTTTCACAAGTCTGGAGTAGACAGAGAGAATTATTCACCGGCAACTTAAGCAAATAAATCATAAGGCTAACATTCTAAACTTATAATAAAAAGAATAATTAAGTGAGTTAAATTTTCATTTCTTCTATATATTATATTTTCTCAATGAAACAAACTATAGGATAACACAAATTATAATCAGAAAGTTGATTGAGCATGAAATAAGAACAAAGTAAGCCCATTATTTAATTCAAATATTTAATGATGAAATGAATCCAACCATTCAACAGAGAATGTCAAACCAGTTCGCTCAGACAATAAATTTCCATGCTGGGTTGTACCTTCACCAGACATTCTTGAAGGCTGTTGAGAATATTTGCCTTTTTTACTCTCATATTTCTATAATTCCATTTTATAACAATCCTCCTCTGGTAGACACAGATTTTCTTACAGGTATTTTGCATGTTAATGTGATAAGCTGTCAGTAACTAAAATTCTCTTAAATAGCAGATTATAAGACTCAATATTGAATGCGGCTAAGGGGGGAAATGGTTATATATAGATATAATGCCATCTATCCACCTAAAACCATGGCTTTCCAAGTAATAGCAAATCTGACTAGCCTGGAGTTTACTGTTCTGCTAAGAAGATTGGGAATATTTATGCTGTAGTGGTTGATATTATTTTTATAGCTTCAGTAGATAGCTAGTATATATTATTATCAGGTTCCTGAGAAGCACTTCATTTATTCATTCATGGTTTAAGTGTATTTATATTTCATCTTTCAAATTAGGGTTGCTCATTTAATTAGAAATAGCTATTGTATCTTCCATAATAGGATTTTAATTTTTGTGTTTGAATGTTTTTCAAATATTATATTACTCGATATGCTGTCCAGAAATCTCACTATCCTAGTCATGCTGTTCTGTTTGAAACTTACTTAGTATGCATCAAACACATGGTACCTATAACTAGATTTAATAATTCTGGTGTTAGACAGTACAGATTTTTAACCCCTTTTTAAATTGTATCTTCAATGTCCCAGCATGGTGTCTTATTACACAATACTTGATATACACACTTTCATTGTATATCATCTTTACCAACCCAAATATATTTTACTCATAAATGGCTTCTCAATTCTCCTGTCTTAATGTTTAAAATTTTTACTGTTATAGTTACAAAGGTTTAAAAAGTCACAATTCTTGAATTCACAGGTTTATAGATATATGACAGCTCCAGGTGGAAAACTACACCTCAGAAATATATCAAGTGTCAAAAAGACATATTGTCCACTATATGCCCAGCCCATTATCCTCTCTTGGACATTTTTTCTCACCTGAGCCTAGATGGTCTTTTCCTCTTAAATAACCCCATTTGCTGGACACAGTCAAGGGCACAGCTGATACCTAAAACAGGCCACATGTCTTAGGAGTAATTCAATATATTATTAGCCTAAGCTAATCCAAATAGATGCTTCTTTTCATAAATCTGGAGCTGGAAAACTGAGAGACTGAGGCAATTAGATTCATGTCAGTGATAGAAATAAATGAAAGATCTTATAAAACTAGGTCTGGACAAATGCAATTTAAAAGTATGAGATACAATGAAGCCAAAGGGGAAAGGTTGAAGACACTGGAGGAAACACCGCCTCTGAGAGCCCATGCAGTAAAGAGAGGCTTGCCTTGGTTCATAGCTTTTCATTTCCCCACGGATTAAAATTGTTTGGTGGCTTGGATGAAAAAAGTTGTTTTTGTCCATTGAAAGCTAAAATATTCCTGTTTCACATTAATAATACCTTTTTTCATGTGAGCTACTTTGATGGACTTTTCTTCCTTATAATAACATTGTGAGCATGTAAGTCAGGTAATATGGAACTAGAGAAATGCAACATTCAATTTTTCTTTGCTGTGTCAATGAGTGCATCATTGAGAAGGTTGCATTTTTGCTGCTTCTTAAAGAGTAAACATATATTAGTAAAGAAATAAATGGAAGAGTTCCATAAAGAGGTAAATAATAAAAGTAACTGAAATACTTTCAGATTTGTTTTTTAAAGAACAAGACTGTTTTATTAAAAGCTTTCTTCAACCTGAATGTGACCGTTCTGTTACTGCTTCTCCTCCGAGCGGTGCTCTGCCAGCTCACCACATCCCCACCGCATGCCTGAAGCCACAGAGCTTGAGCTAAGTGTGGTCCTGGCTGACCTGACCCCGGTGCTCCCACCAAGTTAGCTGCAGCTCCCGCACTTGTAAGGTTACTTGCTGGTCACCAGGTCTAGATATACCTGTGAATGGCCCTACACATACTCCCTTAAACCAACTCAAGAACCAGTGGATCCGAGGCCACGGCTGTAAGAAATGGTGCCCAGCCACAGCCTAGAGCTTGCAGCTGAAGGAGGGAAAGTCTGCTTTCCTTTGCAAGGACAGTTACGGGCAGACTACTGACCATCACTCAGCTCTCTACTAAGATATTTTAGGAAACAAAATATTAGACACAGAGCCTTGATTTTTTTATCCATAGTACTTTCTCACAACACATTCTTCAAAAGCAGTGGTTTAGAATACACTGCTCAAACCAAAGATTAAACACACTTCCCCTTTTAACTGTACAGTTCATCTCATATGATCCAAAAGTGTTCTAAGAACTTTCTTTTCAAATAGCTCAGATAGGAAAATGAGATGAAATTAAAGCTTTTATAACAGCTAGAACTCTTTAGTTGAATGGTATATACTCCTCCTTCACAAAATGCCTTCACTGCCCCACAACCTATTGTGATTTTCAACTAAAATATATCATCAAAGCATTACCAACAAGAATATATTTTCATATTTGTAAAGAAATATTTGAGCATATTAATTACTTTAGATAACTAAAGCCAATTAAATTCTTTCTAGCATTAGGCAATATGCAGGTGACTTTGTTCAAAGACCTGAAAGAAATAAGGAAGCACCTGATCAGGTGAGGCGCAGTAGAAAGAGTGATGGCCTGGGGTGCACAGGACCAGGTTTGAAACCTCGAGGTCACTAGCTTGAACGTGGGCTCATCAACTTGAGGGTGGGGTCGCTGGCTTGAGAATGGGATCATCAACATAATCCTATGGTTGCTGGTTTAAGCCCAAAGTTTGCTGGTTTTAAGTCCAAGGTCACTGGCTTGAGCAAGGAGTCACTGGCTCAGCTGGAGACTCCAGTCAAGGCACATATGAGAAAGTAATCAATGAACAACTAAGGAGCCACAGCGAATTGATGCTACTCATCTCTCTCTCTTCCTGTCTGTCTGTCCCTGTCTGTCTATCTCTCTCTCTGTCTCTGTCTCTCTCACTAAAAAATAAAAATAAATTAAAATAAAAGAATAAGGAAGCAAGCTATGTACATAACAGGAAAGAACACTCCAGTGAAAAGGAACAGAATAGAAATCTATCCACCATACATTTTAACATAGGACTAATATAGAATTTAAATATATCAATAAATATTTGATAAATATATAAATCCACTACATATTTGAAATTATAATGTGCTATTGAGAAAAAGGACTATGAAATATCAAAGTAATGAATGTCTATTTTAGAAAAGTTCCTACCCATAGGGATTTTATACTATTTAAATATAAGGTTTTATTTATATTATAAGATATTGGTCATTCACATTGTAGTTGTTTAAAACAAAATAGCAAAATAAAATATTTTAAATTATTTAGTATTTTTGATATATCATCACATTATAAATCATCTTATAAAATTAAGAGATAAATTCTATATTTGTTATGTGGATATTTGATGGCATCTACAATGATTTTTATGGGTTTTTCTCATCCTTGAGATTGAAATAATATTGGCATTTTACTTTTGCTAAGTCCTTAGTTTATGTGTTTACAGCCAACTACTTTATGGCAAAATAACTATTATATATTACAATGGAATACTACTCAGGCATAAAAAAGAAAAAAACTCTTACCTTTTGCAACTGCATGGATGGTCTTGGAGATTATTATGCCAAGTAAATAAGCCAGTCAGAGAAAAACAGTATTATATGATTTTATTTATATGTAAAATCTAGTAAGGAAAATAAACTTACCAACAAAATAGAAATAGACTCCTAGATATGGATAACAGAGTGATAGTGTCAGAGGGGATGGCAGTTGGGAAACCAAGTGAAAAAGATAAAGGGATTACATTGTTTTTTAATTGGGTCACTAATTGCCAACATTTGTGGTCATTACTCACAAAGAACTAATAGTCTTTCAGAATTATCCAGATATGTAGATAGGCCACAGTTTTTATGTTCCTAAAGTGTGTTACAAGTAAAATCCCTTTAATATTTTGTAATGATTTTCTTTTTGAGTTGGTCATGTGCTTTAGTAATAGAATATCCATACATAGTTTTAAAATTACTCTGTTTTCAGCAATTCAAATGTCCTTTACATACATGCCTAATATAAGTTTCTCTAAAAAGTTATATGCAGGACAGTACCAAAGACTAAGGGACCTTCTGATTTATCAAGCTTAGTCTTTTTATTTGTACATTGTAGAAAATAAAAACCTGTAGACTCAAATAAATGGGGCAAGTTCACAATGCATAACCTAGTGGAAAGGTATTTGGATCTTTACTATAGAATAAAAAATTCAAGATGTAAAAGAAACATTTTTATATTTCAGTGACCATAAAGTAAGTAGACTTACAATTACTCTCTGTGTCAGAGTTTTGAGGGGAATTTAAATGAGGGTATTTATAAAAGTGAAATTTTAAGCATATTTTGCAATTTGGAATGGTGTTACTTAGTACTAAATCTGGTTTTCAATAACAGCAAGACAATAATTATATTAATTTAATTATAAACACCATCAAGTACTTTGTTAAAATCAATGCTTATTAAATTTGGACCTTCTCTTTATAGACCAATCTTTTACTTCAGTTAAGTTGATTGATTAAAATTATTTTTTACTAAGCTTCTATTAATTTTCAACATTTATCACCTTTATCTTATTCATTCATAGATTTTTCTTTAAATTTATTATATAATAAAATCAGACTAATCACAATAATTACCTAGATTTTCTTTAGGTCTTAATATTCTATCAGATTTCATCTACTTTTTTTCTCCATAAGTCTTCAAAATTTTTTTGTAATTAATCTATATCTCCCTAAAGCTGCAAAATGCTATGCAGCAATTTGTATAGATACGTATTAGAAAATAATTTTATAGGAAGTAATAGAAAAAAAGAATTATGTGAAGCACATGTCTCAAGAAGTATCAAGAGGCTGTATCAACAGAATTTGACAAAATTCTATATCAATTTATCTTAAAAACTCAACACACCTAAACATAATGAAGGCTATGCATGACAAATCCATAGTTAACATCACACTCAATGGTAAAAAGCTGAAAACTTTTTCTTTAAGATCAGGAACAAGACAAGGATCACTGCTCCCACAAAAAGAAATAAAATATATCCAAATTGGAGAGAAATAGAACTGTCACTATTTGCAAATAACCTGGTACTTATATATAGAAAACCCAAAGACTCCAACAAGAACAAAAAAAAAACCTATTGAAACTAATAAATTCAGTAAAGTTGCAGGATATAAAAGTAATATTCATAAATCTATATAAAAATAAATAATCAGATAATTCATTTTACAATTGCATTTAAAAGAATAAAATATCTAGAAATTTATTCAATCATGGTGGTATAAGATCTGTATCTTGAGACACTGAAGAAAGAAAACAAAAACAAAATAGTTAAGAGAAAAGATATTTTGTGCTCATAGATTAAAAGAATTAAAGTTGTTAAAATGGGCCCTGGCCAATTGGCTTAATGGTAGAGCATCGGCCCGGTGTGAGGAAGCCACAAGTTTGATTCCCGGCTAAGGAACATAGGAGAAGTGCCCTCTGCTTCTCCACCCTTTCCCTTCTCCTTTCTCTCTATCTCACTTTTCCCTTCCTGCAGTCAAGGCTCTATCGGAGCAAAGTTGTCCCAGGCGCTGAGGATGGCTCCATGGCTTCTGCCTCAGGCACTATAATGGCTCTGATTACAGTGGAGCAATGCTCCAGAGAGGCCAAGCATTGCCCCTGGTGGGTATGCCAGGTGGATCCCAGTCTGGCACATGTGGGAGTCTGTTTGTCTGCCTCCCACCCCACCTGCCTCACTCACACCGATTCTCATTTTGTAAAAATACAAAAAAAAAAAGTTGTTAAAATGTCCATATTACCCTAAATTATCTACATATTCAATGCAACCTTTATCAAAATACCAACATCATTTTTCACAGAACGAGAACAAATAAACCTCATGTGTATATGGAACTACCAAAGACTCGGAATTGCTAAAGCCATCTTAAGAAAGAAGAACAAAGTTGAAGGTGTCATGCTTCCTGATTTTAAACCATATGACAAAGCCATACTAATAAAAAGAAAAGGTTGGTACTGGCACAAAAAAAGGGCACATAGACCAATGAAACAGAATAGAGGTCCCAGAAATAAACTCATGCTTATATGGTCAGTTAAACTATAACAAGGGAAGTAAAAATACACAATGAAAACATGACAGTCTCTTCCACAAGTGATTTTAGGAAAACTAAATAGATGCATTAAAAAAAAAGGGAATCTGAACCACTTTCTTACACCATATAAAAAATAATCTCAAAATGAATTAAACACTTAGAAGACCTAAAACCATAAAACTCCTAAAAGAAAAAAAGTTAAATTCTTTGACACTGGTCCAATAATTTTCTATATATGGCTCAACAGGCAACTGCAACAAAAGCAAACATAAACAAATGTGACGACACAAAACAAAAAAGTTTCCCACAGTAATAGAAACCATCAACAAAACAAAAAGACAACCTCCTGAATGAGACAAGTTCTTTGCAAATAATGTATCAATAAGGATTGATACACAAAATATGTACAAAAAAAACCTCATCCACACTTAATAAGAAAAAAAAATCCAAGTAAAAACTGGGTAGTGTAGCCTGACCTCTGGTGGTGCAGTGGATAAAGCGTCGACCTGGGAACACTGAGGTTGCCGGTTCAAAACCCTGCACATGTCTGGTCAAGGCATATATGGGAGTTGATGCTTCCTGCTCCTCCCCCCTTTCTCTCTCTCTCCCTCCCTCCTCTCTAAAATGAATAAATAAATAAATAAATCTTTAAAAAAAAACAAAACTGGGTAGAGTACCTGAATAAACATTTCTCCAAAGAAGACAGATGCCTAACAGATTCATGAAACAATGTTCAACATTACTAATCATCAAGAAATGCATGTTAAAATTTTAATAAGATATCACCACATACCTTTCAGAATAACTATTATCAGTAAGTCAACAAATAGGTGTTGGCAAGGATGTGGAGAAATTGAAATCCTTGTGCCCTGCTGGTGGGACAGTAAATTAAATTAGCGTCGCCACTATGGAAAACACTAGTGAAGATTTTTTAAAAATTAAAAATAGTGCTGCCATATAATTTAGCAATTCCACATCTGAAGAAAGTGCATTTATCTGAAGAAAATGAAAACACTAATTCAAAAAGATATATATATACCTTTATGCTAATCGCAGCATTATTTACAACAGTCAAGATATTGAAGCAAGGCATCTTAGGTAGCCATTTATAGATGAATGCACAAGGAAGATGTGTGTGAGTGTGTGTATAGATATATTCAATAGAATATTATTTACCAATAAAGAAAATAAAATCTTGCCATTCACAACAACATGAATGGACTTAGAAGGTATATGGTAAGTGAAATAAATCGGACACAAAAAGACAATATATGCTTTTACTTACATGTGCAATCTTTAAAAAAACAAAACAAAACAAAATAGACTCATAGATACAGAGAACAAACTGATGCTTGTCAGAGGCTGGGTAGGGAAGGAAATGGATGAAAAAAGGTAAAGAAGAATGAGTGATGCCCTTCCAGTTATAAAATAACAAAGTCACAGGGATGTAATGTACTACGTAGAAGATATACTGAATAACATCTTAACTGTAATAACTTCACGGTAACAGATAATTTTTAGACTTATTGCAGTAATCATATTGTAAGGAACACAAATGTAGAATAACTATGTTATACACCTGAAATGAATAAAATAGTGTATTCAAATCCACTTTAATAAATAATAGTTTTAAATAATAAACTGAGTATTATTATATAGAAATGTCTATATTTGGAATAATTGCCCCTTAATTTAATGAAAAAAGCAGCTGGCTTAATATCTTAAAGTTCTAGTTCTATTAAAAATAGGGATTACTTTGTAAAACTTATCAGTAAACCATTTTAACAATTAATGATTAAAAACAACTTTCTTTGTCCCTTTAAAGATTTGTAGAGCACTTACAGAATTAAGCTATGAAAGCTGTTTTGAATAGATCTTCCTCTTTGCTCACAAAATTCTGATTGTGTATCCTTGGAAATAATTATACCTCTTTTGCACAACAGCTCAGAAACAGATAAAAATGTTGATAAATTCATATTTTAATGTCCTCCAGTTTATCAGTAAGTCAATAAAAGGTTCATTTCCTAATATCATACCTAAAGAAAAAAATAAATTTAATTATCACTGAAAATTTACCCACAAACTAAAATTTTACCTTGTGGGGAATTTCAAGTGCATAATTTTATTCTTCACATTCATTATTCAAATATTGATTAGAAGATCAACTGTGGATGTTAATACTAAGCAGATTTTTAAAACTTCATAATAGTGAATATTTATAATAGCCAAGGCCTCAGTATCTAATAATTGAAAATTTATGTTATACTTTTTTTCTTCAAGAACATTTATCAGAAAACAGGAGGACAAACTCTCCCTCCCCAATATATAGTTGAAATTTAGATTCACTTTGTGTGTGTATGTTCCAAAATGCTTTGTTAATGTTGGGCAGTGAAAATATTCTGTATATTATAGTGATTAATATATGTCATTGTATTGTTTATCATGTAATTCATATTTTTATGACTTAATTTAGTGAGACTTAGAGATCTTTGTCTCTAATCATATGAGCTATGAAAACGCATTTGAGTGAGGAAAATATAACCTTGGTTTATTCATACACTTTCGAGAAAACATATGATCTGGGTTTACTTACACTTATACACTTTTATATGGTGAAGGGGTCTCCATGTGTTAGATTTTCCAACTGGCTCATAATAGATACACACCAATTATTTATGAACTATGCAAATTTCATAGTCTGGGTCTTCTTATCTGTAAAAAATCTCCAATTCTACTATTATAGTAGCAGAATAAAATGTTTTATAATTTTAATAAATATTAGAAGTGTTGAATTAGTGAGTTCAAGGAAATAAATGAGTTAGCCATACACTGTTTTGAATGATAAATAGATCGAGTTTGGGTTTCATAAAAAATACCTATGAATATAACAAAAGTTTGACTGCATATGCACATTTCCTGGCTGCTTTGATTATAATAACTTCCTCATCCTAATTATATATAGTGAGAAAAGACATAGTCACATAAAATAAAATTTAATTAATGTGGATTAATTCATAGTTGAGTTAGTTTTCATTTGAAAAATGTGAGGTATAAGAGGTTCAGTGCAGCACACAAAAGGTGAATGACAGATTCAATAAATTCAATTAACTTTGTACTCAAGAATTTCCTGAGACCAGGCGAATCCCTTAGTCACAGTCAGTATCTATCTATCTATCATCTATCTATCTATCTATCTATCTATCTATCTATCTATTATCTATATATTATCTATATATCTATCTATCTGTCATCTATCATCTATCATCTATCTATCATCTATCATCTATCTATCATCTATCTATCTATCTATCTATCTATCTATCTATCTATCTATCATCTATCTATCTATCTATCATCTATCTATCATCTATCTATCTATCATCTATCTAATCATCCATCTATCATTCACCTGAATCCCACCTGTTCTGACACCTGGAAGGCTACCCTAGAAAGAGCAGTAAATGTGAATCAATTCTAAGAACACTAGAGGAGGTCAATCATTTTCTTTGCAACTGGTTGTTGCAAACTTCCCATTAAATGTGAGATCATGGAGTACATGTAAATGCAGAGGTTTTCCTGTTTGTTTTTCAAAATGTTGAAAACATTGGATAAATACTTCAAAGACAGATGAAAGTCTAGAGATTTTAAACACTAGCTTATTACTAATTTTTATATTTATAATCAGTTGTCATAAATATCATCAGTATTATGAACTTCAAATATTTTTATAAGTACAAGGAAATTCTTGAAAATAATTCAGTGTTTTTTATTGAAATTTTCTTCACCTGACTTTATAGACCCAGTCCTCATGTTTAAAAAATGATTTTAAAAATGTTAATTACATACAATTTTGGATATAAGAATTGAAAAAAATTTGAATATTAAAAAGAAAATGTCTTTACATTAAAATACACATTTAAAGTAAACTATCTGTGTTGTACCTTTAAAGTTCAACTGGAATGAGTTGTTAAAATTATAATCCTTGGGGATAATTTATTTATCCGTATATAAGTATCTTTGTTGGAACAGTTTAGGGACAATGTTGGCTTCGTGAAAAAAAATATTGAAGTCAGATGATGGGGTTTAATTTCTAGTTTCATCACCATGAGACATTGAAAAAGACACTGAATTTAGCCTCTAATTTTTTTCTGTAAATTAAGAATAATAAAGTCTCTTGTTTCCTAGTTTTTATGATTAATTATTTACTTATTAATTCAGCACATTAGAATAACTTGCTAATGTACTTATGTTAGTAATTTCTTTTGCAGAAATTATTAGCTCCATTAGTGACCTCTTTATCATTTAGCAAAATGATATAAAAACAGCAATACTGAGACAATGTGCAATTTTTCTATTAACATTTGGATTATGCCCTTGCAGTTTATTGACAGAAATCTACATGCTCTTCTATCCCTCATTAGAAAAAATAAATAAATATTATATAATAACAAAACAATATCTCTAGAATGCTTCAACATGCTCATTTGTTTCAAGTTGCTTTTATAGTATTTAATGCACAATTAGGATGAGTACATATTTTTAAATGGCTTTAAGCTAATTATTTAGCCTTTAAATCCTTGAATCTCAACCAGTAACATTTCAGAAGTCTATACAATTTTTAGTTATTTTGCCTTAAATTTTGATAAACTTAATAGAATAAAAATACATTGACAAAATTGAGTATGAGAATATAGCACAGTAGTTCTATATTAAAGTAGGAATTTTGATTTGTAGCTACAGTTATCAATTGATTTGAATATAATAAAAAACTCTTGACACAAGAAACAATGTTAGGGAATCATTAGAGTGGTTTTATGCAAGGCATGACTTTATTTTTCCAGAAAAGAACAAGCAGAGCTATGCTCCTGGACCTTGGGAAATAAATCTCAAAAACTGGATAAAAGTTGGATGGGAGAGAAGCATAAAGAGAGCCTCTGTTTGCCTTATGAATCTATTGTGATAAAGACATTTCAAATGAACACAGTTAACTAAAAATGAACTTTTAATTGACTTTGAGATGCTTAGAGAATTGTTAAGAGCTTCCAACTGATATTAAGAAGAGCTTTTTGGTTTTCACTTTAATTCAATCCATTTAAAAATAGAAAGAAGATTGCCAGGGGTGGGGTTAGGGGAGATGAAGGAGGGTATAAAGGGAATAAATGGTGAAGGACAGAGACGTGACCTGCAGCAGTGAACACAGAGTACAGTGTACTGAAGTTATGTTATAGAATTGTGCTCCTGAAACCTGTATAGATTTGTTAAACAGTGTCACACCAATAAGTTTGATAAAAAGGAAAAAATAAACAACAAAAGAAGCTGCAAGCTTAATCAAATAAAAAAAAAAACACCAAACACACAAAACATTATGCTTTAATATTCTTGGAAATGATACTGTCAATTTTAAGCTGCAAAGGTAGTCAAGATCATGAAGAAAAAAAGTATGTATGACCATTATATTGTATAAAATTAATATGGCCCCCAAATATCTCAGCAACCAGCATGTTCTGAATCTGATGTATGCTCAAACTCAAATTTTGATTGCTAGGCTGAAAAGAAAATTTGTAGGTAACTTTGTATTTACAGGTCTGTTATTGTTATTATTAAATAATCACAGTAGGTGATAATTAGTGATTTTTTGAAAAAAATTGTCTCAACTCCCCACTGTTAATGAAATGATGGCTGATGTTAATACAGAAGAGGTTGAATACAATACTGTTTAGTTCAAATTCTAGTTAGAATTCTATATAGTTCAATAATTATGCTCACCAACTGTTTTCCGCTTAACACATTACCAAGCTAAATATAACTTTCTAAGAAAAGGGGATCAACTAGTTCAACTGCTTTCAAAATGGGGCCTTCTGATGGATTACTAAAAACAATTACATATGGTTAAGAATTCTTCCTTTTAGCAAACAGGAATCTTTCAGATAGTTCTTCCTGCCAACGTAAGTAGCCTGACATAGGAAACTTAGCAAGTGTTTATTTTAAGCCATTTACCTCAAGACAAATGAGGAGAAGAGTATTCAACAAAAGCTCTGTGCTTTTTATACATAATGATGTAATGTTTTCTTAACGCACACGTTCTTTGCTTCAATTTATGCAGATAATTAAAGGCAAACTGTTGGTGACTCTAGGAAAATTCACCAAAAGTTATTCTTTACTTTTAATTATTTTGAATTACTGTAAGAATAATATAATAAAATGACTTCTAGAAACCTTGCAAATTTAATATGGATTATATATAATATTTTTCTTATGTATTATTGTTTCAAATTTCTCTTTTGAATTTTAATTTTACCATTCAAAAGTTGAGCAAAATATTTGCAAGACAGTAAAATAATTATGTGAAATAAATATATGGGATCCATTATGTCTATCATTATATATTTCTTACAAATTTATATCATTTATGAAATAATAAATTTAAAATTGAATGTCAGTTTTCATATTCTTGGATACTATATCACATTGGTTAAACTGAAGTAAATTAATCAATGAAAGGATGTTCAAAAAATATGCTGCTTTAATTTCCATTATAATAATATGCAATCCTTTTAAATAACTCATCATTTATTTAATATATATCTACATGGGATAGGTAATAATGTTATCTACTTAGAGCATATAAAATTTTGATTTTATCTTAAAAGAACTTACGGTATTATAGAAAAGGTCAAGTTATGTTATTTTTTTTCCTTTAATTTCCACATTAGCAATAATTCTTTAGAAGGGTGGGCAATTGGCCCTGACCAGTTGGCTCAGTAATGGAACATTGGCCTAGCATGTGGATGTGCTGGGTTGGATTATTGGTCAGGGCACACAGGAGAGGTGACTATTTGCTTCTCTACCCCATCACCTCCTCTTCTTTTCTCTCTCTCTCTTCTTCTGCCACAGCCGTGGCTCTATTGGTTTGAGCATGTTGGCCCCCAACACTGATTATGTCTCTGTGGAGCCTCTATCTCAGGCACTAAAAATAGCTTGGTTGTAAGCATGGCCCCAGGTGGCAGAACATCTTGTCCAAGATGGGGGTTGCTGGGTAGATTCCAGTTGGGATGCATGTATGAGTCTGTCTCTCTATCTCTTCTCCTTTCACTTGGAAAAGAAGAAAAAGAAAAAAAAAGAAAAAGAAAAAAAGAAGGTTTGGCAAGAATTACAAAACAAAACAAGTTGTAGCAAGTATGTAAATTTTGGTCAGTAGAAGAGTCTATTGTACAAATCTGTCACAGAAGCAAAAATATTTCATTAATAAATCACATTATAAAGTATTTTGAATCAGAGCCAAAGACCTCTATCTGCCCCTGAATATAAATAAAATTTTTTATGTCCTAGGAAAAAATTTTAGTCACCCTATCACTTATTCCACACTCCAAGAGACAAAATCTCTCTCTCTCTCTCTTTCGCTTTTAATAAACTGTATAAGATAGTACCAACAATATTTGTCAAGCATTTTAGGCCTAAAATGGAGAAAGAAAGATGATTCAGGAATAATCTCATTATTCTGAACATGATTCAATTAACCAAATTACATAAGATGTATTCCTGAACTATTATTAGCAGAATAACTGCAATATAAAACAAACTGCCATAGGAAATACATAGTTGAGTGCATTGTAAAGTTCAAAAGGAAGGAGAGATAACTATCCATTGCAGGGAAAAAGAAAGTTTGATGACATTTTGGTTAGATCTTTAAAAAACACTAAAATTTGGGCACATGAAAAGAGGAAGGGAGATGCTAGGATAAAGAAATAATAGCAAAAGAATAACATTCAGAAAACAGAGTTTTATAACATGCCATGGTTAGTATTAAGTGGCATGAATTTGTACAAACAACAGGATATAAGGATGTTAGAATAGTAAGTAAATCAATAAATATGGAATATTTACAATACATATTTGCTAAATATATATGAGATTTTTTTTTCATTGTTGTTCTTCCTACTTAATTCTCTCAAATGGAAGAAGAGGGCTTTTTAGATACTTTGGTACTTTTTTAAAAATAAAATTTATATTGGACATGATGTTAATTGACATTTGTGCTGTTTTATGCTTTACCTCATTTAGAGTTTGGAATCACATTGATAGATTGTTTAACAACCATTCTGCCACTCTATTCCTTTTTAAAAATGGACTTTGTAGTAGGAGGCAATTCGTGAAGAAATATAGAAAGCTATGGTATATTCCAAAAGCTAGGACTGACTGCAAGTTGGAATTTCTTTTTCTAAATGCAGCCAATACCTGACCACACACTGAGTTATGAAAGCCAAGAGTATGTCAACCACAAATAATTCTGCATGATCAACTGGAGGTAAGCTGCTATGCAAGATGCCCTTGGCAAAAGAAAGCACACAATTTGATTATTGCACTAAATAACTTAGTTTCATAATTGAAGAAATGAGACACAGGCACAAAGTCAAACAATAATGAAAGATAAAACATGCTTAGGTAAATATATGATA
This sequence comes from Saccopteryx leptura, assembly GCF_036850995.1. Taxonomy (NCBI): domain Eukaryota; kingdom Metazoa; phylum Chordata; class Mammalia; order Chiroptera; family Emballonuridae; genus Saccopteryx; species Saccopteryx leptura. Next base: position 56,949,984 of record NC_089506.1, read on the forward strand.
GATATGGGTAGGTCTGAAGGGGGAGTAGATTCTATCCTGGGACACCTGCCTGTCCTGGGTCTCCAGATAATAACTCACTTCGGACGAAAGTATGTTCATTATTGCAAAATGCTTAATGGAAAATAAACATGTTTCTTTCTTCCTAGAACCATATAAATTAGTATGACAATACTGTTTATAATTAGCAGAAAAACAGAGTACTATTGCAGGTTTTTATTTTGAATGTATATGTTGGAGGGTGAAGTGACTGGGGGTGTTTTAAGCAGAGAAAGAAGTAGCTGAGATTAAATTTGAAAAAAAATGTCTGGAATGAGTATATTGTGGAAAATGATGTTCAAGATCTTTTCTAGATCTGATTTCTCTAGTAGGACTAACAGAGGATAATGTACATAAAGTCATACAGTCATAATATAGGCTGTGTTCCAACTGCACTTAACAAGGCTTTGAACTAATACACTTAATCATAGTTTTTATTGTAATTATTTTTAAAGGTCTACATTTTAACTCACTATACTATGTCATTTTTAGAGTAGGTGCTGAAATTTATTCATCTCCCTAATCTAGGCTCTGGCCCTACACTTGGCATATAATTGCATATATGATACATAAACATTTAATCACACAGATAAATAAATATATTTACATACTTAACATATGTATATATGATAATCAACAAATGTTTAGGAAAGAAATAAACAGAGATGTGGAGCCCAACAATGGAGAATATTGAAGGTGATCTGACAGGTCCTAAAGCTTGGTGGAGAGGTTTTTGAGTGAAGGTTTAGCCTAACAAAAACTCTCGTTTAGGGAGATAAAACTGGAAGTACTATAAAACACATCTTGGAGAAGGGGGTAAAAAAGAGGTAGAAGTATGATAGGACCTACTAAAAGAGAATAAGAGGAAAATGAGGAAGATCTAGGTTAGGATGCAGATGTAGGGGAGAGCAGGAGAGATTTTAGTGATAAAAGCAACTAGATTTAGTAATTATGTGGTGAAGCAAAAGATGACTTCAAAATTTTACTTTGTAGAACTGTAACTGTAATATACCATTAACAGAAATGGGAAGAAGCATTTTTATTAGATGAACTGATAGTTTTACTTTTGGACATATGAAATTTGAGGAATAGTTGATATAGTTAGGTGGAATGTTAACCAGTATAGTTGAAAAATCCAAAGAAATAATATTAGAGTAAAAAAACACACAGCTGTGATAAAGAGCATTACTCTAAACATCTGGGTGAAAAAAAGAGTTTGGCAGAAAAAGAATAATGATAATCAAGGTGTCTCTGGATGGTTTCTGTTTAAAACAAACTGAGTGGGGACCGGAGAAGGGAGGGGCACATTACGTTGATGAGAGCGTGACCTTGCGGAGAGAGGTTGGCGGGGTTTATGAAAAATCGTGGGGCAGTCTGCCTCAGGCGCTAGACTGGCTGTGGTCGCAACATGGCGACGCCCAGGATGGGCAGAGCACCGCCCCCTGGTGGGCGTGCCGGGTGGATCCCAGTCGGGCGCATGTGGGAGTCTGTCTGACTGTCTCTCCCTGTTTCCAGCTTCAGAAAAATGAAAAAAAAAAAAAAAATCGTGGGGCAGAATGCTGGCTACAGGTGGAGACTTGAAGCCTGAGGGGAGCTGAGGCACGCCTCCGAGGCGCCCTCCCAGGATCATAGTTGGGAGCTGAAACTCGCTTGGGTCATGTGCAGACAGAGCAAAGGAGTAGAGAAGTGGGGCGCAAGCAGGGCGTCTGGAGTTCATTCAGAGTCGGGCGCGTGCCTGCCAGTGGATGGAGCTCAGAGCACGCAGCTGGCCGGAGCAGTGGTGCTGCAGGCCCAGTGTTCTGCCTGATGACATCTGTATTTTTCGGTATTGAACATTGAGTAATGGCTATGCAGATGCAGCTTGAAGCAAATGCAGATACTTCAGTGGAAGAAGAGAGCTTTGGCCCACAACCTGTTTCACGATTAGAGCAGACCAAGTGACGCCTTGCTCAAGTCAGCGACCTTGGGCTCAAGCTGGTGGATCTCGGGGTTTCGAACCTGGGTCCTCTGCTTCCCAGTCCAATGCTCTATCCACTGCACCACTGCTTGGTCAACAATGTGGCATAAATGCCAGTGATGTGAAGAAATTGGAAGAAGCTGGATTCCATACTGTGGAGGCTGTTGCCTATGCACCGAAGAAGGAGCTAATAAATATTAAGGGGATTAGTGAAGCCAAAGCTGATAAAATTCTTACTGAGACAGCTAAATTAGTTCTGATGGGTTTTACCACTGCTACGAGTTCCACCAAAGGCTATCAGAGATCATACAGACCACAACCGGCTCCAAAGAGCTTAACAAACTACTTCAAGGAGGAATTGAAACTGGATCCATCACAGAAATGTTTGAAGAATTCCGAACTGGAAAGACCCAAATCTGTCGTACACTGGCTGTAACTTGCCAGCTTCCCATTGACCGGGGTGGAGGTGAAGGAACGGCCATGTATATTGACACCGAGGGTACCTTTAGGCCAGAACGCCTGCTGGCAGTGGCTGAGAGATATGGCCTCTCTGGCAGTGATGTCCTAGATAATGTATCATATGCTTGTGGCTTCAACACAGACCACCAGACCCAGCTTCTTTATCAAGCATCAGCTATGATGGTAGAGTCCAGGTATGCACTGCTAATTGTAGACAGTGCCACTGCCCTCTACAGAACAGACTATTCTGGTGGAGGTGAACTTTCAGCCAGGCAGATGCACTTGGCCAGATTTCTGCGGATGTTTCTGCAACTTGCTGATGAGTTTGGTGTAGCAGTGGTAATCACCAATCAGGTGGTAGCCCAAGTGGATGGAGCAACCATGTTTGCTGCAGATACAAAAAATCCTATTGGAGGAAATATCATTGCTCAAGCCTCAATCACCAGACTGTACCTGTGAAAAGCAACAGCAGAAACCAGAATCTGCAAAATCTACGACTCTCCCTGTCTTCCTGAAGCTGAAGCTATGTTTGCCATCAATGCGGATGTTGTAGGAGATGCAAAAGACCGAATCATTGGATTTTTTCTCATGATAAGCCTAAGTGCTGCAGCCTAATGAAGACTGCTTACTCCCTGGAGTTCATTGGAGGCCTCTTTCTGTTGTGACTGCCAAAGAAAAAGGGGGGGGGGGGACAGGAAAACAGCCATTGTATCAGCTTTTCTGGTGGTATAAACAGGAGACAGGTCAGTAGTCACAAACCGATCTGAAATGTTTATTCCTTCTCTAGAGAGTGTATTAATCTCTATGTGAACTCTTTGGTTTTGGGGGGATGGTGTATGAAATACCTTTGACGTAGTACCTTGAGTGACTTGGGACATCTTGTATCTCCAGAACTAAAGCTAAGGAGACCAGACTCCTCTTACTGTCTGAATAATGTTGAAAAGAATGTCTGAGCTATGTGGCAAAGGGAATGGGTCTCTTGGCAGGTTCTTTTTCTCTGTCAATCAGACAGAGGTTTTTAAGTTTGGATGCCTGAATGTTGTTCTGTAAAAATGATTTAGTTAAGGAGGGCTGAGCAGAACTGCTGGGCCACCAGCCCTTTACGATTCACTTGCATGGGGTTTTTTTACTGCTAAGAGCAATTCAAGATAATTCTGGAATCTTAAGCATTTCAGAGGCTAAACGTAAATTGGTTCATTGTGGGGCTGCTAATAAAGTAGTTATTTGTAGCGACTGGTGTTTATAGGAGTTATTCTGGTACAAACTAAGTATTTCAAGATAGGGCCTTTCTATCTTTTTGCCACTGGGTATGTATGATCAGTTTCTATTACTTTAAATTGAAATTTTAAAAGGGAGTCCTACATTCAGATGATTGAACTTCTTGTCCTTCAACCTAATAGACTATAAAAAAGACTATACCATGGCTATCCTACGGCCTTTGTTTTTATTCTGCAAGTTCCATGTTGTAGAAGTCTGATGCTTCCCTGGATTATTCTACTTTAGGGGTTTGAAATACTCTTCCCCTTCAAACTGCTCAGGATGAGTTTTAAACTGCTTTTACAATTTCAAAGGGCTTCTCAGTATTGGGAATAAAGGCAATGAAAATCTAAAAAAAAATAAAACAAACTGAGTGGAATTATTTCAGAAAATAAATTATTCATAGGTTGCAACTGGTTATAATTTTTGCATCAGGCCAACTCTTTAGGACTCTAAAGGAAAACTTGACAAAATAAAACATGATGCTGATCTGAAATTCGTTTTCAGGACAGAGCTCACATTTGAGATTTCCCATTTCCCTGCCTTCAGTTTTTGTTCCAGTATTAACAATTAGATGGCTGTGGTCAGTTGGCTCTGTGGATTGTGTCTGCCCTGCGTGTGGATGTCCCAGGTTCAGTCCTCATCGGACATACATGAGAAGTGACCTTCTGCTTCTCTTCTCCTCCCTCTCCCTCTTCTCTCTCTTTCCCTTGCTCACAGCCAGTGGCTCCTTTGGTTTGAGTGTTGGCCCTGGGTGCTGACAATAGCTCAATTGATTCGAACACTGGTTCCAGACAGGAGTTGCCAGGTGGGTCCCAGTTGGGGCACATGAGGGAGTATGTCTATCTCCCTTCCTGTCATTTAAAAAAAATTAAAAATTAATAAAATAACAATTAGGTGAGATGGTATTTTTATCAGATATCTATTATTGTATTTACATATACTGCAGAATGGTATCAGGATAATAATTTTAAACTATCTAAGAAATATATATGCAATTTATGTGTATAAATTTCATTAGAAAATCACTGACTTTTCTTGGCTCCATGAGAGAAATGAGTTTGCAGGGAAATCACCCCCATGAAGTTTGGAGAGACAAGCAAATTCAGAGTCCCAGCTGAGAGCTGCATATCTGGAGCAGGAGCTGCTGGAACATAAAATCATAGAAATACATATAAAGTAATTTTAACAAATTGCTGGAGGTTGAATGAAGACTAGCATGACCGTGAGAAACTTCTAGGTGCCTCAGTCTTAGGGGAAACCCATTCATGTGTGGGTTTCATTTCCAGGAACATCACCAGATTTTCATTAAAGAAGAATGATTCACTCTTGGCACAAACAGAAGAGGGAGAATATTCATTATGTAAAATGCCCAGCCTGATCAGGCGGTGGCACAATGGATAGAATGTCAGCTTGGGATGAAAAAGACCCAGGTTTGAAACCCTGAGGCTTATCCGGCTTGAGCGCAGGCTCATTGGCTTGGCATGAGGTCACTGGCTTGAGAGTGGAACCACTACATGGCCCCATGATTGCTGGCTTGAGCCCAAAGGTTGTTGGCTTGAAGCCCAGGGTTGCTGGCTTGAGCCCAAGGTCACTGGCTTGAGCAAGGGGTCTCTTGCTCTGCTGTAACTCCCGGATCAAGTCACCTATGAGAAAGCAATCAATAAACAACTAACGTGCGGCAACGAATAATTGATACTTCTCATCTCTCTCCGTTCCTGTCTGTTTGTCCCTATCTGTCCTTCTCTCTGTCAGAAAGAAAGAAAGAAAGAAAGAAAGAAAGAAAGAAAGAAAGAAAGAAAGAAAGAAAGAAAGAAAGAAAAAAAGAAAAAAAGAAAAAAAGAAAAAAAGAAAAAGAAAGAAAGAACATTCTTTATAACAAAGGCCTACTCTCCAGGGGAAAAGACTTTACAATAATAGCCTTATCTCAGCTTAGAGAAAGACATGGCTCACACTAGACTATTCTAGCCTTCCTGTCTTACCAAAGGGAGTTAAGGAGGTATATGAAATTGACATGAAAACCACAGTTCAGAGACCTAAGCCCACTAAAAGACTGAGATTTGGTCATAAGATTATAGAATACTTGTCTCCCTCAAATCTTACCACCACATCAATAAAACATTAGTATCATAACAGTGGATTACAGATGGAAGAGTAACAAGGCAGACTATTTCTCTCATAGAATAGCCCAATATCGCCTGACCTGTGATGGCGCAGTGGGTAAAGCATCAACCTGGAACGCTGAGGTCGCCAGTTTAAAACCCTGAGCTTGCCTGGTCAAGGCACATATGGGAGTTGATGCTTCCTGCTCCTTCCCTGCCCATCTCTCTCTCTCTTTCTCTCTCTCTCTCTCTCTCTCTCTCTCTCTCTCTCTCACTCTTTCCATCTCCAAAATGAATTAAAAAATATTTAAAAAAGAAAAGCCCAATATTAAGTAGGGAGGCAAAAACAATAACACTAAATCGATATGAAACTTGATACTTGTAACTGTGCAAACACTCAAACCTAACTCCTTGCCAGATTAACATAAATTTTCAGACTTAAATCCTAGTAGTTCTTACTACTCAATACAACAGGTTTAGCTTTCAACAACAACAATTACATGGCATATCAAAGGCTAGATAAAATTCAGTCTAAAGGGTCACATTAACTATCAAAACCAGATTCAGAAATGACACAGATGTTGACATGATCAGATAGGGGATTTAAAATAATTATGGCTAGTATGTTGATGGCTCTAATGAAAGAAGCAGACGACATGCAAGGATAGATATGTAATGAACCATATAGGTAGAATCTCTAAGAAAGAATAAAAAGTAAATTCTAGAAATCAAAAGCACTGTAACAGAAATAAAGAATGCTTTTCATGGCTTTACCAGTAGAAGCAGCTGAAGAATCAGGAGCTTAAGCCAAAAGAAATTTCTCAAACTAAAATGGAAACAGAGGCCATGGCTAGGTAGCTCAGTTCATCAAAATATTATCCCGACATGCTGAGTTGTGGGTTTCATCTTCAGTCAGGGCATATACAAGAATCAGCCAATTATGACATGAATAAGTATAACAACAAATTGATCTCTCTCTCTCTTCCCCCCACTTCATCTCTCTCCAACAATTAATAAATTAAAAGGAAAACCTATAATGCAAACAGACAAATGAATTTTTTAAAAACAGGATGCATGTAAGAACTGTGGACTGTGGTATAACATGTATAACTGGATTGCAGGAAGCAATAAAAACAACAAAACAAAAGTCAGAATGCTGAACATTTTTCAAAATTAATTTCAGACACCAATAGCAAGTTCAGAGAATACCAAACAGGATAGATATCAAAAACAAAGAAACAAATAGAAGTAAAAATTATTATATTTAGACATATCATATTCAGTTGCAGAAAATAAAAGACAAAGGAAAATTCCAGAAAGAAACTGATGGGGAAAGGACACCTTACATATAGAGAAACATGAGTAAAAATTAAAGGGACTTTTCATCAAAAACCACATTATGAAAGTAGATTAAAATATGTAAAATAGTAAAAGAAAATAAAGACAATACCAACTTAGATTTCTATATTCAGCAAATCTTTCCTTCAAGAGTGAAGCAAAATAAATACCTTCTAAGACAAACAAAATTACAAAAAAATTCTTCAGAAATTAAATCTAATCTATATATGAAAAAGAAGATACTGAATTAATAAAAACAAAGTGTTTTATGCATATTTTATGATCTAGTAGATAACTGTTTAGAACTATGGAGAGAATATATTGGGTGTTTATAGCATGTGAATAAGGAAAATAAAAGACAATGTTATAAGGGGCAAAAAGGAGGAAATTTTTATTTTCCATTATATCTATTGTACATGAGAAGTAGTATAGTGTTACTTGAAGGTGAAGTTAAATGAGCTAAGATGCATATTGGAAACTCTAGGACAATCACTAAAATAATTTTCAAAAGAAGTATAATTGACCTGCTAAGGAAGGAGATAAAATGCTCAAATAAAAGCAGAAAAGACATAAAAGGAGAGGAGAATGAAACAAATATAAAATAGAAGTAATCATGTTAGATAATCCAATGATATCAAAATACCTTTGAATATGGCTTGATGAACTAATTAGATAAAGATTATCACATAAATAAACACACAGTAAATATAAAGACTTAACTATTAAAATTGAATAGATGGAGAACTATGTACCATGCTAAGATTAATTAAAAGAAAGCTGAAGTAGCTACATTAATTTCAAACAGAGCATATTTCAGAACATAGAAGATTATCAGGGATAAAGAAAGGTATTACTAATTGATAAGGAGGCTAAATTTTCAAAGTATAAATTTTAGATACAAAAGTAAATACTAAAAGCATAAATTATAAAATAAAAAATTGATAGTTAAGGTGATATTAAAATTTAAAACTTCTGCTGTGTGAAAGACATTGTTAAACAATAAAAAGAAAAGGAGAGTTCTAAGAATAAAATTAGGCCTTGAAGAAGCCTAAATAACTTTTAAAAATATGTACACTAGACAAATAGAGACTATAAATTGAATTTTGTATGAGTAAAAAGCAATGTAAAATTTAGACTATGTTATCCCTCAATTATGTAACTTTTTGTATCTCATTGAATATCAATTTTATTGTAAGATTCCTTAATGGTTCACCTAGACATGAAAATTTAAAAATTCCATCCAGTAAAAGATGTAGTTGCAATGAATGACATATTTACCATAATTCCTGAAAAAAAAAGGTAGCATTTGTCAACTTTTTAAAAAAAAATTAAAGAAGCAGAGACAAGATGGTGATGGAGGGGGTGGACGTACCAACTTCCACCTCCCAGAATGAAAGTGGATTACAAACTAATTTTAAAAACCATCATCTGGAAAAACCAACTTTGAACTAAACTAAGAGGACTCTTCAACCAAGGAACACTGAAGAAAACACACTGAGACTGGTAGGAAAAGTGGAAATGTGGAGAAGGCTGCCCAGCTCCCCAGAGTGAATGGCAGCCGGGAGAGACTCGCGTGGCAGGAAGTGAATTTAGCAGAGAGAGGAGGGTCCTGAGTCCCAGGAACAAAGTCCCAGGAACAAAGCCCCAGCCTGCAGCCCCAGAGCCTAGAAGAGGTGTATGGACAGTATTTAGCTGGAAACAAGACAGGATACTGTTTGTGAGAAAGAGACTGATTTCTCAGACCCAGGATTCTTCTTAAAGGGACCATGCAGAAAACCTCTCTCACAACCACTCACCCGGGGCTCTGGGGGACTGGGAGAGAGGAGAGGACCGGAGTAGCTGGAAGAGAGTGTAATCTAGGATGCACAGGGAGAAACATTTTGAGAGATAGCCACCAACCTCTGGGACAAGTCACTCCCCAAATATGAAGTGAATATTTCCCCTAGAAACAGCAATACCAGCAAAGGGAAGCAGGATACCAGCCAAACAAACTCTCCTGTGGTACTCAGAGCAGAGTCGCTTAGAAGGAGGGAGCTTTCGGGTCTAAGTCTTAGGGTCTGAGCTGCAGTGCCCCCACCCACATGGCTGAGGGCTCGCCCGAGGGCAGGCAGTAATGGGACATGGAAGCGTGGTTCTGTAGGCAAGAACAGAAGCCTGCTGGCCACCACTGAGGCCCAGGTGTGAGCTCAGTCTTGCCCGGCTGGGGAGGAGGGGACATGAAAAAGTGGTCAAGACCAGCTGCGGGCCGCCTGCAATCCAGCCTATGGGGGGAAGGGCAGGAGCCCCTGAAGGAGCAGAGACCTACCCTTGAGCAAAGGTGCAAGAGCACAGCACTGCCCCGCCCATGGACCGAGGCTTGTGGCCTGACTTGGGAGCCAGCTCCTCCCACAGGGCTAGAGCTAAAAGACTAGAACAGGTGGAGTCCCGCTACTAAGCGTGGGCATGCAGTTGCACCTGGCCTGTGGAGCCAAGGCTTGGAGCCATCCCATGTGCAGGCTCCTCCTGCAAGGGCAGGGTGAAAGCCCAGAATCAGGCGGAGACCTGCAGCTGAGCAAAGGTGCTCACCCCTGCCTTCAGGGCCGAGCATAACTCCACCATGGGATGGGGCAAAGGCCAAGGCCACTGAGGCTTGTACAACCGAGTATGTGATCACAGCGACTCCAGAAGTAGAGGCAGAAACCACAGCAACAGCCCCAGTGGGCAAGCACCAGCAACACCCAAACCTGAACGCCCTATGCAGCAACAGCAGAGGGAGTGGCGGGCCTGCAGACAGACCACACCTAGGGAACACAAAGGCCACACCCAGTGGACTCTAGTGGCCAAAACCTTCTTTTACACAGACAAAATGAGAAAGCAGAGAAATGCAACACAAATGAATCAAGAAAAATCCACAGAAAAGGACCTGAATGAGTCAGATATAACCAAATTACCATATGCACAGTTTAAAATAATAATTTTTAGGATGCTGAAAGATCTTAGAACAATAATATATGGTCATTACAAATACCTAAATAAAGAGATAGGAAATATAAAAAGGACATTGAAATAATAAAAAAGAATTAGTCATAAATAAAAAATACAATATCAGAAATGAAGAACAAAATGGAAGGAATTAATAGCAGATGGGTGAAGCTGAGAATCAAATGAGTGAGTTAGATGACAAGATACATAAAGGAACAGAAGCATAGAAAAAAAAAGAAAAGAGACTCAAAAAGTCTGAAGAAACTCTAAGATAGCTCTGTAACAACATGAAGAGAAATAACATACGCATCATAGGGGTTCCTGAAGAAGAGAAAGAACAAGAGATAGAGACTTTGTTCAAACATATCATTGCTGAAAACTTCCCTCAATTAAGGCAGAAAAACATCTCACAAGTTCAAGAAGCACAGAGAACTCTATTAAAGAGAAACCCAAAGAAATCTATACCAAGACAAATTATAATTAAAATACCAAAGCTAAGTGATAAAGAGAAAATATTTATATTGAAAGGTGCTAGAGAAAAGAAGACTATCACCTACAAAGGAGACCCCATAAGGATGACATCAGACTTCTCAAGAGAAACACTTGAGGGCAGATGGGAATGGCAAGAAATATTCAAAGTAATGCAGAACAAGAGCCTACAACCAAGACTACTTTATCCAGCAAGGCTATCGTTTAAAATTGAAGGAGAAATAAAAAGCTTTCCAGACAAAAAATACTCAAGGAATTCACTACAACCAAACCAAGGCTGCAAGAAATGCTGGCCCTGGCCAGTTGGCTCAGCGGTAGAGCGTCGGCCTGGCGTGCGGGGGACCTGGGTTCGATTCCCGGCCAGGGCACATAGGAGAAGCACCCATTGGCTTCTCCACCCCCACCCCCTCCTTCCTCTCTGTCTCTCTCTTCCCCTCCCGCAGCCAAGGCTCCATTGGAGCAAAGATGGCCTGGGCGCTGGGGATGGCTCCTTGGCCTCTGCCCCAGGCACTGGAGTGGCTCTGGTCGCGGCAGAGCGACGCCCCAGAGGGGCAGAGCATCGCCCCCTGGTGGGCGGAGCGTCGCCCCTGGTGGGCATGCCAGGTGGATCCCGGTCGGGCGCATGCGGGAGTCTGTCTGACTGTCTCTCCCCATTTCCAGCTTCAGAAAAATACAAAAAAATAAAAAAAGAAATGCTAAGGGGCTGTTGTAAACAGATCAAAGGAAAAAAAAGAATATAGCAAAAGAGAATTGCAGTTTTAAAGAATAAAATGGCAATAAAAAATTACATATCAATAATAACCTTAAATGTAAATGGATTAAATGATCCAATCTAAAGACATAGGGTAGCTGCGTGGATAAGAAAACAGGACCCAGGCCTGACCTTTGGTGGTGCAGTGGATAAAAGTGTCGACCTGGAAATGCTGAGGTCGCCAGTTCGAAACCCTGGGCTTGCTTGGTCAAGGCACATATGGGAGTTGATGCTTCCAGCTCCTCCCCCTTCTCTCTCTCTCTCCTTCTCCCTCCCTCTCTCTCCTCTCTAAAATGAATAAATGAAATAAAAAATAAAAAAATAAGAAAACAGGACCCATACATATGCTGTCTACAAGAGACACACCTTAAAACAAAAGATGCACATAGACTGAAGATAAAAGGTTGGAAAAAAATATATCATGCAAATGGAAATGAAAAAAAAGCTGGGGTAGCAATACTTATATCAGACAAAATGAACTTTAAAAAAAAACTATAGTAAGAGATAAAGAAGGTCACTACATAATGATAAAGGGAGCAATGCAAGAAGAAGTTATAACCATTATAAATATATACACATTTAATATACAAGCACCTAAATATATAAAGCAGACTTTGATGGATTTAAAAGGTGAGATCAACAGCAATACTATAATAGTAGGGGATTTCAATACCCCACTAACATCACTAGATAGATCCTCAAGAAAGAAAATTAACAAAGAAAGAGCAGACTTAAAGGACATACTAGATCAACTCGATTTAATAGATATCTTCAGAACCTTTCATCCTAAAGTAGCAGAATATACATTCTTTTCAAAGGCTCATGGTACATTCTCTAGGAGAGACCACATGTTAGGTCACAAAAGCAGTCTAAACATATTTAAGGAGATTGATATCATATCGAGCACTTTCTTTGATAACAATGGCATGAAACTAGAAATCAACCACAACAGAACAACTGAAAAATACTCAAACACTTGGAAACTAAATAGCATGTTATTAAATAACGAATGAGTTAACAATGAGATCAAAGAAGAAATTAAAAAATTCCTAGAAACGAATGATAACGAGCATATATCAACTCAAAATTTATGGAACACAGCCAAAGCAGTCCTGAGAAGGAAGTTCAGAGCATTACAGGCATACCTCAAGAAGCTAGAAAAAGCTCAAATAAACAACTTGACTCTGCATCTAAAAGAACTAGAGAAAGAACAGCAAGTAAAGCCCAGAGCTAGTAGAAGGAAGGAAATAATGAAGATCAGAGCAGAAATAATGACATAGAGGCTAAAGAAACAATAGAGATGATCAGTGAAACCAGGAGCTGATTCTTTGAAAAGGTAAACAAGATAGATGAACCTTTAACCAGACACACCAAGAAAAAAAGAGAGAGGACTCCAATAAATAAAATTAGAAATAAGATTGGAGAAATAAGAACTGACACAACAGAAATACAAAATATTTTAAGAAAATACTATGAAGAACTGTATGCCAAAAAATTAGACAACCTAGATGAAATGGACAAATTCCTTGAAACATATAATCTTCCAAAAATTATTCTGGAAGAATCAGAAAACCTAAACAGACTGATTACAACAAATGAGATTGAAACAGTTATCAAAAAACTCCCAACAAACAAAACCCCTGGGCCAGATAGCTTAACAAGTGAATTCTACCAAATATTCAAAGAAGAACTAACTTCTTTCCTTCTCAAGCTATTTCAAAAAAATTCAAGAGGATGGAAGACTTCCAAGCTCCTTTTATGAGGTGAGTATAATTCTGATTCCAAAACCAGGCAAAGACAACACAAAGAAAGAAAATCATAGGCCAATATCCCTGATGAATTTAGATGCTAAAATCCTCAACAAAATATTAGCAAACCAGATCCAGCAAAATATAAAAAAAAATCAAGTGGGATTTATCCTTGGGAGGCAAGGCTGGTACAATATTTGCAAATCAATCAATGTAATTCATCACATAAACAAAAGGAAGGAGAAAAACCACATGATAATTTTAATAGATGCAGAAAAAGCATTTGATAAAACCAGCACACATTCACAATCAAAACTCTCAGCAAAGTGGGAATACAGGGAACATACCTCAACATGATAAAGGCCATCTATGAAAAACCCACAGCCAACATCATACTCAATGGGCAAAAATTAAAAGCAATCCCCTTAAGATCAGAAACAAGGCAGGGGTGCCCCCTTTCACCACTCTTATTCAACATAGTCCGGGAAGTCCTAGCCACAGCAATTAGATAAGAAGAAGAAATAAAAAGCATCCAAATTGGAAAAGCGGAAGTAAAACTATCATTATTTGCTGATGATATGATATTGTATATAGAAAACCCTAAAGTCTCAGTCAAAAAATTTATAGACCTGATAAATGAATTCAGCAAGGTGGGAGGATATAAAATTAATACTCAGAAATCAAAGGCATTTTTATACACTAACAATAAACTGTCAGAGAAATTAAGGAAGCAATCCCCTTTACCATTGCAACCAAAAAAATAATGTACCTAGGAATAAATTTAACCAGGAAGATTGAAGACTTGTTCTTGGAAAATTATAAAACATTGATAAAAGAAATCAGGGAAGATACAAACAAGTGAAAGCATATACCGTGCTCATGATTAGGAAGAATAAACATCATTAAAATGTCTATATTACCCAAAGTAATTTATAAATTCAATGCAATACCGATTAAAATACCAATGATTTACTTCAAAGTTATAGAACACATATTACAAAACTTTATATGGAACCAAAAGAGAACACGAATAACCTCAGCAATCTTGAAAAGGAAAAATAAAGTGGGAGGTATCACACTTCTGGATATCAAGTTATACTACAAGGCCATTGTACTCAAAACAGCCTGGTACTGGCATAAGAACAGGCATATAGATCAATGGAACAGAACTGAGAACCCAGAAATAAACCCACAGCTCTATGGAAAACTGATATTTGACAAAGGAGGAAAGAGCATACAATGGAGTAAAGACAGCCTCTTTAATAAATGGTGTTGGGAGAATTGGACAGCTACCTGCAAAAAAATGAATCTAGACCACCAACTTACACCATTCACAAAAATAAACTCAAAAAGGATAAAAGACTTAAATGTAAGCATTGAAACCATAAAGATCTTAGAAGAAAACATAGGCAGTAAGCTCTCCCATATCTCTCGCAGCAATATATTTGCTGATTTGTCTCCACGGGCAAGTGAAATGAGGGACGGGATAAACAAATGGGACTATATCAAACAAAAAAGCTTCTGCACAGCTAAAGACAATAAGAACAGAATAAAAGGACAAACTACACAATGGGAGAACATATTTGACAATACGTTTGATAAGGGGTTAATAACCAAAATTTATAAAGAACTTGTAAAACTCAATACCAGGAAGACAAACAATCCAATTTAAAAATGGGCAAAAGAAATAAATAAACACCTCTCCAAAGAGGACATGCAGATGGCCAATAAACAAAATCCAAAATGAAAGAGGAGAAATCACCACGGACACCGTAGATATACAAAGAATTATTGTAGAATACTATGAAAAACTTTATGCTACTAAATTCAACAACCTAGAAGAAATGGATAAATTCCTAGAAAAATACAACCTTCCTAGACTGAGTGAAGAAGAAGCAGAAAGCCTAAACAGACCTATCAGTAGAGAAGAAATAGAAAAAACCATTAAAAACCTCCCCAAAAATAAAAGTCCAGGCCCTGACGGCTATACCAGCGAATTTTATCAAACATTCAAAGAAGACTTGGTTCCTATTCTACTCAAAGTCTTCCAAAAAATTGAAGAAGAAGCAATACTTCCAAACACATTTTATGAAGCCAACATAACCCTCATACCAAAACCAGGCAAGGATGGCACAAAAAAAGAAAACTACAGACCAATATCTCTAATGAATACAGATGCTAAAATACTAAACAAAATACTAGCAAATCGAATACAACAACATATTAAAAAAATAATACATCATGATCAAGTGGGATTCATCCCAGAATCTCGAGGATGGTTCAACATACGTAAAACGGTTAATGTAATACACCATATCAACAAAACAAAGAACAAAAACCACATGATCTTATCAATAGACGCAGAAAAGGCTTTCGATAAAATACAACACAATTTTATGTTTAAAACTCTCAACAAAATGGGTATAGAAGGAAAATATCTCAACATGATAAAGGCCATATATGATAAACCATCAACTAACATCATATTAAATGGCACTAAACTGAAGGCTTTCCCCCTTAAATCAGGAACAAGACAGGGTTGTCCACTCTCTCCACTCTTATTTAATGTGGTACTAGAGGTTCTAGCCAGAGCAATCAGACAAGACAAAGAAATAAAAGGTATCCATATCGGAAAAGAAGAAGTAAAGGTATCACTTTTTGCAGATGATATGATCCTATACATCGAAAACCCCAAAGAATCCACAAAAAGACTACTAGAAACAATAAGCCAATACAGTAAGGTCGCAGGATACAAAATTAACATACAGAAGTCAATAGCCTTTCTATATGCCAACAATGAAACAACTGAGAAGGAACTCAAAAGAATAATCCCCTTCACGATTGCAACAAAAAAAATAAAATACTTAGGAATAAACATAACAAAGAATGTAAAGGACTTATATAATGAAAACTATAAACCATTGTTAAGGGAAATCAAAAAAGATATAATGAGATGGAAGAATATACCTTGTTCTTGGCTAGGAAGAATAAATATAATCAAGATGGCTATATTACCCAAAGCAATATACAAATTTAATGCAATTCCCATCAAACTTCCAATGACATTTTTTAAAGAAATAGAGCAAAAAATCATCAGATTTATATGGAACTATAAAAAACCCCGAATAGCCAAAGCAATCCTAAAGAAAAAGAATCAAGCTGGGGGCATTTCAATACCTGACTTCAAACTCTATTATACGGCCACGACAATCAAAACAGCATGGTATTGGCAGAAAAATAGACACTCAGACCAATGGAACAGAATAGAAAGTCCAGAAATAAAACCACATATATATAGTCAAATAATTTTTGATAAAGGGGCCAACAACACACAATGGAGAAAAGAAAGCCTCTTCAATAAATGGTGCTGGGAAAACTGGAAAGCCACATGCAAAAGAATGAAACTGGACTACAGTCTCTCCCCCTGTACAAAAATTAACTCAAAATGGATCAAAGATCTAAACATAAGACCTGAAACAATTAAGTACATAGAAGAAGACATAGGTACTCAACTCAGGGACCTGGGTTTTAAAGAGCATTTTATGAATTTGACTCCACAGGCAAGAGAAGTGAAGGCAAAAATTAATGAATGGGACTACATCAGACTAAGAAGTTTTTGCTCAGCAAGAGAAACTGATAACAAAATAAACAGAAAACCAACTAAATGGGAAATGATTTTTTCAAACGACAGCTCAGATAAGGGCCTAATATCCAAAATATACAAAGAACTCATAAAACTCAACAACAAACAAACAAACAATCCAATAAAAAAATGGGAAGAGGATATGAATAGACACTTCTCCCAGGAAGAAATACAAATGGCCAACAGATATATGAAAAGATGCTCATCTTCTTTAGCTATTAGAGAAATGCAAATCAAAACGGCAATGAGATACCACCTCACACCTGTTCGATTAGCTGTTATTAGCAAGTCAGGTAACAGCAAATGTTGGAGAGGCTGTGGAGAAAAAGGAACCCTCATACACTGTTGGTGGGAATGTAAAGTAGTACAACCATTATGGAAGAAAGTATGGTGGTTCCTCAAAAAACTGAAAATAGAACTACCTTATGACCCAGCAATCCCTCTACTGGGTATATATCCCAAAAACTCAGAAACATTGATACGTAAAGACACATGCAGCCCCATGTTTATTGCAGCATTGTTCACAGTGGCCAAGACATGGAAACAACCAAAAAGCCCTTCAATAGATGACTGGATAAAGAAGATGTGGCACATATACACTATGGAATACTACTCAGCCATAAGAAATGATGACATCGGAACATTTACAGCAAAATGGTGGGATCTTGATAACATGATACGAAGCGAAATAAGTAAATCAGAAAAAAACAGGAACTGTATTATTCCATACGTAGGTGGGACATAATAGTGAAACTAAGAGACATTTATAAGAGTGTGGTGGTTACGGGGGGGAGGGGGGAATGGGAGAGGGATAGGGGGTGGGGAGGGGCACAAAGAAAACAAGATAGAAGGTGACAGAGGACAATCTGACTTTGGGTGGTGGGTATGCAACATAATTGAACGACAAGATAACCTGGACTTGTTATCTTTGAATATATGTATCCTGATTTATTGATGTCACCCCATTAAAAAAATAAAATTATAAAAAAAAAAAAAAAAAAAAAAAAGCTCAACATCACTAATCATTAGAGAAATGCAAATTAAATCCACAATGAGATATCACCTCACACCAGTCAGAATGGCGCTCTTCAACAAAAAAACACAGAATAAGTGCTGGCAAGGATGTGGAGAAAAGGGAACCCCCTGCACTGCTGGTGGGAATGCAGACTGGTGCAGCCACTGTGGAAAACAGTATGGAGATTCCTCAAGAAATTAAAAATCAAACTGTCTTTTGACCCAGCTATACCACTGTTAGGAATATAACCCAAGAACACCATAGCAGTGTTTCAAAAGAAGAAATGCACCCCCATGTTTATGTCAGCATTGTTCACAATAGCGAAGATCTGGAAACAGCCCAACTGTCCATCAGTGGACGAGTGGATTAAAAAGCTTTGGTACATATATACTATGGAATACTACTCAGCCATAAGAAATGATGACATCGGATCATTTACAACAACATGGATGGACCTTGATAACATTATACTGAGCGAAATAAGTAAATCAGAAAAAACTAAGAACTATATGATTCCATACATGGGTGGGCATATGTGAGACTCAGAGACATGGACAAGGGTGTGGGGGGTTACAGTGTGGGGAGAGGAGAGGGAGGGGGTTTGGGGAGGGGAGGGGCATAACGAGAACCAGTTGGATGGTGACGGAAGACAATTGGACTTTGGGTGATGGGAATGCAGCATAATCAAATGTCGGTATAACCTGGAGATGTTTTCTCTGAACATGTGTACCCTGATTTATCAATGTCATCCCATTAAAATTAATTAAAATAAATAAAATAAAATAAATTAAAGAAAAATTGTAGATTCAAAAAGCTGGGCCCCGGCTGCTTGGCTCAGCAGAAGAGTGTTGGCCTGGAGTGTGGAAGTCCAGGGTTCAATTACCAGTCAGGGCACAAGGGAGAAGTGACCATCTGCTTTTCCCCCTCTCATCCCCCCCTCTCTTCTTCTTCTGCAGCCATGGCTTGAACAGTTTGAACAAAGTTGGCCCCAGGCACTGAGAATGGCTCCAGGACCTTGCCTAGGGTGCTAAAATAGCTTGGTTTCAGAGCAATGGAGCAGCGGTCCAGACAGGCAGAGCATTGCTGGTAGAGAGTTTGCCAAGTGGATGCCCAACAGGGTTTATGCAGGAGTCTGTCTCTCTGCTTCCCTGCTCTCTCTCTCTCTCTCTCTCTCTCTCTCTATATATATATATATATATATATATATATATATATATATATAAATTTTAAAGCTGAAATTATATTTAACAACTAACACTATTTAACATTTATAAAATAAATTTTGTTGCAGAAATATTTAGGAAGATAATTGTTCTCTTATAAATATGCACACATGATAAAACATATCAATATATATAGTATTAATTAGTTTAGAATATATTAATACCTATTTTTATAAAAACAAGTAACTTTTATGAAGTGACATGCTTCAGAATGATACATATAGATATGTGTATTATATGTATATATTTATATATAAAACAAAATATAGATCAATAAACTGATGAACATTTTTAGTGTTTTCATTTGTCTTTTTAAATGAGTGTACTGATATATTATACATACTTATATGATTTAATATTTTGAGGTCCAAAATCCTATTGTGCACTTAATATTGAAAACCTCTTCACCTTATAATTTAGTCTGTGCTTGAGTACCTCCAAGGTTGGGAAACACACTTCATGAAATAAACCTGAATGGCATTTAAAACTCTGAATACTGCAAATTATTCCTGGAAGTCATCTGAGAAAACAGCAGGGAAAATAAAACCCTCTGCTATATAGAGTCCTTTGAATAATAACAAAAGTCAATATGATATGAATAAAAGATAATAAAGTGAAAAAATTGATCTCAAGGAAAATGAGCAAGTAAAATAATGTCACCTTCCAGGGCAATATACCAGTGATATTCAACTAGTATACAGCAAGAATTTTTAAAACATGCAATACCTGACTATTTAGTTAAGGGCACTGACCTCACTTCCCTTAAATTATCAAATAAAAAATGATAACAGGCAACGCAACAATGACCATCTGGTGTGAATGAATCAAAATTATATCTTTTTTTTTGTCAGATCAGCAAAAAATATATTTTTGGTGTACCCCAGAATTTTTGTAATTAGTTTATGTGTGTACTGTGAGATGAAAAATATTGAAAGTTCCTTCAATATACACATGATGTATCACAGAATTATACACTTAAAATCTATATAATTTTATTAAACAACTTTACTAAAATAAATTTAAAAACAAACAAATAAACACATGTTTTGAGAATAAGAAAAAAACAGTTTTACAGCATCAAAACATAGACCCCCACACTAGAAGTTTCCAATGGGCCATGAGTCAAGATAACAACAAAATCAGAATTTAAAAAGTAGCTAAAAATTGTTTTTGGAAATTAAAAATAGTAATCATTTCTTAGGGATCAATTTTATAAAAGTATACCAACTGCAGATCTAAAACATCTTTTATTTTTCCAGTTTTGGTCCTTAGTTCTATCCTCTGAAATAGAACACATCATATAGCTCCATTCTCACATATTTTTTTATATTTGTTTTTTATTAAAATATATATTTTTATCCTTTCAGAAATACTGTCACAGTATAAATGGTTTTTTTCTCCTAGTTCTAATTCTTCCTGAGTTTTGCTTTAGCATCTAACATTGATTGTATATAATTACATATATCCTTAACTTGTTGTGTATCTCTATGCTCACATAATTCTCTCCCCTTATGAAATCATTAGGATAAGTGAAGTAAGACTAGTTACAGCCTTCTTGCCTCCAAAATCTATTTCCTCTTGCTATCATCATGGAGCTTAGCTGTGAAAAATCGAATCTGAGCTATATCTTCCTAGTCATGACCTTCCAGAAAGTCATAATAAATATGCCTTAAATTCTATATGAGTGCCTAAAGGATTTGGTGGTGTCTTCCTAAATAAGAAAGCTAGGTTAAAGTTTGCCAATTTTAGTAGAGAAAGTCTTTACAAAAGGCCATGAATAAATATAGCATCAGATATTAAGGTAAAAATTAGAGTATATATTATTCATGTAAAGAATAGTAATCCAGAAGATGGATATCATATTTCTAGCAAATGAATTGAAACAAATATACTATAACATTATAAAATGAGCCCATGAAATATTTTTCATACTTGGGGAGGATCATAATAATTATACAAAGTCTTAAAAAACAGTCTTTAATGATGTATACAAAATCTGATTCTGCATCTAAGATCACAAGCAATGACATACGCAAAGTTCAGTTTTGATCAAACAGAAAATTGTACATTATTTGGTATTTTAAATAAATTATTGTGAGAAATTTATCATTGTAGCTTATTATTGACAATATTTTATGTGATCACAGTTGGAGTATATCTTAATGCATAATCATATCTCATTACTGATAAAGATTCAAAACTGCTATAACTGTGATGCAGCCCTTGTACTTGCAAAATTAGTACTTACATTTGCAAAAGTATCAACTAAAAATATAGTTGAAGAATTAAAGACATTAACATGAAATATGATTTGTTTTCTGTTTAATAAATACATCAAGACTTCTATTATTGAGAACATCTTTGTAAATAAAATTTGTGAAGCCTCTCAAGCAACATAAAAAGATGCTAATCTTGCTTATGTAGAGTAAATAAAAAAGCCAGAAAAGCATATTGAAAAAAATGAGTGAACTTTAATTTCGTGTTTGTTTCCATAATTTTGTCTTTACTTTTCAAAGCAAAACTATTATAATTTGAATCTAATTCTAATTCTGTCTTACAAGTAAAATCAATACATTGAAAATAGGACTAGATGAACCAAAGCCCTACATATTTTTCAAGATTTTGTTAAAAATATATATCACAAATATACTAAATTTTCAATAAAAACTTTTTGGAAATATATATATATTTGATAAAACACATATTCAGCTTCTGAAAAAGTGCTTCTTTCCTCTTGTTGGCCATATGCAAACATAAAGATAAAGGAATGCATAAAATGTCAGAGAGGACAAGAGAAATATACAAATGAACAGGAGTCAGAGCCAGAAGTTTAAGTAAATGTCCTGAGTAGGCTCATAAATACAAATGTCTGCAGGAACCCAGGGCAGATGGGTAAAGTGCAGGTGTGTGACACTCATAACCACAACTTCATAAAAGGCAGCTGCTCCTTAGCTCCTGCTGATTATGTCATGCAGAAACATGGGACACAGATGTCTTCATCACCTTCATGCTGGCTCATTGTTTATCTTTGCAAAGATCAGTTTGTGTTTTTTTCAAAACAATTATCGAGTAGATCAATATTCTGCAGACTAAACAAAACATGTCTGCAATTGAAATTTTTTTCCAAGGCTGTAGTTTGCCACCTATAATCCATATGACTCTGTAACTCATATCACTCATTTTCTTGACATAAATATTTTAGGACTGACATTAGTTGCATTATTTTCATTAGGTATTTTAAGGTCTAATGTAGAATAATCTTTCTTCAGTTAATACCAATTTTAACCTGCCTTCAGAATAAACTATTACATTTGACTTTTTATGACTTTGGTTTTACACTGTAAATTCGTGACCATCTACATCATTTAAGCAAGTCCCCTGAATGAAGACAAAATTGTAATCAAGTTGTAAAATAATGATAAGATTACTTGGTTTCTATCTTTAATAATATTACCATAATGTCAATTTTATCTGACAAAGTGGTGTTATGAGTTAGTAAATTTTCTATATTTTAGTATTTTACCCATTTAGCAATCAACATATCATATTTCAGATTTTTAATATACTTTTTTAAATATATTACCTTTGTAAACACAATATAAAGAAATATTACTCTACATTTTTTAAAAACTTGGAATAACTATGATCTTACAACATCAAACATGATGACTATAATAATATCAGTGCATTATTATGTTCATACATTGGTTTCTTTAGAGATTAATTATGCTATTTTTTTTATATTCAAAAGTCTCAAGCTAACTTGGTCTTTGAGAACATGTGCGTATCATGAGGTTTTTCTATTTTCTACTGGTAGTTAACAATGTGCTTAATGTGCAGGACTCCCCTCCCCAATATTTCTTATTTTACTTTGTGGTACATATTTACTATAATTTGGGACCTCAGGTAGTATATTAAACAACAACAACAGCACCTAAATTCATGTAAGTAGGTTTTAATAAGAGTACAGTTCTAGTTGGAGTACTTCTTTTCATATTAGATGGTGCAGTTTTGAAGAGAATCACCCAAGTTCTTCTGTATGAAAAGTGTGTGTGTGTGTCCCACCTCTCTCTTTGAAGTATGCTAATTGAAACATGCAGAGAAAGTATGTTAGTGGAAAGAAGATGCATTTTGGAGAGAAACAATTTTGAGATTTAATCCTTACTGGGTGTGTAAACTTAGGTAAATCATATCAGAGGTTTTCACCCTTTTTACATTGGAGGACTGGTAAAAATAGAATTATTTCAGGGACCACAAAGGGAGAAATCACCCTGAGCATATGCAAATTCCACTAAGATCACTGGGTCTATAATCTTCATACAATATCAGGGTGGTCAACTCTTTCTCTGACTCGTCTGCGAACTGGTGGCTAAAAAAAAACACTGAATCATAGGATCTCTCTGATTCTCTTTTTCCTGAGCTGTAAATAAAGATAACATTCTTGTTTCATAAAACTAAGATGCTTGTGCAGTATTTGAAGCATCCAGCACCGTCCTGGTACTTAGTTGTTACTGACTAAAATCGGATTTATTTGCCAATATTTACTGACCATATACATTATGAACACTGAGAAAGAGGAGAGCAGTGCCTGATTATTTTCTATCACAGCTAGATCATAGTATTTTCCTGTCAAGATAAACAACTTCTCAAAACATTATGATCAATGTTACTTTGTGACAGTGATGAATCAAGACAGAAAAATGAGACTACTCCCTCAATCATTTCTAAATACAGACAAAAACATAATGATATTTCTAATAAAAATATTGACCAAACATCTTTGTATCCTGGCTAATATGAAAGACTGCTACTTCTTTACCAATTATAGTTTAGTTTCAGTCTAGTCTTCGCTCCTTCTAGATAAGGCTCATAAAAGTATTTCTGCTTCCTGACAGTATCCAATGCACACCAAAGAAATGCTTCCTTAAATGTCCCCCAAGTAACTGAAAATGAGCCCAAATCTTAAGTCTTTCTTACAACTTCTTAGTGAGATGCCCCATGATTCCATATGGTGTATGTTCTTTCTCACTGCAATGAGTAATAAATCACAGGTGTATTCCTAGCACCCTTTAGCAAGAGGAAATTAAAAAGAAATACCAGGGGAAGTTTCAAAATGGGAAAGCATATAGTCAGAGATGACATTTATAGTCATGTTGTGCTAGCTATTGTATTAGCCAAAAAATATCTTCATTTAGAAGTGGCATATCTTTCAAGTGAAATATCAAAAACTTAGTTCCCAGAAAATTTAGTGAATTAATAGTGAGCTTATCATTTTTCTTAGGCAAAAATATTAAAAGGAAAGAGTCATTTCCTTTCTTTATACATACATACCGGTATATGAGTTAAAGGTCAAGGTAATTGACTTCCCCTTTTATTTTTCCTTATCTTAAAGTATTAACAAAATAGAAAAAAATAAACAAGTCAATTACTTTAAACTCTAAAATAACACGTTTAGCCCTCACTAGGTAGCTCAGTTGCTTAGAGCATCTTCCAGATATACCAAGGTTGTAGGTTCAATACCTGGTGAGGGTGCATATAAGAATTAATCAGCCTGACCAGGCAGTGGCGCAGTGGATAGAGCATTGGACTGGGATGTGGAGGACCAAGGCTCGAGACCCCAAGGTCGCCAGCTTGAGCATGGGCTCATCTGGTTTGAGGAAAAAAACAAAACAAAAAAACTCACCAGCTTGGACCCAAGGTCACTGGCTTGAGCAAGGGGTTACTTGGTCTGCTTTAGCCCCCCAGTCAAGGCACATATGAGAAAGCAATCAATGAATAACTGAGGTTCCACAACAAAAAACTGATGATTGATGCTTCTCATCTCTCTCCGTTCCTGTCTGTCTGTCCCTATCTATCCCTGTGTCTGACTCTCTGTCTCTGTAAAAAAAAAAAAAAAAAAAAATCAATCAATGAATAAATAAATAAGTGGAACAACAAATTAATCTCTCTCCTTTCCTTCCTCTGTCTCTAAAATCAATCATTAAATTAAAAAAAATAAAAATAAAATAGGACCTTTACATTAAAAACTCTGGTTCAGAAAGAGTTTTAAAGGCATATTTTAAAGTCTAACTTAAGGAAAAAGTACTTTAAAAGTAAAGTACATATTAGGTTAATTTTGATTTTATTAATTATTTTATATGCTTAAATCTTCAACAAATATTGAAAAATCTAGAGCAGTGGCACCACATAAATTCTGAAACAAAGCTGTATTAGGCAAAAGATTTAATTAGTGAAATAGTAATTATGCCTTACTTCAATTGCATGTTGATGATCTGGTAGGCACTATTATACATGCCTTCCATGTGTTATCTGAATTAATCTCCAAAACAACTCTGCACTAGAAGTTACCATTATCTCCACACCACTGTAGAGGAAGCTGGGGCTTCACTTGTCTGAGCTTTAATGGTTTGACGGTACAATTTCAATTCAAAATCATAAAATCCAATTTTACATGTTTAACCTTTAAGAATTGCTTCTGAACTCTCAAGAGTTCACATTACTTCCAAAAAATTTCATTTCCCCACAAGACAAGCTCTCTCTACGATAATAATAATTTAAAACTTCAGAAAAACATCATCCATGTTGAAGCAACTCTAAAACCTCTCTAGAAATCAGAAAGTAACTGCTTTGTTTAATATATATAATGACACAAAGGCTGATGTCCATTCTTCTGCCTTATTGACCACAACCTGATTAAAAATATTTGAAATCAAGATAAGCATGGACCATGCAGCACACTATCAATAAAAGATCACTGTAATAAAATGTCAGAACAGATGAGTTTTATTCCTGACTCTATTACAGGTATTGGCTGAGTACAGTAGGTCATACTTTTTCAGAAGTGAACGAATTATTAGAGTTTAAATTTCAAAATAGTTAGCAAAATATTTAAGTTCAAATTTAAGGCTGGAAATCAATGCAATGTTCAATATCTTGAGACTGTATTTTCAGTAATTGTGTTGTTATAGTGGACATTTTTTTTTATAATACTGTAAGTTCTGGACCAGGACAACAATTAGAAGTTAAAAAGGAAATCCACTAGAGAGTAACAAATACTTACTTTAAACATATGAAATCAATGTCTTATCGTGAAATAGTAGGACATATTTATATTTTGGAATGGCTGCTTGTTTTCATAATATGCAGCAGGTACAATTGCAGAAAATGCACTCTTAAAAAACAGATGGAAATTTCCATTTTCATATAGTGGTTAAAACACATTTATAGAAGGATTTTCTAAGAGCCAATCATGTACTAGATATAATGGCCATGAAAACAATTCTGTTGGAATTGGAATAATAGTTTACTGTTATAGAATTAAGATTCACAGAGTCAGATAAAGATGCATGTATGACTTACAGAATCTACCTTTTTAGTACAGAGTTATACCTTATGGTTTGGTCATGTCCAAATGTCATTCAAAACACATTGATTATGTGCAAATATTATTATCTCTGACGTTACGGACCCAGTGAAAGGAATGTCATCAAGATCCTTTTGGTTCTCTCCATATAGCTAACTCATTTACTTTTGCATAAGATTTGAGTCAAAATGGCCGAAAATACTGTACTTAAGAACAGCAAATGGCCTGGAGCTTATATTAACAAAGTCATCATGAGTTCTTAAAATGTTTCTAGAGTTCTACACTTTTACAGTTTTCTAGATTTTTCACAGACCATGGTTTTTCTCCTATGTTGAACTAAGTATTTAAAAGAAACTACATCTTACTAGATTTTTAGAACTTTAAATAGGCTCAGTTTAATGTGATGAAGTAGACAAAGTTAGTTATATCAATGGATATTATATGGTTCATTATATTACCCTAGCTAGAAATCAGTTTGTTTTATGAGTGTAGCCTCTCCATTGGAAGGCCACTGACTACTTCGACTGATAAAACTTACAGAGACACTTGGGTATGATTTTAAGTCCCAAAATTAAGTATTTTAAGTTTTCTTTTTCTTTCTCTCTCTCTTTCTCTCTCTCTTTCCCAACCATCAAGTTCTAAACTTACCACTTCTGCCATAATAGTTGAAATATAAGGAATGTATCAAATGTATTTATATAACATTATTATTCAGATTTAATTAGCCAGTAATAGACTGTCATTGAGATGTTTCAGCACACTGAAATGAAAGACAAACAATTTGCTCCCATAACAGCAATCAGAAAATGAAAGGCCACGTTGGGGAAGAGTTTTCATACCACCTTTAGAGATAAAATACATTTGTTCTACTCATTTGTTTCTGTAATTCAGGTGGTTCTGTAACCTGGCATCACCAAGCCACCAGCCATGTCTTTGCAATGTAGTCAGGGTATATCTGACTTCCTAGAGGTTTGCCCTTGGGCATAGTTCCAAAGTGAAAGCTGTGATGGGTAAGGGAATCCTGGTGTCATTGATGGTCTAGCTAGCACTTTAGTGGACATGTGTTATAAACATCATCCAATCAATGAAATCATAAGTTCTAATTTCTGCCTGTATCTTTGGTATTATACACAATTGCTGAGAAGTAAAAGAAGACAAGAACTATTTGGGGCAAATTTACTGTTTCTTCTCCAAACCCCTCCCATGTACCATGTTACTATTCATGTGGTACAAATTTTGCACTGATTCTCTCTTTCCATATGAAAATAGTTCTATTTTTGAGGTTAATTTACTTCACCCTATAAACTTAAGTTCACATGCTAGATTTACCTGCCTTTAAAATCACTCTGTGGGATTTTTTTTAAAGAATGAAAATAACAAGCCCTGGCTGGTTGGCTCAGCGGTAGAGCGTCGGCCTAGCGTGCGGAGGACCCGGGTTCGATTCCTGGCCAGGGCACACAGGAGAAGCGCCCATTTGCTTCTCCACCCCTCCGCCGCACTTTCCTCTCTGTCTCTCTCTTCCCCTCCCGCAGCCAAGGCTCCATTGGAGCAAAGATGGCCCGGGCGCTGGGGATGGCTCTGTGGCCTCTGCCCCAGGCGCTAGAGTGGCTCTGGTCGCAATATGGCGACGCCCAGGATGGGCAGAGCATTGCCCCCTGGTAGGCAGAGCGTCGCCCCATGGTGGGTGTGCCGGGTGGATCCCGGTCGGGCGCATACGGGAGTCTGTCTGACTGTCTCTCCCCGTTTCCAGCTTCAGAAAAATGAAAAAAAAAAAAAAAAAAAAAAAAAAAAAAGAATGAAAATAACATACACTACTGCCTTGGTACTGCTGAGATGTTTATGTTTTAGAAACATATTATAAGGGAGTGGCAAGATGGCAATGGAGTAGGCAGATGTTCCAACTTCCACCTCCTACAACCAAAGTGATTACAACTTAATTTTAAGAACTACCATCTGAAAAAACCAATTTTGGACTAAACTAAGAGGATGTTTTAATCAAGGATCACTGAAGAAACCACATTAAGACTGGTAGAAAAAGCAGAAATGCAGAGAGGGCTGCCCATTGTCCAGGAGTGAGCGGCAGACTAGAGGGATTCAGACAGTAAGAAGTGAGTGTATTGGAGAGGGGAGGATCCTGGGCCCCAGAAATGAAGTCCCAGCCTGCATCTCCAGAACCTAGAAGAGGTATACGGACAGTACTTAGCTGCAAAACAAGCCAGGATACTGTTTGTGAGAAAGAGACAGATTTCTCAGACCAGGATTCATCTTAAAGGGTCTATGCAGAAAACCTCTTTCACAACCACTCATCCGAGGATCCAGATAATGGAGAGAGCTGAGAAGAATGAAGTAGCAGGAAGAGAGTGTAATCTAGGAGGCACAAGGAGAAACATTTTGAGGGACTCCCACCCTAACCCCTGGGTTGAGTCACTCCCCAAATCTAAAGTGAATATTTCTCCTGCAACCAGCAATACTAGCAAGGGGAAACAGGTCACCATCCAAACAGAAACTCTCCTGCTGCAATCAGAGCAAAGAACCACTTAGAAGCAGGGATCCATCAGGGATACAGTATTGAGTGCTAAGGTCTGAGCTGCAACACCACCCCCACACTGCTGAGTGCTCTCATGAGGGCAGACAGCAGCAGGACATGAAAGAGCTGTCCCATCAGTGGGAGAGGAAGCTGGGGGCTGGCTGCAGCTGTGGCCTGGGCACGAGCACAGTCCTACCAGGGGGGTGGAAGCTGGGGCTTGCTGCAACTGAGGCCCAGAGCAAGCATAGTCCCGCCCGGCAGGGTAAGAGAATGAGGGAGGCCACAGCAGTGGAAGGGGCATGTGAAAGCAGTCAGACCACAGCTGCAGAACACATGAGTAAGAGCAGTCCCACTTGCAGTCCTGCCAGCAGGGGCAAAGCAAAAGCTGGGGAACAGGCTCAGACCTGCAGCTGGGTGAATGAGCACAGCCTCACCCGCAAGACCAAGGCTAGAGGCCCAACGTATGAGCACAGTCCCGCCCATGGGTGTGGGGCAAAGGCAGGGGGCCAGCCAGGGCTTTCAGCCCAGGCACAGGAGCACAGTCCCACCCATGGAGGCAAGGAGAAAACCGCAGTGACCACCACAGTGGGCCAGTGCAGGCAACGCCCATGCCAGAACTCCCGAGGTAGCAGCAGAAGGGGTGGCTGGCATGCAGACAAACCACACCTTGGGAGTACAGAGGCCATAACCTTTGGACTCCTGTAGCCACACCCTTCCAATACACAGACAAAATGGAAAGACAGAAAAATGCAACCCAAATGAATCAAGAGAAATCCTCAGAAAAAAGATTTGATTGAGACGGAAATAACCAAATTTCCAGAAGCAGAGAATAAAATAATGATTGTTAGGATGCTCAAAGATCTTAAAGCAAATGTAGATGAACATAACAAGCACCTAAATAAAAAGATAGCAAGTATAAAAAGGGACACTGAAATAATAATTAAAAAAATCAGTCAGAAATGACAAATACAATATCAGAAATGAAAACCACCATGAAAGAAAATGAAAGCAGGATGGATGAAGCTGAGGATCAAGTCAATGACTTAGAAGACAAAAAAAAAGGAAGCACAGAAGCAGAGCAGTAAAAAGAAAAGTGGCTCAAAATTTCTGAGGAAACTCTAAGAGAGCTCTGTGATAACATGAAGAGAAATAACATCCACATCATAGGGATTCCTGAAGGAGAAGAGAAAAAACAAGGGATAGAGAATCTGATCAAAGATCATAGCTGAAAACTTCCTTAAGTTGATGAAGGAAAAAGTCTCACAAGTTCAAGAAGCACAGAGAGTTCCATTAAGGATGAACCCAAAAAGGCCAACACCAAGACACATAATAATTAAAATACAAAAATTAAGAGATAAAGAAAGAATACTAAAACCTGTAAGAGAAAAACAGTCTATTGCCTACAGAGGAGCCTCCATAAGGATGACATCTGACTTCTCAATAGAAACGAGGCCAGAAGGAAATGGCAAGATATATTCAAAGTAATTCAGAACAAGAGCATACAACCAAGACTACTTGATTCAGCAAGGCTATCATGTAAAACTGAACAAAAAATAAAAAGCTTCCCAGAAAAAAAGCAAACAAACAAACAAAAAAAAAAATTCAAGAAATTTATTACAACCAAACCAATGCTGCAAGAAATATTAAGGGGCCTGTTGTAAACAGATCAAGGGGAGAAAAGAATATAGTAAAAGAGGAATATAGCTTTAAAGAATAAAATGGCAATAAACAATTACATCAGTAATGACCTTAAGTATAAATGGATTAAATGATCCAATCTAAAGATATAGGGTAGCTGCATGGATAAGAAAACAGGACCCCTACATATGCTGTCTACAAGAGACACACCTCAAACAAAAGATGCACATAGACAGAAGGTAAATGATGGAAAAAAATATTTCATGCTAATGAAAATTTAAAAAAAAACTGGGGTAGCAATACTTATATCTGACAAAATGGACTTTAAAACAAAGGCTATTGTAAAAGATTAAGAAGGTCACTACATAATGATAAAGGGAGCAAACCAACAGGAAGATATAAACATAAATATCTACGCACCTAATATAGGAGCACCGAAATATATAAAGCAGACTTTGATGGATATAAGGGCAAGATCAACAGCAATAATATAGTAGTAGGGGATTTCAATACCCTACTAACATCACTAGATAGATCCTCAAGAAAGAAAATTAACAAAGAAACACAAGACTTAAAGAACACACTAGATCAACTCGATTTAACAGATATCTTCAGAACCTTTTACTCTAAATCAGCAGAATATACATTCTTTTCAAGTGCTAATGGTACATTCTCTAGAATAGACCACATGTTAGGGCACAAAAGAAGTCTCAACAAATTTAAGAAGATTGAAATCATATCAAAAATTTTTTCTAATCAAAATGGCATGGAACTACAAATCAACCACAACAGAAAAACTAAAAAACACTAAAACACTAGGAAACTAAATAGCATGTTATTAAATAATGAATGGGTTAACAATAAGATCAAAAAAGAAATTAAAAAAAACTCCTAGAAATGAATGATAATGAGCATACAACAACTCAAATTTTAAGCAGTACTGAGAGGGAAGTTCAAAGCATTACAGGCATACCTTAAGAAGCTAGAAAAAGCTCAAATAAACAACTTAACCCTGCATCTAAAAGATCTAGAAAAAGAACAGCAAGTAAAGCCCAGAGGTAGTAGAAGGTAGGAAATAATAAAGATCAGAGTGGAAATAAATGACAGAGAGGCTAAAAAGACAATACAGAGGATCAATGAAACTAAGAGTTGGTTTTTTAAAAAAGTAAACAAGATCGATGAACTTGAACCATATTCACCAAGAAAAAAAGAGAGAGGGCTCCAATAAATAAAATTAGAAATGAGAGTGAAGAAATAGCAACTGGCACAACAGATATACAAAGGATTGTAAGAAAATACTATGAAGAACTGTATGCCAAAAAATTAGACAACCTAGATGAAATGGACAAATTCCTTGAAACATATAATCTTCCAAAAATTATTCTGGAAGAATCAGAAAGCCTAACAGACTGATTACAACAAATGAGATTGAAACAGTTATCAAAAAAAAATCCCAACAAACAAGACCCCTGGGCCAGATAGCTTCACAAGTGAATTCTACCAAATATTCAAAGAGGAACTAACTCCTATCCTTCTCAAACTATTTCAAAAAAGTTAAGAGGAAGGAAGACTTCCAAGCTCCTTTTATGAGGCGAGCATAATTCTGATTCCAATACCAGGCAAAGACAACACAAGGAAAGAAAATCATAGGCCAATATCCCTGATGAAATTAGATGCTAAAATCCTCAGCAAAATATTAGCAAACTGGATCCAACAAAATATGGAAAAATCATACACAATGATCAAGTGGGATTTATTCTAGGGAGGCAAGGCTGGTACAATATTTGCAAATCAAACCAAGTGCTTCATCACACAAACAAAAGGAAGGAGAAAAACCACAAGATAATTTCAATTGATGGAGAAAAAGCACTTGATAAAATCCAGCATTCATGATCCAAACTCTCAGCAAAGTAGGAATACAGAAAACATGCCTCAATGTGATAAAGGCCATCTATGAAAAACCCACAGCCAACATCATACTCAAAGGGCAAAAATTAAAAGCAATCCCCTTAAGATCAGGAACAAGGCAGGGGTGCCCCCTTTCATCACTCTAATTCATCATAGTTCTGGAAGTCCTAGCCAAAGCAGTAAGATAAGAAGAAGAAATAAAAGGTGTCCAAATTGGAAAAGAAGTAAAACTATCATTATTTGCAGATGATATTTATATAAAAAACCCTGAAGTCTCAATAAAAAAACTACCGGACCTGATAAATGAATACAGCAAGGTGGCAGGATATAAAATTAATACTCAGAAATTAGAGACATTTTTATACACCAACAATGAACTGTCAGAAAGAAAATTAAAGGAAACAATCCCCTTCACCATTGCAACAAAATAATAAACTACCTGGGAGTGAATTTAACCAAGGAGATTAAAGAGTTGTACTCAGGAAATTAAAAACACAGTTAAAAAAAAATAAGGAATATACAAACAAGTGGAAGCATATACCGTGTTCATGAATAGGAAGATTAACATCATTAAAATGTCTATATTATCCAAAGTAATTTATAAATTCAATGCAATACCAATTAAAATACCAATGACATACTTCAAAGATATAGAATATATTAAAAAAATGTATATGGAACCAAAAAAGAACACAAATAGCCTTAGCAATCTTGAAAAGAAAGAATAAAGTGGGAGGTATTACACTTCCTGATATCAAGTTATACTACAAGGCCATTGTACTCAAAACAGCCTGGTACTGGCATAAGAACAGGCATATAGATCAATGAAACAGAACAGAGAACCCAGAAATAAACCCACACCTTTATGGACAACTGATATTTGACAAAGGAGGTAAGAGCATACAATGGAGAAAAGAGACCCTCTTCAACAAATGGTGTTGGGAAAGTTGGTCAGCTACCTGCAGAAAAATGAAACTAGACCATCAACTTACACTATTCAGAAAAATAAACTCAAAATGGATAAAACACTTAAATGTAAGCCATGAAACCATAAGTATCTTAGAAGAAAACATAGGCAGTAAGCTCTCCCATATCTCTCGCAGCTATATATTTGCTGATTTATTCCATGGGTAAGTGAAATAAAAGACAGAATGAACAAAAAAGCTTTTGCACAGCTAAAGACAAAAAGAACAGAATAAAAATACAAAACACACAATGGGAGAACATATTTGACAATGCATCTGACAAGGGGTTAATAACCAAAATTTATAAAGAACTTGTAAAACTCAATACCAGGAAGATAAATAATCCAATCAAAAAGTACCAAAAGAAATGGATAGACACTACTCCAAAGAGGAGATACAGATGGTCATAGGCAGATAAAAAATGTTCAACATCACTAATCATGGAGAAATGCAAATTAAAACCACAATGAGATACTACCTCACACCAGTCAGAATGGCACTAATCAACAAAACAACACAGAATAAGTACTGGTGAGGAGGTGGAGAAAAGGGAACCTTTTTGTGCACTGCTGGTGGGAATGCAGACTGGTGCAGCCACTGTGGAAAACAGTATGGAGATTCCTCAAAAAATTAAAAATTGAACTGCCTTTGACCCAGCCCTCCCACTTTTAGGAATATATCCCAAGAACATCATATCACTGATTCAGAAGGAGAAATGCACCCCCATGTTTAAGCCAGCATTGTTTACAATAGCAAAGATCTGTAAACAGCCTAAGTTTTCATCAGTGGATCAATGGATTAAAAAGTAGTGGTACATATATACAATGGGCCTTGAAAAAGGAAGGAAATCTTTTCTTTTGCAACAACATGGATGAACCTGAAAACTATTGTGTTAAGTGAAATAAGCCAGGCAGAGAAAGAAAAATATCATATGACCTCACTCATTTGAGGAATTCAATGAACAATGTGAACTGAGGAACAGAATTGAGTGAGACAGAGGCAGGATCAAAGGGACCAGAGGAAAAGAGAATAGAGAGAAAGGGGATGATAGGATGGGATGATGTTGAGGGGAATATGGGGGAGGGAGGATGCCTTCGAGGTAACAGTAGAATCTATGTAAACACAGTACATTAAAATCAATTAAAAAAATAAATGGTACATTTTGAATGAGTAAATTTTATGGTATGTAAATTATACCACAATAAAGGTTTGTTTGTTTTTTAAACAGAGAAAATAAATAAAAACAATATATATTTTTACCTTGAAATTTCATTTTGAGAATATATTTAATTAAAAACATTTCTCTCTTTACTGTAACAAAAATCTTATATTTTACTTCCAAACATTAAAGAAACCGCTGAAACTGCTGAAAAAAATAGCCTTAATTTATAAAATTTTATTGTGGTAGAGAGTAGATAAATACTTAGAAATTTATAATTTCAAAGCTCTCTAAATAGCTAGTTTTGTTTTCTGGGCAGGGTTTACAATCTAGAAGTTGCAGTCTTAGAAGTATTTATGATTGATTTTTCTGCAAGATTAATTAATCTCCTGATCTAAAGATTTATTTCTCAAAAACCCTAAATTTGAACTTTTTATTTTATATTTTATTTTATTTTATTATTTTATTTTATTTTTAGCAAGAGAAAGAGAGAGATGGAAACAAACAGGGACAGAGAGGAAGGGAGAGAGATGAGAAGCATCAACATGCTTTTGTGGCACCTTAGTTGTTCAATGATTGCTTATTCATATGTGCTTTGATGTAGGGGATCCAGCTGAGCCAGTGGCCCGTTATTCAGGACAGTGACCTTGGGCTTCAAGCCAGTAACATTTGGACTCAAGCCAATAACTAATGGTTCATGTCGATGACCCCAGGCTCAAGATGGATAAAACTGCATTAAAGCCAATGACCTCTGGGTTTTGACCCTGGGTCCTGAGCATAACAAGTTAACACTCAATCCACTTTGCCACCACCTGTCAGGCTAAACTGGGATATTTTAAATTTTGAAAAAAATTAGTTTGAAGTTAAAATATAAGTTATTTATAGTCAGGCTTTGAGTGATTAATTGACATATCTTTTAATGTACTTAAAAACTGGCCTTATTAAAATGATTAAATAAAGGGAAATTTATGATGATGAGTAAAATTTATGATGACCTGAATATTTTGTTGACAACACTCTGACAATAACTAGCATCAGTGTTTACTCCATTAGTGTTCCATTCCTTTTATAAGACTCATTCTACTTTTAAAGACTGCAAAAAGAATCAATATACCTGTGCACTAAACCAAAACATGCATGATATAACTTTAGTCTTTTGATTTTGTACTATTAAATAATATCAATGTTTCCTTTGTTTATAATTTTATACAACTATGTGATTATCAGCTTTAGAAATAGAACAAAAATATTAAACATACTCTTTTCTACTGATTTTCAAAGACTATATTATTTAAATGATCAAATAATTTACCATTTAATTTAAGAGGAAGTAGTTATTTAATGAGCATGTATAAAATATTTTTGATATTTCAAGTAAATTTTTCTTCTCTAATATGCCATAATAATTTCTACATAAGATATTGGCTTAACCATTCTTTATATTAAAGAAATAAAAAAATTAATATTTCTTCTGGGAAAAATAATAGCAGGTGTAGAAGATGTGAGAGCAATGAGCTAACTTCATGCCTATTAAGATGAGACTGTCCTTTTTATGACCAATGAATATAATACTTTTCTCTACTATATTGCAATAATAAATTGATTCTCATAATGTGATTTCTATTATGTGCATTATAATGTGCATGTTTCATTAACTGATATAAGCTAACCATGGACACAAATTTCTTGTATAAGAACTTCGCTAACATTTTTGCTTAAGTTAAACTTTTATTGATATCAGTCTAGTGTGTACATCTTCAACCAAAGAAGTTTTGAGAAATAAATGTATTTAAACCTATCTGGGATTATGTTCTTCTCATTGTGATCAGTAGCACTGTAATTCAAGTATAAAATGCAATAATCTTTGTAAATATTCCCCAGACTAGTAAGACAACCTACATCTCCATCCAAGTCATAGAACAGATATGAAACTAGGTCTTACCACTATTCACTTATTTATTCAATATCATTGCAAGGTAGGTAGAAATAGATATAATCAATGACAATGCAGAAAATAAAGGACAGAGAGTACAATTTAGTTTGCAAATTAGAAGCCACTAGTGTTTGGTAGACCCCAGATCTTATGCAGCATTGTGTGAAAATTAGTTAAACTGAATAGGAGAAGACATACAAGGTTTGGGGCCCAATATTCAGAACAGGAAGCATTTTGAATATTTCCTTACCAGTTTTTTTCTGATAATTTTGCATTGACACTAAATTAGCCAACTATTTCAATAAGAAAATACTAATAGAAGCTAATATTTAAAGAAGGCTGTCAACCTCTGGAACAGAATGTCAAAAGGAAATTTTCCACAGGTCTTGGATAGAAAGGATAAGTCTCAAAGTGAAAATCTTAGGTATATCCACATTTTAAATAGCCATAAGGAGTTTCCAGATCCATCTCCATAAAACCTGCTAAGTTGGCAGACCTGGCCCAGCTATTGTGAGCACACTATACTCCTCCAACTATACATGAGCAGAGCTATGAGGGGAAAGGAAATTGAAACTGTTCTCAGGAGTGTAATGTTCTTGCTGAGAGATTATTTGGGGATGGAGGGAATTGCCTTTCCTCTGGACAATTAGCTCAGCGAAAAAGGCACACCAAGCATATCACTCCTAGGGATAGGGGTTACCAGAGAAGAGGGTAGCAGTATGTTAGTGGTATTGATAGTCTTAGGCAGTGGGCTTGGAATTCTTTATACTTTGCCAAGGTGAGAAGGAGAAAGGAATTAGGTTGAAATGGCAGGAATGTATAAGAGCAAAGCAGTTTACAGAACAGTTTGGCATGGAAAGGGCAAGTGACCTTCTGGTGGGTAAAATGGGCACTGTTGAGAACAACCAGGATTGATCCATCTTTTGGGTACCCAAACCAAGAGGGCCACTAATCTGATGAGGCCTTTCACAGGAAGCAACTAGCTCAACTATACAAATCAGCGAAATCAGAAAATACCAAGCCAGAGAGGCTCCTTCCTGTTAGAGAAATGTGTGTGACAAAAACACCTTTCTCTTCCCCAAAACCCAATGTGTGAGCCACGAGAAAGCCAATGTTGGATTATCTACTATGCAGAGGATACAGAGAAAAACTAAAGTGCTAATCAAGACAATGGTTTTTGCCCCCTTTCTCTAATTCTTCCCTCTTGCCCCAACAATGGAGGAACCTGAAGCAGGCCTTCTTCATATTTCAGACCTCTCTGCCTGCAGGCTGATTAACATTAGAAACAGAGGAGATAATGAGCATGGCTATAGAAACAACACTGATTTAAGTACACTAGCATAAATTATAATAAAAAGACAAAGGAAAAGAAAAAGAAAAAGGATCTGCCTCAGATAATATTAATGTCCAAGAAGGGGAGTTTCAACAGAGTATGTTTGAATTTAGTGACTGCAGAAATAACTGAACCATGTCTGAATCCCACCAAAAGAATTAACTGGTTTCATGAGTAATTGTTAGACATACTTAATATTGCTGAGCTTTGGTTACCTCATTTAAAAAAATGAGATGCTAGCATTTAGTCCACGTCTATTAATTGCATATTGTATGCCTGATACTTTTCTTCAAACAGAAGGCTAATATATACGATCAGAAGACCGGCAGTTTGGCAGTTTATTATGCAGCATTGCAGAAAGTTAGAGTCCTTAATATAGTAACTACCTTCAAGAAGTCAAAGCAATGTAAAGCATACCTATCCTTTATATCTCGTATGCTACATGTTGGCAACTGTATTATCCACTTGGGAAAAAATATCCAACCCTCAAAATGCTTAAAACCTAATAGTAAAAGCACATGTACAGATTATATTTAATTAAAATAACTGCAATGACGGTTTTGTTTTCCATTTCAGATGTCACAAAAAAAATTGAAAAAAATGTCTCATTGAAGCCAGTTTTATAGATGAGAAAATTAAGTCATTGTGCTAAGAAAGGTATATTATCGTTTCGAATGAAGGTCTTCTTGCCTCCAAAGTCCATACTTTTCTGATTATATTATTAATCTTAATCTCAAAGACAAGTGATTTATTAAGCTAAGGATATTTGAAAAGAGTAAATCCAACCTTCTTTCAATGATGACATGAGGAACAGCCATGGTTTCTGTAGTGGACATTTTTCTCTTGTTTAGTTGCCTAGAACCTCCTTTGTATTATATAATCATGTCACAGCTGTGGTTAACACAGTATGTTTGATCAGTCATAGTTAACCCTCAAGCTTAGTCTCACATATATAAGCTAGAATAGTCATATTCCTCTGCAACTATCATTTGTTCCAGGGCAGACCAATCCAGATCTCTGTGGGACTAGCAAGAAAGTGGCTTTGTTTGTTTGTTTGTTTTAGTTGTTTGTTTGTTTGTTTTAGGATCCCTAGATGTGAGGGTTGATTTAAACCTAGAGTTCCTGATGACCACCTAGTGACCATGTTTTCTATGTTTAAGTAGATATGTCTAAAAATAAAGGCATTAGAGAGAAAGACAATATGGCAGAGAGGGAAGAAAAGAGAGAGTAAAGGACAGGAGTGAAAGGGAGAGGAATACGGCTTGGGATGAATGACAGAGAGCTTCTGTAGCCGTTAGCTGGGTTTAGAATCACAGCATGTATGAGGAAAAATAGAGGTTAGAAGATGCATCTTCCTTAGCTATAAAATTTATTAAAGCAGGGTTATTAATTACCACGATGTGTCAGGCCTGCACAAAATGCTCAAATGTATTAGCCAAAGAAAAAGTACCTCAATTAATAAAATTCCTGTGTTCTTACCCAAACTTCCTACTGTCTTATAGAATATATAATTGTGTTATTCTAACTTAACAATAATGACTGCATCCTGTGTTTATGACTCAAAGATCGGAAAAAGCATTCAGTAAGTGGCCCAAGACCCAGGTTTTGACAATTATACAACTTGTTTTTCTATCAATCATTATGTATTTCTAAAATTTTTATAATATATGACTGCTATTCAAAGATATTTTAAATGGGACATTTATTTTTCTGAATTAAGTCTAATTTATATAATCCATATGTATGTTTGTATGTGTATATATATACATACACATATATATGTACATAAAATTTATCTGTAAAAGGGGTATTAAAATTATTTTTTATATTTTGAACATAAACCTTAAATTTTATTTCTAATTATTTAGAGGCTCACTCTGCATATGGACATTCATTATTCATTCTTAACATTCCGTCCTTCTCCCTCTCCCTAGCCCCCTTTTCTCTCTTCCTGTCTCATTTCTTCTCTCTACTTAAATAAATTCTAAAGCTACAGAAACCAAACAATTTAAAAAAAAATTTTACTAACAAAATTTCTGCTTAAATTTCTATGCCACATTACACAATGAGCTTCCATATCACTTGGTTCTTTCAACTATTTTGCCTCATATATATAGTAAAACTATGCCTAGCCAACGTAGACAGCAATCCTTAGAATACTGTGCTACTGTAAGTATAATAAACACTCAGTGAACACTGTAATAATCCTGCCCTCCTCCTCCTCCAGGAGTGCACAGAATAGTAGGGAACACAGAAATACAACCAGTGATGAAACATCAGAGTGAACACTGTATCAGTACAAGCACGTTCCACATCTGAAGGCAGCACCGAAGAGAGTTATTCAATCTGGAGGCATTTAGAGAAGCTGATTTAAGAACTAAGGTTCAAAGGATAAAAACAAATTTACCAGATAAGACATCAGTAATAAAAGTCAAGAAATAAAAATCAAGAACAATAAGAGAATAGTTCTTTCTGCCCTTTACTTTATAATATTTTGACCTAAAAATTAATTACTAAAAAAAAGTATTGAGCTTCTATCTGTGAAGGCAGATAGCAAATATTTTGTTTTGTGAGCTGTGTTGTCTCTGTCACAACTTCTCAACTCTGAGGCTGTGGCTTGAAAGCAGCCAAAAATAATAAGTCAATTAAGGGGCATTATGTTTCAATAAAAGTTTATTTAAAAAAATAGGTGATGGGCCTGACCAGGCAGTGGCTCAATGGATAGACCATTGGGCTGGAATGCAGAGGGCCCAGTTTCAAAACCTCAAGGTCATCAGCTTGAGCGTGGCGTTGCTGGCTTGAGCGTGGGATCATAGACATGACCCCATGGTCGTGGGCTTGAGCCGAAGATCACTGGCTTGAGCAAGGGGTCACTGGATCTACTGGAGCCCCCAGGTTAATACACATATGAGAAAGCAATGAACAACTAAGGTGCAGCAAAGAAGAGTTGATGTTTCACATCTCTCTCCCTTCCTGTCTGTCTGTCCTGATTTGTCGCTCTCTCTGTCTCCCTCACTAAAGAAAAAAAAATAGGTGATAGGTTGGATTTAACTTATGGACCACTATTTGTAGTCCCTTAGTATACAGAATTTATGTATAGCACAAAACAAAGAAAATGATCGTTAATTTTAGCCAGAGTTCTAGGTACCAGTGGTATAATATTCTGAATTTAAAAAGATCTATTAAATTATTGAAGACTCCTTACTTGGGTCTTCTTTTTGGGTTTAGAATCTAGGTACATGGTTTATTGCCTTCTTATTTTAGTATGTCTTTTGGTAAAGACAGAACATTCTGAAAGGCCTCTAATTAGCTTTTCAAATGACAATTTAGAGAATTGAATAAATTTTGTCATAGAATAAGTTAAGAGCAGGAGAAAGTATTTAAGGAACACTGGGGACAGCTCTAAAAAGCAATAATTCCAAGACTTTTTGAAGTTATATTATTCTATAAAACAATATTTTTAAGTTCCCTCAGTTACCACAAAGGAGAATGAAACTAAAAAGATATAAAAACAAAATTATCAGAAATAAAAATTTACTTTGTTATTTTTATTTCAAATAAAGGTAAAGAAAGAAATGGAAACCTGAGATATATTACTAGAAAAAAAATTATCCTCTGTGTATTTAAGAATACATACAAACTTTTCTTCAAGAAAATACAAATTAAAATTATTATACATTTTTATTTTGTAAAATAAACAATATATAAATTGTGGTAATTCTATTTCAAAAATATTTCTCCTAATTTATCTTAAAACTTTTTTCTCTAAGCTCTTCTAAATCACAGTATATTATTACAGTTGTACTGTTATTCTTTCTTTGTTTTTTTATATATAATATATGTGTGTGTGTGTGTGTGTGTGTGTTAGTAGTTATAAAAAGCAAACAAACAAACAACATAACTACTAATCTGTTTGACCCAAAGATCTTTGGAAAGAATCATTTTATTTTAAACTTGAGGCTTGTAAATCTTTAAAATTTGGTTCATTAAATGCTCCTATTTGTGGGCCTTATGAATGTGGAATTTTGAGAGCCATCCCTCCAGGTGTTTTTGATGCAGGTTATCACACTTGGAGAAAAAGTTCTACAACTTTCTTAGAATCTAAATGAATAAAAATATAAAGACAAATCTCACTTCTGCAACTCTGCTCATAAAATGCACTTTACTTCTACTTAGTTTTGATGCTCTAACAATACTACTTGGACACCTGTCCTGTGGAAGCTTTCTTCCAATGAACTTCATGTGTTAGGTTGTGATAAGCTTGGATCATAATTAGTGTTCTGTTTTTTTATTTTAATATAAATTAGTAGTATTTTCACTTTAGATGTTACATTTTGTTTTACACTATTAAACTTATGTAACCTCTGTTATTTAAGTTATAAGGTTTAGGATAAAAATGTAACAGACAAATGCACATTATTATGTATATATTAATATATATATATATATATATATATATATATATATTTGACATAGATTCTCAAAAGGAGTTACAATTTATTTATTCTAAAATGTTATATGTATTTTGTTTTAAATTTTATTTTAATAATTTAGTGAGAGATTGAATATACCAGTGGGCAATGGCTTGATAATGTACTGCAAATGGATTCTGATTTATAAT
Source organism: Saccopteryx leptura (assembly GCF_036850995.1). Taxonomy (NCBI): domain Eukaryota; kingdom Metazoa; phylum Chordata; class Mammalia; order Chiroptera; family Emballonuridae; genus Saccopteryx; species Saccopteryx leptura. The sequence goes on from NC_089506.1 coordinate 56,992,410, forward strand.
TTGTATAGCAACCATACTGGGAAGCCAACCACTACCTCTTCAGCAATCGGTTCAGAATATTCATGTCGCTATCTTCCAGCTTTTCTATTTTTGGTCCCTAACTTGAGCTAGGGCTAATAAATAAATGTATTAAAGAAAAAAAAATGACAAGACACAAAAAAATGGAAAAATATTCCATGTTGATGGATTGAAAGAATTACTATCACTAAAATGCCCATTTTACTGAAAGCAATCTACAGATTACAATCCCTCTGAAAGTTTCAATGGCATTTTTCACAGATACAGAACAAACAGCTCCAAAATTTTATGAAACCACTAAAATCTCTGATAGCTAAAGAAGTCTAAGAAAGAACAAAGTTGAAGAGTTCTCACTTCCTGATTTTAAAGTTTATTATAAATCTATCAAAACATTACATTATTGGCATAAAAATAGATACATAAGTGGATAGAATAGAGTGCCCTGAAATAAACTCATGCATTTGTGGCCAATTTATTTATGACCAAAGAGCCAAAAATATGTAGTAGAAAAACACAGTCTTTTCAATAAATGGTGTTGAGAAAACTGGGTAACCACATGAGAAAAAATGAAACTGGACCCCTTTTTAAACCATACACAAGCAAAACTCAAGATTGATTAAAGACTTAAACATAAGATATGACACAATAAAACTCCTAGAAAAAGACATAGCTTGACATCAGTTCTGGAAATGATTTTTCAAACTTGACACCAAAAACAAAGGCAACAAAGCAAAAATAAACAAGTGGGACTACATTAAAGTAAAATACCTGCACAGCAAAGAAAATCATCAAAAAATTAAAAGGAATGAGAGAAAATACCGGCAAAGCACATATCTGATAAGAGATTCATATCTAAATCATACAAGGAATTCATACAAGTCAATAGTTCTGTGAATATATATATATATATATATATATATATATATATATAAAGAAATAGGAGAGAATCTGAGTAGACATTTTTCCAAAGAAGATATATAAATGACCAACAAATACCTGAAATAACGCTAAACATTACTAATTATCAAGAGATGCAAATCAAAACCACAATGATACATCACCTCATATCTGTTAAGATCACTATTATCAAAAAGGCAAGAGGTAATGCTGACAAGGATGTAGAAAAAAAAGAGAAGCTTTATACAAAGCTGATGGTGGAAATGTAAACAGATACAGTCACTTTGAAAAACAGTATGGAGGTTCCTCAAGAAATTAAAAGTAAAACTATGATTTATCAAGCATACTCCTGGGTTTATAGTCTAAAGAAACAAAACCGCTATCTTGAAGAGACCCTTACTCCCATGTTCATTAAAGCATTATTCACAATAGCCAAGTTATGAAAACAATCTAAATGTCTGTCAATGGATGGATGAAGAAAATATGAAATATGTAAATATATATGTGTGTATGTATATAGTCATGCTACATGTGTGTATATACACACATACATACACATATATACACACATACACAATGGCATATTATTCAGACTAAAAAATGAATGAAATATTGTCATTTGTGACAACATTGATAAAGTCAAAGGGTATTATGTTACATGAAATAAGTCAGAAAAAGAAAAACAAATACCACATGGTATCATTTATATGTGGACTCTTTAAAAACAAAAGTTTAATTCATACAAACAGGCTTGGAGGGTAAAAACAATAGGAAGCATTGGCAAAAGGGTACAAATTTTTAATTATAAGATGAATAGATTCTGAAGACCTAACATATAACATGGTGGCTATAGTTGATAACACTGTATTATATATAATTGAAATTTGCTAAGAGCAGAACTTAAACATTCTCACCTACCACCCAAAAAATGTAAACCTATGAGATGAGAGCTATGTTAATAAAGCAGATGGAAGGAATTCTTACACAAAAAATATATATATCAAGTCATATTGTACAGTTTAAATACCTTTTTGTTAATTATACCTCAGTAAAGCTGGAAAATGCATACATACATATAACTAAATTGTGGTGATGGTTGCACAACTGTAAATTTATTAAAAGTCACTGAATTGTACTTTGGGCTGATAAATTTTGTATTATGCAAATTACAGCTCAATAAAACTGGTTCTAGGGGGGCATTTTTGTTTTAGCAAAAGAAAGAGAGAGACAGACAGGGACAGGCAGGCAGGAAGGGAGAGAGATGGGAAGCATCAATGTTTTGCTGTAGCATCTTAATTGTTCATTGATTGCTTTCTCATAAGTGCCTTGACTGGGGACACTCCAGCCGAGCCAGTGACACTTTGCTCAAGCCAGCAACCTTGGGCTCAAACTAGTGATCTTCAGCTTCAAGCCAGAGACCATGGGGTCATATTTATGACCTGATGCTTCAAGCCAGTGTCCCCACACTCAAGCTGGTGAGATGGCGCTCAAGCTGGATGAACTCAAGCTTAAGCCTGTAACTTGGGGTTTTGAACCTGGGTCCTCAGCATTCCAGGTCGATGCTCTATCCACTGTGCAACTACCTGGTCAGGCAATAAACTGTTGTGTGTTTTATTTTTAAAGATTAATCACTAACTCTGACAAAGTTATGATACAACCTCTGAACTGGATAGAATACAGATCAGTCTCAACTCATTGGCACAAGTAATGATAACACAAATGCATTGCTCTAGATTTTGTATTTATTTTACTTTTGCCTCATCATGGTGGCATTGTGCTACTGTTAGTGCTTCTGGCTGTACTTAGATCCATGTAATAATGAAATATGTAAAGTAAAACAGGCATTACATTAGCTAGAGGAAAAAGTGACACATGTCTCTAAGGTTGATCCTCATATGGTATTAGTTCTCTTGGTTTGGATTAGTTCTGAAGCATGTTATAAAAACTCATCAGTGTTTTTTTGTTTTGTTTTGTTTTTTGTCATAGTGGTCTTGATAATAGTCCATTTCATTCTATCTAGAGTCTAAATGCATCTATGCAGCTGACCTCTTATCAGTAATTTCCATGATGCTACAACAAAAAGGTCAAGACAATCTTGTAATATAGTTGTTTGTGGAGACAAGTTAACAATCCTTCAGTAGTGAAGAGCTGAATTGCCACTGTCCGTGAATTGGTCAATCTCATGCCAGTAAGAGAAAAACCCAAAGCGGGTGCTAAGAGGCTGAATATACAAATAGACAATGCATGACAGAGAACTCTGACCCAGTATCCCTGTAGCAATCATCCCAGAATAATAATAGACTGGCCAATCACTGCTAGGTTCCCTATTTGTGCTCCCACTTCTAATTCAGAAACAATCAAAGAAAATCAAACACGTTCTTCAAACTAGTCACATGCCCTGTTCCAGTTAGCCCACTTCCAACTTCCTCATCCCAACAAGCTCTAACCAGAGTGTACTAGATGCTTTCCTCTTTTTTTGCACTATAAAACATTCTTATTTCTTGGCCTACCTTTAAGTCTCTAATGGTGAATGATTCCCTTGCTATATAAATAAATAGCCTGTTTCTTCTCATTTGGGTGGTACTCATTCATTTCCTCATTAATAATGTCTTAATTTTTCAAAAAAGAAAAAAAAAAGTCTGATAGTTATATAATTAACAATTTTAATAGCTTATACCGTTCCCCCCCCCCCTTTTGAAACAATATGCCTGCCATGGGTCTTTATGAATCTTATGCAATGGTATCTTTGAAAAAGTCTTCACACTGTTAAATAGTGACCTCTCAGTTCTAAGCTGCAATTCCTATTGAAAATTTCTTCAGCAAATTCTGAAAATTCCTCTGGGACTTAATGCTATTAACCATATTTCCCACGTAATGCTATTAGGCATGTCTGGCTGATAACCATATCTCTAGTTCACAGAAACAATCACCTTTCTTCATCATTTTCCTCATCTCCATTACTTAATCTTCACATAATCACACTTCAGATGTGATTTTCTTATACATCTTTTATATTGCTGTTTTTTGTTTCTGACTAGTGTCTCATTATAAATTGCAAATTCCCAAAGGCAGAAAAGAATTTCTTTAAATTTCAGTGTAACTCCCCACAGAACATAGCATAATGATTTAAATCCCATGGATAAGCATGTCATGCTGCCAATGATATGATGGGATGAAAGGAAGAACCAATTGATTGATTTGGAACTCTAAATGTTCTTTTTCCAAATATTCTTTAAGTTAAAAGTCAAAGTTCAATTGAGTTCTAAGATCTCTCCAGACCAATGGTTCTCAGATTTGGTACTTGAACCAGCATTTCCAGTATCACCTAGAAACTTATTAAAAAGGCAAGTTCTTGTCTACCTAACATATCCCCCTGCCCCAGCATACTGAATCAGAAACTCTGTGACCAAGAAATTTGTATTAACATTGTTACATGGTAACCCTGATATATGCTAAAATTTTGGAACCAATGTTGTATAATGTTACAATTCCAAGAATGGTCCATGGAATCAGAAGTTTGGCATCATTTAGGAATATGTTAAAAGTTCAGAATCTTAGCCCTATCTCAAAACTACTGGATAAGAAACTATATTTTCTATGAAAATCTGCTTGAGTGACTTGTTTGCATTTTAAATTAGAAGTCTGAGAAACATTGGCCTAGAGAATTCAATTGGGAAGAATCTATCAGAATTGTAACAAAAATATCAACAATCTTTTTTTTTAATCCAAAAGGAGTCTCTTACTGGCTGCACGCATAAGAGAGAGTCAGAGTCATAGCCTGACCAGGCAGTGGTGCAGTAGATAGAGCATCAGACTGGGATGCGGAGAACCCAGGTTTGAGACCCCGAGGTTGCCAGCTTGAGCGTGGGCTTATCTAGTTTGAGCAAAGCTCACCAGCTTAAGCCCAGGGTCACTGGCTCTAGCAAGGGGTCACTTGGTCTGCTGTAGCATCCCAGGCAAGGTACATATAAGAAAGCAATCAATGAACAACTAAGGTGCTGCAATAAAATAATTGATACTTTTCATCTCTCTCTCTTCCTGCCTGTCTATTCCTCTCTCTGTCTCTGTCACACACACACAAAAACAACAAAAATAAAAAAACAGAAAACAAAACAAAGAGAAGGAATTAGAACCTATTGACAAAGTGTTATTCTATTTTGGAACTTCTACTGACTTATTATAACAGTGTAATTTAACTTAAGGTTTGAATCTATACCATGTCTATACCATGTTTTTTGTTTGTTTGTTTTTGTTTGTTTAAAAAAAAGGTTGACCAAGTTTGATTCTACAGTTAATAAGAGGGTTAATAAAATCACACATAATCTCAGGGTTTTGATACATTTGTAGGAAAACTGCAATCCAAGGTCAAAGCAGTATGCTATAATATGCTATAATAGAATTATTGAATAATTTTAAGAAAATCTGAGTGGCACTGTATAACTATTCAGCAACATTACACCAATCATATTATTATGAATTATTTACCAGTTCTATGAAACTAGTCTTTCTCCTTCCTTCACTGTGCATCATATGAAGGAACATTATTGTGACCTTGGTTAGTTGTAGTGAGATTTGTGTCTCCTATAGTAAAACAAAACTGGCTAGAGCTGATTACTATTTTTCTATAGTGAAAATTTAATTAGAATGGATTTCTTGGAGTATAGAATTTTACCTCCATAACCTTCATGCTGTGCTTTAAAAGAATCTTTTTCATGAGGTAAGTTCAGTAGCAGAATATTATCAGGGATATGAATGCCTGTAAGTTAAACAAAGAAAGGTTTATACTCATAGGACATGAATAAAGCAACTACCAAATAACAGAATACAGAGACCAAGCTTCTAAGAAGTTTATAGATTCATAGACAGAAGAATTTGCCCCAGATTTCTCATTTGAGGACATACAGTCATCATAGGTCATGAGAATAGAGAGATTTAGTAACTCTTGTCAGAATTTACTGGTTTCAGTGGTCAATGGCTAGCATTTCTTTCTACAGAGAGAACATAATACATTGTTTATGGAGAGCATTAATATCAATTACATGGGAATCTCTGACACAATATTAAAAGCAGTGCACATTATTGTCACAAAGTGTGCTATGTATTTTTCTATTTTTGCTTTAAGTCTTTTTATAATTTTCCCTCTAAATACATATGAACTTTACTTTAACATATTGCAACTAGAATGTATTCCAGATATTCCTGTGGTGATCAAGCTGACTACATTGTTATCTATGCCTGTGAAGCATGCAGAATGTTAGATTAAGAGATTATTCACACCAAACCTATTGACTTTGCATATAGAATACACTTGAACAACTGCTCTAAATTTAAAACTAACGTGTCTTTACTATTTACATTGTAAAATAAATAATGTAAATCAATGTAAATATTCTACTTCAAAAGTATTTCAAATATATATATACTCTGCCATCTGTTGTTGCTCCATTG